>NW_027181770.1:49238561-50498561 GCF_029961685.1 Aristolochia californica
AAAACTCAAGGTGACTTCTTCCATAGACGAGTGGCTCGATCCATGGTCAGAGACAACATCTTGGTATCAGAACAAGCCAAAATGGGAGAGCCATCGGACAATGAAGATTGAAGGTCTATGTTATGGTCTTGGGTCCTATGCATGCATCTCCTAACATGCCAGTCTTTTGGGTAGTATTGGCTAGGTGCTTAATATTTGGTATCAGAACGGGCTTCCACATCGCGAGTTCGAGTCCCGGGGCACGCAAAGGTTGGATTAAAATTACTGGTAGGTTGCAGAGGCTAGATTAAAATTACTCGTAGGTCCCGTCTAGGTATGATCATGGTTGGGCCAATGTCATTGCGCCGCCATGGCCATCGGCTCGCAAAGGTGGGGTGTGATGTTATGGTCCTGGGTTAAGTACCTATGTCTGCCGCTCCTCACAAGCCAGTCTTTTGGGTAGTATTGGCTAGGTGCTTAACACCAACCATCCTATTGCTTATTTCAACCGCCAACTTCTGCTACACCAACATAAATTACCAGCATATGAAAGAGAACTTATTGGTCTAGTGAAAGCAGTACGCAACTGGCGTCCTTATTTATGGCGTAGATATTTTATTATCCGCACTGACCATTATAGTTTGAAATATCTCTTGGATCAACGCATTTCTACATCCCTGCAGCAGCTCTGGATCAGTAAATTACTAGGTTTCGACTTCACCGTGGAACATAGAGCTGGCCGATTGAATACAGTAGCTGAGGCTCTCTCCCGCCGGTCTGAATCTTTGGGCCAATTGAATGCCATCAGTCACCCCACTCCTACATTGCTGGAATCTATCATGACAGCGCACAATACTATTCCCAAGTTGCAAGAATTACAACAGAAAATTACAGCGGGACAAATGGCCTCCTCTTGGAGAATTCATGATGGCATTATTCTTTACAAGTGTCACTTTTATTTGCCTCCAGCGTCTCATCTCATTGACGCAGTGCTCTCAGCCTATCATAACAGTTATCATGAAGGCATCCAAAAAATTCTCTTTCGGCTCAGAAAAGATTTTTATTGGGCAGGTATGAAATCCTCGGTTACTTCATACGTCTCTGTGTGCACTGTATGTCAGCGCAAAAAAGTTGAGCATTTAAGCTCAGTAGGGGTACTCCAACCCATCCAGCTTCCCACTCAGGTTTGGTTCGATATCTCAATGGATTTTATTGAAGGTATGTCGAAATCCTCCGACAAATCTGTTCTTCTAGTGGTCGTGAATAGATTCTCTAAGTATGGACATTTCATTCCCTTAGAACATCCCTACACAGCCGCCTCAGTAGCAAAAATATTTTTTACTCACATTGTTCGGCTCCATGACATTCAAGAGTCCATTGTCAGTGATAGGGACGTCGTCTTCACTAGCCATTTTTGGCGTGATCAATTCTAGCTCTGTGACACCAAATTAAATTATTCATCAACCTATCACCTTCAATCAGATGGCCAGACAGAGGTGCTCAACCACACCATTGAAATGTATTTACGGTGTTTGGTTGGAGATCATCCAAAGTAGGAGGTGGACTGTATTCCTTGGGCAGAGTACGCTTACAATACCTCCCACACGGCCTTATAGGAGACACCGTTCCAGATTGTATATGGCAGGGATCCCCCCCAGCTCCTTTCATATGTTTCAAAGTCCACCAGGGTGGACGCAGTTGACACTGCTCTTATTGAGAGGGATAAATTGCTAGCGATTACACACCTACATCTGTGGCAGGCCCAAGCCAAAATTAAGGAGTATTATGATCAAGGACACAGAGACATTCAATACAACATTGGTGACTTGGTTTGGTTGCGCCTCCAGCATTACCGCCAATCTTCCATGGCAGGCAGCAGACATAAGTTATCGCCCAAATACTTTGGGCCATTCGTCATCTCTCAACGGGTGGGTGAAGTAGCCTACAAACTCCACCTGCCTCCAAACGTCAAGATCCACAATGTCTTCCATGAGTCCTTCCTCAAGCAATTCAAAGGCAGCGTCCCTCCCCTCACGTCATCTCTACCACCCCTGGAAGAAGGTCAGTTATTTCTCATACCAACCCAGTTTTAAATGCTCGACAGAATGCACACCGCAGGGAGGTTTTAGTTCAATGTGCACACTCAAACGCCAGCAATGCTACTTGGGAGAACATTGACGTTTTCTAGCAAGCCTACCCCACGTTTGAGATTGCATATAACCTCGTTTTTAAGGGGGGGAGTGATGTTGTGGACTCGATAGCAGGATGAGTCATCCAATGGCGACGTGGTGAGTTGACTCAGGCATAGTGACACAGTGGAATTATGAGTTAAAATGGCTTATGCGTACATGTCTTTTAATTATTTGATTCATGTAAGTAGGGAAGACTTAATGGCATTCTTGTAAGTAGGGAAGCCTTAATGGCATTCGATTTAGCTTAAGGGCTATCGAATGGAATGTAAAACGAAGAAAAGGATTTGGGATCTGCGTTCTCCCTAAGGAACCAGGGTCGGCGTTCCTATGGAACCCAAGGTGTAGACTCCCTTCGACGAGTCTAAATCCCCTACTCCAGCACCCTTTTCCATCCCCTCTCTTCCATAATCCATTTTTAACCCACGTTCCCAAAAAATCGACATCATAGGGAGACCAGAGAGGTCTCGGCGACCAGGCTCTACCTCAGAAACTCAAGGCGACTTCTTCCATAGACGAGTGACTCGATCCATGGTAAGAAACCACAACAGGTTGACGGTTAGATATTTGTGGGTCTCACTTGATCTTCAAGTCTTCTAACTCAATTCAGCTTGTGCTTCTTAACTCCTTAACTCGTGTTTGCTTGGGTGAGGATTCTTCTTGGTGTCCCACGTCCTCATGGTGGGTCCAACTAGCTCGAGCACCATGGTGGGTCCCACATTGTAACACTCCCCCTCAAGCTAGGGGTGAAAAGACATCATAAATGCCCAGCTTGCTGCATATGGTAGACATAATCTTGTGACTGACTGGCTTGGTGAGAATATCTACAACTTGACTTTGTGAGGATATATGCTTTAGAGATAAGAAACCATCTTAGAACTTTTCTCGTATAAAATAGCAATCCATTTCTATATGCTTTGTCCTTTCATGGAAGACTAGATTCAATGTAATGTGTATTGCTGTTTGATTGTCACAGTATAGATCTATTGGAGCTTCTTTGTAGAATCCCAATTCAGTGAGAAGAGATCTTATCCATACTAGTTCACTAACAGTGTGTGCCATGGCCTTGTATTCTGCTTCTGCACTCGACCGTACTACTACATTTTGCTTTTTGTTTTTCAATGTAACCAAATTCCCTCCAACCATCATACAAAATCCTGAAGTACATTTTTTGTCATCTGGGGATCCGTCCCAGTCTACATCTGAGAATCCTTCGATGTTGAATTGACCATGGTTTTTATAGAGAAGCCCCCTTCCTGGAGGTCCTTTCAAATATCGTAGTATTCTTTCAAGTGCTTGCCAATGACTAAGTTGTGGCTTGTGCATGTATTGACTTACCAAACTTACTGCATACAAAATATTCGGCCTTGTTACACACAGGTAAATAAGTCGCCCCACTACTCTTTGATATTTCCCAATGTCTACATCTTCTCCAATACATCCACATAATTTTGTATTTGCTTCCATAGGAGTGTCTGCTTGTTTACATCCTGGTAAGGTTCCAAATCAGCATGGCGATTCACAAGAAGATTGGAGAAGATTACGAAGAAGAGAACGAAGAGGAGAATAATCATAGGGGAGAACGACGATGGATAACTTGGCTCTAAGGGAGACCGTAACCTATGACTCTGAGGGAGTCTGCAACCTAGGTTCGTCGCAGGAGCACCTGATCCTTAGTAACTTTTCTGCTTATTTTTCATTATCTGACGTCCCTTAAATAGGGCTAATGTTATCAATGTTCAAGAGAAAATTATAATTTTGCCCCTCCATGGCATTTAACTTGAAAATAAACTAAATAACTACTTAACTGACTCGGGTAATTGACTCAGCCATGGTGTCTCAGCTTAACTCGACTCACTATTTGGTCCATAACATCCTTACCCCTCCTGCAGAACGAGCTTGTCCTTGAGCTCGAAGCTGAAGAGGACCCGGGTTTTTGTACACATCATCCATCAACAATTTTGTGGCATTTTGTCTCAACAATTTGTATGCTTTGCCTTTCAAATCCATCGCAGCAGGATGAATAGCAAGTTTTCCAATTGAAGTAGCCTTAGGACCATGTGACCCTCTCTTTACAATCATCATAGCCATAATTGGAGCTACACCACAACGGCACTTGTTTACTGGATTCTTCAGGTTGGTAACAAGAGCAATAGATCCATTCAAACCAGCATCTAAAATGTGATAAGAAATGTGCCCAAGAACATAAGCATAGTCACAATCAAATTTTGAGGGCAATGAGCCACGAGCCTGATAGCCAAAGAAGTGACAGATTGCATTGAATTTCTTTCCCTTATAGGTGCCCTCTTTCAGTCGCTTATTCATTTCAGTCTCCACTAACTGAGCGAGAAGCTTTTCTGTCTCAATTTGAGACAACTGTGCTGAGGCATCTGATGCAGGTGAAGAAGCAGTTGTCGCTTGATGAAAGAAGGCAAAAATTCTATCAGTGCAGAAGCCCAAGGTGACAAACGCACAAAAATGTTATCAACAGAAATCCCTTCTCTATGCATGCCATGAATTTCCTGCAAGAGAGCATATACTTCAGGAAAACTCTCAATGAGTCCTTCTGGTAGAAGAACGACTCCATGATATTTATCTTGTTCCGATCGTGCTTGAACTACATCTCAGATTTGCTTTGTCAGATAAAAAAGAGTAAGCTTAGAAACTGCAACCTCCTCACCAAGGATAATCATATTTGGATGAGACGGAAGCGTGCATTCCAAAGCACCATGTGATTCTTGCCGGCCCATGAGTCAAATAAAATAGTAATACTTTTCTGCAGATAGATATGTGCTGACATTGCTAATAAGCTGGGAATTGACCCTGCAGATGGTGTCAAAACCAACATTAGTCTCAACAAACTGGTTCTTTAGATCACCGTTCAAAGTAATAGGAACTCCAACTACCTTTGTTGGACACTTGGATTCTGCAAAAGTCTCTGCAAGCCGCGCAACATCTGTATTGGATGTTACACCTCCAAGGATGACAAGACCATCCAAATTCAGAGCTTGACAAGAAACTAATGCAGCCTTGACCTGCTCAGTGGTTCTTATTTGATCTTGTGTCCATCCAAGAAAATCATAACCACCTTGATTTTTGTAGGTAGAAAGAACTTCGTCTGTGATTTCAAGCGTTTTCTGTGCAAATAAACCTTCTGTTCCACCAACAAAACAGAGCAAAGTACTCTTGGGATTGTGAAGCTAAATGCCATCATACAGGCCCCAAATGACATTATGTCCCCCTAGAGACTGTCTACCACAGAAAACAACTCCCACCCTAACAGGAGGATGTTCCGCTACTATAACAGTTGGGGGAAAAAACTGATCAACAACATCTTCACCCAATTTGCCAAAACTTCCCCAACCAACAATTTCTGCCCCTTTCCCTATGGCATCATCCACAAGATTTTGAAGTGTGTCAGCATGCTCTTGAAAACATATTGCGCCCATATCATATTTTCCTGCTAGTGGTGGGCCAAGACAAACAGATTTCACAATTTTGACTACTTGATCATTAAAGCAGAATAAATGTCTCCATGAACATAAAATCTTTCAGCACCAGCCCAGTTTTGTCCATTGGATTGTAGAGCAGCTCTAACTACAACGTGGGCAACATGAGACACATCAACATCTTCACATACAAAGAATGCATATTTTCCGCCAAGCTCAAGAGTAATAGGTATTGATGTTGTTGCAGCATTCCTCATTATCATTTTGCCCACGCCTGGTGATTCAACAAAAATGATTTTATCAACTGACGCTACTAAAGCTTCTCCTCTTTCTGCAAATCCTATTATTACATGAACCAAATTTTCGGGGGCTCCAACAGCAGCCAAAGCGGCTTGAATGATTCGAAAATAGAAACAACCAGACCAACTTGCATGTTCAGAACCCTGCTGAGAATGCCTCTAAATTTCCACGGGGCAGCAGTGGGAATTTCCTCAGGCGGTAAACGGTCATGCTTCCACTGACTAAGAGCAGCGAATGTGTGAAGAGAAATGGTGACGGCCGCCTCCCTATGTAAAAGAGGTAAAGAACTACCCCCAAATACCAGCAGAAAATGCACAACAACAGCTGCCGGAAAGAAAATATTTTGCCAGAAATTTTTCAGAAGGCGCACACCGGCAGAATGCTCACCACTGAAACCGCCGGAAAAAAAATTTTCCCATCCCCACCATCGAAATTTTGCTGCTGTTGACCGGTATCCCAAAACAGGGGTTGCCTTTCCCCAATTTTTACACACAGTGCTGAGGAATTTGAAAACTCACCTGGCATTGATGTCGGTGAGGTGAGGGGCTTTGGTACAAGCTGGTTGACAGCCGATTCCTGTGGCTCTGTCCTGTTTCCACCACCTTTGTCGCCTAGAAGAACTACCGTAGGAAGCTTGTCCCGACGGCGAATAGCAGAGGCCTCTGGCCGAGATTTGTCGTGGAGCTTCTCGGTTCGGGGATTGCCATTCTCCCCTACTTCGGTTTTCACGACGATGGGTTTCGGCACGGGAGTTCCACGTTCGGAGGAATTAGGTCGAACGAAGACCTGTGAACCCACATCGGCCTTTTCCGAAGAGGGTTGAGGCTGAACGACTTCGGAATCGGGCTTTTCAGAAGAGCTTCGAGGTCGAACGTCTTCTTCCGCAACGACGACCCTTCGCTCGTACATTTCAATTAAAATCTGTCGGATATCATCACGTAGTTCGGCAATTAACTCGGCGAGCCCAGCTGCAAAATAATCACGTAGTTCGGCAATTCTTTCTGTGTGCCCTGCTGCCCATTGATCAGAATGATCCTCGATTATGGCACGGATTTCGTCTAGGATCGAAGAACCGCTCACTATGTTCCTTCTCTGATACCAAATTCGTAAGATCCCGTATCAACACGGCAATTCACAAGAAGCTTGGATAAGATAACGAAGTAGTGAACGAAGAGGAGAAGAATTATAGGGAAGAATGGATAACCCGGCTATACGGAAGACTGTAACATACGGCTCTGAGGGATTCCACAACCTGGGTTCGTCCCTTAAATAGGGCTAATGTTATCAATATTCAAGAGAAAATAAACAATATGACTACTTAACTGACTCAGGTAATTGACTCAGCTATGGTGTCTCAGTCTGACTCGGCTCACTATTTGGTCCATAACACATTCCATCATTCATGTATCCTCTAGTAGATCAAGGGTATACTTCTTTTGGGATAGCACAATCCCATGTCTGAATTGTAATACTTCAATACCATAAAAATATTTGAGTAGTCCAAAATCCTTAGTCTTGAATTCAGCACATATTTTCTCCTTTGTTTTCTAAAAGCCCTCGGAATCGCTCCCAGTTAAAATAATGTCATCAACATATACAGCCAGAATTACCTTACCCTTCGGTGTATTTTAAATAAATACTGAGTGATCTCCAAAGCATCTGTGAAAGCTGGCCCGTATGATGGTTTGACTAAATTTATCAAACTATGCCCGAGGGGACTGCTTTAGACCATATAGAGATTTTTTTAGACAACATACGGACTCCCCCCTCAACCACATACCCAGTGGTTGTTGCATGTAAATTTTTTTCTTTAATATCACCATTAAGAAATGCATTTTTCAAATCAAGTTGAAATATTGGCCATGATAAATTGGCTACCAGAGATAATAACATACGTACCGAGTTCATTTTTGCCACAGGAGAGAAGGTTTCTTCAAAATCAATTCTATAGTATTGAGTATAACCTTTGGCAACCAGTCGAGCTTTCAATCGTGCAATTGACCTATCCGGATTATGTTTGACAGTATAAACCCACTTGCAACCAATAGGTTTTTTACCTGTGGGAAGAGGAACCAGTGACCGTGTATGATTGTCATTAAGGGCCTTCATTTCTTCATCCATTGTTGCCTTCTACCTTAGATGTTGTAGAGCCTCTTGATAGGACTGTGGAACAGATATTGAGGAAATAAAAAAAAGAAACTGACAACATAAAGGTGAGAGGCGATGATGAGACACAAAATTTGAAATGGGGTGAGAATTAGAAGGTTTAATACATGATCAAGGTTCTTTCCTTATTGCAATAGGACGAGTATCATATTGACGGCCAAAAATAACTAGTGATGAAGGACTTACCTCTATTGGATCTTGTTGGAAGACAAGCTCAAGCCCACACGACCAAGGAAGACCCACATATCTAAGATTATTATAAGATGGGCCACACGACCAAGGAAGGCCCACAAGATGTGCCCAAGCCCATATGAAGTAGGACCCACAATGAGTACCAACAGCTGGCATCCTTATTACATAAGTTGGAAGATCAAGGACTCACAAAAGTATCTTATCTTATGGTTACGTCAAAGAAGAGTTTTAGTTTGAGTTTTATTTGTCTTTTATCTATATTGAGTTATTTAAATATGTTCAGACTTATCTTTAAGTGTTAGAGTTTGGGTGTAATTGGGACAAGGGTAGTTTTATTGTAATTGGACTCTACTACCTTCCTTTATTATAAATAGAGGTTCATGTACCCTGATTACAACAAGTAATTGAAGTCAATGAAGTATTTCACTTTTCCATAAATTCAACATGGTATCAGAGCAGGTTCTATGAGTTGACTTGGTCAACTCACGGAGGTAATGTGATCCTTTTCTCTAAACCCTAAACCCTAAACCCTAAGTCTAGGTTGGTAGTTATTTTTTTAAGTCCCAATACCTGTATTTTTCTTTGTGGTTTTTACCTATATACGGAGTTTTTCATATTAAAAAATATATTGACGGAAATATATTTGAGTCTAATTTCCAAAGAAAAATAATTTGTTCCAATCGGAGTTACCTACAGAGCGATGTCAATATTTGAATGAGCCAAGGTCAGATTTCAAAAAGGTTCGAGCATCAGCAGCAATCTTCAGATTCCGAGGTATTTTTTTGCTTTCAAAAACTAGACTTTATATGGAGAAATGTATATCGAAAGAAATATCTGTAAGTCTATTCTTTTACCTATTCAACCAATTTTTTATCTGAGTTATCTACAAAGAGAAATCGATATTTGAAGCAGATAAGGTCAGATTAAAAAAGAGGTTCTAGCAACAGCAGAAAACCTTAACTTCCAAAGTTTTTTATGCTATCAAGAAAGAAACTTTATATGTAGAATTATATATCAAAAGAAATATACATAAGTCTATTTTCTTACCTATTCAACCAATCCTCGGTATGATCTTTTTATAAGGAGATATTTATCTTTGGAGAGTCAATGGTCATTCTGGAAAAACTGGAGAAACAGTATTTAGTTCGGCCAGATGATAGAGACTGAATTATATCAGATTATTTATCTTCAGAAAATTATATTTTATGAAGTTGAGTTATACTTGGATGAAAGGTATTTAATTCTACTTTCAGAAGGAAAACATTTCATGTCAATCTGATCTATATTGAAAAATATATTCAAATTGGAAGAATCAAAGGTCATGCTGGTATTCTGTTGTATTGAAAATCCGAATTTATGCCAATTGTTTGCATCATTTTGAGTTGATATATCAGGAAAATATCTCACTTCTCCCTAGTTTGAGGGCTTATTTATACATCTTTCTTATTTGGACTTATTGCTACATCTATGATATTTGGTTCCAGTTGGGATCACTGCCATTACCTCCCAGCTTGAGGGGAAAAAGTAGAAGAAATACAAGAAAGAGGTATTTTATTCCTTATGTTGTGGATAAGTTTATGTGACCAAAATATTCAAGAAAGGGGGAGCACAAAAGATAAAGCTTTTGCATCAAAGAATAAATTTTTATATCGGTTCATGGGTTTTTTTACAAAGTTTATTATTTGGTTCGTGTTATATGTGTTGGAAGATGGTCGTGTTATATATTGTTGTTGCTATTATGTCTCTTTGGGGACATTATTATTGAAGAAGAGGTGGCCTCATATGTTATGCATGCAATAACATTATTATTTTAGTTTTTTTCTATAATTTACTTTATTTTATTTCAGTTTTAGGTCATAGGGGTATTTTTGGAATATTTTATTTATAGAGGTATTTTTTAAATATTTTATTTATAGTGGTATTTTTAGAATATTTTATTGTAAACCCTAACCAGGTGAACCCTATTTAAGGGGTAAGAGTAATGAGAAAAGAAGCATTGAAGTATTAAGAATTAGGTTAAATCTAGCGTAAAGAGGCTTAGAGTTTTCCTCAACGAGCTCTAGGGTTTTCAAGTTTTCCTTTGGCTTGATCTTTCATTTTCGTTCTCCATGTCTCCCTACAATCCCTACTATCTATACGGTAATCCGTGGCAAATCCCAGATCCTCCCAAAGAATCCTTGTGTTAGATTCGGGACCGTAACAATTGGTATCAGAGCCGGACAAAATGTTAAGCACCTAGCCAATACTACCCAAAAGACCGGTCTGTTAGGAGCGGAAGACATAAGTACTGAACCCCAGGACCATAACGTCACACCCCACCTTCGCGAGCCGACGGCTTAACACTCAACGACAGGGGATGGGTCAAGATCCCATAATCCCTTACGCCCACCACGTCTGGGGCTCACGACACCCGCGCTGGAGAACTCCCCTCAGGGATTCGAATTCGCGACGTGGGAGCCCGCTCTGATACCAAATGTTAAGCACCTAGCCAATACTACCCAAAAGATTGGTCTATTAGGAGCAGAAGACATAAGTACTGCCCAGGACCATAACATTTGTTACAATCCCGGATCTGACACAAGGATTCTTTGGGAGGATATGGGATCTGCCACGGATTACCGTATGGATAGTAGGGATTGTAGGGAGACATGGAGAACGGAAATGAAAGATCAAGCCAAAGAGAAGCTTGAAAACCCTAGAGCTCGTTGAGGAGAACTCTAAGCCTCTTTACGCTAGATTTAACCTAATTCTTAATACTTTAATGCTTGTGTTTCTCATTACTCTTACCCCTTAAATAGGGTTCACACGATTAGGGTTTACAATAAAATATTCTAAAAATACCCCTATAAATAAAATATTCCAAAAATACCCCTATGACCTAAAACTGAAATAAAATAAAGTAAATTAAAGAAAACAACTAAAATAATAATGTTATTGTGTGCATAACAATACAGCCCCCTTGGAAGACGAGCTTGTCCTCAAGCTCGAAAGTAGTGTTTGTATGCCGACGTTTCTACCGGTGTCGAAGTAGCATCCGCGATAGCAAGGACCCCCCCCCCCCCCCCCCCCCCCCATCTTTTGACGCCCAAAATTGTAGATTTTTTTTTTGGCTTGGTCCAAGTTAACCTGGGTTGACTCGGTTCAGGAACCACGGTCCGGCGCACGACTCAGCTTCGTGCGCAGATGAAATTTTCCTAACTTAGGAAAATTTGAATCGGCATCATCTTCTTTCTTCAGTGGAAATTTTTCCGACAATTCGTCGAAAATAGGAATCCTGCCGATCCTGATGATAGCGACCGTCTCCTTCCTCTCTCACGGCACCGACGGAGTGGCCTAATTTTTCGGTGGCGAATCGTAGCCCGTCGGGGCTTCGCCGCCTGGATAGTTTCCGAGACAGAAGGCTCTTGGAAACATGTGAATTGTTGTTGCTTAGCCCCCCGGAACCGAGATCCCTTGAGGAAAAGTCGCCTACGGCGGCGACGAAATCTCCTGCTTTGCCGGTGGCGAAGAGAAGCCCATTGGGGCTTCACCACTGAGAGCATTGCCGAGACAGAGAACCTCTGTTTCTCAGCCCCCAAGAACAGAGACGCCTTGCGGAAATTTCGCCTACGACGCCGACGTCTCTTCCTGTTCCTCTTGTGGCCCACAGGAGGACATCGAGGTGTCCCTGCTGGAGGATTTTCCATTGCCTGCTTTGAGAGGTGTTCTGGCGTCCCTTTTTCCCGTTGCCCTTTCTCCCCCCTTGTGCTCCTCACCATGCCGGCTGCCAGATCGACGGACCCCGGTGGAAAGGTGTTGCGGTTGGGTGCCCGCAGAACTTTCTCCGACTGTGAACAACACCCCTTAGGGGCTTCTCCGCTGGCCGATTTTATTGTCGTCGCCTGTGGAATTCTGGTTTCCCATGAGAAGGGGTTTGGGGTTGCCCCCAAACCTTCCATAAGTGCTTCGGCCGGTAAACGGGACGAAAATTTTGATTTGTCCGGCCCTTGGCCTATTGCCCCGTTCGAGATAGCTTCTGCTACCTCTTGTGCGCATATGTGGTCAGAGATTTGAGGTCGTGTGACCTGTTTTGTTGAAGCAATGAGTTCCTCCCTTGCATAATATTCAATGGAAGCATCTAACCATGCTCGTATTTCTTCCAATTCCTTACCCATAGCCATCCATCTTTTTTGAGATATAGAATAACCCACTATGTTCCTGCTCTGATACCAGTTGTTACGGTCCCGGATCTAACACAAGGATTCTTTGGGAGGATTTGGGATCTGCCACGGATTACTGTATGGATAGTAGGGATAGTAGGAAGACATGGAGAACGAAAATGAAAGATCAAGCCAAAGGGAAGCTTGAAAACCCTAGAGCTCATTGAGGAGAACTCTAAGCCTCTTTACGCTAGATTTAACCTAATTCTTAATACTTCAATGCTTCTGTTTCTCATTACTCTTACACCTTAAATAGGGTTCACCTGGTTAGGGTTTACAATAAAATATTCTAAAAATACCCCTATAAATAAAATATTAAAAAAATACCCCTATAAATAAAATATTCCAAAAATACCCCTATGACCTAAAACTGAAATAAAATAAACTAAATTAAAGAAAACAACTAAAATAATAATGTTATTGCGTGCATAACATTATACCATCATTTATTTGACCCCGTAAAAAAATATCACGGTTGGGAAACCATGATGGAGCAACTTATTATTACATCTATGTTATCCCCCACTTGTAATGGCTTTTATGTCTCCTACTACTTGAGAGTCGTTGTCTTGTAGAGGGACACGGTGGTGGACACTTCAGAGTAATGCCGGTAGACACACTTCCGATAGAAGACGGAGTGTGCCCTACATCCAGCATTAGGACTGGAGTATGGAGCAATGGCTTACCGGCTAGGAGTCATTTTTACTCTCACTTATATTATGCCGCAAGGCCTCAATGAAGGATGCAACAACGTGAGGGAGAGTATTGGAAGAGGAAGGCATATTGGAAGATGTGCCATTTTATACAAAAATATCTATACATCATTTGCAGCAAGTTGGGAGTTCATGTTGTTCTCTCACCCCCAGCTTGAGGGGGAGTGTTGGAAGATAAGCTCAAGCCCACACGACCAAGGAAGGCCCACATATCTAAGATTATTATAAGATTTCCCACACGACCAAGGATGGCCCACAAGATGGGCCCGAGCCCATAAGAAGTAGGATCCATAATGATTACCATGAGTTGGCATCTTTATCACATAAGTTGGAAGATCAAGACGGAATCACAAAAGTATCTTATCTTATGGTCACGTCAAAGAAGAGTTTTAGTTTTAGTTATGTTTGTCTTTTATCTATGTTGAGTTATTTAATTATGTTAGGACTTATCTTTAAGTGTTAGATTTTGGGTGCAATTGGGACGATGAGGCAGATAACATACTTGAAGTGGTAGTGGCAGCAGTAGTTGAGGAAGAACTAGGAGAAGAACCCAACATTGTCTTCGTTTTCTGAAATAGCTCATACTCTTCATCAATAAAAAAAATTTGTGCTGCTGATTTTGTGGGTTCTTCTTCTTTTGTATCACTTATATAGGCTTGATTAGCCCGTGACTATCCATTGGCTTTATAATATATTTCTTTATAATGGCCAAATTGTCCACAGTAAGTGCATGCCCTGTAATAGCACTGATCTATAGTGTGTCCAAATCTTTTACAATTAGTACATTCTTTCCCATCTGTTCTGCCAGCACCAGTCATTTCACCTCTTCCTCTGCCTCCTTATAACCTTTACCTTGGCCTCAGCCGCGGTCAGACGATGGTCCTCTATGATCGGAATACATAGTGGATGATATGTCAGTAGCGGAGGAAGAAGTGTTTGGAATACGAAGTAGTGTTGTGCATACATCATCAAACTTGGGGACAACAAAAGCA
Organism: Aristolochia californica; assembly: GCF_029961685.1. Lineage (NCBI taxonomy): Eukaryota > Viridiplantae > Streptophyta > Magnoliopsida > Piperales > Aristolochiaceae > Aristolochia > Aristolochia californica. The sequence continues at coordinate 49,252,741 of NW_027181770.1, forward strand.
CTCAAAAGTTGACTCTTGGCAATCTAAAGGTGGGGTTTAACATTTGCAAGACAAATAGCAGTAATTAAGGCTTCCTTCTGTTTGTCTTGGATAGAAATATATGTGGTTGAAGGCTGAGATAACTTCCACTCTTGAAAAAAACCTCTAAAGCGAGCCAAGTACTCATGGATATTTTCTCCTTGTTTAGTATTCAACATTCTTTGGAGAATATCATATGGTCTATGTAGAGTATCTGGGTATTAGTACAGTTTAGCACATGTCTCCCAAATTTGTTTAGCAGTGTCAAGATGAATAACATTGTTGGAGACATGTTCTTCCATGCTATTGATTAGCCAACTGATCACCAAAGTATCATTTTTCAACCATTTGTTGTAAAAAATATCATCTTCATCAATAGGTGTTCCTTGAGTGGTGAGGCGACCAAGTAGGTCTTTTGTTATAAGGAACCTCCGAACCGATGTGGACCAATTCATAAAATTTGATACCCCACGTAAGGGAATGGTGGTGATTCTCAGTATATCACCTTTGATATTCATATTCTCTTCAGCCATGATAGGTCATTCTTCAAAAAAAAAAATTCTAATAATAACACCAAGTAGTACTTCTTTAATCAACTCGATGTATGGGGAATTTTAGCATTGATGCTTGTTGAATTTATAGAAAAAAGAAATACTTCATTGACTTCAATAACTTGTTGTAATCAGAGTACATGAACCTCTATTAGAGGAAGGTGGTAGAGTCCAATTACAATAAAACTACCTTTGTCCCAATTACACCCAAACTCTAACACTTAAAGATAAGTCCTAACATAATTAAATAAATCAATATAGATAAAAGACAAACATAACTCAAACTAAAACTCTTCTTCGATGTGACCATAAGATAAGATACTTTTGTGAGTCCTTCTTGATCTTCCAACTTATGTAATAAGGATGCCAGCTCATGGTAATCATTGTGGGTTCTACTTCTTATGGGCATGGCCCCATCTTGTGGGCCTTCCTTGGTCATGTGGCCCATCTTATAATAATCTTAGATATGTGAGCCTTTCTTGGTCGTGTGAGTTTGAGCTTATCTTCCAACACTCCTCCTCAAGCTGGGGATAGAGTACTATATGAACTCCCAGCTTGCTGCAAATGATGTATATAATATTTTTTTTATAAAATGACACATCTTCCAATATACCTTCATCTTCCAACATTCCTCCTCACGCTGTTGCGTCCTTCCATGAGGCCCTGCTAGCATAATATAAGTGATAGTAAAAATCACTCCTAGCCGGTAAGTCATTGCTTCATACTCTAGTCCTAATGCCGGATGTAGGGCACACTCCTTCTATTGATAATGTGTCTATCGGCATTGCTTTGAAGTGTCCACCATCGTGTCCCTCCAAAGGACCACGACTCTCAAGTTGTAGGAGTCATAAAAGCCATTACAGAGGGCAATAACATAAATGTAATAATAAGTTCCTCCGTCATGGTTTCCCAACTATGATATTTTTTGACAGGGCCTATCATGGTTTCCCAACCGTGATATTTTTGGTAGGGTATCCTCCGTCATGGTTTCCCAACAGTGATTTTTTTTTATAGGGCCATCTTGGTTTCCAAACTGTGATATTTTTTTATAGGGTATCCTCCGTCATGGTTTCCCAACCGTGATATTTTTTGACAGGGTAAAATAAATGATGATATGAGGCCACCTCTTCTTCAATAATAATGTCCCGAAAGAGACATAATAGCAGCAACTGTATATAACATGACCATCTTCCAACACATATAACACGAACCAAATAATAAACTTTGTAAAAGAACCTTTGAAATAATCTGATATAAATATTTCTTCTTAGATGCACAAGCTTCATCTTTTGTGCTCCCCCCTTCTTGAATATTTTTGTCACATAAACTTATTCACAACATGTAAAATAAAATACCTCTTTCTTGTACTTCTTGTACTTCACCCCCTCAAGCTGGGAGGTAATGGCAGTGATCCTAACTTGAACCAAATATCATAGATGCAGCAATAGGCCCAAATAATAGATATGTATAAATAAGCCCTCAAACCAGGGAGAAGTGAGATATTTTCCTGATATATCAATTCAAAAAGTGACACAAAACAATCAGCTTAAATTCGGATTTCAATGTAACAGAATACCAGCATGACCTTTGATTCTTCCAATGTGAATATTTCTTTAAATATAGATCAGATTAACATAAAATTTTCTCATTATGAAAGTAGAGTTAAATAAATTTCATCCAAGTATAATTTCTCATCATAAAATATAATTATTAGAAGAAAAATAATTTGATAGATTTCGGTCTCTGTCATCTGGCCGAAACTAAGTATTGTTTCTCCTTTTTTTCTAGAATGACCATCGACTCTTCCAAGAAAAATATCTCCTTATAAAAAAATCATAACGAGAGTTGGTTGAATAGGTAAGAAAATAGGTTTAGATATCTTTCTTTTGATATATAATTCTCCATATAAAGTCTTTTTCTTGATAGCGTAAAATACCTCAGAATTTAAGGCTTTCTGCTGCTGTTCGAACCTCTTTTTCAATCTGACTTTTGCTGCTTGATTGTCACAGTATAGATCTATTGGAACTTCTTTTTAGAATCCCAACTCAGTGAGAAGAGATCTTATCCATATGAGTTCACTAACAGTGTGTGTCATAGCTCTGTATTCTGCTTCTTCACTCTACTGTGCTACTACATTTTGCTTTTTGCTTTTCCATGTAACCAGATTTCCTCCAACCATCGTACAAAATCCCGAAGTAGATTTTCTGTCATCAAGGGATCCAGCCCAGTCTGCATCTGAGAATACTTTGATGTTGAAGTGACCATGATTTTTATATAGAAGCCCCCTTCCGGGAGCTCCTTTCAGATATCGTAGTATTCTTTCAAGTGCTTGCCAATGACTAAGTTGTGGCTTGTGCATGTATTGACTTGCCACACTTACTGCGTATGAAATATCCGGCCTTGTTACACAGGTAAATAAGTCGTCCCACTAGTCTTTGATATTTTCCAATATCTACATCTTCTACAGTGCCTCCACATAATTTTGTATTTGCATCCATAGGAGTGTCTACTAGTTTGCATCCCATCATTCTTGTTTCTTCTAGTAGATCAAGAGCATACTTCCATTGGGATAGGACAATCCCATGTCTGGATTGTAACACTTCAATACCCAAGAAATATTTGAGTAATCCAGAATCCTTCGTCTTGAATTCTGCACATATTTTCTCCTTTGTTTTTTGAATGCCCTCAGAATCGCTTCCAGTTAAAATAATATCATCAACATATATTGCTAGAATCACCTTACCTCTCGCTGTATCTTTAATAAGAATTGAGTGATCTGTAGAGCATCTGTGAAAGCCAGCCTGTCTGATGGCTTGACTAAATTTCTCAAACCATGCCCGAGGGGATTGCTTTAGATCATATAGAAATTTTTTAAGGCGGCATACAGACTCCCCCCTCAACCAGATACCCAGGTGGTTGTTGCATGTAAATTTATTCTTTAATATCACCAATTAAAAATGCATTTTTTACATCCAGTTGATATATTGGCCATGATGAATTGGCTGCCAGAGATAATAAGATACGTACCAAGTTCATTTTTGCCACTGGAGAGAAGGTTTCTTCATAATCAATTCCATAGCACTGAGTATAACCTTTTGCAACCAGTCGAGTCTTTAGTGGCACAATGGACCCATCCGGATTATGTTTGATAGTATAAACCATTTTCAACCAACGGATTTTTTATCAGTGGGAAGAGGAACCAATGACCATGTATGATTGTCATTAAGTGCCTTCATTTCTTCATCCATTGCTGCCTTCTACCATAGATGTTGCAGAGCCTCCTGATATGACAGTGGAACAAATATGGAGGAAATAGAAGAAAGAAACTGACAACATAAAGGTGAGAGGCGATGATAAGACACAAAATTGGAAATAGGATGAGAAGTAGAAGGTTGAGTGCATGATCGAGGTTCTTTCCGTATAGCAATAGGGCGAGTATCATATTGAGGACCAAAAATAACTGGTGATGAAGGACTTACCTCTGGTGGATCTGTTAACTTGGCAGGTGTGGTGTCGGCCACTTGCTCTGGGGTTGAATGATCTTTGTATCACGAGGCACAACCGGTCTAGGGGAACTTGATACTGAGGATAAACCAGAAGGAGCACTATCAGAATAATATGAGTCTTCAAAAAATGTTACATCCCTGGACACAAATGAATGTTGAGGAGTAGGACTATAACAAACATAACCCTTTTGTGTGCGGGAGTATCCCAAAAAAATACACTTGATAGATTTAGGATCAAGTTTGATGTGTCTAGGTAATGAGTTATGAACAAAACATTGACATCCAAAGACTTTCAACGAAAATGAAAATGGATCATCATTCGGTAATAATCTAGAGTAGGGAGATTTGTTACCAAGAACGGTAGATGGTAGACGATTAATAAGAAAGAAAGCCGTAAGGACGACATAAGGCCAATAAAAGTATGAAACTTTCATGGCATATAACAAACCTTGAGCTACCTCAAGAGTATGACAATTTTTCCGTTCGGCTACACCGTTTTGTTGAGGAGTGTAGGTGAATGATGTTTGATGGTGTAGGTGAATGATGTTTGATGGATAATGCCATTTTCTTGACAAAAAGAGTCATGGTCTATGGAAATGTATTCTTTGGCATTATCAGATCGGAGAATTTTTATTTTCTGACCAAATTGTGTGAGTACCATAGCATGAAATGACTTAAAAATGTATAGTATCTCAGAACACTCTTTAAAGACAAACAACCAAGTTGTGCGAGTGAAATCATCAATAAAAGTAATAAAATATTTTGCTTGAGAAATATTAGAGACACTCAAGGGCCCCCAAACATCAGTATGAATTAACAAAAATGGAGTATCACTTTTGACTTCTGGACGAGGAGAGTATGTACTCCTTTGATGTTTACTCAATTGACAGACCTCACAACAAAATTCTGAACTGACTTTAAGAAATGGAAACATATAATGAAGAGACTGTGCAGAAGGATGTCCCAACCGATTGTGCGATAAACGTGTCTCATTTTCAGTAGTAGAAACCATATTAATTTTTGGCACGTCCAAGTAGTAAAGCCCCCATTGTTCATGGCCTCCACCAATCACCTGCTTCGATACAAGATCCTGAAAGACACGTGAAGTAGGTGAGAAGGTAGTCAAGCAATTAAAATATTTTGTAAGCTGACCAACAGATAATAGGTTCAAAGGAAAATTAGGAACAAAAAGAATATCAATGAGCGGAAGTGATGAGGTGACAAAAGTGGAACCTTTCCCTTGTACTTTGGTTTGAGAATCATCGACTATGGTAACAAACTTGTGTGAAAGACTGAGAGATAGAGAATGTAATAAATTTTTGTTACCTGTAAGATGCTCGAAGGCTCCTGAATCAATTATCCATGATGAAGATGAAGCAGATAGCATACCTAAAGCGGTAGTGGTAGCAGTAGTTGCGGAGGAACTAGGAGAAGAACCTAGCATTGTCTTCATTTTCTAAAATAGCTCATACTCTTCGTCAGTAATACTTTTCGGTGCAGCTGTTGTTGTGGGATGTTCTTCTTTTATATCACTCATAAAGGCTAGATTAGCCCTTGTCAATTCTGACTTTTCATTTGCTTTATAGCACATTCCTTTATAATGGCCATATTTTCCACAGTAAGTGCATGCCCTATAACAACACTGATCTGTAGTGTGGCCAAAATATTTACAATGAGTACATTTGGTATCATCTGTTCTGCCAACACCAATCCTTCCACCTCTTCCTCTGCCCCCTCTATACCTCTACCTCGGCCTCGGCCATGGTCAGATGATGATCCTCTATGATCAGAATACATAGCAGATGATACATCAGTAGTGGAGGAAGAAGTGTCTCGATTACGAAGTAGTATTGCACACACATCTTCAAACTTTGGGATAGTAGAAGCACTCAAAAGTTGACTCTTGGAAATCTCAAGATGAGGTTTAACATTTGCAAGACAAATAGCAGTGATTAAGTCTTTCTTCTATTTGTCTAGGATAGAAATATCAGTGGTTGAGGGCTGAGTTAACTTCCACTCTTGAAGAAAGCCTCTAAAGCAGGCCAAATACTCATGAATATTTTCTCCTTGTTTAGTATTCAACATTTTTTGGAGAATATCATAGGGTCTATGTAGTGTATCTGGGCATGAGTATAGTTTAGCACATGTTTCCCAAATTAGTTTACCAGTATCAAGATGAATAACATTACTAGAGACATGTTCTCCCATGCTATTTATTAGCCAACCAATTACCAAAGTATCATTCTTCAGCCATTTCATATAAAAAATATCATCTTCATCAACAGGTGGTCCTCGGGTAGTGAGGTGACCAAGTAGGTCTTTCGTTATAAGAAACCTCCGAACCAATGTGGACCAACTCATAAAATTGGTGACCAAGTAGGTCTTTCGTTATAAGAAACCTTCGAACCGATGTGGACCAACTCATAAAATTTGATACCCCACGTAAGGGTATGGTGGTGATTCTCAGTATATCACCTTTGATATTCATATTTTTGTCAGCCATAATAGGCCTTTCTTCAAAAAAATTTCTAATAATAACACCAAATAGCACTTCTTCAATCAACTCGATGTATGGGAAAATTTAGCATCAATGCTAAATTATTATTCTTATTTTTTTTTCAAAAACCACTCGTAAGAGGGGTCAATAACATTCTTCTATATTAGGGAATACTTATCCCAAAAAAAAAATCCAATAATCTGATTATGGATTGGTCTTGGTAAACAGAATTTCCAAACCAATAAAACTATTTTGATAGCTCCTTCTAGATAGAGAGGCATGCATATCCATAACATAATAAGATGAAAGCATTCACATATTCATCCTTGAATCATCTTCTAAATTCAAAAACTAGTAGAACAAAAAAAATATTTGAACACTTATTTCTTTGCTTGTGTTCTTCCTTCACAAAAGAGCCTTTTTTTAGTGGTATTGATCATCACTTCTCTAGAGCATTCCTTTGACGAGGGATCCTAAATATAATGATCTGATACCATGTTGGATTTAGGATCCCTTTTCCATAATTCTGAGTAAGAGTAAGAAGAAAGAAAAAAAAGAAAAGGGAAGAAGAGCTCTCGGGTAGAGAGAAGAAAAAAAAAAAGACCAAAGAGAGGTTGTGTCAAGCAAAGGGAGAGAGAGAGAGTGAGTAACTTGAGAATGAGACGTGTAACTTGATTAATTCTGAATTACAACACCTCTATTTATAGTAGAGGAGGAGGTAGAGTTCTTATACAATTAGTCTTTAAATCCTAATTACATTCCAACTCTAACTCTCTAAGATAAGTCTCGTTAAACCAAACTACTAGAAGCATAATATGAGTAGAACTAGAACTCTTGCTTTCTTCATGTGACTATAGGGGAGAGGGCCAGCTCATAGCCTTATCCTTGTGGGTCCCTCGTGATCCTCCAGCTAACCTTGATAAGGTTGATAGCTCGTGAGATATTTGTGGCTCCCACTTGATCTTCAAGTCTTATAACTCAATTCTTTTTGTGCTTCTTGATTCCTTAACTTGTGCTTGCTTGGGTGAGGACTCTTCTTGGTGTCCCACGTCCTCTAGGATTCTTCTTGTGTCCAAAGTCTTCATGGTTGATCCCACATTGTAACAAATAATAAACGCGGAAGAAAGAAAAAGCAAGCACGAGAACAAAAAAGATTTATGCAGGTTTGCCTCAAGGTGAGACTACGTCCTGTCTTCCATCACTGTAGTAATCCACTATAAAAATGAAATAGTCTACAAGAGAAATCGTACACACTTACAAGTATTTTTCTTTAACCTTTCAGATTGCAACTTATGGTGCTCCTCGGATGATGATAAACCCCTAATAGCGGCACCCCTAAATGTAAAACAAAAATTAGCACAACTGGATTACAAGAGTGAAATCCCCAAACTACCCTTATTGAAATAACAGTCAATATATCCTGGATCTGCATACCGACTCAGCATAGGGCATTGATTAGGATCCACAACTTAAAAATCTCCCACTTGGAGACTAATCCATCATCAATATCTCCTTTGCAGTGGTAACAACTTTTCAATCCTCAAAGAGAAGTCCAACTGAAGTTGCACACAACTTCAGTTTCTCAATCATAACAGTCTTTGTCAACATATCAGACGGATTCTGACTTCCTTGAATCTTCTCAAGTGCTAAGACTCCATCCTCTAGAGCCAATTTGATGAAGTGATAATTCACTTGTATGTGCTTTGTTCTGGCATGATAAACAAGATTATTTGCTAAATATTGAATTTAGGATCCCTTTTCCTATATTTCGAGCAAGAGAAAGAAGAAATAAAAAGAAGAAAAGGGAAGAAGAGCTCTCAGGTAGAAAGAAGAAAAAATAGGAGAGAAAAAGTGGTATGCGCCAAGCAAAGAGAGGGAGAGAGATTAACTCAAGAAGGAGATATGTAACTTTATTAATTCTGAATTACAACACCTCTATTTATAGTAGAAAAAAAGATAGAGTCCTTATACAATTAGCCTTTCAATCTCCTAATTACATTCCAACTCTAACTCTCTAAGATAAGTCTATTCAAAACAATCTACTAGAAGACTAATATGAGTTGAACTAGAACTCTTTCTTCAATCACTTGAATATAAGGGAGGAGGCCAGCTCATGGCCTTATCCTTGTGGGTCCCCATGATCTTCCAACTCATCTTGATAAGGTTGCCAGCTCATGGGATATTTATGGGTCCCACTTGATCTTCAAGTCTTCTAACTCATTTCAACTTGCGCTTCTTAACTCCTTAATTCGTTCTAGCTTGGGTGAGGACTCTTCTTGGTGTCGCACGTCCTCATGGTGGGTCCCACATTGTAACACTAAATGAATAGCACTCTGACTGTCACAATACAACACATTCTTCCCATGTTTGAGACCTAATTCTTCCAAGAAAGACTGCAACCATACCATCTCTTTGTTGGCTTCGGTCACGGCGACATATTATGGCTCAGTAGTGGAAACAAAAACTATCTTCTAAAACTTAGAGACCTAGCTAAATGTTGTACCACCCAATGTGAATACATATTCAGTGGTACTCTTCCTGCCATCAATGTATCCAACCTTGTCAACATCTACATAACCCAGTATTCCCAAGTCTGACTTTCTAAAACATAAGGCTGAGTTTGCAATGCCTCTCAAATACCTGAGAATCCACTTCACTGCTTCCCAATGGTGTTTAACTGGATTACTCATATTTCTTCTTACAACACCCATTGTATGAGGTATGTCTGGTCTAGTGCACACCATATCATATATGAGACTACCAATAGCAAAAGCATAAGGCACATTGGCCATGTGGGCTCGCTCTTGCTCTATAGAAGGTGACTGCTCCTTAGATAGCCTAAACTAACTAGCCAAAGGAGTACTCACTAGTTTTGCATCATTCATGTTGAATATTCTCAGCACCTTCTTTACATATTCTTCTTGTGACAGTTTTAAGACATCAGTATCCATAGTAATCCTCATCCCAAGGATTTGTTTTGCAGCACCCAAATCCTTCATTGCAAACTTCTTGGACAACTCCCTTTTAAACTTATATATTTCTTGTTTGCAAGCACCTACTATCAACATGTCATAAACATATATCAGTAGAATGATGTAGGAGTCATCAAGCTTCTAACATAACAACAATGATCTGCCTGGCACCTAGAGAAACCATTACTACTCATAAAGGTGTCAAAATTCGTATACCATTGTCTTGGAGCCTATTTAAGACCATACAAGCTCTTTTGAAGTTTGCACACCATTTTCTCCTTTCCCAGTGCTTTGAAACCCTGTGGATGCATCATGTAAATTTTTTCCTCCAAATCACCATGAAGAAAGGTTATCGTTACATCCAACTGCTCTAAGTACAAGTCTTCATTTGCCACTAGTGCAAGCATTGTTCTAATAGTAGTTAATTTCACTATTGGAGAGAAAATGTCAGTGCAGTTAATGCCTTCTTTTTTTTGAAAGCTTTTTACTACCAGTCTTGCCTTGTACCTCTTGCTACCATCGTGTTCATCTTTTATTTGGTACACCCATTTATTCTGCAAGGCCTTCTTCTCTTTTGGTTACTCATTCAACTGCCATGTCTGATTGGATAACAGTGAATCTATCTCAACCCGCATGGCCAACTCCCACTCTGTCGATTCATCAACTTTCATGGCTTCCTCATAACTCTCTAGTTCACCTTTAGTAGTCAACAAAATATAATTCAGTGCAGGGGAGTACCTTAGTGGTCGTCTGCTAGTTCTGGCAGATCTCCTGAGTTCAATCATAGGAATGTCCTAATTTGCTTGTAGGGGTATATTTTCCTAGTCTTCCTGAGAAATATTCTCCATCTAAATAACTGGAAGATCTCAAATAAATCACTTCATACTTCTTGGCTTCATCACTTGTGCTCTCAGACTCTGTTCTCAACCTGTCTTTATACATGGCACCTTCATTGAAGATCACATCCTTGCTCCTTGTTGGAAGATATCCCCAAGCCCACGCGACCAAGGAAGACCTACATATCTAAGAGTATTATAAGATGTGTCACACGGCCAAGGAAAGCCCACAAGATGGACCCAAGCACATAAGAAGTAGGACCCACCATGATTACCACAAGTTGACATCCTTATCACATAAGTTGGAAGATCAAGAAGGACTCACAAAGGCATCTTTATCTTCTGGTCATGTCCTAGAAGAGTTCTAGTTTGAGTTATGTTTGTCTTTTATCTATATTGAGTTATTTAATTATGCTAGGACTTATCTTTAAGTGTTACAGTTTGGGTGTAATTGGGACAAAGGTAGTTTTATTGTAATTGGACTCTACTACCTTCCTCTAATGTAAATAGAGGTTCATGTACTCTGATTATAATAAGTTAATGAATTCAATGAAGTATTTATATTTTCCATAAATTCAACAAGTTGTTGCGATAAGTATTTATCTTTTCCTGATAACCTTACAACTTTGGTCATCCCAGAAGTGATAACCAAACTTGGTTCCACCATAGACAATAAAGAAACATATCTTAGATTTAGCATCAAGTTTACTTATGATAGAAGAATCAATGTGAATATAAGAAACACAACCAAAAACTTTCAAGAAAGAAAGTTTTACCTCTTTGCCACTCTAGACCTCTTTTGGTATTTTGCAATCCAATGGTGTTGAGGGACCTCTATTGATCAAATAGGCAATGGTGCTAATAGCCTCATACTAGAACATCTTTGGCAATACCTCATGTAATCTCATGCTCCTAGCACACTCATTCAAGGTCATGTTCATCCTCTCAGCTACACCATCTTGTTGAGGTTTTTCAGTAACGGTCTTCTTCATCTTGATTCCATTATCAACACAGTACCGCTTGAAATCATCATCTTTGTAATCTCCCCCCTTATCTGAATGCAATCACTTCACCTTCAAATTTGTCTCATTCTCAACCATCACTCTCCATCTCTTGAATGTATCAAAGATGTTAGAAGAGTGGGCCCAGGCCCACATGTCGTTAGAAGAGTGGGTTGATGCCCACACGTCCAAGAAAGTGCTAAAAGAGTGGACTCAAGTCCACATGTCCAAGAAAAGAAAGCCCACACATCTAAGAGGTGGCATATGGTAAATAAGAAGACTTCTCATAAAGATGGCATGAAGTTTTAAATACTTGTATTTTTTATGTCTCTTATTTTTATAAAGTTGTAGATCTAAAAGGGAATTATAAAATCTATAAATGGAGGCCTTGGCTAAGAGGTAGAGCATTCAAGTTCTTTCCTCCTTTCTCCCAAAGTTCGTCTAACCTCTCTCCCTTGGTAGACGTTCTTCCTCTTCTCCTTTGTCCAAGCTCTCCCTTGGTGGTTGGTCCCTTCTCCCTCTCTTCTCCTTCTTGTTCTTAGTTTTGTTGAACTTCGTATCATGGGATCCTAAATTCTACTAAAGATACCAGATTTCTTTTATAGGAAATAAACCCATACATTTCTACTTGTATCATCAATAAATATTACATAGTAATTAGAACCACCAAGGGAGGTAACAATTGAAGCCCTCCACAAATCTCTATGAACCAACTCCAATTTTGTTGTCTTTTGCTCCTTTCCAGCCTTAGAAAAGCTAGTCCTTTTTTGCTTGCTAAAAATACAACCTTCACAAAAACTATTGTTTACAGTTTTCAACCCGGTAGCTTCCCTTTGGATTGAAACACTTTCATTCCCTTGTCACTCATGTTAACAAGCCTATAATGCCACAAATCAGAATCAGTAAAAGCATCAGCAACTGCAACCATGTCTCTACAACTGAAAGTGATGTAAAAAGTTCTAATTTTAACTCCTCGTACAACAACCATTGCTCCCTTTGTGAATTTCCAGGAAACACCATTAAAAGTCACATTATGATCTTCTTACTGAGATTCGATCATGCATCAGTTTTGGTACATGTCTCACTATGTGAATTTTTCACTTCGACCCATTTGACATCCTCAAACTGACATTACCAATACTAACAATATCCAAAGGTTCTCATCAGCAAGATACACCTTCCCATGATCTCCAACAACATAATTCTCCATGATCTCACAATGTGTTGTGGTGTGAAAAGAAGCTCTTGAATCGACACCCAAGAGTTAATAGGGCTATCAGCAGACAAGAGTAAATCATCTTGTACCTCTTCAATCACCGTATTTGCAACATCACTTTTCTTTTCATCCTTTTTCGGTGCTCTGCAGTTCTTCTTTATGTTACTAGACTTGCCACAATTCTAGCATTCCACATTCCTTCCGAATTTGGACTTGCTTCTACCATTCCTTGACTTCCCTTTACTATTTCCCTTGTTGGAATTCCTCTCGAAGTTCTTACCCCTAGTATCGACACTTAGGGCAGAATTAGATGTCAACAATTCTCTGGAGTCCTTTCTATAAACTTCCTCCGCAAGAATGGTATCTCAAACATCATTAAAGATCAACTTCGCATTGCCTACAGAGTTGCTGACTACAGTCCTCAGAGGCTCCTAACAATTTGGCAGAGATGCCAAAAGAATTAAAGCATAAACCTCATCATTAAATTTAATTTGAACAAAGGTCAATTGATTGAAAATCATGTTAAACTCATTCAAATGTGATGCCACTGATGTATTTCTTGTCATCTTTAAATTGAAGAGTTTTTTCATGAGATGTACCTTACTATTTTCGAAACGCTTCTCATACATGTTGGACAAAATCTTCATCATCCCCATTGTGGTTTTCTCTGACACCACATTGTGAGCAAGGTTCTTCAATAGTGTTAACTAGACAAATCCCAACATCTGTCTATGCAGGAGATTCCAGTCATCAGCTTCCATACCTTTTGGTTTCACATCTAGAAGTGGTGCATGCAACCTGTTACTGTAAAGATAATCTTTGATCTGCATCCTCCAGAAAGCAAAATTCATACCATCAAACTTGTTGATTCTAAGTGTCGATCCTTCTCCACCAACCATTTTTCTCAATCATGAACCAAAGCTCTGATACCACTTGTTAGGAATTAGATGCCCTATATCCAAACTAACAAGAGCAATAATAATATACGCGGAAGAAAGAAAAAGCAAACACAACAACAAACAAGATTTATATAGGTTCGTCTGATGGAGAGACTGTGTCCTATCTTCGATCCACATACAAACTCAACGTAGAGTTTATAGGGTTGCATGCTTCAAAAGAAAAAAAAGACATAAGAGGACATACACCAGCTTGCATAGTTACATTTTATGCCTTCTCTATGAATATTCTCCTTATTTACTAGCCATGCCAACCCTACAGACGTGGGTGTTTTTTAATAGCATAAAAGGCTTGACCATCTCCTATTAGCAAATTTAAAATTTTTAGTTTCTTCCCTTCATTGGGTTTTATAGTTGTCATGTGAATTTTGTGACCTTGGGAAACACCATATATTGAATTTTCAACCCAGGAAAAATAAGATTGCTTCTAGTCCTTTTACTTTAGTTGTTTCGGATGTGTGGAGACCTGTTAATGTCCCAAATATATCTCAATTTAAGAATTTTTTTTATATTTGTGGATGATTACTCGAGAGTTACATGGTTATATTTTATGAAGGGCAGGGCTAAGGTATTTCCTATCTTTACCTTGTTTTGTGCTATGGTGGAAAATTAGTTTAAAATCAAGATCAACATCTTTCAGTTTGATAATGTCAAACAATATTTTTCCTCTCCCTTTCAAATAATTTGCAACAATAAAGGGATCATTCATCAATCGTCCTTTATTTATACACCTCAATAGAATGATGTATCTAAAAGAAAACATTGCCATCTTGTACAAGTTGGTCGAAATATTGTGTTGTCTATGAATATTCCTTAGATTTTATTGGCCTTATGCATTCCTCGCTGCTTGTTTTTTATTAATCGTATGCCCTCCAGTGTGCTCAATGGTGCCACCCCCTTCTCCAAGCGGTTTCCTGATTCAGTTGCCTTCCTGTTGGCACCTAAGGTATTTGGATGACATCTTTTGTTCATCGCTTCGGTCCTCCCTCGGGTAAATTCATTCCCCGGGCTATTAAGTGTATTTTATTGGGGTATTCCATAGATTAAAAAAGGCTATGTGTGTTACACTCTGTCCTTGAAGAAAACGTTTATCTCAGCCAATGTTTCCATTTTTTAGCACCAACCCTATTTTTTTCTTAACTCTCCACCTTGTTTCTCATCATCTGCAAGGATGCTAAAGCCACTTATTCCAGAGGATTGTAATTTTCAAACTATAGAACAACCTTCTAAAGTCCCTTTCTACACCTGTTGATTAGTCACCTATGGATTCTTTAGATGATCACGAGGTATGTTCTCTTCCTCCATCTCTAGTAGTTTATGGACCACCTTATGATATTAGGCCCATTGCTCTTCGCAATGAGCCCCGCTTTATTGTTGTTAGACCTCCATCCACTTCACATCCAATCTTTATTATGTTTCCACTCACTATTTGTTTCTGAGTTGTGTCTCCTTTTTTCTCTATAGTGTCTTCTTCCACCATTCCTACTTGCATTGAGGAGGCTTTCACTGATGTGAGGTGGACATCTACCATAGATGGAGAGATTCAGACTATCTACCACAATTCCACTTGGCATTTGGCCACTCTTCCACCAAGAAAAAAGGCAGTCGGGTGCATTCTCCCTAAAGTATAATCCACATGGTTCTGTTGCTAGATACAAGGCTTGGTTGGTTGCTAAAGGTTATACTCAGTCTTACGATATTGATTATGATGAAACCTTTTCTCCTATTGCCATGATGAACTAGATCAGAGTTCTTATTTCTCTAGCAACCAATTTTAAATGGGAGTTACATCAGTTAGATGTCAAGAGGGCTTTCTTGAATGGTATACTCTCTGAGGAAGTCTACATGTGCCAACCATCTGGTTATGTGGTTGAGGGAAAAAAAGAATATCGGCTGAATAAAGCAATATATGGGTTGAAATAATCCTTGAGGGCTTGATTTGATAAATTTACCATTGTGGTTATAAAACTTGGGCTCAAGAGGTGTGAAAATGATCACTTAGTGTTTACTAGAAATTCAACTAAGGGCAACATTCTTATGGTGATATATGTGGATGATATTATTGTTATGGGCAGTGGCCTTTGTCAATAGGTAAAGTAGGACCTCAGTCTTCTCTAGTACTTCCTTGGGATTGAAGTTCTTCAATCTAGACATGGTATAGTCCTACCACAAAGGAAGTACGTACTTAATTTTTTAAGGAGATTGGGATGGTTGGATGCAAGCCTACGAATACACCTATGGAACCTAATGTTAAGTTGTGTGAAGGAACTGGTACTGATGTTGATATTGGTTGGTTTCACCGTTTAGTTGGGAAGGTGATCTATCTCACAATTACAAGACCAGATATTTCCTATTTGGTTAGTTTTATCAGTCGATATATGCATCAACCACAACAATCACGTTGGGAAGTGTTGGAAAGAATCCTTCAGTATCTCATGAAAATTCTAGGTCAAGGGCTGCTATATAAATGTCATGGTCATACATAAATTGAAGGATGTGATGATGCTGACTTGGCTAATTCTCCTAACAACAAAAATCTACCTCTGATTACGGCATAACTATTGGAGGCAATCTAGTCACCTGTAGAGCAAAAAATAAAATGTAGTGGCTAGATCGAGTGCGGAAGCAGAATATCGAGTTATGACACTTGCAGTAAGTGAATTGTTATGGTTAAAATCATTCATGACTTACCTTGGGTTCCGAATAACCAAGCATATACAACTTCACTATGACAAACAAGTAGCTATCCATATTGCAACCAATCCAATCTTTCATAAGAGAACCAAGCACATTGAGATAGACTATCATTTCATACGAGAAAAACTTCAACTCAGAATAATATTTATGAAATATATTCCTTCAAAGAATCAATTGGTGGACATCTTCACAATGGCTATTGTTGCAAAGTCACTCACAAATACCTGTTCCAAGCAAGGAATATTTGATGATTTTCCCTAGCTTGAAGGGGAGTGTTGAAGTAGTTTGAGTGGTATTCTATGTAGTTATGAGAGTGAGTGTCATAAACTGTAATTAGTGGTTATTTTAAGTGTTCTTCTTGATTCTTATGTATTAGGGCATCCATGCCCCACCTATATAAATAAGAAAGAGAGAGGGAGGAGCTCAAAACTTATGCTCTCTCTTAACCCCTAAAGTTTCTCTGCTCAACTTGTGTTCTTGCCTTCTCCTTCTCATATTCTCTTCTCTTCTCTTCTTCCTTCTTTCTTTTTATTTCTTCTTCTTCTTCTCAAAACAAGTTATCCATGGAATAAACCCTAGAATTTAACAAAAAGGAAGAAAGTATTGGTCTCAGCTTGGGATGCAATGGAATAAGAGTCTTGCCATTGGAAGAAGAGAGTGACATGGGTCTCATGTCAATTGAAGATGATGACTCCACTACTTCGAAAGAGGTAAGTGGCTCGAACTATGAAAATGAGCTTGAACTTCTTTTAGAAAAATCCATTCATAGTCTAAATAAGTGTAAGAAAAAATGACACGCTCAAAAACATGAGAGGGCAAAGTTCAAGAGTGTGCATATTGCCTTGAAGGAACCGAATGAAAGACATGTGGCTAATGCTTCAAGGAAATGTGGTATGAATGATAAACTCTCTTGTGATAGGTTAGCTTTTGAGAAGAGGAGGATTGAGCTAAAACAATAACTCAAAACACTATCCCAAAAGAACACACCTAGGAGGAAAATTGGGAAGAACAAGGAAAGACAAAAACAAGAAGTTCACTCTCATTCCTCACATTAGATGCAATTATTAAGTTAATTTGGGACATTATGCCCACATTTTCCAAATTAAAAATTCAAATGGTATCAAACAAAGATTGGTGGCCTAAATAACCAATAGGGTTGTTGTAACCTGCAAAACCACGAGTAAAAATTACCATCAAAGGAATTGGAAAAATAGGTACCTCCAACTCTTTCATATCTGATGTCTATTATGTTGAAGGGGTAATGCATGATTACATACCATTAGTCAATTTTGTGACAAAGGAAACAAAGTCACTTTTGAAAAGCAGAAATAGTTAGCAAAGAATGAAAATGATGAACTAGTTCCTAAGGCACATAGAAATAGAAACCTATATGTTGTAAATATAGTTGTAAACTAGTGCAATCTATTTGGCTGCGAATATTGATAAATTTTTGGTTATGGCATAAGAGGCTAGAAAATGTAGGAATAGATTCCTTGACTAAATTAGTGAGGAAAAACCTAGTGAGAGGACTACCAAATAAAAAATCTACAAGAGAATCTACAAGAGAGTAACCTTGTGATGCTTGCCAACATGGAAAGCATCACAAAAACTCTTTCAAAGAAAAAAATGTAGTTTCTACCTCTCGACCTCTTCAACTAATCCACATGGATTTAGTTGGACCTACTTGAACCCTAAGCTTAGACAAAAAGCATCTCACCTTAGTAGTTGTAGATGATTATTCCAGGTTCACATGGGTAGATTTCTTAACACATAAGGATGATGCTTTGTCAACCTTTGCAAAGCCACATGAGAAAGTTAAAAAAGAACAAGGTTGTAGAATTATCAAAGTTAGGAATGACCATGGAGGAGAATTTGAAAATTCTCATTACATGGAATTCTTGAATTTCATGAAAAGAGAAAAACTTCACTGACTTGATGTAATTTGAGTACAATGAGTCTTTATTTATTATAGAGGAAACTAGTAGAATCCAATTACAATTAAACAACTGAACGTAAATAAAACACCTTTAACTGAAACTCTTCTATGAGACCTCCTCTAGTGAGACTCCTATAATACTCTAACATATTAAGATTCTATGAGACTTCTTATTGTGAGAGTCATGTAAGACTCTTCCATGTCTGTTGTTCAACACTCCCCCTAGGGCTAGAGTTTATAATGTCAGCTTGCAATGAAAATGATTCTTGGTCTTTAATCTTGGTCTTCAATCTTCATTGGCTAAATTTTTTTCATAGATGTTAAATCTTCACCATTTTTTCTTTCCCTTTCTTGAAAATTTTGGTCACATAAAAATTATGACAACATGTGGAACAAAATACGTCTTTCTTGTACTTCTTCTTCTATTTCTCCCCCTCAACTTGGGGATAAAAAGGACACAGAGAGCCAGCTTTGACACAATACAATGTGGGAGAAAAACTAAGGAGATGGGGTTACAATTGTAATATTCAAAACTTTGTTTGTTATGATTTTTCTAGTGCTATTAGTGTTATTGTAATTATTTATTGAAAGTTTATTATAAATAGAGTAAAGGGGAACAAGAGCTGAATGAATGTACTCTATTTCTTTTCTCCCTCATCCCTTTCCACATGTGTTCCTCTCTTTCGGCTTTTTCTGCTTCTTTTCTCTCCTAGCTTATCTCTCAATCTCATCCTTCAGTCCTCACTCTAGGACAAGCTTCCAAACCAATTAATTATGAGATCCTAGAATCCACAAGGAGCTTAGCAAAATTGTCTTTGTTTGAGACTATAGTTCTTGGCATGCCATGCAGTTTTGCCACATGTGTAACATATATTTTTGTAATTGATTTGACAATATATGGACACTTCAGGGAACAAAAGTGGGAATACTTGCTCAATCTATTTTCTAACATAGGAATCACAGTCTTGCCTTTTGGTAGATTCTCAGACTCCATTAATCGAGCTTCAATTTCTCTTAAAATGATGTAAAGAGTGAAAGGAAAAATAAGAAGGAAGATGAGAAGAGAAGAAGAAGAAGAAGAAGAAGAAGAAGAGAGCAAGCTGAATGAGTAAGAGAGAAAGAGAGAAAGGAGAAACCAGAGAGAGATAGGGTCCGTGCCTCCTTCCTCAATTAATTTCAGATTTGTTGAAGAAACTCCAATAGAACGTCTTGTAACTAATGGATAGAGTGGCATACATTATAATTTCTAAATGTTTCAAGTTCTTATATATCTTTATCGTGTATTAGGGTTTTCACTTTTAACTACAAATTAGACATCTTGGAGAGGGAAAGCTCATACTCAAGCTCTTCTCTTTCTCTAAACTTTTCTCTGTTCTCTTTCCTCTTTCCTCCTACCTCTTCTCCACCTCAACTCCAGATCTTTTAGGCATGAAATCTTAGAATCTAATATGGTTTTAGAGCAGGGATTCTTGGGTTTTGTTAAATTTCTCTAAATTTATGCAAAAGAGCAAGAAAGGAGGACATTCTCCATCAATGTTTGAATCAGCCATGTGCTGGAAACATTTCAGCAAAACCTTGTTATCCAACAAGGCTGTTAAGGTATTCCTTTATGTGTTTTTTGATTGCCAAATCATCAATCTAAGTCATATGATTCATCTTCCAAGTCAAGTTCTGAAATTCCTCCAAAAAAGTTTTTTATTATTATTAGAGGGCTGAAAGTGAGTTTTTTTGCTTTATGGTTGTTAGGTTTCAAAAAATTAGTGTTATTGATGACATGAATTCCCTCTTTTAAATTTCAAAAATTCCTCAAACTCTAATCAAAATTTCGAAGAATTTGAAGGAGTTTCATCTTTCCAAAGTCACTAAATTCTAAGTTAGGGATTGAAGCTATTGGTTGAGTAAGGGGTATGCTTCTAAGTGTTTAAACCCAAATTCAAATCCCAAAAGGCATCATTGGGTGAAGTTTTGTCTTCAGCCGTTGAGTTTTCTCTTCTATAGCACATGTATGGTACTCATATGCCCATCTTTTTATCATACAAGTGCTGGAATTCACTCATATAATTGATTTCAGCACTTGGTGTTTTTTCCTAGTTGGTTCCCTACTTATCATGTTGTATTATTCTTCTTCCTCTTGAGCAATGGAAAAGAGTTTATTTGTGCCTGGTCTAATGGCTGAAAGTTCAGAAAAGTTTGGGTCTTCCTATGCTGAATTCAGAAAACACGAGTTTCTAAAAATCACTACTTTCCCACTCAAGAGGTTAAGCAATTACTCTTCATGGTCATTGTCTGTCAAAAGGTTTCTTATTACAAGAGCTCTTGTTGAGCACTTAACACAACCACCCTTTGAAGAAGATGGCACTTCCTGTCATAAGTGGTTGAAGGAAGATACTCTAGTCATAAGTTGGCTAATAAATAGCATTGATAAGCTAGTTGCTAATAATTTTGTTTATCGGGATACGACCAAAGATGTTTGGGGGACTTTTTTTCAGTTATCTTCCACTCCTGATGGTCTTCAAAAGATTTAAAATATCTTCTAAGAGATGTATATGACAGAGCAAGGTGAGAACCTCCATGAGTACTTTGCTTGATTTTTGAGGTTTCTTACAAGAGTAAAAAATTATGCAGTCATATTCTACTAACATTGCTAGATTTCTACTAGACCTTTTGATAATATTTGTGTTGTGATGCTCAGGATCCCAAACAAAGAGGCTATCTCTCAGCCAGATCAATAAGATAACTTAGCCATTTTCTAGGGGGAGTACAACTGTGGCAGAGGAAAAGGAAGAGGAAGCCATTTTGGTGGTAGAGGTCAAGAAAGTAGTAATTCAACATCTACCTCATATTCTTGTCCTAATAGGGAGTGTACTTTTTCTGGCCTCAATAACTATGTAGTTGAGAAGTGTTGGAACTTACATGGAAAACAAGATTTTTACAAGTCTACTCAGGCTGCCTCATCGGTCATAAACATAGGTGATCTTAACACTTAGGACTTCATGATGTATAATAAAAAATTAGAAGATGATGAAAGGGTGAGAAGAAGAAGGAGAGCTATGGAGAGAAGGTTTAGGAGGAGATGAAGAAGAGTAACAAATTTGGAGAAGGAGAAAGAGGTTGGAGAATTAGGGTTGTGGACTTATTCCATACCTTCCCCTTGAAGCTCTATTTATAAATCATAAATATAATGTTAAAATTAGACCCTTCATCCTAGTAAGAGTGAAGAAGAGACATAAAATATAAATTAATTACATCAATGACCCTCCAACATGTTCATATCCTCCAACACTCCCCCTCAAGCAGGGAGGTAATGGCAGTGATCCCAGCTTGAAATAAATAACATAGATGTAGTAATAAACTCCACCATCACGGTGTCCCAAGGATAAGTGCAACACCAAGAACAGATTCTTACAGGGTAGAAATGGGTGATAAAACATTAGTCAAAACCAACCTCAAATGATTTTGAAAAAATATGGTGATAATAATCATTAAAGTGGGTAATGCATATCATTCACAAGATGGCGATAAAAAACCAAGGGTTCGAATAAAAAGTCTCAATTAACTTAAAAACACCAATATAAATAAAAGGGACCAACCAAAGAAATGCTCTAAAAGGGTTGGCCAAAGGGGTAAGTGAGAGTCAAATAAAGGACGGTAGGAGAAAGACTACCAAATAATAAGAAGGTAATGGGAATCAAAGGAAGATAGAATGTTGGGACCACCATGTGCTTTATTTTACTAAGTAATGCAAATATCCATCATATGAACCAATGAACGAATGCCAACAATAGTCACCAAATAATGAACCCAAGGCAAGCAACCGAGGAGTTCTTCTTCAATAATAATGTCTCAATCAAAGAGACACAATATCAGCAATGGAAATAGGCCAATGCCAAAATAACACATACCAAATGTGTAGTTATATAGCAACGAAAAATGGGTAAATAATGAAAGTTCATAAGAGTAATAAGGACACATGAAATAATCAACAGTGAGTCCATCCTTTGATAAGGAAGAATTGCACCAAATATTAAGGAAGAACCGAGTAATAAACTGGCAATAAGTTGAACCAAATTATGTTTATCTTCTAAAAAAGAATAATAGAATTGAGTGTTGCTGGTTCCGAGAGCAGCTACAAGGACTTCTTAAAAACTGAGAAGTGTGAATAAAATAGTAATGGATGTTGGTTCCACGCTTACTACATCAATGATTAATTTAGACACCAAACCGAGAGTTAGCCCTATTAAACCAACTAATTAGCAGTCAATGACATAATTGTCATGTTTCTGAATATAGTCAATGCTTATAGATGTAATTACATAATGAATCCGATCGTGAAAGGCAAGATAAAAAATCGAAGGCAAAGCTTGAGGGTAGACCAGTTATAGCTTGAAAGGATTTCACCGAATGATAGGTTCAGTGAGGTTGCTCAATTCATAAGGGGATAAGTACACCGAATGATACTCCAACATGTTGTTAATATGCTTCAAGAATTTCTCATAACTAGAGAAGAAACACACGTTTTGAATCTGATCTTAGATCAGAATCTCCTGACATAGAATCTTCTGTAATTTTCAACATTAAATCAAGCAACTACTTTTTTTGGGAAGCTGGCATAATTCAGAATAGGAACACTTTTTTCTCTTTGACAAATAAACCAAGGAAAGTTTCTAAAAAAAAAATATGATCTTCTAAATATTCTTTCTAGATATTGTTAGTTAACAAACAAAAACTTTCCAAGGGTAGATCATGAGATAATTTCCTGATATTGTTGATCAATAACAGCAACTCAAAAAGTGAAGCAAAAAAATCGGCTTAAATTGGGATCTTCTTATGCAATAGGATACCAGATTCATTTTTAATTATTCCAATGCGAATATCCTTAAATATAGATCAGATTGACATAAAATTTTCATATATTTTTCATCCAAGTATAACTTATCTTCATAAAATATACATCTTTTGAGATAAATAATCTGATATATTTTGGACTTTATAATCTGGCCAAACTAAATATTCATTCTTCTTTGGCCAGAATAACCATTGATTCTTCCGAGATTGATATCTCTATCTAAAAAACTCAGATTGATAATTGGTTGAATAGGTAAGAAAATAGAGTTACAAATATTTTTTTTATATGTATTTTTTCATATAAAATCTTGTCCTTGATGGCGTAAAATGGCTCAAAAGTTTAAGCTTTCTGTTGTTGTACAAAACTTTTCCGGTGCTTGACCTTTGCTACTTCAGATGTCAATTTCTCTTTCTAAAAAAATCTTATTTCAACGATTATTTTTTATTTGGAAACTAGACTCAAATATCTTTCCAACCATATATAATTTTCAATATGAAACAAATGGTAATAGAGTTAAAAATCCAATGAAAAATATGAATTGGGAAAGAAGACAAAGGGGGGGTTAGTCCACAATGAAGTGGAAATAAAGTGAAAAATTGAATTGAAGTGAGATGAATTGCTTCCACTTCAACTCATGTTGGGGTGTTAGTCCAGGCCAGTTTAAGTGGCTGGAAAACAGATTTCAGTGTCCTTTTCTAAATAAAGAAGATAATGAGTAACCTTTAATGATTACAATTCATTATATAAATTAATATACGAATTACGTGTGACTAGAATAAATTAGATAAAATTAATAAAAAAATTAAAAAATAACATAAGGGAATATAATAAATAAACCTAATGGTTTATTAATTATAACAATTGGATAATTAAACCAATTAACGATTATAGTTTATTATAAATTAAAAAAATAATTATGTGTGACATGAATAAATTATATAAAATTAATAAAAAATTAAAAAATAACATAAGGGAATATAATAAATAAACCCAATGGTTTAATTAACTATAGCAATTGGATAATTAACCAATTAATGATTAAAATTCATGATAAATTAATATACTAATTACATGTGACTAGAATAAATTATATAAAATTAATAAAAATTAAAAAATAACTTAAGGGAATATAATAAATAAACCTATTTTTAATTAATTATAGAAATTGCATAATTAAACCAATTAATGATCACAATTTATTATAAATTAATATACTAATTATGTATGACAAGAATAAATTATTTAAAGTACATAAAACAATTAAAAATAACATAAATGAACATAATTAATAAATAAATTATTTTGTAATAACATAATATATAGTATAAAAATACTTAATAAATAAAATTAAAACATGTGAAAAAAAGGTATAAAATGACAACAACGAATATAATTTGAGTAAATTATTTTTAACAACGAGTTTGTGCATTTAACATCATCAACTTACTAGTTTAGTAGATACGAATGACAACATACATGTTCAAATGCAATAAAGTACAACCACTAATAATCACTCCACATGCTAGTTGCTATGGCATCTCAAAATTGTGCAGCTCTAGTGGATTCTAATGCACGATGCCTCTGCATTGTTGTTGATAGGTTGCCTTCATCCCCAAGATTATCGCTATCTTCATCCAAATTTTCACCTGCTAATCGGACCTCATCACCTCCTCCACCTACCTCATCATCGGAATCATCATCTTCCAATTCAAACATATCATTGTAATCCTCTTTACGTATATAATTGTGTAATATGCAACAAGCTATTACAATTTTCATCTGGATCTTATAAGAAAACGGAGGAGCGACTTTCAACATTTGGGATCAAGCTTTTAAAGCACCAAAAGTTTGTTCAATAGTATTCCTAAAAGATGAGTGCCTTCGGTTGAATAGTTTTTTATCATTTATAGGAAGGTTGTCTCCAAATTCTTGTAGATGATAACGAGTTCCTCGATATAGAGCCAAAAATCCTGAGATATTTGCATAACCAACATCGACTAGATAATATTTACCTACAATACAAAATATTTTCCACATAAGATAATTGAAGATAAAATTAAAAAATTACTACATAACAATATATTATTTACCTTCAGGTACACAGATTCTATTTCGGCAAGTCAATGTGTCCTTCAATACACAGGAATCAACTACTGATCCATCCCATCCAACAAGTACATAAGTAAATTGCATATCCAATGTACATGCTGCCATCACATTTTGTGAGAGATAGCCATTTATGTTCTAGAACCTTTGTTGTTCTTCAAGTGGGATGTTTTCTTTGATATGAGTTCCATCAATAGCCCCAATACAATCCTAATTATATCATTTCAATTAATACAAGTAACTCTAAATATTAATCTAAAATTGTTCATTAGATGCCAAGTGATGTTACCATAAAATACGGATTAAACATTGGATTGTTTAAAATCTTCTAGTGAGTCCGTTCTGAAGGCCGTTTGATGTAATAAGGCCAAAGTTTGATAATAGCATTCAACACCTTATTGAAATACCTACTTATAGTCTAGTTTGATCTATCAAACATCTCTGCTATGACACTATACGCTTGTCCAACAGTTAGGAGAAAATATGCAAGTTGTTCTTCCACTAAGATTGTCTTTGTAGGTGATAAAAATCCTTTACTATAAAGTATCTCTGCCATTTTTTTACACACAATTTGATTCATTTTGTAAACTTTTCAAAATTTAACAGGTGATTTCGCTAATGCCTTTTGCAAATAAATCGGACCACCAATCCCACGAGGACGTAATGCACGTCTATACCTATGGTTGAGATAGTATCTTCCCATCATGTATATAAGACATGTCAATAAAATCATTCTTGTATTCCTATTTTTATCTTCCATGGAAACCTGCAAATACAATCACCACAACCACAATGACGACTATAACAATAATTCATGTTTCTTCCTAAATGTCATAAACACAAAAACATACCCTTATCTTCAATCATAACCTATTTTCAATCACACCTATATAAAACTATCTCCAATCACACACCCACAATATTCATCATCACAATAAGAACACAACAATCATGGAAACCCAAATCTTAAGCATAATAAGATTCATAATCTATCAATGATATGTCTTATAAAGTCAAAATTAAAAAAACATAATTAAACTTCAAAACAATCATCCCAAAATACATAGTATACTTAAAACTATTGACTACATTTCACCAGCACAATATTTAAGGCAATTAAGTCGCTCTTCCACTAGCAGCTTCATAAACATGTCCTTCGTCATTGGTGTATCTAACAATAGAGGAGCACGAAACTTCATCTCTACCGATAGGTCCAAGATTTCTGTGAGGGCTTCATACCAATTCTCTCTGGCGGTTTTATCATCTTTAAGTTGTAAAGATTGCAATAGGGTGACAATTCTTGTCATTGTATCAACGAACATAATACTATCATCGGTGGCCATTTGCGGTCTCTTTCTACGACGACTTGAAGTTGACGGGTTAGTACTTGGAGACTGATCAGGTGCCGACTCATTTTATGTAAAGAATGGCGAAGGAGTATCTCTACCTAAATCGACATCCTCGAGCATGTCTAAGTGCTCATTTTCTTCCTTGTGTTGGACATCATTGCACATGTCTTCATCATTTTGACTTGCTCTCCCCATGGCTATTGAGTTTCCCACTACCAAAGCCAATTTGTCATAAAGAGGGCAGCCTTGTTGTCTATACTTTTCAGCTTCTTTATGCTCCTACAAGTATAAAACATCATTTAGATGACTTGGAATAGAGTTCTAGTAATGACGAAAACATACAAAATGTTTTACAGTCAATCATAATTTACTGACCTTGATATAGTCTTGCCATATAGAATGACATGCAGTAACTCGATGTGTGGTTGCATCCCAACCGAACCCATTAGTGTTGAGACAGCTTGTTACTGCTTGGTAAGTTTTCTTCCATGATCTTGTTCGATTCTTGAGCTGCTCAACAGTTTTTTTATTTGTTGTGTCTTCATTGAACCTATTGACACAGTCCAAATATACTTCATGCTTCCAAACCCCATTGGGCATCCTGTTCCCCATATTGACTTGCTCAACCAAGAGATCGAGCATTTTGTTGTCATCATCGAAGGTCCAAATGTCATATGATCGAGGAGTTTGTTGTCTTCTTCCAGCCATTTATAATCTAAATCCGAGATGGTCATCATGAAAAAAAATTATCAGACAAACATTACCCGTCGTAGTAACTAGGGACACACAGAAACACAACAAACAAATAACAAAATACCATGTGGTGGATATTATAACACCAAAATCTCCTCACCACATGGCAAGAGCATTCCATAGCACTTCAAACATATTCAACAACATTCTAAAATATTTCAAAATTAATCGAACTAATTTCATTGCAGATGACTAGAACAATGCAAAAACAAACTCATCAAGTCCAAATTCATCGAACAACCCTGGTAGAGGATATGACTTCATAGACACTACGAACCGTACATCATCATTGATGGGGGTAGGGTTTCGTTGGCTAATGGACGCCCGTATAGGCGACTCAGCCTTGTTTGAATTGGACCATGTGGTGGATATTTATAACTCCAAAATCTTCTCACCACATGGCAAAAATATTTCATAGCACTTCAAACATATTCAACAACATTCTAAAGCATTTCAAATTTAATCGAACTAATTTCATTGTAGATTACTAGAACAATGCAAAAACTAACTCATCAAGTCATAAATTCATCGAACACCCTTGGTAGAGCCCCATATGACTTCGCAGGCACTACGAACCGTACATCGTCAACCTTGTTTGAACTCGACTAAACCCCCTAAATCCTATACCCTAACCGAGAAACCTACAAATTAAAATAAACCCTAAACCCTAAACCCTAGTCCTTAAAACCCCTAGCCCCAAACCCTAAATGCTAGTCCTTAAAACCCCTAAAAGTCCCAAACCCTAAACCCTAAATACTAAACCCTAAAACCCTTAAAAGCCTCAAACCATAAACCCTAGACCTTAAAACCCTAAAAGCCCCAAACACTAAACCCTAAGAACTTAAAACACTATCAACCCAAAAACCGAGAACCCTATGTTTTTTTAAAAAAAAAACATAAACCCTAATTCCAGACCTAAAGACTAAACCCTAGACCTTAAAACCCTAAAAGTCCCAAACCCCAACTCTAATCCCGAAATTAAACCCTATCAACACGAATTTGAACCCTAAATCCCACAATTAGGCCACAATCAGGATAAATTACGCACAAAAATTAAAATTAACTCAAATACAACACTAAATTAGTTGAAAAAAATTAGGGTTTTGGCTTACCTTCTGAAATTTGGGGGAAATCACCACCAAATGGGGAAATGTAAGCCCAATGGAAGAAATTGACGCCTAACTGTCGAAAATCGAAGAAGATTGAAGGAAATCGAAGGATATCGAAACCGGAATAGGTTAAATCAAAGGAAATCGGAGGAGGAGGAAAGAGAAGAGTGAAACGAGAAGGGAGAGGGAGGCCGAGAGTGAGAAGAGATGGAGGCCTAGAGGGAAAAGAGAGAGGGAGACAAGAGAGGGGAGAAGGAAGAGAAAGGCCGAGAGAGAAAGAGGCAAGAGAGGGAGATGTGGCGAAAACGAGAGATAACAAGAGAAAGTAGAGGGACCAGAGAAAGCAGAGGGAGCAGAGAACGAAGACGAGAGCCAGCAGAGGGAGCAGAGAGAGCGAAAATGAGAGAAGAAGGTTGGGCGCAAAAAAAAATTCAGGAGACGAAGGTCGAGCGAGAGGAGAGGAGAAGAGGAAATGAGAGGGATTTTTCGTTGGGGGGGGGGGGGGGGGGGGGGGGGGGGGGGGGGGGGGGGTGGGAAGAAGAGACGCCGTCGCTCGTGGTAAGTGAATGATTCGAAAAAAAGGTAGGAATCAACTTTCCTCCATTTTTTCATGGGCAGATGAAATGGTGTAATCTCACTTCAATTCAAGTCTTTTTACACTAACCCCTTATTTCTGATGACCTAGGTAATGCGGGGGAATTCATTCCACTTCATTGTGGACTAATCCCCCCCCCCCCCCCCCCCCCCCCCCCCAAAGGAAAAAAGAGAAACGCCTCTTGT
The DNA here is from genome assembly GCF_029961685.1 of Aristolochia californica. NCBI lineage: Eukaryota > Viridiplantae > Streptophyta > Magnoliopsida > Piperales > Aristolochiaceae > Aristolochia > Aristolochia californica. The sequence goes on from NW_027181770.1 coordinate 49,281,870, forward strand.
TTCTTTTTCTTATTCTTTTTATTTTTCTTCTTGTTCCTCTTGCTCCCCTTCTTCTCCATCTTCTTATCCTTTTCCATTTCAGATATTTCCTTGCTTTGATACTATGTGAAAGCTTAGGATTCCATGATGTATAATCAAAGTGGAAGAGGATTAAATGGTGAGAATAAGAAGGAGAGTTGAAGAGAGAAGGTTTAGGAGGAGAAGAAGAAGAGTGACAAATTTGGAGAAGGAGAAAGAGGCTGGAGAATTTGGGTTTTGGACCCTTCACCCTAGTAAGAGTGAAGAAGAGACATAAAATATAAGCTAATTATATCAATGGACCCTCCAACATATTCATATCTTGCAACAGGTAAAGATTATTTTAGACCCTTCTAAAGGGCAAGTGACTATCATAGATGAAGACTATGCTTTCTTAAAAAAAATTAGACTTTAATTTCTACTCACTCAAGTATGCCTACATGCTTTGTTGCTACCACATGTATGTATTCTCTTGTTTCATACTCAAGTTTATCATCTTGTATCATTGATTTTGGAGCTTCTGAACCCCTTACTAGAAAAATTGGTAACTTATCCTTTTTATCTCCTTTTGTACGAACCAATTTGTATCTACTGTAGATGGGTCAGTTAGGTAATTAAGAAAAAAACTAAACTGCTTTATAATATTTTTTCCCTCTCATTGTGGTATTTAGGACATCAAGACGAAACCAACGAATGGATGTGGCCATGAGAGAGAATATCTTTACTTCTTGGATCCTTTAATTCCGACGCTCGTGCCAACAAAAAATTGAAATGAAAAATAATGGCATAATAGGCTTGGTCAACCCTCTTTGGAAAATTTACAAACTTTGGTTCCCTCTCCTAAATCTAATTCTCAGTTAAGTTGAGAGTTTTGTGAGCTTCGAAAGCATCTTGTTAGATTCTAGGGTTGCATGATTATTGAGCTTAAGGTTTGTTAGAAGAAAGTGGAAGAAGAAGAGAAGAGAAGAGAGAAAGAAGGGGAATTTGGGTAGGAGAGAGCAAGTGAGAGATGAGAGGAAACTAGGGTTTATGGCACCTTTATTTATAGATTTGAAGGCATAAAATCCTCGTACATGAGTATTGTAAAGGGACTTGAAATTTTAACATAACTACATCTCCATGTCCACTCATTCTCAAAATTACATAAAATACTATTTTCTTCTTCACCACTCCCCCTCAAGCTGGTGAGAAAACATCATAAATTCCCAACTTGGAACATATCTCTGAGAGAGGTTTTGCAGCAATAGCCTTTGTGAAGGTATCTGCCAATTGATTCTTGGATGGGATGTATTGCATTAGATACTACTCCACCTTGCAATTTTTCACAAATAAAATGATAGTCTATCTCAATGTCCTTTCATGAAATATTGGGTTATTTTCAATGTTTATTGCTGCCTAATTATCATAATGAATTTGCATTGGTATATTTACTTGGAACCCCAGCTCAGACATGAATGATTTGAGCCACAATAGTTCACTCACTACATGTGCCATTGATCTATATTTTGCTTTTGCACTTGACCTTGCTACCACATTTTTTTATTTTTTATTGTTTCTTCTCTTGGTGACTAGATTACCTCAAAAAATTGTACAATAACCAAAGCTAGGGGAGAGAAGAAGGTAATGGAATGTGAGATTTTCTTGGAGGAGATATAGGAGAAGGCAAAGGGCCGAATGCTTCCCTTCTGTGAGCAATCATAAAGTTGAATTAGTTTTTGATGCTTCTAAGAAAATAACTTTACATAAAAACTAATAATACTTAATTAAGTTTTAATGATAAAACTTATAGGAAGCAAGTGAAGGCAACTTTGAACATAGGATTTGGATTCCACGGTTTTTCTTCTTCTTCTTCTTCTTGAATGTTGCAGAAAGAAAAAAAAATTATGGAAGATTAGGGTTTACAAACCTCTCTCCCCAATTTATAAATAAAATAATATACAAATTACATCGATATCTCTACAACCCATAAACCCTATGAATTCAGTGTCTAGTAGAAAATAATTTATTAGAAAATAAGTAAAATATAAGTATACCTTTTAAATGCAAATAAAACAATCACATGATTAGCCCTCAAAGAATTATGGTGCCTCATAACATAAACTCATGTAGTTGTGTGCACTCCCAAGGTGTTTGTACCTTGGATTTGAATCCATTATATCATAAGTCAAATGACATTTACATCAAGTAGCCACAAGGGTCCAATTATATTACTACCCACACAGGCACATGTGCCACTCAATTGGCAACAACAACCAATTTACAACACGCCTACACAATAACTTTTAACACACTAAGCCTACCATAGGCCCATACTTGGGATTCTTTGCAACCAACTAGGCTCTCTACCTCAACACACATGGAGATTAAGACAACCCTAATTGTCTAGCCTAGGTGTTTGTACCTTGGATTTGAATCATTATATCATAAGTAAAATGGCATCTACATCAAGTAGCACAAGGGTCCAATTATATTACTACCCACAAAGGCACTTGCCACACTCAAATGGCAACAATAACCAATTTACAACACTCTCCTGCACAATAACTTCTAACACATTAAGCCCACCATTGGCCCATACTTCTAACACACTTCCCCACTCAAAATGGCACCAACTACCAATTTACAACACTCTCCTAGACAATAACTTCTAACACACTAAGCCCACATTATTAGTATGTTTATATTGTTGAAACAAATATAGAAGTCCTTATTCAAATTATTAAATTTAAATGTCCTTTCTTTGCTACTATTTGTGTGATATCTTCATAATGCTTGTTCAAGTTCACTTTGTTTCTATCTGCACTTTTCTATACCCATCTTTAAGGCTATGTTTGGAACATAAAAAGTGGAGAGAAAAAGAAAGAGAAAGAGAAAAGAAAAGAAAAGAAAAGAAAAAAGGGTTTTTTTTCTTGTTCGGATGCCCATGGAAAAAAAGAGAGAAAATGGAAGAAAAATATAGTTTCTCTTGTTTGGATACACGTGCAAAATGAAAAAGGAAATAAAATTACTAATATTTAATTTTTAATAATTAAGATTTTCTCTAAATTTTCTATTTCTTTTTTTTCTCCCTAAATTGCATAATTTTGTGAGAGAAAATTTATTAGCTAAGAGAGAAAGTGATTTTCTCTCTTATTTTCTTTTCTCTCAATAATTCTTTGTTGCCCAACAACAGAAAATACCTTTCTCTCTCATTTATTTTATTTTATTTTATTTTATTTTTTGTGGGTTCCAAACAGACCATATAATCTTCTTTTATTAGTATTTTTCTTTCTTATTTTTATTTGCTTTGGCGTTAAATATGTTTCTTTTTATTATTAAAAATCTGCAATTGATTTCTAATAAAAGGTATATGAATAATTTTCAGTAAATTAAAAGGGAAGCTGGTCTTTAGTTGAACAACCCGGATATATGGATTTTGTTTAATCATATTTCAAGAGTATATACTATATTTTCATTGTTACATTGTGAATATACATTTTAAAGTCTTAGGGGTATCTAAGCAATTATGTAATTTTTCAGGGTATATATATAATTAATCCTAAAACTAAAACCCTAAACCGCGTCCCAGGCTCCACTACGCCGAAACGGAGCCTCGTCTCCCTGTCCTCTGTCTTCTGCATAAAGCAATCTACTCCACCCTAATTACATTCCTAGTGACTTCATAAGGTAAGAACCAATTGTGTTCTTGTATATACGAATGTTAAAATTGATCCCCGTTTTCTATATTTCCCTTATCCATGTCGATTGGTTTCTCTTTTTTTTTTTTTTTTTTTGTTGCTTTCTTGGTCCTTTCCCTCCTCTGGAGCGAATGTCATGGCATGAGGCTGTTTCCTGGCGCTCTAGATAAATAATATTTAAGAAATTCGAGGATTTTATATTGTGGTCTGCTTCCCAAATTTCTGATATTTATCTTACTGTGTTTTTTAAGGAACTCTGATTTTGATCTTGTAAGCCTATATTCGCTTGTTAAAATTCATTTACTGGGATGATTACCTTTTTCATTTTTCACTTTGCTAATCTCTTTATTATGTTTCAACTATTTTTGTTCCGCTAAGCTGATAATAGATCCGGAATAGTGCGATATTGTATGCATGAGTGTCTTTTTGGTTGTCTAGTTATAAGTATGCTAATTGGTAATTGGGCTTTCTGCGGTTATCATCCCTGTCCGGGTTTTCTGAAAATTGATTGCTACAATGCAATCTTAAGTTCTCGTATAGGCTTGTTTCTATCGTCCAACTATGGACTGACACCATTAATATATTTGTAGACCGAGATCTTGAGTTCCGCCGGAAGCAGCAATGGTGAAGAAAAGCAAAAGTAAGTCCATATTTTCCTTTTTCTTTTTTTTATTATATGTATCACAATATAGTACTCATTTTGTATTTTGTAATGTAGAGAGTAAGAGTAAGAGAGTGCCTTTGAAGAAAAAATATAAAATTATAAGAAAGGTGAAAGAACACCACAAGAAGAAGGCTAAAGAAGCGAAGAAGCTTGTCACTGGAAGAAAAAAGGTTGAGAAAGACCCTGGTATCCCTAATGACTGGCCTTTCAAGGAACAGGAGCTCAAAGCTCTTGAAGCACGGAGAGCCCGTGCCATTGAGGAGTTAGAGCAGAAGAAAGCTGCAAGAAAAGAAAGGGTATAATTTTGTTTCTTGGCCTTCTGTATTTTGTTCATATGCTTATTTATTTTCTGGGCTTTACGGAATCTAATCATGGACCTGGGGTGAGATAAGATTGAATCATTTACATTTCCTCTTTTCATAGAATTTGTGGTTATTTATCTTTTGTTGTCTGAGTTTTCACTTATTTATTTTATGTTCAACTGGGAAACTCCTGGTTTACAATGTCTATGTGATCTAATGATTAGCTATATCTATGTATAAGATAGCATTTATGTTTAATGTCCTGATCGCTAGCATTCTGTATCTGCAGGCTCAAAAGAGGAAATTGGGTTTATTAGAAGATGATGGCGAAATGGAGGCAGTTGAAGAGGATAAGATTGCAAAAAAAGATGCACTAGTAATCAGTAAAAGCCATGGTATTCTGCATATGAATATTAGTAAATAATGTTATTTTTTGTTTTGGTTTCTTAACTATGTTGAATAAATTCCTTTTATGTATTGTTCAGATAGTTCTGAGAGGACTTTTTTCAAGGAGTTGGTGAAGGTAATCGAAGCGTCCGACGTCATTCTAGAAGTTCTTGATGCACGAGATCCTCTTGGATCCCGTTGTGTTGACATGGAGAAAATGGTGTTCCAGGCAGGTCCTGAAAAGCGTCTTGTATTGCTTCTCAATAAAATAGGTAATCACATGCAACCTATGTCTCACTGTTTTAGTCCTTATTTTCTCATGAGTCTATATGTATTGTCTTTGGCTTGATTTTACTTTCTAAGAAATGTCTTTGTCTCATTTTTACTAAAATTAGATCTTGTTCCTCGAGAGGCTGTCGAGAAGTGGCTCAAGAATCTTCGAGAAGAACTGCCTGCAGTTGCATTTAAATGTAGCACTCAATTGCAGAGATCGAATTTAGGTTGGAAGTCCGCCAAAGCTGCAAAATCTAGCAATTTGTTGCTAACTAGTGACTGCCTTGGGGCTGAAACTCTTATAAAGCTGCTCAAGAACTATAGCAGAAGCCATGAGGTATTTGGCTTATTAGTGGGAATGAAGTGGCTTATTACATGTAATCCGTTTACTGATAAAACCAGGTCCCATAAATAGTGATGCATAAGATGTACTTACCATAAACCATGTTTTGCCATACATTTGTTTTTTTATTTAATTTTGAGCAAGTAGCTGTATCTATTCAAATATCAATTTTTCGTTTGTCACAGCACATTAATTTACAGTTTCAGTCTTAAATAGTATAAATGAAGTTAAACTGTTACATTATTTTGTGCTAAGATGTTTTGTGGATTATGCATCATTTTTCTTTCCTTATTGAAAGATATACTCCATCTGATTCACTTCAATGTCTGGCAGCTTAAAAAGTCCATCACTGTTGGTGTTGTTGGACTTCCTAATGTTGGCAAGAGTAGCCTGATTAATAGTTTGAAGAGATCTCATGTTGTCAATGTTGGAGCTACACCTGGACTGACAAGATCAATGCAAGAAATTCAATTAGATAAGCATGTAAAACTACTTGATTGCCCTGGGGTAGTGATGCTTAAATCTGGTGAAAGTGGCATATCCATTGCATTGCGCAATTGTAAAAGAATAGAGAAATTAGATGATCCCATTGATCCAGGTAGCTTATGGATTTCTTTCTGTTTTTTCTTCTTTTATTCTTCTTCTTTTGCTCTTATCATTATTATGGTCGTCGTTGTTGATAATATCATTCTTTGTGCTATTATTGCTACTATTATTATTATTGTCATTATCATCTGTAGTTGAAGTACTGCTGTATTTTATGGTCTTATTGACCCAGATATTCATTGTAATACTTCGTCGACTTTGTAAATAAAACATTGATAAATTGAAGGGTTGTTTCTGTGTACACAGTAATGGTTGGCAGGTTTCTGTGTTTCTTAGATTTACTAGCTAAAGTGTCCTCAGGTCAGTGTTCACATGTATCTGACTGCTTTACTGGTTACTTACCTCTTTAAGTTTATATTCTGCTTACATTCAACATAAAATTAATTCTATCATTATGAATTTGTTATGGTTAGTCAATATTTTTTTTGCATCTACTGGAACACATCTTTTTTTTTTTTTCTTTGCATTTACTCTTGGGAAAAAAGAGAGAAAAAAGAATTGACACAGCAATTCTCTTATGCTCTTATGGCATCTATTCATACCATTTGCTGATGCCCTTAATATTGTCCTGACTGCTATGGTATCATGCAGTTAGAGAGATTCTTAGACTTTGCCCATCTGAAAAGCTGATGTCACTTTACAAGTTGCCAAGCTTCAGTTCAGTGGATGAGTTCTTGCACAAAGTGGCTACTGTTAGGGGCAAGCTTAAAAAGGGTGGGATTGTAGACATTCAAGCTGCTGCAAAGATAGTGCTGCATGACTGGAATGAAGGTATATCATTTCTTGGTTTCTTGTGTGGTGTGTTTTGTTTGTGAAAGTCAAGGTCCCTTCACTTTCTAACAGGACTCTGTCAAACACACAAAAGTCTATGAGTTATATCGGTTGCTTGTGTTGTATTAGTTGTTACAGTTGGTACTTTTCTGCTGGTCATTCCATCATTGGAGACAACTCCGTTGATAAACTAATTTTATTTCTGTATTGGTCATTTCATAATTGGAGACAACTCAGTTGATAAGCTAATTGGATGCTAAGTTAGTGAAACATGTTAAAATTGTCGATCCGATGATGATTTCGATGTTCAGGTAAAATCCCCTATTATACACTGCCTCCAATCCGAAATCAAGGGGAGAAGTTGGAGTCAGCCATTGTGTCAGAATTGGGGAAAGAATTCAGTGTGAATGAGGTCTACAAGGAAGAATCATCCTTCATAGGCAGCCTTGTGTCTATTGAAGATTTTCGTCATGTAGAAGTTCCTTCAAATTCCCCCCTTAATATAGATGAAAAAATGCTTGAGGTTAGTTTTCTTCTTGTGCATCGTTTTGATTCCTGCTGCTGAAGCAAGTATCTCGTTCATTTTGTCATAAAGTTCACAATTGATTGATGTATTTTATCATTTCCATTCTGGATAATGCGGGGGCTGAAGCAGCTGCACCAAGAAGATCAGTTAATGGCCTCTGATGAACCAGAACCAGACACTTCTGATGCTAAAGCCATCTCTAACAGCAGCGGACAAAATGACAAACTTTACACAGCTGAAGGCATACTTGATCCACGGAAGAGGAAGGCAGACAAGAAAAGAAGAAAAGCTCAGAAAGAATCCATGATGGATGCTGACTATGACTTTAAAGTAGATTATGTGAAAAAAAGGAATACAGATGATGCAGATGAAGTAGATGATGACAAAAATGATGATCATGATGTAGCAAGTGGTGAGGTGCCAATGTCTGGTGTTGAAGTAGAAGGGCTGTAGAGAGTGCCTTTATTATAAACTAGAGCTTTCAAGAGTGGGGAAGCGTCCACCTGCTCCAGACGGTTTAAAATGGCCGAGGGTGTCAGTGTACTAAGTTGCAATTTTTTTTTTAAAGCTTATCACTTAAAATGAAAGAGATTCTTCCTGGTGATTTCATTCAACGTGCATGTGTTTGCTTTAACTTTTCAGGTGATGTTATCAAGCATGGACCGCCTCAATTCAGCCGGGTATACGAACCCAAGAGATGTAAAATCGGCTTACTTCTGCCCATCCTGGACTTGTTCTAACATGATCCATCTTTTTCATCATTAGGGACGATCATGCACTAATTTGATGTCAAATCACCATAAAATATTATCCTTGTATGGTCCATTGGATAAGGGTTGATAATTGGGTTTGCTATTAACTTGATCCCCTCTTAATCTCACTTCCTTTGATTTTCGAAATTGATCTGATTTTTATATAATATATGCAATTCTTTTACAGTAGACACAATTGCATTAAACAGTATTTGATGTATTTAGCCACTTTAAATAATGCATATTTTTTTACACACTTGGGAGGTTTTATTATAAGAGAAACTCATCCTAGGGGTAAAATCATAATTTTGAGAGAAATCAATAAGCCTAGAATTTTTTTAATTATAATGTAAATTCTAGATATTCTAATTTTTAAACATAGTTTAACAAATAATTGCTTTGAAATTATTTTTATTATGGGAAACAAACCCGATAGACCCCACTTGTGGGATGTCATATTTGGGATCATACTCACTCATTGGGGGATACCTCATTTACCTAGAATTAAGATTGGGTAATTTTTTTGAGATAAATAAGGAATCCAATTTAGAGTTAGATAGGTTAATAAACTACTAAACTCTATATAAGCATATAATGAGGACGTTACGCTAATCATCTATTAGAGTTTACCCCATCGTGGAAAGGACCTACCATCAAGGAACAATCGCAAAATCAAATTAGTAAACTTCAAACATTTGAAAGAACTTTTACAACGAGATAAATGCCCTTATTGTTTTTTTTTTAAATTTAAAAAATGTTATTAATTCTTATAAATTTAGAATTACTATTGGAACAACAATTGGTATCCAAGCCCGATTTATTAAAATTTCTAATTTTGTAAATTGTAGTGGGAGTTAATTTTTTATAGTTGGTATTTGATTAAGATACCTACATTTTTTAATAAAATGACCTTAAGTATTAAATTGGAATTAATTTTTTTATTTTTCTGTTGGGTTATTTTCGGCTATCATTGATTGATTTTGGCTGGCCAGGGGCCAGGCGTCGGAGGGGAAGGGCAACCGTGGCTAGCGGCTGGTGAGGACTAGCTAGGCTTGGCTAGCCGACGACTCTCAAAGAGTCAAAAAGAGCTCGACCTGTTATTGTCGAGCTTCTTTTATTTTTTCTCCTCTGGTCAACCATGACACATCAAAAATCAATTCCTCGGCCACTGGTTGCCACTGACTGGGTAGAGAGTTTGGAAATGCCACTAAATTTTTTTGACGACAATAAATTAAAAGAAATGTTGCTATCATCGGTCAGTGGTCGCTAATAGGGTATTCAGATTATTCTTTGGAGGACAAAAACCATAGCCAAGGCAATTATTCGCTGTAGTGGCACCTTATTCGTTGGCTGAGACAAACCCTAACTAGGGTTCCTCTCCATGAGCTAGCCCGATCCTCTTAACCCGGACAGAACTGGTCGAGTCTTAATATTTGGTTCAACTTAAAGAAATGAGGCAAGTTCAAGGTCTTTTAAAGCCAATTCTCATATTATTAATCTAGTTCAGATCCTATGAAATTCACTTTTTACATAAAAAGTCCCTTTATACTATAAATAGCCAAGTTAAGGTACATGAACTGATTTAGTTAGTAATAAATTGGTTTAGGCTGGAAAATGCTGGTTGAGCCCTTAAATGGCCCATTTTTATCAAAATTGTGATTTTTCGGTCTGATGCAAAAACTATAATTTTATTAATTTATTTTTAGGTTAATTAATTAGTGATTCAATGAAAATTAGCTCAAACCATTATTTGCTTTGATCATTGGTTCAATAAAGCATATAAATTTTTTATGCTCAAAGATTTGTTTTTGAGATTAGTTTTCTATGAACCTGTTCAGTTTAGGCTAGAAAATTATGTTTTAACCAAATTTTGGGATTTCAATTAGACTATAGAAAGATATTTTAATATATTTTATTTTGTTTTGAGTGAGACTAGCTTAAGACAATTGTGTGTAGTTCGTAATGAATTAGAGTGGTTTAGGATCAAAGAAGCCAATTCAACCCCTCGTAGAGTTATGTCTGATCCAAATCTCTTGGGTTTTGGTTCAAGGAAAGGCCACAATTTTAATTAATATATTTTGAGTTACTTAAATTAATCCAAATAATTTGGTTCAAATCGGTTTGAGAAACTATATGGAAAATGTTATCTGATTAAATATTTATTTTGAACAAATATTCAAGTGTCCATATTTTTATAGTTTGTGCATATGCTTGGATGTTATACTTATTAAATATTTTTATTAGAATAATTATTTTAATTGAGCCTAAAATTGAGCCAAATTATTTCATCATATTGGTGAATGTGACATGAATGATTAATTTTACTACTTTAAAGATCAAACATTGTTAGAATATATGAGTAAGCTTGGGTGGCATTGAAGTAAATACTTTATAATCTTTTGGCTTTTATCCTCACCTATTGGGGTGAAGGGCATGGATGTAATTCTTACTCCGTGACATCTATAAATAAAGGTTAAGGGGGAAGATTAGGTATTTACTCTATCTAATCCTCAACCCACTTTTCTCTCACGTAGTCTCTCCTCTTTTTTGTCTGAGCTCTCTCTTTCCTTCTCTTCTTCTTCTTTCCTCCTTTTAACCCAAGTTACGAACACTACAACTATGGAATTCTGCAAACAATATGGTATCAAAGTCGTGATTTGATTTCAGGATTCCATGAATATATTTCCTCTCCTTGCTCAGTTGATCAAAAGATACATTGGTGAAATCAATGTAGCAGCTAGCCTTTAAAACAGATAAGTATCTCTTTTGAAGTTTGAAGAACGTCCTTCTATCCTTCTGCTCTCCCATGCATGGATTCCATCTATTATCATCTCCCATGAATCTAGCATATATGAAGAAAACAATTGGTCCTTTGTTCTTCACTACTCATGCAGACATCGAGTTGTAGTATATCTCATGCATGTTGCTGCTCTTTTCTCTTCATAATTTGATTGTTAAGATGTTGAGTTGATATGTTTCAAGGTGGTGGAAGTTAAGAAGATTTTATCTTCTATTCACATCAATATTACAACAAAGAATACTAGTTTGCTTCATATATTAATCATGAGGTAGAAAGAAAGAGCAGCAACAATGCAGATTTTTTTTTTTTTTACTTGGTTGCTCATCTGTTGCTGCAACAATCTCAAATTTTGCAAGAGTTCTAGAATTCAGAACCATCTCAGAACGAGGAGTTTAATTTGGTAAGGACTTTGATTTTGGAATTTGTTGTCTTCAGAATCTCAGTTCATGAGATTCGATTTAGAAACTATCTCAGATTGTGTTATGATTCTGGTAAGAGTCAAAACTTGGAAGTTTGCTTTTCGGATCCCACTTCATGAGATCCTTCACATGAGATCTAAATTAGAAAGCATTGCTTATATTAAAGAAGGAACTCTGGCTAAGAAAGGAAAGTTACAAAGTCAAAATAAGTTATAAAAATCTTAATAAGTTGGTCCAGTGCCACCTTCCCTTAATTGATTTTTTTTAGTTCAACAACTCTCCTTTATTTCTCTCTCAAATTCAACAAGCTTCAACATCCGTTTATGGTATTATACTACTACACAAAGATTTGTTGAAGGTTCTCCATATCTCGAATATGTGGGCTCAACACTATTATGATATTAAGCTCAAGGATCCATCCTTAATACTTGAGTACTCTAAAGTTTATCCAAGTGGCATGTTACATCTACTGGTTGCTCTAATATTTAGCACACATGTGAAAGGAGATGTTGTCGTACACAACTTCTTATCTTTGTTATATTCCTTGGGTTTGAACTATTTGGAGAACAACTATCTGATCTTGATCTGGTTGCTAAACTTTATAAACTACTCAAAGTTGCTGTTATTCCCTTGCTCCCTTCTCCTTTTGTTGATTGCAAGTTTACTTCATGGCTGACGAAGTGTGTTTTAACATGGTTGGTAAGAGTGATTTACTTAAAATCACCACGGTTCATTTGAAAGGATTATCGAACTATCTAAGTTGGTCTCAATCTGTTACGTGTTTTCTTATTACTAGAGATTTATTGGGTCACTTAACTAAGCCATCTCCACTCATGGATGAGGAAGATTCACTAGATTAATAGTAGGGAAGATGTACTAGATTAAGAGTAGGTGTCCCATACTTGTTAAAATCACAAGTGTCCCATACTTGTTTAGCTGTCTCAAGATGAACGACATCATCTGCAATACTTTCTTCCCAACATCATTTTCACTAGATTCATTGGGTCACTTTCTTCCATTACCTACAATCACTAATACATCCAGTTCTTAGATCAAAGCTCTTCAATGATACAATAGATTAGGACATCTCTCTCTCTAGTCTCTCAAGCATATGTTTCCTTCATTGCACTCTAGTTTAAATTGTGAAGTTTGTCAATTGAGTAAACACTAGAGGAGTACTTATTCTCCTCAATCTGAACCTAAAGGTGTTACACCCTTTTCTTTAGTTCATACCAATGTGTGGGGACCTATTAATATTTCTAATGTTTCTTAATCCAACTATTTTATTACTTTTGATGATGATTTTACTTGGGTAACATGGTTGTTTTTATTTAAGGATAGATCTGAAGTCCTACCTACTATTGGACCAGGTTGATTCTAAAGAGATGGGGGGGGGGGGGGGGGGGGGGGGGGGGGGGGGGGCAAGGAGGGGTTAATGCACACACCATCAAACGAGACAAGAGAATTTTTGTTATCAACGTTCCCCTAATGGTAATCCCCGCCCAAGATCCCTTGCTTTGGAAATTCCACTTTTTTAAAGCTCTAATAGCTAAAATTTGCATAAAGAGATTCCAGATCTCTTTAAGGCACGTGTAGCTCAACACATGCTTTTTTTGATAACAGTCTTCTCAAGAGTTTGGCCCAAGATTCTACCTTTAGTTGGCCATTTTTATCTAGATTGAATCAGTTTTAGATAAACCTTTCATAAAATGAAAATAAAATAAAGGATAATGTACACCCTTTACTTGGAGAGTTCCTTCTCCTTGAGAGATCCAAACTTCCACTTCTTTAGCAACACAATAGGGAGTGAGGGAACTCGTGTAGAATACAATGCAAGGAAAATAATAGAAAGAGTAGTGGAATTTTCAAGGATGCGACTCACTCTTTCACTCTAAAGCACTTTTGAGAAGTTTTTCAAGTTTGAGGATAAAATCTCTTAGGTTTTGCCAATAAATACTCGTTAACTTCTCAATGCATGGTTTGGTGGGGTATTTATAACTTCCCCAAGACAAACTAGCCATTTTTTCCCTTTTAAAATTTCTTTAAGGTGATTGATCGACCATTGTAAAACGATTGATTGATCAATCGATCATAACGGCTCTTTTGTGTCAGAATGTGACTTATTGATCGATCAATATGTTACCATTGGTCCTCAAAAATTAAGTTGATCAATCATTGCCAAGGGATGACCGATTAATTAGAATTTCCTCTAGTTGTGCAATGCAAGTATGATCGATCAATGAACTTCCTATGATCAATCATGCTCTGTGTCCCTGACTAGCAAGGTTCTATCTGATCGATCATTCCTTGTGAAACTCACTTGCCTGGACAGTATTGACCGATCAATCCAAATGGGATGATCAATTGTGCTTTATAGCATGATATGGCAATGTTATAATGATTAATCAATCGATTATGGCTGATTGATCATGCTTGGATGATTGATCATTCGTAGAGGCTAATCGATCATTCCAGTGCCAGTTCAACTAAGTTGACTTTAAAAGCATGAAAAATATTTTATCTAAATGCTCTAACATGTTCTAAGGTATATTTATGATGTTCCTAAACATGTTTGTATACGATGTATGAACTAATGCTCCATATACACCATTGTACATAAAGACATGAGTTTAGGAATACTCTCTTACATTTGTGACTGAGTTTTGACATATGACTTTTACATTTGAACTCTAGTCTTCTTGTTGTCTTCTTCTTGTGGGTGCTTCTTCAAGAGACGTCCTTCAATGATTTTTGAGGTCTTGAATAGGCTTGATCGTTTTGAATGTTTAGATCTTGAGATGCTTTGACTCATGAAGGTACAAAATCTGAAATACTTGATTTTGAAAATTATCAGATCTATTAAATTTTGTTATCATAAAAAACAATAAGGGAATCAACTTTTGGTCAACAATCTCCCCCTTTTTTATGATGACAAAACTTAACTTCGAAAAAACAAAAACATGCACATCCCTATGGTTTGGAAATAAGTTAATTTAAAATTTTGATATATGCTCGCCTTAATCGTTGCATAGTATAATTGAGTCCTTTTAAGTGTCAATTTGAAAATTTTGTGTGCATAAGGATTCTAAGTCCAAGTTTCCAAATTTTTCTTCCCCTTTTTGTCATACTAAAAAAAAAAAAAAAACTTTTGCACATGTGAGTCAACAAAATGGTTTGGCTCTACAGCCATTTCAAATATATACTCAATTAATTACAAAAGATGTACTATAATGCTTTAAGTAATAAAAAACATACAAATTTACAACCATTTGAAGTATGTTGAATTTAGGATCCCTTTCCCAATATTCTGAGCAAGAGAAAGGAGAAAGAAAAAGAAGAAAATGGAAGAAGAGCTCTCGGGTAGAGAGGAAAAAAAGAAAAAAGAGAGATGTACGCCAAGCAAAGAGAGAGAGATTTACTCAAGAAGGAGATGCGTAACTTTCTTAATTCCGAATTACAACACCTCTATTTATAGTAGAGGAAGAGATAGAGTCCTTATACAATTAGCCTTTCAATCTTCTAATTACATTCCAACTTTAACTCTCTAAGATAAGTCTATCAACACAATCTACTAGAAGTCTAACATGAGTTGAACTAGAACTCTTCTTCAATAACGTGAATATAAGGGAGGAAGCCAGCTCGTGACCTTATCCATGTGGGCCCCACATGATCTTCCAGTTCATATTGATAAGGTTGCCAACTCGTGGTATCTTTATAGGTCCCACTTGATTTTCAGTCTTCTAACTCATTTCAGCTTGTGCTACTTATCTTCTTAACCTGTGCTAGCTTGGGTGAGGACTCTTCTTGGTGTCCCACGTCCTCATGGTGGGTCCCACCAGCTTGTGCACCATGGTGGGTCCCACATTGTAACACTCCCCCTCAAGCTAGGGGTGAGAAAATATCATAAATGCCCCACTTGCTACAGACGGTAGACATAAACTTGTGAGTGACTGACTTGGTGAGAATATCTACAACTTGACTTGTGATGATATATGCCTTATGGTGCGAACAAAGGTTGGTTTTACGCTGTTATAATGTGGGACCCACCATGGAGTCACAAGCTAGTGGGAGCCACCAACATAGGTTGGTTTTACGTTGTTATATTGTGGGAGCCACCATGGAGTCACAAGCTAGTGGGACCCACCATGAAGACATAGGCAAGATTTACTCTACTACAATGTGGGATCGACCTTGGAGGCACAAGCTGGTGGGACCCACTATGAGATCTTGTGGGATCCATAAAGATATCCACGAGTTGACAACATATCTTGGAAGATCTCGTTTGCATTATATTAGGATTCAATTTACATCAGGTTACCGTAAGTAGTTTTCTTTAATTGAATATAATTAGGGGAAGGGTTTAATCTATCTAGATTCTACCACGTCCTCCATTATAAATAGATGACTTTACACGGATTTGAAAACTTTTGATCATTATTGAAATTGAGAGTTATTCTTCTTGAGTTTTGAAGGAACTTTTTGAACTTCCTGTGGCGTTCAATTCAACTTATCAAAAGGATTTCCATCCCCGTTTGTGGCGTCTTTACTATACCAAGATTCTTGCTTTGCTAAGCAACGGGTCGCGATTTCCATCCTAAATTGAAAGGTCTTGGGGACAATTACCACATTTGGTATCGGGTTTCGTCACGGGTTGACGTGGTTCGTATCAGTTGGTATCAGGTTTGTCTATCCTTTTTGTTTTATTTTTTTTCATATAAAAGAAACGAGACGAAGGCGTTGCCGAGACTGAGGAACAAAAAAAACAGAAAAAAAAGAACGACTGATTGGAGGAAAAAAAAAACGTATGAAGAAGAAGCTTAGTCGTTGCCGAGAAGAAGAAGAAGAAAAAAAAAGAAGAAGTGCGAATGATTGTTAGTTCTTGCCATCGCCGAAGAAGGAAGATATTGTTCGGCGCTGTTGTTGAAAAAAAAATAAAAAATAAAAAAGAATGACAGAAGATAGTCGTTGCCGAGAAAAAAAGAGAGAGAAAAACATTGCTGAGGCTTGCGAAGGACTTCTCTGTTCAGAGGAGGAGTTTTTTTTTCTCTGTTCATGCGTTGCCGAAGAAGGAGAAGCCTTCTTGACGCCATCGCCAGAGAAGGAGAAGCTATGCGCCGTTACCGGAGAAGGAGAAGTTCTGTTTGGCGCCATTGTCGAAGAAGACGACGAAAAAAAATAAAAATGGCGCCGACAAAGTCGACGGTCTCTGTGCCCGTTGGATTATCACCGAGCTTTCGGGAAGCAAATCGGACATTCCTTTTGTTAGACTTGATGCCTAATAATAATAAATAAACATCATAGAAATAAATATTAAATCCTCCATAATTTTTCTTATCTCCTTGAAGCCCTGGAACTCATTCGATACATGAATAGTACAAGTTTCAAGAGATAAGGACTCACTGGTGTTCTCCTGTTGCTCTTCTTGCATGGTTTTCAAAGCCCTACAATACTTCTTTATATGTCCTGACTTATTATAGAAGAAGCAAACACGTTGATTTGCATGTACTTCAACCCTTTGTTGATTGACCTTTTTGTCGTTGAAGTTTTGAAATCGAAAGTTCTTTCCCTTCTTCTTAAAATTCTTTTTCTTCGGCTTCAAAAATACGTTAGCACTCGGTGAAGGTTTATCTAACGCAATACTTGGATTGAGTCTTTCGGACTGGTGGTCGATCATATTAACCAAATCAAATATAGTCCACTTCGTCTTGGATAAAGAATAAAAGTCTTGAATATGTTTGAGAGATTTGGGTAAAAAGTTGATAATGGAGACCACTTTAGTTTCTTCATCCATTGGTCTACCATGATATTGTAACTCATCTGCCATGGCAAGCATGTCATTTACATGTTTTCTCATATCAACATTTTCTTCCCATTTGGCACGAGTGAACTTTTGCCATAAGTTATTGATGTGAGTGGACGACTTTTTACCATATTTAACCTCAATCTGGTCAAGAATCTCTTTTGTAGTGGGGACATGAAAATAAGTCATTAAGAGAGTCTCACTTAGAGCCCCAAGAATATGTGACCTAGAAATTTCGTTAGCATTATCCCATTCCTTGAATTTTCTAAGGTCCTTCTTATACTGTTTCAGATTATCGAGGTAGTTTATTTGGGAAGGTCTTTGAGGAGGAGTATCCACTTTGATAATCTTATCAAACCTATTGCCTCGTAGCATTAAGTCAACCCGTTGTGACCAGTTCACATAATTAGTCCCATCAAGTACATTTTTCTTTAGGGACTCAACAAAATTATGTCCACTACTGGATATTCCTGTCATCCAGAAAATATTTCAATGTTTGGAAGAACATACATAATTATATAATTATTTCAGCCATCTAGTACTCCCATTTACCCTTTGGGGATTCATGAGAGTTACTAGGCAAATCATTCCACCCATGATAAACAACCAACAATATCACAAACCAACAAACAAACAAATAAATTAATTCATACTTATCCTTTGGGGATTCATATGAATTAATTTACAACATACTAATCTAATTATACAATTCACATTACCCTTTGGGGATTTTGCTAATCGTATAATGAAATTAGTATAACTTATAAAACAAATTATACTTAAAATAAACACACATAAATTAATTTAATCTATACAAAATGCATTACCCTTAGGGGATTTTTCAAATTATATAATTAAGTTAATTTTCACATACAAATACATAAATATATAACAAGGCATGCAATAACACAAATTATAAATACTTCAAATTGCCAAATAAATTCCAAATAACATGGAAATTCTATTCAAAATACAATTCTGGGTAAAATAAACCCTTAAAACACATTATGGCTCATTATATTAGTAAAACCCAGTTTGGTTCATGGTTCTGGGTCATTAACGACCCGGACCGCACAAACCTGCACCAGTAGGCCCGTGGACAGCAGCCCGCACCGGCATGCCCGCACAGTAGCCCGTGCATAGTAGGCCCGCACATAGTAGCCCACGCAGCAGGCCCGCACACAGCAGGCCCGCGTGCAGCACCCGAACCCAATAAGCCTAAACTAGGCTTATTTCCATTCATTAATAAATAGTTAAAAAATCCAAAAATTATGGAAAAATATAGAAACCTAGAATCTATCTCTATGATACCAACAGAGGCATTAATCACTTGTATTTGTTAGACTTGATGTCTAATAATAATAAAATAAACATCATAGAAATAAATATTAAATCCTCCATATTTTTTCTTATCATGAGAGCCATACATATATCATAGAATTAAAATAATAAGAATAAAGAGAGCGTACCTTTCATCTTGAAGAATATAAATAGAACTTGAAGTACACAAAATAATCTTTGATAATTCGTTTACAAGTGATAAGCTTGCTCCCGTTCAGCCAAACTGGGTGTGTAAATATTCCTTAGCCTCACTTGTAAGACCATGGAGGAATTTATAGATTTTCAAAGGGTATGGCACTAATGACTATTCATAAGGACACATCCTCTTAGAAGAGATACATCCTCTCAGGAGAGATACATCCCCTCAAGAGAGACACATCTCCTTATTCCCAAGGGATGTGTCCACTAAGTCAATGCACCCATTTAATCTACCTCTACAGGGGGATGTGCTGGCCATTATTCCCTATAGTGAACATCCAATGACAAAGCATCTAGAAGTGGGCTGCACGCCATATTAATCATGGTAATTTTATTTTATAAACAATATATTTGAAACCATAATTCCAACACCTTTATCCATGGAGAACCACTGGATTGTGCAGTGAGGAAGACGAAGACCGTCTTTTGCTCTGTTCGGAGCTGTGAGGAAGAATACCACTCTGTTCAGTGCCGTGCGGGAGATTACCGCTCTGTTCGGTGCCGTGAGAAAAAAAATGACCGTCACCCGCCATTTTTGGTGCTGTGAGGGAAAGATCAACTGTCGACAGATTTCCCGAACTTACCGACGCCGCACTATTCAGGATGGATCGGCAGAAGGAAAGAAGGAAGAAGACACTATTGCCCGATTAAAAATTTTTCTAAGTTAGGAAGACCCATTCTCTTTTGCATGTTATTCTAACCTTGTTTGCAGATTTTCAATCATGCCACATGATCAAGAGATTTCATCATCTGGTGTTCCGAATCTGCCATTGCAAGCATTAGTGGGGGAGATGAGATGGATGATGAGGGAGGAGTTAAAAGATATACATGGGAGGTTAGATAGGGCAGAAAAGGGAGCACAACGGGTGCAATAATCACTTATTCCGAATATCCCAAGGAGGAACAAGTTGTACCAAAGGGAAGTTGAGGATATGGACGAATTTGACGATTTCAAGGAGTATGATAAGATGTCAATGGCCAACCATAGGAGATATGACCGGAATCGAGAAGCTAGGAACCGGGTAGATCACAACTTGGGAAGTATCAAGATGAAAATTCCCGTGTTTCAAGGCAGAAGTGATCCAGAAGCATACCTCGAGTGGGAAAAGAAGATGGAGTTGGTTTTCGATTGTCACGACTACTCAAAATTCAAGAAGGTAAAACTCGCTACAATTAAATTTACTGATTATGCTATTGTGTGGTGGGACCAGTTGTGCATCAGTAGGAGGCGGAATGGAGAACGTCCTATTGAAAATTGGGATGAGATGAAGGAAGTGATGAGACGATAATATGTGCCAAGTCATTACTATCGTGATCGATACCTCAAGCTGCAAGGTCTCTATCAAGGTAATCAAAACGTTTATGATTATTATAAAGAGATGGAGATGGCTATGATTAGAGCCAATGTGAAGGAGGATCGAGAGGTGACAATGGCCAGATTTTTGAACGCTTTAAACCGAGAGATTACTAACGCAATCGAGATATACCATTATGTGGATTTGAAAGATTTGGTGCATATGGCAATCACAGTTGAGAGGCGACTCAAGAGGGGGGTACACGGCCAAGACCAGATCATTCAAGTGCAACACCTTGGAGATCAAGCTACCCAAAGAAAGAAGAAAATCCGTCCACCTTCAAGGGAAAACCAGAGCCAAAAACAACCACCACTACCACGGCTTCTCAAGGTAAATCAGTTCCTCTTTTGATTCATTCTAGTGAGAATAAATGTCTCAAATGTTAGAGGAGAGGGCACATAGCTAGCCAATGTCCTAACAAGCGAGTTATGGTGATCCGGGAAAATGGTGAAATTGATTCCGAAGGCGAAGCTGATCTAGATGACATGCCACCATTGGAGGACGCCTCCATCGGAGATGAGGAGTTCGGGGCAGATAATGGTGAGATGCTTGGACTAGTTGCACAAGGTGATTTAAGCTTGCCAGCTAAAGAAGAGGAAGCAGAAGTATAGCGGGAGAATATCTTTCACACTCACTGCCATGTGAAAGAAGAGGTATGTAGTGTTATTATCGATGGTGGTAGTTGCACTAATGTTGCTAGTACTACCATGATTGAAAATCTAGGGTTCACAGTTCTTAAGCACCCTCGTCCATACAAGTTGCAGTGGTTTAATGATAGTGGTGAAGTAAGGGTTATGAAGCAGGTTGTGTGTTATGCACACAATAACATTATTATTTTAGTTGTTTTATTTAATTTACTTTATTTTATTTCAGTTTTAGGCCATAGGGGTATTTTTGGAATTATTTATTAATAGGGATATTTTTGGAATATTTTATTCATAGGGATATTGCTGTAATATTTTATTAAACCCTAACAGGGTGAACCCTATTTAAGGGGTAAGAGTAATGAGAAAAGGAAGCATTGAAGTATTAAGAATTAGGTTAAATCTAGCGTAAAGAGGCTTAGAGTTCTCCTCAACGAGCTCTAGGGTTATCAAGCTTCCCTTAGGCTTGACCTTCGTTTTTGTCTTCCCCATGTCTTCCTACTACCCCTACGATAATGCTTGGAATACCCGTAACCCGTGGCAGACCCCAGATCCTCCCAAAGAATCCTTGTGTCATATCAGGGACCGTAACAACTGGTATCAGAGCAAGAACACAATGGGTTATTCTATATCCCAAGAAAGATGGATTGTTATGGGTAAGGAATTGGAGGAAATACGAGCACGGTTAGATGCTTCCATTGAGCGTTATGGAAGGGAGAAACTCGTTGTTGCAGCAAAACAGGTCATACGACCTCAATTCTCTATCTCGGACGGGCAGAACGGCCCATGGCCAGAAAAATCAAAAATTTCGTCACGAGAGGCGGACGCAGAAAATCAATAGAAATCAGTCCTCCCCTACTCACGGCAACAAGCCAATGGGGAAAATTTCCGTTCCGCATGGGAGGGGGAAAATTTCAGTTCCGCACGGGTGGGGAAAAATTTCCCGGCCATTCCCACCGGGAAATATTTCCGAGAGTCTGTCTCGGCAAAATTCCAATCGGCGAAGCCTCCAAGGGCTGCTAGTCACCGCAGGAGCAGCATGAGACTCCGTCGGTGACAGTTCCGCCCTGTTCGGTGACATTCCAACAACAGAATCGTCGACATTCCAGCAGAAGATCGTCGGAGATATTTCCGCAGAAGACCGTCGGCGACAATTCAGCAGAAGACCCGTCGGTGACATTCCAGCAGAACCGTCAGCAAAATTCCAAGAGCCCTCTATCTCGGCAACTCTCCCATCGGCGAAGCGAAGCCCCAACGGGCCTGCTCTTCATCACTGGAAAATCAGGGGATTCCGTCGGTGCCGAGAGAGAGGAAGGAGACGTCCGTCGCCGGACTTCGTCGGTGCCGTGAGGAAAGGATCCACCGGCCGTAGTTCGGGAGTGCCGAAGGAAGAAGATGACTCCCGATTAAATTTTCCTAACTTCGGCCCGGTCCGCTGACTCTCACGCCGGACCGGGTTTCGGAACCGAGTCAACCCAGCTTTACTCGGACCAACCCACAAAAAAAAAAAAAAAAAAAAAAGGGCGAACAGAGGGGGCGTCATAGCTATCACGGATGCTACTTCAGCACCTGTGAAGACGTCGACATACAGACACTACTTCCGATCTTGAGGACAAGCTCATCTTCCAAGGGGGGTGTAATGTTATGCACACAATAACATTATTATTTTAGTTGTTTTATTTAATTTACTTTATTTTATTTCAGTTTTAGGCCATAGGGGTATTTTTGGAATTATTTATTAATAGGGATATTTTTGGAATATTTTATTCATAGGGATATTGCTGTAATATTTTATTAAACCCTAACAGGGTGAACCCTATTTAAGGGGTAAGAGTAATGAGAAAAGGAAGCATTAAAGTATTAAGAATTAGGTTAAATCTAGCGTAAAGAGGCTTAGAGTTCTCCTCAACGAGCTCTAGGGTTATCAAGCTTCCCTTAGGCTTGACCTTCGTTTTTGTCTTCCCCATATCTTCCTACTACCCCTATGGTAATGCTTGGAATACCTGTAACCCGTGGCAGACCCCAGATCCTCCCAAAGAATCCTAGTGTCAGATCAGGGACCGTAACATTGTGGCACCGTTTCAAATTGGTAAATATGAGGATGAGGTATTGTGTGATGTGGTACCAATGCAAGCTGGACATCTCCACTTAGGAAGATCGATGCAATTTGACAGATGTGTGCAGCATGATAGCTTCCTCAACAAGTACTCATTCGTGCATAATTAGCAAACAATCACTCTAGTTCCGATGACACCAAAACAAGTATATGAGGATCAAGTGAGGTAGCAACAAATGAGAAAGACAGACCATGGTGAGGATTTGAGGACAAATCCTTCCCAAGAGGGGGGGAATGATGCGAACAAAGGTTGGTTTTACGCTGTTATATTGTGGGACCCACCATGGAGTCACAAGCTAGTGGGACCCACCAACATAGGTTGGTTTTATGCTGTTATATTGTGGGACTCACCATGGAATCACAAGCTAGTGGGACCCACCATGAAGACATGGACAAGATTTACTATACTACAATGTGGACCGACCATGGAGGCACAAGCTGGTGGGACCCACCATGAGATTTTGTGGGACCCACAAGGATAGCCATGAGTTGGCAATCTATCCTAGAAGGGCAAATGGTTAGAAGATCTTGTGGGATCCACAAGGATATCCACGAGTTGGCAACATATCTTGGAAGATCTCGTTTGCATTATATTAGGATTCTATTTACATCAAGTTACTGTAAGTAGTTTTCTTTAATTGAATGTCATTAGGGGAAGGGTTTATTCTATCTAGATTCTACCACGTCCTCCATTATAAATAGAGGACTTGTACACGGATTTGAAGACCTTTGATCATTATTGGAATTGAGAGTTATTCTTCTTGAGTTCTTGAAGGAACTTTTCGAACTTATCACGGTTTTCATGTGGTGTTCAATTCGACTTATCAAACGGATTTCCATCCCTGTTTGTGGTGTCTTCACTATACCAAGGTTCTTGCTTTGCTAAGCAACGGTCGCGGTTTCCATCCAAACTTGTATGGTCTTGGGGATGATTACCACATTTGGTATCAGGTTTCTTCACGGGTTGACGTGGTTCATATCACCTTAGAGATAAAAAACCTATTTGGAACTTTTCTCGTATAAAATGGTAGTCCACTTCAATATGCTTTGCTCTTTCATGGAAGACTGGATTTGATGTAATGTGTATTGTTGCTTGATTATCGCAATATAGATCCATCAGAGCTTCTTTGTAGAATCCCAATTCAGTGAGAAGAGATCTTATCCATAGGAGTTAACTAACAGTGTGTGCCATGGGTCTGTATTCTTCTTTCGCACTAGACCGTGCTACTACATTTTTCTTCTTGCTTTTCCATGTAACCAAATCCCCTCCAACCATCGAACAAAATCCCGAAGTAGATTTTTTGTCATTCGGGGATCCGGCCTAGTCTGTATATGAGAATCCTTCGATGTTGAAGTGGCCATTGTTTTTATAGAGAAACCTTCTTCCTGGAGCTCCTTTAAGATATCATAGTATCCTTTCAAGTGCTTGCCAATGACTAAGTTGTGGCTTGTGCATGTATTGACAACATAAAGGTAAGAGGCGATGATGGGACACAAAATTTGAAATGGGATGAGAAGTAGAAGGTCTAGAGCATGATCTAGGTTCTTTCCATACAACAATAGGACGAGTATCATATTGAGGGCAAAAAATTACTAGGGATGAAGGACTTACCTTTGTTGGATATGTTAACTCGGCAGGTGTGGTGTCAGCCACTTGCTATGGGGATTGAATAATCTCTGTATCACGGGGCACAACCGGTTGAGGGGAACCTGGTACTGAGGATAGACCAGGAGGAGCACTATAAGAATAAAATGAGGAGTCTTCAAAAAATGTAACATCCTGGACACAAATAAACGTTGAAGAGTGGGACTATAACAAACATAACCCTTTTGTCTTCGAGAGTATCCCAAGAAGATACACTTGATAGATTTAGGATCAAGTTTGCTGTGTCTAGGAAATGAATTATGAACAAAGCACTGACATCCGAAGACTTTCAAAGGTAGTGAAAATGGATCATCATTTGGTAATAATCTAGAGTAAGGAGATTTATTACCAAGAACGGAAGATGGTAGACAATTTATAAGAAAGCATGCCGTAAGGGCTGCATGAGGCCAATACAAGTATGAAACTTTCATGGCATATAATAAACCTCAAGCTAGCTCAAGAATATGACGATTTTTCCGTTCGGCTACACCAATTTGTGGAGGAGTGTAGACACATGATGTTTGATGGATAATGCCATTTTCTTGACAAAAAGAGTCAATGTCTTTGGAAACATATTCTTAGGCATTATCAGATCGGAGAATTTTTATTTTCTGACCAAACTGTGTGAGTACCATAGCATGAAATGACTTAAAAATAAATGGTATCTCAGAATGCTCCTTAAATATAAACAACCAAGTTGTGCAAGTGAAATCATCAATAAATGTAATAAAATATTTTGTTTGAGAAATGTTGGAGACATTCAATGCCCCCCAAACATCAGTATGAATTAAAGAAAATGGAGTAACACTTTTGACTTCTGGATGAGGTGAGTATGTACTCCTTTGATGTTTACTCAATTGACAAACCTCACAATGAAAATTTGACCTTACTTTAAGAGAAGGAAATATATAATGAAGAGACTGTTCAGATTGATGTCCCAATTGATTATGACATAACCTTGTCTCATTTTCAGTAGTGGAAACCATATTCATTTTTGGCACGTCCAGGTAGTAAATCCCCCCCTTGTTCATGGCCTCCACCAATCACCTGCTTCATTATAAGATCCTGAAATACACATAAGTGGGTAAGAAGGTAACAGAGCAATTAAAATATTTGGTCAACTATCTAACAGATAATAGATTCAAAGGGAAAGAAGGAACGAAAAGAATATCAGTGAGGGGAAGTGATGGTGTGACAGAAGTGGATCCTTTCCCTTGGACTTTGGTTTGAGAACCGTCAGCTATGGTAACAAACTCGTGTGAAAAGTCGGAGATAGATAATGTAATAAATTTTTGTTACCTGTAAGATGCTCGGAGGCTCCTGAGTCAATTATCCAAGATGAAGATGAGGCAGATAGCATACCTAAAGCAGTAGTGGCATCAGTAGTTGTGGAGGAACTAGGAGAAGAACCCAGCATTGTCTTCATTTTCTGAAATAACTCATACTCTTCATCAGTAAAAATTTCAGTGCTGCTGATTTTATGGGTTGTTCTTCTTTTGTATCACTTACAAAGGCTTGATTGACCTTTGTCAATTCTAATTGTCCATTGGCTTTATAGCCTATTTCTTTATAATGACCATATTGTCCATAGTAATTGCATGCTTTTTAATCCTTGTAATAGCATTGATCTATAGTGTGACCAAATTTCTTACAATGAGTACATTCTTTCCCATCTGCTCTGCCAGCACCAGTCCTTCCACCTCTTCCTCTGCCTCCTCTATAACCTCTGCCTCAGCCTCGGCTACGGTCAGATGATGGTCCTCTATGATCGAAATAATAGCAGATGATACTTTAGTAGTGGAGGAAGAAGTGTCTGGAATATGGAGTAGTGTTGCACAAACATCATCAAACTTGGGGACAGCAGAAGCACTTATAAGTTGACTCTTGGCAATCTCAAGATGGGGTTTAATATTTTCAAGGCAAATAGCAATAATTAAGGCTTCCTTCTGCTTGTCTTGGATAGAAATATATGTGGTTGAAGGCTGAGCTAACTTCCACTCTTGAAGAAAACCTCTAAAGCGAGCCAAGTATTCATGGATATTTTCTCCTTATTTAGTATTCAACATCCTTTGGAGAATATCATATGGTCAATGTAGAGTATCCGGGCAAGAGTACAGTTTAGCAGATGTCTCCCAAATTTGTTTAGCAGTGTCAAGATGAATGACATTGTTGGAGACATGTTCTTCCATGCTATTCATTAGCCAACTAATCACCTAGGTATCATTTTTTGACTATTTGTTATGAAAAAATATCATTTTCATCAATAGGTGGTCCTCGGGTGGTGAGGTGACCGAGTAGGTCTTTTGTTATAAGAAACATCCGAACTGATGTGGACCAACTCATAAAATTTGATACCCAATGTAATGGTATAGTGGTAATTCATAGTATATCCCTTTTGATATTCATATTCTCTTCAGCCATGATAGGCCCTTCTTCAAAAAACTTCTAACAATAACACCAAGTAGTATTCTTCAAACAACTAGATGTATGGGGAACTTTTAGCATTGATGATAACTTATTATTCTGATTTTTTTTATCTAATACCACTCAACCTTCTATATCAGGGGACTCTTGTTCCCACGAAAAAAAATTCCAATAATCTGATCTTGGATTGGTCTCGGTTAACAGAATTTCCAAATCGACAAAACTGTTTTGATAGCTTCTTCTAGATGGAGAGGCATGCATATCCACAATATAATAAGATAAAAAAAATTCACATACTCATCTTTAAAATCACCTTCTAAATTTGGAAACCAGTAACATGAAGGAAAAAAAATTAAGCACTTATCTCACGGTTTGTGATCTTCCTTCACAAAAGAGCCTTTTTTGAGTAGTGTTGATCATCATATCTTTAGAGCATTCCTTTTGATGAGGGATTCTAAATGTAATGCTCTGATACCATGCTGAATTTAGGATCTCTTTTCCAATATTCTGAGCAAGAGAAAGGAGAAAGAAAAAAATAAAAAAAAGAGAGATGTGCGCCAAGCAAAGAGAGAGAGATTTACTCAAGAAGAAGAAGTGTAACTTTCTTAATTCCGAATTACAACACCTCTATTTATAGTAGAGGAAGAGACATAGTCCTTATACAATTAGCCTTTCAATCTCCTAATTACATTCCAACTCTAACTCTCTAAGATAAGTCTATCAACACAATCTTCTAGAAGTCTATTCAACTAGAACTCTTCTTCAATAACGTTAATATAAGGGAGGAGGCCAGCTCGTGGCCTTATCCTTGTGGGTCCCACATGATCTTCCTGCTCATATTGATAAGGTTGCCAACTCGTGGTATCTTTGTGGGTCCCACTTGATCTTCAAGTCTTCTAACTCATTTCAGCTTGTGTTTCTTATCTTCTTAACTCGTGCTAGCTTGGGTGAGGGCTCTTCTTGGTGTCCCACGTCCTCATGGTGGGTCCCACCAGCTCATGCACCATGGTGGCTCCCACATTGTAACAAAGTACATAAGGGAGTTGTTGAAACCAGTGCGTTAAAAGGTTCGAACCTTTTAGGAAAGCAACCCCACGGATCGTATACAAGGACTGGCCCGGTTGATACAAACAAATATTCCAAGACTCCCCCGCACGGGGAAAACCTGAGGACAAATTCACAGAAAAAACCGGGGACAAATTCGTGGAAAAACCCAGGACAAATTTATTGGGAGCGGGATTCGAAATCGGGACCAACCTGCTCTGATACTATGTAGAAGTTAGGACCCCATGAGAATGACTTTAGGTTAACGTGGAAGAAGAAGGAGAGAAGAGAGAGAATATGCAAAAAAAAGAAATTTTACCTATCTCTTCATGGCAGAATTCCTTCTATACACAACTTCTTGAATGGATGACATAATTACTTGAATAGCGTTTTAACCTCCGAGCTTTGATACAATGTTGAAACCAGTGCGCTAAAAGGCTCGAACCTTTTAGGAAAGCAACCCCATGGATCTTATACAAGGACTGGCCCGATTGATACAAACAAATATTCCAATAGGAGTCAAAAGTGGTCCTAAGGAGAAGCACCTACGCTGAAGGTGGTAGCTGACTAAGGATGGTCTCAGAAAGGCTCTCGATCCTCTGCTAGCTCTCTTGAATCACAATCTGACCAGCCTTCAATTGTTCTTGAGTAGTAAGAAAAACTACATGGGTTGCCCGGATGTCATCCAATGCTTCTTCAATGGCAAAGATGTGATCCATGGATGACGATGTGCCTTCTTTCATTCTTCTCCTCTTCGTGAACTCAATCTAATCCACAAGACTCCAGACTAAGCTCATCACCAGAAGCTACAGGCTATGAGATGACCTCTTTCTGTATCTTCTCCTTCTAAACCCACTGTTGTGGTCTCTGAACATGGATCGTGTGATTCGACGAAGGGAGAGGTAGTCTAGAGATTTAGAGACAAAACCAGGGTGTCCTGTCTTACCTGGACAACCTATGATGAGGAGATTGGGAAGTAAAATGGAATGGAATGGATGGACTGATGAATCAAATGGAGAAAAGAAGTTAGGCTCGTTAAAGGGAGACCTGAACCTTGGGTTCCTCAAGGAGAATGCCAATCCTATGTTCAATGAAGGAGAACGCTGATCCTCAATTAGGGTAAATTTTTACTTTACCTTTCACCCCCGTGAGCTCACTTAAAGGCTACTCATGCCAAGGATATCCAAAATAGAGTTTTACAATAATGCCATTGTGGCTTACATCTTACCACATAGTTACATAATGTCAAGATATAATTCCTAATGGTGTTGCACGTCCTTATGAGTTACCAACTCAGCTGCGTCGCCTCTGGATGACTCGGTCTGCTATCGAGTCCACAACATCACTCCCCTCGTGGAAAACGAGCTTGCCCGCAAGCTCGAATGTAGGGTAGACCTGCTGAAATATGTTGAGGTCCTCCCAAGTGGCATATGTGGCGTCAGTGTGAGATCACTGAACTAACACTTCCCTTCTATGCTGATTGTGGTGATCCTTCAAAATTTTGGTTGGCATGAGAGAACCCAGTTCGTCCTCAATGGGTGTTAAAGAGGAAGTGGGAGGTGGTTCTGGTCCTTTGAATGGCTTGAGGAGAGATACATGAAAAACATCGTGGAGCTTGGACTCCGGAGGAAGCTGTAACTTATATGCGACCTGACCCACACGCTGCGTAATGTTGAAGGGCCCAAAATATTTTGGAGAAAGCTTGTGCCGACTGCCTGCCAAAGAATTTTGACTGTAAGGCTGTATACGTAGCCACACAATATCACCTGGATTGTACTAAACATTGCGGTGGCCCTGATCATAATATTCCTTCATCCTTGCTTGAGCTTGTCTCAGTTGTTGGATAGTATTTTCCAACAATTGATCTCGATCCTTCAAAGCTTGGTCAACTGCGTCCACTCTGGTGGAACCCTAACCATATGAAAGTAAACGAGGGGGATCCCGACCATATACCATTTAGAATGGTGTCTCCTATAAGGCACTATGGAAGGAAGTATTGTAGCAGTACTCCGCCCAAGGAATGTAGTCCACCCACCGTCTAGGGTGTCTCCGACCAAACACCGTAAATATATTTCAATCGTGCAGTTCACCACTTTTGTCTAGCCATCCGATTGAGGGTGAGACACTGAGGAATAATTGAGTTTGGTGCCACATAACTTGAAAAGATCTCGCCAGAATTGACTGGTAAAGACTTCATCCCGATCACTTACAATGGATTATGGAATACCATGTAGTCGAACAATGTGTGCGAAAAATACCTGTGCTACTGTCGCTGTTGTATAAGAGTGCTCCAATGGGATGAAGTGTGCATATTTTGAGAATCTGTCCACGACCACAAAAAGAATAGATTTCCCTGAAGCCTTAGGAAGACCCTCAATAAAATCCATAGAGATGTCCGACCAAACCTGTGTGGGAAGCTCGGGTGATTGCAGCACCCCTGCTGGGCTTAAATGATTTGCCTTGTTCTTCTGACACCCTTCACAAGCAGCTAAATATGATGCAATTGAGGATTTCATACCTACCCAATAAAAATCCCCGTGGATCCGAATTAATGTCTCCTGAATTCCTTCATGATAATTGTTATGATAAGATGATAACACCTTGGCCACCACAGAAGAAGAGTGAGATAAGTAAATGCGATTGTTATATAAAATGAGGTTGTCGTGAAGGGACCATTTTGGAGGCATTTTTCCTGCAGCAATTTGCTGAAACAACTCTTGCAATTCTGGTGTGCGTTTGATTTCTTCCTTGATGGAGTCCAAGAGTAGAGGTTTGGGATGACTAATGGCACACAATTGCACTGGGACTTCTGATCTGCGTGAGAGGGCATCAACTGCATTATTCAATGTACCCGCCTTATGTTCCACCGTAAAATGAAATCCCAGTAATTTACTAATCCAATGCTGTTGATGGGAAGAGGAGATGCACTGTTCCAAAAAAAAATAAAATTAAAAATATAGTGGTCAGTGCGGATGATAAAATATCTGCACCACAAGTAAGGTCTCCAATGGTGGACCGCCTTAGTTAAGCCAATGAGTTCATGTTCGTAGGCGGGTAATTTGTGATGGTGGAGTGGTAGTTGATGGCTGAAATAGGCAATAGGGTGCTGTGATTGTTGCAACACCGCCCCAATACCTCCTCCTGAGGCATCACATTCTACCACAAAGACATCCTCAAAATCTGGTAACTGTAAGATAGGCACAGTGGGCAGTGCTTGCTTGAGTGTGTGGAATACTTTTTCTGTGCCTTCATTCCATTGAAAGGCATTGCGGCGTAGAAGATTAGAAAAAGGAGCTGCTAGGGGTGCATAATTGGGAATGAACTTTCTATAATATCTCGATAAACCCAAAAAACCCCTTAATGCTGAAATATTGCTCGGCTGAGGCCACTGTGTGATTGCTGCAATTTTTTCCTAGTCCACTGTAACCCCTGATGCAGTAATGATGTGCCCCAGGTAAGCGACCCGTTTTCTACCAAAGGTACACATGGTCCTTTTTAAGTAAAGGTGATGGGCTCGAATAAGTTGGAAAACTAGGCGTAGATCTTTTAAATACTGAATCCATGACTTGCTGAAAATTAATATATCATCAAAGAATACTAAAATAAATTTTCGGAGATAGGCACTAAATACCTCATTCATTAAGGTCTGGAAAATTGAAGGAGCATTTGAGAGACCGAAGGGCATCACGATGAATTCAAAGTGGCCATGATGAGTACGAAATGCTGTCTTCTCAATATCGAAGGGTACATGCGGACTTGATGATACCCCGAACGCAAGTCCAACTTAGTAAAAAATTGAGCCCCATGTAATTCATCTAATAACTCATCCACGACTAGTATAGGAAACTTGTCCTTGATAGTCTTGGAATTTAATTCTCGGTAGTCCACACAAAACCTCCAAGTATGTCCTGTTTCTTAACCAATAAGACTGGAGAAGAGAAAGGGGATTTACTCGGTCATATGAGGCCTTGTTCGAGCATAAGTTTGCATTGCCATTCTATTTCATCCTTTTACAGGCGAGGGTAGCAATAAGGGTGCAGAACTACCACTTTGGAGCCAGCCTTCAAACAAATTCGGTGGTCATAGTGTCTCAATGGCGGTAGAGCCGTAGGTTTCTCAAAGATGTCGGTAAACTCATCCAACAAATTTTCTAAGGTAGTAGTATGGTGTTGTTGTTGCTGAAGTACATGTAAATGTGTTGGAACTTCCGCCTTACGACCCTATAAAGTTACCGTGTGGCCGGCCAATTCAAAGCTCATGGTCAATGCAGCGAAATCCCACAAAATTGGTTCCAATGTTTGGAGCCATTTAATGCCCAAAACCATATCAAATCCTACTAGTGGTATGATGAGAAATTCCGTAGAAAATTGTTGACCTTCAATCGAAAATATAATTGCCTTGCTGACCCCATAACTTGAATCTGAAGTTGTAAATGCTGGGCATCAGTGAAACTCAAAAAATTATGAGTACTCCTTGAGTCCGCCTGACTTAAGAGTGGTTGCTCGCTGACTAGGGCACATACTTGCATGGTTTTGGTGGACTAGGGTCTTGTGATGGCGTGGAGAGAAA
Source organism: Aristolochia californica (assembly GCF_029961685.1). Lineage (NCBI taxonomy): Eukaryota > Viridiplantae > Streptophyta > Magnoliopsida > Piperales > Aristolochiaceae > Aristolochia > Aristolochia californica. The sequence goes on from NW_027181770.1 coordinate 49,314,544, forward strand.
TTGCAAGTTCTTCCACCTCTGGCTCTTCCACCTTAGGAGCTTCTTCCTCCTCATCATCCACTTCCAACCAAAATAATTTTTTACATTGATGCCCAAACGTGTACTCCTCATCACAATTATAACATAATCCTTTTGACCTCCTTTCTTCCATCTCGGCCCTGTTCAATTTCCTGATGAATGCCGGTTGAGAAGGACTAGGCTTAGGGGCTTGAGGAGCATTGACAGTAACATTAGTGCGCCATGGTTGACCTGTGGAGGTGGCTCCAGCACTAGGTTTCCCTCGCCAATTAAGCCTTTAGAATTGAATCTTTTGTTTGGCTTCTATTGTTCTTGCCAAATTCATTGCTCTCCCTAAATTAGTAGGGGCAAGGAGTTCCACTTCTAAGCGTAGGAACTCTATCAAGCCTACTATAAACAGACCTACCTGTTGGTCCACCCTGACAACCTTGCTGGCCCTTGCCAATTTTTCTTGGAATAATTTTTTTTAGTGCTCCACACTACCTGTTTGACATAGCAGCACTAGATCCCCCAATGGGTTGCTGTGAGTCGGTGGCCCAAACCGAATTATACACAACTCTTTAAATTCCTCCCAATTTAAATTCAGATACTCCAATTGTAACTTATGGCCCCATAGCTATGTGGAAGGCATGTGGAAGGCAGCCAACCCCACCTTGTCTAATTCAGTTGTCCTTTGGTGAGAATTTTTTTTTTCACACCTATAAAGCCAAATCAAAGACCCATTGAAAATTGGAAAGTCAAATTTTGTGTATCTCTGAATTGTCCCTCCTCCTGGACTAAAACCCCCTGCATGTGCTGGATATTCTGTTCGACCAACATAAGGCTCCCCCTGCCTTGTTGCAAGGCTGCTTCCCTCTTCCCGTGGGTTTGGGTTTCTTCCCCCAATTGCATCAAACAATTTACAAGACAAAGCTTCGATTTATAAATTTACCTGGTGAGAGACTCTGCTGTCCAATAATGCCGCCAGTCGGTCCTTTGTTTCATCTTGCCTTGCAGCCATTCAACTATCACTCTCTTCTTGCCCTGTGTGTATCATCTCTCCGAGCTTGGCTAGAAATTATTTATTGCTCGATGACTCTCCCATGCTGGCCTGCTCTGTTACCAAATTTTTGCGGTCTCTGACCATGGATCGTGTGATTCGACGAAGGGAGAGGTCGTCTAGAGACTCAGAGGCAAAACTAGGGCGTCCTGCCTTACCTGGACGACCTATGATGACGAGATTGGGAAGTAAAACGGAATGTAATGGAATGGAATGGATGAAGTGATGAATCAAATGGAGAAAAGAAGTTAGGCTCGTCAAAGGGAGACGTGAACCTTAGGTTCCTCAAGGAGAACGCCGATCCTAGGTTCAATGAAGGAGAACGCTGATCCTCAATTAGGGTAAATTTTTGCTTAACCTTTCTTCACCCCCGTGAGCCCACTTAAAGTCTAATCATGCCATGGCAATCCGAAATAGAGTTTTAAAATAATGCCATCCACATAATTAAATAACATCAAGATATAATTCCTAATGGTGTTGCACGTCCTTATGAGTTACCAACTCAGCCGCGTCACCTTTGGATTACTCGGTCCGCTATCGAGTCCACAACACCCACCGACCTCGCCACTTGGTGAAGCCAAAATTTCCAACTTTGGTCTCTCTGATGGACATCTTCTTGGTGATGTTCACCGTCTCCTCATTGAAGAGATCCACTCCACAACATCAAAGGATAGCTGTGATCTCTTGAGAGAAGGGTAAGTCATCTTCTCTAGAGCTTGTGGCTATGTCGGCCATTTGACCCGCCATAAAGTAACAAAATTCAATTTGTACTTTCTGGAATATTGCCATCATTTAGTCATTAGCCTTGAAAATATCCCCTTCCTCGGGTTGAGAGAGGTGCGTGACAATCTCCATACTTGACCTCGTAGGAGCTCCCAACTGTTTGCCCAAATACCAAGAGGATGTTGCCCAGAATGTTTTGCGGGAGGTCTGAGTAAAAATCCATTGGCCAATTCACCTTCACATACCTAGTCATGCTCATGAAGGATGTGCCGAGGAGGTCTTTCAAATCCATCGACTGAATGAAAGTCACCATCTTATTCATGTATCAAGAGAGTTTCAAATTATGGGGCCCGAGCTCCTCCACCTCGAGATTTGAGTAACCTACTTTAACAAGGAGGTCGTAAACGAGTTTCTCTCTTTCCAAGAGACCTCTATAGGGTCTAAAAAATCACTCAAAGTTCTCAATCTCTCTCTCTCACAAAAAGATAAATCTACCCTTCTCAGTTCAACAATAATCTTTGAGATGAAGCTCAAAAAATACCTTCTCTGTTGTTGCCGTGTGCAAAAATGCTCATGCCAATTTGGCATTTCTTCACAAACACCTCTTTCCTTGATGGGGATTTTCTTCCTAGCCATCCCCTTTTTCCTCACCATGGTGAAAATATGAGTTTGGGCAAAAGTGAGGGTTTTAGCCTCAAATTTAAATGGAAACACTCGAAAGAGAAGGGATTTTTGGGGCTTAGGAGCATTGAGTATTTGTTGAATTACGGTTTTGGAATGATTTGGAGTGAAGAGATTAGGTTGAAAATCGTTTGTGTCTTGTTGAATTTAGGATCCCATGACAAGGTCCTTGACCAAGGTAGTGAAAAAGGAGAAGAAGAAATGGAGGAAAAGAAAGGAGAAGAGAGAAAGAAGAAAGAACTCGGCTAGAGAGGAGGGGAGAGAGAGCTTGGGAGAGGAGAAAATTGTAGGGACGAATTTGAGAGAGAAGAGGGAAGACTTAATGATCTACCCCATGCCTTGAGCCTCTATTTATATTTTTGGAATGAGGTTTACAATGACTACAATGCCCTTATGACTACAAGCTTTGCAAATGAAAAGATAAGTAGAGATACATCATCTTCTTTCATTACACCATTGCACCATCTTTATGAGATTGCCTTTTAATTTCACCCTATGTCACCTCCTTGATGTGGGGTAGGTAATAGTTTGGTGCCACTTTGAGATGTCTTCCAACATGTCTCTTCAACTTCTTAGTTCGCTCTGTGCATGATTGATCATTCTATTTCAGTTGATGAATTAATCAATAGGCATTGATCAATCAATAGTTAAAGTGACAAAAAATATAATCTTTTGATTTCCACTTCACTCTTTCAGCACAATAAAGGTGGGATGTTCATTAAGTTCAAATTTTTTAGCCTAAGTGAATCAAGGTGGGTTGCTCATGGCTAGCAGTCCTCGAAGCTTAGAGAAACGGTCAAATACTAAAGATTTTTTAAGGATATCCGCTAATTGATTTTCAATGGGGACAAACTCAATTTTAATAACCTTGGTTTGAACCAACTCTCCAATGAAGTGATGTCTAATTTCTCTGTGTTTTGATTGAGAGTGGTGAATAGTAACTATGTTTTATTTACTAGACATAAATATCTAGTTTAATATAGTAATAAAATTTAATAAAAATAATATATAAATAAATATACAACTTCATTAATAACTTAAGAAAGATTATTCTAATAACCAGTTTGTGACTTTGATATTAAAATCATCAAATTACAAGTTTAGTACATAAGAACAACACATTAAAAAAAATAAGATACAATCATCAGTTATCATTCCACATGCAAATCACTATGTCGTCTCGAAATTGTGCGGCTCTTTTGGATTCTAATGCTCGCTATCTTTGAAAGCTTGTTGATTAGGTATCCTCTTCCACAAGACCATCACTATCATCGTTGTCTGTATCATCCGTTGCACCTAATTGGACCCCATCACCTCCTCCACCGTACTCGTAATCCGAATCATCATCTTCCAAATCAAATATATCATTATAATCCTCTCCACGTATATAATTGTGCAATATGTAACAAGCAATGACAATTTTTGTCTGCATCTTAAAATAAAATGGAGTACCTTTCAATATTTGAAATCGAGCTTTTAAAGCACCAAAAGTTTTCTCAATAGTATTCCGCAAAGACGAGTGTCTTAGGTTGAATAATTCTTTTTCATTCCTAGGAATATTATCTCCAAATTCTTGCAGATGATACCGAGTTCCTCGATATGGAGCCAAAAATCCTGGAAAATTTGCATAACCAGCATAAACTAGATAATATTTACCTACAATAGAAAATATATTTTACATAAAATAAATAAAAATAAAATAAATAAAAGATTACTACATAAAAATATTTTATTTAAGTTCAGGTACAAATAGTCTATTTCGGCGAGACAATGCGTCATTCAGTACTTGGGAATCAATTGCTGATCCCTCCCATCTAGCAAGTACATAAGTGAATTGCATGTCAAATGTACATGCTGCCATCACATTTTATGAGAGATAGCCCTTTCTGTTCTAGAACTTTTTTTGTTCTTCAAGTGGGATGTTTGCTTTGATATTTGTTCCATCAATAGCCCCAATACAATCCTAATTATATAATTTCAATTAATATTGACTAAATTTGTACAGTAATCTAAATTTATTTAGTTAGAGGGCAAGTGATGTTACCTGAAGTATGGATAAAACATTGAATTGTTTAAAATCCTCGAGTGTGTGTGTTTTGAAGGCCGTTTGATGTAATCAGAGTGAAGTTTGAGAATAGCATCCAACACCTTCTTGAAATATTTACTTATGGTCCAATTCAATCTATTGAACATCTCTGCTATGACACTATAGGCTTATTGTTGACCAAATATTAGGAGGAAATAGGCAAGTTGTTTTTCCACTAAGATGGTCTTTGTGGCTGATAAAAACCCTCTACTATTAAATATTTTTTCCACTTTGTGAAATACAATTTGATTCATCCTATAAACTTTTAGAAATTTAACAGGTGATTTGTCTAATGCCCTTTGCAAATACAATGGACCATTAATCCCACAAGAACACGTCTATCTCAATGGCATATATAGTATCTTCCTATGACAACAATAATACATGTCAATCTAACAAAAGTTGCAACCCTTTCTTCTTTTGTCATAATAGACATGGAAAATCTGCAAATTTAATCTTCCTAAAAGTCATAAACAAAAATAAACATCAATCTTCAATCATAATCTATTCAACCAAACTAGACAATCATATTCATAGCAATGAAATCCTTATTTGACCACATCCATACTCATCCACCATATTATCCACATAATATATTAACACAACAATCATATAAAATAAAAACCTTAACCATACTGATAAGTCTTGCAACATTATAATTCAAAAATTGTCTTTAATACATAACAATCTTCCCAAACAAGATACTGTACTTAAAATGCATTAAAAATATTTTCTTGCGCACAATATTTAAGCCACCCAACCTGCTCTTTCACTGTCATCGTAGTTAACATGGCCTTCTTACTTGGCGTATCCAACCATTCAAGAGCGCCATACTTCATGTCGTCTGACAGGTCCGGGACTTCCCTGAGGGCATTGACACAATCTTTTTCGACATCACCCTCGTTAGGCTTCATACCACCATTCAATGCTTCAGTGATTTGGTTAACTGCATCAATGAATTTACTACTGTCATCAGTGGGCAATTCACTTCTCTTTCTACCACGACTTGAAGATGATCCTTTACTTCTCCGAGATTGCTTCGATGTCGAATCATTTTCGCTAATGAATTGCGATGGAGTTTCCCTAACTACTTCAACATTCTCAGGCTCGTCCATCGAGACAGGATGCGACTCATGGATGAGTTCATTGCCCAGATTGGATCCGATTTGTTGGAAGATGGGCTCAAGCCCACGAGCTCAAGACAAGAAGCCCACACGTCAAAGGAGTGGCATATGTGTAAAATATGGTACTTTCCATAAAGATGGCATAGAAAGTGTAAATATGTGTTCCTTTTATGTCTTTTGTTTTATCAAGTTGTAGCCCTAAGGGTATTATAAAACTATAAATAAAGGCATTGGCTAAGAGGTAGGGCATTGAAGCACTCTCCTCTCTTTCCACAAATTTGTCCAATCCTCATTTTTCTTTTTGACGCAACCTTCTTCTCCCTTAATCCAAACTCTCTTCTTCCACGTTCTTTTTCTTCTCTTCTCCTTCTCTCCTTCTTCTTCTTCTTTTTTGTTGATCTAAAGTTCCTTTCATGAGATCCTAAATTCTACATGGTATCAGAGTAAGGAGTTTAGGATCTCTTCATGGAGTTATTATGAAATCCGTTCAAGAAGTTGTAAAAGGAGTTCAATCATAAAGAGGTAAGTTCATCATCTTCTTATTTACGTTTTTTTTTTTGTTTCCTTTTCTTATTTACATACTCCTTTTTTACTGTTTTTCTTTACTTCTTGAATTTTGAGTCACATCAAGTCAAGATAAATCTTTATATGTTGTAAATATTTATTTCTATGACTAAATTGATGTTATAATCTTGACTCCTTGTAAATCAATTACAAGAGTGATCAAGATCATTTGCTGTTTGCATCTTATTAAGATTGATGGGTGAAATTCAATTACCTTTATGTAATTTGGATCCATCTCATTTGTGGTAGAATTCCAGCACATGTTGCTGTATCTTCTCCTACTTTAGGTTGCTCATGAGTTTGTGTTATGTTGTTGGATGCCCATTACATGTTTGATGAAATGCCAACATCCATTTACTCTTTGTAGTTCCGTTTTTTTTAACTTCAACAATTGAATTTTTCTTACGTTGAAGTCTCCCATGAGCTGAAGATAAATCACTTCCAAGTGTCTTGGTTTGTCGTTAAATCTTATCTAAATTTTTGTCTATTGCTCGTTTGTGTTGGAGTTTGGATTAAGGCCTAATCGGTTGCATCTACTTTCTTCTTTTTGTTCTTATGAATACAAGAGAAGTTGAGTGATGGCTGGATGTTATTATCACTTTCTAAAGACACAAATTTGTTGATAATTTGGTGCTTTCCCTTGTGAAAGAAATTGGTTCTTGTTCTCTTTTGTTGGTGATTGATTTGGTCTACGGGTTCTTCAAATTACATAGAGTAATTGTTCTTTGAAGAAGGCATTTTCCCTTGACCTCCATATTTTACTTGCCTCATCATGGAGATTGGATACAACAGTAATAAGAGTGATATACTCCGTATTACTACGATTCCACTTAGAGGTCTCTCCAATTACATGAGCTGGTCACAATCGATTCAGAGGGTTCTTATTACTCGTGACCTCTTGAGCCACGTTGTTAACTTTCCTCCTCCGATTGATGAAGAAGATGCGTCCTACCACAAGTGGGTTAAGGATGGTAACATGTTGATAAGTTGGCTCATTAATAGCATGGAAGAGCAGGTGGCCAACAATGTGGTCCACTTGGAAACCGCCAAGAACATATGGGACACCTGTGCCAAGCTTTACTCAAGCACTGCTTCATTACAAAAAATATATGATGTCTTACAAAACATGCTACATACAAAACATGGAGATAATATTCACGAATTTTTGGCACGGTTTCGTGGTCTTCTTCAAGAATGGAAACTAGCTCAGCCATATTCCACTGATATTGCCGTTCAAGAACGACAAAGAGAAGCTTTGGCAGTAGCCATTTGTTTATAGAATATTAAACCATACCTTGAGGTGGCAAAACTCAACTTCTAAGTTCTTATGCTCTTCCATCCTTCGATGATATTAGTACTACATTACTTAGGATACCGGATCCATCCCCTCCTTCTCCTATTGATGCTCCATCGGCGATGTTCTCTGGCAATCAGGGAACATCTTCCTCATCCCGAGGACGGGGCAGAAATATGAGAGGGGGTCGAACTATGAGAGGGGCTGAAAATAGAGGTGGTAGAATGGGTCAGAATTCTTTCCGTACGGAGCCTCAACTTTGCACTTATTGTGGCCGTCAGAACCACCTTGTGGCATCATGTTGGAAAATTCATGGCAAGCCTGATTGGGCCACAGCTAACCCAGTCTCAGTTAACATTAAGAAAAATGAAGATAAGGCTGAATCATCATCCGGAAATGTGACTCTTACGATTGAGGACTATGCTGTATTTCAGAAAATGAAGTCCTTCATGGAATCATCTATTCTCTCATCATCTACTGCTGCCACTACTATTGCCTCAGGTCTGCTTTCTTCCTCTTCTTCCTCTTCCTCTTGGATGATCGACTCCGGGGCCTCCAAACATCTATTAGGTAACAAACACTTGTTGCAGTCCTTATCTCCTTGTTATCCTCATAAATTCGTTACTATTGCTGATGGCACCCAAACCAAGGTCCTTGGCAAAGGTTCCTCCTCTCTTACTTCATCTATTCCCCTTCAAGATGTTTTGTTTGTTGCTCAATTTCTTTTAAATTTACTCTCGGTTAGCCAATTGACCAAACAATTAAATTGCTCTATCACCTTCTCACCGTCTTCTTGTGTCTTTCAGGATCTCACTACGAAGAGGGTAATTGGTGGGGGCCATGAAAAGGGGGGTTTGTACTACTTCACTCTTCCACCATTAGCTGTATTATCATCCACTATATCTGAGGCCCAACTTTGGCACAACCGACTTGGTCATCCATCTACCCCTTCACTTCGTTCTTTGGTTCCATCTTTAAAAGGACTTTCTAATATCAACTATGAGGTTTGTCAATTAAGTAAACATGTATGGAGTACATATTCTCCTCGTCTTACAACTACAAGTATTGCTCCGTTTGAGCTAATACATTCTGATGTATGGGGCCCTTTATGTGTCTCAAATATTTCCCAAGTTAAATATTTTGTCATTTTTGTTGATGATTTTACTCGAGTGACTTGGTTATATCTATTTAAAGAGCATTCTGAAATTCTTCCTTTGTTTAAAAATTTTCATGCTATGGTCTTGACACAATTTGGGAAGAAAATTCAAACCCTTAGATCTGATAATGCTAAGGAATACATGTCTCATGACTTCAAATCATTTTGTGAGAGTAATGGGCTTATTCATCAAACATAATGTGCCTATACTCCTCAAAAAAATGGTGTTGCTGAAAGGAAGAATCGTCATCTTCTTGAAGTTGCTCGGGGCCTCCTCTACTCCATGAAGGTACCCTATTTCTATTGGCTTCATGCTATACTTACAACATGCTTTCTCATTAATTGGTTACCTTCATCAGTCCTTCATCATAAAACTCCTTACTCTGTGTTATTTAATGGTGAAGATCCTTTTTCTCTTCCTTTGAAAGTGTTTGGATGTACGTGTTTTGTTCATGTTACATCTCCACATAAAAATAAACTTGATCCTCGGTCTATGAAGTGCATTTTTTTGGGATAGTCTCACACCCAGAAAGGTTATGTCTGTTACAATCCTACCCTTCGGAGGATGTTTATCTCTAGGGATGTGACTTTCTTTGAGGACACTCCCTGCTACTCCTCCCATGATGCTCCTCCAGGATGGACTTGTCTTTCTACTACTCCTTGTCCACTTGTGCCATTCAATCTTGAAGTGGATCCATCCCCTGATGCACCGGCCGTACCTTCACATGTGGAGTTCTCGGATCCACTCGAGGTAAGTCCTTCTTCTCCTATGTATGGGCCTGAATTTGATACTCGGCTTATTACTTTAAGAAAATAACGTCGCTCATGTACTACTTCGCATCCTATCTCAAATTTTACATCTCACCATCGCCTGTCTTCCGAGTGTTTTCAGTTTCTTGTGTCCCTTTCTTCTAGTTCCGTTCTGCAGTCGTATCAGGAGGCCCTGAGACATCCAGGATGGAAGGCGGCTATGGATGAAGAAATGCACACCTTATTCGAAAACCAGGCGCACATCTCTCTTTTCCTTTTTCTTATCTCTACCCTAGAGCACTTCTTCCCTTTTCTTATTTTCTTTCTCCTTTCTCTTGCTCAGAATATTGGAAAAGATACTAAATTCAACAGTTGGCTAATCAAAAGCATGGAAATTTTTTGGAAAGAATGCACTCATTGTGGGAGATATGACCACACTATCTATACATGTTATTACAAGGAAGGAAGTTACTGTGGAAAAAATGGTCACTATGGAGAAATATGTTAAAAATGGTCAACTCATATTAGACTTCTAGTAGATTGTGTTGATAGACTTATCTTAGAGAGTTAGAGTTGGAATGTAATTAGGAGATTGAAAGGCTAATTGTATAAGGACTCTATCACTTCCTCTTTTATAATAGAGGTGTTGTAATTCGGAATTAATCAAGTTACTCATCTCCTTCTTGATTAAATCTCTCTATCTCTTTGCTTGACGCACATCTCTCTTTTCTTTTTCCTTATCTTTACCCCAGAGCACTTCTTCCCTTTTCTTCTTTTCTTTCTCCTTTCTCTTTCTCAGAATATTGGAAAAGGGATCCTAAATTCAACAGTTGGCTAATCAAAAGCATGGAAAAATTATGGAAAGAATGCACTCATTGTGGGAGATACGGCCACACTATCTATACATGTTATTACAAGGAAGGAAGTTATTGTGGAAAAAATGGTCACTATGGAGAAATATGTTAAAAATGGTCAACTCATATTAGACTTCTAGTAGATTGTGTTGATAGACTTATCTTAGAGAGTTAGAGTTGGAATGTAATTAGGAGATTGAAAGGTTAATTGTATAAGGACTCTATCATTTACTCTACTATAATAGAGGTGTTGTAATTCGGAATTAATCAAGTTACACATCTCCTTCTTGATTAAATCTCTCTCTCTCTTTGCTTGACGCACATCTCTCTTTTCTTTTTTCTTATCTCTACCCCAGAGCACTTCTTCCATTTTCTTCTTTTCTTTCTCCTTTCTCTTGCTCAGAATATTGGAAAAGGGATCCTAAATTCAACAGTTGGCTAATCAAAAGCATGGAAAAATTATGAAAAGAATGCACTCATTGTGGGAGATATGGGCACACTATCTATATATGTTATTACAAGGAAGGAAGTTACAGTGGAAAAAATGGTCACTATGGAGAAATATGTTAAAATGCCTTTTGGAATATAGGGCCCAAGCCCACACGACCAAGGAAGGCCCACATATCCAAGTGTGTTAGAAGATGGGCCCAAACCAATAAGACCAAGGAAAACCCATGCATCCAAGAGATATAGAAGACGGGCTCAAGGCCCACATATCAAAGAGAAGGCCCATAGGCCCACATACAATGATGGCAGGATGGTAAATAAAGAGTCATTCATAGAGTTAGCGTTGACATAATTAATTTAAAGTTTTAGGGTTAAAACCCTAAATCCTAAGTTCAGGGGTATATTTATAATACAGTAGTTTTATTAATCTATAAATAGAGCCTTAGAGGGAGGGTTTGGTCATCAAGTCCATAACCTCTTCTTCCTCCAGTTTTCTCCCAATGGGTTTCTCTCCCTTTTTCTCCATAAGCTAAATCCATAGAGTCCTAAAAATCAACATGGTATCAGAGCTTTGATTTTTAGGACTAGTAGTATGGTTTTTTTAATTCCAAAAAACCCATATATTTTTTTTCTATCTACGCTCATATTTTTTTCTTCATTCTTCTTTTTTCTCGTTAATTTCTTCCCCAAACTATAGCGCTTGATTTTTCAAGAAAGTCTTTTTTTTGTTTAACCGTTGCTTAGTTTTTTGTCAATCTTGTTATTAATTTCTTGGTTCTAATTGAAACCATGTTTGTCATCGTCATTTACGTCTCCCAAAATTCTTAGCTTGTCTGAAACGGTCATTAACAACTGCAAGCCCAGCACCCGCCTAGTTCGAGCCTGGTTAGTGAAATCAGTGTAGGACAAGATTCCTGCTCAAGAACTCTTGTACCGCCATTCGTCTAACATATAACGCCGCTCGATGCTCACCGCTCGTCGCTCGCCGCCAACGGCAGATATGTATCTCTTTAAGAATGATTTATTTCTGATTTTCGTTGTTGTTTTCGAACCAGTTGATGTTTCCTTTTTCTGGAAACTATCTGATTATCATCCAAGATCTCTTGCTACTATCCCATTTCTGCTAAACGCCAGATCTGCTGTGGGGAGGAAGATGATATTGTTGCCATTTTTGGACAACAAAACAGGAAAACCAGTCGGCATCGGGGAAGAAGACGTTCTGCTGGCACTGCTGCTGCTGTCAGAAAGGTTCCTTCTGTTGCTGGCTATCTTTGGAAATATTTTCCCGAAACTCCTCTCCATTGTTATTGCCGATTAATCTGCTGGATTGTTGTTATTCAAAAAGTTTCTCTATTTTCCATTGTTCAGTCGAGGAAGATGAAACTGTAACAATATTAATGTTTCCTAAGTTAGGAAACTTTAATTTAACGTTGGTTCAGCACTTGAGTTCTGCAGCAACCCGGACCGGGTGAGTTAACCCAGTAGACTTGCCAACCGGAGTGTGGCTTCTGGTCTGCCATGTCAACTCGGTTCGGGTCAACTCGGGCCACTTACTTTTTACCTCGGTATACGAGTCTAGACCAAAGCTTATACATATTTCTACCACGACTCGGATATATAGCTCTGCTATTTGACTCAACACGACTTGATAAATTTTTTCTCTGGGTCGATTATTATTTTTGAAGAATTGATAGATTATTCCTTGGTCAGTATATTATTTGGTACAAATATGTGCATTGGATTATTTAATGGGTCATTTTACAAGGATTATTTTGGTCCGTGTTATATAGTCCCAAGCCTATTTCAGCTGTTGCAATTGTGTCTCTTTTGATGAGACATTATTATTGAAGAAGAGGTGACCTCACACCTTTATTTATTTGTACCCATAAAAAATATAAAATATTTACTGTTGGGATTCCATGACGGAGGAACTTAATTCCCCAAAAAAAAATATAAAAAATATTTGAGGTTGGGATGCCATGACGGAGGAACTTAATACCCCTTCAAAAATATCAAAGATATTTGAGTTTTGGATTCCATGATGGAGGAACTTAATACCCCATAAAAAACATAAAAAATATTTGAGGTTGGAATTCTATGACGGAGGAACTTATTATTACATTTATGTTACTTCCCCCCCCCATTAATTCATATTACTCTACTACTTGAGAGTCCTTGTCCTATGGAGGGACATGGGGGTGGAGGTGGACACTTCAAAGCAATGCCAGTAGACACACTACCAACAAAAGATAGAGTGTGCCCTACATTGAACATGAGTTAAGACTAGAGTCTGGAGCAATGTCTTAGCGGCTAAGAGTGATTTACTCTCACTGATATTATGCCAACTGGGCCTCATGAACGAGAGCTCCAGCGTGAGGGGGAGTGTTGGAAGATGAAGGCATATTGGAAGATATGCCATTTTATACCCAAAAAAAAAAAATTATACATCATTTGCAACAAGCTGGAATTTCATGTTGTTCTCTCCCTCAGCTTGAGGGGGAGTGTTGGAAGATAGGCCCCAAGCCCACACAACCAAGGAAGGCCCACATATCCAAGTGTGTTAGAAGTTCGCCTAAGCCCATAAGACCAGGGAAGACCCATGCATCCAAGTGATATAGAAGACAGGCTCAAGGCCCACAGATCAAGGAGAATGCTCATAGACTGTTATGGACTCCATAGCATCAAGAGTAATTAGTAGATACAAAGGGTAGAATATGTAATTTCTAGCTTTATTCCATTAGCAGGTTTTATGTAATTTCCTTGAAACTTATGGCCTCTTGTTTGGCCTGTGTTGGCATCGTTCCCTAATCCTTTTATAGGAACTTCAGGTTATGAATGAATTAAGAATTGATCAATTAGAGTAAACGAGGTCAGATTTTCTCTCTGACGAGGTCCAAGACTGAGCTCCTTCAAAAGGCTCAAACTGTTACAACAATAGGTCGTTCTAAGCATTCCAAATCATCTTCAACGTTGCCATTCAATCTGGAATCTAGAGGTGATCGCCGGGTGACTCGATCCATGGCGAGAGAACTCAAAAACTTGGTATCAGATAGGACCACTATCGCCGATTCATCTTCACCCACTGATTTCCGAAATCTCATTGATGAAGTTTGGTTAGAAGGCCAAACTCGCACAGATGCCCTCCAGAATGAAATGGTGGAACTCAAAGATGCAATCATGCAGATAAATCTTTGGATTGTTGAATGGTTTGCGAGAGAGGCTGCTCTACCCGGAAGCTCTAATGAAACCACCGAACAACCACCTCTTCATCCACCCCCTCCGCATATGCCCAAGCGTCCACGCCACCCAACTACCGGGGGTGGCCATGGCCCCACCCCACCACGGTTCCCAGGTATACCAAGTTAGATTTTCCCACATATGATGGCTCCTACGATCCTCTGGTCTGGTTACATAGATGTGACCAATTTTTTTAGAACCAATGAACACAAGCAGACGACAGGGTACCTTTAGCCGCCTTCCACATGCTCGACGAAGCGCAACTATGGTACCATCAGTTTGATTCAGAGCATCATATCCACGATTGGGAGATTTTCAAGCATTATTGATTCTTAAGATTTGGTCCCCCCACCCGAAGCAATCCCTTGGGCGATTTGGTCAATTTAAAATAGACAAATTCCATCGAGGCGTATCAAAACAATTTCAGGAACGGCTGGCCTGCACCAGTAGGTATGTGCGTCCTACTCAATATGTGCATTTATTCACTGCTGGATTAGTTGAGGCCCTTCATCTTGAAGTGGAATTACACGACCAACCGGACCTAGCACTTGCCATGAATCTTGCCCGCACTTTAGATGCTAAACAACGGTCTTAAAAGAGTCTTTGGGGTGTAGGCCTCCATGGACAGGCCGAGTGGCCCCTACTGCCCCACCCACCTTTGCATAACCACAGCGTCAAGGTACTACTACGGCCTCCATATCAGAGGCAGCCAAGGCACCCCTACCACAATACATTCGTCGCCTGTCTAGACCAGAGATGGAACAACGGAGGGCCAATGGCCTCTGTTATAATTGTGATGAGAAATACACATAGGGTCATATATGCAAATGCCTATTCTTGTTAGAGGTGGATGATTCAGATGAGCCTACACTGTTAGAAGAGGTTATCCTGCCTGAGCCGGAAGAACCTGAAATTTCCTCCATGCTATGACCAGGCTGCACAACACCAACACAATGCAGGTCCGAGCTACCTTCCACCACCTACAGTTGCTGGCCTTAGTGGAATCGGGCAGTACCCACAACTTTATTGGCCAACCAGCAGCACACCAACTCGGCTTACCGATTCAGAAGAACACTGGAATGTCGGTCTCAGTAACGAATGGGGAAAAAATTTCCAGTGCCGGAGTTTTCACCGCTGTACCTTTTGCAATTGAAAGCTACACATTTGTGACAGACTTTTTAGTCATTCCACTCGCTGGATTTGACTCGGTGTTGGGGATTAAATGGTAGTAGTAACTGGGGCCTATTTTGTGGGATTTCATATCCCTCACCATGATTTTTACACAAGACCATAACCAACACACCCTTTGTGGGACTCATGCTTAGTTAACGAGCACTCTAAAGCAACTTCAAGTGATGGGATCTGATCGCGGTACGCTAAATTCACTCTTGATAAAATTTGCTGATTTATTTCAAGAGCCCACTGCACTTCCACCCATTCGTACTTGTGATCATCTGATACGGTTAAAGTCAGGCATTGAGCCAGTAGTGGTGAGGCCATACGGTTACCCCCACTTGAAGAAAGATGAGATAGAGCGCCAATGTCAGCATATGTTACAACAAGGCATTATTCAGCCTAACCACTCCCCATTTTCTCCGCCTGTATTGTTGGTGAAAAAACATGACCACTCTTGGCGCTTTTGTGTGGATTATAGAGAGCTCAACGTTCATACGGTCAAGGATAAATTTCCATACTAGTGGTGGATGAACTATTGGATGAATTGAATGAGGCAGAATTATTTACCAAGTTGGATTTGAAATTAGGCTACCATCAGATCCGGGTCCACCTTGCCAATTTCGAGAAAACTGCATTCTGTACGCATCATGATCATTTTGAGTTCTTAGTTATGCCATTTGGGCTCTCCAATGCCCCTTCCACTTTTTAGGCACTCATGAATGAGGTAATTCGTCCACTCTTATGAAAATATGTCCTGGTATTCTTTGATGATATTCTAATTTATAACAAGAATTGGGAAGACCAACTCCAGCACTTGTACCAGGTATTCACCCTCCTGCGTTCCCATCATCTCTTCCTCAACCAATCTAAATGCGCTATGGGGACTTCAGAGGTCGCTTATTTGGGTCATGTTATCTCAGCCTCAAGGGTTAAAGTGGACACTAGCAAAATACAAACAATGATTGACTGGCCTACTCTACATTCAGTCACGACCTTACGGGATTTTTAGGCCTAGTCGGGTATTACCGAAAGTTCATTCACGATTATGGCCAGATTGTGGCTCCGCTTACCAACTTACTCAAGTGTAATGCATTCCATTGGTTCGAGATTGCAGCTTCATCTTTTCAGCAATTGAAACAAGTCTTACCCTCTGCCCCGGTTCTCCAACTTCCCAACTTTGATGAGCCATTTGTTATTGAATGTGATGCTTCCAAAGGAGGCATTGGCATGGTCTTACAGCAACAGGGCCACCCCATTGCCTATTTCAGTCGTCACCTTGCCCCGCACCACCACAAATTAGCTGCGTATGAAAGGGAACTCATTGACTTAGCAAAAGCCATTCAGCATTGGAGGCCCTATCTTTGGGGTTGACCTTTCGTGATCCGGATAGATCACTGCAGTTTAAAATATTTGTTGGAGCAACGAATCACTACTTCGTTGCAACAACATTGGCTGAGTAAACTAATGGGTTTTGATTTTCAGGTGGAGTACAAACCAGGACACCTTAACCGGGGGGCCGATGCCTTGTCTCACTGGAACATGTTGGAACCACAACTGCACACCATTAGTCAACCCCGGTCACTTTTGCTCGATTCCATCAGAGAGGATATTCAGCAACACCCTGAGCCTCTAGAATTGTATAAAAAAATTGAGCAACACACTATGGACAACAACTAGGAAATTCAGGACCGCCTCATATTGTATAAGCATCACATTTATCTCCATCACACTTCCGCCCTCCTCAACAACATTATCTCTTCCTTTCACGATAGCACTCATGAAAGCCAACAAAAGACCAATTTCCGTAATAGTCGTAACTTCTATCGGGGAGCATAAAAAGGATGATCGCTGAATATGTAGTTGCGTGCCAGGTTTGCCAATGGAACAAAGCTGAATCCTTAAATCCAGCCGGTTTGTTGCAACCTCTTCAGCTACCTTCACAAGTAAGGGA
Source organism: Aristolochia californica (assembly GCF_029961685.1). Lineage (NCBI taxonomy): Eukaryota > Viridiplantae > Streptophyta > Magnoliopsida > Piperales > Aristolochiaceae > Aristolochia > Aristolochia californica. The sequence continues at coordinate 49,331,644 of NW_027181770.1, forward strand.
AGATATCTCCATGGACTTTATAGATGGCCTTCCAAAATCTTCAGGAAAATCAATTATTTTGGTAGTGGTGGATTGGTTCTCCAAATATGGGCACTTCATGTCCCTGGCGCATCCTTATACGACAACCCATGTCTGTCAGGTTTTCATGGACTAGATTGTTCGCCTTCATAGCTTACCAGAGTCCATCACCAATGACTTAGATGCAGTATTTACCAGTAACTTCTGGACCGACTTATTCAAATTACATGGCACCAAATTGGCCTTTTCCTCAGCCTATCACCCTCAGAACGATGGGCAAACATAAGTGGTCAACCGTACTCTAGAGATGAATTTGCGGTGTTTTGTAGGGGACACTCCCCACAGTTGGGTACGCTGGCTAGCCTGGGCCGAGTATTGTTATAACACATCTTACCACACAACACTGGGCACCACACCTTTCAAGGTGGTTTATGGGTGAGACCCCCTCATCTCTTATCTTATGAACCTGGGTCGTCTCGGGTAGCGGCGCTCGACCAGGCTTTGGGGGAACGAGATACCATGCTCACAGAGGTCAAGGCTCATTTGCAGAGAGCTCAAGACACTATGAAGCACACCTATGACAAGGGCCATCGTGCTCTTTCCTTTGAGACGAGAGATTATGTATGGCTTAAACTTCAACCCTACTGCCAGCTTTCCCTTGCAACATCCAAACGGCACAAACTTTCTCCCAAATTTTATGGTCCCTTGTCGGTGCTGAACTGTATTGGCAGTGTGGCTTATCGCCTGCAACTTCCACCAAATGCCAAGCTCCATGACGTCTTCCATGTATCTCTATTGAAGCCCTTCAGGGGCGACTCTCCACTACTGCACACACATTCGCCACAAGTACAACACGGACGGGTTCTTCCTACTCAAAAGAAGGTATTGCATGCTTGTCGTGTACAAGGGTCTTGGGAGGTTTTAGTCCAGTGGACTGACGTAGATCTGGTTGAAGCTTCCTGGGAACCACTCAAGGCCTTCCCGGCCCTCAACCACACTTTTGAGCATGAGGACAAGTTGTTTCTTCAGGAGGGGGTGATGTTATGGACTCCATATCATTGAGAGTAATTAGTAGACATAGAAGGTAGAATATGTAATTTCCTGCTTTATTCCATTAGCAGGTTTTATATAATTTCCTTGAAACTTATGGCCTCTTATTTGGCTTGTGTTGGAGTTGTTCCCTAATCCTTTTATAGGGACGTCAGTTTATGAATGAATTAAGCATTGATCAATTAGGCTCATTTCCATGTAGAGCGACGTTTTGTACGTACGCTACGAGCACAATCGTTGTGAAGCTAACTGGCATCTCGCCTTGGCAAAGTGCACTGGCCGACATCGCCGATGTCCGATGGTGGAAGCCATCGAGCACCCCCCCCCCCCCCCCCCCCCCCCCCCCCCCCCCTCCCTCTGTGTGTGGCAAGAGGTTGAAGATGACCTCTAATGCATAAATAAAAAAAATTGAAACTTAGGTTAATTTTCATTTAAATAACGAGTCGACTCGGATGGGTTGAGTCGACACGGACAGGTTGAGTAGGATCGGATTGGTTGAGACGAGTCAGACGGTTGACGCAACTCAGACATTAAGGGTCGAATCGAATGGTTAGGGTCGACTTGGACAGGTTGAGTCGGCTCGCCCGTTCCAATTAACTGTGTCGAGTCTCTTGAGAGAAGACCGTGCCGACTCGGTTCTCAAAATAATGTTTTGAGCTTGAGAGGATTCGAACCCACGCACTTGATTAAGTTTTGGCACTAGTAACCACTAGGCCCATTGGCCATCATGTGTTATCATTGGATATAAATTTAATATATATTTAGGTTACAATATCTATTTTTATACAATTTCAATTCATATGAATTAAATAATTTGCATGAACATATAGTTGTATCCTGTGCATATTTTGTTAATTTTTCAATTGTGAAAATATTTATTTAGGTTTATGCATACTTCACTTTTATCCATATTTTAAGTTGACCTAAATATAAGGAATTAATAATTGATATCTATTTTAGTCAATTATTTTTTATTTCATATTTTGGGTATACGTTTGAATAATTGAGTAATTGCCACAACATTCTTAATTATGCAAATGTCTAGTGACATTAAGTTTAATCACATAAAGTTAATGACATAAAATTTATGATTAATCATGAAGATATAATAATTTAACCCCACAAGGTAAATGTTATATTTAAGTGATTAATCAGGATGGGAAAGAAATATTTAAAAAAAATATCTAGTTGCCCACAAGCCTTGTATATTCCTTTAAAAACACATTTCCAACTCCCATCATAAAGAGATAAATTGTATATGTGTTATAATCTAAGCCCACGGGAAATATTATAATGACACGCTAATTTATTTGTTTGGATTATTTACTTCGGTAAATATTCTAAAAAAAAGGATTCATTACATGTTAAGCAATCTTGTGGTCTATTTTTTGTAGTTCTTCAAACTTTGTCTGTCCCAAACTTTGATTTCTCTATTATTCCCCTAAATGGAGAAAATTGTATTGAGTGGAAGGAGAAACTTCTCCTATTATTAGGGTGCATGGATCTAGACTTGGCACTTTGAGTGAATGAACCTCAAAATCCTACAGAATCCAGTACCCAAATTGAGAAAACATCATTTTAACTTTGGCAATGATCCAATCGATTAAGTTTGATGTTTATTAAGTCTCATATTGGGAAGAGTATTAGTGGATTATCGAATCTAAGAATGCAAGGTTCCTTGAGAATGATGAGATTTGATATGAATAATCCTTCAAGAAGAACACTTTGTTGCAGCACGATACCAAGATAATTGATGATAAAAATAAAAAAACAGTTAGAAATTACTGTCGCCTGAGCCAATTTCCAGCTGCTGAAATGCACAACGTTCCAGGAAGCTATTGTCTCCGATTCTTTATCAATTTAACCTTGATACAGATCGAGCAAATTTCATATAAGACTCCAGAAATTCTTCCAGAAATAAAATAGCACCAATGAGACAAATGTTGTATTTGGGATACTAATGACCAATAATAGCAGTAAGCCAAAGAGATCCCATCGATAAACTTCCATAATAGCAGTAAGTTACCAACTGGTAACAAAATATGATCGGCCTGCTTAAACAACAACGAAAGTCATCCAAAACAACAACCTTCCTTGATTGTGGGGTGCCAAAAACAATCTATCAAACAAAGCAAGTTCACCAGATTACGAGTAAGATTTCGGGCCAAGATTGCAAGGTTGTAAGATGAGCCAACCAGAAGAACTAGTAACTTTCCAATAATCACGAGGAGTCAACCCCATCATACCCAAAATACAATTCTTAAAAGATCCAATAACTCATCCACATCACACCCAAAATACAAATCTTAAAAGATAAGTCTTACAATTATTAAACAACTCTAACAGATATAGAAGCATTATAATGAGAAATTTTTTATTCAATAATGAAATTGAGGATGACATGAACAAAATACATCAACCAATAATACGTGCTTTAGCCTTAGGAGCCTAATGCACAGACAGAAGGAGAGAGGAAATTTTTTTATTGAATCAAAATGGATTTTCGCAATCAATACAAGTCTATTTATAGGCGAAAATAGATTATTTGATTCCTTGATTAAGGATTCGAATTTCCTTAATTTAAGAAATAAAAAATCAATCAAGATTTTCTCTTGATTTTAGGAAATCATAACAAATCAATCTCTAGATTGATTTGTCATTAATTTCCTAAATTATTACTTAATTTAATTTTTAATTTTTAATTTTAAATTAATTTAATTTCTCTCTTAATATCTCTCAAAGTTGTATTGGGGCTAAGAGGAAATACAACTTGTTGTCTTGCAAAATAGAACATTCATCATGGGCAGGGGACTTTCTTTGCTCTTGGCATTGTTGATGGTGTGATGAAGTGTAAGACGGGATGGGAAAAATCTTCATGAGTTGGTAAGAACTATGGAAGGGGCCATCCGACTAGCATGTCCTATATCCATCAGGTATAAAAAATTTTACAAGCAAATAATGTGATGAAAATGAGATGAAATAGTGGTAAATGGTTTATGAAAAATATATTAATATGATATTTGAAATTGTTTTAGCATAGGAGATTTTACCAGTCATACAACCCATATTCTTAATACCAAAGAAAAAAAGTTCTACATTTCCATAAATAAATCCCTTTTTAGTGTTTTCCCCCTTGTTTTAAAAAAAATAAATAGAGGGTTTCTTTCAAAAATAACAGTAAAATTTTCATAAAATTGAACGAAAAATAGGGAAATATGAGAGTTTTTTTATTTAAACCAAAGATTGGTTTTGTTTGGGTTAAAAATGAGAAAAACAAACCAAAAATAATATAAAAATAGTGAAACGGGTTGGATCTTGTATTCTGATCACGCATCGGGGGGAATGCAATGCTGATAGTAAAGCAGATGTGGTATGTTTAGGTGCAGTCTTTGTTGGTTTTCCAATGAAAATCTGATATTGCACAATGGTTCCTCGAGTCAGAACCGAACCCGTGTGTCGGATAGACACGTGGTTAAGCGTAGTGGATATGGTACCATTGCATCGAGTCTACGCAGGCTTCCAGCGATGGAACTGGTTTCTGAAACCAAATGCATGAGCCAAGTTGCCTATTAGGGCAAGCCACGCTAGCTCATCGTCTTCCTCTTGAAGCAAAATGAACAAAAGAGTTTAAATACTCAATTGCACCATCAATTTTGTTTATGGATTTTGACGAAATAAGAGGGAAAATAGTCGGATTTGAGTCATTTTTCAAAATAAAACTTCAATTTAAATAAAAAATAAGATATTTCAAGGAAAAAAGTAATTCCAAAATATGGTGCACGTCGGTGAAAAACACAAAATTATAAACCATTTCTCAATAGATTTTGATGAAACAAGAGGCAAAGTGCTCATAGTAAGGCAATCTATCTAAGTCATAAATCCATTTGAATAAAAAAAACATAAAGAAATTATGGGAAAATTAACTGCAAAACAAAAAATAGTCAAAATCAAACTTTCGACTCTGATACCATGAGAATTTTCTATTCAAAATAAAATTAAAGATGAAAGGAACACAATGCACAAACCAAATTTATGTGGTTCAGCCCTAGGAGCCTAATCCATAGACGGAAGGAGATAGGGAGGAATTTTATTGAATCGGAATGGAGTTTTACAATCTGTACAAACATATTTATAGGTTTGAGAAGGAATATTTAATCCCTTAATTAATGATTCGAATTTCCTTTATTTAAGAAATAAAAAAATCAAAAATTTCAATTGATTTTAGGAAATCATGACAAATCAATCTCAATACTTTTCTAAATTATTACATAAATTAATTTTGAAAATTTAATTTTGAAATTAATTTAATTTCTCTCTTAATAGATAATACTAAAATCATTCCTCCTCTAAAGATTCTTTCCCATGAGACTCCTCCATGAGAATCATGTAAAAATCTTACATAATTGCTCTTTAACACAAGTAAATTAAGGAAAAATACATTTGTTAGAAGTTACAACTTATGTAGTGACAATGAAGTAAATGTTCCATTATTTTTGTCCATTTTTCTCCCTTCTTAGATTAAAGGATATTGATATAATTCTTGGTATATCAATTATTATAAATATATGTGAGAGGGAGGATTAGGGATGTGACTAAAATGCTAATCCTTCTTTCCCCCTTCTCAAACACTCTAGTCATCCCCCTCACTCTCTCACTCTCTCTCTTATTCTTTCTCCCTTCTTCCTTCTCTTTTTTCTTCCCTTCGGCCTATCATCTACCTTTGACATATTATTTTTCATCCTTCATCATGAGATCCTAAATCCAACATGGAATCTGAGCAATGGATTTAGGATCCCAAAGATAATTTGGTGTTTAATTAATGTGGTTTATCAAGCTTCACAAGGATCTTTTTTTGGTGGAGCAAGAACTTGGTCTTGCACAAAGATTAAGTTTTTCAATCTCCTCTCATTGATAATATATATTTTATCATTCTTGAGTCTTGAAAGATTGATTGATACATGAGATTCTCATCCAAATTGGATAGGATATTGAGTGTTTATATGATTTATGCTCTAGCATGAAACTCTACTCCTCAATTTGGCTTTGATCATGCAAGATTGATAGACAATTTTTTGAGTACTCGGATTAAGCATAAGAGTTCGATTTCTCTCCTTGGAAAATACATGTTGGATGGAGATTTTTTCAGTTTTTTGTTTCTTATATGAATTATCATGATCAAAGCATGATTGAATTCTTTGAAAACTACTTAATTTGAGGTTTGTATGGCTTGCTCTCCAAAAAGAGCTTGGTGAAGGTAGTTTCCTTGGTTATCGAGAAGATTTTTTTATTTTTGAAAGAGTTCTTTTTTCTTAGACTGATTTTTTTCATTCCATTAGCTGTGTTACTCTCTTGGAAATACTACCTAAAAAACTTTGAGGGAAAAAAGGTAAGATTAAGCTGTGATTAAATCATAAAGTTGGCACATGTTTATTGAAGGAAAGTTTCCTTATTCAAGAGCTTGCTGAGAGGAATATTTTTAAAGAAAGAAAATGTTGGATTTTACTTATTTTAAGGCTTCTTCTATTAGAATATTCTCTGGAATTTCTTACCTATTAAATTTAAGGAAGGAAGAAAGTAAAGATTGTGATCTTTATTTGCTACGTGGAGCAAGTAAACAAGAAGGCAGGTTTCCTTCTTTAGATGATACTCGAGCTGTCCAAGATCTTTCTTTAAAAGTGTTTCTAGCTGTATGTTTAATACATTGATGATTATTTACTTGCTTTAAAGCATCACAAGCCAGAATATTTGCTTCATCTGAATTGCATTCCTGTTATCATATAACCATGTTTGATACTTCCTTTGTTGAAGGTTCCATTTTAAGATATTTGAGATTTGATATGTCTTCAAGATAAACTCGGATTTGAGAAAGGTTATAAGCCAGAATTTGAATTATTTTGTTCATTTATATTCATATTGGGTTGATATATGAGTGATGATAAATGGTTGTTAGGCTTGGGTTGGTCTATTCTCTCTTGGTTTCCTCAGTTGGTTTGAAAATTGAGTTGGTTTGACATATTGCATATAAGTGAATTGCTTGACCATTAAGTGATGGCTGGAAATTACATGGGAAGTAAAAGTGATCTATTTAAAATTACCACCATACCCTTTAGAGGGTTATTTAATTATCAGAGCTGGTCACAATCTGGGAGGTTTCTCATCAGTTGAGACCTCTTACGACATCTAACCAAACCAACTCCACCGGTTGATGAAGAAATTAGTTCTTATTTTAAATAGCTCAAGAATGACACTTTGGTCATCAATTGGTTAATTAATAGCATGAAGGTGCATGTAGCCAACAATGTTATCCACCTTAAGACTGTAAAACAGATTTGGGCCACCTATGCCAAGTTGTACTCTAGTATAGAGAACATACAAAAGTTATATGATGTTTTTCAAAACATTTTTAATACAAAACAAGGGGAAAATCTACATGAGTACTTGGCACGGTTTATAGAGCTGATTCAAGAGTGCAAGATTGGTCAACCCTACTACACTGACATCTGAGTTCAAGAAAAGCAGCTGGAGGCCTTAATAGCTGCTATGTTTTTTTGCCAATATCAAGCCATACCCAGAAGTGGCCAAATCTCAACTTCTCAACTTCTCAACTTCTCCGCACTTCCATCCTTTGATGACATAAGTGTCACACTACTTAGGATACCAGACACCTCTTCAACATCTCAGACTAAGGTATCATCTATTATGCACTCAGGTATTGGGGGTACATATTCTACCACAGAGGACATGGAAGAAATTATAGAGTAAGAAAAGGAAGAGGTGGAAGAACTGGTTTTGGTCCTTTGAGGATTGATAACCAGGTATTCCCTCACTGTGGTGGATTGAATCATCTAGTGGACACTTGTTGGAAGCTTCATGGAAAGCCAAATTCGGTTACTGTCAATTAGGCCTAGGTTAATAGCAATGAGAAAAATGAAGAAAAACCCAACTCACAGAGAGGCAAGAAGATTGTGTCAAATGATTATTATGAGTTATTACAGAGAATGAAGACCTTGATGGTATCTATTCCTACATCTTCTAATATTGTTGTTGCCACCAATGCATTAGGTTTGATCTCTGCCACTTCCTCCTATTCATCTTGGATCATTGACTCAGGGGACTCTAAACATCTTATAGGAAATAAGAGTATGTTACATTCCTTGTCTCCATGCTTACTAGACAAGTTTGTTACCATAGCAGATGGATCTCAAAACAAAGTTCTTGGCAAGGGATCCTCCTCTACTACACCCATATTTCCACTTACTGATGTTTTATTTGTTCCAAATTTCCATTAAATTTGTTGTTGTTAGTCAGTTAACAAAAAGGTTTAATTGCTCTAACATGTTCTCACCTTCTTCTTATGTTTTCCAGGATCTAACAATGAAGTAGGTGATTTGTGGAGGCCATGACCAGGGGGGTCCCTAGTACTTGGACTTGCCTCCAGTGACTATAGTTTTCACTTCTCAGACAAAGGCAAAATAATGGCACAACAAATTTAGACATCCATCAACAACATCCTTCTGCATGTGTTTGCCTTTTTGAAAATCCTTTCTGGTCTAAATTGTTAAGTATGTGTTGAATTTATGGAAAAGAGATACTTCATTGACTTCATTAACTTATTATAATTAGAGTACATGAACCTCTATTTATAATAGAGGAAGATAGTAGAATCCAATTATAGTAAAACTACCTTTGTCCCAATTACACCCAAACTCTAACACTTAAAGATAAGTCCTAACATAATTAAATAACTCAATATAGATAAAAGACAAACATAATTCAAACAAGAACTCTTCTAGGATGTGACCATAAGATAAAGATGCCTTTGTGAGTCCTTCTTAATCTTCCAACTTATGTGGTAAGGATACCAGCTCATGGTAATCATGGTGGGTCCTCCTTCTTATGTGCTTGGGCTCATTTAGTGGGCCTTCCTTGGTTGTGTGGTCCATCTTATAATACTCTTAGATATGTGGACTTTCCTTGGTCGTGTGGGCTTGGGCGTATGAGAGAACAAAATGAACTCCCAACTTGCTGCAAATTATGTATAGAATCTTTTTGTATAAAATGGCACATCTTCCAATATGCCTTCATTTTCCAACACTCCCCCTCACACTGTTGCGTTCTTCTATGAGGCCCTGCTAGCATAATTTAAGTGAGAGTAAAAATCACTGCTAGTCTATAAGACATTGCTCCATACACCAGTCCTAATGCTGGATGTAAGGCACACTTCGTCTTCTGTAAGTAGTGTGACTATCAGCATTGCTTTGAAGTGTCCACCACCGTGTCCCTCCATAGGACAACGACTCTCAAGTGGTAGGAGTAATAAAAGCCATTACAGGGAGGGTAGTGGGTTTATTTATAATAGTGTCCCAATCTAGACACTGACTCTCATGGTATCCCAACCGTGATATTTTTGAGAGTCAAATAAATTATGGTATGAGAAAAGGTACTGAGGTCACCTTATCTTCAATAATAATGTCTCATCTAAAGAGACATAATAGAAGCAGCTTTAATGTGACACGACCATCTTCCAACACATATAACATGAACGAAAATAATAAACCTTGTAAAAGGACCCATGAAATAATCATAATCCAAAATAAATATTTTTTCTTAGTTGCAGAAACTTCATGTTTTGTGCTCCCCCTTTCTTGAATTTTTTGGTCACATAAACTTATCAACAACATATGGAATAAAATACCTCTTTCTTGTAATTCTTCTACTTCTCCTCAAGCAAGGAAGTAATGGCAGTGATCCCAGCTTGAACCAAATATCATAGATGTAGCAATAAGCCAAAATAAAATAGATGTATAAAAAAGCCCTCAAATCAGGGAGAAGTGAAATATTTTCCTGATATATCAAATCAAAAAATGACGCAAAACAATGGGCATAAATTCGGATTTTTCAATACAACAGAATACTGGCATGATCATTGATTCTTCCAATGCGAATATATCTTTAAATATAGTTTAGATTGATATGAAATTTTCTCCTTATGAAAGTAGATTTAAACACCTTTCATCCAAGTATAATTTATCTTTATAAAATGTAATTATAAGAAGATAAATAATCAGATAGATTTTGGTCTCTGTCATATAGCCGAACTAAGCACTGTTTTTCCTTTTTTTCCAGCATGACCATTGACTCTTCCAAGATCAATATCTCTTTATAAAAATATTAGATAGAGAATTGGTTGAATAGGTAAGAAAATAGACTTATATATATTTCTTTTGATATATATTTCTCTATATAAATTATCGTTCTTACTAGCATAAAATACCTCGGAACTTGAAGCTTTCTGTTGCTGCTCAAACCATTTTTTCAACCTGACCTTCGTTGCTTGAAATATTGATTTATCTTTGTAGATAAATCCGATTGAAAATTGGTTGAATATGTAAGAGAATAAACTTACCGATATTTATTTTGATATATATATATATATATCTCCATATAAAGTCTCGTTCTTGATAGGATAAAATACCTTGAAAGTTGAAGCTTTCTACTGCTGCTCGAACCTCTTTTGCAATCTGACCTATGCTCATTCAAATATCGATTTCTATTTATAGAAAACTTCGATTGGAAAAAATAGTTTTTCCTCTGAAATTATATTCAAATATATTTCCTTAAATATATAATTTACAATATTAAAATATCAGTATAGAGGTAAAAAACGCAAAGCAAACTACAGGTGTAGGGACTGAAAAAAAAACTAAACCTAGACTTAGGGTTTAGGGTTTCGAGAAAAGGATCTCATTATCTCTATGGGTTGACCAAATGAACTCATAGAACCTACTCTGATATCATGTTGAATTTATGGAAAAGAGAAATGCTTCATTGACTTCATTAACTTATTATAATCAGAGTACATGAACCTCTATTTATAATAGAGGAAGGTAGTAGAGTCCATTTACAATAAAACCACATTTGTCCCAATTACACCCAAAATCTAACACTTAAAGATAAGTCCTAGCATAATTAAATAACTCAATATGGATAAAAGACAAACATAACTCAAATTAGAACTCATCTAGGACGTGACCATAAGATATAGATGCCTTTGTGAGTCTTTCTTAATCTTTCAACTTATGTGATAAGGATGCCAACTCGTGGTGATCATGGTGGGTCCCATTTCTTATGTGCTTGAGCTCATCTTGTGGGCCTTACCTGGTCATATGGCCCATCTTATAGTACTTTTAGATATGTGGGCCTTCCTTGGTCGTGTGGGTTTGGGCCTATCTTCCAACAGTAAGTCAGTTGAGCAAACACCAGAGGAATACATATTTTCCTCAAGTTGAACTTCAAGGTGTTGTTCCATTTGTATTGATTCACTCAGATGTATGGGGACCTTTGAATACGTCAAATATCTCTCAAGTTAACTATTTTGTTACATTTTTTGATGACTTTACTCTAGTTACATGGTTGTTTTTATTCAAAGGTAAGTCTGAAATCCTTTCTATTTTAAATCAATCCACTCTATAGCGTCCACTAAATTTGGTAAAAGGATAAAATCCCTTCGTTCTAATTATGCTAGAGAATACTATCAGGAGAATTTCAATCCTTTTGTAAGGATAATGGCATTATCCATCAGACATCTTGTACTTACATCCCTCAAAAAAATGGTGTAGCCGAAAGAAAAAATTGACATCTCCTTGAGGTAGCTCGTGGCCTACTCTACTCCATGAATGTGTCCTAGTTTTACTGGCCTCATGCAATTCTTAAAGAATGTTTCCTTATTAATAGGCTAACATATTCAGTACTTAGTCATAAGTCCCCATATTGATTTTTATTTCCATATGAGGATCCTTTCTCTGTTCCTTTGAAGTTCATTGGTTACACATGTTTTTTTAATGTCACATCCCCCAAAAAAAGTAAGTTGGACCCCAAGGCTCTTAAGTATGTCTTTTTGGGTTACTCTCGTACCTAAAAATGATATGTTTTCTATCATCTTTCTCTTCGAAAGTTAATTATCTCCAGGGATACCACATTTTTTTAGGACACATTCTTTTATTCTTCAAAGAATGCTCCTCTGGTATTCGCTCAAGCAGCTCTAAAGCCTATTGTGCCACTTGATGGGATCTCTCTATCTGATACCACATCTGTAGAGTATATGGATCCCTCTGAGGTAAGTCCATTTTTCCCTATTGTATTTGGTCCACAGTTTGATACCAGGCCCATAGCTCTTAAGAAGGAACATAGGACTTGTATTATGCCCTCTACTTCACATCCTATATCCAATTTTGTTTCTCATTATTGTTTGTCTTCTTATTGCTATCAATTTCTTGAATCTATTTCTTCCATTTCTATCCCACAATTGTATCATGAGGCTCTGAGGCATCTAGGATGGAAGACGACAATGGAAGAATAAATGAATGCATTATATAAGAATCAGACTTGGGGCTTAGTTCCACTTCCTCCCAACAAGAAACTCGTGGGTTGTAAATGGATTTTTACTATTAAGCACAATCCAAATGGTTCTGTAGCTCGTCTCAAGGTTTGTCTAGTTGCAAAGGGGTATACTCAGTACTATGGAATAGATTATGGGGAAGCTTTCTCCCTAGTGGTCAAGTTAAACTTGGTAATAATCTTATTATCACTTGTTACTAATTCCTCTTGGCTCATATATCAATTGGATGTGAAGAATGCATTTTTGAATTGTCGTATTATGGAAGAAATATATATAAATCAACCACCAGGTTTTGTGGGAAAATCTATATATGGGCTAAAATAGTCTCCTCAGGCTTGGTTTGACATATTTAACTAAGCGATGTTATGGTTTGGATTCAACCGGTGGTCAAAGAGGAAGATTCCAAAGATATATATAATGAAGAAACTACAACTAAGACAAAGCTATTACTTAGCTAACAAAGGCTTTCAAATTGTTGACCAATAGAAGCTATTACTTAGAAACATCGAGTGGCTGCCAAATATCATTGAGAAGCCTGGTAAGACAGTTGAGAAAGCTATACTTCTATATTTTGTCTTTTTCACGGATACCTTAAAAGGCAATGTATTCCTAGTTGTTTATGTGGATGATATTTTCTTAATTGGAAGTGATGCAGACAATATAAAAGAACTCAAAGAGAAGCTATGCAAAGAATTCAAAATGAAAGATCTTGGACTTCTGAAATATTTCTTATGTATTGAGGTCTTCCAGCCAAAGCATGGGATCATCCTATCTTAGAGAAAGTTTGTTCTTGATCTACTTGAAGACACAGGGATGATGGGGTGTCAACCAACAGATACTACTATGGATGTTTGTTAGGAATTAGACGCCCTAATTCAAAACTAACAAGAGAAATAATAATAATCACAAAAAAAGGAAAGCCAAGCAAGAAAAAAAATCGCAAGATATATACAAGTTGGCCTCAAGGTGAGACTACGTCTTATCTTCTGCCGCTACAATATCTTCTCAAGTATTTTTTAGTAATCCGCGTACCAGATCAAAGTAAGGTGTTGAATAGGCTTCACAACTCAAAAATCTTCCACTTGGAGAATAATCCATCATCAATATCTTCTCTACAATAGCAACAACTTCTCAATCCTCACAAAGAAGTTCAATTGAAGTTGCACACAACTTCAGTTTCTCAATCATAACAGTCTTTGTCAACATATCAGTTGGATTCTACCTCCCTTGAATTTTCTCAAGTGCTAATACTCCATCCTCAAGATTCGATCTAATGAACTGGTAACGTACTTGTATGTGCTTTGTTTTGGCATGAAAAATAGGGTTCTTTGCTAAATGAGTAGCACTCTGACTATCACAGTACAACACATTCTTTCCATGCTTGAGGCCCAATTCTTCCAAGAAAGATTGCAACCATACCATATCTTTGCTGACATTGGTCACGATGACATATTCTGCATCAGTAGTGGAAAGAGCAACTATCTTCTGCAACATAGAGAACCAACTAACTGCTGTACCTCCCAAGGTGTATACATATCTAGTGGTACTCTTCTTACCATCAATGTCTCCAACCATGTCAGCATTTACATAACCCTGTAATCCCAAGTCTGGCTGTCTAAAACTTAAGGCTGAGTCTGTAGTGCCTTTTAAATACCTTAGAATCCACTTCATTGCTTCCCAATGCTTGTTACCTAGATTACTCATATATCTACACACAACTCCCACTACATGAGCTTTGTCTGGTCTAGTGCACACCATGACATACATGAGACTGCCTATAGTGGAAGCATAAGGCACCTTGGCCATGGTGACTCACTCCTATTGTGTAGAAGGTGACTGCTCCTTAGATAGCCTAAAATGACTAGCCAAAAGAGTACTCACTTGTTTTGCATCATTCATGTTGAATTTGCTCAACTCCTTCTTCACATATTCTTCTTGTGAAAGTTTCAAAACACCAATATCACAAGTAATCCTCATCCCAATGATTTATTTTGCAGCACCCAAATCCTTCATTGCAAAATTCTTGGACAACTCCCTTTTTAACCTGTCTATTTCTTGTTTGCAAGCACCTGTTATCAACAAGTCATAAACATATAGCAATAGAATGATGTATGAATCACCAAGCTTCTTCACATAACAAAAATGATTCGTATGGCACCTCAAGAAACGAATACTACTCATGAAGATGTTAAACTTGTTATACCACTGTCTTAGAGCCTATTTAAGATCATACAAACTCTTTTGAAGTTTGTACACCATTTTATCCTTTCCTTGTGCTTTGAAACCCTGTGGCTGAATTATATAAATTTATTCCTCCAAATTACCATGAAGAAAAATTGTCTTTACATCCAACTACTCTAGGTGTGCCACTAGTCCAAACAATGTTCTAATAGTAGTCAATTTCACTATAGGAGAAAAATCTTAGTGTAGTCAATTTCACTATAGGAGAAAAATCTTAGTGTAGTCAATGCCTTCTTTTTGTTGGAAGCCCTTTATAACCAGTCTTGCCTTGTACCACTTGTTGCCATCATGTTCGTCTTTTATTCGATACACCATTTTGTTCTCCAAGACGTTCTTCTCTTTTGGTAATTTTGTCAACTGCCATGTCTGATTGAATAAGAGTGAATCCATCTCATCCCGCACAGCAATCTCCAACTTGGTTGATGTAGAAGTTAGGACCCCATGAGAAGGACTCTAGGTTAATGTGGAAGAAGAAGGAGAGAAGACAGAGAAGAGGGAGAAAGGAGAAGAACGTGAGAGAAAAGAGTTTGGATTAAGGGAAAAAGAGAATGCGTCAAGGGAGAAGAGAGGGTGGTTGGACGTTGCGGAGAAGGTTGTTACCATATGTTGGAATGTATATAAGATAGGCTTTATATAATATTTGTTGTATAATTTATGTCATGTACATAGGCTAATAAGAAAAGGATTAGTTTGTTAAGCCCCTAGCCAATACTCAGGATCATAACATAGTTGGGCTGGGTTGCACTGTATTTAGCCCATGGGCTGTAATGTAATTAACCTAACCTTAAGTTCAAATAGAAAAGAAGAAGAGGGGATCACTCCCATTTTTCCAGCCTCCTTGGTGTCTTCTTCCTCACGGTGAAACCAGAGCTTGAAGCACTTCTCCCTGGCTGTTCCATCAGCCTCAGGTGGTGGTGGTTTTGTCCACTAAACTCAGAGCTTGGAGCTCTTGGTCTAGGTTGTGCCGTCAGCCTCATTTTGTGGTGGTTTTGTCCACGAAAACTCAGAGCTGGGAGCTCTAGTCTTGGTTGTTCCATCAGGCTCCATTGGTGGATGTTGGGTGTTCACTTCAGGCATCACTCTTCTAGAATTATTTTTCATGCTATCAGAGCTCGGAGCTGCTCTTGAAATAATTTTTGGGAGTGGTGGTTCAACTTCTCTGTGTTGAACATGAGCTTGGAGCTCAAACTCTTTTTGTCCGATGAGTCAAAGCTCTGTTTGAGCTCACGGTTTCTGTTTGAGCTTAGAGGGGTGGGCTGAAGGGTCTTTGTTCGAAAGTTTTTATTCGAGCTCAGGGTTTCTAGGCTGAAGGTTCTTGGTGTGGCTGCTAGTGTTTCTGTTCGAGCTCAGAAGTGTGGGCTGAAGGGTCTCTGTTCGAAAGTTTTTGTCTGAGCTCAGGGTTTCTGGGCTGAAGGTTCTTGGTGCATGTCAATGGACAAGTTAGATTTTTCTCCTATTCGGTTCACGGGTAAGAACTACAATACCTAGCATTTCAGTTCCAGTTATTTTTCACAGGAAAAAAATTATGGGGTCATATTGATAAGTTTGATTGAGCACCTCACGAGGCTAAAGCGTTGTCAAAATAGACCACCATGGATGCTAGGGTCGTGACTTGGATACTTGGGTCTATTGAGCCTCAGCTAGTTCTTAATCTGAGGTCCTATAAAACTGCAGCGGATATATGGAATACAACGTTTATCATCAAAACAGCACAACTCGGTGGTTTCAAGTAGAATATGAGATGGCTAAGCTCACACAAGGAAGTTGTTCCATTGAAGAATACTTTTCGGGTTTTCAAAATATTTGGGCTGACTATACTAATATAGTTTATGAGAACGTCCCCATTGCTACTCTCTTGGTTGTCCAAGTTGTACATGAAACCAACAAGAGATATCAATTCTTGATGAAGCTCTATCCCGAGTTTGAGATTGCCTGTTCATATCTGATGAATCTTCATCATGTGTTATGGACTCCATACCATCGAGAGTGGCAAACCGGAGAAGAGGATAGATGGAGTAAGCTTGTATTTCATTATCTTAGGGGTTTAATTGTAATTTGAAGTTCAATAAGGGTCTAATTGTAATTATGGAACCTTTGACATTTTTCCTAATCTATTTAGGGCGTCAGGTGAATGAAGAGAGACAACAATTTGTTAATTAGAATAGATGAGATCGGGTACTCTCTTCAAACAGGCCTAAGGGTGGAGCTCCTTCAAAAGTCCCAAAGCCTTCCCTTCTTCGTCAGCCAATCTGGAAGCCAGAGGAGATTGCTGGGTGACTCAATCCATGGCGCGAGAACCTAACATCGTGGTATCAAACAAGACCACCATAGGTGATTCCTCTTCCCCTGCAGAGATTCGGCATTTTGTGGAAGAGAACCATGCTGATCTACAATCTCAAATCAATGGCCTTGACGGAAAATTCCAGATTTTGATGTCCCGAGTGGAGGAGGGCTTTACTCAGCTTTTCGCCCAGATAGCTTCTTCATCATGAACGGCAGAACATCCCCACCCTCAGCCCCCGCCACCACCTCCTCCCCTGCACCAAACACCTCCACCTCATGGGGGCATCAATCCAGCACCTCCGACCGTGCCCAGGTACACAAAGCTTGATTTTCCAACGTATGATGGGTCTTCCGACCCTTTAATTTGGTTACACAGGTGTGATCATTTCTTTTCCAATCAAGGAACTCTACCCGAGGGCAAGGTTCAATTAACTATCTTCCACATGCTCGATGAAACGCTTCTGTGGTTTCATCAATTCAAAAACGAGTTTGTGGTCTATGATTGGGAATTTTTCAAGGAGAATTGCATGCTAAGGTTTGGTCTTCCACTTCGCAGCAACCCAGTTTGTGATTTGGTTAATTTAAAGCAGCTTGGAACTATAGAACAATATCAGAACTTGTTCCATAAAAAGCTTGCCCGTGCAAGTCATTTGGTGCACCCTGAACTTTATGTAAGTTTGTTCACTGCTGGCCTTGTGGAACCACTTCGCCTAGAGGTGGAATTGGAAGCCCCCACTTCCCTAGCCCACGCCATGAATTTGGCAAGAGCATTGGACACCAAACAGCGCCTCTTCCGAGATTCATTAAACAAATGTCCCCCATGGCAACCTCGGCCACAGCCCAATGCCCCTTTTTCCACTCCCCCACGGCCTCACCCCCTCTGCACCACCACCTGGATTTATCAAACATCTTACTAAAGCAGAAGTTGATCAGAAAAGGGCCCAGGGACTATGTTTCAGTTGTGATGAAAAATACATAAGGAGCCATCAATGCAAAAGACTCTTTTGGGTGGAAATGGAGTAGAGGATGAATTTTCGGAGGATGTCGACCACACTGAGGAGGAGGAACCAGTAATCTCCCTCCACGCAATGACAGGCCTGCACAACACAAATACCATGCAGGTCCACCCCACCATCAATCATCTTATTCTGCGAGCACTGGTGGACTCAGGCAACACCCATAAATTTATTAGCAGTCAGGCAGCACAACAGTTGGGTTTATCACTCCAGTCGAAGTCAGGAATATCAGTCTCAGTGGCTAATGGTGACAAGGTCACCACTGTCGGCTTTTGTTCAGCAGTGCCCTTTACTATTGAGGGTCACTCCTTTGTGGCGGATTATTTGGTCATACCACTGGCTGGTTTTGACCTGGTATTGGGCATTAAATGGCTGCAGCGATTGGGTCCGATCTTATGGGATTTCCAATCCCAGACCATGAGTTTTTACACAGGACAGCCATCAGCTCACCCTCCAGGGCACTAATGCCCAGCGCCCATGCACCATCCAAACATTTTCCGTGGGTCCTTCAGAGCAGGATAACTTAGCTTCATTGTGGGCCAAATATGTCGATTTATTTCTGGAACCTGCAACCCTTCCTCCTATATGAGCTTGTGATCACAGAATTCGTTTGAAGATGGGCACAGAACCAGTGGTAGTGTGTCCCTACCACTATCCACATGGGCAAAAAGATGAGATAGAAAGGCAATGTCAGCAAGTGCTCCAACAGGGTATTATTCAGCCTAGCCATTCTCCCTCCTTGTCCCCAGTATTGCTGGTGAAAAATTCAGATAAATCTCGGCGCTTTTGTGTGGATTACCGTGAACTCAATGCTCGCACCATCAAAGATAAATTTCCAATTCCGGTGGTAGATGAATTATTGGACGAGCTACACGGATCTCAATTATTTACCAAGCTGGACTTGAAATCTGGGTACCATCAGATTCGGGTTTACTCGGAGGATGTCGAAAAAACTGCCTTCCGTACCCACCATGGTCACTACGAGTTCCTGGTGATGCCATTAGGGCTATCCAACGCCCCGTCCACCTTTCAATCGCTTATGAACGAGGTATTTTGCCCTTTATTACCGAAGCATGTCTTTGTTTTTTTTTATGATATACTGGTTTATAGCAAAACTTGGGAAGCACATTTGCACCAATTGAGACAGGTTTTCACACTTCTCCGAGGACACCATTTATTTCTCAATAGAGCCAAGGGTGACTTTGCCACTTCCGAAGTAGCTTATTTGGGGCATGTGATATCTGCCTCTGGGGTGAAACTAGATTTCAGCAAGATACAAGCTATCATGGAATGGCCCACACCTCACTCCGTCATAGCTTTGAAAGGGTTCCTTGGTCTCGCAGGGTATTATAAAAAATTTATAAAAGAATATGGTTAGCTGGCAGCACCGTTGCACAATTTATTGAAGAAGCATGCCTTTCAGTGGTCTCAGTTGGCGGACTCATCATTTCACCAATTGAAACAAGCATTAGCGTCAGCTCTACTTCTTCAATTGCCCAACTTTGCAGAAGATTTCATAATAGAATGTGATGCATCCGGGGGAGGCATAGGTGTCATCTTGCAGCAACAGGGACACCCCATCGCTTATTTCAGCCACCACCTCACTCCCCACCATCACAAGTTAGCCACTTACGAAAGGGAATTCATCAGCTTGGCCAAAGCAGCATTGGAAGCCGTATCTGAGGGGCAGACCTTTTATGATCCGGACATACCACTATAGCCTCAAATACTTATTGGAACAGCGCCTTACTACCTCCCCACAACAATATTGGCTCAGCAAATTAATGGGATTCAATTTTCAGGTGGAATACAAACCGGGTTATCTCAATCATGGGGCAGACGCCTTGTCACGTAGAGAACTGGGGGATTCACACCTACACGCACTGAGCCACCCCAGGTCCCTATTATTGGACACCATCCATCAGGATACTCGCCATCATCCAGATCTCCTTGCCTTACAAGCTCAAATCGAGAACCATTCCAAGGACACTAACTGGACACTACAGGAAGGTCTCATTCTCTATAAAGGATGCATATATTTTCATCCTTCTTTGGCACTCCTTCCCAACATTATTGCCTCCTTTCATGACAGTGCACATGAGGGCCAGCAGAAGACATACTTCCGCCTTAGCCGGGAGTTTTACTGGAGGGGTATGAAGCGGGTCATTGCTGATTATGTTGCCGCATGCCAGGTCTGTCAATGGAATAAATCTGAATCTTTACATCCTGCCGGCTTGCTCCAGCCCGTTCAACTTCCTTCACAGGTATGGGCAGATCTCTCAATGGATTTTATCGATGGGCTTCCTCCTTCTGCAGGGAAATCTGTTATTCTTGTTATGGTAGATTGGTTCTCGAAATATGCACAATTTATGGCCCTTAGCCATCCTTATACAGCCACACAAGTCGCTCAGCTCTTCATGGATCATATTGTTCGGCTCCATGGCCTTCCGGACACCATCACTAGCAACCGTGATGCTATATTCGCCAGTAAATTCTTGGGGGAACTATTTAAGCTCCATGGCTCCAAGTTAGCCCTCTCTTCATCATACCACCCTTAGACAGACGGCCAGACAGAGGTGGTAAACCGCACATTGGAGATGTATTTGAGGTGTTTTGTGGGGGACACTCCCCGGCAGTGAGTTCGTTGGTTAGCATGGGCAGAGTATTGTTATAATACGTCCTACCACACCGCACTGGGTACTACCCCCTTTTAAGTCATTTATGGAAGAGACCCCCCACGTCTACTATCTTATGAACCGGGGTCTTCTCAGGTAGCAGCATTGGACCAAGCTTTAGCCGATAGAGATGAAATGCTTGCTCAGGTTCGCCTTCAATTATAGCGTTCACAAGCCACTATGAAGCACACTTATGACAAAGGGCATCGTCCCCTTTCCTTTGCACCTAGAGAATTTGTTTGGCTCAAACTTCAACCATACTGCCAACTCTCTCTTGCAGCCATGAAATGCCATAAGCTCTCTCCAAAATTTTATAGGCCATTCCAGGTTCTTCACCGTATTGGCACTGTGGCTTATCGCTTGAAGCTTCCACCAGACGCCAAGTACATGACGTCTTCCACGTCTCTCTCCTCAAGCTGTTCAAGGGAGACTCTCCCCTGTGACATACCCCCTGCCTCCGCTCAAAAATGGCCGGTCTATGTTACGGTCCCGAGTAATGGATCGAGTAACACGGCGTGGGATTTGTGAATGCAGCACTCAGAATTTACTCACTTCACGTCAAGGGTTTGTGGATGAGTATTTCTCCTTAACCAATGCTTGGCCAGGAGGAAAGATCCTCTTTTGAGGGTCCTACCGAGTTGTTGTGCTAGGTAGAAGACCCCACAACAATGCTGACCTTGCTAGAGCAAGGTGCTCTTTTTCTTGGTCACGACAAAGAGGGTTTGGCCCTCTTTGTTGCTGCTCTAGCTAAGAATGCAATCCTTCTTTCTTAAATAACTTGAAACAAGAGTTTGGGATAGATTAATACCTCTTCTTTGATGCTATGATCAGCTCCCACGTTGCACCAGGAATTGCTCAAGATTTGAGGATAAAAATCCTCACTTTGCTGCTTGGTAAGGGAGGAATTGGGCCTCTCTTGTTGCTGCTGCCAAGAAGGAGGATAGACCTCCTCTTTGGGCTCCGAAAAGGGGCAGGAAGCTCCTTTTCTTAATAGGGATGATGGTGGATGAATTTGGGTGAAGATGGATGGCAATGGAGGGTGAATGATAGGTTGGATTTTTGGAGTAAACCCTAAACTCGGGATCAAGAGGTGATCCCAACCTATTTAGACTAGGTTATTCTAAAATCTCAAAGCTTCCCTATTTCATTCATACCTATCCCTTAAATAGGGAGTTTTAGGGTTAGGGTTACAATAATTCCCCATAATGCCCTTACATAAAAAGTAATTAGAAATAACTCCTACTTAAAACAATATTAGAAATAAATCCTACTCAAAGAAATATAAGAATTAAATCCTATTGAGTGAGTTGTTGTCTTCTTCGTTGTGTGACTCGGTGTGCTATTGAGTCCACAACATCTGCCTCCCCATGGAGAAAGAGCTTGTCCTCAAGCACAAAAGCTGGGTAGACTTGTTTGAAGATGTCCACACGTTCCCATGTTGCAGCGTCGGGGTCAGTGTCCGTCCACTGAACGAGAATCTCCCAATGATCATTGGTCAGCTGTGCATGTAACACCGCAGCTGGGTTAAGAATAACCTCACCATGATCAACTGGTGGTAGGAATGGAGTGGATGTAGGTTGTGCTCCGGAATGCGGCTTCAAAAGAGAGACATGAAACACATCGTGAATTTTGGTGGTGTCCGGTAATTTGAGTTGATAGGCGACTGGTCCCACGCGTCGAAGAATGGGAAACGACCCAAAAAATCGGGGTGAGAGCTTATGACGTGGAGGTCCCGCTAGAGACTGCTGACGGTAGGGCTGAAGCCGTAGTCACACATACTTTCCAACCTCAAAAGATACCTCACGGTGGCCTCTGTCGTATACATCCTTCATCCGAGCTTGGGCACGTCGTAGCCGTTCTGTGATATTCTGTAGCAGCAGATCCCTGTCTATGAGTGCCTGATCAATCGTGTCCACGCGGGTGGACCCTGGGTTGTACAAGAGGAGGCGAGGTGGATCCCAGCCATATATAACCCGAAAAGGAGTGGATTGCAATGCAGAGTGGAACGAAGTGTTGTAACAATATTCGGCCCACGGAAGCCATTGAACCCATTGCCGCGGACGATCCCCCACCAAGCACCGTAGATACATCTCGATGGTGCGGTTCACCACCTCAGTCTGCCCGTCTGTCTGTGGATGATAGGCGGAGGAGAACTTCAATTTCGTCCCACTCAAGCGAAATAGTTCCCGCCAAAAGGTGCTCGTGAAAACTGCATCTCTGTCACTCACAATGGATTCTGGAATGCCATGTAAGCGGACTATCTGCTCCAGGAAAGTCTGAGCAACCCGTGTTGCTGTATACGGATGAGCCATCAGTATAAAATGCCCGTACTTGGAGAATCGATCAACCACTACGAAAAGTGCGGATTTGCCGGCTGACAGGGGTAGGCCTTCCACAAAATCCATTGAAATATCGGCCCAAATCTGCGTTGGAAGGGCCAGAGGCTGGAGAAGACCGGCTGGACTCAAGTGCTCAGCTTTGTTGCGTTGGCATACCTGACAGTCGCCAACATAAGTCGCAATAGAGGCTTTCATGGCTTGCCAGTAAAAATTAGCTCGAATTCTGTGCAAGGTCTTCTGGATCCCCTCGTGTGTACTATCGTGGTAGGCCGAGAGAATACCTGGAATCAACTCGGACTCAGGTGGAAGGAAAATCCGATGCTTATAATAAATAAGTGAATCCTGGATGGACCACTTCACATTCATTGTCCCTTCTGAGATCTGCTGACGCAGTTCCTGCAGTGCAGGGTTAGTAGCATGTGCTTCTCGCACCAAGTCCATAATGAGAAATCTCGGCTGGCTGATAGAATAGACCGACTGCTGATCTTCAAAATACCGTGACAAGGCATCTGCTGCCTTATTTAATCTCCCCGCACGATACTCCACCGAGAAGTCAAACCCCAACAACTTACTGATCCAGTGTTGTTGTGGCGACATCATCAAACGCTGTTCTAGTAAGAATTTAAGGCTGTAGTGATCCGTGCGTATGAGAAAAGCCCGGCCCCAGAGATAAGGCCTCCAATGTTGGACCGCTTTGGCCAACCCAATCAATTCGCGCTCATAGGCTGCCAGTTTGTGATGGTGGACTACCAACTGTCTGCTAAAATAAGCAATAGGATGGCCCAGCTGTTGTAAAACGGCCCCCATGCCCACGCCCGAAGCGTCCCACTCTACCACAAACAATTCGTCAAAGTTGTGAAGTTGTAATACTGGCGCGGATGCGAGGGCAGCTTTGAATGCCACAAATGACGTGGTGGCCCCCTCATTCCAAATAAAGGAATTTTTCTTGAGTAAACTCGTCAATGGTGCTGCCACTGGCCCATAGTTCTGAATAAATTTACGGTAGTAGCCCGCAAGACCCAGAAAACCCCATAATGTAGAACACGACTGTGGTTGCGGCCACTCGTGAATAGCTCGGATCTTCTCGGGATCCACCGTAACCCCCTCACGTGAGATAATGTGTCCCAGATATCCCACGTGTGAAGCCGCAAAAGAACACTTGGAGTGTTTCAAATAGAGCTGATGTGCTCTTAACAAGTCGAAAACAATCCTCAAGTGTGCGTAGTGCTCCTCAACCGACTTGCTATATATCAAAATATCATCGAAAAATACAAGAACAAATTTTCGAAGATAGGGGCTAAATACCTCGTTCATCAAAGCTTGAAAAGTGGAGGGTGCATTGGATAACCCGAACGGCATGACAACGAACTCAAAGTGGCCATGGTGCGTGCGGAACGCCGTCTTCTCGATATCAGAGGGGTGCATCCGGACCTGATGGTATCCCGAACGGAGGTCGAGTTTAGTGAATAACCACGACCCATATAACTCATCCTGAAGCTCATCCACTACCGGAATCGGGAACTTGTCTTTTACTGTCTGCACGTTCAACTCCCGATAATCCACGCAGAACCTCCATGTCCCATCATGTTTCTTCACAAGTAAGACGGGTGAAGAGAACGGGGAGCGGCTGGGACGAATAAGACCTTGTTTCAACATCTCATGGCACTGACGCTCTATCTCGTCCTTCTGAAGGTGTGGGTAACGGTATGGTCGCACGACCACTACCTCAGAACCTGGTTTCAGACAGATCCTGTGGTCACAGTGCCTCATGGGAGGCAACCCCGAAGGCTCCTGGAAGAGGTCATAGAACTCCTCAACCAGACCATCACTAGTACTGTCAGGCTGATCCTGTGTCTGCAAAGTGTGTATGCGGTGGGCCCTATCCACCTGACAGCCCTGTAAGAGCACCCGACTTCCGGCCAAATCAAAGCTCATGGTTAAAGCCGAAAAGTCCCACAGAATGGGCCCCAATGTTTGTAACCATTTAATGCCTAAAACCATATCAAATCCCGCTAGGGGAATAACAAAAAATTCCGCATTAAATGAAGTAAATCCAATGGAAAAAGTTACCGCCTTACTAATCCCATAGCTAGGGACCTTCTCGCCATTGGCCACTGAGACGGTGGCTGTCGGATGAGTGTGTATCTGGAGCTGGAGATGTTGTGCGGCTGTCAAACTCAGAAAATTGTGTGTACTCCCCGAGTCGACTAGTCCCACCAGTTCTCGATCAATGACATGAGCTCGGACTTGCATTGTAGTAGGTGATTTTTGCCCAGTAATAGCATGCAAGGATATCTCTGGTGGTTCCTCCTCGATAATATCCTCTGGTTCCTCTGGATCCTCTGAATCCTCCATCTCGAGCCAAAATAATCGTTTACATTGGTGTCTGACCCGATACTGCTCATCGCAGTTATAACAGAGATTTTTGGACCGCCTTTCTGCCATCTCCGCACTCGTCAATTTTTTTATAAAGCTCGGTAGGGAATTACCAGGGCGGGGATCGGCTACCCGAGTCGTATTCGAAGTGTGTCTGGATGGTGCTGCTGTAGATGTTCCCTGAGATGAATTATAGCGGTGCCCTTGCCACGTGGAGGAAGTGTTCCTCTCACTCGACCAACCCGGCTTACGTTGCTGCAACTGTTGTCGTTGTTCCATTGCTTGGGCCATATTCATGGCATGAGCTAGATCCGTGGGCATAAGGAGTTCTACCTCTAGCCGTAAATACTCATTGAGACCTGCTGTGAATAAGGAGACCTGCTGGTCAACCAATACCCTCTCTCCAGCACGAGCCAACTTTTCCTGGAAGAGTTTTTGATAGTGTTCCACCGAACCCGTTTGTCTCAATAGGACTAACTCTCCCAAGGGGTTGCTGTTGGCGGGAGGCCCAAATCTAACTGTGCATAGATTTTTAAATTCTCCCCAAGTCATTCCCGGTCTCTCTTTCTCTACTTGAGTCACCCATAACATGGCTTCATCTGTCATATGGAAAGAGGCTAGTTGCACCTTATCCCATTCAGTAGTCCCTTGGTTCAAAAAAAAAATTTCACATCTATGCAACCAAATTACAGGATCCACAGAACCATTGAAAGAGGGAAACTCTAACTTGGTGTACCTTGGGATTGTGCCTCCATGCTGAGGTGCTTGGACAGTAGTGCGCCCAGGCCACTGCTCCCCTCTTCTATGATATGGTTGAGCAACCTCTCTCACCTCTGGACTCTGATGTCTCTCTGTCCTCAACTCCTGTAGCATGCTAATGATTCGGCTCATCTCTTCTTCCAAACCACAAACCTTTCCCAACACTGGTTGTGCTGTTTCAAGGCTATCTTCTATCTTTTGTATCCTGATTTGGATTTCTTCATTGCTGATATTATCCCCCATGTTACCCTGCTCTGATACCAAGTTGTTACGGTCCCGAGTCATGGATCGAGTAACACGGCGTGGGTTTTGTGAATCCAGCACTCAGAATTTACTCACTTCACGTCAAGGGTTTGTGTATGAGTATTTCTCCTTAACCAATGCTTGGCCAGGAGGAAAGATCCTCTTTTGAGGGTCCTACCAAGTTGTTGTGCTGGGTAGAAGACCCCACAACAATGCTGACCTTGCTAGAGCAAGGTGCTCTTTTTCTTGGTCACGGCAAAGAGGGTTTGGCCCTCTTTGTTGCTGCTCTAGCTAAGAATGCAATCCTTCTTTCTTA
Organism: Aristolochia californica; assembly: GCF_029961685.1. Lineage (NCBI taxonomy): Eukaryota > Viridiplantae > Streptophyta > Magnoliopsida > Piperales > Aristolochiaceae > Aristolochia > Aristolochia californica. Next base: position 49,358,358 of record NW_027181770.1, read on the forward strand.
AATAACTTGAAACAAGAGTTTGGGATAGATTAATACCTCTTCTTTGATGCTATGATCAGCTCCCACGTTGCACCAGGAATTGCTCAAGATTTGAGGATAAAAATCCTCACTTTGCTGCTTGGTAAGGGAGGAATTGGGCCTCTCTTGTTGCTGCTGCCAAGAAGGAGGATAGACCTCCTCTTTGGGCTCCGAAAAGGGGCAGGAAGCTCCTTTTCTTAATAGGGATGATGGTGGATGAATTTGGGTGAAGATGGATGGCAATGTAGGGTGAATGATAGGTTGGATTTTTGGAGTAAACCCTAAACTCGGGATCAAGAGGTGATCCCAACCTATTTAGACTAGGTTATTCTAAAATCTCAAAGCTTCCCTATTTCCTTCATACCTATCCCTTAAATAGGGAGTTTTAGGGTTAGGGTTACAATAATTCCCCATAATGCCCTTACATAAAAAGTAATTAGAAATAACTCCTACTTAAAACAATATAAGAAATAAATCCTACTTAAAACAATATTAGAAATAAATCCTACTCAAAGAAATATAAGAATTAAATCCTATTGAGTGAGTTGTTGTCTTCTTCGTTGTGTGACTCGGTGTGCTATTGAGTCCACAACAGTCTATGCCCACTCCAGCACATATCTTTCAAGAGAGGCGTGTTAACAACTCATGGGAGGTGCTCGTTCAATGGACTGATGCAGAATTGGTGGAAGCCTCTTGGGAGACACTCGAGTCCTTCCAGGCTCTATACCCCACTTTCGAGCTTGAGGACAAGTTTTTTCTTCAGGAGGAGGGTGATGTTATGAACTCCATAGCATCAAGAGTGGTGAACCGGAGAAGAGGATAGATGGAGTAAACTTGTATTTCAGTATCTTAGGGGTTTAATTGTAATTTGAAGTTCAATAATGGTTTAATTATAATTATGGAACCTTTGACGTTTTCTCTAATCTATTTAGGGTGTCAGGTGAATGAAGAGAGACAAGCACTTGTCAATTAGTATAGACGAGATTGGGTACTCTCTCCAAAGAGGCCTAAGGGTGGAAGCTCACGTTCCTACACCATTGGGCATTCTAAAATCCCCAAAGCCTGCCCTTCTTCATCAGCCAGTCTGAAAGCCAGAGGAGATTGCCAGGTGACTCGATCCATGGTGCAAGAACCTAACATCATGTGTCGTCTCCGGATGCCTATTTGAGTGAACTTCTTAGAGAGGAGCAGCGCGTTGCTACTCAAGCTGGCATGGAACATCGGGTCCAGGCTGGTACCTCTGCTACTGTGGCCTATGCAGCACAAGGATAAAATATGGGTTGGGACATGAGTTATGTCCAGTGCTTTCACTGCGAGGATTATGGTCACTTTGCTCAGGAATGCCCCAAGAAGTCATGTAACTACTGCAAGAAGTCGGGTCATCTCATTGTAGCTTGTCCTACTTGCCCTGAAAAGAAGAAGAATATTGTTTATCATGCCTTCACTAGTATTTCTAGTTATTTCATCCTGGTTACTACAATTCATGTTCCTCCAACACCATCAAATCCAAACACACTCACCCTTGATAGGTATGGTTTCTCCTCCCATGTATCTCTTGCGGCTAATTTATCATTTATTTCCATTCCCTCTTGCTACAAACAGGCAATGTCACATGAATGTTAGCAAAAGGCAATGCCAACATAACTACAAGCTCTAAAGGAGAATCATAATTGGGACATTGTCACTTTCCCCCTTGCTATTCGGCCTCTTGGGAGTAAATAGGTTTCCTCTGTCAAGCTACGTTCAGATGGATCTTTGGATATGTACAAAGCCCGCATCGTAGCCCTGGGAACAAGCAGGAATATGGGATTGATTATGAGGATACATTTTCTCCAATTTCCAAGATGACCACGGTTCGTACTATATTAGCCATTGCAGCCTCACAGTCCTAACCATTGCATCAGATGGATGTGAAGAATGCCTTTCTCCATGGTGATATACCAGAGGATATCTACATGAAGCCTCCCTCTGGTATGACTACTTCCTCTCCTAATGATGTCTGCAAGCGACGCCGTCCTTTATATGGGCTTAAGCAAGCTCCTCGAGCTTGGTTTGAGAAGTTTCATGGTACACTTATTCTCCACAAGTTTACACTGAGTCAGTATGATTCCTCTCTCTTCTATCACAAGTCTATTGTAGGCATGGTCATTTTCTTGGTTTATGTGGAGAACATCATCATTACAGGCACTGACTCTGGCCAGATTACTAAGCTTCAACAGGTGTTGCATGCAACTTTTCATATGAAGGATCTTGGCCAGCTCACGTACTACATAGGGCTGGAAGTACATCATCGACCCAACGGTATTTTCTTAAACCAACATAAGTATATTCAAGATATTATTAATCTAGTTGGTTTGGAGGACACTTCTTCGATCGCTACTCCTATGGAGGTCAATGTCAAATACAGGAAAGATGAAGGGGCTCTTCTTGATGATCCTACTATCTATCTACGCTTGGTTGAGAGTCTCATATACTTGATGACTACTTGTCCTGACATCTCCTATGACGGTCATTAGGTCAATCAGTTTATGTCTTCTCCTTGACACCTTCATATTGCAGCAATTTAACACATTATCTACTATCTGCGACGTTCTCCTACTTGTAGATTATTCTTTCCTACAAGCTTTGCACTTCGACCGGTTATCTACAGTGATGCTGATTTGGCCAGGTGTCTCGATACCCGTTTCTCCACTATGGGTTGGTGTATGTTTTTAGGGGATGCATTGATTTCTTGGAAATGAAAGAAACAAGATTGGGTGTCCAAGTCCTCTACCGAGGCCGAGTATCATGCTATGTCCACTGCGTGTTCTGTAGTTATATGGCTAACCGGTCTTCTTGCTGAGCTCCAGTTTCTTCAGAATTCTCGTACACCTCTTCATGCAGATAATACTAATGCTATTCAGATTGTTGCCAACCCTATTTTCCATGAACGCACCTAGCACATTGAGGTTGATTGTCACTCTATCCGCGACACTTGGGAGCTCTGGGTAATATCTCTTTCGTACATCTCTTCGGATCTTCAAGTGGCTGATGTCTTCACCAAAGAAATTTCTACACCCCGACATAATTTTCTGGTTGGCAAATTGTTGCTAGTTGACTTCCCAACATCAATTTGAGGGGGGATATTACCATATGTTGGCATGTATATAAGATACGCTTGATGTTAATATTTGTTGTATAATTTATGTCACGTACATAGGCTAATTAGAAAGGGATTAGTTGGGCTGGGTTGCATTGTATTTAGCCCATGAGCTGTAATATAATTAATCTAACCCTAAATTTACATAGAAAAGAAGAGGGGAGCAGCACTCCCATTTTTCCAGCCTCCTTGGTGTCTCCTTCCTCACGGTAAAACCAAAGCTTGAAGCTCTTCTCCCTGATTGTTCCATCAGCCTCTGGTGGTGGTGGTTCTGTCCACCGAACTCAGAGCTTGGAGCTCTTGGTCTAGGTTGTGCAGTCAGCCTCATTTTATGGTGGTTCTGTCCACGAAAACTCAGAGCTGGAAGGTCTGGTCTTGGCTATTATGTCAGCCTCCATTTTTGGACGTTGGGTGTTCTCTTCAGGCATAACTCTTCTAGAAATATTTGTCAAAGCCTTGAATGCCTTACCTCTTAGCCAATGCTTTTATTTATAGTATTACAAAACCCTTAGGGTTACAACTCAATAGATTAAAAGACATAATAAGACAACGTATTTACATCTTCATGCCATCCTTATGGAATATACCATAAATAACCACTTTGCCACTCCTTTGATGTGTGGCCTTCTAGCCTTGAGCTTGTGGGCTTGGGCCCATCTTCCAACACTTCCCCTCAAACTGGAGGAGAAAACACTCATAAATACCCAACTTGCCACCTATATAAGATAGAATTTTGGATGTAACCGGTTTGGCGAGGATATCAGCTACTCACTCTTGAGATGAAACATATTTAAGAGAAATTATTCCTACTTGAAACTTTTCCCGTATAAACTGACAATCCACTTCAATATGTTTAGTTCATTCATGGAAGACTGGATTTGACATAATGTGAATAGCAGCTTGATTATCACAATGTAGGACCATGGAACCTCCTTTATAAAATCCCAATTCGGTACGAAGAGTCTTTATCCATAAAAGTTCACTTATAGTGTGGGCCATAGCTCTGTATTCTGCTTCAGCACTAGATCTTGCAACCACATTTTGATTTTTGCTTTTCCATGTGATCAAGTTCCCCCCAACAAGGGTACAATACCCAGATGTAGATTTTCTATCATCTGGTGATCTAGCCCATTCTGCATCTGAGAAGCCTTCTATATTGAAGTGCCCATGTTTTTTATATAGCAATCCTCTTCCTGAGTATCGTAGGATTCTCTCCAAAGCTTGCCAGTGAGTAATTTTTGGTTTGTGCATGAATTGACTTACCACACTTACTACATATGATATATCTAGCTTGGTTACCGTGAGATAGATCAATTTTCCCACTAGTATTTGATATTTACTAGTGTCAACATCTTCTCCAGTTGTAGCACACAATTTTTCATTTGCATCCATAGGTGTATCAACTGGTCTACAACCCTTCATTCATGTTTCTTCAAGAACATCCAAGACGTATTTTCTTTGAGACAATACTATCCCATGTTTTGACTAAAGGACTTTTATACCTAGAAAATATTTGAGCTTACCCAAATATTTAGTCTTGAACTCTTGACATATCATATTCTTCACTTCTTGTATACTATGAGCATCATTCCCAGTCAAGATAATATCATCAACATACATGGCCAATAATATCTTCCATTTGATAGTATTTTTAACATATACTGAGTGATCAATAGAGAAGCTATGAAAGCCAAATCATAGAACCTCTTGACTGAATTTATCAAACCAGGCCCGAGGGGACTGTTTAAGCCCATATAAAGATTTCTTTAACCGGCATATGGACTCCCCCTCAACCACATATCCTGGTGGTTGGACCATATAAATTTCTTCACATATATCACCATTTAAAAATATATTTGTTACATCGAGGTGATATACCGGTCCTGATGAGTTAGCATCAATAGAGAGGATGATACATACCGAGTTCAGTTTTGCAACCGGAGAGAAAGTCTCTTCATAATCTATCCCATAGCACTGAGTATAACCTTTTTCAACTAGTCGTGCTTTAAGTCAAGCAATCGACCCATCGGGGTTGTGTTTCACCGAAAAAACCCATCTACAACCAACCGGTCTTTTCCCTTTTGGGAGTGATAACAATGTCCAGGTTTGATTTTCATATAATGCATGCATTTCTTCATCCATAGCCACCTTCCATCCTGGATGCTTGAGGGCCTCCTGATAGGATTGCGGTATGGAAATAGACGAAAGAGAAGCAAGAAACTGAACACACTCAAAAGATAAGCGATGAGAAGACATAAAATTGGCAATTGGATGAGGCGTAGTACACAAACAGATTGCCTTTCGTAACACAATAGGCCAAGTATCAAATTCAGGCCCAAATATAGGAGGAGGAGAAAGACTTACCTCAATTATATCTAACAAATCCGTAGGTGAGGGGACAGTCGATGCTTCAGGGAGATGAGTAAGATCTTCATTAACCAACACAAGTGGACATGGAGTGGTAGGAGGAAATGTAAATCCTAGACGAACCTCACGTGAGGAGTAGAAGGAAGTGTCTTAAAAAAAAGTCACATCCCGAGATACCATAAACCTCCGAAGTGTAGGATTATAACAAATATATTCTTTTCTAAGTTTGAGAATACCCCAAAAAAATACACTTCTGTTGGAAGATTGGCCCAAGCTCACACAATTAAGGAAGGCACAAATATCTAAGAGTAGTATAAGATGGGCCACAGAACCAAGGAAGGCCCACAAGATGGGCCCAAACACATAAGAATTAGGACCCACCATGATTACCACGAGCTGGCATCCTTATTACATAAGTAGCAAGGTCAAGAAGGACTCACAAAGATAACCACAAGCTAGTTGGAAGATCAAGAAGGACTTGCAAAGATAAGCACGATTGGCATCTTTATCTTATAGTCACGTCATAGAAGAGTTATAGTTTGAGTTATGTTTCTCTTCTATTTATATTGAGTTATTTAATTATGCTAAGGCTTATCCTTAAGTGTTAAAGTTTGGCTGTAATAGGGACACAAAGGTAGTTTAATTGTAATTGGACTCTACTACCTTCCTCAATTATAAATAGAGGTTCATGTACTATGATTATAATAAGTTAATGAAGTCAATGAAGTATTTCTATTTTCCATAAATTCAACATGGTATTAGAGCTGGTTCTGTGATTTGACTTGATCAACCCATAGAGATAATGAGATACCTTTCTCTAAACCCTAAGTCTAGGTTCATAGTTATTTTATTTTCAGTCCCTACACATGTAGTTTTCTTTGCATTTTTCAACTCTATAATGAGAGAATTGATCAACCCATAGAGATAATGAGATACTTTTCTCTAAACCCTAAACCCTAAGTCTAGGTTCATAGTTATTTTATTTTCAGTCCCTACGCACGTAGTTTTCTTTGCATTTTTAAACTCTATAATGAGATTTTAATATTTTAAATTATATATTGAATGAAATATATTTGAGTCTAATTTCCAAGGAAAATCTATTTTTTCCAATCGGAGTTATCTACAAAGAGAAATCGATATTTGAATGAGCGAAGGTCAGATTGCAAAAGAGGTTCATGTAGCATTTGAAAGTTTCAGCTTCTGAGGTATTTTATGCTATCAAAAAAGAGAATTTATATAGAGATATATATATCCAAATAAATTTATGTAAGTCTATTCTATTACCTATTCAACCAATTTTAAATCTGAGTTATCTACAAAAAGAAATCAATATTTGAAGCAACAAAGGTCAGAATGACAAAAAGGGTCTAGCAGGAGTAGAAAGCTTCAACTTCTGAGGTAATTTATTCTATCAAGAACGAGACTTTGTATGGAGAATTATATATGTGAAGAAATATCTATAAGTCTATTTTCTGATCTATACAACCGATTATCAATATGAAGTGTTTATAAGAGGATATTGATCTTGGAAGATTCCATGGTCATGCTGAAAAAAAGGAGAAACAAACCGAGTTTGGCTATATGACCGAGATCAAAATCTATCAGATTATTTTTCTTTCGATAATTATATTTTATGAAGAGAAGTTATACTTTTATGAAATTTATTTAAGTCTATTTTAATAAAGAGAAAATTTCATGTCAATCTGATCTATATTTTAAGATATATTCGCATTGGAAGAATCAAAGGTCATGTTGGTATCCTGTAGCATTGAAAAATATGAATTTAAGACCATTGTTTGTGTCACTTTTTGAGTTTCTATATCAGAAAAATATCTCACTTCTCCCTAGTTTGAGAGCTTATTTATACATCTCTATTATTTGGGTTTATTGCTACATCTATGATATTTGGTTCAAGTTGGGATCACTGCCATTATCACCCAGCTTGAGGGGGAGAAGTATAAGAAGTACAAGAAAGAGGTATTTTATTCCATATATTTTATATATGTTTATGTGACCAAAATATTCAAGAAAGGGGTAGCACAAAATATGAAGCTTATGCATCTAAGAAAAAAATATTTATAATGGATTATGATTATTTCATGGGTCCTTCTACTATTATGTCTCTTCAGATGAGACATTATTATTGAAGAAGAGGTGGCCTCAGGACCTTTTCTCATACCATAATTTATTTGACTCTCAAAAGTATCACAGTTGGGACACCATGAGAGTCGGTGCCCGGATTGGGACACCATGATAAATTTAACTCTAAAAAATATCACGATTGGGATACCATGAGAGTCATTGTCCGGAATGGGACACCATTATAAATAAACCAACTAACCCCCCTCCCCCCCCCCCCCCCCCCCCCCCTTTGTAATGGCTTTTATTACTCCTACTACTTGAGAGTTGTCCTATGGAGGGACACGGTGGTGGACACTTCAGAGCAATGCCAATATACACACTACTTATAGAAGACGAAGTGTCCTCTACATCTAGCATGAGGACTGGAGTATGGAACAATGACTTACCGGCTAGGAGTAATATTTATTCTCACTTATATTATGCAAGAAGGGCCTCATGGAAGGACGCCATAGCGTGAGGGGAAGTGTTGGAAGATGAAGAGATATTAGAAGATGTGCCATTTTGAACAAAAAGATTTTATACATCATTTGTAGTAAGCTGGGAGATCATGTTGTTCTCTCACCCCCACCTTGAGCGGGAATGTCGGAAGATAGGCCCAAACCTACATACCAAAGAAGGCCCACAAGATGTGTCAAGTACATAATAAGTAGGAGCCACCATGATTACCACGAGTTGGCATCCTTATCACATCAGTTGGAAGATCAAGAAGGACCCACAAGGATAACCACAAGCTAGTTGGAAGATCAAGAAGGACTCACAAAGATAAGCACGAGCTGGCATCTTTATCTTATGGTCATATCATAAAAGAGTTCTAGTTTGAGTTATGTTTGTCTTCTATTTATATTGAGTTATTTAATTATGATCAGCCTTATCCTTAAGTGTTAGAGTTTGGGTGTAATTGGGACAAAGGTAGTTTTATTGTAATTGGACTCGACTACCTTCCTCTATTATAAATAGAGGTTCATGTACTCTGATTATAATAGTTTAATGAAGTCAATGAAATATTTATCTTTTTACATAAATTCAACAACTTCAGAGACCGAGGATCAAGTTAACTTTTATGTGGTAAAGTATCATGAACAAAACATGTACAACCAAATACTTTAAGAGGAATAAAAAATGGATCTTCACCAAGAAACAAAACAGAATATGGACTTTGATTTGTAGGCATTGATGAAGGTAACCCATTGACGAGAAAGCATGTAGTAAGAATAGCATGAGGCCAATAAAAGTAGGGTACCTTCTTCGAGTAGAGGAGACCCCCGAGCAACTTCAAGGAGGGGACAATTCTTTCTGTTAGCAACACCATTTTATTGAGGACTATAGGCATATGATGTTTGATGAAGAAGCCCATTACCCTCACAAAACTATTTAAACTTGTTAGAAAAATATGGCTTAGCATTATCGGATCTAAGGATTTGAATTTTTTCCCCAAATTGCGTTTGAACCATTGCATGAAAGTTTTTAAAAATGGAAAAAAATTCTGAACGTTCTTTAAACAAAAACAACCAAGTCACACGAGTAAAATCGTCCACAAAAGTAACAAAATATTGAACTTGAGAAATGTTAGAGACCTTTAAAGATCCCCATACATCAGAATGTATTAATGCAAATGGAGCAGTATCGGTAGATGTAAGACGAGGAGAATATGTACTCCTAACAAGCTTACTTATTTGACATGCCTCACAATTAAAATTAGACAAAATTTAAGAGATGGAACTAAAGAACGAATTGACGAGGTAGATGGATGACCAAGCCGGTTGTGCCAAAGTTGAGCCTCAGATGTAGTGGATGAAATAACAGCTATTGGTGGAAGAGTAAAATAGTAATAAGCCCTTCGTGGCCACTACCAATCACCAGCTTGGTAGTTAGATCCTGAAATATAGATGAAGATGGTGAGGTGACAGAACAATTCAATTGTTTGGTTAATTGACTAACAGAGAGCAAATTTAAGAAATTGAGGAACAAACAACACATCTTGAAGAGAAATAGACGCAGTAAGAGAGAAAGAACCCTTTCCAAGCACCTTGGCTTGGGAACCATTAGCAATAGTGACGATTTATGAGGAAGACATGGAGACAATGAATGAAGCATGTGTTTGTTACCTGTCAAGTGGTCAGAAGCCCCAAAGTCAATGATCCAAAAGGAAAGGGTTGAAGAGGAAGAAAACATACCTGAGGCAATGGTAGTGGCAATAATAGGTCCTGGTGGAGTAGAGGACTGATCCAATAAGGATTTCAGCTTTTGAATTGCAGCATAGTCTTCCACAGCTATCCTCCTTTTTCTCAACATTGACTGAGGATGGATAGGTTGTGGGCCAATCAGGCTTGCCATGGAGTTTCTAGCATGAATCCACAAGGTGGTTCGGACCACCACAGTAAGTGCACACACGAGGCTCAATGAGGGAATGGAGCAAACTTGTTCGACCACCTCTATTGCGGCCTCCTCTTGTATTTCTGTTGCATCCTCTGAATTGTGATGATGTACCCCGATTACCAGAGAACATAGATGATGGAGCATCAATTGGAGAAGGAGGAGATGGATCAGGAATATGTAACAATGTGCACATATGTCATAAAAAGAAGAAAGGGCAGAGGAACTAAGAAGCCGAGTCTTAAACACGTCTAAATAAGGCTTAATATTTGTAAGGCAAATAGCTGCTGCAAGGGCCTCGCGTTATTTTTCTTGAACAACAATGTTGGTTGAATATGGTTGAGTAAGTTTCCATTCTTGGAGAAGGCCACAAAACTGGGTCTGAAACTCATGAATATTATCTCCTTGTTTGGTAGACAGCATACTTTGGAAAACATCATAGACTCTTTGCAAGGAGGCGGTACTTGAATAGAGCTTAGCACATGTGTCCCAAATATCCTTGGAAGTTTCCAAATGGACCACATTGTTAGTGACAAACTCTTCCATGTTGTTAATTAGCCAATTGATCACCATGTTATTGTTTTTAACCCATATACGGTAGACTTCATCTTCTTCATCAATCGGAGGAGGGATTTTGAGAACATGATAGAGAAGGGTCACGAGTAATGAGAATCCTCCGTATCGATTGTGACCAGCTAAGGTAATTGGAAAGACCTCTTAATGGAATTGTAGGAATTCAGAGTATGTCACTCTTATAATTTAAATGTCTTCTCTCCATGTTGATGCAAATCAACTATTGAGGTCAATTTTCAACGACTCAAATAACAATTACATAACGTAATTTAATGCACCCATAGACCAAATTAGCCACCAAAATAAGTAGAGAATATTTTCACGAGAATAAACACCAAACCATGAAAATATTAGTGCTTTTGTCAAGCGATAACAAAAACCAATGACTACTCAACTTCTCTTACATTTATAAAATAAAAATAGAGAGAAGCAAATAGATGCAACTCTTATCCTTAATCCAAACTCAACCACAAAAATGAGAGCAAATGTACACACGGTCTTTCTTGGCAAATCAAGAGCAATTTCTTAGCAAAAAATTTCCAACTCATGGGCATACTTCAACACAAAAAAATTCAATTGCTAAATTTCAAAAATGAAAAGAAACACTAGGAATAAGTAAATGCTGGAATTCTAACCATATGACAGTCATCCAAAAAAAAAAACCCAATCCCAAGAGTACCGTTAGATTATAGAATTGACATCAACATATGCTATAATCCCAAATCAACAATGTTTGATTCACGTCACATAAAGATAAATGAATTCAAATCATAAAAACAGGACAAACAACCTTTGATCAATCATGTAATTGCAACAAGCTGATCAAGACTATTACATATTTTTCGTCATAAAAGATAGATCTTCACAACGTTTATGAAGATTATCTTACTTGACGTGACTCAAGGATTCAAGAAGAGAGAAAAAAATAGAAACTGTAAAGAGAGAATATGAAAAAAAAAATAGATTTTATCTATCTCTTCATGGCAGAACTCCTTCTATAAACAACTTCTTGAATGGAGGACATAACTACTTGAATAGGGATCCTAAAATCCATACTCTGATACCATGTAGAAGTTAGGACCCCATGAGAAGGACTCTAGGTTAACGTGGAAGAAGAAAGAGAGAAGAGAGAGAAGAGGGAGAAAGAGGAAGGACGTGAAAGAGGAGAGTTTGGATTTAAGGGAAGAAGAGAATGCGTCAAGGGAGAAGAGAGGGTGGCTGGATGATTTCTCAAAGGGAGGAGAAGGCATGAAGGCCTTACCTCTTAGCCAATGCTCTTAATTATAGTGTTATAAAACCCTTAGGGTTACAACTCAATAGATTAAAAGACATAATAAGATAAAGTATTTACATCTTTATGCCATCCTTATGGAATATACTTTATAAATAACCACTTTGCCACTCCTTTGACGTGTGGGCTTCTATCCTTGATCTTGTGGGTTTGAAGAGCTCTCGGGAAGAGAGAAGAAAAAATAAAAGAGAAAAGAGAGGTGGCGCCAAACAGAGAGAGAGAGAGAGAGAGAGAGAGAGAGATTAACTCAAGAAGGAGATGTGTAACTTGATTAATTCCGAATTATAGCACCTCTATTTATATTAGAGGAAGAGATGGAGTCCTTATACAATTAGTCTTTCAATCTCATAATTATATTCCAACTCTAACTCTCTAAGATAAGTCTATTCAAAACAATCTACTAGAAGACTAATATGAGTTGAACTAGAACTCTTTCTTCAATCACATGACTATAAGGGAGGAGGCCAACTTGTGGCCTTATTCTTGTAGGTCCCTCATCACCTTCCAGCTTATCTTGATAAGGTTGTCAGCTTGTGAGATATTTGTGGGTCCCACTTGATCTTCAAGTCTTCTAACTCAATTCAGATTGTGCTTCTTAATTCCTTAACTCGTGCTAGCTTGGGTGAGGACTCTTCTTGGTGTCCCACGTTGACATGAATATGCCTAAATCTGCCCCAAAAACTAAATCGTAGGGAGAGTTTTACAAACCCTCTCATATAACATCCAAGACCGTCCTTGCTAACCGATGTGGGACTAACCGGGACTCATCATACCCGACCCATTTAAACTGCAAGCCCACATGGGGATATTACGCACCGCACAAGCCACAGATATTACACACCGTACGGGCCACGACAAGGAACCGGCGTATGGGTCCATCGACCAGCCACATACAACCAGACAAGGCATCTCTCTGATACCAAATTATATGTACCGGCCTAACTCTGCCCCAAAAGTTAGTTTGTAAGGAGAGGTTTACAAACACTCTCATAAAACATCCAAGACCATCCTTGCTAACTGATGTGGGACTAACTGGGACTCATCACGTGTCCTCATGGTGGGTCCCACATTGTAACACTCTCCCTCAAGCTGGGGGTGAGAAAACATCATAAATGCTCATCTTGCTACATATGGTAAACATAATCTTTGACCGGCTTGGTGAGAATATCTGCAACTTGACTTTGTGATGATATATACTTTAGAGATAAGAAACCTGCTTGGAACTTTTCTTGTATACTATGGCAGTCCAATTCAATATGCTTTGTTCTTTCATGGAAGACTGGATTCGATGTAATGTGTATTGCTGCTTGATTATCACAGTATAGATCTATCAGAACTTCTTTGTAGAATCCCATAGGAGTTCACTAATAGTGTGTGCCATGTCTCTGAATTCTGCTTCTGCATTAGACCATGCTATTACATTTTGCTTCTTGTTTTTCCATGTAACCAAATTCCCTCCAACCATCGTACAAAATCCCGAAGTAGATTTTCTATCATCCAGGGATCCGGCCAAGTCTGCATCTAAGAATCCTTCGATGTTAAAGTGACCATGGTTTTTATAGAGAAGCCCTCTTCTTAGAGCTCCTTTCAGGTATCGTAGTATCATTTCAAGTGCTTGCCAATGACTAAGTTGTGGCTTGTGCATGCATTGACTTACACACTTACTGCATATGAAATATCCGACCTTATTACACACAGGTAAATAAGTCTTCCAACTAGTGTTTGAAATTTCCCAATATCTACATCTTCTCCAGTGCCTCCACATAATTTTGTATTTGAGTTCATAGGAGTGTCAACTAGTTTTCAAACCCATCATTCCTATCTCCTTTAGTAGATCAAGGGCATACTTCCTTTGGGATAGCACAATCCCATGTCTGGATTGTACTACTTAAATACCCAAAAAATATTTGTGTAGTCCAAGATCCTTTATCTTGAATTCAACAAATACTTTTTCCTTTATTTTCTGGATACCCTCGGAATCACTACCAGTGAAAATAATATCATCAACATATACAACCAGAATCACCTTACCTCTCGGTGTATTTTCAATAAATACTGAGTGATCTCCAAAGCATCTATAAAAGCCAGCCCATATGAGCACTTGACTAAATTTCTCAAATCATGCCCGAGGAGACTCCATTAGATCATATAAAGATTTTTTTAGGTGGCATACTGACTCCCCCTCAACCACATACCCAGGTGGTTGTTGCATATAAATTTATTCTTTAATATCACCATTAAGAAATACATTTTTCACATCAAGTTGATATATCGGCTATGATGAATTGGCTACAAGAGATAATAATATATGTACCGAGTTCATTTTTTTCCATTGGAGAGAAGGTTTCTTCATAATCAATTCCATAACACTGAATATAACCTTTGGCAACCAGTCGAGCCTTCAGTCATGCAATTGACCCATCCAGATTATGTTTGACAGTATAAACCACTTGCAACCAACAAGTTTTTTATCTGTTGGAAGAGGAACCAATGACCGTGTATGATTGTCATTAAGGGCCTTCATTTCTTCATCCATTGTGGCCTTCCAATATGGATGTTGGAGAGCCTCTTGATAGGACTGTGGAATAGATATGGAGGAAATAGAAGAAAGAAACTGACAACATAAAGGTGAGAGGCGATGATGAGACACAAAATTTAAAATGGGATGAGCAATAGAAGATCTATTGCATGATCTAGGTTCTTTCCTTACAACTATAGGATGAGTATCATATTGAGGGCCAAAAATAACTAGTGATGAAGGATTGACCTTTGTTGGATCTGTTAACTCGGCAGGTGTGGTGTCGGCCACTTACTCTGGGGGTTGAATAATCTTTGTATCACGAGGCACAACCGGTAGAAGAAAACTTGGTATTGAGGACAAACCAGGAGGAGCACTATCAAAATAAAATGAGTCTTCAAAAAATGTTACATCCCTGGATACAAATAAACGTTGAAGAGTGGGACTATAACAAACATAACCCTTTTGTGTGTGAGAGTAACCCAAGAAGATACACTTGATAGATTTAGGATAAAGTTTGTTGTGTCTAGGAAATGAATTATGAACAAAACATTGACATTCGAAGACTTTCAAAGGTTATGAAAATGGATCATAATTTGGTAATAATCTAGTGTAAGGAGATTTATTACCAAAAACGGAAGATGGTAGACGATTTATAAGAAAGAAAACCGTAAGGACTGCATGAGGGCAATAAAATTATGGAATTTGATGGCATATAAGAAATCTCAAGCTACCTCAAGAATATGATGATTTTTTACGTTTTGCTACACCATTTTGTTGAGGAGTGTAGGAGCATGATGTTTGATGGATAATGTCATTTTCTTAACAAAAAGAGTCAAGGTCTTTGGAAACATATTCTTTGGCATTATCAGATCGGATATTTTTTATTTTCCGACCAGAGTGTAGAAGCATGATGTTTGATGGATAATGCCATTTTCTTAAAAAAAAGAGTCAAGGTCTTTGGAAACATATTCTTTGGCATTATTAGACCTGAGATGTTTTATTTTCTGACCAAATTGTGTGAGTACCATAGCATGAAATGACTTTAAAATAAATGGTATCTCAGAACTCTCCTTAAATATAAACAACCAAGATGTGCGAGCGAAATCATCAATAAATATAATAAAATATTTTGCTTAAGAAATGTTGGAGACACTCAAGGGCCCCCAAACATCAGTATGAATAAAAGAAAATAGAGTAACAATTTTGACTTCTGAACGAGGAGAGTATGTACTCCTTTGATGTTTACTCAATTGACAAACCTCACAATGAAATTCTGACCTTACTTTAAAAGAAAGAAACATATAATGAAGAGACTGTGCAGATGGATGTCCCAACCGATTATGCCATAAAAATGTCTCATTTTTAGTAGTGAAAACCATATTCATTTTTGGCACGTCCAAGTAGTACAGTTCCCCTTGTTCATGGCCTCCACCAATTACCTCCTTTGTTATAAGATCCTGAAACACACATGAAGAGGGTGAGAAGGTAACAGAGCAATTAAAATATTTTGTCAGCTGACTAACAGATAATAGATTCAAAGGGAAAGTAGGAACGAAAAGAATATCAATGAGCGGAAGTGATGGTGTGACAGAAGTGGACCCTTTCCCAGGACATTGGTTTGAGAATGGTCAGATATGGTAGCAAACTTTTGTGAAAGACTCGGAGATAGAGAATGCAATAAATTTTTGTTACCTGTAAGATGCTCGGAGACTCCTGAGTCAATTATCCAGGATGAAAATGAGGCAGATAGCATACCTGAAGTGGTAGTGGCAGCAGTAGTTGTGGATGAACTAGGAGAAAAACCCAACATTGTCTTCATTTTTTGAAATAGCTCATACTCTTCATCAGTAAAACTTTTCTATGCTGCTGATTTTGTGGGTTGTTCTTCTTTTGTATCACTTACAAAGGCTTGATTAGCCCTTGTCAATTCTAATTGTCCATTGGCTTTATAGCCTATCTCTTTATTATGGCCATATTGTCCACTGTAACTACATGCCTATGAATCCTTGTAATAGCATTGATCTATAGGGAGGCCAATTTTTTAAAAATTAGTACACTCTTTCCCATCTGCTCTACCAACACCAGTCTTTCCACCTCTCCTCTGCCTCCTCTGTAACATCTACCTCAGCCTCGGCCACGGTCATATGATGATCCTCTATGATCGAAAAACATAGCAGATGAAACTTCAATAGTGGAGGAAGAAGTGTCTGGAATACGAAGTAGTGTTGCACATACATCATCAAACTTGGGGACAACAGAAGCACTCAATAGTTGACTCTTGGCAATCTCAAGATGGGGTTTAACATTTGCATGGCAAATATTAGTAATTAAGGCTTCCTTCTGCTTTTCTTGGATAGAAATATCTATGGTTGAATGCTGAGCTAGCTTCCACTCTTGAAGAAAGCCTCTAAAGCGGGCCAAGTACTCATGGATATTTTCTCCTTGTTTAGTATTCAACATTCTTTGGAGAATGTCATGTGGTCTATGTAGAGTATCTGGGCAAGAGTACAGTTTAGCACATGTCTCCCAAATTTGTTTAGCAGTCTCAAGATGAATGACATTGTTGGAGACATGTTCTTCCATACTATTGATTAGCCAACTAATCACCAAAGTATCATTTTTCAACCATTTCTTATAAAAATATCATCTTCATCAATAGGTGGTCCTCGGGTGGTGAGGTGACCAAGTAGGTCTTTTGTTATAAGGAACCTCCGAACCGATGTGGACCGACTCATAAAATTTGATAACCCACATAAGGGTATTGTGGTAATTCTCAGTATATATCTTTTGATATTCATATTCTCTTCAGCTATGAGAGGCCCTTCTTCAAAAAAATTCTAATAATACACCAAGTAGTATTCTTCAAACAACTCGATGTATGGGAAATTTTAGCATTGATTCTAAATTATCATTCTGATTTATTTTCTCTAATACCACTCATAAGAGACTCAATAACAATCTTCTATATCAGGGGATTCTTGTTCACACGTGTTGGAAGACAGGGCCCAAGCACACATGACCAAGGAAGGCCCACATATCAAAGTTTATTAGAAGATTGACCCAAGCCCATAAGATCAAGGAAGACCCATGGATCCAAGAGATATAGAAGATGGGCTCAAGGCCCACAAATAAAGGAGAAGGCCCATAGGCCCACATACATTGATGGCAAGATGGTAAATAAAGGGTCATCTCATAGAGATGGCATTGATGTAATTAAGGTAAAGTTTTAGGGTTAAAACCCTAAACCCTATACCCTAAGTTCAAGGGTATTATTATAGTATAGTAGTTTCATAAATCTATAAATAGAGCTTCAGGGGAAGGGTAAGAAATAATCAATTCCATAACCCTGCTTCCTCCAGTTTTCTCCCAATGGGTTTCTCTTCCTTTTTCTCCATGAGCTAAATTCATGGAGTCCTGACAATCAACATGGTATCAGAGCTTTGATTTTCAAGACTCATAGTATGGTTTTTCACAATTCCAAAAATCCTTTATTTTCTTTTCTCGTATAAATGAGTTGTTTTTCCATAGTTTTTTGGAACTTCAGTTTTTTTTATTTTTGTTGCTCATTTTCCCCTTAGCCCAGTTATTCCCAACAACTGATTGACCAAACACAATGATTTCAGGCCGAAAGATCAATCCGAATGGGCCCAAAAAGACAACTGCTTCTCTCGTCTCTCTTGTTCTTCCCAGGTGCAGATCAAGGTCTATGAGCTTTGTACCAAGTAAAAAATCGAGCTGCTCAACCAAATCAAGGAGCTGAAGGCTGAGCTCGCCTTTACTTCGAGTCACCAAAGTTACTGGTGGTGCCCTAAACAAGCTCTCAAAAATCAAGGTTATAAGGCTCTCTATTGCTCGTGTTCTTACAATTATCTCTTAGAAATAGAAAGCTGCATTGAGAGAAGCTTACAACAATAAGAAATTTCTTCCATTGGATCTTCGTCCAAAGAAGACACGTGCTATCAGGCATCGCCTCACCAAGCATCAGGCATCACTTAAGACAGAGAGGGAGAAGAACAAGAGAGATGGGTTTTTGCACTGGTAGCTTCATGGCAGCTCTCCTGATGCTCGCATTGCTTGTCGGAGTTGTTTCTTATGTCGAAAAAAAATTCTCTGCCACCCAAGGCTCTGAGGAAAAGTCTGCTGCATGGTTTCTGTGGGACAATGACTCCGAATTATGTAAGGAGTTTCCATTTCTGGATGGTTTCCACCAAAAGTCCGTCGGCACCAAGAAAAACGACTACTGCTATCGAAAAGTTTCTCATTACTACGTCGGCACCAAGAAAAACGACTACTGCTATCGAAAAGTTTCTCATTACTACTATCGGAAAGATCATTGCTACCTATCTTCGAAAATTATTATGCATTGCTGTTTTTTTGAAGTTGCTATCATCCAAATCTTACCTTCGATGTTCTGCTTGATTCCCAGTGAAGTCTTTTAATTCAAAAAGTTTCTGTCTCCGTTTTGTCGTCAAGATCTCTCTGCTGGATTGTTGTTATTCGAAAAATTTCCTCCCGAAGATATGGTTTTCTCTGATTTTCCATTGTTTGGTCGGGGTAGAAAGCATTGTTGCCTTATTCAAGTTTCCTTATTCAGGAAACTTGAATTAAATCAGCTCCAAGCCCACACTTTGTTCTGTCGAGACCCGGACTCGCCCGAGTCAACTCGGACCAGTGAGCCAGCGAACCAGCATCCCGAGGGTACTGCTCCTGCACCAGTCTACAGAGTCAACCCAGACCAACTAGGATCGAGTCAACTCAATCCGGGTCTAATCAAGGCCAGATCAACCTGACTCAGGCCACTTATTTTCTACCTTGGTATACGTGCCCAAGACTTCGATGCGACTCGATAAAATTTTTTCTCTAGCTGGATTATTATTTTTGAAGCATTAAAAATTTATTCCTTGTTCAACACATTATTTAGAACAGATATGTGCATTGGATTATTTCATGGGTCATTTTCAAGGATTATTTTGGGCCATGTTAAATGGGTCCGAGCCCATTTCAACTGCTACTATTGTGTCTCTTTTGATGAGACATTATTATTGAAGAAGAGGTAGCCTTACACCATTATTTTATATCCTCGTCAAAAATATCAAATTGTTGTGGTTGGGAGTTCATGACGGAGGAACTTCATCCCCGTCAAAATATCAAATCTATTTGTGGTTGGAAGTCCATGACGGAGGAACTTCATCCCCGTAAAAAAATATCAAATTTATTTGTGGTTGGGAGTCCATGACAGAGGAACTTCATCCCCGAAAAAATATCCATTTTTTTTTGTTGGGAGTCCATGATGGAGGAACTTCATCCCCGTAAAAAATATCAAAATCATTTGTGGTTGAAAGTCCATAACGGAGGAACTTCATCCCCATCAAAACTATCAATTTTTATTGGTTGGAAGTTCATGACGGAGGAACTTCATCCCCGTCAAAAATATTAAATTTTTGTGGTTGAAAGCCCATGACAGAGGAATTTATTATTATATTTATGTTACTTACCCACATTAATATCTTATATTACTCTACCACATGAGAGTCGTTGTCCTACGGAGGGACACGGTGATGGAAGTGGACATTTCAGAGCAATGTCTTAGCGGATAGGAGTGATTTACTCTCACTGATATTATACCAGTTGGGCCTTATGAACGAGAGCACCAGCGTGAGGGGGACTGTAGGAAGATGAAGGCACATTATACAAAAAAAAATTTATACATCATTTCCAGCAAGTTGGGAGTTCATACTGTTCTCTCTCCCCTAGCTTGAGGGGGAGTATTGGAAGACAGGGCCCAAGCCCACAAGACCAAGGAAGGCCCACATATCAAAGTGTATTAGAAGATGGGCCTAAGCTTATAAGACCAAGGAAAACCCATGGATCCAAGAGATATCGAAGATGGGTTCAAGGCTCACAGATCAAGGAGAAGGCTCATTGGCCCACATACATTCATGGTAGGATGGTAAATAAAAGGCCATCCCATAGAGATGGCATTGATGTAATTAAGCTAAAGTTCCAGGGTTAAAACCCTAAATCCTAAATCCTAAGTTCAGGGGTATTATTGTAATATAGTAGTTGCAAAAATCTATAAGTAGAGCTTCAGGGGGAGGGTAAGGAATAATCAATTTCATAACCCTTCTTCCTCCTATTTTCTCCCAATGGGTTTCTCTCCCTTTTTCTCCATGAGCTTAATTCATAGAATCCTAAAAATCAACACCACGAAAAAAAAATCCAACAATCTGATCATGGACTGGTCTCGATTAACAAAATTTCCAAACCGACAAAACTCTTTTGATAGCTTCTTCTAGATAGAGAGGCATGCATATCCATAATATAATAAGATGAAAGCATTCACATACTCATCTTTAAATCATCTTCTAAATTCGGAAACCAATAACATGAAGAAAAAAAATTTAAGCACTTATCTCACTACTTGTGATATTCCTTCACAAAAGAGCCTTCTTTGAGTGGTGTTGATCATCACTTCTTTAGAGCATTCCTTTGACGAGGGATCCTAAATTTGATGCTCTGATACCATGTTAAATTTAGGATACCTTTTTCCATAATTTTGAGCAAGAGAAAGAAAAAAAAAAGGGAATAAGAGCTCTAGGGTAGAGAGAAGAAAAAATAAAAGAGAAAAGAGAGGTGGGAAAAGAGAGAGAGAGAGACTAACTCAAGAAGGAGATGTGTAAATTGATTAATTTCGAATTATAACACCTCTATATATAGTAGAGGAAGAGATAGAGTCCTTACACAATTATCTTTCAATCTCCTAGTTACATTCCAACTCTAACTCTCTAAGATAAGTCTATTCAAAACAATCTACTAGAAGACTAATATGAGTTGAACTAGAACTCTTTCTTCAATCACGTGAATATAAGGGAGGAGGCCAGCTCGTGGCGTTATCCTTGTGGGTCCCTCATGATCTTCCAGCATATAAGGTTGCCAACTCGTGAGATATTTGTGGGTCCCACTTGATCTTCAAGTCTTCTAACTCAATTCAGCTTGTGCTTCTTAATTCCTTAACTCGTGCTAGCTTGGGTGAGGGCTCTTCTTGGTGTCCCACGTCCTCATGGTGGGTCCCACCAGCTCGAGCACCATGCTGGGTCCCACATTGTAAAAGCGATAACCAAACTTGGTACCACCATAGCCAATAAAGAAACATGTCTTAGATTTAACTTCAAGTTTACTTCTAACAGCAGAATCAATATGAATATTAGAAATACCGCCATAAACTTTCAAAAAAGAAAGGTTTACCACTTTGTCGATCCATACCTCTTCTATTATTTTTCAATCCAATGGTGTTGAAGGACCTCTATTAATCAAATAGGCAATGGTGCCAATAGCCTCAGACCAAAACATCTTTGACAATCCTGCATGTAATGTCATGCTCCTAGCGCGCTCGTTCAAAGTCTTGTTCATCCTTTTAGCCACACCATTCTGTTGAGGTTTTCTAGAAATGGTATTATTCATCTTGATTCCATTACTAGCACAGTACCACTTGAAATCATCATCTATGTATTATTCCCCATTATCTTACTGCAAGCGCTTCACCTTCAAATTTGTCTCATTCTCAATCATTGCTCTCCATCTCTTGAAGGTATCAAAAACATCAGATTTCGTTTTTAGGAAATAAACTTATACCTTTCTACTTGAATCATCAATAAATGTCATATAGTAGTTAGAATCACCAAGGGAAGTAATAGTTGAAGGCCCCCACAGATCTGTGTGAAACAACTTCAATTTTGATGACTTTTGCCCCTTTCCAACCTTAGAAAAGCTAGCCCTTTTCTGCTTTCCAGAAATATAGCCTTCACACAAACTGTTGTTTACATTTTTTAGCCCTAGTAGCTTCCCTTTGGAACGAAGCACTTTCATTCCCTTCGTACTCATGTGACCGAGCCTGTAATGCCACATATCAGAATCAGTAACAACATCAACAACTGCAATCATGTCTATGCAACTGGAAGTGATGTAAAGAGTTCTAGTTTTAATTCCTCGTGCAACAACCATAGCTCCCTTAGGGACTTTCTAGGAAATATTAAAAATCACATTATGACCTTCATCATCAAGCTGCTCTACTGAGATCAAATTACACATTAGTTTTGGTACATGTCTTACATTGTGAATTTTCCACATTGACCCATTTGACACCCTCAAACTGACATAACTAATGCCGACAATATCCAAAGGTTCTCCATAAAAAAAATACACCTTCCCGTGATCTCAAATAACATGATTATCCATGATCTCACAGTACGCAGTGGTGCGAAAAGAGTGTGAAAAGAAGTTCATGAATCTAACACCCAAGAGTTAATAGGGCTATCAACTGACAAGAGTAAACCATCTGGTACTTCTTTAGTCGCTGCATTGGCGGCATCCTTTTTATTTTCATCCTTCTTCGAGGCTCTGTAGTTTTTATTTATGTGACCTGACTTGCCACAATTCTAGCACTCTACATTCCTTCTGAATTTGGACTTGCTTCTACCATTCCTTGACTTCCCTCTACCATCGCCCTTGTTGGAATTCCTCTCAAATTTCATGTCCCTAGTATCAACACTTAGGGTAGAATTAGATGTCGACGATTCTCCGGAGTCCTTTCTATGAACTTACTCTACAAGAATGGTATTCCGAACATCATTAAAAACCAACTTCCCAAAAGAATTGAAGCATGAAGCTCGTCATCAAATTTAATATGAACGAAGGTCAATTGATTGACAACAGTGCTAAACTCATTCAAATATGTTGCCACTGATGTATCTTTAGTCATCTTTAAATTGAAGAGTTTTTCATGAAATGTACCTTATTATTCGTTGAATGTTTCTCATACATATCCGACAAAGTCTTCATCATCCTCGTTGTGGCTCCTCTGTTGCCACGTTATGAGCGACGTTCTTCGACAGTGTTAACCGGATTACTCCCAACACCTATCTATCATGGATATTCCACTAATCATCTTTCATACCTTCTGGTTTCATATCCAAAAGTGGTGACTGTAGCTTTTTACTGTATAGATAATCTTTTGTTTGTATCCTCCAGAACGTAAAATCCATACCATCAAACTTGTTGATTCCTAGTGTTGATCCTTCTCCGCCAGCCATAGCTCTCAATCACGAACCAAAGCTCTGATACCACTTGTTAGGAATTAGACACCCTAATTCCAAACTTACGAGAGCAATAATAATAATCGCATAAGAAAGGAAAAGCAAGCACGAAAAGAATCGCAAGATTTATATAGGTTTTCCTCAAGGTAACACTACGTCTTGTCTTCTACCACTGCAGTAATCCACTATGAAGATGAAATAGTTTAAAAAAAGAAATCGTACACACTTACAGGTGTTTTTCTCCAATATATAACCCTAATAGTGTCACCCTCCCAATTATAAAAAGAAAACTAGGTCAACTCCTTTGTAAGAGTGAATTTTCCAAATTTCCCTTAATGAAACAATAGTCAATATATCATAACAAGGTAGATCTGCATACTGACTTGACGTAAGACTTTGATTAGGCTCCACAACTTAACAGTGCTAACATAAAGCTATGTACAAACTTAGGTGAAGATATTGATATAGGAAAATATCAAAGACTTGTGGGAAAGTTTATTTACCTCACAATGACTAGACCAAATACATCATATCCAATAAGTGTGGTTAGTCAGTATATGCACAAACCACAACTTACCCATTGACAAGCTCTAGAGCGGATACTGAGGTATTTAAAAGGAGCCCCCAGGAAGGGACTTCTCTATAAAAGTCATGGTCACTTCAACATTGTAGGTTTTACGAATGTACATTGGATTGGATCACATGATGACAGGATATCGACTTCTGGGTATTGTACCTTAATTGGAGGTAACCTGATTACACGAAAAACTAAAAAGTTAAATGTTGTTGCAAGATCCAGTGCTGAAGTGGAACACAAAGTTATGGCCAATGCAGTTAGTGAGTTTCTACAAAACATATCCCTTCTTATTGAATTGGGGTTCTACAAGGAAGCCCCTATGAAATTATATTGTGGCAACCAGGTAGTCATTCATATTGCTTCAAATCCGGTCTTCCACAAGAGAACAAAACATATTGAGGTAGATTGCCACTTTATACGGGAGAAATTTTAAACAGGTATTTTATCGCTCAGACGTGTTTCATCTCAAGGATAAGTAGCAGACATACTTACAAAGCCAATCACATTCAAGATCTAGACCACTATATATGGGAAGTTGGGTATCTACGATGTTTTCTCTCCCTCACCTTAAAGGGAATGTTAGAAGAAACAACTTATGTAGTGGCAATGATGTAAATGATCTTTTAATTTTGTCCCTTTTTCTCCCTTCTTAGGGTAAAGTTATTGAAGTAATTCTTGATATATCAATTATTATAAAAACATGTGAGGGGAGGATTAGGGATGTGACTAAAATGCTAATCCTTCTTTCCCTCTTCTCAAACACTCTAGATGTCCACCTCTTTCTCTCTTCTTCTTTCTCTTCTTCCTTCTCTTCTTTTTTCCCTCCCTTCAGCCTATCATCCAACTTTGACTGATTACTCCGTATCCTTCATCACGAGATCCTAAATCCAACAACAATAGAGAATAAATTCCTTGAAACTACTTTTTTATAATGCCTTTAACACTCATTGACATGTGTGATCTTCTCTACAAGTCAGTTACATACATGAAAAAACTAAACTCTCATAAGGTACTATGTTATAAACTAATAAAATACTATGTTATTACTAATTGACTAAGAAAACACAATATAGAGGGTTCACCACACCATTCCATTTGAACAATATTTTTTTTGAAAGATGTTGCTTTATATTGCAAATACAAGAGTACAATAAAAAAGGGGGTGGGGGTTACAAGTTGGAATTGAAGGGATAACCCCTCTTTAGCTAACTTATTTGCAAAATGTTCATTGATTTTCAAATACAAGACCAAGTGCAAACATGATTAAGGTTGCGACCTAGAATTTCTAAAAATAAACAACAATGCCACCAAGGTGGCTTATTTTTCCCCAAACACCGACTGCTAATGGTTTTTGAGTCTCCCTAAATATGCAAAGGACTGTGAAAAGAAGAAATATTTCTTTAGTTAACAAAAAGAAACAATTTCAATGAGAAGTGAACATGAATAATAAAAAAAAGTGTCGAAGGATACGTATGGAAGAGTCTTACATGACTTTCATAGCAAGAAGTCTCATAGAGCAACAATTCATATGGCAGAGTCTTATAAGAGTCTCATAAAAGAATCCCAGTTAAAAAGTATTTTAGTTGTGTTAGTCTTCTATTCTTGTTTAGTTGTTTAATTACTCTATGACTTATCATTAAGTGTTCAACTTGGGTGTAACTAAAACATGGATAGTTTAATTATAATATGATTCTACTTATTTCCTCCTTTACAAATAGAGACTCATTGTACGCAGTTAACAGTAAGTCAATGAATTATTACTTCTTCTACAAAAATTCAATATAAGACAAAATTATCATAACAATCAAGAAAAAGATGCCACTGCAATAGTTAAAGTTTAATCAATGGTTTCATTACTTATCATGACAAAATTGTTTGAATCTACATCTCAATTCTTTAGTTAATTTGCATTATGATACAACTCAAGCCCCCCTTAAAGTTGTAGTGATATAGGTGACATATATAACATTAACCTTCCGCATGCATGGAAGCATAAAGGTTCTTAAAAGAAATTAATACTTTAATTAGATAACCAAATAGCAAGAAATTTGTCCAATGTACCAAAACTATTCAATAAGTTTTTTCATGCTACCAATTATTACTAAAACTAGGCTCAAACACACAAAACACATGGATATGCTACTTAAGCAGAGCTTCACCAAAATGGGCTGAGACTATCTAGGTTGAACTTCACCAAAATGGGTTGACACGAATCTATAAAATAGTTTACCTGCAAATCATAATTACAAGCATGAGGGAGTCCCTTGCATAATACAAGTAGTGTTATAAGACAGCCAACATGACAACAACTCTAGCAGATTTTCCTTTTGAGATATGGTGCTACTTCCAATTGAGATCGAATCACTTGCTGCCAAGAATCCAATCTCCTCTGAGACCCACATGACTCATTCTTCACCTAGCTGAGACATATGGTGTTATGCACGTAATACCATTAATATATTATTTTTTTATTTAATTTACATTATTTTATTTCAGTTTTAGACCATAGGGGTATTTTTGGAATATTGTATTTATAAGGGTTTTTTGGAATATTTTATTTATAGGGGCATTTTTGTAATATTTTATCTTAAACCCTGTGAGGGTGAACCCTATTTAAGGGGTAAGATTAATGAGAAAGAAAAACATTGATTTTAGGTTAATTTTAGGTTAAACAGGTTGGGAGCTCTCCTTGACGAGTTCTAGGGTTTCCAAGGTTCCCTTTGGCTTGATCTTCGTCTTTATCTTCTTCTTCCCTACGAATCCCTATAAATCCATGTGTCAGATCTGGGACCGTAACAACTGGTATCAGAGCGGGAACATAATGAATGATTCTTCGTTCCAAGAATTATGGCACAACGAATTGGAAGCCCTACTTGCATTTTATAGAGCATCTGAGGAAAAAAGGCGTGTATCTTCCATTGAACGTTCTTCAATGGAGAAACTCGTTGCAGCAAGGGAGAAACTCGATGTCGTAGGAAAGAACACAATGAATGATTCTTCGTTCCAAGAAGTATGTATTGCCATGCACAACGAATTGGAAGCCCTATTTGCATGGTAAAGAGCATCTGACAAAAGATGACGTGCATCTTCCATTGAACGTTCTGCAAGGGAGAAACTCGCTGCCGCAGAAAATTTCACCATCTCCAAGCATGAACTAAGCACCGAACGAGGGGCAGCAGACGCTGTCTCAGACGAGAAAACAAGAAACGGGCAATAAAAATTAAAAATTTTGTCCTATTTACCAGCCAAAGTCCCTACGAAAGGCCATGCTTCGAAAAATTTCAATATCTCCGCGCAAGAGAGTTTCAAAGCCGAACAGCGGGGACCAAGATTTGGGGAAATCGGTAGGGGTTTCTACCAAAACGTCGTCGGTAGTAGATGATATTGGTGCGACCCCAAATCCGACTTTGGGGACCTTGAAAATCTCCGAGGAGAATTGGGTTCTACCTCAAAAAATCACTCCTCACGGCCAGCAGAATGTCTTCCAGAACAATAGACGAAAAAATCCTGATCTGACTCTGTCTCGACGAATCAGTTCGGCCATTCCTCCACTATCTCAGAAAATATACAAGTATCGAAGCCACAAAGGGCTGCTATTCGTCTCCGAAAAAAGAGGAGGCACCGACGGAAACAAATCCGGTGGGCTTTGGCTTCTGGATTGTCACTCTACATCACAATTTCGCTCTCGGCAGTCCAGTGGGGAACCATCTTCATCGCAATTGGGGGTAAGATTCAGAAACACCCTCGATTTTTAGGTCCAAACTAGTTTTTCATGGTGTTGATGTGGCTCAAAAGTGCTGACCAGTAGCAACGCTGCTCGAAAATTGGGGACGATGGTTCTCTATTTTGTGAAGTAGAGAAACAATGTCAAAGTGATGGAATTTCGGCTTGGGTGTATGCATTTCGAGATGCAATTTTTTTGGAGTATGTCAAGATCCATAGAAATAATTTTTTGGGGACGTCGGAAATTTTTTTTCTAGTGGCTTTGGTTTTCTGTGGATGAGCATAGTACTTGTGCGTCTATTCGCTGTCAAATTGACAATGTGGGGCTCAATGTTTTGGTTTTCAATGATGAATCTAACCATGAAACCACTGTTATGGTTTGTTTTGGAGAGAAACAGCGTTTTGTGGGCACAGTTGGAGCTGCCTCTTCTAACATGAATCTAAAGAGCTCTAGTTTTCAAATCAAACGCCTTATTGGCAGAAAGTTCTCTGATCCTGAGCTCCAGTCTGATCTTCATTCTTTGCCTTTCTCAATAACATAAGGCCCCGATGGGTTTCCTCTTATTCATGCTAGATATCTGGGGGAAATGAGGACTTTTAACCCAACACAAGTTCTTGGAATGGTTCTTTCAAATCTTACAAGTATAGCAATGAAGGATCTGAATGTTGCAGCTGTAGATTGTTGTATTGAAATTCTAGTCTCTTTCACTGAACTTCCAAGGAGAGCTGTTTTGGATGCAGCTTCTCTTGCGGGCCTTGATCTTTTGAGGTTCTTGCATGAAACCATTGCAACAGCTTTGGCGTATGGAATCTATAACACGGCCCTACCTGAAAATGATCAGTTAAATGTTGCTTTTGTGGATGTTGGTCACGCCAGCATGCAAGTATGCATTGTGGGATTCACGAAAAGTCAGCTCAAGATCTTAGCACATGCAATTGTTCGTTCTCTTGGAGAAAAAGACTTCGTTGACGTTTTGTTCTGACACTGTGCTGTAAAATTTGAGGAGGAGTCTAAGATTGATGTTTAACAGAATGCTCGGGCTTGCACTATACTTCGTGCTGCCTGTGAGAAGCTGAAGAAGGTTTTGCGTGCAAAACCAAAGGCACCTCTTAATATTGATTGTTTGTTGGAGGAGAAGGATGTGAAGGGATTCATCGAAAGGGATGAATTTGAGCAAATTATTGTTCCTATTTTGGAGAGGGTTAAGGGCCGGCTTGAAAATGCCTTGTTGGAAGCTGGACATACTACTGAAAACATTAATTCTGTTGATGTAGTAGGATCAGGATCTCGTATTCTAGAGATTATTAGGATAATAACCGAGTTTTTTGGAAAGGCGCCAAGGCATACTATGAATGCTAGTGAGTGTGTTGCAGAGTTGGTGTATGGTGCAATGAAGCCAGGAGATATTCAGAAGGCTGTAGAAAAGGAATTTGAGATGGCTTTGCAAGAAAGAGTGATGGAAGAAACCAAAGAATAGAAGAATGTTGTTGAAGCTTCTGTTTATGACATGAGAAACAAGCTTCATGACAAGTATCACGACTTTGTGCAAAACTACCAGCAAGTGGAAGACTGGCTGTATGAAGAAGGTGAAAATGAGAATGCCAATGAATTACCTCTGGGGGCTCCACTAGATAGTCAGGTTGGAGCTCATTCAGAGGTGATAAACAAATTGGAAGAGGACGGGTAATGGTTTGATGAAATGCCTGGACGACAAGGGGAATACTGTAATTTGCTTCTTAGCAGTTTGGGGTTTCTGAAATTGATGCAAAATATGATAGGCGGGATGTTTTTTATTACCGTTATGGTTGATGGGTTCTGTCAAGAGGACTGTCTTATCGAGACTTTGGTACTATCTGAGAGGATGATGCAATTTCAACTTGTTGTTGCTGTTGCAGTCAGCGTGGTGGTCTCCTTTCATCACTTCCCTCTGAATGTGGAACTTAATGACCAATTTCATCTGAAATGGCTTCCAACAGCAGCGGTAGAGATCTCAAAGACCATGGAATGTACGTATGATGAGGTGTTAGCTATAATTCAGGACAGTGAGCAGCAGCTTGTGCTGTCAGGAATTTTGAGAATGAACAGCTGGTTGGGGTTTCTGCTGATGTTGGTGATGAGGAAAAACCATGCAGTGGGCTTCCTAGTGCGGTTCAGTTACTTGCATGTTTAGTTCCACCAACAATACAATGTCACCATGTTGATCCTGTTGTCCATGATGGTTTCAGGTCTCTAAGTGTTTCCAAGTGGAGCAACTGGAGGGGGTTAGTACTGCTGAGTCTACTCATTCCCAGGGGGCTGGTCATGATGTTGTTGCTGCTATGCTAGCAATGTGTACGCAGTGCGACTTTGCCAATGGGGGGCCGTCGAGAGGGGATGTTTCACACCAGTCTAGGACCGAGGGAGGGCAGCGATGCTGTTGGGAGAGGTGTAGCGACATTCGGCACACTTTCCTACATTTGACCATTAAAAAAAATTATTCCTAGATGGAATGCTCCAATTTTGGGCATCTAGAGGGCAGACTAGCTTCCGCAGATGCTACTTGGGAACAGAGGGAGACGTCGGCATACAGACCTTACTTTCGAGCTTGAGAACAAGCTCGTTCTTCCATGGGGGTGTAATGTTATGCACGTAATACCATTAGTATTTTAATTATTTTTATTTAATTTACATTATTTTATTTCAGTTTTAGACCACATGGGTATTTTTAGAATATTTTTTATAGGGGTATTTTTATAATATTTTATCTTAAACCCTGTTAGGGTGATTTAAGGGGTAAGATTAATGAGAAAGACAAACATTGATTTTAGGTTAATTTTAAGTTAAATAGGTTGGGAGCTCTCCTTGACGAGTTCTAGGAGTTTCAAGCTTCCCTTTTGCTTGATCTTCATTTTTCTCTTCTTCTTCCCTACGAATCCCTATGAATCCATGTGTCAGATCCGGGACCGTTATATATGGGCAGTAGTGAATGAATTGGTTGTGATAAATTCCTCGACATAAATGATAGTGTACTGCATCAATGTTGTTAAAAAACACTAATTATAATTCTTTAGTTGGCAAAAAAATTAATTTCTCTCAGCATCCAACAAAGCTTCCAAAACTAACAAACTCTAAAAAATGAAACCCTCACTTTTCTTCAATTCTATGAGAGTTGTAGAACTTTAATGGTTTTACATAACACTCATAGTAGCTCCTACCAATTCTTGGTCCATAAATTTTAATATTCACAATAGGTAAAGTTGCAACATCCAAACCTACAAATTCTTGTCTCTCGTGTTGAACCTTTTTAAGTGACAGGAAGTACCAAAGCCAGTGTCCATACCATGGCTGGTGTTGTGGACTCAATAGCACACCGAGTCACACAACGAAGAAGACAACAACAACTCACTCAATAGGATTTAATTCTTATATTTCTTTGAGTAGGATTTATTTCTTATATTGTTTTAAGTAGGAGTTATTTCTTATATTGTTTTAAGTAGGAGTTATTTCTAATTACTTTATATATAAGGGCATTATGGGGAATTATTGTAACCCTAACCCTAAAACTCCTTGACGTGACCTATTTAAAGGAAAGGTATGAAGGAAATAGGTAAGCTTTGAGATTTTACAATAACCTAGTCTAAACAGGTTGAGATCACCTCTTGATCTCAAGTTTAGGGTTTACTCCAAAAATCCAACCTATCCTTCACCCCCCATTGCCATCCATATTCACCCAAATTCATCCTTCATCATCCATACTAAGAAGAGGAGCTTCCTGCCCCTTTTCCAAGCCCAAAGAGAGGGTTCTCCCTCTTTATCAATGTCAGCCACCATCAAGGGGTCTAACTCTCTTGACGAGCAGCAATTGGGGAAGTTTTCTGGTCATTCACGTAAGGAGATTAATTGTTGTTCCTAAGCTTGGAGCCAGCAAGGAAAGAGAGGTAATCATTCATGCACGTAGGCCAAGGCTTGCCACAACCAAATCAGGTTGACATGCTACAACCAATTCAAGTTTGAAACCCTGATTTTCATGAGAAGAAAAAGGTATTCTCCTTACTTTATTTTGGTCAACATTGATGGTTTAATTTCATATATTTAGCAATCAAGATATTGTATCCATCAAGTTTTGTCCACGTGAGAGAAAACCAGCAAGGAAGGTTTTTGTTTACACTCATACTGAGTCCAACAACTCAGTACCAGTGCTGGATTCACAAATCCCACGCCGTGTTACACGATCCATGACTCGGGACCGTAACAACTTGGTATCAGAGCAGGGTAACATGGGGGATAATATTAGCAATGAAGAAATCCAAATCAGGATACAAAAGATAGAAGATAGCCTTGAAACAGCACAACCAGTGTTGGGAAAGGTTTGTGGTTTGGAAGAAGAGATGAGTCGAATCATTAGCATGCTACAGGAACTGAGGACAGACAGACATCAGAGTCGAGAGGTGAGAGAGGTTGCTCAACCATATCACAGAAGAGGAGAGCAGTGGCTTGGGTGCAATGCTGTCCAAGCACCTCAGCATGGAGGCACAATCCCAAGGTACACCAAGTTAGATTTTCCCTCTTTCAATAGTTTTGTGGATCCCGTAATTTGGTTGCATAGATGTGAAAAAAAAAATTTGAACCAAGGGACTACTAAATGGGATAAGGTGCAACTAGCCTCTTTCCATATGACAGATGAAGCCATGTTATGGGTGACTCAAGTAGAGAAAGAGAGACCGGGAATGACTTGGGGAGAATTTAAAAATCTATGCATAGTTAGATTTGGGCCTCCCGCCAACAGCAACCCCCTGGGAGATAGTCCTATTGACACAAACGGGTTCGGTGGAACAATATCAAAAACTATTCCAGGAAAATTTGGCTCGTGCTGGGGAGAGGGTATTGGTTGACCAACAGGTCTCCTTATTCACAGCAGGTCTCAATGAGTATTTACGGCTAGAGGTAGAACTCTTTATGCCCACAGATCTAGCTCATGCCATGAATATGGCCCGGGCAATGGAACAACGACAATAGCTGCGGCAACGTAAGCCGGGTTGGTCGCGTGAGAGGAACACTTCCTCCACGTGGCAAGGGCGCCGCTATAATTCATCTCAGGGAGCATCTACAGCAGCACCATCCAGACACACTCCGACTATGACTCGGGTAGCTGATCCCCGCCCTGGTAATTCCCTACCTAGCTTTATAAAAAAATTGACGAGTGCGGAGATGGCAGAAAGACGGTCCC
The DNA here is from genome assembly GCF_029961685.1 of Aristolochia californica. Lineage (NCBI taxonomy): Eukaryota > Viridiplantae > Streptophyta > Magnoliopsida > Piperales > Aristolochiaceae > Aristolochia > Aristolochia californica. The sequence continues at coordinate 49,391,381 of NW_027181770.1, forward strand.
AAAATCTCTGTTATAACTGCGATGAGCAGTATCGGGTCGGACACCAATGTAAACGATTATTTTGGCTCGAAGTGGAGGAGTCAGAGGATCCAGAGGATATTATCGAGGAGGAACCACCAGAGATATCCTTGCATGCTATTACTGGGCAGAAATCGCCTACTACAATGCAAGTTCGAGCTCATGTCATCGACCGCGAACTAGTGGGACTAGTCGACTCAGGGAGTACACACAATTTTCTAAGTTTGATAGCCGCACAACATCTCCAGCTCCAGATACACACTCATCCTACAACCACCGTCTCAATGGCAAATGGCGAGAAGGTCCCTAGCTATGGGATTAGTAAGGCGGTAACTTTTTCCATTGGATTTACTTCTTTTAATGCGGAATTTTTTGTTATTCCCCTGGCGGGATTTGATATGGTTTTAGGCATTAAATGGTTACAAACGTTGGGGCCCATTCTATGGGACTTTTCGGCTTTAACCATGAGCTTCGATTTGGCCGAAAGTCAGGTGCTCTTACAGGGCTGTCAGGTGGACAGGACCCACCGCATACACACTTTGTAGACACAGGATCAGCCTGACAGTACTAGTGATGATCTGGTTGAGGAGTTCTCTGACCTCTTCCAGGAGCCTTTGGGGTTGCCTCCCATGAGGCACTATGACCACAGGATTTGTCTGAAACCAGGTTCTGAGGTAGTGGTCGTGCGACCATACCGTTACCCACACCTTCAAAAGGACGAGATAGAGCGTCAGTGCCATGAGATGTTGAAATAGGGTCTTATTCATCCCAGCCGCTCCCCATTCTCTTCACCCGTCTTACGTGTGAAGAAACATGATGGGACATGGAGGTTCTGCGTGGATTATCAGGAGTTGAACGTGTAGACAGTAAAAGACAAGTTCCCTATTCCGGTAGTGGATGAGCTTCTGGATGAGTTACATGGGTTGTGGTTATTCACTAAACTTGACCTCCGTTCGGGATACCATCAAGTCCGGATGCACCCCTCTGATATCAAGAAGACATCATTCCACACGCACCATGGCCACTTTGAGTTCGTCGTCATTCCGTTCGGGTTATCCAATGCACCCTCCACTTTTCAAGCTTTGATGAACGAGGTATTTAGCCCCTATCTTCAAAATTTTGTTCTTGTATTTTTTGATGATATTTTGATATATAGCAAGTCGGTTGAGGAGCACTTGGCGCACTTGAGGATTGTTTTCAACTTGTTAAGAGCACATCAGCTCTATTTGAAACATTCCAAGTGTTCTTTTGCGGCTTCACATGTGGGGTATCTGGGACACATTATCTCACATGAGAGGGTTACGGTGGAACCTGAGAAGATCTGAGCTATTCATGAGTGGCCGCAACCACAGTCGTGTTCTGCATTATGGGGTTTTTTGGGTCTTGCGGGCTACTACCGCAAATTTATTCAGAACTATGGGCCAGTGGCAGCACCATTGACGAGTTTACTCAAGAAAAATTCCTTTATTTGGAATGAGGGGGCCACCACGTCGTTTGTGGCACTCAAATCTGCCCTCGCATCCGCGCCAGTATTACAACTTCTCAACTTCGACGAATTGTTCGTGGTAGAATGTGACGCTTCGGGTGTGGGCATAGGGGTCGTTTTACAGCAGCTGGGCCATCCTATTGCGTATTTTAGCAAATAGTTGGCAGTCCGCCATCACAAGCTGGCAGCCTATGAGCGCAAATTGATTGGGTTGGCCAAAACGGTCCAACATTGGAGGCCTTATCTCTGGGGCCGGGCTTTTCTCATACGCACTGATCACTACAACCTTAAATTCCTACTAGAATAGCGTTTGACGACGTCGCCACAGCAGCACTAGACCAGTAAGTTGTTGGGGTTTGACTTCTCGGTGGAGTATCGTGCGGGGAGATTAAATAAGGTGGCAGATGCCTTATCACGATGTTTTGAAGATCAGCAGTCAGTCTATTCAATCAACCAGCCGAGATTTCTCATTATGGACTTGGTGCGAGAAGCACATGCTACTAACCCTGCACTGCAGGAACTGCATCAGCAAATCTCAAAAGGGACAATGAATGTGAAGTGGTCCATCCAGGATTCACTTATTTATTACAAGCAGCGGATTTTCCTTCCACCTGAGTCCGAGTTGATTCCAGGTATTCTCTCGGCCTACCATGACAGTACACATGAGGGGATCCAGAAGACCTTGCACAGAATTCGAGCTGATTTTTACTGGCAAGCCATGAAACCCTCTATTGCGACTTATGTGGGCGACTGTCAGGTATGTCAGCGCAACAAAGCCGAGCACTTGAGTCCAGCCGGTCTTCTCCAGCCTCTGGCCCTTCCTACGCAGGTTTGGGTGACATTTTAATGGATTTTGTGGAAGGCCTACCCCTGTCAGCCGACAAATCCGTACTTTTTATAGTGGTTGATAGATTCTCCAAGTACGGGCATTTTATACCGATGGCTCATCCGTATACAGCAACACGGGTTGCTCAGACTTTTCTGGAGCAGATAGTCTGCTTACATGACATTCCAGAATCCATTGTGAGTGACTGAGATACAGTTTTCACGAGCACCTTTTGGCGGGAACTGTTTCGCTTGAGTGGGATGAAATTGAAGTTCTCCTCTGCCTATCATCCACAGACAGACGGGCAGACTGAGGTGGTGAACCACACCATTGAGATGTATCTATGGTGCTTGGTGGGGGATCGTCCGCGGCAATGGGTTCAATGGCTTTCGTGGGCCAAATACTGTTACAACACCTCGTTCCACTCTGCATTTCAATCCACTCTTTTTTGGGTTATATATGGCCGGGATCCACCTCGCCTCCTCTCGTACAACCCAGGGTCCACCCGCGTGGACACGATTGATCAGGCACTCATAGACAGGGATATACTGCTACAGAATATCACAGAACGGCTATGACGCACCCAAGCTTGGATGAAGGATGTATACGATAGAGGCCACCGTGAGGTCTTTTTTGAGGTTGGGAAGTATGTGTGGCTACGGCTCCAACCCTACCATCAGCAATCTCTTGCGGGACCTCCACGTCATAAGCTCTCACCCAGATTTTTTGGGCCGTTTCCCATTCTTCGACGCGTGGGACCAGTCTCCTATCAACTCAAATTATCTGACACAGCCAGAATTAACGATGTGATTCATGTCTCTCTTTTGAAGCCACATTCTGGAGCACAGCCTACATCCACTCCATTCCTACCACCGGTTAATCATGGTGAGGTTATTCTTAACCCAGTTGCGGTGTTATGCGCACGGCTGACCAATGACCATTGGGAGATTCTCGTCCAGTGGATGAACACTGACCCCGACGCTGCAACATGGGAACGTGTGGACATCTTCAAACAAGTGTACCCATCTTTTGAGCTTGAGGACAAGCTCTTTCTCCATGGGGAGTCAGATGTTGTGGACTCAATAGAACACCGAGTCACACAGCGAAGAAGACAACAACAACTCACTCAATAGGATTTAATTCTTATATTTCTTTGAGTAGAATTTATTTCTTATATTGTTTTAAGTAGGAGTTATTTCTTATATTGTTTTAAGTAGGAGTTGTTTCTAATTACTTTATATGTAAGGGCATTATGGGGAATTATTGTAACCCTAACCCTAAAACTCCTTGATGTGACTTATTTAAAGGAAAGGTATGAATGAAACAGGTAAGCTTTGAGATTTTAGAATAACCTAGTCTAAACAGGTTGAGATCACCTCTTGATCTCGAGTTTAGGGTTTACTCCAAAAATCCAACCTATCCTTCACCCCTCATTGCCATCCATATTCACCCAAATTCATCCTTCATCATCCATACTAAGAAGAGGAGCTTCCTGCCCCTTTTCAGAGCCCAAAGAGAGGGTTCTCCCTCTTTATCAACGTTAGCCACCATCAAGGGGTCTAACCCTCTTGACGAGCAGCAATTGGGGAAGTTTTCTTGTCATTGACGTAAGGAGATTAATTGTTGTTCCTAAGCTTGGAGCCAGCTAGGAAAGAGAGGTAATCATTCATGCACGTGGGCCAAGGCTTGCCACAACCAAATCGGGTTGACTTGCTACAACCAAATCAGGTTTGAAACCCTGATTTTCGTGAGAAGAAAAAGGTATTCTCCTTACTTTATTTTGGTCAACATTGAGGGCTTAATTTCATATATTTAGCAATCAAGATATTGTATCCATCAAGTTTTGTCCACGTGAGAGAAAACCAGCCAGGAAGGTTTTTGTTTACACTCATACTGAGTCCAGTAACTCAGTACCAATGCTGGATTCACAAATCCCACGCCATGTTACACGATCCATGACTCGGGACCATAACAACCGAGTGGAGAAGATGAGCCTGGTTTTAAAAGCAGGAAAAGAGAGGGACAGAAAAGAGAAATAGAAGAAGAGAGAAGTGGAGCGGAAGAGAAGCAAGTGTAGAAATCCACTAAGACAAATTATACTTGTTGATCCTCGCCATCAAAGTGAACCACAGTGACTAGCTTGAGAAGCCAACGAAGCCTGCATCATCTATCGTACGTTTTCAGAGGGAGATAATGAGAATTAATGACAGAGTGACAGGAAAAGGCATACCAAAAAGTTCTTCTTGCAACATTGTGCCAAGGCATCCACTCGAGTAGATTGAAGCAAGAAGCGAATGGTGGACCAAATATTCATTTCAGTCTACTTGATCTTGTCAACTTTACACTGATAAGAGATGTTAGGAAACACACATTTCCAAAGTTGGGCAACATATTTTATTCAATTATATTTACTATGGGCTAAAATTAAGTTGTCTAATTTTGGTAAGCCCATAGACCGCTAAAGAAGGAGTATGGGCCAATTGAGTAGATACCCATATTGTCTTAATTAGAAAATTATGGGAACCCTAATTAAATAATATAAATAGAACATCAGGGTTGTGGTCCCCAAAGACTAAATCAAACACGGTTTCTCTTCTCCCCATCCGAAAGAGTGATGATTGTCCCGTAGTGGAATAAAGGTGATTTAGTTGAGGAAAATCATAAAACCATTCATTTGTTCATCATAGTAATTCCGCATCAGAAAGACAATAATTCAGAATGGATCCAGGTATGTATGTCAAATCCTAATATTCAAGCTTGATGAAAATTTTGGATTATGATTTAAAATTATGATTTTTAACAAGTGGTATCAGAGCAGCATTACTGTTAGATTATTGGGATTGGAATGGAGGAGTTCCGTGGAGAAAAACGATGGTTTTGTACAGCCCCGGCGTTGTGTGTGTCACTCTCCACAGAACTCGGCTTACCTCTGTGCGTCGGTCGGCGTCGCCGATGGACGCCGGTAGCCGACATCAGATGGGTGTCCGACGTCCGGTAGAGGGCCACCGGTGGAAACCGAAGCCCTCCACTGCCCGTGGCTAGAGGTTGAAGACGACCTCCAGTGCGGGCAGGGAAGAAAGAAAAAAATTTGGAACTTAGGTAACATTTGATTTAAATTACGAGTCGAATTGGATAGGTTGCAGAGGATCAGACTGGTCAAGACGAGTCCGTCAGGTTGATGCGACTCGGATGTTAAGGGTCAAATCGGGCGGTTCAGGTCGACTCACACGGGTTGAGTCAGCTCGCCCGAGAGAGGACCGAGTTGACTCGGTTCTAAAATTCGAATTTTTATGTTTAGCGAATATGACTAGTATGCCAACTCGCATTCATGTGTTATCATTGGATCAAAAATATTATATATATTAAATTGTAGAAATTATAGAATCTGTTTTTTATGCAATTTTCATTCATGTGAATATTAATGCATGCACATATAGTTGTTTAATGTGCATATTTAAGTTGATTTTTCAATTTTGAAAATTCCTATTATTTTTTTATCCAATTGGTCTAGTATTTTAATCAAATTGATTGAAGCTACATGTTGCCAAAGCAACCTCTGTAGTATAGATTAATTTGACTAAAAATACATAAATGTTTGTGCGGAGTTATTTATGCAAATTGTGCTCGGCCCAAATGAAGACACAGTTTGGCCACATGAACAACGTGCCTATGATGATAAATGTGTGACAATTATAAAGAATTTTCATGCGAACAATAGTCGGTCCAAAGAAAGGCTATTGTTTGATATAACTGATTGTCAGTATTTGATCATTGCATAGAGAGTACCACTTATAGTTAATTTCTCTGTCCTAAGACTGGGAATTAATGTTGTACTAGGTATATTGATATGGGTCACCAATTTGGATTATTTGTACATGTCTTATTTTTCTTGATATGACACGCTAGTTAATGTGAGTATGCTTGTTTATTTTGTTCTATATACAATTTCTATTGCTACTGCTATGAATGTTACTGCTCAAATAAGTAACATTCCAATGCTAAGTGGGACCAACTTTAAGGCATGGAAAGATACCGTGGAAATTGTCCTTGGTTGTATGGATTTGAATCTTACACGTCTAGTGGATCAACCCACTTCTACTTCGAAAAACCTCAATGAGGTTAAAATTGAGAAGTGGGAGCGCTCTAGCCGAATGTGCTTGATGATCATGAAGCGCTCCATTCCGGAGGAATTTTGGGGCTCTATTACTGAGAGCAAGAGCGCCAAGAAGTTCCTTGAGGTAATTGAGCAATATTTTACCAAGAATGAAAAGTCGGAGATGAGTAGCCTTTTGGCTAAATTCATTTTGATGAAGCATAAAAGCAAAGGGAACATGAGGGAGTACATCATGGAGATGTCTCATCTCACATCAAAACTCAAGTAATTTAAAATGGAGTTGTCTGAGGACTTGCTCGTGCACTTGGTTTTGATATATCTTCCTACACACTTTGGACAATTCAAAGTGAGTTATAACACTCAGAAGGACAAATGGTCCCTAAATGAGCTTATATCTCACTGTGTGCAAGAGGAAGAGAGGCAACAACAGGATATGACTGAAAGTGCTCACTTGGCCTCAACCTCTCAGAAAAAGAAGAAGAAGAGAGGTAAGGATGTTGCGGAAGGATCTTCTCATATTAAGAAACAGAAGAAGCAGGATGAGGAGTTTACCTGCTACTTCTGCAAGAAGTCTGGACAGATGAAGAAGGAGTGTCCCAAGTACACCACCTGGCTTGTAAAGAAGGGTATGCCTCTAACTTTAGTTTGTTCTGAAGTTAATTTAGCTTTTGTACCTAAAGATACTTGGTGGGTGGATTCTGGTGCTACCACTCACATAAGTATGTCTTTGCAGGGTTGCCTGTGGAGCCGAACGCCAAGTGATGCTGAAAAATTCATCTTTGTGGGCGATGGCAAAAAACTTGCAATGGATGCTGTAGGAACTTTCGGATTACAATTAAACATTGGATCTTATTTGGATTTATTTGAGACATTTGTTACACCGTCTTTTAGGCAGAATTTAATTTCTATTTCCATTTTGGACAAATCAGGTTTTCTTGTTCTTTTGGAAATAATAAAGTTAGTCTCTACCAAATTTCAAATTTTGTTGGTTCCGGTCCCTTAATTTGATAATATGTATATGCTTGATGTTGTTAGTTCCTATAGAGAAATACTGCAAACAAGTTCACGGGGTACAAAGCAAAAATTAAGTGAGAATTCTACCACATTATGGCACAAACGTTTAGGACACAACTCTAAACAGAGAATTCAAAGGCTTGTGTCAGACGGAGTTCTTGAACCCCTAGATACTACAAGCTTCCAAGTTTGTGTTGAGTCCATCAAGGGGAAGCAAACAAACATTAGAAAATTAGGTGTTGAAAGAGCTACAGATTTCTTAGAACTTATACATATAGATATTTGTGGTCCATTCCCTACAGGTTCATGGAATGGACAACAGTACCTCATTACATTCATAGATGATTACTCTAGATTCGATTACCTATATTTAATACGTGAGAAGTCAAAATCCTTGGACATCTTCAAGTCTTTCAAAGTCTTGGAAAGAAAATAAAGGCTATCAAATCTGACCGTGGTGGTGAAGACTCTGGAAGGTATGATGGATCAGGAGAACAATGTCTAGGACCCTTCACGATTTTCCTCAAAGAGTGTGGAATTGTTCCGCAATACACCATGCCGGACAAACCCAGCATGAACGGTGTTGCAGAGCGATGAAACAAAACTCTTAAAAATATGGTAAGGAGTATGATCAATCATTCTTCTTTGCCAAAGTCACTTTGGGTTGAAGCTTTAAGACCGTAGTGTACATCCTTAACAGGGTACCCAGCAAATCAGTTGCCAAAACCCCCCATGAGCTTTGGACAGGCAAGAAGTCTAGCATTAGGCACTTGCAAATTTGGAGTAGTTCAGATGAGGCACAGCCTTATAGGCCACATGAAAGAAAACTAGACTCAAGGATGGTTAGCTGTTATTTCGTTGGTTACGCTGAATGCTCTCGAGGCTATAAGTTTTACAATCTCACATCAAGATCCTCTTTGAAACGAGAAATGCGAGATTCTTTGAGGATATTTTGGAGGGGAAGAAAACATAAGGAATGTTGTCTTTGAAGAAGAATCTTTTATTGACAATGATCAGGTCTCCATACCTATTGCTATTCAAGACATAGATTAGGCACTAGAGGACAATGTTTAGGCTTCTATTCTTGACATTGTTCCACATCAAGACAACAATGAGATTCGTCCTCTTGCACCACCTTTAGAACAAACTCAACAACCTCAAGAAGTGAAATTAAGGAGATCTACTAGGGAGAGGAGAAATGCGATTCCAAATGATTATATTATATTTCTCTAAGAACATGAGGATGGTATCGGATTAACAGAAGATGACCCGATTAACTTCTGCCAAGCCTTGCACAGTTCTAACTCTCAAAAGTGGATTGATGCCATTAAGGATGAGATGAAGTCTTTGAATGACAATGACGTTTGGGATCTCATCGAGGTGCCTAAAGGTGTGAAGCCCATTGGTTGTAAATGGATATTTAAAACCAAGAAGGATTCAAAGGGCAATGTCGAGCGATATAAGGTCTGTCAAGTCACTAAAGGCTTTACTCAAAGGGAAGGCATAGACTATAAAGAGTTTCTCTCCGGTATCTTCAAAAGTCTCTTTTAAAACAGTAATGGCACTAGTGACTCATTTAGATCTAGAGCTGCATAAGATGGATGTCAAAACTGCGTTTCTCAATGGAGACATTGACGAGACAATTTATATGGTACAACCAGAAAACTTTGTATCTGGAGATCTAAAGTCTATGGTCTGTAAATTGAAGAAATCCATTTATGGTCTCAAACAAGCTTCCCGTCAATGGTATCACAAGCGTCATCAAATCATCACCTTGTACGATTTTGAGGTGAATGTTGTTGATGACTGTGTATATCATAAGTTTAGTGGGAGTAAATACATCTTCTTGAATATGTCGATGACATTCTGCTCGCTAGTAACGATATAGGCTTACTGCATGAAACCAAGAAATATCTGACAAATAAATTTGAGATGAAAGATCTTGGTGATGCCTCTTTTTATTAGGTATACAAATACTTAGAGATCATTCTCGAGGTATCCTTATGTTGTTACAAAAGATCTATATCGATAAGGTTTTGAGCATATTCAGCATGAAAGATAGTGAACCAGGAGACACACTGTTATGGACTCCATAGCATCCCAAGTTATCAACAGGCATAGGATTAAATTATTTGTAATTCAATTCATTAGGGGTTTATTTGTAATTTGTTGAACTTATGGCCTTTGGCGTGTTTTCCCTAATTCCCTATATAAGGACGTGAGATGAACGAAGGAAGGTAAGCATTGAGTAAATTAATTTTAGCCAGGTCAGATTCTCCCTCAGAGGTCTAGGTCGAGCTTCCTTCAAAGCACAATCCATTCCATTTTGATTCCACCATTACACGTTCAAAGAACAGGGGTTCTCTTCCAGTGTCAACAGTCAATCTGGAGGGAAGAGAGAGAAGAAGGGTGATGAGATCCATGGCCCGGGAAGATCCCAACACCTCCTCAAGAAAAATGCTTTCACCTAGTTCGAGACAACGGATCATTCCTTTCAGCAGTTGAAGGAAGCATTATTTTCAACGCCGATTTTGCAGCTCCCGGATTTTGATGCGTTGTTTGTAGTGGAATGTGATGCTTCGGGCGGAGGTATAGGTGCAGTATTATAGCAACAAGGTCACCCGATCGCTTATTTCAGCCGACAGCTTGGCCAACACCATCACGAACTAGCAGCTTATGAAATGGAATTAATCGGTTTAGCTAAAGCAAAATCCAGCATTGGCGGCCTTATCTCTAGGGGTGCCCATTTATTATTCGAACCGATCATTGCAGCTTGAAGTATCTTCTTGAGCAGCGTCTCACCACCTCCCCTCAGCAGAACTGGTTGATTAAGCTAATGGGGTTTGACTTTACCGTTGAGTATAAACCTGGCAGTTTGAATCTGGCGGTCGATGCCTTGTCTCGTCGGGACGTTCTTGAGCCACACTTATATGCTATCAGTCAGCCCAGAGTTCTTTTGTTGGATTCTATAAGGGAGGAGACACAGCAGCATCCGAAACTCATTGCTTTATATCATGATATTCAGTAGGGGACATCGGATATCCATTGGACGATCCAGGATCGTCATATCTTGTTCAGGAACAGGATTTTTCTGCACCATACCTCGCCACTTATTCCCAGTATCTTAGCCTCTTTCCATGACAGTACACATGAGGGCAGACAAAAAACATATTTCCGCCTCAATAGAGATTTTTATTGGAAGGGTATGAAAAGCAGTGTAACAAATTATGTGGCAGCTTGTCAGACTTGTCAACGGAACAAAGTCGAATCATTAAGTCCAGCGGGGTTGCTCCAACCCCTTCAGCCACCATCACAGGTATGGTCAGATATTTCCATGGACTTCATTGATGGCCTTCCCCCCTCTTCCGCTAAATCCGTTATCTTTGTTATGGTTGACCGCTTCTCCAAGTATGACCATCTCCTCCCTTTGGTGCATCCCTACACAGTCGCTCACGTGGCTCAGATCTTCATGGATAACATTGTCCAGTTACATGAGATGCCTGCATCCATTACCAGTGATAGGGACGCCATCTTTACCAGTACATTCTAGAAAGAACTATTCAAGCTGCAAGGCATGAAATTGGCGTTCTCTTCTGCCTACCATCCGCAGACTGATGGTCAGATCGAGGTAGTTAACAGGACGATTGAGATGTATCTTCGTTGTTTTGTGGGGGACTCACCTAAAAGGTGGGTTAAGTGGTTGGCATGGGTAGAGTTTTTTTATAATACATCATACCACGGCGCCCTCGGCACTACTCCATTCAAGGTAGTATATGGTAGAGATCCACCTCGGGTTTTGTCGTATGAACCAGGTACATCCAAGGTAGCCACCTTGGACCAGGCTTTAGCAGAATAGGATGCCATGCTCAGTGAGGTGCGCGTTCATCTCCAGGAGGCCACGTGCTATGAAACTATCTTATGATAAGAAGCACCGGGAAGTGTTCTTCTCTCCCGGGGATTTTGTGTGGCTACGTCTCCAACATTATAGGCAGCTTTCACTAACTGCCTCAAAACGTCACAAACTCTCCCCGAAATATTATGGTCCCTTTTAGGTGTTGGACCGCATTGGCACAATCGCCTACCACTTGCAGCTTACACCAGAAGCCAAGTTCCACAATGTGTTTCATGTCTCCCAATTGAAGGCCTTCCAGGGATACTCCCCATTGCTACACACCCCTCTACCACCACTACATGAAGGTCGGGTCCTTTCTACCCCAACGCAGGTGTTGCAGGCTCGCCATATTCAGGGCGATTGGGAGGTTCTAGTGCAGTGGGCTGATGCTGACCCCAGTGACACTACATGGGAGCCCTTAGCAGTTTTCAGGGCTCTCTACCCTCTTTCGAGCTTGAGGACAAGCTCGAACTCCAAGAGGGGGGTGATGTTATGGACTCCATAGCATCCCGAGTTATCAACAAGCGTAGGAATTAAATTATTTGTAATTCAATTCATTAGGGGTTTATTTGTAATTTTTTGAACTTATGGCCTTTGGCGTGTTTTCCCTAATTCCCTATATAGGGACATGAGATGAATGAAGGAAGGTAAGCATTGAGTAAATTAATTTTAGCTAGGTCGGATTCTCCCTCAGAGGTCCAGGTCGAGCTTCCTTCAAAGCTCAATCCATTCCATTCCGATTCCACCATTACACATTCAAAGAACAGGGGTTCTCTTCCAGCATCAATAGCCAATCTAGAGGGAAGAGAGGGAAGAAGGGTGACGAGATCCATGGCCCGGGAAGAACCCAACACACACCCGTCGCTAAAGGAGACCAGTTTAGTCTCAAACAATGCCCTAATAATGATCTTGAAAGAAAAGAGATGCAGAAAATTCCCTATGCATCAGTAGTAGGGAGTCTAATGTACGCTCAAGTTTATACTCGTCCTAACATAGCATTTATAGTAGGAGTTCTGGGCAGATATTTGAGCAATCCGGGTATGCAACATTGGAAGGCAGCCAAACGTGTGATGCGTTATTTGAGGAAAACAAAAGACTACATGCTCACTTATCGGAGATCAGAAAATTTAGAGATCATTGGGTTCTCTGACTCCGACTTTGTTGGATGCCAAGATAGCAAACGCTCCACATCAGGCTACAACTTTTTGTTGAGTGAAGGAGCTATCTCATGGAAGTCTGCTAAGTAGACTCTCATAGCTTCTTCAACCATGGTTGTGGAGTTTATTGCTGGTTTTGAGGTGTCCAACCACAAAATATGGTTGTGAAACTTTGTCACTGGACAGCGAGTGGTAGATGGCATTGACGGGCCATTAAAGATTTATTATGAAAATAACTGGGCGGTACTTTATTCCAACAACAATAGGAGCTCGACGAAGTCGAAGTTTATCGACATCAAGTTTCTAGTTATTAAGGAGAGAGTTCGGGATAAGCAAATTTCTATAGAACATATAAGGATAGACTCTATGCTAGCAGACCCATTAACCAAGGGCTTAACGCCTAAGGTCTTTCATGAGCACACTGCTCATATGGTCGTTATTTTTGAGGATAATTTGGTTTAGTGGGAGTCATTTCTGTACTATATGTTTGTTTTAGACATTGATTTATTCATTTTTTTTACATAATAAAATTGATTGCTTATTATTCTATTTTTGAATTTGCTTGTATTTCTTTTTATGAGCAATGTTCGCATTGCATTAAGGACTTTGGAAAGATTTCACTAAAGACTAAAGAATGACCAGTTGGAAATAGGCATGTCTGAGATCACATTGCATGTAATTTCCATGCTACTCATCCATATTTGAGCTACGTCATTGAGTGTATTAGTATGGTGATCATTGTGGTTTACTCACGACTGTATTGTGATGATAGTCGCGGTGGTTCCATTATTAATAAATAAGATGGTTCCATAGTATACATATGCGCGCCTAAAGAATTTGTGATATAATTGTTTCAGGAATGATATGTAACCAAAGTGGGAGATTGTTAGGAAACTCACGTCTCCTAAGTTGGGCAACATATTTAATTCAATTATATTTAATTTGGGCTAAAATTAAGTGGTCTAATTTTGGTAAGTCCAAAGACTGTTAAAGAAGGAATATAGGTCAATTGAGTAGATACCCATATTATCTTAATTAGGGAATTATGGGAACCCTAATTAAACAATATAAATAGAACATCAAGGTTGTGGTCCCCAAAGACTAAATCAAACATGATTTCTCTTCTCCCCATCCGAAAGAGTGACATAAAGGTGATTTAGTTGAGGAAGATCATAAAACCAATCATTTGTTCGTCATAGTAATTCCGCAACAGAAAGACAAAATTTTGGAGTGGATCCTGGTATGTATCCCAAATCCTAATATTCTGGCATGAAGAAAAATTTGGATTATGATTTAAGATTACGATTTTCTAACACGGGAGCCACAGGGCAATCAATCAAGGTTCTTGAATTTATGGAAAAGGAAAATACTTCATTGACTTTTAGTAATCAGAGTACATGAACCTCTATTTATAATAGAAGAAGGTAGTAGAGTCCAATTACAATAAAACTACCATTGTCCCAATTACACCCAAACTCTAACACTTAAAGTTAAATCCTAGCATAATTAAATAACTCAATATAGATAAAAAAAACAAACCTAAATCAAACTAAAACTCTTCTAGGACGTTACCATTAGATAAAGATACTTTCTTGAGTCCTTCTTGATCTTCCAACTGATGTGATAAGGATGCCAACTCATGGTAATCAGTGTGGGTCCTACTTCTTATGGGTTTGGACCCATCTTGTGGGCCTTCTTTGGTCATTTGGCCCATCTTATAATACTCTTAGATATGTGGGCCTTCCTTGGTCATGTGGGCTTGAGCCCTATCTTCCAACACTCCCCCTCAAGCTGGGGGGTGAGAGAACATCAAGAACTCCCAGCTTGCTGTAAATGATATATAGGATCTTTTTGTACAAAATGTAAGTCCTCCAATCTTCCAACACACCCCCTCTCGCTGGTGCATTATTCCTTGAGACCCAGCTGGCCAATTCACGGGGGTATAACATAGATTCAATAATAACTTCCTCTGCAATGGTTTCCCAACCATGATATTTTTTGACAGGGCCCATCATGGTTTCCCAACCGTGATATTTTTTTATAGGGTATCCTTCGTCATGGTTTTCCAACCGTGATCTTTTTTTATAGGGTATCCTTCATCATGGTTTCCCAACTGTCATATTTTTTTACGGGGTAAAATAAATGATGATATGAGGCCACCTCTTCTTCAATAATAATGTCCCCAAAGAGACATAATAGCAACAGTTGTATATAACACGACTATCTTCCAACACATATAACACGAACCAAATAATAAACTTTGTAAAAGAACCCATGAAATAATCAGATATAAAAATTTCATCTTAGATGCACAAGCTTCATCTTTTGTGCTCCCCCTTTCTTGAATATTTTAGTCACATAAACTTATCCACAACATAAGGAATAAAATACCTCTTTCTTGTACTTCTTCTACTTCTCCCCCTCAAGCTGGGAAGTAATGATAGTGATCCCAGCTTGAACCAAATATCATAGATGTAGCAATAAGCCAAAGTAACAAAGATGTATAGATAATCCCTCAAACCATGGAGAAGTGAGATATTTTTCTGATATATCAACACAAAAAGTGACTCAAAACAATGGGCATAAATTCGGATTTTTCAATACAACATAATAACAACATGACCTTTTATTCTTCCAATGTGAACATTTCTTTAAATATAGATCAGATTGACATGAAATTTTCTTATTATGAAACTAGACTTACATACCTTTCATTAAAGTATAATATCAATTCATAAAATATAATTATTAGAAGATAAATAACCTGATAGATTTTGGTCTCTGTCATCTGTTTTTCTTTTTTTCTAGCATGACCATGGACTCTTCCAAGATAAATATCTCCTTAAAAAAAAATCATATCGAGAATTATTTGAATATTTAAGAAACTAAACGTACATATATTTATTTTTATATATAATTATACATATAAAGTCTCTTTATTGATAGCATAAAATTCCTCGAAAGTTGAAGCTTTCTGCTGCCGCTCGAACCTTTTTTTCAATCTGACCTTTGTAACTTCAAATATCAATTTCTTTTTGTAGATAACTCAGATAAAAAAATTGGTTGAATAGTTAAAAGAATAGACTTACAGATATATTTTTTTATATATATTTCTTCAGATAAAGTCTAGTTCTTGATAGCAAAAAATACCTCGAAATCTGAAGATTGCTGCTACAGCTCGAACCTTTTTTCAATTTGACCTTTGATCATTCAAATATCGATATCTCTCTGTAGATAACTCTGATTGGAACAAATAATTTTTATTTGGAAAGAAGACTCAAATATATTTCCGTCAATATATAATTTTCAAGATGAAAAACTTCTTATAGAGGTAAAAAATGCAAGTCAATCTACTGAAGTAGGGACTGAAAAAACAAAAACTATGAACCTAGACATATGGTTTAGGGTTTAGAGAAAAGGATCACATTACCTCTGTGGGTTGACCACGTCAACTCACAGAACCTGCTCTGATATCATGTTGAATTTATGGAAAAGGAAAATACTTCATTGACTTTTTTAATCAAAGTACATGAACCTCTATTTATAATAGAGGAAGGTAGTAGAATCCAATTACAATAAAACTACCCTTGTCCCAATTACACCCAAACTCAAACACTCAAAGATAAATCATAGCATAATTAAATAACTCAATATAGATAAAAAACAAACCAAACTCAAACTAAAATTCTTCTAGGACGTGACCATTAGATAAAGATACCTTCTTGAGTCCTTATTGATCTTCCAACTGATGTGATAAGGATGTCAACTCATGGTAATCATTGTGGGTCCTATTTCTTATGGGCTTGGGCTCATCTTGTGGGCCTTCTTTGGTCGTTTGGCCCATCTTATAATACTCTTAGATATGTGGGCCTTCCTTGGTCGTGTGGGCTTGAGCCCTATCTCCCAACAAAGGTTAGTCAATGATAGGATTCCATGAAGATTCAAATTTTATTATAAAGATGCATGACAAACAATTAAGCACATAAGTCGAGCCCACAACGTCTCAAGCGTCATTTCAATAAAATGACTAGAACCAAATCAGACAAGGTGAGCCCATGCAAATAAATTACCAAATGTGGTTAAATAAAATTTTACGAAGTGCTTACCTTGTCCATCCACCAACAAACAAAGTTTTAAGGAGCGCTTCTACAGACATAAAAATTTGATTACCAAGATCAAAAGATCATGATCACTAGTTGACCAATGGTCAAACTTAAAAATCTTGAGAGTCAAAGCATAAATATTTTTTTAAAAAGTTAGTCAATCAAAGCTTAATCAACAGTGATGTTTTAGCCAATTGTAGATGCCACCATCGAAATCAAATATGACGAGAAGGCCATCTAAACACAACCTACGAAAAGGAGGTGACATGTCAAAACACAGCGTGATAAGATAGCTCCACCTAAAGGAAATCGGTGGCACTATTTCAAAATGAAAGAGATGAAGTGAAGAATAAATTTTTTTGCCAAGTATTCTTCTCCCCTTGCATGTGTAACTAATCAAGGGGAGAGACAACGTTGGGGGGAGAGAAAAAAACAAGGGGAGAGACAAAGTTGGGGTGGTTGAACCACCCCAACTACAATATAAATAGGAAAATCCTATAGGCTTAAGGAGGAATGTTAGAGAAGAGTGTTGGCCCAAGTGGTTTCTCAAGAGGGGGTGAATTGAGTATTTACCAATTAAAAACAAGTGTGCACAATTTAAGATAAATGCAAGTGAAATTAAAGCATGAACACACCACAATTAACACAATATATTTTTTTTATCAATGTTCCCCTATTGGTATTCATGCCCAAGAACCCTTGCTTTAGAAATTCCACTAGTATGAGCTCTATTAGCTTGAAATTGCATAAAAGAGATTTTAGTTCTCTTAAGACATGTATATAGTCAAATACACAACCACTAGCAATCTCCCTTGAGATTGAGCTAAATTCTTGCTCTAGCAAGTTCTTCAATCTTGATTCAAGGTTCTAGATGAACCTTCCAAATATAATAAAAAACTTTCAAGGAAACGGAAAACCCTACACCCTTTATAAACTTGTAGAGACAACCTTTCTCCCTTGAAATGTCCAAACCTCCAGCTTTGATGCACAATGAAATGATTTGGAGCTTGACTAAATGAATGCACATGAAAGAATTGAGAGAAATTGAATGGTTTTCGAAACAAGGATCTCTATCTCTCAAAAATGAAATTAGGAGGGAATTTCAAGATTGAATGCTAAAATTGTAGTAGGTAAGCCAATAAATTGTTATTAACTTCTCAAAAAATTATTTGGTTAGTTTTTTATAATTTTCAAAAGCCAAACTAGCCATTATTTGCTTATTTTAAAAAAGTTGACATGTCATTGATTGATTAGTGTGAAGTATTGGTCAATCAATCATGTGTAATGTCTATGTTTCTGTTAGAAAAAGGCTTATTGATAGATTGCATGATCCATCAACATCCTTCTATTGGGGTCTAATAAATTAAGTTGATCAATTAATGTCCAAGGACTGATCGATCAATCAAAATTCCTACTAGTTGTGCTTTGCAAGTATGATCAATCAATGGTGTTCCTATGATTGATCATGTTTTGTCTCCCTTGTTGGCGAACTTCTATATGATCGATCAATGTCAAGTGGTTGACTGAACATTTTCCATAATGTTATATTTCCTAGACAACATTGACGGCTCAGTCCATGGGGAATTATCGATCATGCTTTATACCTTAGTTTGGTCATGTTCTGGTTGATCATCAATCACCTCTAATTGATCGATCATGCTTTATATTTTTTACCTATGCACATTCTAGTTCATCGATCATTGGCAAATGTTGATCGATCAATCCAATGTTAGATCTCTAAGTGTGTTTTTCGAAGCATGATTAAAATTGATCCTAAGTTATTCTAACATGTTTAAAACATATGTATGCATTGATAAACATATAGACTATGCAATTTTTTACTAAGAATCCAAAAACTTTCATTGTACATCAAATTTGATGGTTTGGGGCTGCTCCTTTACATACTGAGTTTTTGTTATTTTCAAGACTTCCTAAACTTCAGTCTTTAATTCTTTGTTTCTTCTTTATGAAGGTGCTTCTTTAAGATGACTTTGACATGGTATTGTAGCTACTAGAGTTGGTCGATCTACGTGTCAACTCAGCATAAGGCATTGATTAGGCTCCACAACTTAACAAAAATATTTTGTCTAGTCTATTAGCTGATAAGTAAAGTAGGGTGTCAATCATACTTCTATAGAGCATATCCACACTACCTCTCTTATATCCATTTTTCTGCAAGAATTCTTTTAATCTTTCATACCACATTCTAGTAGCTTTCTTTAACCTTTATAGTTCTTTATGTAATTTATATTGATGGTCAAGCTAGCTCACGTCCTAAAATCCAGTTCTTCAATGTCAACCTCTTCTTTAATGTTCCTTTTAGGAATGCACTATTGACATCCATTTGGTAAATTTTGAATTTTGTGTGTCAAGCATAGGAGAATAGGATTTTAATTGCCTCTAATCTTGCCATGGGTGCATAGGTTTATTTGAAATTGAGCCCTTTCTCTTGGTTCTATCCTTTGGTAGCTAACCTAGATTTGTTCCTAAAGACCCATTTAGTCCCTATTACTTGCTGATTTTGGAGTCTAGGTACTAGAGCCCAATCTTTGTTTCTTTCAAACTGATTGAGCTCTTCTTGCACTTCCATAATCCAAAAGTCATCTTTTTTGTCTTTAGCAAAGTATTGGGCTCAGTATTGGGCTCTATTTGAGAAATGAAGGCACTATGCACCATAGCTTCATGAGTTGTGCTTCTAGTAACATTTTTGCCTTTAGGATTACATATTATGTGTTCTTGGGGATGATCAGCCATGAACCTATAGTTCTTTTTCTCCATAGGTGGTTCCTCTTGGTTCTTCTGGTCACTTGGGTTCTCTCCAAGGTTCTAGTCTTGAGGTTGAGATCTTGGGATGACTCGTAGGTGTTTCCCTCTTTTGTGATTGGAAATTGGAGTTGAGGTTGAACTTGGTGAATCAGATTCATAAAATTCAACATGCACCGACTCCTCAATTCTCATAGATGTCTTTTTATAAAATCTATATGCCTTGCTATGAGATGAATAACCTAAGAAAATTCCTATATCAGCCCTAGAGTTAAAATTTCCTAATTTCTCCTTTGGTTCTTTTAATACAAATGTTTTGCATCCAAAGGTCGAAAAGTAAATTATGCTGAGAAGGGTGCCCATATACAACACATAAGGTGTTTTGTTGAGAAGGGACCTCACTTACTCGGTTTATGATGTAGAAAGTGGTATTTATGGCTTCAGACTAAAATTTACATGGAAAATTGTATAGCTCTTACCATCTCAATTGAAGTTCTATTTCTTCTCTCAACAATATCCTTTATTAAAAAATTGATTAATTATAAGTACATCATGCATAAAACCCTTCAACGTAATATACATTAGATATGAAAGAGGTTGAGGTACCGATTTTACCAATTCCTTTTATATTACCTTTGATATTGTCACTGGTCATGTGCCTCATGCAACTGCAATCCAAAATCCAAAAAGTTTTCGATGCATTGGCTCAGAGACAAACCTACATCACGAAAAATTTAACCCTAATAGATCCATTTTAAGGTAGGTCCCTTTGGGATAACACTTGAAGCACTAGGTTGATTTAGGCTTCCAAAATTTTTTGCCCATGTTCTTTTGGGTTATCACAAATTTTTTGCTTGTCTCGAGCACATCATGGAGTGATTAAGTCTGACAAAAGCTCTCTGATTAGACGAGAAATTTGGCTAAAAATAGGATTCTAGAATAAACAAAAACTCAATTTACCGAAAAAAGAAGAGAAAACCGAAAAGTAGAGATTTTTTATCGAACTAACCTTTGGTACTTTTGATATTGATATCTCAAAAATATAGCTAGAATCACAAACTATTTGTTGGTCAAGAAACTAGAGTCAAAGAGCTTTAATTTGATAGCCAATTGACATAAAAGTTTTGTCTTTGAATTTTTTATTACCACTTGATTTGCTTCATTATATAGCATGACCCTCAGTGACTTCAATGAGAATATCTCTTTCTATATAGATCAGATTGATATAAAATTTGATACTTCTGAAACTAGACTTTGATATCTTTTATTCAAGTTTAAATTCCTTATAAAATGAACTTCTTTTTAGAGAAAAGTTTGATAGATTTTAGATTTTTACTCTTAGTTGGAATAAGTTCTCATTCTTCTTTGGCCAGCATGACCATTTCCTTCTAGAAAAATCAGATTGAAAATTGTTTTGATGGGTAAGAAAATAGACTGAAAATATTTCCTTACTTATAATTCTCCAGATAAAGTCTTGCTCTTGATGGCATAAAATGTCTCAATAATTGATGCTAAGTTGTTGCTTGATATCTCTTCCTGTGTTGTTTTAAATATCAATTTATCTATGTTGCTTGATAACTCCAATTGATAAAATTATTTTTGATTTGGAAAGTAGACTCAAAAATCTTTTCATCAATATATAATTTTTAATATGAAAAGTTCATTGTGGAGGTGTGATTGCCAAGGAAATAACAGACACAAGGATAAGAAAGGAAAATAAAAGTTAAATACAAAACTAAACTACTAGAAAAAAAGACAAGAAAATGATCACATTGTCTCTGTTGAACGAAAACTCACAAAACAAGCTTTGATTCCATATTGAGTTTTTGTAAAAAAAAAAGTTAATTTTCTTGTTGTGATTTGAGTACAATGAGTTTCTCTTTATAATAGAGAAAACAAGTAGAATCTAATTATAATTAAACTACTATTCTAGTTACACCCAAAGTTAAATACTAAAAGATAAGTTGTAAAATAATTAAATAATTTAATATAATTAAAAGACTAATATAACTAAAACACCTTGCGACTCTCATGTGAGACAATGATGTAGAGGGAAACACATTTTGAATTGTATATTTTTTATCTTTTTCTATTTAGGGAGGAAGAGGGGGGGGAGTTAGTCCGAAATGAAGTGAGATGAATTACTCCTGCATTACTTAGTTCATTATATTAAGGGGTTAGTGTACAATGAATTATACTTCAATTGAATCATGTCAATTCATTCGCTTAGGCAAAAAATGGGGAATTTGGATTCAGACCTATTTTGCGAATCAAACACTTGAAGAGCGTGTCATGCGCATTGCTCCTTCCCCCCATCTTTCGGCCAATAATTTTTCTCTCTCCCTCTCCCCGATCGACCTTCCTCCCTCTCCTCTCCCTCTCGACCTCCATTACAGAGTACGGGAGGCCGAGCCTCTCGGCTTCTCTTCTCTCTCGGCCTCCCTCTCTTCTCTCTCTCTCGGTGTACCATTGGAGCGCCGCCTCCGTCGCCATTGCCCGCCGTAGTTTCCCGCCGCTGAGGAAGACGACGCACGCCGTGAGGAAGAGGATGGTTTAATTTTTCCTAAGTTAGGAAAAATTAAATAATTGTCATAAAAATAATTATTTATATTTATTTAATAAATTTATTATATAATTACTATATTAAATTAGTAATTTAATAGTCATAATTAAAATATTTTTAAAATAAATATTTGATAAATTATTTTGGTTTAATTATCCCATTGATATAATTAATTAAACCAATGGTTTTAAATTTTGTGACAATATATTATTAATTAATAATACATAAAAATATATTTTTTTATTGATAAATATATTTATATATATATATATATATATATATATATATATTTATTATATTATTTTTTATTATTGTATTAAATTAGTGGTTTTTAATGTTAAAACATATCTTATGTTATTAAAAAATAATTTATTTATTTATTATATTCGTTTATGTTATTTTTTAATAATTTATTCTAGTCACATGTAATTATTGTATTAATTTATAATAAACTATAATCATTAAATAATATAATATAATTTATCATTAATTAGGATGTTAATATATTCTAATACTACATGTTAAATCAAGTATAGTAACCATATTTATTTTGGTTAATTATCTATTTAGATATATGTTCTTTATAAGTATATTATAAAATATTACTCATTCTCTTATCTCTTATTTATAACATACTTTTCATTTAAGGATACTAACACTTAAATCTGTTTTCCAATGTATTTAAACCCGTCTACACAGATACCCACGGATGAGTTGAAATTGAATCAATTCATTTTAATATGAATTTAAGTTTTTACTTCATTTCAAGTTTCGTTGTCCACTAACCCCCTCTTAACGCAAAACAGTCCCTAAAAGTGAAGTTACATGTGTCCCTTCTTTAGGTCTCAAACTAACCGTGTAATTGGATGAAAAGGACCGCCGGATATTACATTCGAATGTAAATCACCAAAAGTTGTTTATGATAATAATAATTACCCAATTCAATTTGACGAAGCTGAAGTTACATTGCAGCTCCGATTGGACGTAGCAAAAGTTAGCTAAAAACCAAAAATGCCAGAAATGAAACGCAAAGAAGACACTTCCGTTACGCTTTTTTGGGTCTAATCTCAATGCCATCAACGATCAGTCCCCTCTTCCAGTCACCGCCTTTCACCTCCATCAAGCTGAACTCCACCTCCCCATAGTTCCCCTCGTCAGTGTAGAACTCTCCCAATTCCAGCTCCATCCACCCGTCGCCTCTGTCAAGGGGGACTCGCCCATCGGCCGGCCAGTTCTCCTCGAAATACGAGTTGCGCCAGCGTAAAAGACCAGTCATAGGCACCGTAGGTCGGCGCCTTGGGATGGATGGAAGTTTCAGAAGAGCAGGGTGCACCGATAGCTGGTCTCCCAGTTTCACGCAGAGCTCCGCTGGTGCGTTATCCAGCCCGTACCCTTCTGGGTCGATTTTCACGACCAAGTACGCAATGTAGGTGGTTTTGGGTGAGAGCAACTGGCTGTTGAACCTGCCCGTGATTTCCAACCAGCAGACCATCAATAGCTCGGCTACCTTCGAGAACCTGTACATTAATAAAGGACGGTCAATCCAGAGAATGCTATTGAATGATTTCAGCAAAATTGTTGAAACAATTTTTTGGGAGTCACAGTACAAGGAGAGCGCTTAAATGTGAACACGAAAAATTTCCTGCAAGATCACGACAACCTGCAGCGCGGTTACAGCGAAGACTTTTAAAATAGGTTAATGGCGAAATTATTTTTCTTTCGGGGTAAGCAACAGAAATTGGTTGACGATTTTTAAAGATCATAAAACAGTCATTTTAATATCTGATAGGATTAAAATCAACCAGAATCTGTTCGTCAATTGGGCACGTTGAATTATTAATTGATATAAATGGGAATTTGGTGGCGAGGAAGAGAAGATTAATGGCAGTACTGGAACGACGAGACGAACAGAAATAGCACGAACCTTGATTCAGATGAATCAACCCAACGCCAATACTGAGGCGTATCTCCCCATACAATTCCTAGTTCGCCGGCAGATAGCATAAAACATTTCTTCCCGGAGGACTTGTCCAACCAATAGCTCTGCCATTAAACCCGAACATCAGATTCGAATTTTTTCCCTGAAGGGTTAAAAAAAGGGAGAATGTCATACCATTTTACCACCGTCGATGAGAATCGAATCGCATAACCGGAAGTAAAGCTCCTTCTTGGAGGAATACTCCATCGGAGAAACCGACCGGGAAAGGATGTCAGAGTAATCGTCTCGTAGAAATCTCTCCCAAACGCTATCCGATTCAGCCGCCGAACGAAATATAGAGGAGGCGGCGGACGATCTGCAGGCATCGCGTGGAGAGGCGAGAGAAAGTACATGGGAAATACAGCCTTCCGGCAACGAACTGAAATCTGGACCATCCACGTTTTCTGTCATCGCGTTAGGATTGAATACGAGAGTACTGCGAACAATGACGGCGGAAGAAGAGAAGGGAACGTAGGTCTCGTCCTGGCCTTGTCCCGATGTCTGGGTTTTGCGCGGATGGAATTTATAGAGAAGAAAGAAAGGAGATAAAACGAAAATGACGTAAATGCCCGAACCAGATGCGTATATGGATAAAAAACACCGAGGAACCTTCGCTGCTAAGCTTCCAAGGCTCAGATGCGGTATGCAAGGGGTCGGCCGGTGAAATGACGAAAATGCCCGGCAGAAAACCTTCGACGCTAAGCTTTCTCCGGTGGAGCTCCGGAAGAAAGCGAGGCTTCGTAGGGGGAAATGGGAGGAAGAAAGCAGACGGCAAATCTCTATTATTTTGTCCAGATTGGGTCCGACGGCATTGCCGATGTTAGAAAGTTAATAATAACACTGGACTGGCGTCTGACTCGGAGACCGTCGGGTGGGTGATAACTGATAAGAAATTAATAACGATTTGTCGTCATCCCTGACTTCAGACCAAAACGTGGCTCGTTCAGTTTCGGTTTGGTTTGGGGTAATCACTACGAAACTGAAACGCAAAGACTAAAAACGATAGAAAACAAAGAGAAGAGAACCGAAACGTGGCTCTCCCCGTCTCCATTCGCTGAAGAAGATGAAGCAAGGAATGAGATCAGTACTTTTGAGTCTCGACTCACCCAGAAGCCTAAAACCATCGTTGCTGCTCCAAAATTATGGCCTAATTCGTCCGACTCTGGGTTCTTGCTTGGCTCTTTGCTCGGAACTCAAAATGCTCCTTCAAGCTCTATCTCTGAATACCATTTTCAAAATTTATTTGGATACCAATCCAGATCAGTACGAGGACGTGTGATTAGATGAATGATTTTTTAAATATAAAAAATATTTTGATACATCTGCTTTTAAAATTTTGATAAATATTAACGCCATATAAGTCTAAATAACAATTACTTATTTCCACCATTTTACCTTAAATTTCTCTGTCAAATTTAATTTCCCATTTTAAATCCTTGTAAAGCATGCTCAAATCTTTTCATTTTTTTGCTTTTCAATAATTAAAATGCTATGTCCAATGACTACAGCAATCGCGCCTTTGTTAGGAAAATAAATAAATATGAGTTTTCTTTCTTTGAAAATGGTAAAGACATTATTTTATATTTTTGGTTGATATTATTGTCATTACCAATTTGGTATAGCAGTGTGAAGGTACGGGCAAAAAATGGAATAAAATTATTTTGAGTACTGTTTTGAATATAATTTCTCTATTCCGAATCTATTTCATCCGATTATTTTTTGAGGTATTCTAATTCCACTTACTTTGAGTTTGAAACACACTCAGTTTTATTTTAAAGTAAAAAAAATGACCCAACTATTGGACCCAACAAATAGACTATTCATTTTTTAAGGGTAACTCAAACACAAATCACCTCTTGCGTGAAGAATAAAAGACTTGATTTAAGTTGGATATTGAGTACACTCCTGTACTTTTTAGGAAATATGTCTACACATTGCTCTGAAATGATAAAAACACAAGCTCATAAGCTAAATAAATACTAGAAGAAAATAACTTTAACCGAAAGGAGGCGATTATGCAACACTCTAACTTCCAAAGAGACATTTTTTTAAAAAAAAAAGTAGGGGAGACTATAACGGAAGAATTTAATATATTCGACAACAATTTTTGGAGGTAACTATGCATAAGATACACAACCAAGTAACAAAAACGCAAAAACTTGAAAACAACATCGAAGCAAGATATTACATACCTTGAATGAGCACATCATGAACTGTGTTGGAATATATGATGTAATTAGTGTGGCACTGATGTAATTAGTTTACATTTTTTGTCTCTTCCTCACTCTTATTAGGGTGAAAGGTATACTTGTAATGTTGGTAGTTTTAATACCTATAAATATACCCTATGGGGGAGGGTTTGGATCAAGTCCATAACCTCTTCTTCTTCCAGTTTTCTCCAAATGGGTCTCTCTCCCTTTTTCTCCATGAGCTAGAGCTTTGATTTTCAGGATTCTGACTATAGTTTTTTAGGTTTCATTCTCTTTCGTTTTTGTTAGTTACTAGATATTAATTTTTTTATTTTATATTGTTGCTCGTGGTTTACTATCAGTATTGTCTTATTTTGCTTTCTGATCTACACTTTCATCTTTGTTTCTTCGCCTATTTATTTTTGGATTGCTTCTCTTGTATCTATTCTTGTTAATTTTGGGAGTTATTTGAGGGAAGATTTGCATTGACAAGATGGGAATTTGCTGCTGCTTAATATCTTCTCATGCTTGTCTCTTCTCTGGCATTGGATCGGATCCACTTTGTTTAGAAACTAGCATCCAGAAAAATTCTGGTCCGTGATCCCTGGTTCATCGGATCTTTGCTGTCATGATCGTTTATTGCTGGACAATTGCTGTCATCGTTATTATTTTTTATTGTCGTTGTATCTTACTTGTTTGCATCTTCTTTCAAAACCAATCCGGTGATTCTGCTACTGATTATGAGTATTATGTAGCTTGATTAATTCTTATAATTCAGGCTTCAACGTGTTGCTTCTACTAGTACTCATGATATATCTATCGTTATTGATCCAGCCTGCTATTCACAACAGATTTGTTTCACTTATAATCAAGCATATTTGCTAAAACTGTTATGGGATCCTGCCTATATTGACTTATCGTAGCAGTATCGGTATTTTGGCTATTTTGTTTCAAAGTTGCTAGTTCATCGTTGTTTCCATCCTAGGAGCATCGGCAACGAACCAGCAAGCGCTCCACTTCAGAATACAAAGACCCGCTGAATTAACGGGATTTTCTGCTATCTAGAAGATTATCTCATCAGCACGTCTTCTCTGATCCAGAAATTTCGTCGTCTATTATCACGGGGAGATAATAAAAAACTGTTGATTTCTCAGCTTATCTCACATCTGTGTTTCGTCACCGCTTTGTTCAGCACTGCGGGGAAGAAGAAGAACTATAGGCAAATTAAATGTTTCCCTAAGTTTGGAAACATTTCATCGGCTCGCTGGGTCTGCCCAAGTCTCGGACCCGACAGTTCTACAGAGTTAATCCGGGTCAACCCAGACCGTATCATCGTCTCTCCAGACGATGCCACCTGTCACCGTCGAAAACCACAGCCACAGTTATGCTCTCTTCGTTGTCGTCGTTGTTCACCTCGACAGCCACAACGCCGACCGTCCCAAGCCAGCTGACGCCGCAGCGCAGAACCCCCTTTTCAAAGCAAGGGCTCTACCTCTGCCTATTTCGCTCCCTCGTTCGGCCAGTAGGTTGAACAGGGGCTTTATTTCCGTTTGCGCAAAATAATCTCGTTGATTTGCGAGAATATCAGTCCCGTTGCCGTTGTTGGAGAAGACAACCCCATACTCCGCCGAGTCATCTTGCCGCGACGCTCTCTACAATCACAGGCGCCATGGGGAGGAAGATGAAGACGTCTATCTGCCGATGATTTATTTCGGGCACTATTGATTTTTCTTTTCAGAAATATTTACCT
Source organism: Aristolochia californica (assembly GCF_029961685.1). Taxonomy (NCBI): domain Eukaryota; kingdom Viridiplantae; phylum Streptophyta; class Magnoliopsida; order Piperales; family Aristolochiaceae; genus Aristolochia; species Aristolochia californica. Next base: position 49,419,234 of record NW_027181770.1, read on the forward strand.
CAGCCGATGTGGCAACTATCTTTCCCTCTGTTTTGCTGTTGTTCCACTCCCTCTGTTTTGCTGTTGTTCCACTCTACTGGACGAAGCTCATGAAAAATCAGATTTCCTAAGTTAGGAAACCTTATTTAAATCGCTGGTTCAGTTGGCTGCTGAGTCTTGGACCAGACCCGCCGGGTCAACCCGGCAAACCGAGCTATCCGTCTAGATGCTGTCAAGCAGCACCAATTTACCAAGCCACACTAGATTTTGTTGGGTTAACTCGAGCCAACTCGGTCGAGGTAAGCCCGACTCGACCGATTTGTTTTATTGTCTCAGTTATACGGGTCCGAGTCCTGAGTTTCATACATCTTTCTTCCGTGACTTGACTATATTAGTCTGATATTTATCTCGGCGCAACTTAGTTTTTTTTCTCCGGCTAGATTATTATCATGGATTATTACCCGGATTTGGTGCAACTTCCTTATTTACTGATGGACTTGCTACGGACTATTTCATGTGTCTTTATTATTCTTAAGGACCTCTTCTATTTACCGGTTATCCGCTACTATACAACTGCACATATAGTTCATGTTATATAGGCATTGGCCCATTTCCACTACTGCTATTGTGTCTCTTTGATTGAGACATTATTTCTGAAGAAGAACTCCTCGGTTGTTTGCCTTGGGTTCATTATTTGCTGACTGTTGTTGGCAGTGGTTCATTTGTTACAAAATTTGAATTTCTTAGAAAAAAAAATCACATGGTGGCCTTAGCATCGTATCTTCCTCATTACCCATGACCCATTTGTTATTTGACAACCTTCCTCCTACCATCCTTTTATTTGACTCTCACTTACCCCTATTGGCCAACCCTATTGGAATATTGCTTTGGTTGGTCCTTTTTATTTATATGGGTGTTTTAAGTCCATGGAGACTTTTTATTTGTACCCATGGGTCTTTTATCGTAATCTTGTGCATGACAGGCATTACCCACTTTAGTGATTATTTTCACTATATTCATTTGAAATCCTTGAGTTTGGTTTCGACTTATGTTTTATCACCCATTTTTACCTTGTGAGAGTTTGTATCCAGTTTCGTACTTATCCTTGGGACACCGTGATGGAGAGATTATTACTATATTTATGTTATTTGGTTCAAACTGGGGTCACTGCCATTACCTCCCAGTTTGAGATGGGGTGTTGGAATATATGATGTAATTAGGGTGGCAGTGATGTAATTAGTTTATATTTTCTGTCTCTTCTTCACTCTTATTAGGGTGAAGGGTATACTTGTAATATTGGTAATTTTGATACCTATAAATATACCTTATGGGGGAGGGTTTGGATCAAGTCCATAACCTCTTCTTCCTCAAGTTTTCTCCCAATAGGTTTCTCTCCCTTTTTCTCTATGAGCTAAATTCATGGAGTCCTGAAAATCAACAGAGTGATTAAACCTGACAAAAAATCTAATTTGAAGAGAAATTTGGCTAAAATATTCAGATTTTAAGAGAAAATGAAACTCAATTCACATCAATCATAGAGAGATAATAGGAGAGAAAATAGGAAAAAATAGAGATTTTCAATAGAACTGACCTTTGGTACTTTTGATATCGATATCACAAAATATATAGCTCAAAATCATAAATGATTTGTTGCTTAGGAAGCAAGACTCAAATGTTTTTAAATTGATATCTAATTTGATATAAAAACTCCGTTCTTGAATCTTTTATGATCTCTTGATTTTCTTCTTTTGTATTTTGATCCTTGCTGACTCCAATATGAATATCTTCTTTAATATAAATTAGTTTGACATTAAATTTTCTCATTCTAAAACTAGACTTTGATACCTTTCATCCAAGTATAATTTTTTCATAAAAAATATATTTTTTAGAGAAGGAATCTGATAGATCTTGGACTATTTAATGTGGCCGAATTGAGTACTCTTTCTTCTTTGGCTAGCATGACCATTTACCCTTTTGAGATCGATATCTCACTTTGGAAAACTCAATTTGAGAAATTGGTTGGATAGGTAAGAAAATAGACTTGCAAAAAAAAATTTATATATATTTCTCCATATAAACTTTAGTTTTTTATTGCATAAAATGGCTCAAAATTTGAAGCTTTTTGCTTATGTTTGAACCTCTCTTGCAGTTTGACCTTTGCTACTTTAAATATTGAATTTTATTTGTAGAAAACTCTGATTTTCACAATTAATTTTGCGTTGGAAAGTAGAGTCAATGATATTTTTGTCAATATATAATTTAAAATATGAAACGTATGGCGGTGTGAACGCCTAGAAAACAATCTGTTCTGAGAAAGAAAAAAAAATATATAATACGATCCTAAACTACTAGAGATGATAGATAAGAAAATCATCACATTATCTTTGTGGGTTGACCAAGTCAACTCACATAACCCGCCCTGATACCACGTTAAATTTTTAGAAAAGAGAAATACTTCATTAACTTGATGTAATTTGAGGCCAATGAGCCTCTATTTAAAATAGAGTAAACAAGTAGAATGCGATTATAATTAAACTACCCTTATCTCAGTTACACCTAAAGTTAAACACTAAAAGTCGAGTCCTAGAATAATTAAACAATCAAATATAAATAGAAGAGTAACATAACTGAGACTCTTCTATATGGCCTCCTTCTATGAGACACTTTTTAGACTCTAACATATTAATTCTAGCTCAGTGAGATTTATTACTATGAGAGTCATGCATGACTATTCCATACCTACTCTTCAACACAATCTAAATAGGCTGATCGATCACACTTTATAACATGATTTAGCCATGTTCTGGATGATCAATCAATCTATTTAGGTTGATTGATCATACTTTATAATTTTGGCTTAAGTACACTTCCAGATGATAAATCATTAGCAAATGTTGATCAATCATTCCAGTGCCAGTTCGTCTAATATTCTTTTAAAGCATAGGAATGAATGATCCTCAGTGCTTTTGACATGTTTAAAATGTGTATAAGATAGTTTTAAAACATGTTTGAATGCATTTTATGTCCTAAAGCTCCAAGTTTGCATTGTACCTCAAATTGGAAGGAATTGGACAAGTCTCTTTTACAAAGATAATTAAAAGATAATTTCTAGCATAATTAAACAACTAAACATAAATATAAGACTAACATAACTAAAATATCTTTAATTGAGACTCTTCTGTGAGACCTCCTCTTGTGAGACTCATATAAAACTACCATATTAATTCTAGCTCTATGGGACTTTTTTCTATGAGACTCATGTAAGACTCTTCCATACTCACTCTTCAACACTCTCTCTCAAGCCAGATTTTACAACTTCAACTTGGAAAAAAATTCATGGTCTTCAATTTTCTTTTGCTAAAAAAAATCTTCATAGATGTAAAAACTTCATCTTTTTTTCTCCCCCTTTCTTGAATATTTTGGTCACACATACATTACCACAACATGCTGAATAAAATAGCTCTACTTCTTCTTCTATTTCTCCCGCTCAATATGGGGATAAAAAAGACATAGAGGCCCAACTTGGATAAAGCACAATGTGGGAGAATAAAATCACTCCTAGCTATATGACAAAGCTCCATACTCCAATCAAAATGGCCATAGTCTGAAACATACTCTGCTCAATTTTAAAGGCAAAAAAATAGCCCAAGTTTAGGGCTTAACAAAGAGACTACTCTCTTTTAAAGGTAGCTCAAACACAAATCACCTATTGGGTGAAGAATATAAGACTTGACTCAAGCTTGATGTTGGGTACACTCCTATACTTTTTAGGTTGTGGGTCTAAGTATTGCTTTGAAGTGATGAAAACGAAAGACGACAAACTGAAGAAATTCTAGAGGAAAACAATTTTAATTGGAAGGAAGTGACTATGCAACACTCACACTTCCAAACAAATCTAGAATATGACCTTAAAAAAAAATAGGGGAGACTATAACTATAGAACTCAATAAATTTGACCAAGTATATATTTTTTGGGGGTGACTACAAATATTTTGAGTTGATGATGCGTAAGATACACAATCAAGTAACAAAAATACAAAACTTGAAAATAACATCGAAGCATGAAATTTTTTCATACCTTGAATGAGCACATCATGGAGTAATTAATTCTAACCAAAGCTCTATTATTAGAAGACAAATTTGGCTAAAAACTAGGATTCTTGGAGAAAAATAAATTCAATTCACATCAATGCATGGAGAGATAATATGAGACAAATTAGGAAAGAGGAGAGATTTTTGGCAATACACACCTTTAGTACTTATGATATCAATATCTACCACAAGATAGATTAGAATCACAAGCTGTTTGTTGTTTAAGAAAATAAACTAAAAGAGATTTAATTTGATATTGATTTGACATAAAAGCTTTGTTCTTGAATTTGTTTTTGATCTCTTTATTTTCTTTATTTTGTAGCTTGTGATGGTTGCCAACTCCAATGTGAATATCTCATTACATGTAGATCAGATTAACATGAAATTTTCTCCTTCCGAAACTAGACTTTGATGCCTTTCATTAAAGTATATTTTTTTCTTTATCAAATATACTTTTTTTTCGAAAAAGAACCTGATAGATTTTGGACTTTGTAATCTAGCTGAACTAAATACTTCTTCTTTGGCCAACATGACCATTGACTCCTCCGATATTGATATCCCCTCTAGAAAACTCAGATTGAGAATTGGTTTGATTGGTAAAAAAAATAGACTTACATATATTTGTTTTTTTATATATTTCTCCATCCAAAGTATCATTCTCGATGGTATAAAGTGCCTTCAAATTTTAATCTTTAGGTTGCTACTTGAAGCACTCTTGCAGTCTGACCTTTCCTAATTCAAATATCAATTTTTCTTTGTATAAAACTTCGATTGCCACAAATCATTTTTTTTTTGGAAACTAGACTCGAATGTCTTTCCATCAATATATATCTTTCAATATGAAAAGTTCTGTATGGAGGTGTGAACACCAAGAAAACAATAGGTACTTGGACGAGAAAAGAAAGAAAAAAATATGAACCTAAACTACAAGAGATGATAGATTAGAAAAGGATTACATTATCTATATTGGTTGATCGAGTCAAATCACAGAACCCACTTTGAAGCCATGTTGAATTTTTGAAAAAGTTAAAACTTCACTAACCTGATATAGTTTGAGTACAATTAGCCTCTATTTATAATAGAGGAAACTAGTAGAATCCAATTACAATTAAACTACCCTTTTCCATATTACACCAAAGTTAAACACTAAAAAATAAGTCCTAGAACAATTGAACAACTAAACATAAATAAATGATTAACATAAGTAAAATAATTTTAACTGAGATTTTTTATGAGACTTCCTCCTATGAGACTCCTATAAGACTCCACCATATTAATTCTAGCTATGAGACTTGTTGTTATGAGAGTCATGTAAGACTCTTTGATATTTTCTCTTCAACAATGGAAGGGTGTCTCCTAGGAATTAACAGGTGACTCACGCATGACAGACATGGAGCTTGAAGGGTAAAAAGGGGTTTTTTCATGAAGACAACTATATGACAAAACTCCATACGCCATTCAAAATGGTCAAAGTCTTAAACAAACTTTGCTCAATTTTAAAGGAAGAAAAATGATCCAACATTACGACACAACAAAGAGACTACTCACTTTTTATAGGTAGCTCAAACACAAATCACCTCTTGGGTAAACAATAAAAGACTTGACTCAAGTTGGATGTTGGACACACTCCTATAATTTTTAGGTTGTGGTTCTAGGCATTGCTCATAAATGGAAAAAAACACAAGAAGATAAACTAAAGAAATACTAAAGGAAAACAACTTTAACAAGAAGGAAGTGACTTTGCAATACTCATAGTTCCTAATGAATCTAGAATGTGACATTTTCTTTTTCTATAATGATAGAAATGAATAAAAATTTGACAAAGTATAATTTTTTCTTTTGGGTGAGCACAATTTTTTGGAGTTGAAGATACAAAAGACACACAACCAAGTAACTGTTAGGAATTAGACGCCCTAATTCAAAACTAACGAGAGCAATAATAATAATAGCGAAAGAAAGAAAAAAGCAGAAAGCCAAACACAAAAATATACAAAAAGATTTATATAGGTTCACCTCAAGGTGAGACTACGTCCCATCTTACGCCACTGCAATAATCCACTATAAAGATGAAATAGTTTACAAGAGAAATCACACATACTTACAGGTATTTTCTCTAATCTCTCTCGAGCAGCAACTCCAACTCCTTGTTGGTGATGATCAATGACAAAACCCAAACACCCCCCCCAAAATTCCCAAATTCCCAAATTCCCAAATTGTACTTAATGAAATAGTAGTTAATATATCCGTGTACCGACTCAGTGTGGTGTGTTGATTAGGCTCCACAACTTAACAATCTCCCACTTGGAGACTAATCCATCGTCAATACAATATCTCTTCTGCAGTGGCAAAAACTTCTCAATCCTTTTAAACTTCTTATTTCTTATACCATTGTCTTGGAGCCTATTTAAGTCCACACAAGTTATTTTGAAGTTTGCACACCATTTTCTCTTTTCCATGTGCTTTGAAACCATATGGGTGCATCGTGTAAATTTCTTCCTCCAAATCACCATAAAGAAAGGTTGTCTTTACTTCCAATTGCCCTAAGTACAAGTCTTCATTTGCCACTAGTCCAAGCATTGCTCTAATAGTAGTCAAATTCACTACTAGAGAGAAAATTTTAGTGTAGTCAATGCCTTCCTTTTGTTGAAAGCCTTTTACCACCAGTCTTGCCTTGTACCAATTGCTACCATCATGTTCGTCTTTTATTCGGTACACCCATTTATTATGCAAGGCCTTCTTCCCTTTTGGTAACTCAGTCAACTGCCATGACTTATTGGATAATAGTGAATCCATCTCATTCTGCATGTCCAACTCCCACTTGGTTGATTCATCAACTTGCACAGCTTCCTCATAACTCTTTGTTTACCTTTATCAGTCAACAAAATATAACTCAGTGTAGGGGAGTACTTCTGTGGTGGTCTGCTAGTTCTGGCAGATCTCCTAAGTTCAGTCAAAGGAATGTTTTGATTTACTTTTGGGGGTATATTTTCCTGGTCTTCCTAAACAATATTCTCCATCTCAATAACTAGAAGATATCCCAATTGAATCACTTTTGACTTTTTGGATTCATCACTTGTGCTCTCAGACTCTGTTCTCAACCTGTCTTTATACAAGGCACCTTCATTGAACATCACGTCCTAACTCATGATAACCTTATGACTTTGGTCATCCCAGAACCATTAACCAAACTCGGTACTACCATAGCCAATAAAGAAACATATTTTAGATTTCGCATCAAGTTTACTTCTAACAGCAGAATCAATATAACTATAAGAAACACAACCAAAAACTTTCAAGAATGAAAGATTTTCCACTTTGCCACTCCTGACATCTTTTTCTATTTTGAAATCTAATGGTGTTGAGGGACCTCTGTTGATCAAATAGGAAGTGGTGCTAATAGCCTTAGACCAGAACATCTTTGGCAATCCTACATGTAATCTCATGCTCCTAGCACACTCGTTCAAAGTCTTATTCATCCTCTCTACCACGCCATTCTGTTGAGGTTTTCCAGGAATGGTCTTCTTCATCTTGATTCCATTATCAACATAGTACCACTTGAAATCATCATCTATGTATTCTCCCCCATTATCTGACTGCAAGCACTTCACCTTCAAATTTGTCTCATTCTCAACCATTGTTCTCCATCTCTTGAATGTGTCAAAGACATTAGATTTCTTTTTCAGGATATAAACCCATACCTTTCTGCTTGCATCATCAATAAATGTCACATACTAGTTAGAACCCCCAAGGGAAGCAACAGTTGAAGGCCCCCCCACATCTGTGTAAACCAACTACAATTTTGTTGTCTTTTGTTCATTTCCACCCTTAGAAAGTTAACCCTTTTCTGCTTTCCAAAAATACGGCCTTCACACAAACTGTTGTTTAAAATTTTTAACCCTGGTAGCTTCCCTTTTGATGAAAATATTTTCATTTCTTTCCCACTCATGTGATCGAGCTTATAACGCCATAAATTAGTATCGGTAACAACATCAACAACTGCAATAGTGTCTCTGCAACTGGAAGTTATATAAAGAGTTCTAGTTTTAACTCCTCATGCAACAACCATGACTCCCTTAGTGTATTTCTAGGTAGCCCCATTAAAAGTCACAATATGACCTTCATAATCAAACTGCCCAACTAAGATCAGATTATGCATCAGTTTTGGCACATGTCTCACCTTGTGAATTTTCCACACTGACCTGTTTGACATCCTCAAACTGACATTACCAATACTAACAATATCCAAATGTTCTCTATCACCAAGATACACCTTCCCATGATCTCACAGTGCGCAGTGGTGTGAAAAAAAAGCCCCTAACTCTAACACTCAAGAGTCAATAGGGCTGTCAAACGACAAGAGTAAAGCATCTTGTACTTCTTTAGTCATCGCAATTGCAGTATAGTTTTTCTTTTCATCATTCTTTGGTGCTTTTTCGTTCTTTTTTATGTGACCAGACTTGCAAAAATTCCAACATTCCACAATCCTTGAATTTGAACTTGCTTCTACCATTCCTTGACTTCCCTACACCATTGCCCCCATTGAAATTCCTCTAGAAGTTCCTGTCCCTAGTATCGACAGTTAGGGCAGAATTAGATGTCGATGATTCTCCGGAGTCCTTTATATGAACTTCCTCCACAAGAATGGTATCCCGAACATCATTAAATATCAACTTCCTGTTGCCTACAAAGTTGCAGATCGTAGCCCTCATAGGCTCCGAACAATTTGGCAGAGACACTAAAAGAATTAAATCATGAACTTCATCATCAAATTTAATTTGAATGGAGGTCAATTGATAGACAATCGTGCTAAACTCATTCAAATACGATGCCACTGATGTATTTTCTATCATCTTTAAATTAAAGAGTTTTTTCATGAGATGTACCTTATTATTTGCAAAATCCTTTTCATACATGTCGAACAAAATCTTCATCATCCCTAATATGGTTTTCTCCGACACCACATTGTGAGCAACATTTTTTGATAGAGTTAACCGAACTACTCCCAACACCTGCCTATCGAGGAGATTCCACTTATCATCTTTCATACATTCTGGCTTCATATCCAGAAGTAGTGTGTGTAGTTTTTTAATGTATAGATAATCTTCTATCTGCATCCTCCAGAACACAAAATCCATACCATCAAACTTGTTGATTCCAAGTGTCAATTCTTCTCCACCAGCCATTGCTCTCAATCATGAACCAAAGCTCTGATACCACTTGTTAGGAATTAGATGCCCTAATTCCAAACTAATGATAGAAATAATAATAATCGTGGAAGAAAAGAAAAGCAAGCACGAAAACAAACAGCAAGATTTATATAGATTCGCCTCAAAGTGAGACTACATCTTGTCTTCTATCGTATAGTAATCCACTATAAAGATGAAATAGTTTACAAGAGAAATTTCACACACTTATAAGTGTTTTATGATTTTTTTGAATTGCCCACCGTGAGGTAGATTAGTTGGCCCACAAGTCTTTGATAGTTGCCATTATTAATATCTTCTCTAGAACTTGCACATAATTTAACAATTGCATCCATAGGTGTATCTATTGGGCGGCATGCCATCATTCATGTTTCTTCGAGGAGGTCCAAGGCATACTTCCTCTAAGATAATAGTATCCCATACTTGGATTTAAGAACTTCTATGCCCAGAAAATATATTAGAAGTCCAAGATCTTTAGTTTTAAATTTAAGACATATCATATTTTTTACTTATAGTATATCATGCGCATCATTGTTGGTTAAGATAATATCATCAACATACACAACCAATAATATCTTTCCTTACGAGTTATCTTTAAAAAATACCGAATTATCGACTGAGCACCGAAGAAATCCAAACCGTAGTAGTGCTTGGTTAAATTTATCAAACCTGGCCCGATGGGATTGTTTAAGCCCATGTAAAGACTTCTTTAAGTGGCATACGAACTCCCCCTCAACCATATAACCAGGTGGTTGAATCATATAAATTTCCTCTCGTATATCACCATTTAAGAAAATATTTTTTTATATCGAGTTGATAGACAGGCCATGAAGAGTTAGCGGCAACCGATAATAGGATACGAACCAAATTTAACTTGGCAATAGGAGAGAAGGTCCACTCATCATCCACTCCATAACATAGAGTGTACCCTCTAGTGATGAGGTGGACCTTAAGGCAAGCAATGGACCCATCCGGATTATGTTTAACGAAAAATACCCATTTTCAACCCACTGGTTTCTTACCTATCGAAAGAGGTGCTTAGTGCCATGTCTGATTTTCATATAAGGCTTGCATTTCCTCATCCATAGCCACCTTCCATCCTGGATGTTGTAGGGCCTCTTGATAGGACTATAGAAAAGAAATGGAAGAAAGAGATGCAAGGAAATGAGAACATGTGGAAGACGAACAATGGCGAGACATAAAGTTGAATATATGATGAGAAGTAGTTCAAGAATGACGTTCTTTTCATAGAGGAATGAGCCGAGTATCAAATTGTGGACCAAATGAAATAGAGGAAGGACTTACCTCTGTAGGATCCAAAAACTCCATAGGTGTGGTGTCGCCTGGTGCTTCAGGGGGTGGAGTGACATCGGCATTAAAGGGCACAAATGGACGACGAGTGGTAGGTGGGAATGACAAACCCGAAGGAGCATCATTTGAGGAATAGAATGAGGTGTCCTAAAAAAAGGTCACATCCCGAGACACAAGTAACTGTCAAAGGGTAGGATTGTAACAGACATAACCTTTTTGGGCGAGAGAGTAACCCAAGAAAATGCACTTCATAGAATGAGGAGCAAGTTTACTTTTCTGAGTAGATGTGATATGGACGAAACATGCACATCCAAAAACCTTATGGGAAGAGAAAATGGGTCTTCACTAGGAAATAATATAGAATATGGAGTCTTATAACCAAGTACAAATGAAGGTAACCTATTGATAAAAGTATGGCATGAGGCCAATAAAAGTAGGGTCCCTTCATGGAGTAGAGGAGGCCCTGAACAACCTCAAGGAGATAACAATTATTTCTTTCAGCAACACCATTTTGTAGAGGTGTGCAAGCAGAAGATGTTTGATGGATAAGGCTATTAGCTTTATAGAATTATTGAAACTCATAAGACAATTATTCTTTAGCACTATCAGACCTACGTATTTGAATTTTCTTATCAAATTGGGTTAATACCATAGCATGAAAGGCCTTAAAAATAGTAATTATTTCATATATTTCTTTAAAAGATATAACCAAGTAACCCAGGTAAAATCATCAACAAAAGTAACAAAATATTTTACTTGAGAAATATTGGAGACACACAGGGGTCCCCATACATCAGAATGTACAAGAGAAAAAGGAGCAACACTTGTATTTTTAGGCCGAGGAGAATATGTAGTCCGTTGGTGTTTGTTTAATTGACAAATCTCACAATTTAAAGTAGACAAAGACTTTAAAGAAGGAAATAAATGTCGAAGAGAAGATGTAGATGGATGGCCAAGCTGGTTGTGCCAAAGTTGTGCCAAAGTTGTGCCTCGGATGGAGAGGATGAAAGTGCGGCTAACGGAGGCAGGTCAAAGTAATACAAGCACCCTTTTTCATGGCCTCCACCAATCACCCGCTTCATTGTTAGATCATAAAATACACAAAAAAAGGGTCAGAAGGTGAAAGAGCAGTTTAGATGTTTTGTGAACTGACTTATCGAGAGTAAGTTTAAAGGAAATTGAGGAACAAATAGGACATCTCAAAGTGGGATAGAGGGTGTAATAGAAAATGATCTCTTGCCAAGTAATTTATGTTGAATTTAGGATCCCTTTTCCAATATTCTGGACAAGAGAAAGGAGAAAGAAAAAGAAGAAAAGGGAAGATGAGCTCTCGGGTAGAGAGAAGAAAAAAAGAAAAGAGAGATGTGCCCCAAGCAAAGAAAGAGAGATTTACTCAAGAAGGAGATGTGTAACTTGATTAATTCCGAATTACAAATCCTCTATTTATATTAGATGCAGAGATAAATTCCTTATACAATTAGCCTTTCAATCTCCTAATTACATTCCGACTCTAACTCTCTAAGATAAGTCTATCAACACAATCTACTAGAAGTCTAATATGAGTTGAACTAGAACTCTTCTTCAATAACGTGAATATAAGGGAGGAGGCCAGCTTGTGGCCTTATCCTTGTGGGTACCACATGATCTTCCAGCTCATGTTGATAGGGTTGTCAGCTCGTGGTATCTTTGTGGGTCCCACTTGATCTTCAAGTCTTCTAACTCATTTCAGCTTGTGCTTCTTATCTTCTTAACTCATCCTAGCTTGGATGAGGATTCTTCTAGGTGTCCCACATCTTCATGGTGGGTCCAACCAGCTTTTGTACCATGGTGGGTCCAACCAGCTTTTGTACCATGGTGGGCCCACATTGTAACACTCCCCCTCAAGCTGGGGGCGAGAAAACATCATAAATGCCCAGCTTGCTGCAGATGGTAGACATAATCTTGTGAGTGACCGTCTTGGTGAAAATATCTGCAACTTGACTTTGTGATGATATAAGCCTTACAGATAAAAAACCTGCTTGGAACTTTCCACATATAAAATGGCAATCCACATCAATATGCTTTGTTCTTTCATGGAAGACTGGATTTGATGTAATGTGTATTGCTACTTGATTATCACAATATAGATCCATCGGAGCTTCTTTGTAGAATCCCAATTCAATAAGAAGAGATCTTATCCATAGGAGTTCACTAATAGTGTATGTCATGGCTCTGTATCCTGCTATTGCACTAGACCGTGCTACTACATTTTGCTTCTTGCTTTTCCATGTAACCAAATTTCCTCCAACCATCGTACAAAATCCCAAAGTAGATTTTTTGTCATCTAGGGATCCTGCCCAGTCTACATCTGATAATCCTTTGATGTTGAAGTCACCATGGTTTTTATAGAGAAGCCCTCTTCCTGGATCTCCTTTCAGATATTTTAGTATCCTTTCAAGTGCTTGCTAATGACTATGTTGTGGCTTGTGCATGTATTGACTTACCACACTTCCTGCATATGATATATCCGGCCTTGTTACACATAGTTAAATAAGTCTTGCCACTAGTCTTTGATATTTTCCAATATCTACATCTTCTCCAGTGCCTCCACATAATTTTTTATTTGAGTCCATAGGAGTGTTTGCTGGTTTTCATCCCATCATTCATGTCTCCTCTAGTAGATCAAGGGCATACTTCCTTTGGGATAGCACAATCCCATGTCTGGATTGTAATACTTCAATACCCTAAAAATATTTGAGTAGTCCAAGATCCTTCATCTTGAATTTAGCACATATTTTTTTCCTTTATTTTTTGGATGCCCTCGGAATCACTACCAGTTAAAATGATATCATCTACATATACAGCCAGAATTACCTTACCTCTCGATGTGTTTTCAATAAATATTGAGTGATCTCCATAGCATCTGTAAAATCCGGCTCTTATGAGGGCTTGACTAAATTTCTCCAACCATGCCTGAGGGGACTGATTTAGACCATACAAAGATTTTTTTATGCGGCATAGTGAGTCCCCCTCAACCACATACCCGAGTGGTTGTTGCATATAAATTTCTTCTTTAATATCCCCATTCAGAAATGCTTTTTTCACATCAAGTTCATATATAAGCCATGATGAATTAGCCGCCAGAGATAATAATATACGTAACAAGTTCATTTTTGCCACTGGAGAGAAGGTTTCTTCATAATCAATTCCATAACACTGAATATAACCTTTGGCAACCAGTTGAGCTTTCATTCGTGCAATTGACCCATCCAGATTATGTTTGACAGTATAAATGCACTTGCAACCAACGGAGTTTTTATCTATTGGAAAAGGAAACAGTGACCATGTCTGATTGTCATTAAGTGCCTTCATTTCTTCATCCATTGCTGCCATCCACCCTGGATGTTGTAGAGCCTCTTGATAGGACTGTAGAGCAGACATGGAGGAAATAGAAGAAAGAAACTGACAACATAAAGGAGAGAGGCGATGATGAGACACAAAATTTGAAATGGGATGAGAAGTAAAAGGTCTAGTGCAACAATAGGATGAGTATCATATTGAGGGCCAAAAATAACTGGGGATGAAGGCCTTACCTCTATTGGATTTGTTAACTCGGCAGGTGTGGTGTCGGCCACTTGCTCTGGGGTTGAATAATCTTTGTATCACGGGGCACAACTGGTAGAGGGGAACCTAGTACTGAGGACAGACCAGGAGGAGCACTATCAGAATAAAATGAGGAGTCCTCAAAAAATGTTACATCCCTGGACACAAATAAATGTTGGAGAGTGAGACTATAACAAACATAACCTTTGTGTGCGAGAGTATCCCAAGAAGATACACTTGATAGATTTAGGATCAAGTTTGTTGTGTCTAGGAAATGAATTATGAACAAAGCACTGACATCCGAAGACTTTCAAAGGTAGTGAAAACGGATCATCATTTGGTAATAATCTAGAGTAAAGAGATTTATTACCAAGAACAGAAGATGGTAGACGATTTATAAGAAAGCAAGCCGTAAGGACTGCATGAGGCCAATAAAAGTATAGAACTTTCATGGCATATAATAAACCTCAAGCTACCTCAAGAATATGATGATTTTTTCGTTCAGCTACACCATTTTTTGAGAATTTAGACACGTGATGTTTGATGGATAATGTCATTTTCTTGACAAAAAGAGTCAAGGTCTTTGGAAACATATTATTTGGCATTATCAGACAAGAGAATTTTTATTTCTGACCACACTGTGCGAGTACCATAACATTAAATGACTTAAAAATAAATGGTAAACGCTCCTTAAATTTAAACAACCAAGTTGTACGAGTAAAATCATCAATAAATGTAATAAAATATTTTGCTTGAGCAATGTTGGAGACACTCAAGGGCCCAAACATCAGTATGAATTAAAGAAAATGGAGTAACATTTTTTACTTCTGGATGAGGAGATTCTGTACTCCTTTGATGTTTACTCAATTGACAAACCTCACCATGAAATTCTAACCTTACTTTAAGAGAAGGAAACATATAATGAAGAGACTGTGCAGATGGATGTCCCAAACGATTGTGCCATAACCTTGTCTCCTTTTCAGTAGTGGAAACCATATTCATTTTGGCACGTCCAAGTAGTCAAACCCCCCTTGTTCATGACCTCCACCAATCACCTGCTTCGTTATAAGATCCTGAAATACACATGAAGTGGGTGAGAAGGTAACAGAGCAATTAAAATATTTTATCAGTTGATTAACAGATAATAGATTCCAAGGGAAAGTAGGAACGAAAAGAATATTAGTGAGTAGAAGTGATAGTGTGACAGAAGTGGATCATTTCCCTTGGACTTTGGTTTGAGAACCGTCAGCTATGGTAACAAACTTGTGTAAAAGACTCAGAGATAGAGAATGTAATAAATTTTTGTTAACTGTAAGATGCTCGGAGGCTCCTAAGTCAATTATCTAGGATGAAGATGAGGTAGATAGCATACCTGAAGTAGTAGTTGCAGCAGTAGTTGCAGAGGAACTAGGAGAAGAACCCAACATTGTCTTCATTTTCTGAAATAGCTCACACTCTTCATCAGTAAAAAAATTTTGTGTTGCTGATTTTGTGGGTTCTTCTTCTTTTGTATCACTTACAAAGGCTTGATTAGCCTTTGTCAATTCTAACTGTCCATTGACTTTATAACATATTTCTTTATAATGCCTTATTATCCACTGTAATTGTATGCCTTGTAATCCTTGTAATAGCATAGCACCACTCCTTCCATCTCTTCCTCTGCCTCCTCTATAACCTCTTCCATGGCCTCAACTGCGATCAGATGATGGTCCTCTATGATCGGTATACATAGCGGATGATACTTCAGTAGTGGAGAAAGAAGTGTCTGGAATACAGAGTAGTGTTGCACATACATCATCAAACTTGGGGACAACAGAAGCACTCAAAAGTTGACTCTTGGCAATCTCAAGATGGGGTTTAATATTTTCAAGGCAAATAGTAGTAATTAAGGCTTCCTTCTATTTTTCCTGGATAGAAATATTTGTGGTTGAAGGCTGAGCTAACTTCCACTCTTGAAGAAAACCTCTAAAGTGGGGCCAAGTACTCATGGATATTTTCTCCTTATTTAGTATTCAACATCCATTGGGGAATATCATATGGTCTATGTAGAGTATCCGGGCAAGAGTACAGTTTAGCACATGTCTCCAAAATTTGTTTAGTAGTGTCAAGATAAATGACATTGTTGGAGATATGTTCTTCCATGCTGTTGATTAGCCAACTAATTACCAAGGTATCATTTTTCAACCATTTATTATAAAAAATATCATCTTCATCAATAGGTGGTCCTCGGGTGGTGACCAAGTAGGTCTTTTGTTATAAGAAACCTTCGAACCGATGTGGATCAACTCATAAAATTTGAAACCCCATATAAGGGTATAGTGGTAATTCTTAGTATATCACTTTTGATATTCATATTCTCTTCAGCCATTATAGGCCCTTCTTCAAAAAAAATTCTAACAATAACACCAAGTAAAATGCTTCAAAGAACTCGATGTATGGGGAATTTTTAGCATTGATGCTAAATTATTATTCCGATTTTTTTCTCTAATACCACTCATAAGAGATTCAATAACAATCTTCTATATCAGGGGACTCTTGTTACCACGAAAAAAAATTCCAACAATCTAATCATGGACTGGTCTCAGTTAACAAAATTTCCAAACCGAAAAAACTGTTTTGATAGCTTCTTCTAGATGGAGAGGCATGCACATCCAAAATATAATAAGATGAAAAGCATTCACATACTCATATTTAAATCATCTTCTAAATTCAGAAACCAATAACATGAAGGAAAAAAAATTAAGCACTTATCTCACGGTTTGTGACTTCCTTGACAAAAGAGCCATCTTTGAGTGGTGTCGATCATCACTTTTTTAAAGAATTCCTTTTGATGAGGGATCCTAAATTTAATGCTCTGATACCATGTTGAATTTAGGATCCCTTTTAAAATATTCTGAGCAAGAGAAAGGAGAAAGAAAAAAAAAGAAAAGGGAAGAAGATCTCTCGGGTAGAGAGAAGAAAAAAAAGAAAAGAGAGATGAACGCCAAGCAAAGAGAGAGAGATTTACTCAATAAAGAGATGTGTAACTTGATTAATTCCGAATTACAACACCTCTATTTATATTATAGGAAGAGATAGAGTCCTTATACAATTAGCCTTTCAATCTCCTAATTACATTCCAACTCTAACTCTCTAAGATAAGTCTATCAACACAATCTACTAGAAGTCTAATATGAGTTGAACTAGAACTCTTATTCAATAACGTGAATATAAGGGAGGAGGCCAGCTCATGGTATCATTGTGTGTCACACTTGATCTTTAAGTCTTCTAATTTATTTCAGCTTGTAATTCTTATCTTCTTAACTCGTGCTAGCTTGGGTAAGGACTCTTCTTGGTGTCCCACATCCTCATGGTGGGTCCCACCAGCTCGTGCACCATGGTGGGTCCCACATTGTAACACTTTTGTGTGAGTACCATTAGTTATTGTAACAAACTTATTGGGAATACACGGAGATAATGAATTGAGCATGTTTTTGTTACCTAAGAGATGTTCGGAAGCCTCAGAGTCTAATATCCAAGATGAAGAGAAGTGGAAGAAAGCATACCTGAAGCAATAGTGGTAGCAGCTGCAGGTAAAGATGTAAGGGAAGACTCCATAAATGACTTCATTTTTTGAAATGTTTCATATTCTTCATGAGTGAGACTCATCTTCCCGGTTTGTGATTCAGCCTTATCTTCCTGTTTATCAATTTTAACGAAGGTTGGAGTAGCTGTGGCCCATTCCGGTTTGCCATGAAGCTTCCAAAAATTTTCCACAAGGTGGTTCTAACCACCACAATAGGTGCATATGTGAGGCTCTGTACGAGAGTAGGTATGACCGATTCTACCATCTCTTGTTGGACCTCCACTAAATTTTTTGTCGCGTCCTCGGTTGGAAGATGATGTACCTCTATTACCTGAATACATAGCCGATGGAGCATCATTATGCGAGTTAAGAGATGGATCAGGGATTCACAGCAATGTGTCACTTATTTCATTAAAGGATGGTAGTGCGGAGGAGCTAAGGAGTTGAGTCTTAGCAACTTCAAGTTATGGTTTGATATTTTTCAAACAAATTGTTGTTGCTAAAGCTTCCCTTTGCCTTTGTTGAACCAAAATATCGGTGGAGTATGGATGAGTGATCTTCCACTCTTGAAGGAGACCCCAAAATCGAGCCAAAAACTCATGAATATTGTCCCCTTGCTTAGTATTTAGCATGTTTTGCAAGACATCAAACAACTTTTGTAAAAAGGCTGTACTAGAATATAACTTAGCACAAGAGTCCCAAATTTCTTTGGATGATTCCAAGTGGACAACATTGTTGGCTACATGTTCTTCCATACTATTAATAAGCCAACTAATAACCAAATTTTCATTCTCAACCCACTTGAGATAGGATAGCTCTTCTTCATCAATCGGTGGAGAAGGTTTGGTTAAGTGACCGAAAAGGTCTCGAGTAATAAGAACCTCTACTACCAATTGAGACCCACTAAGATAATTTGATAGTCCGCTTAAGGGAGTAGTAGTAATTTTTAATATGTTCCTCTTACTACTTGTATTTCCAGCATCCATCTTGAAGCAAACAAATGCATAAAACACACTCAAGATCCAATTATAGAATTTCCAAATTTAAGAGTGAGTAAAACCGTCACTTTAAAATCATGCATAGGCTGCCAAATAATTCAATCCAAATGTCCAAAATAGATCAAATAGGGGAAGATCTTCTAAAAAAATCCACTAATTCAAACTTGAATAATCCTTGTACCAAATACTCCACTTGCAAATTGAGATATAGACTCTTATCCACATAATCAGGCACTAAATCATCAAAAAAATCGTGCCTATGTCAAGTGGAGCACCATCCAGAAATGAATCAAATCCTCTTATACCCTTAAAGCAAAAAAATCTCAAGAGGATAGAGTGAAAACTTGTGCCTTTAACTCACAATTCCAAAAACGTGGCTAATCACTTAAGAACCACAATTTTCTTTCTTTGAGATCCTTTGTAGCAAATCAGGTCTCTTATAAATCTCAACTCATAGGGAAAATCCAACTTTCAAATAGCGAAGTGTTGGAATTCAAGAGATCAAAGAAGGCATCAGAATAATAAAGGCACGTAGATGAATTTTCATCATGCTGGAATTTAAACTCAAGCTGATTTACCAGCTAAATAAAACAGTCCACATGAGCAGCACTAAGTGTAAGATGACTTGCAGCAACATGTGCTGGAATACCAACTCATAGGAAATCGAACCAAGTCACATGTAAGTAACTGAAGCTCAAATCATTTCCATCACATAAGCATCCTCTTCTCAAATCATCAATCTTGATAAAACAACTTGTAACAACCAATCTTGATCAAACTTGTAATTTAGCTACAAGAAGACCAATATTATACCATCTTCTTAACACAAAGAATTAACCTTCCCAACTTCTCATATGAAGGTCATCTTTTCTTGATGTAATCTAGAGATCAAAGGCTCAACATATAGCAAAGAAAATGTATAAATAATAACCAGAAATGGCTTATCTCTTCATGGCTGGATTTCTTCCTTCATGAGTAACTTGTATGAGATCTTCATAATTTTTCCTTGTATACTTTAACATTGGGGATCCTAAACTCTAAGCTCTGATACCATATAGAATTTATGATCCCATAATAAGAACTTCAACCAAACTAGGAAGAAGAAGGAAGAGAGAGAGAGGAGAGATCAACCACCAAGGGAGAGAGCTTGGATGAAGGAGAAGAGAGAGAGTGCCTACAAAAGGGAGAGAGCTTTTATGAATTTTGGGAAAAGGAGGAGAGAGATTTAATGTCCTACCTCTTAGCCAATGGCCTATAATTATAGCTTTTTACAATGCCCTTAGGACTAAAACATTATAAAAGAAGAATATAAAAGAGACAAGTATTTACAAATTCATGCCGTCTTTATGAAAAGTTTTCTGATTTACCAATATGCTACCTCTTGGATGTGTGGGCTTTCATTCATTGGGTGTCTGGGTTTGAGCCTATCTTCAACATTCTTTCTGAACTTTTTCTCATAATTTGGCAAAGGCCGGAAAAACATCCTCCTTGTAAGCTAGGAAATCTTTCCATGTGAACCTAGAATAGACATCTACAACCACTAAAGTGAGACATTTACTTCCCTTTTAGGTTTAAGGTTCAAGTAGAACCATCTTAATCCATGTGGATTAGTTAATGTTGATTTCTAGGGCCAACACATAAACCCAATAGATCTCAAGGAAAGGAGAGAAGAGAGGAACTCTAGCTCTTGGGAGAGAGGAGAGAAGAAACCAAGGGAGAGAAGGAAGAAGAAAAGAGACAGAAGTGAATGGAAAAATTTGAGCCAAGAGGAAGAGGTTTGAATGCTCTACCTCATGCCTCAAGGTTGTATTTATAGTTGTGTGAAGGTGTTTACATTAACTACAATGCCCTTATGGCTACATGCTTCAAAAGGAAAAAGACATAAGAATACATACAACAACTTGCATAATTACAATTCTAAGCCATCTCTATGAAAGTTCTCCTTATTTACTAGCCATTCCGCTTCTACAAATGTGGGTGTCTTTTGAAATTCCCCCTCAAGCTAGTATTTGTAATTTCACTTCACAAATAATCTTGGTCAAGAAACTTGTGTGCTTGTAAAAAAAGAAATTTTGATTACCTTGATTTGATTCATCTTCTTCTTGTTCACATCTTGCTTGTAGTCTTCATATCTTTCTCATCTTGTCTCTCCCTTACTTGGATATTCTAACCACATAAAACTTGATTACCACAACACATGGAATTTTTCATTGTTGGTGCATCTTCTTCTAGGTCTTCCCCTAAAGCTAGGGATCTCTTTGTTTTTTACCAAGAGACCCAACTTGCACAACATAATGGAAAGAGAACAAAAATCACTCCTAGTCGTACGACAAAGCTCCATACACCAATCAAAATGATCGTAGTCTAAAAACTCACTTTGCTTAATTTCAAAGGCAGAAAAGTAGCCGAACTTTAGGGCACAACAAAGAGACTACTCACTTTTTTAGGGTAGCTCAAACAAAAAACACCTCTTGGATGAAGAATAAAAAGACTTTAGTCAAGTTGGATGTTGGGCACACTACTAAATTTTTAAGTATGGAGTTTATAGGCATTGCTCTAAAGTAATTTTAACAAAAAAAAAAAATTGAAGAAAGTACTTTGAGGAATTAAGGATGTGAATAGAAAGATAGCAACTCTCATACTTAAAAAGAAAGGAGGTGCACAATGCATCTTTTCATACTTCCAAGTAAGAAGGAGGCACTTTTAGACAAACAAATGGATAAAAATGGATAAGGTTTTACTCAAAAGAGAGGTAAAAAAATAATTCCTCTATGAACATGATGGTTAAAGAAACTTAAAAACCTCAATAAGAAAGTTTTGAGATTGATCATAATAATCAAAACTTTCTAAAAAGAGACTTATAATATAAGGATATTACTTTTGAACACAAATAGACCAATTTTCAAAGAAATATTCAAGAGATAATTTCTGGAATAAGAGAGATCTGGGACTCTAATATTTGGAATTTCAAATGAGAAAACAAGACTTTCTAATTAAAATATTTTAGAATTTGTCAAAAAAGGAAACTAAACTCATATGTGGAAGACTTCTCTTAAGGATACTAATGTAATGTGAGATCAAAGAAAGAAAAATTTTAATGAATGGAAGATAATCAATTAGGTAAAATCTTGCCTGGAGTTTGAAAACAAATAGGAAACTTAGCCAACATGTTAAGGAATAGCCCCACTTGGATTAGTGAGAAGAAATATGTTGAGTTTATCAATTGGAAAAAAGGTTTCCTAAGATGGGTAGTCATTTTGGGATAGGCCTTGAACCCATCTTCAAATGATATTAGAGCATATAGAGATTAGGATCCCCCTTGATGAAGTATACAAAAAAATATTTATGAAGATTTGGCCATGAAATGACTCATGAAGGAGGGAAACCAACCATGAAGAGATAAGTTATTTCTGGTTATTATTTACACACTTTCCTTGCTATATATTGAGGCTTTGATCTCTGGATTACATCAAGATAAGATGATCTTCATATGAGAAGTTGTGAAGATTAATCACTTGTGTTAAGAAGATGTTATCATCTTGGTCTTCTTCTAGCTAAATTACAAGGTTGATCACGATTTGTTGTTACAAGTTTTTTTTATCAAGATTGTTGATTTGAGATTCAGTTACTTACATGTGACTTGGAACAATTTTCTATGAGTTGGAATTCCAGCACATGTTGTTGCAAAGCCTCTCACACTTAGTGTTGCTCATGTGGTCTGTTCATTTAGCTGGTGAATCAACATATGTTTAAATCCCAACATGATGAAATTTCATCTGCGTGCCTCAACTATTCTGTTGTCCTCTCTACTCTCTTGAACTCTTATTTGAAAGTTGGATTGTCCCTATGAGTTGAGATTTATAAGAGACCTTATTTGCTACAAAGGATCTCAAAGAAAGAAAAGTGTGGTTCTTAAAGTGTCTATCCATGATTTTGGAATTTTGGGTTAAGGCATAAATTTTAACTCTATCCTCTTGAGATTTTTTTAAAAGGAAATAAGAGGATTTGATTCATTTCTAGATGGTGACTCCACTTGACATAGGCACAAATGTTTTGATGATTTGGTGCCTGATCTTATGGATAAGATTCTATATCTCAATTTGCAAGTGACTAATTTGGTACACGGATCCTTCAAGTCTGAATTAGTGGATTTTTTTGAGAAGATCTTCTCTTATTTGGTCTATTTGAGACATTCGGATTGACTTATTTGGCAGCCTATACATGATTTAAAGTGCCTTCCCACATTGACTTTCCTCACTCTTATACTTGGAGCTTCTATAAGTGATCTTAAGTGTGGTTTAAGCATTTTTTTTACTTCAAGATGGATGCTGGAAATAAAAGTAGTAAGAGTTACATACTCAGAATTACTACTATTTCCTCAAGGGGCCTTTCAAATTATCTTAGTTGGTCGCAATTGGTACAAAGGTTCTTATTACTCATGACCTTCTTGATCACCTAAACAAACCTTCTCCATCGATTGATGAAGAAGATCTACCCTACTTCAAGTGGGTGATGAATGATATTTGGTCATTAGTTGGCTTATTAATAGTATGGAAAAATATGTAGCCAACAATGTTGTCCACTTGGAAATAGCCAAAGACATTTGGGACACTTCTGCTAAGTTATATTCTAGAAAGGCCTCTTTGCAAAAATTGCTCGATGTCTTGAAAAACATGCTAAATACTAAGCAAAGGGATAGTATTCATGAGTTTTGCCTCAGTTTTGGGGTCTCCTTCAACAGTGGTAGATTGCTCAACCATGCTCTACTAATATTTCGGTTCAAAATAGGCAACGGGGAGCTGTAGCGGCAACAATTTGCTTGACGAATATCAAGCCATACCTTGAAGTTACTAACACTCAACTTCTTAGTTCCTTTGAACTTCTATCCTTTGATGAAATCAGTGCCACATTGCTGTGAATCCCTGATCCATCTCTTACCTTACATAATGATGCTCCATTGGCTATGTACTCTGGTCATAGAGGTAAATCATCCTCCAACCACAGACGCAACATAAATTTTATAGGAGGCTGAACAAGAGGTAGTAGAACCGGTCCTATCAACTCACGCACGGAGCCCCACATATGCACCTATTGTGGCTATCAGAACCACATTGTGGAAAGTTTTTGGAAGCTACATGGCAAACCAGATTGGGCCACGGCTACCCCATCCTCCATTACAATTGATAAACGGGAAGATAAGGCTGACTCACAATTCGAGAAGATGACTCTCACTGCTGAAAACTATGACACTTTTTAGAAAATAAAGGCAATTATGGAATCTTCCCTTCCACCTTTACTTACAGCTGCTACCACTATTACTTCAGGTATGTTTTTGTCATATTCCTATCTTGGATAATAGACTCTGGGGCTTCCAAACATCTCTCAGGTAACAAACACATGCTCAATTATTTATCTTCGTGTATTCCCAATAAATTTGTTACTATTGTTAATGTTACCCAAACCAAAGTACTTTGCAAGGGATCCTCTTCTATTGCAACCTTTATCCCACTTCAAGATGTCTTATATGTTCCTCAATTCCCTTTAAACTTACTCTCGGTAAGACAACTCACAAAACATCTAAATTGCTTTGTCACCTTCTCACTATCTTCTTGTGTATTTCAGGATTTAACTACATAGCGGGTAATTGCAGGCGGCCATGAAAAATGGGGCTTGTATTAATTCGACCTGCCACCGTTAGGTGCAATTTCATGCTCCACATCCAAGGCACAATGTTGGTACAACCAACTTGGTCATCCATCTACACCTTCCCTCCGCTATTTATTTCCTTGTTAAAGTCTTTATCTATTTTCAATTGTGAGGTTTTTCAATTAAGCAAGCACCAAAGGAGTGCATATTTTCCTCGGCCTAAAACTACTAGTGTTGCTCCTTTTTCTTTCATACTTTATGATGTATGGGGACCCTTATAATATTTCTCATGTTAAATACTTTGTTACTTTTGTTGATGATTATACCCGATTTACTTGGTTATATCTTTTTAAATAAATATTTGAAATAATTATTATCTTTAAGGCCTTTCATGCTATAGTGTTAACTCAGTTTGACAAGAAAGTTTAAATACTTAGGTCTGATAATCCTAAAGAATATTTGTCTAGTGAGTTTCAATCATTTTGTGAAGGTCATGGCCATATCCATCAAACATCTTTTACCTACAACCTTCAATAGAATGGTATTGCAGAAAGAAAGAACCATTATCTCCTAGAGGTTGATTGGGGCCTCCTCTACTCCATGAAGGTACCTTACTTTTATTGGCCTCATGCTCTACTTATGGCATATTTTCTTATCAATAGGTTACCCTCCTTAGTACTGGGTCATAAGACTCCATATTCTGTATTATTTCCTAGTGAAGACCAATTTTCTCTTCCTATAAAGGTTTTTGGATGTACATGCTTTGTCCATATCGTATATCCTTAGAAAAGTAAACTTGCTCCTCATTCTATGAAGTGCATTTTCTTGGGTTACTCTCACACTCAAAAAGGTTATGTCTGTTACAATCCTACCCTTTGAAGGTTACTTGTGTCTTAGCATATGACATTTTTTTTAGGACACCTCAGTCTATTCCTTGACAGATGCTCCTCCACTTTTGTCCTACCCTCCAACCATTCCTTGTCCATTTGTACCTTTTAATGCAGTTGTTACTTTGCCCTCTGAAGCACTGGCCGACACCTCACCTGTGGAGTTTTCGGATCCTACCGAGGTAAGTCCTTCTCCTATTCCATTTGGTCCATAGTTTGATACTCGGCCCATAACTCTAAGAAAAGAATGTCGTTCATGTACTACTTCTCATCCTATATACAACTTTATGTATCACCATCGTTTGTCTTCTGCTTGTTCTTAGTTCCTTGCATCTCTTTCTTCCACTTCTATTCTATAGTCCTATCAGGAGGCCCTGCAGCATCCAAGATGGAAGGTGGCTACGGATGAGAAAATGCAAACCTTATATGTGAATCAAACATGGTACTTAGCACCACTTCCGATTGGTAAGAAACTAGTGGGTTGTAAATGAGTGTTTTCTAATCAAACACAATCCAGATGGTGATGCAAACAAAGGTTGGTTTTACTTTGTTATATTGTGGGACCTACCATGGAGGCACAAGCTAGTGGGACCTACCGTGGAGGCACAAGCTAGTGGGACCCACCATGAGGATGTGGGCTAGATTTACTCTACTAAAATGTGGGACCGACCATGGAGGCACAAGTTGGAGGGACCCACCATGAGATTTCATGGGACCCACAAGGATAGCCACGAGTTGGCAATCTATCCTAGAAGGGCAGGTGGTTAGAATATCTTGTGGAAAGACACACCAAAAGGAAAAGTGATTTTGGTTGTATATGTTGATGATATTGTTTTAACCAATAGTGATTCTGAGGGCATTCAGGAAACCAAGGAAAAGAAGTACTACATTCCAAACATGGGATTATACTATCTCAAAGGAAGTATGTCTTTGATCTACTGGAGGAGACAAGAATGATGGGGTGTAGACCAGCAGGAACTCCTATGGATTCCAATACAAAATTATCTGCAGACACTGGAAAAAATGTGGATATCGTAAAATATCAAAGACTTGTGGGGAAACTTTTTTATCTCTGTGTAACAAGGCCGGATATATCATATGCAGTAAGTGTGCTGAGTCAATACATGCACAAACCACAACTTACTCACTGGCAAGCACTAGAAAGAATATTGCAATATTTAAAAGGAGCTCCAGGAAGAGGGCTTCTCGATAAGAACCATGGTCACTTCAACATAGAAGGGTTCTAAGATGTAGACTAGGCCGGATCCCTGGATGACAAAAAATCTACTTCGGATATTGTACAATGGTTGAAGGGAACTTGGTAACATGGAAGAGCAAGAACCAAAATGTAATTGCAAGGTCTACTGCAAAAATAGAATATAGGGCCATGGGACACATAGTTTGTGAACTTCTATGGATCAGATCCCTTCTCACTGAACTGGGATTCTATAAAGAAGCCCTTAAGGATCTACATTGCGACAATAAAGCGGCAATACATATCACCTCAAATCTTGTCTTCCATGAGAGAACAAAGCACATTGAAGTAGACTGCCATTTCACCCCAGAGAAATTCCAAGCCAGCATATTATCTCTCAAACAAATCTCCTCATAGGGGCAAGTTGTAGAGATTCTTACCAAACCAGTCACAGATAAGATCTTGTCCACCATATGCAGCAAGTTAGGCATTTATGAAGTTTTCTCACCCCCAGCTTGAGGGGGAGTGTTACAAGGTGGGACCTACCATGATCGCACGAGCTAGTGGGACCCACCGTGATCACGTGAGGTGCCATGATGAGTCACCACATGAGCTGGCATCTTTATCACATCAGTTGGAAGATTTGGCAATCTTCCTTGATTAATGAAATCAATTTCTCTTCCCTTGATTTATGTAAATTTGGATAATCATGATTGATGTAATTAGGGCTTTTAGGGATCCTATCTTATCTCTAATTATGTAATGAAAATAGTATAAATAGGGGTCTTGGTTGAAGGGTTCAATCAAGCTCTCCACTTCTCAACTCGTGAATAATCTCCCTCTAGCCTAAATTTTTTTTCTCTCTTTTCTCTTCTCTCCTCTCTACCCAAGATCTCTCTCTCTTCTTGCTTGAGGTTTCAATAATGGGGTTCTAAATTCAATAGATTGAAAGACCTTTACCACCAATCTTGCCTTGTACCGCTTGCTGCCATCATGTTCATCTTTTATTTGGTACACCCATTTGTTCTGCAAGGCCTTCTTCCCTTTTGGTAACTGGGTCAACTACCATGTCAGATTGGATAATAGTGAGTCCATCTCATCCCTCATGGCCGACTCCCACTTGGTTGATTCATCAACTTGCACGGATTCCTCATAACTCTCTAGATCACCTTTATCAGTCATTAAAATATAATTCAGTGCAGGGGAGTATGTCTGTGGTGGTCTGCCAGTTCTGGCAGATCTCCTAAGTTCATTCACATGAATGTTCTGATTTACTTCTGGGGGAATATTTTCCTGGCCTTCCTGAGCAATATTCTCCATCTCAATAACTTTAAGATCTCTCAACTCAATCACTTCAAACTTCTTAGCTTCATTGTTTGTGCTCTCAGAATCTGTTCTCAACCTATCTTTATACAAGACACCTTCATTGAAGATCACATCCTTGCTTCTGTTAACCTCTTGACTTTGGTCATCCCAGAAGAGAAAGTATACCTCGGTACCGCCATAGCCAATAAAGAAACATATTTTAGATTTAGAATCAAGTTTACTTCTAGCAATAGAATCATTATGAATATAAGAAACAAAACCAAACACTTTCAAGCAAGAAAGTTTTACTTCTTTTTCGCTCCAGACCACTTCTAGTATTTTGCAATCCAATGGTGTTGAGGGACCTTTGTTGATCAAATAGGTAGCGGTGCTAATAGCCTCAGGCCAGAACATCTTTGGCAATCCCGCATGTAATCTCACAATCCTAGCATGCTCGTTCAAAGTTCTATCCATCTTCTCAACAACACCATTCTGTTGAGATTTTCTAGGAAGGGTCTTCTTCATCTTGATTCCATTATCAGCACATTATCGCTTGAAATCATTATCTATGTATGCTTCCCGATTATTTGACCGCAGACACTTCACCTTCAAATCAGTCTCATTCTCAACCATTAATCTCCATCTCTTGAAGGTATAAAAAAACATCAGATTTCTTTTCAGGAAATAAACCCATACCTTTCTACTTGCATCATCAATAAATGTAACATAGTAGTTAGAACCACCAAGTGAGGTAACAGTTGAAGGACCCCACACATCCGTGTGAACCAACTCCAACTTTGTTATTTTTTACTCTCTAGCCTTAGAAAAGGTAACCCTTTTTATACTTGCCAAAGATACAACCTTCACACAAACTATTATTTACAGTTTTCAACCCTGGTAGCTTCCCTTTGGATTGAAGCTCTTTCATTCCCTTCTCACTCATGTGACGCAGCCTATAATGTCACAAATCAGAATTAGTAACAACATCAACAACTACAACCATGTCTCAGTAACTGGAAATGATGTACAGAGTTCTAGTTTTAACTGTTTAAACAAAAACCATGGCTTCCTTAGTGACTTTCTAGGCAGCACCATTAAAAGTCACATTATGACCTTCATCATCAAGCTACCCTATTGAGATCAAATTACGTACTATTTTTGGTACATGTCTCACTTGTGAATTTTCCACACTATCATATTTGACATCCTCAAACTGACATCACCAAGACCGAGAATATTCAAAGGTTCTCCATCAGCAAGATACACCTTCCTGTGATCTCTAGCAACATAGTTCTCCATGATCTAGCACATGTGCTATGGTGTGAAAAGAAGTTCCTGAATCTAGCACCCAAGAGTCAATAGGGCTATCAACTGACAAGAGTAAAACATCTTGTACCTCTTCAGTCATTGGATTTTCAGCATCATTTTTCTTTTCATCCTTCTTTGGTGCTCTACATTTCTTCTTTATGTGACCAAACTTGCCACAATTCCAGCACTCCACATTCCTTCCGAATTTGGACTTACTTCTTCCATTCCATTACTTTCCTCTACCGTTGCCCTTGTTGGAATTCCTCTCGAAGTTCCTGCCCCTAGTGTCAATACTTAGGGCAGAATTAGATGTCTACGATTCTCTAGAGTCCTTTCTATGAACTTCCTCTATGGTATCCCGAACATCATTAAAGATCAACTTCCCACTGCCTACAGAGTTGCTAACCGCAACTCTCATAGGTTTCCAACTATTTGGCAGAGACGCCAAAAGAATTAAATCATGAACATCATCATCAAATTTAATTTGAATCGATGTCAATTGATTGACAATCGTGCTAAACTCATTCAAATGTGATGCTACTGATGTATTTTATGTCATCTTTAAATTGAAGAGTTCTTTCATGACATGTACCTTATTATTTGTGGAAGGCTTCTCATATATGTCAGACAAAATATTCATCATCCACACTTTGGTTTTCTCTGACACCATGTAGTGAGCAACGTTCTTTGATAGTGTTAACTGGATTACTCCCAACACCTGTCTATCGAGGAGATTCCACTCATCATCTTACATAGTTTCTGGTTTCATATCCAAAAGTGACGCTTGCAGCTTTTACTGTACAAATAATCTTCGATCTAGATCGTCCAGAACGGAAAATCCATACCATCGAGCTTGTTGATTCCAAGTGCCGATCCTTCTCTGCCAGCCATTGCTTTCAATCATGAACCAAAACTCTAATATCAGTTGTTAGGAATTAGATGCCCTAATTCCAAATTAATGAGAGCAATAATAATAAACGTGGAAAAAAGAAAAACCAAGCATGTAAAAGCAAACAAGATTTATATAGGTTCACCTCAAGGTGAGACTATGTCCTGTCTTCCACTGCTGTAATAATCCACTATGAAAAAGAAATAGTTTACAAGAGAAATCGCACACTTATAGGTATTTCTCTCTAACCTATCAGACTGCAACTTGAGATGCTCCTCAGATTAAAATCATTAAAACCTTAATAACGGCTCCCCCAATGTGTATACATAACTAATTCAGAGTAAGGCATTAATTAGGCTCCACAACTTAACATATGAGCCGATCTAATGAAGTGATAACACACTTGGATATGGTTTGTTCTAGCAAGATAAACAGGGTTCTTTTCTAAATGAATAGCACTCTGACTGTCATAATACAACTTATTCTTCTCATGTTTGAGACCTAATTCTTCCAAGAAAGACTGCAACCATACCATCTCTATGTTGGCTTTGGTCATAATGACATATTCGGCCTCAGTAGAGGAAAAATAAACTATCTTCTGTAACTTAGAGACCCAACTAACTACTGTCCCACCCAATGTGTATATATAACCAGTGGTACTCTTCTTGCCATCAATTTCTCCCGCAATGTCAGCATCTACATAACCCTATAATCCCAAGTTTGGCTTTCTGAAACATAAGGCTAAATCTGCAGTGCCTCTCAAATACCTAAAAAATCACTTCACTGCTTCCCAATGTTGTTTACCCGGATTACTCATATATCTGCTCACAACTCCCATTGCATGAGCTATGTCTAGTCTAGTGAACGCAATAACATACATGAGACTGCCAATAGCAGAAGCATAAGGCATATTGGTGATGTAAGTTCACTTTTGCTCTGTAGAAGTTGATTGCTCCTTAGATAGCCTAAAGTGACTAGCCAAAGGAGTACACACTGGTTTTGCATCATTCATGTTGAATCTTCTCAGCACCTTCTTCACATATTCTTCTTGTGGCAGTTTTGAGACATCAATGTCCCTAGTAATCCTCATCCCAAGAATTTGTTTTGCAGACACCCAAATCTTTCATTGCAAACTTCTTGGACGACTCCCTTTACAACTTATCTGTTTCCTATTTACAAGAATCTGCTATCAACATGTCATCAACATATAGTAGTAGAATGATGTAGGAGTCATCAAGTTTCTTCACATAACAACAACGATCCACCTGGCACCCCAAGAAACTAATACTACTCATGAAGATGTCCAACTTCTTATACCGTTGTCTTGGACCTTGTTTGAGACCATACAAGCTCTTTTGAAGTTTGGACACTATTTTCTCCTTTCATTGTGCTTTCAAACCCTGTGGTTGCATCATGTAAATTTCTTTCTCGAAATCACCTTGAAGAAAAATTGTCTTTACATCCAACAACTCTAAGTGCATGTCTTCATTTGTCACTAGTCCAAGTATCGTTCTAATAGTAGTCAATATCACTACTTGAGAGAAAATCTCAATGTAGTCAAAGCCTTCTTTTTTTTGAAAGCCCTTTACAACCAGTCTTGCCTCTTGTCACTTGTTGCCACATGTTTGTCTTTTATTCGATAAACCCATTTATTTGGCACGGCCTTCTTCCCTTTTGGTAACTTGGTCAGCTTCCATGTCTAATTGGATAACGGTGAATCCATCCCATCCCTCATGGCCAACTCCCACTTGGTTGATTCATCAACTTGCATGGCTTCCTCATAACTCTCTTGTTCACCTTTATCGGTCAACATAATATAAATCAACACATGAGAATATCTCTGTGGTGGTCTGCTAATTCTAGCAGATCTCCTGAGTTCAGTCATAGCAATGTCCTGATTTACTTATGGGGGAATGTTTTCCTGCTCTTCTTGAGAAATATTCTCCATCTCAATAACTGAAGATCTCTCAACTGAATCACTTCAGATTTCTTAACTTCATTCCTTGTTCTCTCAAAATATATTCTCCACTTTTCTTTATAAAGTGCACCTTCATTGAAGATTAGATCCTTGCTCCTGATAACCTTACGACTTTGGTCATCCCAAAAGCAATAACCAAACTCAATACCACCATAGCCAATAAAGAAACATATCCTGGATTTAGCATCAAGGTTACTTTTAATAGCAGGATCAATGTGAATATAAGAAACACAATCAAACACTTTCATGAAAGAAAGGTTTAACTCTTTGCCACTCCAAACCTCTTCTGGTAAGTGTTGAAGGACCTTTATTGATCAAATAAGCAACGGTGCTAATAGCCTCATACCAGAACATCTTTGGAAATTCGACATGTAATCTCATGCTCCTAGTATTCTCATTCAAAGTCCTATTTATCCTCTCAACCACACCATTTTTTTGAGGTTTTCAAGGAATTGTCTTTTTCATCTCGATTCCATTATTAACACAGTATTGTTTGAAATAATCATCTATGTTTTCTCACCCATTATCTGACTACAGATACATCACCTTCAAATTTGTCTCATTCTCAACCATTGCTCTCCATCTCTTGAATGTATAAAAATTATCAGACTGACAGCACCAATACCGACAATATCCAAAGGTTCTCCATCAGCAAGATACACCTTCCCATGATCACCAACAACATAATTCTCCATGATCTCTTTGGTACGTAGTGGTGTGAAAAGAAGCCCCTGAATCTAACACCCAAGATTCAATAGGGATATCAACCAACAAGAGTTAAGCATCTTGTACTTCTTCAGTCATCGCATTTGCAACAACATTTTTTTTCATCTTTCCTTGGTGCTCTACAGTTCTTCTTTATGTAACCAGACTTGCCACAATTCCAACATTCCAAATTTCTTTCAAATTTGGACTACCTTCTACCATTCCTTATCTTCCATCTATTGTTTCCCTTGTTGGAATTCCTCTTGAAGTTCCTGCACCTAGTATCGACATTTAGGGCAGAATTAGATGTCGAAAATTCTCCAAAATCCTTTCTACGAACCTTCTCAGCAAGAAAGGTATCCCGGACATCATTAAATATCAACTTCCCATTGCCTACAAAATTTTTGATCGCAACCCTCTTAGGCACCCAATAATTTGGCAAAGACGCCAAACGAATTAAAGCACTAACTTCATCATCAAATTTAATTTGAACAGAGGTCAATTGATTAACAATCGTGCTAAACGCATTCAAATGCATTACCACTGATGTATTTTCTGTAATCTTTAAATTGAACATTTTTTCATGAGATGTACCTTATTATTTACATAAGATTTCTCATACATATCAGACAAAATCTTCATCATTCCCGTTGTGGTTTTCTCTAACACCATGTTGTGAGCCACGTTCTTCGATAGTGTTAACCAGACTACTCCCAACACCTATCTATCAAGGAGATTCCTCTTATCATCTTTCATACCTTCTGGTTTTATATCCAGAAGTAATGAGTGCAGATTTTTACTATTTAGAAAATATTTGATCTGCATCCTTCAGAAGGCAAAATCCATACCATCAAACATGTTGATTCCAAGTGTTGTTCATGTCAATGCTCTATGTTGAGTCAGTATGTAGATTGACCTTTGCGGTAAGGTAGCCATGGGGATTGGAAGCAGGGCAAGAAGACCCCTTCTCGGGGCCCGCATCCACGATATATTAACTATTATTTCATTAAGGGTAGTTTGAGAATTTTGCTCTTGTATCACGGTTGCCCTAATTTTTTTTTTATAATTGAGGGGTGCCACTATTAGGGTTTCATCATCTGGAGTTGTAACCAGAGAGAGGTTAGAGAAAACACTTGTAAGTATGTGGAATTTTCTTGTAAACTATTTCATATTTATGGTGGATTACTGCATCAGTGAACCTGTATAAATCTTGTTGTTTTTGTGCTTACTTTTCTTTTCTTCCGCGATTATTATTATTGCTCTTTTTAGTTTGGAAATGTTGAATTTAGGACCCCATGATTGAAACCTCGAGCAAGATGAGAGACGGAGAAGAAAAAGAGCAAAGAGAGAGAGAGAGAGAGAGAGAGAGAGAGAGCTCGGGTAGAGAGAAGAGAAGAGAAAAGAGAGAAAAATAGTTTAGGCTTGAGAGAGATTCTTCATGATTTAAGAAGTGGAAAGCTTGATTGAACCCTTCATCAAAGACCCTTATTTATACTATTTCAATTAAATATTAAGAGATAAGATACGATTCCTAATATCCCTAATTACATCAATCATTATTATCCAAATCTACATAAATCAAGGGAAGATAAATCGATTACATTAATCATGGAAGATTGCCAAATATTTCAACTCATGTGATAAGAATTCCAGCTCATGCGATTACTCATCATGCCACCTCACGTGATCATGGTGAGTCTCACCTTGTAACAGGAATTATGGCGTCTAATTCCTAACAGATCTATTATGGTCCCTGGTCATGGATCGTATAACAAGACTTGGGAGTGATGAATCTAGAGTTGAGGACGAGTTTCAGCACTATAGTGGTTGATTGTGCTGGAACTCAGGTTAGTCCAGCACTGCTGTGTTCGGCTTGGACTTAGTGAAACAGAAAAGAGAAATGGGAGAATATGGAAGAGAATGGAAGAAAAAAGGAAGAAGAAGGAGCTCGTTGAAGAGAACTCCCAAACCCTAGAGCTCGTGAGTTCAACTCCCTACCCAGAGCTCGTCAAGGAGAACTCTAGACCCTATTTTGGCTAAAATGATACTTGTCTTTTCATATTCCCCTTCCCTCCTACATAAGGTTGGCGGCAACACTAGTTCAGGCTAAAATTACAATAATGCCCTATGGCATATTTTCTCTTAAACTGAGATAGAAGTGCAGTAAAAAAAACTAAAAGAAACTAAATGCTTAGTGACTCGGCCACGTTGCCTCTAAATGACTCGTGTTGAATTTAGGATCCATTTTCCAATAGTCTGAGCAAGAGAAGAGAGAAAAAAAAAATTATAGGGTAGAGAGAAGAGAAGAGGGAAAAGAAAGGTGTGAGCCAAGTAAGAGATAGAGATTTACTCAAGAAGGAGTTGTGTAACTTGATCAATTCTGAATTACAACACCTCTATTTATAGTAGAGGAAGTGAGTCCTTATACAATTAACCTTTCAATCCCCTAATTACATTCCAACTCTAACTCTCTAAGATAAGTGTATCATGAAAATATAACACAATCTACTAGAAGTCTAATATAAGTTGAACTAGAATTCTTCTTCAATAACCTGGACATAAGGGAGGAGGCTTAGCTCGTGGCCTTATCCTTGTGGGTCCCACATGATATTCCAGCTCATATTGATAAGATTACCAACTCATGGTATCTTTGTGGGTCCCACTTGATCTTCAAGTCTTCTAACTCATTTCAGTTTGTGCTTCTTATCTTTTCAACTCGTGCTAGCTTGGGTGAGGACTCTTCTTGGCATCCCACCTCCTCGTGGTGGGTCCCACCATCTAGTGCACCAGGTGGGTCCCACATTGTAACACTCACCCTCAAGCTGGGGGTGAGAAAACATCATAGATGCCTAACTTACTGCAAATGGTAGACATAATCTTGTGAGTGACCTGTTTGGTGAGAAAATCTGCAACTTGACTCTGTGATGATATATGTCTTAGAGATAAAAAGCCTGCTTGGAACTTTTCTCGTATAAAAAGGCAGTCCACTTCAATATGCTTTGTTCTTTCATGGAAAATTGAATTTGATGTAATGTGTATTGTTGCTTGATTATCACAATATAGATCCATCGGAGCTTCTTTGTAGAATCCCAATTAAGTGAGAAGAGATCTTATCCATAGGAGTTCACTAACAGTGTGTGTCATGGCTCTATATTATGCTTTTGTACTAGATCGTGCTACTACATTTTATTTCTTGCTTTGCCATGTAACCAAATTCCCTCCAACCATCATACAAAATCCCGAAGTAGATTTCCCGTGATTCGTGGATCCGGCCCAATCTATGTCAAAGAATCCTTTGATGTTGAAGTGACCATGATTTTTATAGAGAATCCCTCTTTCTTGAGCTCTTTTCAAATATCATAGTATTTGTTCAAGTGCTTGCCAATGACTAAGTTGTTGCTTGTGCATGTATTGACTAACCACACTTACTGCATAAGATATATCCGGCCTTGTTACACATCTTTCACTAGTCTTTGATATTTCCTGATATCTACATGTTCTCCAGTGCCTCCACATAATTTTTTATTTGAGTCCATATGAGTTTCTACTGGTCTGCATCCCATCATTCATGTTTCCTCTAGTAGATCAAGGGCATACTTCCTTTGGGATAGCACAATCCCATGTCTGGATTGTAATACTTCAGTACCCAGAAAATATTTGTATAGTCTAAGATCCTTCGTCTTGGATTCAGCACATATTTTTTCCTTGATTTTTTGGATCCCCTAGGAATCACTACCATTTAAAATGATATCATCAACATATACTGCCACAATTACCTTTCCTCTCAGTGTGTTTTCTATAAATACTCAGTGATCTCCAGAGCATCTGTAAAATCCGTCCCACATGAGGGTTGACTAAATTTCTCAAACCATGCCTGGGGGAACTGCTTGAGACCATACAAATATTTTTTAGTCGACATACTGACTCCCTTTCAACCACATACCTAGGTGGTTGTTGCATATAAATTTATTCTTTACTGTCCCCATTCATAATTGCATTTTTTACATCAAGTTGATATATCAGCCATGAAGAATTGGCCACCAGAGATAATAATATACCTACCGAGTTCATTTTGCCACTGAAGAGAAGGTTTCATCATAATTAATACCATAATACTGAGTATAACCTTTAGCAACCAATCAAGCCTTCAGCCATGCTATTGACCCATCTGGAATATGTTTGACAGTATAAACACATTTGCAACTGATGAGTTTCTTATCTTTTGGAAGAGGAACCAGAGACTATGTCTGATTGTCATTAAGTGTCTTCATTTCTTCATCCATTGCTGCCTACTACCCTGGATTTTGTAGAGACATCTGATAGGATTGTGGAATAGATATGGAGGAAATAGAAGAAATGACAACATAGAGGTAAGAGACAATGATGAGAAGCAAAATTTGAAATGGGATGAGAAGTAGAAGGTCTAGTGTATGATCTAGGTTCTTTCCTTACAGCAATAGGATGAGTACCATATTGAGGGCCAAAAATAACTGGAGATGAAGGACTTCCCTCTGTGGGATCTGTTGACTCGGTAAGTGTGGTTCAGGCACTTGCTTTAGTGGTTGAATAATCTTTGTATCATGGGGCACAACCGGTCGAGGGGAACCTGGTACTGAGGACAAACCAGGAGGAGCACTATCAGAATAAAATGAGGAGTCTTCAAAAAAAGTTACATCTCTTGACACAAGTAAACGCTGAAGAGTGAGACTATAACAAATATAACCCTTTTGTGTGTGAGAATATCCCAAGAAGATGCACTTGATAGATTTAGGATCAAGTAGTTGCCTGAAGTCTCTTATCACGGTCTAATAGTGACTGGTCAAGAGCTTCAACTCTGATGGAACCGGCTACTGGCCATATAGGACAGCAACCTTGGAGGATCCCTGCCGTAGAGGACCCTGAAAGGAGTAGCTTGCAAGGTTGTATGGAAGGACGTATTGTAACAATATTCGGCCCATGGAAGCCATTCAATCCACCGTTGAGGGTGATCACCCACAAAGCACCATATTGGAAGATAAGCTCAAGCCCACACGACCAAGGCAGGCCCACAAGATGGGCCCAAGCCCCATAAGAAGTAGGACCCATAATGATTACCATGAGCCAGCATCCTTATCACATAAGTTGGAAGATCAAGGACTCACAAAAGTATCTTATCTTATAGTCATGTCAAAGAAGAGTTTTAGTTTTAGTTATGTTTATCTTTTATCTATATTGAGTTATTTAATTTTGTTAGGACTTATCTTTAAGTGTTAGAGTTTGGGTGTAATTGGGACAAGGGTAGTTTTATTGCAATTGGACTCTACTACCTTCCTCTATTATAAATAGAGGTTCATGTACTCTTATTACAACAAGTTATTGATGTCAATTACGTATTTCACTTTTCCATAAATTCAACATAGTATCAGAGCAGGTTCTGTGAGTTGACCAAGTCAACTCACGGAGGTAATGTGTTCCATTTCTCTAAACCCTAAACCCTAGGTCTAGGTTCGTAGTTATTGTTTTTAGGCCCTACACCTGTAGTTTTCTTTGCGTTTTTACCTCTATATTTAGTTTTTCATATTTCAAATTATATTTTGACGGAAAGATATTTGAGTCTACTTTCCAAAGAAAAATGATTTGTTCCAATCGGACTTATCTACAAAGAGATATAAATATTTGAATGAGAAAAGGGCAAATTGCAAAAAGATTCGAACAGTAGCAACAATCTTCAGATTTCGAGGTATTTTTTGCTCTCACGAACTAGACTTTATATGGAGAAATTTATATCAAAATAAGATGTGCCCTTATATCAACATTTATTTTACCCCGTCCAAAAAAAATTCACGGTTGGGAAACCATGACGAAGGATACCCTATCTAGGCCCTTTAAAAAAAAATATCACAGCTATTATGTCTCTTTAGGGACATTATTATGGAAGAAGAGGTGCCCTCATATTATCATTTATTTTACCCCATCAAAAAATATCACGGTTGGGAAACCATGACGAAGGATACCCTATCTAGGCCCTGTCAAAAAATATCACGGTTGGGAAACCATGACGAAGGATACCCTATCTAGGCCCTGTCAAAAAATATCACGGTTGGGAAACCATGAAGGAAGAACTTATTATTACATCTACTTTATCCCCCCTGTAATGGTTTTTATGTCTCGTACCACTTGAGAGTCGTTGTCCTGTGGAGGGACACGGTGGTGGACACTTCAGAGCAATGCCGATAGACATACTTCCGATAGAAGATGGAGTGTGCCTTGCATCCAACATTCAGACTGGAGTATGGAGCAATGGCTTATCGGCTAGGAGTGACTTTTACTCACACTTATATTATACCACAGGGCCTTAATGAAGGACACAGCAGCGTGAGGGGGAGTATTGGAAGATGAAGGCATATTGGAAGATGTGCCATTTTATACAAAAATACTTTATACATCATTTGCAGCAAGCTGGGAGTTCACGTTATTCTCTCACACCCAGCTTGAGGGGGAGTGTTGGAAGATAAGCTCAAGCACACACGACCAAGCAAGGCCCACATATCTAAGATTATTATAAGATGGGCCACACGACCAAGGAAGGCCGACAAGATGGGCCCAAGCCCATAAGAAGTAGGACCCACAATGATTACCATGAGCTGGCATCCTTATTACATAAGTTGGAAGATCAAGAAGGACTCACAAAAGTATCTTATCTTATGGGCACGTCAAAGAAGATTTTAGTTTGAGTTATGTTTGTCTTTTATCTATATGGAGTCATTTAATTATGTTAGGACTTATCTTTAAGTGTTAGAGTTTGGGTGTAATTGGGACAAGGGTAGTATTATTGTAATTGGACTCTACTACCTTCCTCTATTATAAATACAGATTCATGTACTCTGATTACAACAAGTTATTGATGTCAATGAAGTATTTCACTTTTCCATAAATTCAACACACCGTAAGTACACTTGCACCATGTAGTTAACAACCTCAGTCTGCCCATCAGATTGCAAATGATAAGAAGATGAAAAGTTTTGTTTGGTAGCGCATAATCGGAAAAGCTTTGTCCAAAAGTGGTAGGTAAAGACTACATCACTCACTATGGTCTCAGGAATGTCATGCAAATGAACAATATTTTCTAAAAATACTTGAGCTACTCATGAGGTCGTATGCGGATGAGCCAAAGGAATAAAGTGAGCATATTTTGAAAATCTGTCAACCACCACCAATAGGACAGATTTTCCAAAAGTTTTGGGAAGTCCATTAATGAAATCCATGGAAAGATCTGCCCAAACCTATGTGGGAAGGGCAAGAGGTTGAAGGACGCCCGTTGGTGATAAATATATGGCCTTGTTGCATTGACATGCATGACATGAGACTACATACTATGCAATTACGGACTTCATACCCTGCCAGTAAAAATCAGCCCTGATCTGAGTGCTATCATGATAGGTGGATAAAATGACGACAATCAAGGGAGAGGAGTGTTGTAAATAGATGCAAGTGCCATACATAATAATGTTGTCCCGTATTGGCCACTTGGAGTCCATTGTTCATGTCGTGATCTTTTGGGACAGCTCCTGGAGTGCTGGATTAGTCTGGTGGTCCTCTTTAATGGAATCTACCAGGAGAGACTTTGGCTAGCTAACCACATATACTTGGTGCTGGTCATCCTGGCGTAGGGATAAGTTATCAGCCACCTTGTTCAATCTGCCCGACTTATGCTCCACTGTGAAGTAAAACCCCAATAATTTGCTGATCCAATGCTACTGTGGAGACGTAGTGCGTTTTTTCAGCAAAAATTTGAGGTTGTAGTGATCAATGTGGATGAGGAAGTTGTGTCCCCACAAGTAGGGCTGCCAATGTTGAACAACCTTAGCTAACCCAATCAGCTCTTGTTCATAAGCGGGTTGTTGGAAGATGGGCTCCAGCCCACACTAACAAGGAAGGCCCACATATCTAAGAGTATTATAAGATGGGCCACACAACCAAGAAAGGCTAACGAGATGGACCCAAGCCCATAAGAAGTAGGACCCACCATGATTACCACGAGCTGAAATCCTTATCACATAAGTTGGAAGATCAAAAAGGACTCACAAAAGCATATTTATCTTATGGTCACATCCTAGAAGAGTTCCAGTTTGAGTTATGTTTGTCTTTTATCTATATTGAGTTATTTAATTGTGCTATGACTTTTCTTTAAGTGTTAGAGTTTGGGTATAATTGGGACAAAGGTATTTTTATTTTAATTGGACACTACTACCTTCCTCTATTATAAATAGAGGTTCACGTACTCTGATTATAATAAGTTAATGAAGCCAATGAAGTATTTATATTTTCCATAAATTAAACATGGTATCAGAGCAGGTTCTATGAGTTGACTTAGTCAACCCATAGAGGTGCTATGATCCTTTTCTCTAAACCCTAAACCCTAAGTCTAGGTTCATAGTTTTTTTTTCTATCGCTACACCTATAGTTTACTTTGCGTTTTTTACCTACATAATTAGCTTTTAATATTTAAAACTATATATTGACGGAAAGATATTTGAGTATAATTTCCAAGTAAAGAATAATTTTTCCAATCGAAGTTATCTACTAAGATATATTTTAATGAGCAAAGGTCAGATTGCAAAAGAGGTTCAAGCAGCAGTAGAAAGCTTCAGCTTCCGAGGTATTTTACGTTATCAAGAACTAGACTTTATATGGAGAAATATATATATATAAAAAGAAATATATGTAAGTCTATTATTTTACCTATTCAATCAATTTTTTATCTGAGTTATTGTTGCAGTCCCGGATCTGACACAAGGATTCGTAACGGTCCCATATCACGTAGGGAGATCATGTGGAATCGTAGGGAGACATGGAGAGGAAGACGAAGATCAAGCCAAAGGGAAGCTTGAACCCTAGAACTCGTAAGGAGAGCTCCAAGCCTGTTTAACCTGAAATTAACCTAAAATCAATGCTTCCCTTTCTCCTTGCTCTTACCCCTTAAATAGGGTCCGTGATATGGTTTAATATAAAATATTACAAAAATACCCTTATAAATGAAAGATTCCAAAAATACCCATGTGGCCTAAAACTGAATAAATAAATTAAATTAAAGAAAAGCAATAAAAATAATAATGTTATTGTGTGCATAACATTACACCCCCACTAGAAGAACGAGCTTGTCCTCAAACTCGAAAGTAAGGTCTGTATGCCGACGTCTCCACCTGTGTCCAAGTAACATCCGCGATAGCAATGGGCGCCCTCTGGATGCCCAAAACTATAGGATTCCCTCTAGATTCTGTCCCAACTTTATCAGCAACGAGCCTTGCAGAAAAGATGGCAATCGGCTCCCTGAAAGTCAATATTGTCTGGGACTAATGTGGCGTTGATTTGTATGGGGAAGTGGGTAGGACAACTGTCATTTCGTTACAAAATCTGCTTGTGAAGGCAGTCTCAAACCATAACACAATTCCGTAACACTCCCTTGAACCATCAATCTTTGGCTCCAACTCAAAGCTAGAGGTGAAGTGGACATTACTAGACTCCCATGTCACCAGATCAAAGGTCTGGACGCTTTTAGTTCCACCACTCCCAATTCCAGCTGCAAACCTAGTTGCAATTCTGTAACACTCCCTTGAACCATCAATCTTTGGCTCCAACTCAAAGCTAGAGGTGAAGTCGACATTACTAGACTCCCATGTCACCAGATCAAAGGTCTGGACGCTTTTAGTTCCACCACTCCCAATTCCAGCTGCAAACCTAGTTGCAAAATCAGGGAGAATGGCCCCAGCTTGAGCTGCGAATAAACTCAGAATTCCAGTATCACAACCAACATCCAGAACTGTTGCATGGCTCATGAGAGAAGGATTATTCAGAATAGCTGCCCTATAAGAATCTGTCCTCACCTTGTCGTTGATCATCTCTCTGTGAATTCCTAAAGAACTGTACGCACCAAAATAATGCTCGTTTACTATCTTGAATTCTTTGGCAGCCACATTTGCAAAAGAAACCTTCAGACTTTTATCCTTCCATTCCCGTGCAGGAAATCTTCCGAGCTCACCCCCGACATGCCATTTCCAGCAATAACATTTTGGGCCTTGTTACCAGCAATTGGAAATTCATGAACATAGACATGTACCTTCTTGAAGGTCCCATGAACATAATCAAGTTCATATAAAACAGCATCAAGAACATTCTCATCCTCCAAGAAAATCCCAAAAAAATCTTTGACGTTGTCCACCTCCCTTAGGAATTCCGCTCTGTGAATTGATGGGGTACATTCATCTTGGTCATCTTCGTCTCCGCCAAAACTATGCAAAAATGCATCCTCCGACATGAATGGTTTCAGATACGTATCAACCTCCCAAGGAAATTGTCCATTCCTGTCAAATATATGCTTTGGATGGAGATGATTGAGCAGATCCATAGTATTCTGGAACGTGAGCCCACAAATCCAACATCTAATTTGCAATATGAACTCATCACCCTGAACAGCCTCTCCGATAACCCGTGAGACCAACTGTGGGATAAATTTTGCTCTGACGGTGGATCCAATCCAATATCATGAACTTGGTCCATTTGATTCTGAATAATCAGTATTGGGTGCTGCAGCGGCACTATTGGCAATACTGGATTCTGCAGTGCCATAGCTGCAAAATCAGGAGCACCCAGTCGTCCTCCATGAAGGATTTCACCTAGTAACTCAGAGAAGATCGTTGTCATCTCCTCGGTAATCTCTGGATCCTCGTTGTAACTCTTCCATTTACCACCGGTTTGTACACTTGGACCACCCCGAAATCCTTTTTCCAAATCAACTGAGAGAGGATTTTTACTTATGGAAACTGCATTGGAAGTCTATTTCTCTTCCTCTGCCTCTGACTCACTAAGTTCCCTAGTCAAATTTGCTAACAGCCTTCTCCTAACAGAGAATCGAGAAATATTGTTTCCTTCCTAACTCTTAATTGAAGAAGGTGTTGATTCTTCTCTTGCCAGGCTTGGTCTTTCTTGACTTGAAGAACCCTTTTTTTCTCCATAGAGAAAGTGGTCCTTGTGGCTGCCATTAGAGGGATTTTCGGTGTGGTTGGGTACTCTCCATATCTCATTCCAGTAACTATCCGGTAAAGAGTTAAGAGGAGTTCTAGGGAAAGCTGAACCTGAAGAAAGACTGCAACCTCTGGCAAATGTGGGCTTCACTGCACTAGAAATACTGGAGGAAAAAGATGAACAGGTATTAGCTTCCAGTGCTAGAGCTTGGAATGACTGTGCCTTGTCTATCACTTTCTTCAAGTTGACATTCTCAGGGAAATTCATTAACCGCTGGAGACAAGTAGGACCATTTTCTGTTGTAAGAAGAGAGGATCTTAACTGCAAAAGCAATGAAACAACCAGTGCTGCAATGAATGCTCCTCGAGGAGATGTTAAGACAATAAACTGGAAACTTTCAAATTTTTTTAGCTGCTCAGCATCTATGCTATCATCCATGTTCTTCAAGTACATGTTAGGGTACCTATCAACAATCTCCAGATTATTCTGTTGAAACCTTCCCTTCAATCCCATCTCTCTAGCTGAGTTCTGTAGATCCTTCCCAAAATCCAACTCCTTGTCATCAAAGTGTTTTCCATGAAGGCCCACAACAGCAAGAGCAGCTGAGGTTGCATTGTCAAAATTAAACAATCCAAAACATAGGAATGTCCCATTTCCATCTTGCATTACTACAGACATGGGACCCAAAAAAATAAGCCCTTCAATAGTTAGAGCAGTTGTTGCCGCCTTCTCAAAATTAACGTGCTTATCATGCAGGAGCATCCCATTAAGCACAATTATATACAGGACATTCACCTTGCTGGTGAACTCGTTAAGAGAAAAATTAAATAGCCGCACAGTGTCAAATGGACAATGAACATACGTATTGGTGTTGTGCGCAGCAATAGAACAACCAAGCCACCCAGAAAAAAAATTCAGAGGTCCCCAAAAAAAAAAAAAATCAATGGATTCCGGCATCGTCCAAAAAATTTCATCTCGAACTACA
This sequence comes from Aristolochia californica, assembly GCF_029961685.1. NCBI lineage: Eukaryota > Viridiplantae > Streptophyta > Magnoliopsida > Piperales > Aristolochiaceae > Aristolochia > Aristolochia californica. Next base: position 49,463,864 of record NW_027181770.1, read on the forward strand.
TACCCCCAATCCGAACTTCCATCAATTGGCCATTGATTCTCTGGTTCATGACACGAAGAACCTTCATTTCTAATTTTCGAGTAGCGTTGTTGTTGCCAAACCCCTTTGAGCCACATCAACGCCCTGAAAAACATCTTTTGATCTAAAAATCGAGGGAGTTTCCGAAGCTTACCCCCCAATTGCGATGAAGTTGGTTCCCATAGGACTGCCAAGAGAGAGATTATGATGGAGAGGTGGCGGTCGGAAGTCCAATCCCACCGGACTTGATTCCGACAGCGCCGATGGAGCCTTCTCCGTGTCCGGTGGCGAAGGGCAGCCCTTTGGGGCTTCGCCGCCTGTGTCCTTGTTGGAACAGTCATCGGAAGATTTGCTAGTCGTGAGCAGAAGTGGTTTGAGTTTGGAATTTCTGTGTCCCATTGCCCTGCTCAGGATTTTTGCGCGGGACCTTCCTGTTCGGAGATTTCCCTTATCCCCACTTTCGGAATTGAGGTCGCCCCCAAATTGTCTAGTGTCGACGATTTCAGAAGTGCCCCTATTCGGATTTGTATTACCTTCCCGTTGTTCGGCTTTGGATTTCCATTCGGAAAGGATTTGATGCTGAACCCCATTTTGGATTTTCCGAACCCCATTATGTAGAGGCAGAGTGCTCTCTGATTGTTGGCGTCTCCTCTCCGTCCGAGACAGCGTCTCGATCAACTGTCGTTCGATGTGTATTTTGTGCTTGGAAATATTGGAATTTCCGGGCCTTGGGCCTTTCTACTCATCTAAAACTGCGTCTACGTCTTCTACGCATATGTCGTGATCGGAGATTTGACGTCTTAAGAACTTTTCGGCAGCCATTTGCTTCCTTACAAGAAATTTTTGTACGTAATCTGCACACCATTCCTGTATTTTTTCCTCGTCAATGCCAATCCACCTTATTTCTCTCATTTCTCTGTGCATCGCCATCCATTCTTCTAGGGATATTTCTATGTGCATTGCCATTCATTCTTCTGGGGATATAGAATGGCTCATTGTGTTCCCACTCTGATACCAGTTGTTACAGTCCTAGATCTGACACAAGGATTCGTAACAGTCCCAGATCACGTAGGGAGACCACGAGGAATCATAGGGAGACATGGAAAGGAAAACGAAGATCAAGCCAAAGGGAAGCTTAAACCCTAGAACTCGTAAGGAGAGCTCCAAGCCTGTTTAACCTAAAATTAACCTAAAAGCAATGCTTCCCCTTTCTCATTGCTCTTACCCCTTAAATAGGGTCTCTAATAGGGTTTAATATAAAATATTACAAAAACACCCCTATAAATGAAAGATTCCAAAAACACCCATGTGGCCAAAAACTGAAATAAATAAAGTAAATTAAATAAAAAATAAAAAATAATAATGTTATTGTGTGCATAACAGTTATCTACAAAGAGAAATCGATATTTGAAGTAGCAAAGATCATATTGCAAAAGCGATTCGAGCAACAACAGAAAGCTTCAACTTCCGACGTATTTTATGCTATCAAGAAAGAGACTTTATATGGAGAATTATATATCAAAAGAAAGATATGTAAGTATATTTTCTTACCTATTCAACCAATTCTCTGTATTAATTTTTTATCAGGATATATTGATCTTGGAAGAGTCAATGGTCATTCTGGAAAAAAAGGAGAAACAGTACTTAGTTCGGCCAGATGATAGAGATCCAAATCTATCATATTATTTATCTTCTGCTAATTATATTTTATGAAGATATATTATACTTTTATGAAAGGTATTTAAGTTTACTTTCATAATGAGAATTTTTCATTTCAATTTGATTTATTTTTAAATATATATTCGCACTGGAAGAATCAAAGGTCATGCTGGTATCCTATTGCATTGAAAAATCCGAATTTAAGCTGATTGTTTTGTGACACTATTTGAGTTTCTATATCAGAAAAAGAAACATATTTCACTTCTCCCTGGTTTAAGGGCTTATTACTACATCTACATTATTTGGGCTTATTGCTGCATCTATGATATTTGCTTCAAGCTAGGATCATTACCTCACAACTTGAGGGAGAGAAGTAAAAGAAGTACAAGAAAGAGGTATTTTATTCCAGATGTTGTGGATAAAGTTTATGTGACCAAAATATTCAAGAGAGGGGGAGCACAAACAAAGCTTGTGCATCTTAGAAGAAAATTTATATCAGATAATTTCATGGGTTCTTTTACAAAGTTTATTATTTGGTTTGTGTTATATATGTTGGAAGATGGTCGTGTTATATTCAGCTGCAACTATTATGTCTCTTTGCATGAGACATTATTATTGAAGAAGAGGTGGCCTTAGTATCCTTTTATCATACCATCATTTACTTAATACCCCATCAAAAATATAAAAACGGTCAATGGTTGGGATTCCATGACGGAGGAACTTAATAACTCGTCTAAAATATCAAATGTCAATGGTTGGGATTCCATGACAGAGGAACTTAATACCCCGTAAAAAATGCCAAATGTCAACGGTTTTGACACCATGACGGAAGAAATTTTTATTACATCTATGTTATAACCCCCACAACCCCCCCCCCCCCCCCCCCCCCCCCCCCCCTCCCCCCCCCTTCCCCCGAATTTGCCAGCTAGGCCTCATGGAAGAGAACACCAGCGTGAGGGGGAGTGTTGGAAGATATGGAGGACAACCATTTTATACAAGAAGATATTATACATCATTTGCAGCAAGCAGGGAGTTCATGATGTTCACTCACCCCCAGCTTGAGGGGGAGTGTTAGAAGATGGGCTCCAGCCCACAGGACCAAGGAAGACCTACATATATAAGAGTATTATAAGATGTGCCACATGACCTAGGAAGGCCCACGAGAAGGGCCCAAGCCCATAAGAAGTACGACCCACCATGTTTACCACGAGTTGGCATCCTTATCACATAAGTTGGAAGATCAAGAAGGACTCAAAAAGGCATCTTTATCTTATGGTCACATACTAGAAGAGTTCTAGTTTGAGTTATTTTTGTCTTTTATCTATATTGAGTAGTTTAATTATGCTAGGACTTTTCTTTAAGTGTTAGAGTTTGGGTGTAATTGGGACAAAGGTAGTTTTATGTTAATTGAACTCTACTACCTTCCTCTATTATAAATAGAGGTTCAAGTACTCTGATTATAATAAGTTAATGAAGTCAATGAAGTATTTCTCCTTTCCATAAATTCAACACAGGTAATTTTTGGTGGTGTGTTGCTAGTTGCCAACTAAAATATGCAATGGGGTGCTGAGTTTGTTGTAGCACCGCCCCAATATCTCCCCCAGAAGTGTCACACTCTACCACAAATAAGGCCTCAAATTCAGGCAATTGCAGTACTAGAGTGGAAGCTAAAGCCAGCTTAGCACCTTGAAGGAGTCTGTCACTGCCTCGCTGCAATTGAAGGCATTGCGCTTGAGAATACTGGTCAATGGGATGGCCAGTAGTCCGTAATTTTTTATGAACTTCCGATAATACCCAGCTAACCCCAAAAATCCTCTTAAGGCTAAAATGTTGTGCGGTTGAGGCCAGGTTGAGATTGCTGTAATTTTTTCTAGGTCCACTGTGACGCCCTCTATTGAGATTATGTGGCCAAGATATGCAAAATGAACATTTGGAGCATTTCAAGAAGAGATGATGTGCTCGGAGAAGTTGGAAAACAAGTTATAAGTCTTCTAAATGCTTTTCTCTGGATGTGTTGTAAATCAAAATATCATCAAAACATACTAACACAAACTTGCAGAGATAGTCACGAAATTCCTCATTCATCAAAGCTTGGAAGGTGGAAGGTGCATTGGATAACCCGAATGGCATAACCACGAATTCAAAATGTCCATGGTGAGTGCGGAATGTTGTTTTCTCAATATCAGGGGGATGTATTCTAACTTGGTGATAAACCGATCGAAAATCCAGCTTGGTAAAAACTTTAGACCCATGTAATTCATCCAATAGCTCATCCACCACTGGTATGGGAAATTTGTCTTTGACGAGTTTTGCATTTAGCTCCCTGTAGTCCACACAAAACCTACATGTGCCTTCATGTTTCTTAACTAGGAGAACTGGTGATGAAAATAGGGAACGACTATTGTGGATAAGGCCCAGTTCCAGCATGGTTTGGCGTTGTCATTTTATTTCATCTTTCTGGAGGTGTGCATACCGGTATGGTCTAACAACCACCACTTCTAATCTGGCTTTTAAAAAAAAAATTGTGATCACACTGCCTCAATGGAGGCAGCCCTAAAGGCTCCCGAAACAAGTCGGTGAACTCCTCTAGTAATTTGTTTATGTTCCTGCCTGGTGGTGCCTGCTTGTGTAGTGGGTGGACATGGGGGGCTGTTGTAGCTTGACTATCCTTTAGCATCATTGGGCTGCCTTCCGACACAAAACTCATTGTTAAGGCCGAGAAATCCCACAAAATTGGCCTAAGGTTTGCAACCATTTGATCCTAAGCACCATATCAAATCCGACTAAGGGGAAGACAAAAAAATTTAGTCGTAAAGTGAGTGTTTCCAATGGAAAAATTGACCGCTTTGCTGACCCCGTAGCTAAGGACTTTCTCACCATTGGCAACTAAATCTATGGCAACTGGGTGAGGCTGGATCCCAAGTTGAAGATGTTTCGCCGCTGTTATGCTTAGGAAATTGTGGGTACTTCCAGAGTCCACTAACCCCACAAGTTCTTGGTCCTGAACCCTTGCTTTCATTTGCATGGTTTTGGCCGACTTTTGTCCGATAATGGCATTTAAAGAAATTTCTGGTTCATCCTCCTTGGTAGGACCTCAGTTGGTTCTTCTTCATCTCCCACTGCATCTAACTCCAACCAAAACAACCTTTTACATTGGTGGCTTGCCTGATACTGTTCGTCACAACTATAACAAAGGTTCTTTGCCCTACAGTCAGCCATTTCCACCCCAGTTAATTTTCTGATATATGGGGGTGGTGAGTTGTTGGTTCTAGTGTATGCTGCCATAGTATATTCACCAAAATATTTTTGGGTGGCTGCACTGTGGGCATGGTCACCGGAGGCGAGTAGTTCATCCCCCCTGCCAACCTAGCGAATTGGTCCTTCCCCCCTGCCGATCAGTCCTCTGAGTTCGAATTTTTGGTCTGGCTTCCATTTCTCGAGCCAAATTCATGACTCGGCCCAGATTAGCAGGTCCATGCTCCACTTCCAACTTCAACTAGTCATTAAGGCATGTTGTGAAAAGATTTACATGCTAGTCTACTTTAACCATGTCGCTGGCTCGAGCTAATTTTTCTTGAAATTGTTTTTGATAAAGCTCCATCGAACTGGTCTACCGTAACAATACCAAGTCTCCTAATAGGTTGATGTACACTGGCGGTCCAAACTGTATAGTGAAAAGCTATTTAAATTCTTTACGATCGAGGACCAGTCTCTCCAATTCCACTTGATGAAACCATGGTTGTGCTTTCATCCAGCAAGTGGAAGGCAGCTAAACCCACGTTATCAAATTTTGCTATGCCTTGGTTGGCAAATAAAAAATCACATCTATGTAGCCAGATTAAGGGGTCGACAGACCCGGTGAAGGTAGGAAAGTCAAGTTTTGTGTACCTGGGTACTGACCCTCCACCCTGCACAGGTAACCCAGTGTGCCCAGAATGCTACTCTCCCCCTCTGATATAAGAGTTATCTTCCATCCTTCATATGATGCCTGGGGCCTGTTTAATCCAACCACAATCTCAGAAACTCTACTCGTGATATGCTCCATTTGTTGTTCAAACCTCTGCTCCAATTTTGCCTCTCTTGCTGACATTAGTTCATCATTCCTTGATTGCATATCTCTGGCTATTGTTTTAAACTCCTCATTGTTTGATGCCTCCCCCATGTTACCCTACTCTGATACCAAGATGTTACGGTCTCTGGTCATGGATCGTGTAACACAACATGGGAGGGATGAATCCAGAGTTGAGGACGAGTTTCAACACTTCTGTGGTTGGTTGTGCTAGAACTCGGGTTAACCCAGAAACAGTGCACACATCCAGCACTACTATGCTCGGCTTGGACATAGTAAAATGGAAAAGAGAAATGGGAGAAGATGGAAGAGAATAGAAGAAAATGGAAGAAGAAGGAGCTTGTTGAGGAGAACTCCCAAACTCTAGAGCTCGTGAGGACTACACCCTCTTTTGGCTCAAATGATACTTGTCTTTTCATATTCCCCTTTCCCTCTTACATAAGATTGGTGCCAACACTAGTTCAGGCTGAAAATTACAATAATGCCCTTGTGGCATATTTGCTCTTAAACAAAGATAGAAGTGCAGCAAAATAAAATTAAAAGAAACTAAATGCTTAGTGACTCAGCCCCGACTCCTCTGAATAACTCGGCTCAAGATCCTTCTCCGCCAACCATTGCCTCAATCACGAACCAAACCTCTGATACCACTTGTTAGGAATTAGATACTCTAATTCAAAACTAATGAGAGCAATAATAATCGCAGAAGAAGAAAAAGCAACACAAACAATACAAGATTTATACAGTGTTGAATTTATGAAAATGAAAAATACTTCATTGACATGTTATAATCAGAGTACATGCACCTCTATTTATTATAGAGGAAGGTAGTAGAGTCCAATTACAATGAAACTACCTTTGTCCCAATTACACCCAAACTCTAACACTTAAAGATAAGTCCTAGCATAATTAAATAACTCAATATAGATAAAAGACAAAAATAACTCAAACTAGAACTCTTTTAGGACGTGACCATAAAATAAAGATGCCTTTGTGAGTCCTTCTTGATCGTCCAACTTATATGATAAGGATGACATCTTGTAGTAATCATGGTGGGTCCTACTGCTTGGGCCCATCTTGTGGGCCTTTCTTGGTCGTGTAGCCCATTTTATAATACTCTTCGATATGTGGGCCTTCCTTAGTCGTGTGGGTTAGTGCCCATCTTCCAACACTCCCCTTTAAGCTGGGGGTGAGAGAACATTATGAACTCCCAGCTTGTCGCAAATAATATATAGAATCTTTTTGTATAAAATGACACATCTTCCAATATGCCTTCATCTTCCAACTGTGGGGGGGAGGGAGATGTGAGTTTAGTTATAATGGTGTCCCAATTTAGACACCGACTCTCATGTATCCCAACCGTGATATTTTTTAGAGTTAAATTTATCATGGTGTCCCAATCCAGGCACCGACTCTCATGGTGTCCCAACCGTGATATTTTTTAGAGTCAAATAAATTATAGTATGAGAACAGGTACTGAGGCCACCTCTTCTTCAATAATAATGTCTCATCCAAAGAGACATAATAGCAACAACTGTAATGTAACACGACCATCTTCCAACAAATATAACACGAACCAAAATAATAAACCTCATAGAAGGACCCATGCAATAATCATAATCCAATATAAATATTTTTTCTTAGATGCTAAAGCTTCATCTTGTGTACTTCTTGAATATTTTGGTCATATAAACTTATCCACAACATATGAAATAAAATATCTCTTCCTTGTACTTCTTCTACATCTCCCCCTCAAGCTGAGAGTTAATGGCAGTGATCCCTACTTGAACCAAATATCATAGATGTAGCAATAAGCCCAAATAATAGAGATGTATAAATAAAACCTCAAACCATGGAAAATTTAGATATTTTATTGATATATCAACTCAAAAAGTGACGCAAAACAATCGGCTTAAATTCGGATTTTTCAATGTAAAAGGATACCAACATGACCTTTGATTCTTCCAGTGTGAATATATTTTTAAATATAGATCAGATTGACATGAAATTTTCTCATTATGAAACTAGACTTAAATACCTTTCATCAAAGTATAACTTCTCTTCATAAAATATAATTATAAGAAGATTAATAGTCTAATACATTTCAGTCTCTGTCATCTGGCTGAACTAAACATTGTTTCTCCTTTTTTTTCGGCATGATCATTGGCTCTTCCAAGATCAATATCTCCTTATAAAAAAAATCATACCGAGAATTGATTGAATAGGTAAGAAAATAGACTTACATATATTTATTTTTATATATAATTCTCCATATAAAGTCTCTTTCTTGATAACAAAAAATACCTCGGAAGTTGAAGCTTTCTGCTGTTGTTCGAACCTCTTTTTCAATCTGACCTTTGCTGCTTCCAATATCTATTTCTCTTTGTAGATAACTCAGATAAAAAATTAGTTGAATAGGTAAAAGAATAGAATTAAATATATTTATTTTTATATATATTTCTCCATATAAAGTCTAATTTTTTAGAGCATAAAATACCTCGGAATCTGAAGCTTTCAATTGCTGCTCAAACCTTTTTGCAATCTGACCTTCGATCATTCAAATATTGATATCTCTCTGTAGATAATTCCGATTGGAAAAAATCATTTTTCATGGAAAGTAAACTCAAATAGCTTTCTGTAAATATACAACTTTCAATATGAAAATCTCAGTACAGAGGTAAAAAACGGAAAGAAAACTACAGGTGTAGGGACTAAAAAGAAATATCTACGAACCTAGACTTAGGGTTTCGGGTTTAGAGAAAAATATCTCATTACCTCTGTGGATTGACCAAGTCAACACACAGAACCTGTTCTGATACCATGTTGAATTTATGGAAAAGAAAAATACTTCATTGACATGTTATAATCAGAGTACATGAACCTCTATTTATAATAGAGGAAGGTAGTAGAGTCCAATTATAATAAAACTACCTTTGTCCCAATTACTCCCAAATACTAACACTTAAAATAAGTCATAGCTAAATTAAATAACTCAATATAGATAAAAGACAAAAATAACTCAAACTAGAACTCTTCTAGGACGTGACCATAAGATAAAGATGCATTTGTGAGTCCTTCTTGATCTTCCAACTTATGTGATAAGGATGTCAGCTTGTAGTAATCATCGTGGGTCCTACTTCTTGGGCCCATCTTGTGGGCCTTTCTTGGTCGTGTGGCCCATCTTATAATAATCTTAGATATGTGGGCCTTCCTTGGTCATGTGAGCTGGTGCCCATCTTCCAACACTCCCCCTCAAGCTGGGTCATGAACTCCCAGCTTGCTACAAACTCGTGCTAATCATGGTGGGTCCTACTTATGTGCTTGGGCCATCTTGTGGGTCTTCCTTGGTCGTGTGGTCCATCTTATAATACTCTTAGATATGTGGGCTTTTCTTGGTCGTCTGGGTTTGGGCCTATCTTCCAACACTCCCTCTCAAGTTGGGGATGAAAGAACAACATGAACTCCCAACTTGCTGCAAATGATGTACAAAATATTTTTGTATAAAATGACTCGTCTTCCAATATGCCTTCATCTTCCAACAAAACAATAGTCAATATATCTGCGACATAGATCCGTGTAAGGAGTAAGGTGTTAATTAGGCTCCAAAACTTAACATATTTCTAGGGCCAACACACAAACCTAAGAGATCTCAAGAGAAGGAATGAAGAGAGGAACTCTAGTTCTTGTGAGAGAAGAGAGAAAACCAAGAGAGATAAAGAAGAGGAAAAAAGATAGGTGTATGGACGAATTTGAGCCAAGAGGAAGAGGCTAAATGCTCTACCCCATGCCTTGAGGTTGTATTTATAGTTGTGTGAAGGTATTTACAATGACTACAATGCCCTTAGGGCTACATGCTTCAAAATGAAAATGACATAAGAGGACAAAACCCAGCTTGCATAATTACAATTTAAATGTCATCTCTATGAAAGTTTTTCTTATTTACTAGCTATTAAAATATTTGTTTGTATCGACCGGGCCAGTCCTTGTATAAAATCCGTGTGATTGCTTTCCTAAGAGGTTCGAGCTTTTTAGCGCATTGGTTTCAACATGGTATCAGAGCAGATTGGTCCCGAGTTTGAGTCCTGCTCCCATCGAATTTGTCTCGGGTTTGTTCGGTGAATTTGTCCCGGGTTTTTTCATTGAATTTGTCCACGGGTTTTCCCCGTGCGGGGGAGTGTTGAAATATTTTTTTGTATCGACCGGGTCAGTCCTTGTATAAGATCCATGGTGTTTCTTTCCTAAGAGGTTCGAGTTTTTTAGTGCATTGGTTTCAACACTAGCCATGCCACCTCTGCACATGTGGGTGCCTTTTAACAGTTAAAGAGGATGAGAGGTTGAAACTATATTCATAGATTTGAAAAAAGTTTTAGATTTTTTTTCAAGTTGGCAAGTTTCACAGGTCTCTCTCATACAAAATTTTGATCGGGTAGTCCTCTCACTAGGTTTTTCGTTTGCTAATTTGTTCAAGGAATCTATTCTTATGAATCATTGTCTCTTATGTCATAACTAAGATTCATCAATTTTTTCACCCAAATAGATGGCACTAGTTGAGGATAAATCAACAAGACAGATGTTTTTTTTAACAACCAAGTAATTTTATGTGCTTTCTCTTTTTATTCCTAGGTTCTCTTCGATATTTGTTGTGTTGTAGATAATTTGAAGCTAATGCTTTTTGCGCTTTTGTACAGGGCCTTCTTTCACCTCTTCATCCCCGACTGGTATGAGAGCCTAATTCTTTTTCTCATTCCCATTTGTGTTTATTTTTAATATTTATTGTCTTTATTTTATGATTGTCTATTTTACATAGTTTTAGAGTTGTCTGCGCTACTAATTTGTCAAAGTAATTTTTCAACAATGCCTTAATATTTGGTGTTTATATAATTATAGTTTTCAATTATTTTTAATTTATTTTCTATTTTTATTTCTTTTCAAAAAATGTTATAAAGACAGTAAGTAAAGTTTGAAACTTCTAGTACAAAAATAAAACATTGTTTTCTAATCAAAAGTTGTTAGACTTGTTTTTTAGTTCAAACTCTATTCACTAGTTACTTTTAGAAAAAATTAACAAATTGCCTTTTTCGTTTTTAAATCTATTATTTTTAATTTTCACATTTTATTTTTATTTTACATTAGAAATTTAGTTTTTGAATTTTTAAAATTTTAGAATAAAAAGCCAAAGAATAAAATATAATTTTTTTGGAAAGGCAACGTGGGACATGTGGTCATGTTGTTAGACATCTAATTTCCTCAAACCCAAATCAAATTGGACCCAACCTATTGCTATCCCAGCTTTTGTACATCGTACAGATTATGATATAATTGAATGTTTATTTTTTATGAAATTATTCAAATAGTATATATATTGTTAATAAAACATTTCTCTATTTTTTCAATACATTTTTCCTTTTTTTTTCATACATCACATGGGGTTCTAGTAGTAAGTAAATCTGAACAGGCATGTGTTGAAATGGCCACTTGTCTATACATTATTGATTTGAAATATATGCAAATTACACTCATTGATTTTAGTATTTGGACAAACAGGATTTTTGAAAACCATTTGTCATAGTTGAATATGCACGTGGTGTCCCCTTAAATTTGAATTGTGATGTAAAGTAAAACAAAATGAATCTAAAGTACCAAAATCTTTCATCTTGAGAATTTGAACATATGGCTCTAAATGACACGCTTTATATTTTTAGATGATTGTCTGGCCATTTTGATGCATGAATTCAAGTTGATTCTCTAACTTGAAATGAGAATTAGGAAAGATTTATTCTCTCATGGTTACACATTAATGGAATAATTGATACCTAAAGGAAGGAAAACTAGTATGCCCCTCTATAGGTTTCATAAAGGATATGGTCGAGAACTTAGTTGTGAGTAACAATTTAAAATCTACAGGTTTTGTAGCCATTAGTACCCAAGTAGGTCAATAAGGCAGTAATATGACTTGGGATGTCTCAATGAAATTATTTTTGAATTCACAATATGTTGTTGTGCCTAGATATTTTTTTGGCCCGTGGTTGCCCTCATTGAATAAATGCATATGTATGAGTGAGATGTAAAAGGTAAATTAATGTTGGTTGTGAGTATGTTGGAAAGTTAAATTTAAGTGGCCTTATGTAGTATACTAGGCAGCACCACAACTATGATTTTATGAATTTATATGATTTATTAGTCTGATAATGATTGTCACAAATGAATTAATGTCCTATTGAGTTTTGAAATGAAGAGTTTGGATTGAATTCCCTATGATGAAGGATGACTATGAAATAATTATGGGATGTGTAGTAGAGATGAAGTGAATATCACGAAGTAAGAATCTTTATCTTTGATGAAGTACTTGCGATTTTTAAACATATTGGAGTTAGATTCCATAATTCTGAACATTTCATGACCATATTTATAACTTTAGATAAGTGTATTGTCTTGAAAACATTACAAAAAGGATTATCATTTGAGAATTAGGTCATGCCGAACCTTTGTGCACAATGTTTATCTCTTATTTCCATAAGTAATGTGGATTAATCTATTTTAATGCATAAAAATTCATTGTTATGCCACTTAGGTTGAAGATGAGGTGCTTAAGTCCACTCACTCATATGTTGCAAAGAGAAAATTTTCTACATCCAAGATTTTCCCTTTAAAGATCCTCCTTTAATAATGTTGAGAAATGAGAGAAATGGAAGTTTAATAGTGAATAAAAAATGTTAAGTGCTCCATTTAACCTTAAGGACACAATCCTAGAAAGAAAGAAGAAAAATATTCACAAAGCTCATTGATAGGTTTAATAGTTAGTAGGAAAAGATGACTGATGAAATGAGATGGAACCAAAACTTTGAAATTAACTATTCATTTGAAGTTTGTAGATAAGAAAAAATGACAATTAAGGAAGAATCCCCATAAGGAGTTTGAGTGAGTGGATTGAAAAGATGAAGATGAAAATGAAGATGAATATGAAAAGTAAATGTTGAAGGCAGCAAAAAGGAGATAAATCTCAGAAAATAGAGTTATATGTCATAAAAGGAAGGGAGGCGTAGAATTGAGGAGGATGAAGCAACAATGAGATGATATTGCCCATAAGAAGGTGATATACCCTACATAAAGGATGGTGAAGGTGCACCCTTAGAAAGCTGAAAATAAACCTCTTGGAAACCATCAAGCTACAATTGATAAGTGTGGATCCATTGTTAGCCAACTCTACAAGAAGAATTCCCCCCTTGTATCCCCCAGCCAGCCTTAGCAATTGACATCCGGCATAGTTTGCTTATATCATTTTCTGATGTTTGTGAAATTTGAGGTAATTTTTAGTCTCATGATCCGTCAAAAGTCGGTTGTTAATTTTGATGAATTTTTCTCTTTAAATGAGTGTACGACTCAAAACATAAGAAGAGAAAAATCTAATTGTTTGATGGGTGTGAATAGGTTCTAAACTAAATTTGTGCTATAGCATTTCAAATGTGAAAGTGTGGAAAGAATGAACAATGAAGAAAATGAAAACCAAGAGTGTGTGAAGTCCTTACGAAGAAAACCACATGAAAGCCAAGGTTAAGATACTAATGATGAAAGCCCGCAAAAGGATGAAGTAGCATTAGGAAAGCTCCTCCCCAACATCAAGATCAAAGAAAAGACTCCCAAGATGTCAATAGGTCTCAAAATTGAGTAAATGACCTACTTTATAATATGTGGCTAAAAAATAAGCTTCTTTAAGTATTTAAGAAAATAAAAATGTATTTTCTAGGGGTTGGTACCAAAGTTCAAAAAAAATTAATCATTTCAAAAGTTTTTCTAAGTGTTTGAAACTCAAAACCAACCTTCTAGAGACCTTTTAATTGTTTAAGCAGAAAATTGGTTTAGAGAACTACATGTTCTGACACCTCTTAATCGATTATGACCAAAGAAGCTTTAAGCACATTCAAGAACTCTAAAATTTCAAAAAAAATATCTTACTATTTGAGGTCTTATTAATTGATTAAGAGTTATCCAACATTTTTTATAATATTCTCCAACATTCTAAAAATGGTTCTCTTTTTTTTATTAATATCCAACATTCTAGTAATGGCTAGGAAGTGTTTTTGAGTCTATAAATAGTAGTCCCAACCCATTTGAGAGATGACTAAGTAAAAGGAAATAGAAATTTAAAAGGAATACCTCTTTAATTTGGTGCCTAAATTGTTGTATTATACTCAAACTTTAAGTTAGGAGTCATTCTCCCAAGCATTCCTTCATTTTCAAACCATCCTTGGAGATTCAGTTAAGTTTGAAAAGCTCTCTCTCATTATTCCTTCCAAAAGCTAAGTACTCTTGTGCTTTTATTTTATATGTTGAATGTCTTACATTGAATCCATGCTAGAATCGTTCTTCTCTTGGTCGTTAAATCAACCATCATTCTACCAATTCGCTCTTAGATTGGATTTGCAAATTTAATCTTGAGGTTTCAAATCCATTATGTTTGCATATCTTAGAGCTTCTATCATAATTTGGGAAGTCATATTAGGTTGAACATAAATTATATTTGTTCTCTATTGTTGTATTAAGCCGATCTAAGAGGCGATTAGTGTTCAAAGCAAGTATTCCTAACTATTTAAATCAGGCAGGCCTTTAAAGAAAGTCATCACAACAAATTGTAAAGCTTTCGTGCCAGACATTGTGGAGAAAAATGGGTATATGCTAGCCTGGTTGGGTTGTAGAAAATCTCTTTATGCGTCCATGTTTTCGAATTCTAATGTGTTGTCGGAAAGAGTTGATTGGTGTGTATATTGATGTAACTTGGTTTGTATAGTCAAGAGAAGTTGAGGAAGGCTTTTGTAGCCCTTTATGTAATTTAGTCTTTGTGACTCCAAAGTTATACTTGTCGCGATTGGTTTACAGAGTCAATGAGTCAAGTCCAAATTAGAGCACTTAGGGAGTGGATTAACGACCTATGATAGGGTTTCAAACCATTATAAAAAAAATTTGTACACTTGTATGAAATTTATGTGTTAATTAATTTTTTCCAATTTGATTATGATAAGTACTCGATTTAATTGTGGAGATAAAAGTGAAGGGAGCACGATCACTAGGAAAGAAGCATGTATGAAAGCCATTTATAAAGTGAAATTGATTTTTTTGTCTTTCTTGTCTTCCTACCACACCATAAATATGCTAATCAAAAAGTACCGTAAAGAGTATGAAGACCGGAACGGTCGAAAACGAAGACAGCAAAGCGTGAAAGATTTTCCCTGTAGGCGTTTTCGTCATTTGCTCATGACCGCTTCCTCGTGGATCAGTCGTTACTCCAAATGCCCCCTGCTATATTATCCTCTGTAACCCGTTTTCTTTTCATCGACTGTCTCCCAGTATCTAATTTGACTTGAAAATTGATCGAAATGGAAGGTCCAGAGTTCAGTTCTCTGCCGGAGGGTTGTATTTCGTATGTGATCTCTCTCACTTCCCCGAGAGATGCCTGTAGATCGTCCGCCGTTTCCTCCGTTTTTCAAGAGGCGTCAGATTCAGATTTTGTGTGGGAGAGATTTCTCCCCCGAGATTACTCTGATATTCTCTCCAGGGCGGTTACTCTGCTAGAGTATTCATCAAAAAAGGGGCTATACTTTATCCTTTGCAATTCCATTCTCATCGACGATGGTAAAAAGGTATTGTGTTGTTTAATGGAGTTAATTTGGGTCAAGATCTGGGTATTACTTATTTCTCAACCACGCTGCTGTTTCTGAATCTTCTATGGCAGAGCTTTTGGTTGCAGAAGTTGACCGGGAAAAAATGTTATATGCTGTCTGCGGGTGAACTTAGGATTGTATGGGCAGGAAGCACGCCTGATTATTGGGATTGGGTTGATTCAACTGAATCAAGGTTCATCCCCTTCTCTATGCAGTCGTCGTTAAGCGATTTCACGAAACCCCAAAAGAAATTCGTAAAAATTTGAGGCTTGTGCTGCGTTTCAGTGATCTCATACTCTCTTTTACAGGTTCCCGCAGGTGGCGGAGCTCTTCAGCGTCTGTTGGCTGGAAATCACCGGCAAGTTCAACAGCCGTTTTCTGTCTCCCAGGACCCACTACGTAGCTTATCTTATCCTAAAATTCCGTGGCCACAACTATGGACTCGATCTGGCACCTGTGGAGCTGAAGGTTAAACTGGGAGATCATCTATCGGTTCACCAGGCTCGTCTTCGATATCCTTTGTCTCCAAGGCGTCGATCTCCTGGTCCATTAAGACGACTTTTACTGTGGCACACTGAGGAGAACCTGGAGAGAGTCCCGCGGGTAAGGGGAGATGAATGGATGGAGCTAGAATTGGGGCGGTTCTACAATGCAGATGGGAACGACGGCTATGTGGAGTTCAGCTTGTTGGACGGAAGTACTCACTGGAAAAGGGGACTGATAATCGAAGGCGTTGAGATTAGACCGAGCCAGGAGGCCGAGGTCCCAGTCACTCGGTAGTTAAAACCTACACCTTAGATTAGGTTTTGTTTGAAAATGATAATTTGAGAAAAGTTAAATCTTGCGTGTTCACATAGTATTGGATTAATTGGGGTAAATGATCCCTACAAGCTTGTTCACATGTCTCTTAACAGCCTAAACATTAAGGTAGTAGATTAGCAATATAAATGGTTGACTTATTGTTAATTTTTTAATTAATTGAGATGAGAAAGATATTGCCAAAGTGATTGGCAGTGCAACGGCCATAGGACTCTTGCTCAATGGCCTGAGCAATGATGTCGTTGATCAGGTTTCATCCTATAAAATGCAATTCCTCTCATTCTGATTGCTCATCTAAGCACCTGTGCTTAATTGGCAGCAGCATCATCTACTATGAAGATGATGAAATTAGAAGCGAGAGAAATGAGAAACCAAATTAGGCAGAATTGTTACCCTTTTTAGATGAATTAAAAATTTCTCTTTGGAGAAAAGCTCAAGAGAGCAATGAACTTAGTGTGCAATTAAAAACGAGATTAAAGCCTAGACATATGAGAGTTCCTTAAAATTAGAAGAGAGAGAGAGACAGAAAATGATAAATTCAATACTAAATATGCAGAGAAATAAGCCCATGGGAAATCGAGAGAGGAATATGAAAAATGCCCGCTAAAAGACCCTAGAGCTAAAAGAAAAGAATGAGCTCTTAAAGTCTCAAAAATTATTGGCTGAGAGAAAAGCCCGCCCTCAAGTTATCGCATGGCTTAGAGCAAATGACTCTAAATAAGCTCATGCTCTAAGAAAAACTTGTCTACTAGAAAGATAAAACAAGAAAAAGGACTATTAAGACTTTTCATGAAGCAAGTTTGGAGAATCAAGAATAGCCAAAACTTGACTTAAATTAAAAAATCAGAGAGACAAAAACAGATTTGAGTATTTCTTTGGATAACAAGACAAAGTTGATTTGCACAAAAGTAACAAATGGAGGATTATTAGGAAATTAATTTGACTCGTAGACAGTCACTCAAGGTTACCTTTACTGGATGTATTATAAGAATTCCAAAGTATCTGTCCGATTAATAAAAGTGGATGTTTGAAAATTTAAGACTAAATTAACCACTAATAGCACAAGGTAGATGGTATCTAGAATCCAACAGAGACTTGTTAAGCTCTCTAGACACTCCAAAACACAAGATGCAAAACCCTTTTCTGAATTATGAGTTTTTGTTTGAGGCTATTAGAAGCACTAGTTTATATAGTAATTTACATGAATATCAAATTATGAAGTCTTAATTACATAATTCATGTCCCACAATCTATTTAGGTGATTTCTTTGTAGTATATAGCTTGGCTCGAAGAATCAACTTCTTACTATGAAGATTGTTAGAAGAGTGGGCTCAAGACCACACGTCCAAGAAAAGTGTTACAAAAATAGGCTCAAGCCCACACATCTAAGAGGTGACAAATGGGTAAATAAGAAGACTTCTCATAAATATGGTATGAAGTTGTAAATACTTACCTTTTTTATCTCCTTTTTTATAATGTTATAGCCCTAAAAGGACATTGTAAAAACTATAAATAGAGGCATTCGCTAAGAGGTAGAGCATTCAAGCTCTCTCCTCCTTTTTCCCAAATTCGTCCAAGCTCCCATCCTTAGTAGGAGTTCTGCCTCTTTTCCTTCATCCAAGCTCTCTCACTTGATGATTGATCTCTTCTCTCTCTCTTCTCCTTCTTCTTCTTAGTTTCATTGAAGTTCTTATTGTTGATTTTCAGAAAGGGAAAGAAACCCATATGGAAAAAACAGGAGGAAGAAGGGTGATGGACTTGATTGATCATAACCCTCCCCCTGAAACCCTATTTATAGATTTATGAAACTACTGTATTACAATAATACCCTTGAACTTAGGGTTTAGATTTTAGGGTTTTAACCCTGGCACTTTGACTTAATTACATCAATGTCATCTCTATGAGATGACCCTTTATTTACCATCCTACCATCTTGTATATGGGCCTATGGGCCTTCTCCTTGATATGTGGGCCTTGAGCCCGTCTTCTATTTCTCTTGGATGTATGGGTCTTCCTTCGTATTATGGGTTTGGGCTTATCTTCTAATACACTTGGATATGTGAGCTTTCCTTGGTCGTGTAGGTTTGGGCCCTATCTTCCAACACTCCCCTTCAAACTGGGGGTGAGAGAATAACATGAACTCTCAGCTTGCTACAAATGATGTATAAAATATTTTTTGTATAATATGCTTTCATCTTCCAACACTCCCCCTCATGTCAGTGCTCTCGTTCATGAGGCCCAGCTGGTATAATATCAGTGACAGTAAATCACTCTTAGCCGCTAAAACAGTTCTCTAAAGTGTCCCTAAAGTGTCCACCTCCACTACTGTGTCCCTCCACAGGACAAAGACTCTCAAGTGGTAGAGTAATATATGATATTAATGGGGAAAAGTAACATAAATATAATAATAAGTTCCTCCGTCATGGACTTCCAACCACAAAAATTTGATAATTTTTACGAGGATGAAGTTTCGCCGTCATGGACTCTCAACCACATAATTTTGATATTTTTTGACAAGGATGAAGTTCCTCCGTCATGGGCTCCCAACTACAAATAATTTTGATATTTTTGACAGGGATGAAGTTCATCTATCACGGACTTTCAACCACAAAAATTTGATTATTTTTTACGGGGAAGAAGTTCCTCCGTCATGGACTCCCAACCACAAATATATTTTAACGGGGATGAAGTTCCTCCGACATGGACTCCCAACCACAAATAATTTTGATATTTTTGACGAAGATGAATTTCCTCCGTCATAAACTCCCAACAAAAAAAATTTGATATTTTTTTACAGGGATAAATAAATAATGGTATGATAATGTGCTAACTAAGGAATAATATGTCAATTCTTCAAAAATAATAATCCAGCCAGACAAAAAATTTACCGAGTCATGCCGAAATCTTGGGCACGTAAGTCCGGGTTGATCCAAACCAAGTTGGTCCGAGTCGACTCGGTCTGCTGGTGCTAAAACAGTGGTCGGCTGGGAACTCGGGCACTGCGCTGACTTGACTCGGGCTAGTCCAGGTTGCTCGGCATGCGCTGGGTTAACTCGGCGCCGATTAAATTTCCTTAGGAAATCTAAATTTTCCTACAGTATCTTCTTCCTCCCCTATTCTCGGCGGAAACTGAGCTTCGGCTCTTCGGGAGGAAACTTTCCCCGCGAGAGTTCGGATCTCTCAGGCGACGCCATGTTCATCCTCTCTAAACGGCAACCCATAGCAGCAGTAGTCGTTTTGTCTCAGCGCCGACGGACTCTCGGCGTAAACCGTCCAGAAACGGCAACTGGCATACTTCGGCGTCATCGTTCTCCCATGGAAACCACGCAGCACACGTTTTTTTTTCTCGGGAGCAGAGTCGTCTTCTCCTGCGACGGTGGGTCGTCTTCCCCGTCAACCGAACAGAGACAGCAACAATACATCTTCTTCTTCCTCCCCGACCAAGCACTGCGGAAACAGAGCCGTTGTGATCGCAATGCCTTCGAGAAAAGCATATCAGACAGGAAAATATACGAAACGGTGGAGTACGTCAAGATTCGGTCTTCAGACTCTTTTCTTCAAAAGAAGCTTTGCCCTCAACTCAGCCGCGTCGACGTCACCAAAGCAATTCTCCGGGATCCAGTACCCCGTCTGCGGATACCTCATCCAGTAGCACTTATGCGACGTCTCTGACTCGGTCTTCATCCCTGCTACTGCTGACACTGATGGCTTAAGAGCTATTTCTGTCTCGCCTGCTGCAGAAGACAAGCATCTCCGACTGCGAGCAGATAAGTGAACAGTCACAAAGAAAACGTCGGGGATCGTCCGAGCCTTCGACATTGATGACCAAGTAAGCAAAAAAGAAGGATTCTTGAGAAAACTGATCAGCTTTTGACGACCTTCACGTAAACCCATACGGAGACTACAGGAGTAAGAAGGGTTATGGACTTGATTGATCCTAACCGTCCCCCTCAAGCCCTATTTATAGATTTATGAAACTACTGTAATACAATAATACCCTTAAACTTAGGGTTTAGATTTTAGGGTTTTAACCCTGGAACTTTAACTTAATTACATCAATGTCATCTCTATGTGATGACCCTTTATTTACCTTCCTGCCATCTTGTGTAGCGCCTATGGGCCTTTTCCTTGATTTGTGGGCCTTGAGCCCGTCTTCTATTTCACTTGGATGCATGGGTCTTCCTTGGTCTTATGGGTTTGGACCCATCTTCTAATACACTTGGATATGTGAGTTTTCCTTGGTCATGTGAGTTTGGGCCCTGTCTTCCAACACCTATCATGGGATCCTAAATTCTACAAAGATCAAGTGACCTTGGGTGCCCAAATTTGTTTGAGTCCCACAGTCTCAAGGTTTGAAGATAAATTTAGGTTTCCCTTGCAAATTTGAATATGCTTAAACTTATTCAGCTTTGATCTTCTAGCTAAAAACTCAAATACATAATATTTGTCTATGAGGGCAACTAGATTTTCTATTTTCTCTAGTTTCATGGACACTAGCCTCTAGTTCCAAATTTCTCACATAATTTTATAATCTTATTTTAAGAGTGACTTTTCATAAAGATAATTCTTCTAATGCATAGGATAAGTCATGGGCTTTTCTAACAACTATAAAATTTTGGGTTTCTAGTAATTTGTTTTCTTTTTCAAGTTCTACAATCCTAGAGAAAACATTTTCATTTTATTTTCTCAACTCAAGAATACTTGAAGAATAGACTTTAAGCTTCTGACATTCTAAGATGAGCCTATGTTTTCTTCTCTAAGATTTTCTAGCTTTGAGGAAAAATCATCTTTCAATAAATTAATTTTCTTTTCTAACTTAGAATGTTATCTCCTCTCTTCTTATTCTTTACGATAACACTAACTCATCATCTAGTAGAATCTGATTTTCTTCTAGCATAAATTCTTCGTTTATCTTATTTTTGTAAGTTCTTCTTCTCAGCAATAATCTTCAATATCATTTTGCTTTGGGTCTTTACTTGGCAACTTGATTCAATATTTTTTTAACTTGAGCAATTGTCGTAGACCTCGTAATGTTCATGCTGGAAGGATTATGGCTAGGGGTGGCATCGAGCCGAGCAGAGTCCAAACCTGCCTATGTTCGAGCCGAGCCTGATTTAAATATTTCGAACTCGAGCTCGAGCCAAGCTTAGCCTAGAGCCTAAAATTGTGATCAAGCTCGAGCCCAATAATTTTAACCGAGTTTGAGCCGAGGTCGAGCTTCAACATTCATTTAAAACTTTTCAAAAATTACATGTCTCGAGTTCGAGCTCCAACATACATTTAAAACTTTTCAAAAAATGCATGTCAAAGAAATTGTATATAAAATTATACATACATTTTACTTAAAATTGGGCATGACCTCTACATAAAATTGGGCATGACCTCTACATAAAATTGGGCACGACCTCTACTTAAAATTGAGCATAAGGGTAGCATCGAATCCAACTGAGTCTGAACCTTCCTATCTTTGAGCCGGGCTTGATTTAAAGATTTAAAACATCGTAAATGCCCAACTTGTTTTAGAAGATGGACAAGATCTTATAAGTGACCAATTTGGTGAGAATGTCTACAACTTACCCTTGTGAGGAGATATGATTAAGAGATAATATGCTTGCTTGAAATTTCTCTCGTATAAAATGGCAATTTACCTTAATGTGCTTTGTTCTCTCATGGAAGACCGGATTTGAGGTGATATGTATTGCCGCCTGATTATCACAATGTAGATCCATAAGGGCTTCTTTATAGAATCTTAGTTCAGTGAGAAGGGATCTGATCCATAGAAGCTCGCTAATTGTGTGTGTCATGGCCCTGTATTCTGCTTCTGCAGTAGACCTTGTAACTACATTATGCTCCTTGCTTCTCCATGTAACCAAGTTCCCTCTAATTATTATACAATATCCTGAGGTAGATTTTCTATCATCTGGGAATCTAGCCCAGTTTGCATTTGAGAACCCTTCTATGTTGAAGTGACCATGGTTCTTAAAAAGAAGCCCTCTTCCTGGAGTTCCTTTCCAAATAACGCAATATTCTTTTTAGAGCTTGCCAGTGAGTAAGTTGTGGTTTGTGCATGTATTGACTCACCACACTTAGTGCATATGATATATCTGACCCTGTTACACAAAGATAAATGAGTTTTCCCACAAGTCTTTTATATCTTTGGATATCCACATCTTCTCTAGTGCCTGCAAATATTTTTTTATTGGAATCCATAGGGGTTTCTACTGGTCTACACCCCATCATTCCTATCTCCACTAGTAGATCAAGGACATACTTCCTTTGAGATAGTATAATCCCATGTTTGAACAGTAGTACATCAATACCCAGAAAGTATTTAAGTAGTCCAAGATCTTTTGTCTTGAATTCTTCACATAATTTTTCCTTGGTTTCCTGAATGCCTTCGGGATCACTACCAGTTAAGACAATATCATCAACATATACGGCCAAAATCACTTTGCCTGTAAGTGTTGCTTTAAGAAATACGGAGTGATCTATGGAACATTTGTGAACTCTGGCCCGTATGAGTGCTTGTCTGAATTTATCAAACCATTCATAAGGAGACTGTTTCAGACCATAAAGAGATATCTTCAATTGACATACCGACTCCCCCTCAATGATAAATTCAGGTGGTTGTTGCATATAAATTTCTTTCTTTATATCCCCATTGAGAAAAATATTTTTCACATCAAGCTAATAGACCGGCCAGGAAGAATTAGTAGCAAGAGATAATAAAATACGTATTGAGTTCATTTTGGCCACCGGAGGGAATGTTTCCTCATAATCGATCCCATAACGTTGCGTATATCCTTTATCAATGAGGCGGGCCTTAAGGCGAGCAATTGACCTATCCGGATTGTGTTTAATACTAAAGATGCACTTATAGTTGATAGGTTTTTTATCTGATGGAAGAGAAACCAAAGCCCATATCTGATTCTCATAGAGTGTTTGCATTTCTTCGTCTATTGCCGCCTTCCACCCTAGATGTTTCAAAGCCTCCTGATAGGACTATGGGACTAAGATGGAGGAGATAGATGCAAGAAATTGACAACATGAAGGGATAAATGATGGTGGGACACAAAATTGGATATGGGGTGAGAAGTAGAGGGCCTAGTGCAAGTTATGGGTTCTTTTCTTAAGGCAATGGGTCGAGTATCGTATTTTGGTCCAAAATGAACTGGAGAAGATGGACTTACCTTGATGGGATTCACAAACACCGTAGGTGTGGTGCCAGCCAGCACTTCAGGGAGTTGAACAGTTTTCGTAGCCCGGGGCAGAACCGGTTGAGGAGAGGCTGGTACAAAAGAGAGACTTGGAAGAGCATTGTCAGAGTAGAATGAAGAGTCTTAAAAAAAGTTACATCCCTAGACACAAGTAACCTTTGGAGAGTGGGAATGTAGCAAATATAACCCTTCTACATGCGAGAGTATCCTATGAAGATACACTTGACAGATTTTGGATCAAGTTTACTTTGTTATAGGGAGGTGATATGAACAAAGCAAGTACAATCGAAAAGTTTCAAGGGAAGCGAAAAAGGATCACCTTTTGGAAATAATAAGGAATAGGGGGATTTTAGACTGAGAACAAAAGAGGGTGGCCTATTTATTAGAAAGCATGCAGTAAGGATAGCATGTGGCCAATAAAAGTCTGGGACTTTCATGGTATACATTAAGTTGCGAGCTACCTCAAGAATGTGATGGTTCTTCCGTTCTGGTACACTGTCCTATTGGGGCGTGTAGGCACAAGATATTTGATGGATAATGTCATTCTCTATACAAAAATAGTCAAGATCTCTGGAAGAATATTCTTTGGCATTGTAAGACCTAAGTACTTTGATTTTTTTACCAAATTGAGTGACAGCCATAGCATGAAAGGATTTAAAAATGGATAGTATTTCATATCGCTCTTTAAAAAGAAATAGCCATGTGGTATAAGTAAAATCATCAATAAAAATAATAAAGTACTTGACTCGGGAAATGTTTGAAACACTCAAGGGTCCCCATACATCTGTGTGGATCAACGAAAAAGGAGCAATATTTTTAAGTTCTAGATGAGGTGAGTATGTGGTCCTCTGGTGTTTGCTTTGTTGACACACTTCACAATTTAAATTCGACATAACCTTAAAGGTAGGAAAAAGAAGACAAAGAGATTGTGCGGATGGATGTCCCAACCGATTGTCCCATAGACTTGTCTCAGTTTCCTTGGTTGAGACAACATTTATTTGAGGCATGTCCAGGTAGTAGAGCCCTCCTTGTTCACAGACTCCACCAATCACCTGCTTCGTTGTAAGATCCTGAAACACACAGGAAGAGGGCGAGAAGGTAATTAAGCAATTAAAATATAGTGTTATTTGTCTAATAGATAAAAGATTCAACGAAAAAGTGGGAACAAAAAAATCTAAGAGCGGAAGTGATGCTTAACATATATGGATCCTTTCCCAAGAATTTTAGTTTGGGAGTCGTCAGCTATTGTAACAAATTTATTCAAGAGACAAGGAGAAACTGAGTAGTTTTTGTTACCTGTGAGATGCTTGGAGGCCCCTGAGTCAATTATCCGGGATGAAGAGGAGGAAGAGGCAAAGAGCATACCTAAAGCGGTGGTGGCAATAGCAGTTGAGAAGGAACTGGGAGGAGAGACCATCAGTGTTGTCACTTTCTAAAATAAGTCATACTCATCATCGGTAAGGGTTTTATTTTCTGGGGTAGACTTGTCCTCCTTTGTATCACTTACAGAGGCTTGATTAGCCTTAACCCAATTCAGTATGCCATGGATTTTAAAACATTGATCTATAGTGCGGCCATATTTCCCACAAAGGGTGCATTCCCTGTTGTCTATTCTAACAAAACCATTCATTCCACCTCTTCCTTGTCCTCCTCTATAATTTCTTCCATAGCCTCGGCCATAGTCGATTGATGTTCCCCTATGC
The DNA here is from genome assembly GCF_029961685.1 of Aristolochia californica. Lineage (NCBI taxonomy): Eukaryota > Viridiplantae > Streptophyta > Magnoliopsida > Piperales > Aristolochiaceae > Aristolochia > Aristolochia californica. The sequence goes on from NW_027181770.1 coordinate 49,489,002, forward strand.
CCGGAGTACATAGCAGATGATACTTCAGTAGGAGAAGGAGAAGAAGAGTCTGGAATGCGGAGTAATGTGGCACATACATCATCAAAAGTGAAAATAGCAGAGTCACTGAGGAGTTGACTTTTAGCAACTTCGAGATACGACTTAATGCTTGCCAGGTAAATGGTAGTGGTTAAGGCTTTCTTCTGCTTGTCTTGGACAAAGACATCGGTAGAGGTAAGTTGAGCTAGCTTCCATTCTTGAAGTAGACCTCTAAAACGAGCCAAATATTCATGGATACTTTCTCCTTGTTTAGTGTTGAACATTCTTTGGAGAATATCATAAGGCCCGTGTAAGTTGTCGAAGCTAGAGTACAACTTAGCACATGTCTCCCAAATTTGTTTGGCGGTGTCGAGATGAATAACATGTCGGAGATAGGTTTTTCCATGGTATTGATGAACCAACTAATTACCAAAGTGTCATTTCTTAACCACTTAACATAAGAAAGATCTTCTTCTTCAATGGGTGGCCCAAGTTTGGTGAGGTGACCAAGCAAATCCCTTGTTATAAGGAACCGTCGAACCGATGTGGACCAACTAAAGAAATTTGATATCCCTCGCAAGGGTATGGTAGTAATCTTGAGAATATCATTCTTGTTACCCATGTATTCTTTAGCCATAAAAGGCAATTCAAGGGTAATAATGTACTCAAATTTGAAGTAGTCTAAGTAAGTTGGTTGGAGATTCAAGACCAGCCAAGGCTAGCTCGGGAAGATGGGAGGAGAACCCGAGCTTATCGAGGAGGGAACCCTCTTAGGCCAGTTAAATTTCTGGCCAAAAACTTATATAATTAATTATTTAGTCTTCTTTGAAGAGAATAACAAAAATTAATCAATAAGCATTAGATCAAGTAAGGTAAGGTTGCAATTTTGAATTAGATCATTCCAAAAATATACTTGACTCCAGCTTGGGATAAACCAATATATATTTAGTTCCTCATGAATTAGGCCAGATATAATTGAGCAAAAATATAAAAAAATCAGGCCTAATCAAGAAGATATTGTAAGATCTTCGAACACAACAATCTTTCTTCAAATGGATTGGCGTCAACCAGCCACTTCTTTTCTTATTCTGTGCTTGATTCCTTTTATTTAAAATACAATATTCGATGCTTGATTTTCCAAGAACAATCAGCCACCTCGTGGCTCTAAAAAAATCTCCAAAAAATCACAAAACCATGTAGAGTTCTTCAAAGAACTTGGTTAATGGAGAAGCTTAACATAGAAGCTAAGTAATTAGATTTATGAAATTCAATAGATAAAAAAACCACTCATAATAGGCTCAAGAACAATTTTCTTCGTTAGAAAAATCTTTTTCCCCCAAAATTATAACTTTTTATGCAGAAAATGTCAACATAAACCGATTTTCAACCAAGAACTTGCAAACCGAAAAAATTGCCTTAGTAAATTTCTTCTAATCTGAGATGTGTTGAAGAGAAGATATGGAAGCCTCTTACATTACTCTCACAGTAATTCATATGGTGGAGTCTTACAAGAGTCTCACAGAAGAGTCTCAATTTAAAAGTGTTTTAGTTATGTTAATCTTCTATTTATGTTGAGTTATTTAATTATGCTAGGACTTATCTTTCAATGTTAGAGTTTAGGAGTAATTGGGATAAGGGTAGTTTAATTGTAATTGGACTCTACTACTTTCCTCTATTATAAATAGGGGTTCATGTACTTTGATTACATTAAGTCAATGAAGTATTTCTCTATTCCATAAATTCAACATGGTATCAAAGTAGGTTCTATGAGTTGACTCAATCAACCTATAGAGATATTGTGATCCTTTTCTGATCTATTATCTCTAGTATTTTAGGTTCATAATTATTTTTTCTCTCTTTTTAGTCCCAATACTCATTGTTTTCTTTGCGTTATAATCTCTATACTAAGCTTTTTATATTGCATATTATATATTAATAGAAAGATATTCGAGTATACTTTCCAAAGAAAAATAATTTTTTTACAATTGTAGTTATCTATAAACATAAATTGATATTTGAATTATCAAAGGTCAGATTTCAAAAGAGGTTCGAGTTGGAGCAGAAATCTTAAACTTCTGAGTTATTTTATGTTATCAAGAATGAGACTTTATATGAAGAAATGTATATCATAAGAAATATATGTAAGTCCATTTTCTTACATATTCAACCAATTCTCGATCTGAATTTTTTATATGGAAATATTAATCTTGGAAGAGTCAATGGTTATGTTGGAAAAAGGGGAAAGAGTACTTACTTCTGCCAGATTATAGAGACCGAAATCTATCAGATTATATATCTCAATAGAAGTATATTTTATGAAGTGAAGTTATACTTTGATGAAATTTATTTAAGTCTAGTTTCATAAGGAGAAATTTTCTTGTCAATCTGATCTATATTTAAGGATATATTCGAATTGGAAGAATCAAAGGTCATGTTAGTATCTTATTGCATTGAAAAATCAGAATTTAAGCCAATTTTTTTGCGTCACTTTTTGAGTACTGTTATTGTTAAAAAAAATATATAAAGACAGTATCTCACTTACCCCCTTCTTTAGTTCCCTTTATCCTACCATCCTTTTTTTACTCTCACATACCCCTTTGGGCCAACCACTTGTGTGTTGCTTCAGTTGGTTTACCTTTTTATTTATATGGGTGTTTTAAGTCCATTGACACTTTGTATATGTATCCATGGGTCTTTTATCACCATCTTGTGAATGAAAAGCATTACCCACTTATCACCCATTTCTACCATCGAGATTCGGTGCCAGGGTTAAGACACCGTGATGGAGGAGCTTATTACTACATCTATGTTATTTAGTTCAAGTTGGGATCACTGTCATTACCTCCCAGCTTGAGGGGGAGAAGTAGAAGAAGAAGTACACAAAAGAGATATTTTATTCTATATGTTATTGTAATTTTAATGTGACAAAAATACTCAAGAAAGGGAGAGTAGAAAATATGAAGTTTTTGCATCTATGAAGAATTTTTGTGCTACAAAGAAAATTGAAGACCAAAAATCCTTTTCATTGCAAGTTGAAGTTATAAACTCCAGGTTGAGGGGGAGTGTTGAAGAGAAGATATGGAAGCCTCTTACATGACTCTCACAGTAAGCAATCTCACAAAGCCAGAATTAATATGGTGGAGTCTTAAAAAAGTCTCACAGGAGAGTCTCAGTTTAAAGGTGTTTTAGTTATGTTAGTCTTCTATTTTTGTTGAGTTATTTAATTATGCTAGCACTTATCTTTAAGTGTTAGAATTTAGGTTGATCTGAAAACCAAGAGCATCAAGTAATAATAACAACAATGAAAATTTATCTACAAGCTTAAATCTTGCTTCACAAAGAGCCTTCTATGAGAACCTTTGATCATAACTTCTTAGAGCATTCTTTTGACATGGGGAACCTAAATTTGATGCTCTGATACTATGTTGAATTTAGGACCCCATGATTGAAACCTCAAGCAAGATGAGAGGAGGGGAAGAAAAAGGGCAAAGAGAGAGAGAGAGAGAGCTCGGGAAGAGAAAAGTAAGAAAAAGAGTTTAGGCTAGAAAGAGATTCTTCACAAGTTGAGAAGTGGAGAGTTTGATTGAATCCTTCAATTAAGACCCCTATTTATACTATTTCAAATTATATATTAAGAGATAAGATAGGATCCATAATATTCAATCATGATTATCCAAATCTACATAAATCAAGGTAAGATATATCAATTACTTTAATCAAGGAAGATTGCCAAATCTTCCAACTCATGTGATAAGGATTCCAGCTCATGTGATCATGGTGGGTCCCACCTTGTAACACAGCTTCCTCATATCTCTAGTTTACCTTTATCAATCAATAAAATATAATTCAATGCAGGGGAGTACCTCTGTGGTGGTTTGCTAGTTTTGGTAGATCTCCTAAGTTCAGACACAGGAATGTTCTGATTTACTTCTAGGGGTATGTTTTCCCAGTCTTCCTGAGCGATATTCTCCATCTCAATAACTAGAAGATCTCTCAACCGAATCACTTCAGACTTCTTGGCTTCATCACTTGTGCTCTCAGACTCTGTTCCCAACTTGTCTTTATACATGGTACCATCATTGAAGAGCCCTTGCTCCTGATAACCTTACAACTTTGGTCATCCCAAATGCAATAACCAAACTCGGTACCACAATAGCCAATAAATAAACATATCTTAGATTTAGCATCAAGTTTATTTCCAGCAATAGAATCAATATGAATATTCCTTTTAAGAAACACAACCAAAAACTTTCAAGAAAGAAAGGTTTACCTCTTTGCCGCTCCAAACCTCTTCTAGTATTTTGCAATCCAATGGTGTTGAGGGACCTCTATTGATCCAATAGGCAGCGGTGCCAATAGCATCATACTAGAACATCTTTGATAATCTCGCATTCAATCTCATGCTCCTAGCACACTCATTCAAAGTCCAACTCATCCTCTCTGCCACACCATTCTGTTGAGGTTATCTAGGGATGATCTTCTTCATCTTGATTCTATTATCAGCACAATACTTCTTGAAATCATCATCTATGTATTCTCTCCCATTATCAGCACATGATAAATCATGTTTTATATCTCATTCTAGAAAAGTACCGGTTGATCGATCAATCAGGTGGGGATGATCAATCATGCTATATATTGCTTGCTAGTGTGTACAAGTTATGATCAATCATTACCATATAAGTATCAATCATGCCAATTGCTAGTTTTTTTAACTAGGAAGCATCAATAGTAGAACAATTGTTGACAGTAATACAAGATAACTTTTTTTATATATTTCTGATCCACAAAAAAAAATCCATTTGAACTTCACAGACATCTTTTGTACGAGAAGAAGGAACATAAGCAACCAAACGTAAAAACTATAAAAGATTTTCAATGCTAGTGTAAACATAATATAAAATATGCAATTTATAAACACAATAAATAAAAAGTATGGATACAAGACTAAGACCTACCTCCAAGAGTCATCAATATTGTAAGTTGTAATGGTCAAGTACCTTTTCTTTTGCACATAAGTCCACATGTGAATCGTGTGGAAAACTTATCCAACTCATTAAAAAACTTTGTATTTTCACAATTATACATCTTCAAAGGTCTAACTCTATCAAATTAGTACGAGAAATGGATTGATACAAAGGGTTCACCTCTATCAAATTCCTAGAGTGTTGATTGTCAACAACAAACAGTGGTTGTTCCTCTAATACAACCCACTTAGTGAGACTAGCCTAAGTCTCTCTTTATTAAACATATGACTTGTGAGACTTGTAGCTCCAAGTTGTGTAGAGGATAATAAATTGTACCCTAATATCAATATTTTTCCCTTTTGGGCACCTCCTCAAATGCTGAAAGAAACTATATGTTCCATTTTTTGGTAGGTGTTTTTAGTTCGGTTTTATAATAATTACATCTACCCATGTCTATCCCATCTTTTTTTAATTTATAAAAATTATTCCACACTTGTGAAATTGAAACCATTTTTGTCCCTCTCCCTTGTGTTTGTGTAGTATTATTAGTAGCTTGACTGGAATTATCAGCGCTTTCAATAATATTATTAATGGTCTAATTACCTTCTCTTTTTATACTAATATTTTTTTCACCTACAAATGACCTTTTTTCAGTTGTAGGATGGTCCATCTCAGGCATAGAACTATAATTGTACAAGGCATAAAACAACATGTAAAAAATATTTATCAAGATTATTTTATTCTCAGATTTATGGTTCATATCTTTTCGATTGAGATGAGTGGATTGGGTGCTTCTTGAAAATATAACCATCCACTTAAGCATATTTGTCTAATACTTGTAGTTGCTGCTTAGACTAATTTACTTTTCTAGATTACAGAAAACTAAATAGAAATATAAAGCAAACTAAAATACTTGACATAAAATGAGACACGAAAAAACAGAAACATAAAAGCACTAAAATTCAGCAAACTGACCGACTTGATAAAAAGAAACAAAAATTCGAACAAAAAGCAAACATAAAGCAAACAAAAACACAAAAAAAGATGGCCTTATAACAAGTAAAGATAAAAGAAAATTGGACAGATAGCTTACGTTGGACCTCTCAGTAGGCGGATTCATTAGTAAATATCAAATAAATAATGTGATTTATCAACTAATTCAAGTCCAAATTGGTGATGGTAGTAGGAGGAATGAATAAGGGGAAAATAAATGATTCTATTAGGGTTCTAAAAAAATTAGATTCGAGATTCGGACTTTGGAGAAAGGAAAATTAAACACAAGACAATGACGGTGATTTGGCAAGTCGCATAGGCATGACAAGTCGGCGATAGGAAAGGAAAAATACAAGTCTTACCATTTATGTGGCGGTCAGCGGACTAGCGCCAATTTGGGAAGTAAAATGATTCAGGAAGAGGAGGACGACGACGACGACGACGATTCGGCAACACGCACGAGCATGACAATTTGGCAACGAGAAACGAAAGAATTTGAGCAAAGGGAAAGGCCATAAGGTCGATTACATGTCTAGGGAAGTAGAAAAAAATTGGCTTTCTCAAGGAAGCCCAATATTTTTTCCATAAAGGCCCCTAAAATAAAATTTCAATTCTTTATTAAGTAGAAATAAACTTGAGTCTTAATCTTTAAATAAGACGGTATTAACGTTCAATTAAAAATATCCTTTGAAAAAAACAATCTACCCAAATCACCGACAACAGAGCATCCTATTGTTCTCACCTATTGCTAAATTCACACTCTTTATTTACATTTTGGTCAGTAAGAGATTTATATGTTAATAGAATCCAGCTGCCTATGGCCTTGATTTAAATCTACCCAAATTTTTCTTTGCCTGATTGAAGGATACACTGAGGAGAGGTCTTATGGCTGATCTAGGAAGAAAAGCATGACTGGCATCTTTCTTCTTGAAAGTTAAGTTTGTTACCTCCTTTTGAGTGTATTTGTCCGTTGTGGTTTGATATAAATTGATCAACTCTCTTTATATCATTCAAGTTCCCTTTTTTTTTCTCCATTGCATGTAAGTTGAAGCTTGTTTTGCATGTATGAGCATAGTTTTTCAATCTTGGTAAAGTACTATGACTTTGATTCTCTTCTTTCAGTCATTGTGTTCCATTATTAAAAATTATTATTACTTTTAATTTTCTGCCTTAAAGCTCTCCAAAAATGGTGACTTTCTTCATCTTTTTTCTCTTGAAACCCTAAACTAAGGTTTGAGCCCTCTCCTTGAGTTTTTCGAGCCCTCTACAAAGCCGAGTGGGTAATTCTCATCAATAATTTTTTTATCTATCTGAAATCTATCCTTAAGTGATTGCTTTTAACAAAATAGTCTTTTAAATAGAATAAATGAGTTTTTTTTTTCATATCATTGTGCACAAGTTGGAACGAAAACTTTCAAATCTTATGATAGCTTGTGAAGTTTTTGCCTCGTAATTTCTTCTTTTCATATTTGAATCCATTGGTTGAATCCTCTTCTTTGAAGTTTCCCCTATTTGTTACTATGGTAGAAAATTCACATCAGCCCTCTTTGGAGTTTGGAAAAATAAACTTTCTAAAAGTTACTACAATTCCTCTCAAAGGAGTATCAGGTTATCTCTTGGGCTCAGTTTGTTCGAAGAATTTTTATGATATGAGATATGATGATCATTTTATTAAACCTCCTCCAACTATTAACGAGGAAGATACCTAACTATAAAAGGTGATGAAAAGAGGATACATTGATGATAAATTGACTAACTAATAGCATGGAGGAAGACGTAGCAAAAAATGTTGCGCACTTAGATACAACTAAGATTATTCGGGACACATGTTCTAAGTTATACTCCACTTCTAACGCTTTACAAAGACTTCATGATATTTTTCAGACCATGTACAAGCAAGGAAACAATCTTAATGAATTCTGTGAAAAATTTAGAGGTCTTTTAATGAACTAGAATTGGCACAACCATACTCCACTGATATTGTTATTTAAGACAAGCAACGAGATGAATTACTTGGAGCTATTTGTTTAACTAACATGAAATTCTACCTTAATGTGAAATAATCTCAAATTTTAAGTTCCACGACCAAAACATCTTTCGATTATATATGTGCTACTATGTACCAAATCTTGATTAAAGAAGGCACCAAAGCCCAATACACTATAGCTACAAAGACATCTTCCAAGGTCCCTAAGGGAAGAGCGTCCACTAATAACTCAAGAGGTTGAGGAAGTGGAGGAAGAGGTTATGGTAAAATCATGGCAAAGGACAAGGTAGGTATGATTCTTTAAATACTTGCTCCTATACTTATTGTGGTTTCTCCAATTTTGAATGAGAAAAGTATTGAAAGGTTCATAGTCAATTGATAAATATGAATCAAGTTACTGGACAAAAAAAAAAGTTGACTCAACCAATGCCCATAAAAAAAATGTTTTTACTAAATAAAATTATAAAGTCATTCAATAACTAAAGAGTATGATTATCACACCTTGCACCTCTTCAGCTACCATAGCAACTATAGGTATGTCTTTTACTCTTTCCTATGCTTCCCCCTCCTTCTGGATTGTTGGTTCTAGAGCTTCAGAGCATCTTACTAGGAAGATTCATAATCTCTCTAAGATTTCCCCATGTCCAACTCCAAGAATTGTTTCTATTGACAATTTATCACATGCACTAATAAAAGGGATAGTTATTGACCGAGAATTGACTCCCTTCTTGATTTTGATGATAAAAAAATTTAATTGATCTAATAATTGAAATTCAAGTATTTTAGATGCATTTCCTTCAAGAGACACAAAAGTCAAAGGTATATTCAGTGAACCGGCACAGGTTTCTTAAAGACCTCAAACTACACAACAATGTTAAAAGTGTTCTTGAAGAAGCACCCATAGAAGAAGTAAAGCAATCAAGAGTTGAGTTTAGGAAGTTATGAAAATCTCAAAACTTGGTCTATGTACAAGAGCAACCCCAAACCTTTCAAACTTGAGGTACAATGGAAACTTTTGTAGCTTTAGGTCATCTTAGTATTTCTACATGTTTTACTAAAGCATATACACATTTCAAACATGTTAGAGTCACTTAAGATCACATTTATTCATGCTTTAAAAAATCCACAACGAATTAGCACTAAATTCATCGATCAACATCTGCAAAAAATTGATCAACCAGAAGTACGCAAGCCAAAAATATAAAGTGTGAACAATCAAGTAGGGTCGATTGATCGATCAACCAGAACATGGCCAAACTAAGCAATAAAGTATGATCGATTATTCCCAGTGGAGTGGTTGATCAATGTTGTCTAGGCAATGTAAATTCATGCTAAATGATTGATCAACCTCTTGACACAGAATGATCATAAAAAACTCTGCCAACCTGGGATGTAAAGAATGATCGATCATAGCAAAGTCATTGATCAATCATACAGAACTTGACCAACCTGGGATGTAAAACATGATCGATCATAGCAAAGTCATTGATCAATCATACTTATTATGCAATGCTAGTAGGAATTATGGTTGATCAATCATACCCTGTAGATTAATTGATCAACTTAAATTGTCAAACCCAACAGGAGGATATTGATTGATCATACCATCGATCAATGAGTCATTTTCTACCAAAAATATAGTTGTCACACACGCTTGATCAATCAACACTTTACATTGATCAATCAATGTAAAGTCACTTTTTCAAACGGGCAAAAAAAGGCTAGTTTGGCTTGGGTAACTTATAGATACCCCCACCAACACCCTTTTGAAAAGCTAATGAGCTTTTATTGTCACACCTACTGCATACTATTCTCAATCTCTTGAAACTTCCTTCCTAAGTCCTTTTTGAGAAAGAAAGAGTATATTTTTGCACATTCATTCGATCCTTTCTCAAATTCCACTCCTTGCATATATTCTAGTCAAACTCCTATCCACCCCATTGTACATCAAAGGCTGGAGGGTTGGACATTTCAAATAGAAGGTTGTCTCTTCGCTAACCTAAAGGGTGTAAATTTTTCTTTATTTTATTATTTTTATTTCCTAAAAGGTTCACCTAGAATTATGCTCAATCTAGATAGAAAGGCTTGCTAGAGCTAGAATCTACCTAATCTCTAAGAGAGATTTGTTGTAATCGTGTATTTGGTCATACATGTGGGCTTGAAGAGAGCGAAGAGAAACGGAATCTTTTTCTTGAAAATTCCAAGCTAATAGAGCTTATATTAGTCTAATTTCCCAAACAAAGGTTCTTGGCCGGTGAATACCAATAGAGGAACACTGATAAAAAAAATATTTGGTGAGATTTTTGGTGTTTGAATTTTGTCTCAATATTAGCATTTTTTTTACTAAAGTATTGCACATGTAACTTTAATTTTTTTAAAATTCAATTCACCCCTCCCCCCTTGAGAAGCCACCAAGGTCAACAATTGGTATCAAAGCATACCAAAATACTTTTGGAATAAAAAATCTATTGATTTGGAATATTGATTAAGATGACATCTCAAGATAAATTTCTCCTTCCTGAAGGACAATTTGCTAACCTTCCCCCACTATTCAACAAAGTTAACTATGGGTATTGGAGAGTAATAATGTAATTCTTCTTGCAATTCATGGATTGGGACATTTGGCACTTGACAAAGAATGACCCATTTATAGAATTTAGGAATGAACAATAATATTGCCGTGATTATTATTAATCAGGTGTAAACTATTTATAGAAATCACACAGAGATTGTAGGTGATTAGGACTCTACAATTTGAGTCTATCTCTAATTCAAATACCAGTTATCTTTATCTATATCATTATCTTTATATCTATCACTATGTTTATATCTCAATCATGCCCCTGCAAGATGGAGCTCCGAGAGGAGAGTCCAATCTTGATCTTCAAAAAGAGGAAGCATGTTCTGGGAAGTGGTTTGGAGAGAGCAGCAGCACTGATAGCGCTTGAGTAGAGCAACCGCACTAGTAGCGATTGAGTAGAGTAGCGGCACTAGAAGCGGCTAAGGCAGACAGAATCACATCATTCGGAGGAAGAGCAGTGAGACTGGAGGCGGCTGGTGCGGTCGAAATTTCATCGCCTGGTGGAAGAGCAGTGGCACTAGAGGCGGCTGGTACGGACCGAATTGCATCGTCCGGTGGAAGAGTAGCGGCTGGAGCAAACGTAATCGCATCGTCCGAAAGAAGGGCAGCGACTAGGGTGGACAAAATTGCATCGCCCGGTGGAAAGACAGTGGCTGGGGCAGACAGAATCACATCGTTCGGATAAGAATATTTTTTTAATAACAAATGCCACACGTGTGAAGTTCACACGTACGAAAACCGACATGCTAGTTCGTACATTGTGCACGTACATGCGTGGGACGATGCATCAAGGGGGAAATAATTTTCCTCCTTGAACTTAGGTCATCCTGGTGCTACTGAGACGGGCAGCGTCGGCAGGCTAAGGATGTCGGCATTGTGGCTGGAGGGGCTAACGGTAGTGACGGCTAGCGGCAAGCAGTAGCGGGGTCAATCAATTTCGACAGGAAATCGGCGACAAGAGAAGAGAGACGGAAGAGTAGGGGGGTTTGTGCGGTGCTGGCTGGCAAAGGGTGGTCGACGCTGTGGCCGGAGGGGCGAAAGGCAGCGACCGTAAGGAGAGCTTCGAAAATGATGGCGACGGCGAGACAGAACGGCGGTGTTTGCGCCGACGAGACTAAATCGCGACGATGACAGTGTCATGAGAGATGAGTTAGAGAGACGACGGGTGCGGCGAGGGGAGGGGGTGGGGGTTGGGGGATGGAAGTTTGGGCGGCACCGGCAGGCTAGGGAGATTGACAGTGTGCCCGTCGGGGCGAACGGCTGTGACGACGGTGGCTTCGGGGGGAGGGGGAAAAATAGGTCGGCCAAGAGAAGTTATGGTGCGGCACTGGCGTGAGAGTTGACAGCAGAGCGGATGATGGTGGCAGCGAGGTAACGGCGATGGGGTTGTCTCGCGAAGCAGCGGCGACAGTTTTTTTTTTAAAAAAAAAAATCCCTCGGGCTAGATTGCACAGAGAAAAGGAAGAGAAAATACAAGGTATGGGCGGTGGCAATGAGCTACATCTACGGAGGCTATTTCCGATAAGGATTTCCAGTGACTGTAGACTGGTTCTTATTAATTGATTGGAAGCTCTAATACCATATAGAATTTATGAATGAAGAATAATATTGTCGTGATTATTATTGATCAGGTGTAAACTATTTATAGAAATTACGTAGAGATTGTAGGTGATTAGGACTCAATAATTTGAGTTTATTTCTAATTCAAACACAAGTTATCTTTGTCTCTATCATTATCTTTATATCTATCACTATGTTTATATCTCTATCACCATTTGATGAACAAAAACTAGAAAATACCATTCTTATCTCCAAAAGCTTCAATGAGTTGACTAGGGAAGACAAAGAGCAACTCAGAAAAATCTCCCAAGGCCATCAACTTATTGTTGTGTGTCTTAGGAGCAAATGAGTTCTAAGCCTGCTAAGGAAATAAGGGACAAACTTGAGGTCACAAATGAAGGGACCACCAGAGTCAAGGACTCTAGAATTAATTTTTTGATAGTCCAATATGATGAAATCAAAATGAAATTGGGTAAATAAATAGCTGAGATGAACTCTAGATTCACTCATATAATTAGTGAATTGAACTTTCTAAGAGAGAATCTACCTCTATAGAAAAATGACAAGCTTCTTAAGGAACTTCCAAAGTCATGGGATATTATGAAGAATGGCATATGTGAGAATGCTAACTTTAGAACCATGGGCTTGAAAGAGATTTTAGGGATTCTCCTAGAATATGAGATGAAACCAGAAGTAATTGAGGAAGAGCAACCCAAAATGAAGACTCTTGCTCTAAAGGCCAAAACGAGTGCTAAAATTGAATCGTGAGAAGAGCTCTGGTGAGGTAGGCTTCATCACTTGATATCTTCAAAAGACGTATTGAAAGAAGAATAACTTTAGAAAAGGTCGATTTAGGACTCAAAATGAAAAATAATTTAAGAAAACGGATGTAGTTTTGAGTGTAGTAAACTAGGGCAGAGAAGAAACAAGTGCCCTAATCTAGAAGGAAGAACCTCGTCCACGAGCAAGGATCCAAAGAACAATAAGAAAAAAGTTTTAATCTCTGCTTGCCATAAAATTCATGTTTTGAAAGTGATATGGAAGTCAAAAGATCATTTTTTTACTCACTATGCATAAAGCATGATCAATCATGACCTTGCAATGGTTGATCAACATAAGGACATGATCAATCAATGCACTAGATTGATTGATCAACTTAAGTGATTGATAGATCAATCAATATAAATTGATCAATCATTTATGATGGAAACCAAGAATATGAAGGGTTTCAATCAACATTACATTACATTTCTCACATTCTTACCCTCTCAAACAATCACCCTAATCATACTCTCCCAATGCCATCCCCCATTATAAATTTTCCCTTGATTCCTTTTATCCCAACCCCTCAAAATTGAAAAGCGGTTGTTCTTCACCTCTTTGAATCATCTCATTTCGTTTTTGACATAAAAACAAGATTTCAACAATGGTATTGGTGAAAAGTATAGAAAGGAAAGAGTCTCAAGTAAGGGAAACCGACCAATGCAAACCAATTCAAAATTTGAGAGACCATTTTTTAACAAAAGCTCAAAAAAGTAAGTATTTAAAGACCTTTGTTAACCGTAGGTTGACTCCCATATTGATTTTGATGATAACAAAACTTAATTCAACTAATAACTTGTAAATCTAGTATTTCAAATGCTTAAACTTCAAGAGCATCTCAAGGTCTAAAGCTTCAAAATCAAAATGAAGACCTCAAGCAAATTGAAGAACATCTTTTGAAGAAGCCCCCACAAGGAAGAAGACAATGAGAAGAGTCGATTTCAAGCATCAAAGACATACATTTAAACATAGTCAATATTTTTAAGAAAGTATTCTAACTCCTATTCCTTGATTACTTATGAGATTGGAGCTTTAGGATAAATTTTGCATATAGACAAGTTTAGAACCATCATACATATCACTTAGAAACATTTTAAAGCACTTAGAGAGAAATTCCCAGGTTTTATAAATATATAGATTTTTTATCTGGCATTGAAATGTTCAATAAGTCACTGATTGTGATCGATAATCCAAACTTGTGCAGGCCATACATATAAAGCATAATCGATCAACCATAGTTGCTTGATTGATCATCCAAGACACAACCATTTCATGTTTTAACGCATGATAGACAATCTCTCATCGATTGATTGATCATAGTTATCCAGTCACCAGTCAGGAAAAATTAAATTGGAATGATTGATCATCCCTCTAGATTAATCCATCAATTAGAACCTAGGTAGTAAGGAACTTCAAGCATGACTGATCAAAGGAAAATACACTGATCGATCATACTTGTAATGCACAGCCAAAGAAAATCTTGATTGATTGATCAATCATTGACTATGATCGATCAACTTATCTTTTATTGACCCACAATAACATATTAATCGATCCATCTTCCATCAATCAATAAATCACTACCAAACAGAAAATTAGTCGTTATGATCGATCAATCACTTACCAGTGATCAATCAATCAACAGTCTAATTTATGCCCACAGGCAAATAACTACTAGTTTAAGTTGGGGAAGCTATAAATACCCCCACCAAACTATAAGTAAAGAAGACAATGAGCATTTATTGGTATATCTTCAAGCCATAAATATTTATCATGCAAATTCTCATCAAAAGTGCTTTAGAGAGAAAGAGAGAGAGCCTTGTCTTTGAAAGCTTTCTATCTCTTTCAATCATCTTTTCATGCATCATAGTACACGCTCCTTCATCATTCTACAACATGCTACAAAGGATGAGGTAACTTGAATCTCTCAAGGAGAAGCATCTCTCTAAGTAAGGGTGTAACTTTTCCCTTTCTTTTATGTATTTGTGAAAGGTTCATCTAGAACCTATTAAAATCTAGATAGAAAGGCCTAACTAGAGCTAAAATCTAGTAGCACCCTCTCGGGGAGATTGGCTTGTGTAAAAATCGTGTATTGTCTACACGTGACCAAAGAGAAATAAAATATCTTTGTATTTTTCTAGCTATTAGAGTGTAATAGTGGAAATTTTCCCAAGCAAGGGTTCTTGAGCGATGACTACCACTAGGGGAACATTGAGAACAAAAAATCTTTTTGTCCCTGTGGAATGTGTATGTCTCTACTTATATTGAATTACTTTTATGCATGATACTTTAATTACACACACAAATCTGTTTTAATTTGAATAATTCAATTCAACACACCCCCCCTCCCCCCCTCCCTTGAGAAGCCACTTGGGCCAACAATAGGTATCAGAGCAAGCCAAGAACTTAATTGAACTTAAAATCTCCTAGATTTTGAAAATTGATATATGGCTTCTCAAGATAAATTGGTTCTTTTTCGAAGAACAATCTGCCAACCATCCACCATTATTTAATGGAAATTATGGATATTGAAAGGTAAGAATGGAGTTCTTCCTTCTATCCATGGATTGGGACATTTAGCATATAACCAAGAATGGCCCATTTGAGCCCAAAAAGATTGAAAATGCCATCTCGGTTGTAAAAGAATTTAGTGAACTATCTAGAGAAGACAAGGAGCACCTCAAAACTAACTCCAAGCCTATAAACATCTTGTTATGTTCCTTAGAACCAAACAAGTTCAATAGGGTCTCTACATATAAAACCACTAAGGGAATTGGGGAAACACTTGAGGTTACACATGAATGAACCACAAGAATAAAGACACTAGAATCAGCCAATATGATGAATTCAAAATGAAACTAAGTGAGTCAATTGCTTAGATGAACTCAAGGTTCACTCATATAATAAATGAGTTTAATATCTTAGGAGAAGAAATTTCCTTATATAGCCAAAATGATAAGTTTCTCAAGGACTTCCAAAGTCATAGGACTTGAGGAAGACATCCATTGGTGAGAATCTTAACTTTAGAACCATAAGCTCGGAAGAGCTACTTGGAAATCTTCTCACATATGAGATGGAACCTAAAGATGAAGAATAAGAACATTACTCTTAAGGCCAAAACATGTACTCAAAATAGTTTGTTGATTTTCAGGACTCCATGGATTTAGCTCATGGAGAAAAAGAGAGAGAGACCCATTGGGAGAAAATAGGACGAAGAAGAGGTTATAGACTTATGTCCTAACCTTCCCCCTAAGCTCAATTCATAGATTGATAAAACTACTATATTACAATAGTACCCATGGAACTTAAACTAATTACATCAATGTCATTTCTATGAGATGACTCTTTATTTACCACTTGCCATCATTGTATGGGTTTGTGAACCTTCTCCTTGGTATGTGGGCCTTGAACCCATCTTCCACATCTCTTGGATGTGGGGGCCTTCCTTGGTGGTGTGGGCTTGGGCCCATCTTCCAACACCCCCTCGAGTTGAGGGTGAGAGAACATCATGAACGCCCAAGTTGCTACAAATGGTATATAAGATCTTCCCGTATAAAATTACAGTCCACCATATCTTCCAACACTCCCCCTCAAGCCGGTGGTCTCTTCCAAGAGGCTCAACAGGCATAATATAAGTGAGAGTGAAATCACTCCAAGCCATAAAACATTACTCATACTCCAGCCAAATAACTCATGCTGGATGTTGGGCATACTCCCACCTTCTGTAGGTAGTGTGTCTATAGGTGTTACTCAGAAGTGCTATAAAACTTCTCCATCACCGTGTCCCTCAATAGGACATCGAGTCTCAAATGGTAGGAGTAATAAATGTCAATTAAGGGGGGTCACGGGAAATTATCCGGAAGATAATATTATGGGGCCACCATTTGATTTCTTCTTCATCAAAATAACCAATGCTGACAACAATCAACAACTAAAAAGTCTTTCAATAATAATGTTTGAGCTAAAGAGACACAATAGCAGTAGCTGAAATGGGCTTGGGCCCAATAACACATACCAAATAATGAAAATCCTCAAAAGGACCCATAAAATAATCCTCAGATAGTCCATCACTGAATAAGAAAGTTGCACCAAATAATATGTTGGAACCGAGTACTAATTCAGGATAATAATCCCGCCGGAGAAAAAGGGACCGAGTCGAGCCGAGTCAGATATCAAACCAATATAGCCGAGACGCAAAAGAAATAGGCATAGAACTCGGGACCCAAACACATATAACCAAGGCAAAAAAAACAAGTGGGTCGAGTCAGGTTGACCAGGACGGAGTTGACTCGGCCAAGAACTGAACCAATAAGTGATCCTCGGGTCGGTGGTTTGTTAGGTTAACCCAGCTGGAAGAAAGTAGCTTGTTCACTAGGTTGACTGAGTGGATTTAGTAAAACGGAAACAGAGCCTTCTTCTTCCCCTAATGGCACTGTTGAATGTCGAGCAGAGCGAAGAACCAACTCAGTATGCGATCTTCACCAATTCGGAATGGATAGCTATGCAACAGCAGAGATTACGGCCTTTTGAAAATAGCAACGATTCGGATCTCAGTCAGAACATGTGCTAGATTAAATCAGCAACTCCTAACTTGGAAAAATTTTAATTTCGGTAAGTAGTCTTCCCCACTTCTGAATAGAGCGGGTTAACAGAAAACCAGGGAGACCGTAAACAAAACCTCGGTAGACAAAATCTTGGCAAAAACAGAACCTCGACATAGATAGTCAATAAGAAATCGACAACAACAATGGAGAAAAGATCTCATGACACTGAAAAAATGATGAAGTTTGTGGTGAGATTAAGCTTCATCACAATAAAACTGAAAAATATCCTCAACATCGCATTGATAGTGAACACCTTGATAGTGAGATGCTCCCCCCATGTTGGCACCTTCTTCACATTGAATATCTCTTCGATGGAGAGCTCATTCTCCTTTCTCTTGTCTCCAACCTCAACTCCCTCATCTCTCTCCATGGTTCCTGATCCGATTCCAAGCAAGCTTAGGTGGCAAGCTTTCATGCCTTTTCCGGCTGCAAAAAAAAATTTCAATCTTAGAGAAACTTCTACTGGTAGGAGCGGAAGCATGTAAGTATTATGTGGGCTTTGTAATGGATGGCAAAGAAGTCTTTTTTTCTAGGTTTTTTGAACTCCAAAGGCAATACAAGTTAATCTACACAAGAAAGTAAAAAAACAAAGCACGAGAAAAAGAGATAAAATAAAAGAAAGAGAAAATTATTGGAATTATAAAAAAACCATAACTACTAGTTCTCAAAATCAATGCTCTAATACCATGTTGATTTTCAGGACTCCATGGATTTAGCTCATGGAGAAAAAAGGAGAGATACTCATTGGGACATTTAGCTCATGGAGAAAAAAAGGAGAGATACTCATTGGGACATTTAGCTCATGGAGAAAAAGAGAGAGAGACCCATTGGGAGAAAACAGGAGGAAAAAGAGGTTATGGACTTATGTCCTAACCCTCCCCCTAAACTCAATTTATAGATTGATAAAAAATATAATATTATAATAATACCCCTGGAACTTAAACTAATTACATCAATGTCATCTCTATGAGATGACTCTTTATTTACCTTTCTACCATCAGTGTATGGATCTGTGGGCCTTGAGCCCATCTTCCATATCTCTTAGATTTGTGGGCCTTCTTTGGTCGTGTGGGCTTGGGCCCATCTTCCAACATAGTTTTAGTGAGGAGAGCTCATATGAAATAAGCTTTATCACTAGACATCATCAAAGAATCTATAGGAAGAAAAAAAACTTCAAAAAAGGCCAATTCAGAACTCAAAGTGATAAATTTTAAAAATTGATGTTTGTTTTGAGTGTGGTAAACCAAGACATAGAAGGAAAAAATGTCTTAAGTTAGAAGAAAGAACCCCATCCCCAAGCAAAGATCCAAGAATAAGAAGAAGAAAGTTTTGATCTCAATTTGGGATGCAATGGAGGAAGAGTCTAACTACTCAAAAATAGAAGAAAGTGATGTAGGACTCATGGCTTTTGAAGAACATGATAACGAGTCTACAACTTCCAAAGAGGTCAGCAATTCAGACTATGAACATGAACTTGAATTACCTTTAGAAAACTCCATTCATGGTCTAAATAAGGATAAAAATGTAATGTTTAACTGCACAAGATTGTTAAGCTCAAGGAAGAACTAATTGTCGTGAAGGATGCTAACGGAAGTCACATATCTATTGCCTCATGACAAAGTGAATTGATAGACAAGCTATCAAGTGATAGACTTGCTTTTGAAAAGAAGAACTTAGACTTAGAACATGTTAGAATGTATGATGTAATTAGAGTGGTACTAATGTAATTAGTTTACATTTTTTGTTCACTCTTATTAGGCTGAAGGGTATACTTATAATATTTGTAGTTTTGATACCTATAAATATACCTTATGGGGGAGGGTTTAGATCAAATCCACAACCTCCTTTTTCGCATTGATTTTCAAGACTCGTAACTATGGTTTTTAGAATTCTAAATTGTTTTCCTTTTATTTTTTGTCTCATGTCTTAATTTTTGCTTTGTTCTCTGGCTTCGTTCTCTGTTGCTTCGTGTCTATGTTGGAAGAAGTCTATCTTCATCACGTTGTTGTTAATCGAGAGAACTTTCAGAAAATTTCCAGGATTGGTATCATGCTCCAACAAATTTCCAGCACAGCCGTCTCTGTCTATCAGCTTATTCAAAAAAGATTCCGCTCTAGTTTAATTTATTTTCGAGAAGTCTTTCCTCTTATCCAGCCTGGTATGAAACTCCCATAATTCTTGCTCGTCTCTTCTTATCTAATTGTCGTCGGAAATTTCTCTGCTATCGTTGGGCAGCTGGTTATACTTCCTGCATGTCACTTTCCTTCCTTCTACACCAGAGTTCGGAAATTTCGTCATTGGCATGTCTTCTCTGATCTAGAAATCTAATCATCTATTATCAAGGGGAGATAATCTCGAACTGCTCATTTCTCGGCTTATCTCACGTCTGCGTTTCATCACCGCTTTGTTCGGCGCCGCTGGGAAGAAGAAGAACTGTAGCAAAATTAAATGTTCCCTAAGTTAGGAAACATTTCATCGGCTCATTGGTTCTGCCCAAGTCTCGGACCGAACCATTCTGCCGAGTTAATCCAAGTCAACCTGGACCATCTCATGGTCTCTCCCGATGTTGCCGCCAGTCGCCATCGAAAACCGCAGCCACAGTCGGCGCTCTCTTCGTCGTCATTGTTGTTCACCTCGATAGCCACAACACCGACCATCCCAAGCCAGCCGGTGCCTCAGTACAGAACCCCTTATCAGAGTAGGGGCTTTGCCTCTGGCGATTTCGCTCCCTCGTTCAGCCTGGAAGTTGAGCAGGGGCTCTGTTTCTGTTTGCTCAAAACAATCTCGCGGATTTTCGAAAATCTCAGTCCCGTTGCCGTTGTCAAAGAAGACAACCCTAGACTTCGCAGAGTCATCTTTCCACGACGCGGACTCTCTAGAATCACTGGCGTTGCGGGGAGGAAGACGAAGACGTATATCTGCTGGTGATATATTTCAAGCGTTATTGATTTTCCTTTTCGAAAATATTTGCCTCAGCCATTGCCGCAACGATATTTCCCTCTGGTTTGCTGGCGTTCCATTCTGTCGGAGGAATCATGAAAAATCAAATTTCCTAAGTTAGGAAACCTGATTTAATTGAGCTTCGGTTAAGTCAACTATCGAGTCTCAGACCGGACCTTTCGGGTCAACCCGGTGAACCGAGTTGTCCGTCTAGATGCTGTCGAGCAGCACCAGTTTATCGAGTCGCACCAGATTTTGCTGGGTTAACTCGAGCCAACTTGGTCTCAATCAACTCGGTCAAGGTCAACCTAACTTGACCCACTTGTTTTATTGCCTTAGTTATACGGGTCTGGGTCACGAGTTTCATACATCTTTCTTTCGCGACTTGGCTATATTAGTCTCATATTTATCTTGGTGCAACTCGGTTCTTTTTCTTCGGTTGGATTATTATCATGGATTATTACCCGGATTTGGTGCAACTCCCTTATTTACTGATGGACTTATTATTCTTAAGGACCTCTATTATTTACCAGTTATCCACTTCTATATAACTGCACATATGGTGCATGTTATCTAGGCATTGGCCCATTTCCGTTACTGCTATTGTGTCTTTTTGATTGAGATATTATTTTTGAAGAAGAACTCTTTGGTTGCTTGCCTCGGGTTCATTATTTGTTGACTATTGTTGGCAATGGTTCGTTTGATGCAACAATAGAATTTCTTAGAAAAATAATCATATGGTGGCCTTAGCGTCGTATCTTCCTCATTACCCATTACCCATTGGTTATTTGACAACCTTCCTCCTACCATCCTTTAATTTGACTCTCACTTACCCCTATTGGCTTGGCCAACCATGTTGGACTAATATTTTGGTTGGTCCTTTTTATTTATATGGATGTTTTAAGTCCATTGAGACTTTTTATTAGTACTTGTGGGTCTTTTATCGTCGTCTTGTGAATGACATGCATTACCCACTTTATTGATTATTTTCACTATATTCGTTCGAAATCCTTGAGTTTGGTTTCGACTTATGCTTTATCACCCATTTTTACCATGTGAGAGTTTGAGTCCAGTTTCATAGTTATCCTTGGGATACCGTGATGGAGGAGATTATTACTACATTTATGTTATTTGGTTCAAACTGGGATCACTGCCATTACCTCCCAGCTTGAGGGGGAGTGTTGGAATATATGATGTAATTAGGGTGGTACTGATGTAATTAGTTTACATTTTCTATCTCTTCTTCACTCTTATTAGGGTGAAGGGTATAATTGTAATATTGGTAGTTTTGAAACCTATAAATATACCTTATGGGGAGGGTTTGGTTCAAGTCCATAACCACCTTCTTCCTCTTGTTTTCTCTCAATGTCTTTCTCTCCATGAGCTAAATCCAGGAGTCCTGAAAAATTAAAAGAATAACAAGTCAAAATTCTATCTCTCAAATCCACACACATGAGGAAAGTTGGGAAGAAAACTAACATATATCCCATTCCTCACATTAGATGCCACTATTGCAATGAGTTGGGACACTATGCGCACATTTGCAAGGTTAAGAATGAAAACTGCATCAAACAAACTTGGGTGCCCAAATCAACCGAAAAGGTTGTGGTAACCCAAAAGAACTTGGCAAACAAACTTGAAAGCCCAAATCACCCAACACCCCAAATGTTATCCCAAAGGCAAGAACCCCTAAATGGGTCTCTAACAGTTGAATCTCTTACTGTGTAGGTATGTCGCTAAGCCAAGGCACAGAAAAATGTTAGGATTTTAGATAGTGATTGCTCAAGGTGCATGACTACGGATAAAAAGAAGTTCATTGAAATCAGCCCCAAAGATGGAGGTCATGTAATTTTTGGAGACAATAGCAAAGGTACCATTACAGGAATAGGTAAAATCGGTACCTCAACTTCTTTCATATCCTATGTTTATTACGTTGAAGGGTTGATGCATGATTTACTGAGCATTAGTCAATTTGGTGATAAAGGAAATGAAGTTTGATTTGAAAAGGAAAAATTCTTAGTAAAGAATGAAAATGGTGAACTAGTTCTAGAGGGACATAGAAACATAAATCTCTATGTTGCTAACATAGTCAATATACCCTCAACTAGCACCATTTGTTCAGGTGTGAAACTTGATCAATCTTTGTTATGGCATAAAGTGACTAGGATATATAGGAAAACATTCCTTTAAACAATTAGTGGAAAAAAACCTAGGAGAGAACTACCATATAAAAAAATTGTAAGAGAGAAATGTTATGGACTCCATAGCATCTAGAGTTACTGCTAGACGTAGGAGTTTAATTTTGTCATTTACAGGTTTATGTAAGTAGCAGGGTTAGATGTAATTTGCTTTAATTTTGATGGGCCATTGTGTGGCCTTGGTTTGTAAGTGTCGTCCCTAATCCTCTTTTACAAGGATGACGGGATTCTGAATGAAGGTAAGCATTAATCAAAAATTACTTTAGACGAGGTCCAACTTTGAGCTTCCTTTGAAAGCTCACTATCTCACAGCAATAGGTCGTTCTAAGAATCCTAAAACCTCCTCAACGACGCAGGCCAATCTAGAACCTAGAGAGGATCACCGGGTGACTCGATCCATGGCGAGGGAACTTAACAACCTGGTATCAGATAGGACCACCTTCGGCAACTCATCCTCTCCAACAGATTTGCGCAATTCAATTGAAGAGGTTCGGATTGAATCACAAGCACTTTGTAATGACAATGCAGCAATCTGAAAAGAATTGCAAGAAATCAAAGAGGCTATTCTCCAAATTAATCTGTGTATGGATGAATGGATTCCACGGGATGCTCCTTTTCTAGGAAGTTCCACAAGACCGTCCGATCAGCCACCAATTCACCCACCCTCAATGCCTCTTCTGCGCCCAGCTCATCCAATTCTAGGGGGGACTCACGGCAACAACCATTCCACCATGCCCAGGTATACCAAACTCGATTTCACAACGTATAATGGGTCCTCTGACCCTCTGATATGGTTGCACCGATGTGACCAATTCTTTTGGAATCAAAGAACCCAGCCCGAGGACAAGGTTCCTTTAGCTACCATCCACATGCTTGACAAAGCGCAGCTGTGGTATCATCAATTTAATTCTAAGCATCATGTGTATGATTGGGAGATTTTTAAAGATTATTGCATGTTAAGGTTTGGTCCACTAGCCTGCAGTAATCCTCTGGGAGATTTGGTCAACCTCACACAAATAGGTTCCATTGAGGATTATCAAAAAAAATTACAGGAACGGCTAGCATGAGCCCATACGTATGTGAGACCAACTCAATATGTTCATCTATTTACTGCTGGCTTATTTGAGGCACTTCGCCAAGAATTAGAATTGCATGACCCCCCCATCCTTAGCACATGCTATGAATTTGGCACGTACACTGGACGCCAAGCAAAGAGTTCTGCAAGAATCTCTGGGGCGTCGACCCCCCATGCCAAGCCGAGTGGCCACTGGAGCCCCTCAAACCAATAACTCCCCTCTGCGCCAAGGGCCACCTCCCTCCCATCACTCAGAGGCACCCTAGTCCACACCACCCGCACAATATATTTGACACCTTTCCAAATCAGAAATGGACCAGAGAAGGGCACAAGGGCTCTGTTTTAATTGTGATGAAAAATACTTGTCTGGGCACTTATGTAAACGGCTGTTTTGGTTAGAGGTGGAGGATCCAGAAGATATCCCACAACCAATGGAAGAGGAAGACACCGAGGTGGAAGAACCAGCCATTTCCATTCACGCCATAACAGGGTTACACAACACCCACACTATGCAGGTCCATGCTGGCATACAAAACCTCATGTTACTTGCAGTAGTAGTCTCAGGCAGCACCCACAACTTTCTCAGCCAACCAGTAGTACAACAATTGGGCTTGCCAATTCAGCACAATTATGGCATTTCGGTCTTAGTAGCTAATGGGGAAAAGGTTTCCAGCGTAGGGTTCTGTTCAGCAGTTCAGTTTATTATTGAAGGCAACCACTTTGTTGTGGATTTCTTGGTCATTCGCCTTGCTGGGTTTGATTTGGTATTGGGTATTAAATGGCTACAACAGTTGGGTCCGATTTTATGGGATTTCATGTCCTTAACTATGAGTTTTACTTCTACCCAGCAACCCATCATCCTTCATGGGAATCATGCACCCACCCCTTGCACATTCCAACAAATACAGGTGGTAGACGCTGACTGTTGTAAGTTAAACTCTCTAATTACCGAATTTGCAGAGTTATTTATGGAGCCACAGTCACTTCCTCCTATCAGACCCTGTGACCATCGGATTCATCTGAAGATAGGCACTGAGCCTGTAGTGGTGAGACCATACCGTTACCCACATTTATAGAAAGATGAAATAGAAAGGCAATGCCAACAAATGTTGGAGCAAGGCATTATCAAGTCCAGTAGGTCTCCCTTTTTCGTCCCCAGTGTTATTAGTAAAGAAAAAGAACCACACTTGGCATTTTTGTGTTGACTACAAAGAATTAAATGCACAGATAGTCAAGGATAAATTTCCCATACCAGTGGTGGATGAACTTCATGGCGCAAAATTCTTTACTAAACTGGATTTATGCTCCGGTTACCATCAGATCAGAGTACACCCTGCAGATGTGGAGAAGACTGCCTTCCGTACCCATCATGGCCACTTCGAGTTTCTAGTCATGCCATTTGTGCTCTCCAACGCCCCCTCCACATTCCAGGCACTTATGAACGAGATATTTCGACTACTTTTATGGAAATATGTACTCGTTTTCTTTGATGATATTTTGATCTACAACCACAACTAGGAAGACCATATTCAGCATTTGCGCTCTGTGTTCAACATCCTGCGTACCCATCATTTATTTCTCAAGCAATCCAAATGTTCTTTCGGGACCTCCGAGGTCGCTTATTTGGGTCATGGCATATCCGCATCAGGCGTTCAGGTAGACAGTACTAAAATCCAGGCCGTTGTTGACTAGCCCACTCCACAATCAGCAACTGCCTTAAGGGAATTTTTGGGATTATCAGGATACTATCGCAAGTTCATCTGTGATTATGGCCAGATAGCAGCTCCTCTGAAGAGTTTACTTAAATGAAATGCCTTCATTTGGTCTGATGCAGCGGCCTCCTCCTTTGCTCAGCTCAAGCACGCATTAGCCACAACTCCAGTGCTCCAACTCCCAAATTTTGAGGATCTATTTATTATAGAATGTAATGCTTCTGGGGGGCGGCATGGGCACAGTTTTACAACAACAAGGCCATCCAATTGCATATTTCAGTAGACACCTTGCAAAACACCATCACAAATTAGCAGCATATGAACGTGAACTTATTGGCTTAGCCAAAGCCATTCAGCATTGGAGGCCCTATCTTTGGGGTCGCCACTTCCTCATCCACACCGACCACTGCAACTTGAAATACCTTTTGGAGCAACGCATTACCACTTCACCTCAACAACAATGGCTCGGTAAATTGATGGGGTTCGATTTTCAAGTGAAATATAAACCAGGCCAACTCAACAAAGGGGCTGATGCATTATCACGCAGAGAGATATCCGAGCCCCAACTCAATGCCATCAATCAAACACGGTTTTTGATTCTCTTCGGGAAGAAACTCAACAAACTCCTGAACTCCTAGCAGTGTTTAACAGCATTGAGTAGTAGACCATGGATAGCAACTAGGCCATCCAAGAACGGCTCATTCTATACAAGACACGGCTTTTATCTATATTCAACGTCAGCATTCCTTCCAACCATCCTTTCAACATAACACGACAGTACTCATGAAGGACAGTAGAGGACATATTTCCGGCTTAGTTGTGAATTCTATTGGAAAGGAATGAAACGCATGGTTGCTGACTATGTCTCAGCATGCCTGGTCTGCCAACGGAACAAAACAGAAACCTTGAGCCCAACAGGCTTACTTCAGCCTCTCCAGCTCCCTTCTCAGGTATGGGCGGATGTCTCCACGGATTTCATTGATGATCTAACGAAATCCTCCAGTAAATCTATTATCTTAGTAGTGGTGGATCGTTTCTCGAAGTATGGTCATTTCATTCCTCTATTGCATCCATATACAGCCCCCCATATAGCTCACATTTTCATGGACCATATTATCCGACTTCGTGGTTTACCAAAGTCCATCACCAGTGATAGAGATGCAGTATTTACTAGCACCTTTTGGAAGAAGCTTTTCAAATTACAAGGCACCAAATTGGCTTTCTCTTCAGCTTACCACCCTTAGACAGATGGGCAAACAGAGGTAGTAAATCGGACCCTTGATATGTATTTACGTTGTTTTGTGGGAGATAATCCTAAAACTTGGGTCTATTGGCTAGCATGGGCTGAGTTTTGTTACAATACTTCATACCACACAGCTCTCAAGAGTCGTTTATGGTTGGGAACCCCCTCATCTCGTATCTTATCTTGTTGGCTCTTCTCGGGTGGCTGCTCTAGACCAGCCTTTGGGGGAAAGGGACCGTATGCTTGCCCAGGTAAAAGAAAAATTACAACAAGCTCAAGCACTCATGAAGAACACATATGACAAGGGCCATCGTGACATATCTTATGCACCTGGACACTATGTTTGGCTGCAACTAGGGGTGGCATCGAGCCGAGTTGAGCCCGAACCTACTTTTGTTTGAGCCGAGCTTGATTTAAATATTTTGAGTCGAGCCTCGTCTTGAGCCTAAAATTGTTATCGAGCTCGAGCCCAAAAATTTTAATTGAGTTTGAGCCGAACTCGAGCTTCAACATACATTTATTTCAAAATATATATATCAAATAAATTGTATATAAAATTATGCATACATTTTACATAAATTTGGGCATGACCTCTACATAAAATTGGACATAACCTATATATATAATACATGTATAAGACTGGGCATGACATTCTACTTAAAATTGAGCATAATCTATGTATATAATACCTGTATAAAATTCGGCATGACCCTTAATTAAAATTGGGCATAATCTATATACATAATACCTGTATAAACACTCCATAAACACTCCATAAAATTATCTATACATTCCATAAACACTCCATGAAATTGTTTATACACTCCATACACTCCATAAAATAGTCTAAACACTCCATACATTGCGTAACATTATGAATAAACTCCATACAATAATCAAACACAACAAAATTAAATAAAATATCACTATCAATTTACAATCACCCAAATAAAAACTATAAATCCATTATAAATTTACAAACTATAGTTGTTTCTCTTCATGCTAGAAAATAATATACGTCCCTGCATGAGCAAAATCTCCACCTATGACAAAAACAAAAAAAATAAAATTAGTTATAGTCAAATAAAAAAATACTCTTCCACTACTAGTTACTTAATGTCGTTAAAAATATTAAAATTACCATGATGAGAAAAACATGAAAAATCATGTAGCTAGTAGCATTATCTCTACACTCTTCTTCTCAAGCTGTAATCATAAAACAAAATTTTAATAAACAACACTAAAAAATATACTAAAAAATCATAATACATAATTAATCAAAGAAATTCACCTTTTGATTTTTCTTTACACCGTGAAGAGTCTGAACCCAATCACTGCCACAAATCAAAGCTTGAACTGTATTTGGTGTCAAGGAAGAACGATATGAGTCTATTACTCTACCACCAGCACTAAATGTAGACTCTGAAGCTACTGTGGATATGGGAATTGCAAGGATGTCTACTGCCATCTTAGATAATACCCGAAATTTCATATGATTCACTTTCCACCATTCTAAACATCAAAATCATATTGTGAAGTTCCCTCACAACTATATACACCTTCTTCAAGATAAATTTCCAATTGTGACCTTGGTGAATTAACTACATCCCTTTTGTTTCACATAATTCATTAACTTTGACCAACCTGAACTTGATGAAGGCCTACGACTTGTGGAAACACCCATAGAGCTAGTACTTAAAGCAATCTTTTCATTTCTAATATCCAAATTATATAAGGATACATATTCATCGTAGATCTCATATAATGTATGTCGAACTAAATTTATATTCATTGTAGCTTCCTCCTTAGAATATATCTCTGGAAAACACATTTCGATCAACCTTAATTTGACCCTTGGATCCAAAACTGAAGCTATAGCCATCAATAAATTGCATTTACCCCAGTACTTCTCAAATTTCTCTTTCATTCTACTAACCATTGTCTTAATGAAAACATTTTCATTTGTAGAATGAAAATTCAGAACTTCTTTTACCCTATATACCTCACTAAGGTACAAATTAGAAGTAGGGTAGTCACTCCCATAAATTATATTAGTAACTGCATTAAAAACTTCTAGAATCTCACACACCATGTCAACATTTTCCCATTCATCATGTGTTAAGCACTTAGCCAATACTACCAAAAGACCGGCCTGTTAGGAGCGGAAGGCATATGTACTTAACCCAGGACCATAACATCACACCCCGCCCACCCAAGCCAACAACCACGGCGGCCTTAACACAACAACGAGAGTCGGGTCAGAATCCCATAATCCCCTTCCGGCCCTACACCAGGGACGTGCGGTCCTCCTACGTGTGCAGGGACTCGAACGTGGGACATAGCGCCTGCTCTGATACCAAATGTTAGGCACCTAGCCAATACTACCCAAAAGACTGGCCTGTTAAGAGCAGAAGGCATAGGTACTTAACCCAGGACCATAACATCAAGACTTGGCAAACAATCATATGTTAGTTCTCTAACTTTAAATCTAGAGAATGCGTCTTTGAATTTTAATGCAGAAGACAACATGTCATAAGTGGAGTTCCAACAAGTTGGAAAATCAATAACCAACCTCTTTTCACCAAGTTCTAGTTGTTGTACAATTTCAGAAAAAGTGCAAAGTCTAGCTTCAGACAAATTTATGAATTTGACACTTTCATGCACATTTTCAATGATATCCTTAATCTGAACAAGACCATCTTGGACTCATAAATTCAAAATATGAGCACAACAACGCACATGAAACAACTTTCCAGCACAAACCAAATTTTTTTTCCTTGAAAAATCTTCATTCAAAACTCTCATAGAAACATCATTATATGCAGCATTATCGACTAAAATACTAAAAACTTTATTTTCAATCTTCCAATCTTTCAAACACTTGTAAATAGCATCTACTATATCAACGCCACGACGAGGAGGAGGAACATGCACAAAACTCAAGACTCGTTTTTGTAGCTTCCAATTACTGTCAATAAAATGCCCAGTAATAACCATGTATTCAATCTTTTGATTTTGGGACTTCCAAAGATCTGTGGTAAGACTAATCTTGTTAATCTCTTTTAACAAAAATTTTAATTTCTTTTTATCTGCCTCATACCCCTCCATACACTCCTTCTTAATGGTCTTATGGCATATTTTCTCATAATTCATATTTGCCATCTTCATTACAAAATTAAATCCCTCCTCTTCTACTATTATGAATGGATGCCCATGCATAAGAATCCAATGAGCAATGAGTACTCTCATTTTAGCTTCATCATATTTTCTTCCAAAATTCATACAGGGAAGTCTAGATGGACTCTGATCAACAATAGACCCCGCTCCTATTGGTTGAAAGTTTAAGGTTTTTTGTTTTCTCATGCAACATTTCAAATGTCGACTATGTGTGGTCACTCCACTACTAATAACACTCAAATTGATTTCACAATGAACACATTGAGCCTTTTTCGTACCATGAAGTGATACTTCTTTGAATTCCATCCACACATGAGACTTTTTTTGTCTTTTTGAAGTATGCGTAGAGTCACCTTCATCCTCATTTATGGTAATTTCATTTGGGCCCACTTCTATGACAGAGGGTAGTGACTCTGGTGGAGTTGAGTCACTATTTATGGCCACACTAGAACTAGTGTTAATTATTGATCTCAATTGAGGAGGTGTTGACATTCTTACTTGATCTATGTCAGGACCTTGATGAAACCTATGAACATTTGACAAGGTATAGGCATCATATATCATCCAATGAGTGAATTTAAGACATCAAAGGTTCACACACAAGAAGGTCTCAATTTCCAAAAGATAGAAAAGGAACTATCAAATCGCTTTTGCTAATACATCAAGCTAGATAACATTTTAGAACAGCAACAGATATAAGTTCAATGAGAAGAAAGAAGGACAAAAACTAGCATTTTTTATTTTATTTTTACAATAAAGAGAAGTTGGATGCAATTAAGAAAGCTCCTGATTCCATTAATTATAATAGAGTATTATTGAACAGAATATGTTAGCAACGCTCAAAATCATGAAATAAAATTCATACCGGCAATTTCTTCCAAGGATTTATTTTCAAGTGTATACTGTAAGTTCAAGAAAACTGTCAGATGCAAATATCTGCAAAAAGGGTAAGACAATTTATGCATCTTACTTTGACTCAACTTTTATCTCATCTGAATCGGAGTCACTAGCATTATAACCTATTAAGACAATCACAGAAATAAGAACCCTATGCCTGGCCCCCAACCCCGAATAGACATCAAGGAAAAAGATGAAGACATGTACCCAGGTGCTTATCGCTGACCTTCCAAACTGATGATCGAGTCCTTGAAGCTTTTGTTATCCAAGCCCTTCCCTGAGATTCACAATGAAAGTAACCCAAGCTTAATAGTGAAAGCTAAATGAACAAGCCTCAGAACCATCCTTCCATTTCATTCAAATCTATGTCAGAAAATAAATAATGTCTAAAAAGAAAACAGAATTGCCCAAAAAAGACAACAAATACATGCTAAATGAGTACTGGATATACCTAATTAGTCACTGAGATCCAACTACAAAATGAACCTTTCAACAAAACCCCAAAAAGACAATTACAGGTATGCTAATCGATATGCAAAACAAGTACTGGATATGCCAAATCCATCTCAGAGTTCCAGCTACAAAATGAACCTTTCAGCAAAGGCTTTTGACTAGCAAAGCAGATAAAAAAATTTAACTCAACACTGTAAGGCCAAAAATTTAAACCAGTGTGACTCTAAGGGAGTGAAAACTAAATTTCAAAAAATGAGCAATTAAACTAGCTCCATAAGATGTAGTGATTCCATTTACACCAAAAAGAAGCATAAAATCTAATAATGATAGAAATAGAAGGTAAACTTTTAAATAGAGAAAATACTACAACCAACATCACAGAAAACCAAAAAAGCGAACCTCAAAAAACTCGCAATCCAGTAATCAAAAGATAGTTACCATGAACCCATCAAAATGATATAAAAACGGTCCTTGGAACCCAATCAAGATAAGACAATGTAGAAAACAGTCTTCGACAAACCAATCAACAAACTTAGAGACAACAATGAGACATACTTAATACGGCAGAGCACCCAAAAGGACCCATCAATAGTATTCCTAGGAAACTATAGTTCTTTATCATTTCCAGAGACACCAAAAGATGGCAAAAATTCATGATGTTTTCCATGTTACGTTGTTGAAGCCGTTCAAGGGCGACTCGCCTATGTTGCACATTCCTTTGCCACCAGTACAAGATGGACGTGTTCTGCCCATGTGTTCTGCCCATTCCAGCTCATGTCTTCCAAGCTCATCGAGTCAATGATGTATGGGAAATTTTAGTCCATTGGGCTGAGATGGATCCTGTGGAAGCCTCTTGGGAACCGTTAGAGGAATTCCGAGCACTCTATCCCACCTTTGAGCTTGAGGAAAAGATCTTTCTCCAGGAGGGGAGTGATGTTATGGACTCCATACCATCTAGAGTTACTGCTAGATGTAGGAGTTAAATTTTGTCATTTATAGGTTTATGTAAGTAGCAGGGTTAGATGTAATTTGCTTTAATTTTGATGGGCCATTGCATGGCCTTGGTTTGTAAGCGTCATCCCTAATCCTCTTCTATAAGGATGACGGGATTCTGAATGAAGGTAAGCATTAATCAAAAATTAGTTTAGACGAGGTCAGATTCTCTCTCTAACGAGGTCCAAAGTTGAGCTTCCTTCGAAAGCTCATTATCTCACAGCAATAGGTCATTCTAAGAATCCTAAAACCTCCTCAAAGACGCAGGCCAATATGGAACCTAGAGAGGATCGTCAGGTGACTCGATTCATAGCGAGGGAGCTTAACAAGAAACCTTGTGATGTTTTCCAACTTGGAAAGCAACATAAAACTTCTTTCAATGTTAAAAATGTAGTTTCAATCTCTCATCCTCTTCAACTAATCCACATGGACTTAGTCGGACCTACTCGAACCTTAAGCCTAAATGGGAAGTGCTTCACCCTAGTGGTGGTAGATGACTATTCAAGGTAAACATGGGTAGATTCCTAGCCCACTAGGATGATGCTTTTCCAGCCTTTGTTAAATTCTATGAAAATTTTGTCAAGGAACAAGGCTATAGCATTATCAAAATTAGGGGTGACAATGGAGGAGAATTTGAAATTTTGTATTTTGAGGAATATTATAGAAATGATGGTATAGACCATACATTCTCAGCTCCTTGAACTCCTCAGCAAAATGGTGTTATTGAGAGAAGAGATTGAACCTTAATTGAATTGCATAGATCTATGTTTCATGCATACAACATGCCACATAGGTTTTAGACCGAAGTTGTGAACATTGCATGTTATATCATTATTCACGTAAGCATAAGGCCACTTCTCAACAAAACTTTGTATGAGTTGTATATAGTAAGCACCCTTCCCATCATTACATATTTCAAGACCTTTGGATGCAAATTATTCATATTGAAAGAACCAGAGAAAAATTAAGGAAATTTGACTCTAGAGCTAATATAGGATTTTTTTTAGTTATTCTACTCCTATCAAAGCTTATAGAGTTTATAACAAGACATCTATGACAGTAGAGGAGTATGACGAATCTGATTCGCCAAATCCAACTACAAGTCCAAATTCTGATGATGAAGAAGAAAACCCCTTTGATTTATCCCTAGGATCTCAACCTCAAGACCAAAATCTTGAAGAGAACCCAATTGACCCGAATAACCAAGAAGAGCCACCTATGGAGCCAAAGAACTATAAGTTTATGGCCGATCATCCTCTAGAACAAATCATTGGTAACCCTCAAGGTAAAATTGCAACTAGAAGAACAACTCATGAAACTGTGTCAAATAGTGCATGCGTTTCTCAAATAGAGCCCAAATGCCTTGCCAAGGCTGAAAAGATGACTTTTGGATTATGGCAATGCAAGAAGAATTGAATCAATTTGAAAGAAACAAAGTTTGGACTCTAGTACCTAGACCCGAAAATCAACAAGTCATTGGGAAAAAAATGGGTCTTGAGGAACAAAGCGAATAAAGAAAATCAAGTAGTGAAAAACAAAGCAAGGTTAGTTGTAAATGACATAACCAAGAAGAAGGTAGATTTGAAGAAACTTATGCACTCGTCACAAGACTAGAGGCAATTCGAATCCTCCTAGCCTATGCTTCTCAGATGAAATTTTTGTACCAAATAGATATAAATAGTTCATTTTTTAATGGGTACATTCAAGAAGAGGTATATGTTGAACAACCCGAAGGATTTGAAGATGTGAGTAACCTTGACCATGTATATAAATTACATAAAGAATTATATGGGTCAAAGAAGGATATTTATAAATGCCAATAAATTCTCATTAACTTTTCTATGTGTAGTTTGGCAGGGTATTTATAACTTCCCAAGCCAAACTAGTCATTTTTTGGCCATTTGCAAAAATTAAACCATTGATTTTATTTTTTTTGTACATTTGCCTATTTGTTGGCGTAGGAGGCTTCTCGAAAGGCTAGTGAATTGAGAATATCAAATTAAAATTAAGTTATGTGTGTAATAAAAAATCATGCATAAAGCAATTCAATGTAAATCAAAACATGCACACACCATAGGAGACAAAAGATTTTTTGTTATCGATGTTCTCCTATTGGTACTCACCACCCAAGAACCCTTGCTTGGGAAATTCCACTAATTAAAAGCTCTAATAGTTGGAATTACACAAAGAGATTTTGGTTCTCTTTAAGCCATGTGTAGCTAAACCAACGTTTTTTACAACAACTATCTCCCCAAGAAATTGCTACTAGATTCTAGCTTTAGTTGGCCCTTTCTATATAGATTCTATAGGTTCTAGATGAACCTTTCACAAATTTAAGCAAAAAGAAAGGAAAAATTGTACACATTTACTTGGAGAGATCCTTGTTCTTGAGAGATCCAAGCATCCTCTTCCTTAGCAGCACAATGTGAAGTGATTGAAGGAGCTTGACTATATGAATACAAGGATGGGATGGAAAGAGATGTGTAATTTCTATGAATATGGCTCTCTTTCACTCTAAAACACTTTTGAAAGATTTTTCAAGATTGAGAGTAAAGGCTCGAAGTATTTACCAATAAATTCTCATTAACTTCTCAATACATGATTTGGTGGGGTATTATCAATGTAAAGTGATTGATCCATCGATCAATCATAACAACTATTTTTTTGTCAAACAATGACTTATTGGTCGATGGACTGATTGATCAATATGTTACCTTTGGTCAAGAAAAGTTAAGTTGATCGATCATTGACGAGGGGCTGATCGATCAATCAGAATTCATTTTTGTTATGCAATACAAGTATGATCGATCATGCTTTTTGTCTCTTACCGGAAAGATTTTGTCGGATCAATCAATCAAGTGGAATGATCAACCATTCCATGTAAATTTTGCTGTCTGGGCAGAATTGATTGATCATGCTTTATAGTATAAAATGGCCACGTTCTAGATGATCGATCAATCGATTATAGTTGATCGATTATGCTTATATTTCTGGCCCGCACACTTCTGGATGATCGACCATTGATAGAGATTGATCGATCATTCCAATGCCAGTTCAACTATGTTGACTTTTAAAGCATGGAAATGTTTTTCTCTAAGTGCTCTAACATATTTGAAGTGATGTTGATGATGTTCCTTAACATGTATGCATGCAATTTATGACCTAAAGCTCCAATTTCACAATTGTACTTAAAGAAGGGAGTTTAGGAATATTCTCTTACATTGTGACTGAGTTAAGACATTTGACTTTTAGATTTGGACTCTAGCCTTCTCGTTGTCTTTTTCCTTGTGCGTGCTTCTTGAAGAGATGTCCTTCAATGATGCTTGAGGTCGTAAGTAAGCTTGATCGTTTTGAAGCTTTAGACTTCAAGGTGCATCTGAAATACTTATTTTT
Source organism: Aristolochia californica (assembly GCF_029961685.1). Classification (NCBI taxonomy): domain Eukaryota; kingdom Viridiplantae; phylum Streptophyta; class Magnoliopsida; order Piperales; family Aristolochiaceae; genus Aristolochia; species Aristolochia californica. Next base: position 49,524,615 of record NW_027181770.1, read on the forward strand.
GCAAATTATTAGATGAAGTAAGTTTTGTTATCATCAAAAGCAACATGGGAGTCACCTACGATCAACAGTTGCTTTTTCAAGAGATGTCTGTCTATGTTGTTTGAGTTCTTGAATAGGTTTGATCGTTTTGAAGCTTTAGACTATGAGATGCATTGTCTCTTGAAGGTAAAGTATCTAAAATACTTTAGTTTGTAAATTGTTAGTTCTATTAAGTTTTGTTATCGTCAAAATCAATAAGAGAGTCAACCTAAGGTCAACAATTACCCTCCATAAAGAACCTCAGATCATAGCTACTAGAAAACCATCCACATCTCATCCCATTGATAACTTAGTTTCCACACACTGCCTATCTGAACCTTATGTTTCATTATTGGTTGTAGTGTCATCCTCCTCCATTCTTGATACGTATGATGAGGTATTAATTGATCCAAGATGGAAGACTGCCATGGATGAGGATATCCAAGCCATGTATAACAAACGTACTTGGGATTTGACTTCCCTTCCATTAACTAAAATGCCAGTGGGCTACAAATGCGTGTTTACCCTTAGATATAACCCTGACAATATTGTGGCCAAGTATAAAGCTAGATTGGTTGTAAATGGCTACACTCAATCTTATGGTATTGATTATGATGAGACCTTTTCTCCGATAGATGAATTTTGTTTGAGTTCTTGTTTCTTTGGCGGCCAATTCTAAAAGGGTTATTATATATGAGTTGGATCATAAAAATGTGTTTTCTATGGAAACCTATCAGAAGAGGTCTATATGGGCCAACCACCAGGTTATGTGGTTAAGGTGGAGAAGGTGTGTCACCTAAATAAGGCTATTTATGGGTTGAAACAACTCCCTCATGCTTGGTTCAACAAATTTACTATTGGTTATTCACCTTGGGTTCACATGATATGAAAGTGATCACTCCGTATTTTCAAAAAAAAATGAAACGGAAAATGGTATGATTCTTGTGTCTGTTTATGCTGATGATATTATTATTACCGAGAGTGATACAGAGGGTATTCAACAAACAAAAAATAACTTTAATAAAATAATTTAACCAAAAACCTAGGACTCTTCAAATATTTCCTGGCTATAGAAGTTCTACAATCCAATCATGGCATTACTTTCTTAGAGAAAGTATGTTCTTGATTTACTAAAAGAAACTGGAATGCTTGGATGTAAGCCCATTGATACACCAATGGAGCCAAACAATAAATTGTGTATCTGAGGATTCAGTTGATGTTGAATGGTTCCAATGTTTGGTTAGAAAGCTAATTTATCGCATAGTCACAAGACCCAACATATTTTACTTTGTTAGTGTCATCAGTCAATTTATGCATCAACCTTGACAGTCTCATTGGATTGTACTAGAGAGAGTACTCATGTGTTTCTAACCTAAAACTACAAGTATTTAAGGGGGAGGGCACTAAAGTTTGTGCTCTAAGTCCTCACTTTCTTTTTTGTCTCCTTTCTTGTCTCATGTACCTAACCTTCTCTCTTATCTATTCTCTTCTTTCCTTCTTCTTTCTCCTTATTCTTTCTGCTTCTTCTTCCCATAAAGCCTGGTTGTTTTAAGTATAAAACCCTAGAATCTAACAATGTGCAAAACAATAAACATCCACTTCTCCATGTCTTTTTGTTGGAGAAGAAGAAGCTCCTCTCTGTCCCTATTCTAATCTCTATTTTTTTTTATTTTGAATTCGTACTCAAATGGGTTGGGTTAATAGCTCATATAAGTACAAAGAGGGAGACAAATGTGTTTATGAAAATTCTTTCTAACAAATAATGAAGTCTAGGAGTCAATTTGTCTAATTTATGCAATATAATAAGAAAATAAAACTAAAGGATTGATAAAGAGAAAAATCCTTGATAAAGGATTGAAGAATATCTTATAATATATATATATATATATATATTTTAATGTTTTATGAAATAAGTCATACATCAACATTTTTATTAGTTACATAATCTAGTGAATATTCCAATTAATTTATTTATATGATTTTGAGTCTCCAAATCATACAACATTTTATTTCATAATCAAACAAAACATTTGTTTCTTACCAAAATTAAAAAATATTAACATTTTTATAGGTTTACATGACTTAAAAACTCAATGAGTCATGCTTGATTTAGTTGAGACAACTTGTGAACAAGTGAGTCGCCTTCGGACTGTTGCAGTCTTGTACAAAAACTCGTAATAAATTTTCAAATTGTCAAGGTCAACCTAATCGAACTATGCTTAAAAATAATAATAATTTTGAATATTATGGTATAACTATCCTAATTTCAAAACAACATAATTGACTACTTTCATAATGTAGTGGCGTAAATGTAATCAACTTCTTTAATATCATTACATGTACTTCCTAGGTTCCTCTTTGCATCATAAGACCATATTGGAATGGTTTGACAACCTGCGGGAACAGCACCACGAGCGAGCACGTGCAGGATAGAAATGTCAAGGACAGCTGTTCTCGAGGACACTACTGGAATCCACAAGTATATGAACGACATCGCCTTCGAGCGTCCGCGCTTACCCTTTTCAATTCTTTTCCCAGAACCGACCGAGGGATTAAAAGCTGCTGATCGGTCTCTGCGCCTAGACGCTCTAATCAATCGTATTTTCTTACGAACTGAAGTAACTGACTGACACCTATACGCAATTTGCTTCTTCTTCATTTCAGTCTCTACCGCCGTCGAACTTTCGTCTCCATCGCAAGCCGTCTGACCACATGTTGTCACGGGCACGCGAAGAGAGAGCAGTTTCTTTTACCGGCAATTGGTGTGTGATCTACTTCTTACTTTAATTATAACATTTTGCCTTTTTGCATCGCCTTTGCATTTCGGTTAATTCTGGCCACTGGATTAGGGTTTATATAACTCTGTGATAGCTTAGAACTATACTTCGTATTTGGTCCCAACTGGGTAGCTTTTGGCTGGCTTAGAATTTTTGGGAGCTTCTTTTTTTTAGCACTTCTTGAGTTCATATTATGTTTACACTTGAACCTTTTCAATTGTTTGAACCGTTACTGTTTTGTGTTTGCAATACTTATGGAAGGTATTATCTTTTCTTCTTCTGCGGTCCCAACTCTGGGATGTAATTCTTCTACTTGGTCCGCTGTAAGATTCTTGTGTTGTAGTTGGTTGCTCGTATTTTTTTATCCTCGTTAGACCTCTTTAATTCAGGACAAATACCTATTTCTACAAAAGGCCAAGCTACAACAAGCCGACCTTTTCTAAATTTCTTCAGAGGAAAAGAAAACAGTGTTTCTTTTCCGTGAATAGTAAGAAGAAAGACATCTAAAAAGCTAGGTACTAAGACAAGTTTAAAGCGTCATCTCAATTATTTTGGGGCAAGGAAAGTCAGGGTTGTAACTGAAAATCCTGGCCAATTTGAAGTTTCTTTTTTTTTTTTCTTAAAGATCATTTGACGTCAGGATTTAATGCCTCTGTGAAATAGAAAATAGTCTTTATTGAAGATATACCAATTTTTTTTTCCAATTCAGAAGAAAAGGAAAGGAATAATCTTGCAGCTGTGTTTCTTGACTGCTTTGTTTAAGGATTTTTAAGTCGTACTGAGAGAATGTAGCAACATGAAACTCCGTGTAACTAGCCTACTGCAACTTTCTTCTATATTCTGGAGAATTTCTGGTGATATGTGTGCTTTTATTTGTTTTTTTGAATGTTGATTACAAACACACACCCCTACCCCCTGGTGAGACATGAACCCAAGGCCACACATACAAGAAACACCCCATGTGGCCTTTCAGCCAAAGGCCAAAGTCAATAGTTTATTGTGGACAATAGTTTGTCTGTCCAATGTATATATTTGTATATGGTTGCATCCATGTAGTTGATCCTAATGGGTCAATTTCTTGCTATAACAGGAATGGTTTGTGTAGTATTTAACTTGTGTATGGTGTTACTTTTTATTTTATGATGTATTTTATGTCAAAAGAACCTTGTTAGAACTGTTGTTGTAAGCTGACAAAGATTTGGTATTATTGTGTATGCTTAAGGTTGGTTTAAATGGTGTTAGAAAAAGAAATTGTTATGAAGAGAAGTTGTTTGTCATGATATTGGTGTTTCAATGTCTTTTGATGTGTTGAATAGATACACTTTATTTGTTTATCTTTATGTTATTTAGATGTTTATCTAAGTAAGCATAAAATAAGTTTGTGGATTCATTTATGAATAGAAGATTTAAGTCATGAAATTGATCTCAACAAATTGAAGCTTGATTTCTGTAACTTCATTGCTTTCATTTGTCCCATGTCTCAGTTGCACATATTCTGCAGGCTTTGATAATCCCTTTCTCTAGACATGTAGAGTTGTTGAAGGGGAATGCAAGTGTTAAAAGCTTCGCAGGTATATCAGATCTTCAATTTATGCATCGGGAAGGACTTAAATTTTTGCATGACCTGGGTTGGAATTTCTTTCTGGTCGTGGGAAAATTAACCTAGCAGTTGTTTCTGTCGATGGCATTACAGTGACAAATGCAGAGAAATTCCTTATACGTTGTCCATTGCAATAGATGGCTTGTCACTGAAAGGAATTGGGCACTACAAATAAGGGGATCTGCTTAATTCATTGGACATGGCCGATAATGCTTTAGTTGTCACAGAGAATTCTTTATCTCTGCAAGACCATTCTTTAGTAATTGGGCAAGAGTTTCCTGATGTTGATACTTGCAGAAGGACCTTAAAAGAGATTGCTATTGCTTTGCATTTTGATCTTCGGATTGTGAAGTCGGATCGGAGTAGGTTTATAGCAAAGTGCTCCAAGGAAGGATGTCCCTGGCGGGTCCACACGGCAAAATGTCCTGGTGTTCCGACATTCTCCATTAGGACTCTGCATGGTGAGCATACATGTGAAGGAGTGCGTGACCTTCATCACCAACAAGCTTCAGTGACCTGGGTTGCCAGGTCTGTAGAGACCCGCCTGCGAGCCGATCCACAGTATAAACCAAAGGATATAGCTAAGGATATAAAAGAACAACATGGAGTTATGGTGTCTTATATGCAAGCTTGGCGGGGAAAAGAGCGAAGTATGGCTGCCGTTCATGGCACTCTTGACGAGGGTTATCGTCTTCTTCCTGCATATTGTGAGCAAGTTCGGAAGACAAACCCGGGAAGTATTGCTTTAATCTCAGCTACTGGACAAGAGAATTGCTTTCACCGGCTCTTTATATCACACCGAGCTTCAATATATGGGTTTATAAATGCTTGTAGGCCACTTTTGGAACTTGATAGGGCTCACCTAAAGGGAAAGTACCTTGGGGCATTACTATGTGCTTCTGCTATTGATGCTGATGACCAACTATTTCCCCTGGCTTTTGCTGTTGTTGATGTAGAGAATGATGAGAATTGGATGTGGTTCCTGTCGGAGCTCCGGAAACTTCTGGGAGTAAATACAGAGAATATGCCAAGGTTGACTATATTGTCAGACCAGCAAAATGGTATTGTAGAGGCTGTTGAGACTCATTTTCCAAGTGCTTTTCATGGATTTTGTCTGCGCTATGTGAGTGAAAACTTTCGTGATGAATTCAAGAACACAAAGCTGGTGAACATCTTTTGGAATGCTGTTTATGCTCTGACCACTGTCGAGTTCGAAGCTAAGATGGCAGAGATGCTAAAAATTTCTCAAGATGTAATGCAGTGGTTTAATCGTTTCCCTCCTCACCTCTGGGCTATTGCATATTTTGAAGGGGTACGGTACGGTCACTTTTCCTTGCGAGTCACAGAATTACTGTACAACTGGGCACTTGAAAATCATGAGCTGCCCATAGTACAGATGATGGAACACATTCGTCACCAGTTAACAAGTTGGTTTAATGAGCGTCGAAACACTGGTATGTCATGGACATCTACACTAGTACCATCTGCTGAGAAGGTGGTCTTAGAGGCTATTTCTGATTCGCATTGCTACCAAGTACTTCGGGCAAATGAAGTAGAGTTTGAGATAGTTTCGACTGAGCGAACAAATATTGTAGATATTCGGAGTCACCATTGCTCATGTCGAAGGTGGCAGCTTTTTGGGTTGCCATGTGCTCATGCTGCTGCAGCACTCATCTCCTGTGGACAAGATGCTTATTTGTTTGCAGAGCCTTGTTTCACTGTTGCAAGTTATCGTGAGACGTATTCGCAAACAATTCAACCAATCCCTGATAGAAGCCATTGGAAGGAGCTTGCTGAGGGGGAAGGTGGGGGTGCCAAAGTTGATTTAGTAATACGGCCACCAAAAACACGTAGACCACCTGGACGACCCAAAAAGAAAGTCCTCCGGATTGAGAACTTCAAGCGCCCAAAGAGGGTTGTTCAATGTGGGAGATGTCGGTTGTTGGGCCATTCTCAAAAGAAGTGCACTCTACAGCTTCAACTTCCATGAATACTTGCCTATCTTTACCCCTCTTGCAAATGGTGTCACATTACCTCTAATTTCAGCAAATGTTTTCTACTGCTTTATTGAATTGGAGAACATCATCCTCTGAGGAAGCCCGGCTGGCTGTTGTACTTCATGCAGTGGCACTGAAAGGCCTTTGATGAGACAACGGTGTCATGTATTTTTCTTAGTCATGTTCAGAGTCCCGTTTCTAACTTTGGCAAGAATTCTGAGTTGTAAAAAAAAGGAACGGAGACTGGTTAACACAATTAGCACAGAGAGTTTTGCTCGGTATGGGATTTGCAGTAGGTAAACTGGGTAGGTTTAGGGACTCGTAATCGAGCAGTTGAGTTGTTGCGTGTGTCCAAGGCTTGTCGTTCTTTCGAAGGATTCTTAATGACTTGTAAAGAGTAACCGAGAGAACTCGTTTAGATGAGTAATATTTGGACTGGGGATCACAGGATGTAGGGCTTCTCAAGAAGGATATATTCAAGAGTTATTCCGTGGACTACGGTTGTACCTCTAACAAATGTCCTATTAGGTGGTGTCTGGTAATCAACAATAAAGTAATTGATGGTCACGCTGATTTACGAGTCCAATTTAAATTTATTAACTGTTCAAAATGTAGGAATTAAATTTCATCTGCAACTATATTTCAATATATGACGGAATGAATTATCATCCCAGTGGAAATAGATACAGCGACCAAGGACAGACTTTCACTCAAAAACAGCACACGAAGATCCCATGATAAAATCATTGCTAATTACACCACTTGTACTAGGTAGCAAATATTTTGCTTTAAGATGCACAATTCAATATACATATATATAGGAAGTCAAGACTATAATAAACTCGTGCTGTGAAGAAAACTATCCAGGAACATCTACTGACAGCTTACAACATGAAGGTTATGCAGCCTCCATAAATGGTCAAACGTCATACCAGTTCCTGCTTAGTCTAAGAGAAGCAAATTATGCTCTTCTCGCATTTTATGGCGCCACAGTTCGCTACTGTTGAGCAGATCCCTACATCAATAAAAGACTGTTAAGCTTTGCAAGGTCATTCTTTCAATGTTTTTTTTACAAATCTTAAAGAAATACCTGTCTGCTACCACTGGTATATTGGTGGACACGTAAATTCCTCACAGCAGCAGCTCGTACATGCGTACAGGCCGTTTTATCGCATTGGTAAAACCCTGTTAGTGCATAAATTAGAAAACAACACCGTAAAGAGCCAGATATTGATCCATGATGTGCTATTCCCTTTTCTCTTTATTGGGAGATGATTTGAAGTCTGAAGCCCAACCGGCTCATCAGTGGTGAAAATTTAAAAGGCAACAATTGAGACTTCTAATTCTTTTGTAGCAAGGCATATATTTTACATTTTTTAGATGAACTTCGGGATAGTGCACCTGATTGAAAGCAGCTCAAATTGACATACAAAAAAAGGATAAGAAACACGAGATCAGACAGCAAACGGAAGTACCTGATTGAATTTGAATAACAGTGGCCGTAAATCTCTTTCTGATGTTGCTGCCTTTAGTGGATTCTCATGACCATTGGAGCCTTTACAATTTGACTTCCTAAACCTAAAATTCAATAGATTTCAAAAAGGTTCAGAATCAAGCACATGAATGTCTGGATAACTCTCACAAAATATTGTGGTTATGGTGTTTTCCAAGTTATCCATGTTTCTGGATAAATGAATATGATCTCCAAAAGATGGTCCTATAAAGGGCTTAGGTGCATGGTTTGGTGATGAAAGCTACAACACCAGCGGTTGGAAAAAATTTAGTCATTACAACTCAAAAAGTATAGCAGTTCTCTTTCAAAAGTGATACTATTTTTTCCTCAGAAAAAAAAAATCAAGGAAACCTGATTCTACAAAGTGCCTTTAGTTATTTGGTTATCTGGACAATCACATCCATCATTTTCCTTCTACCAACTCGACCCCAGGCAAACTTGGGTTCAGGATTGCTCGACTCCTGTGACTTGCCGTGAGTCCTGACCAAACTACCCAACCCAAATTTTCAGGTGCCCAAGGCGATTCCAGAGTTTGGGATGGGAAAACATGATCATGTCTAGATTTCTTGAACCAGAAATTGCATAGTTCATACTATCAAAGACATGAAGGGAAAGAGAATGAAAAAGAGGTGCAGATTTTCACCTGTCAAAGAAACTTGAAGGACTGCAAGGCCGCTTACGCACATCTCTAGGAGCATTTGATTCCTGACCAATATCTGGTACATTTTTTTTGGGTCCCAATTTTGAGTTCTTAGGGACAGCAGCTTCCCCCTGCCTTAAACTGATTGTGTCTTTCAGATTTTGCATGTTATATTTGGCTGCCCAAGAATTTGTTTCAAGAGCAACAGCTGCACTTTCAACTGATTCAATCCTGCTATCAAATGGATATCCAGATTTGCCACTGCTCTCTTGTAGAATTTTTTGTTTCTCGATCTGCAAAGTGTCTTTAGCTAAATCAGAGTAGGCTACCATACTCAACAACCAAAACAGAAAACTTTTGAGACACATATAAACTATTCTAGATCAAGCATTTTTTGTCGGCTACAATATATATATCTGTAAATAGAGGGGACGGCTGAGTGGAGGGTCAGTTGAAGGAACAGCTCAACATAACAAAATTATAGATAGAGAACTCATGCCAAACTATGATAAATCACAACTCACCTCATGCATCAAGACCTGCTTCATTGCCAAGGAGAGTCCGCTGGATCCAGGATAGTAGTCCTTTTATATACCAACAGAATGAAAATAAGTAAATAAAAATGGACAATAGATTTGCATAATCACTTTCCTCAAAAGAAGTTACCAATTAAACCTTGAAACTGATAAAGTCACCAATAGGAGGATCCAGAGCCAGTGCTGGAGCATCAGAAGCAGCTTCATGCCTCTGAATACCAGGTTGAGTTTCGGGTTTCAAGTTTTTGTAAGTGATTGCATATGAAACCATTTTATCCAATAACTGAGCCAGATCATTCTTCTCTATTTCAGATAGCAAATGCAATGCCACCTGTCAAAAGACGAAATTATCGCTAAACCAAAGTGAGAAGCAATTGTGCAGCTAAAATCAAGTCAGCAACCAAGAGCACCTCAGAACCACTAAAGCAGAACTTAATATGGTACAATACTAAAACCACAAGACCACTGGAGCAGAAGTCAAAATGCTAAAATAGCAATGAGATAAAATAAAAAAAACAAACATTGCCCACTACCCGTTGAAAAACAGCAAAGTTGCATTTGATATATTGCATAGCAGTCGAGCATCTTCAGATCCATTTTCAAGCCAAATTCAGTGCTATGCTCTTCGAGACATCAATTTAAAGAGAATAAATGTGAAAATGATACTAAGAAGAGAAAAAGTAATAAAGAAGAAAGAGAGAAGTGCAACGAGAAAATGAGAAGAGTGAAGAAAGAGAGCACTCGTTAGGGGCAGGAATTTGACCTACCCCTTTCTTATAAACCCACTTAAGTGAAAATAAAGTTAATTTATAATACTGCCCCTCTATACAAAAACCCTTGTATCTTCCTAAATACAATTCATACAAAACTCAAAATTGAAACATAGAACTCTAAAGTGAAGGTAAACTTCCTACCATCTTATGAGGAACATACAACCATATAAAATTACCAAAATACCCCTATATATTTCAACTCTCCCCCTCAAGTTGAAGCGTAAATATCGAATAGTCTCAATCACAAAACACTAAATGCTCACATCTTCTAATGGATTTGATGACCAAGTTGTTCTCATGATTTCACATTAAGTGTAACAACCTTCCCTTGCATTACAGCAGCTCTTATAAAATGACAATCTATCTCAATGTGCTAAGTTGTCTCATGGAAGACTGGATTACTCACTATAAAAATTGTTGTCTGATTGTCACACTTCATAACCATAGGATCTATAATCTAGAATTCTAAGTTAGCAAGAATTGATTTTACCCACATGAGCTCACTCACTATATGAGTCATCACTCTATATTTTGCTTCGACACTGAATCTTGTTACTACACTTAATTTCTTACTCTTCCAACTAAGTTACCCCTAACAAAGCAACAATACCCAATCGTAGACCTCCTATCTTAGATCCTGCATAATGTGCATCAGAGTATCCTAAAACATCAATGTTTCCATGAGTGTATAATAAGCCCTTTCCACGAACACTTTTGAAGTATTTCAGGATTCTATGAGCAGATTCTAAGTGTAGTTTATGTGGATTTTTCATGAATTGTCTAACAACCCTACTGCAAATTATATGACTAGCCTATTAATAGTGGCAAAGTTAAAATACCCACTAGGCACCTGTGAATTTTATCCTTAAGCTTAGGACTCTAATCATCATTTTTTTATGAAGATGTATTTTTATTAACAAGATAAAATTACAAAGGTGGAGGGAGCAAATCCTTTACAACAAGAGATTGCAGGAAAGCTCCCTCTTTGGCAAGCACATCTGCTGCCGAATTTGCAGATCTCGGAATGTGAGACCAAATACATGAAAAAAAAGATACAATATCCAAAATATTCTAGAATATGTCCCAGTGTCTCCATGGGGGAGTAGTATTGCGCTTGCACCAACCAATCACCACCTTGGAATCCCCTTCAATGTGGATAGGCCCACTACATTTGTCTCTGAACACCCGCAGCCCATTAAGAAGGCCATGTAATTCGGCCGACATTGAGTCGGAAGTGCCTAAAGGACCAGCATAGGAAAAACAACGATTTCCAGATGAATCCAAAATGACACCCCCAAAACCCGTGATCCCTGGATTGCCAAGAGAAGATCAATCAAAATTCAGTTTTAGGTAACCAGTTTCCAGGGGGGTCCATTCCTTCATAACTGGAATTTTGGTTCCAATGTGCATCCTCGCCAAATTGCTCCAGTTGTCTCGACTGACGATGCCCTTGAAAGAGGAGAAAGGTTTTTTTGTCAATAGCCAGGTGGATATTTGCCCTGTTTTTCTATCAACAACTCTAGGACTCTAATCATCATGAAGGTTAGTATTGACTTCCATGGGACTATCTATTGAACGTGCACCCAATAATCCATATTTAGTAACATATATAAAATGTATTTCCTTTGAGATAGGACAATAACTCTCTGGCATCATGCCAGATTGCTTCTTCAACGCAAACATATATAACATACATAACTCCTCAACACCATAGTATCATCCATATATATAGCATAAATAACAACCCCAAATTGCATCTTCAACGCAAACATGGAATGATCACAATGGCTTATCAAAAAACCAAAATTTACAACTACCTGGCTGTATTTTTCAAACCAAGTCCAGGGACCCTGTTCAAGACCATAAATAGGCTTCTGCAATTTGCACACCTTCCTAGTTACCCCTTGAGCAACATATCCTAAAGGTTGTTCCATATATACCTTCTCCTGTAAACCACTATAAAGAAATGTGTTTTTGGCCACAAAATAGGCTTTGTACCTTTCAACAACTTCAATCTACTTTGTATTTAATGGTATACACCCAGCAACATCTAACAATGACAGCACCTTCAGGTAGGTCACAAAGTGTCCATGTATCTCTAAAACACGAGGCTTCCATCTCCTCACCTATAGCTTGTTTCTACTTAGGCAACCCTAAGGCATCATGTACAATATGAGGAATAAAAGTAGACAAGGACAATGCAAAGGATTTATAGGACACTAACAAAAAATTAAAAGACACATATTTAGATACTGGATGAAAAGTACATAACATTTTTCCTTTCTAAGTACAACCGGTAAGGTGGAGTCAGAGAGCTCAAAATCTATAGATGAAGAATTTGCTGGTGGGACTTGAGAAAGAGCCTCTATTTGATGTGCATAGCGTTGTTGATATACTTCCAGTGGCTTCAAAGGTGATTGTGGTGGATCCGCGGGTGGAGTAGCTGCACTTGAACCATCCATAACAGCTATAGGAACTGGATTTTGGACTATTGAACTTTCTTCAACAGGACTCAATGTAATTGGTGGAGGCACTCTGAAAATAAAAAATATGCATTTTCAAAACATGTAACATCAGCACAGATATAAATTTTCCTTGCAATATGACTGTAGCACTTGTATCCCTTCCAATAATGTGAATGACCCAAGAAGACGCAGTTAATAGACCAAGGTAACAATTGGTGACTATCAGTCCCAAGAGAATGAACAAACCAAGTAAAACCAAACACTCTAAGACATACATCAAATGTTTTGCACTAAGATTTTAAACTCTGGATGGGAACACGCCCCCAAAGAATAGAAGAAGACATATGCTTAATTAGATAACAAGAGGTAAGGATTGTGTCACCTCAAAAGGACAACGGAACATTCACCCAAAATAATAAGGTTCGTGCAATCTAGAGTATATGCCTATTTTTGCATTCAACAACCACATTTTGTTTAAGTGTATAAGCACATAAATTTGATGTATAATCTCATGCATGTCACACAAAGAATTTGAATTTCTGGTTAAGCAGCTCCAAACCATTATTAGTATGAACAAAACGAACAGAGGTCCCAAATTGTGTTTTTATTTCATTGAAAAACTGAATAAATACATCAAAGACATATGATTTCTCCTAAATGAGAAATATCCATGTTACCATACTAAAATCATCTATAAATGACACAAACTATTAGAAACCAAAAACACTTGGGACTCTATGTGGGCCCCATACATCAAAATGAACTAATTCAAAAAGACTAAAAAAATGGACTCGAGCTTGCTAGAAAACTAGCTCCATGATGTTTCCCAAGTTAACACGATTCACACTCGAAGGACAAATCAGACGATAAGAAGGTAAAAAATGACATAGCTTAGCTAGAGATGGATGTCTCAAACGCAGATGCCACAAATATGGAAGTGTTTGTTAATAAGGCCACACCCTTTGGAATACACACCGCCATCCAAAAGATAGAGCCCACCTTTCTCATGTTCTGAACCAATCGGCTTCTTTATATGCAAATCTTTAAAAACACAAGCAGGGTAAAAGGTTTCAAAAAAATTCAAAAAACTTGTAATATTACTTGCACACATAAGATTAACTGAACATTTTGGAATAAAAAAAAATGGAATGATGACATGTGTGGAGTAGTTTGTACAAAACCCTCACCATGAACCTGTGAGGTGCTCATACTTGACACACGTGTGGATGCTCTGGAGTCAATGATCCATGAAGGACTAGAGGACAAATGTAGAGCAGCCATAGTTGAGTTTGCCATGGTGACGCTTGTAATGGAGTAGGGTGCGATGATGTGGATGTCAATTGGCTCAACGACTGATGTAATTGTTGAAAATCTCCTTGAGGCTCATTAGTTGACACTTTTCACTTTTAGTTAAACTTGAGTTGGCTCATGTTGGTTTTCCGAATTCATCCTAACATTTATCGAGTAAGTGATTATTTCTTCCACAGTGAACACACCTCCTATCACTTCTATCACTGGACCCGCAACCACAACCTGAACTATCACAACCACGTCCCCTTCCACCCCCTCCACTACCTCTGGGGGTATTATATCTAGTGGGAGTAGAGTTGAGATTGACGATTGATGCATCAGTTGTTGCGGGTTCATTCTCACTTTTACTCACTACATCACTTTCTGCGTGAATAACACGATTAAATGCTTCTTCAAGAGTAGTTACCTCATCATCAGCCAACATCTAGCCCTGGATTGCATCATACTCTGTCCAAGCCCTTCTAAGAAATATACGATTAAATGCAATCAGGTTCAAGCCAATCTAGGCCTAGATTGCATCATACTACCTCTGGATTGCATCATACTACCTCTGGATTGCATCGCTTTCTGTGTGAATAACACGATTAAATGTTTTTCTCATGAGTAGTTACCTCATCTTTAGCCAACATCTAGGCCTGAATTACATCTTATTCCGGTCCAAGCCCTTCCAAGAAATGTACTACTTGAATCTGATTCTTTTCTTTCTTGAATTGATCGGTGTTTGTGATAAAAGGATAGAACGCATTAATCTCTTGTAAGACACCTCACTTCTCAGTAAAGTCGTCAATTACAAAACGATTACTCCATCGCATCTAAAATATTTGGCATACAAATCATACACTTTGGATGGGTTACTCCCCTATGACAAAATAGATTCTAACGTGACCTAAACATTTCCTTAGATGTCTTATAGCTTATCTCTTGGTCACTAATTGGATTCCATACTATTAACAAGTCAAGTCATCACCTGATTATCCTCTCAGTCCTCTATCATAAGACTAGGAGGATCCTCCCTGAGATACTTTGCCTTTCTCTTTGCTCTAAGAAACATAAGAACAGAGCAAACCAATTCAAGTAGTTCTTCCCATTCAATTTAACCAAGTTAATTTGAATTGAATGAGAATCTTTATTCTCCGAGCTTCCAAAAGGATTTATTGGGGTAATAACTTCCCCAACATCCACCATATTTACAACAATCGAAAACAACAATAAGCACTAAACATTACTTCACAAACCAATCCATAAATAAACTTGCGCAGTTATAAGTGTGGGCCCCACATATAGAAATTCACCCGAGGTTTATCACAAACCATCAAAATTACTTTCACAACTTCAGCAGTAAGCATGATCACTTTTAGAGAAAACACATGTCACATTTTCCAATTTCTCATATTGTGCAAGCATTGCATAGGCTTGGCTAGGTTTACGCAGGTTCAGATCTACTCCAGATCTAGGACGAGTTAGGGAAAAACCCTCTTAAGGACACAATAACACATAGAAGCTGCTCAAAGGGCAGTACAAGCTATGGCACAAAAAGAAAGGAAAGAACTGATCTTTACTTACTTAAAAGTGCAGATTTGGAAAACTCCCTCTAGTAAAAGTCACATGCTTGAAAAAAGAGAGCAATAACTGGATAAAATCATAAGAGAAGAAGTTGAATCTAAAGAAGAGCTTACTTTCCAACTTTGGACCGAAACCTTAAAATAGAAAGTATAAAATTGGAAAGTCCATTAATTTTTCAATTTCCTATTTCAGCCTTGTCAAAATTGAAAGTCTAAAATGAAGGCATCTTAGTAGAGATAGAAGTTCTAAGTAAAGGGTAACTTGCTGTTATGCGGAAAGCATAACTTGAATAGCAGCTTATTGTTTTATTTAAAAACTACAATTTGAAAACCTATTTCAATTAGAAAAGTTTATTTTTAACCTACTGAAGCCTAAAGCTAGCAACTCTAGAAGTTAATTTTTTTTTTAAATTTCCAGTTGAGCAAATAGAAGTAGATTGAATAAATTCTAATTGGAATCTATGCTTCAAAGGGAACAACATAGAAATTTCCTGTTTTATTGCATCTCTATGCCTATAAAAGGCTTCATATTTAACAAAGAAATCACCCTTTGCCTATTCAATGAAGTTCAGGATTATTGTACTCTATTGAATAAACTCGCCATTTTGATATTGTCTGCTTGCTATTTTTCCCTTTTTAAGTTGTTGATGAAATTTAATGAAAAAGTATGAACTTGAGAGGTGTAGAGAGAGAAGTAGAGAGAAACAGAGAGAGAAGAAGAGAAGAATGGAGAGAAGGATTGAGTTCTCGTTGCATGACCCCCAGCCTCATTTTATTTAGTGAAAAATAGCATAATTACAGAAATACCCCTCTACACTTAAAATCACTTAAACCCTTATATCTCCCAATATACATACTCAATTAACATGAAAATAAAACTAGGGACATATCAAACATGTAGAAGCATATAAGATAAAGTCTAGGCATTATAACAAAGGTAAAACGACAAAACTACCCCTTAATAGATTGTCTAACACTCCCCTCAAGCTGGTACACATCCATAAGGCCCAACTTGTTACAAAATATCACAAACTCATGTTCACCCACCCAAAGGTTTGGTAAACACATCTCCAATTTGATCACCAATTCACACTTAAGGAGAGATGACTTCTTTCATTATTACTGCATCTCAAATAAAGTGACAATCTACCTCGATATTTTTAGTTCTTTCATGGAATATTGGATTCCCTACAATAAATATAGTTGCCTGATTGTCACAGTACATAATCATGGGTTTGTCCTTATGTAAACCCAGTTCTCTTATTATAGGTCTTACCCACATCAACTCACTGACAATACGAGCTATAACTCTATATTCAACTTCAACATTGGAACGAGCAACCACATTTTGTTTCTTACTCTTCCAATTTATCAAATTAACTCCAAACGAGCAAACACATCTTGTTTCTTACTCTTCTAGCTTATCAAATTACCTCCACATTTGGTTACAATATTTATGGTTGGATTGTTTTGAGTTGTTACTTCAGTATCATAATATATATGCTTACATTGTTTTGAATTGTTACTAGTTTCTCAGCTAACACCATCATCAACATTTATGAAATTATTTGAGAGCTTCTATGTAGAATAGATAGAGAAAAGGGCAAAAAAGAGAAGAGAAAGAAGAGAAAAAAAAGGAAGAAATTGGAGTTTACAGCAAAGAGAAATGGGTTGAGCACAACCACCAATTCTCCTTAAGTATAATTAATTGAATTTAAACAGAAAAGTACAAAAATGCCCCATCTCCTAAGTGAGATAAGAAAACCACTCCAAACAAAAGCTAAACTACCTCTAATTACACATCACCAAGTTCCCTAAGGAGAAGGAAACCAAAATAACTGAAGTACCTATGCTACACACAATAAAAAAATGACTAAATTACCCTTTAGCATACATAACTTAACAAAAAAAATTATGTCCCATCCCTTGTCTCTTTCCTTTTATGTCAACATTGTTGAAAACTTACTTGAAATAAGCTCACATGTAGATTTATTTCTCAAGCAAAAAAAAAAAAGAGTGAAGAAAGATCTTATACACAGATTTCTTGTTTCCCCTTGTGGGTAATAGAGGTCCAACCCTCCTGGACTAGTTTCTTTGATCAGGAAACAAATTTGCCAAGGTAAAAAGGAGATCCTTTCTTATTTCCCTCAGAAAGTGTACCTGTTAAGTAACAATTTGTAGAAATCTCTCCCTACAAGAAAGAATAAAAAATCATATGGGCAAGTGTAAGTAGGTTACCGGCCTTAAATTGGGAGGTGATAGAATCTTTAAAAGTGGAGATACAGTATCTTCCACAAAAGATTCCACCGACACATGCCTTGAAATAGAAGGCAAGATCTTGCTGAGCCAACACTTTAAGACTTCCTTCTTCTCCATGAAAATGGCTCGGTGTCTGAAAATTTTTAAACAGAAAGTTGGTTAATGGACACTAAATATAAAATCAATGTAAAGCTAAAATAGAAGATACCTTGGAAAAGACTTTGGCCATTCAATATTTGGTTTCTCCACTTGTGATATTAGTGAACGAACAGTTATTGCAATAGATGGCTGATAAACTACAAGAAACAAAGATAGATTTCCTGAAGCTTCTCGTTTTCAGAGTACAATCTTCACAACTATGAGTAGGCAAAAATGCAAAATTACCAAAAAGTGACATATGTTGAGTCCTCATCGTGTACTGAAGAAACGAATCAGAAACTCCAAGATTGTTTAAGCACTTGACCTTCAAGTCACATTGTTAAATAATAAGTGTTTTTCTTCTCCAAATGAAGGCCCAGTTACCTAGAAAATTAAGACAATTTTTGAGAAAGGCAGGAAAGAATCTTACAGTCTTTTGCATTAATGGATCATGATAATGGACCTTCAAAAAGTTCTCATGAATCCCATTCATAGTCAATCCAAAGTCACCACTGTTAACTCAAAAGCAATTTCCAAGAGAATGTGTCAGTACTCAAATTAATGGCATGATAATGATTTTGTACAAAAATATGCATCCTACCAGTTACTTATCAGAGAATAAATATAGTCAAAGTCCTTTGTCGAACAATCAGCACTATCCATGGACTTTTCACGTTTTGATTTTCTCTTTTGGAAAATCTAAACAACATTTAGAGTAAAAACAAAGTAAGTCCAAAGCAGTAGGTAAGAAGTGAAATAAGAGAAACACAGTTAGCAATTTCATTACCTTCTTCCACACATCAAAAGCATTTTTTGACATGTCCTTGTGACCAACCACTTGAGAACCTACCTCTAACTATTTATAGTGAAAAAGTTAATCAATTATCATATCATCTTCAAAATAGATTTGGAGTTCAAACAAGAATGGCTTAATAAGAGCATACAATATTGAGAGACTGTCTCTTCTTGTTGAGAAATTGAAGTGTATTCAGACACGAACGAATATCACATTCTGCAGAATTAGCCAAGGACGTCAAACTTTATATGAAGTAACCAAACCTCAATTTGAACCACACAGGCAAACAAGATCAAATAACTCCCTATTTTGGTAACACATATAAGAGACTACTTTGGTGAAATCTGTAAGGCAACAGCATGAAAACAAGAAAATTGTAGTACAAACACTAAAGCAAAAAACCATTTAAACAAATGCTGAATAAAAAAGAACGACACAAGGAGTGAAGTTTTGCAAAATAACTATCCGACACTTGTAGAAATTTCAAATGTGCAATGTTAACATAACAGTGTTGAGTTGGAGCATTAAAGATGTCGGAAAATTATGTACTTCTCCTCAGTTTACTGTTTGTTTATTTTTTTCTGTCACTCATACATCTTTTTTTGCCCTTAGGGTTTGTAGCTTAATGAATGCATTATTGTAATTTGTTTAAAGTCCCTTATTAGTTCTTTAAACTAAACAACCCTTCTCTTTCTCTCAGTTTCTCATATCTCGCTCTCCTCTTCTCTCTTGGTTCTCTCCTACCTCTTTTCCTTGTTATCTACTCTCCCTCCCCAATTCTCACATCTCGTAAGGACTTCTCTCTAAGCTTAAATATGACTTAATCCTAAAATTTGACATGATATCATATCAGGGGTCCTAAGGTTAAAGTTACTATAAAGCACAATCTGGATGGCTTATTTACTCAACTTAAAGCAAAACTTGTTGCAAAAAGGTATACTTAGACTTATGGCATTAATTATGAAGAGGCACTTTCTCCTATTGCCAAACTTAACTTGATCAAAGTTATTATTTCCCTTGTTGTTAATTTCCATTAGTCTCTTTATTAACTTGAAGTCAAAAATGTGTTTCTCAATAGTGATTTACATAAGGAGGTCTATATGTCACAACCACCAGGTTTTGTGGTTGAGGGGAAACTAGATTGCACACTTCAGAAGTCTATCTATGGATTTAAGCAATCACCTCTTGCTTGGTTTAACAAATTTAGCAAAGTAGTCTTCAGTTTAGGTTCAAACATACTGCAGTAGACCATTTGGTTTCTATTAAACAACTAAAGCAGGTGTTATTGTTAAATATCAAGTAGGGATATTTTAGGCATTTTATATTCTCTATATAAGTCTGTAATAGTATCAACAAGATTAGTTTAGTATGAGGAATCCATTATCCAAATTGTTACTTGGATGTAAGGTTATTGTGTTAGAGGTTTATGTCTCGAGGGGTAGTTATGTAATTATACTTCAAGTAACTTCAGTGAAATAAAAGGAAGAGGGTGTCCAACTCAACCCCCATAGATTGCGCCATTCAACGCACTTTGATTCTCCTATCTCTTTGCACCCTTTTCTCTTCTTTCTTCTTTTAAGTTACATATTTTTTCATGGTATCAAAGCAATAACGTCCTGATTCAAAGTCTATGCAACACTATTTCTCTCCTTTTCTGGCGCCTTTACTCTCCAAGAAAGGGGATTTCAGGAATTACTACTGATCGGAAGTCAAAGTTTGATTTTTCCAATTCATTTTTGTGCCATAACCCTAGGGCTGATGGTTTTACTATCAATTCAGCAGTCTCATGCATAATTAGTTTCCCTAACGGGTTATGCTTTCAATTTTTCCCAATTGAAATGAGTGTCGAGTTCTAACCCTGTGTCTGGTACCTACATCATCTTTAGGAAGGCTAATGTCAGCCTATTTTTTTGGAGAATTTTGCTTGTTTAGGGTTAAAGTTGCTCTTATTCAAGGTGATTTGCAAGTTAGTGATTGAATTTAAGAGTATTGGTTCAAAAATCTAATTGTTGAAGTGGAGCCCCACACTACTTGCATAGGCATCAAGTTGTATTTGTTATACATCTTGATCTTGTTGATTATTTTTCTTATCTATGACTAATTTTGGTGATCACTCCCACAAGAGAGTTTGGGAGTTCAAAAAGGAAAGACAACGTTATGATTACTACAAAGAAGTTAACTAGTCAAAATTATCTACGTTGGACTTAATAAGAATTCATTTTAAGGCTAAACGGAAATCAAACTATAATAGAGATGATCCACCAATCCCAACTACAGATGATTGGGAGGTAGAGAATAGTCAGGTGACCTGGTCACTTAATAGTATGGACTCAAATTTGAGGAGTCAAATTATGAATTGTGAAATAGCTAAGGAAATGTGGATATCTCTTGAAGCTTTGTATGCAGAAGAAAGTAATCTATCTAGAGTTTATGAGTTGTATGAAAAACTGTTTAGTCTTAAGAGAGGTGAAAGAACAGTAATTTATAATGAGTTGCAAAGCATTTTGCAAAATATTAATATTTTTCATCCTTCAATCATCAGATGAAAAGGATCTTCAAAAACAATAGGGGCAAATCCAAGTAGCTAAGTTTCAAGATAGTTTGGGACCAGAATTTGATGCAATTTGAGCCCAATTACTTGCCTTCGATGATGTTCAATCACTTTCCAAAGCATCTAATAGAGTCATGTGTATAGAGACAGCAATTACATCAAAGGAGAACAAAGAAGCTAGAGGAGTTGATGTAGTTGTCCTTAACACTCAATGGCGATCAGAATATGTAAAAGGTCTTGGTGGAAGTGGTAGAGGAAGAGGCCATAACAATTCAGGTAGAGGTAGAGGCCGTGGTGATAGCAAAAGTGACAAAAGGTGTGTTCAACATCGACACACAAATCATTTTCTAGACAAGTGTTGGGACAAGTTTGGTAGACTAGTATGAGCCAACTCTTCTATTCAAGATAATAATGAGACCTCCAGTAGTCGAGCAATTGGTATTGTACCTAGTGCTCCTAATGAGCTTCAACAGCTCATTCAACACATTCCTCGGTTGACTACAATATCCTCCTCTTCTGCATCTATAGGTCAACCTATACTTCTTACAACCACTTTGCCAATTCAAGTATGTATGTCTTATATGTGACTCCTATTTCGTCTTGGGTCCCGATTACGTCAAGTACGTCATCTTTGTTTATGTTGAAGAGCAAGTATGGAAGAGTCTTACATGACTCTCACAATAAAAAGTCTCACAGGGTTAATATGGTAGAGTCTAAGAAGAGTCTCAATTAAAAGTGTTTTAATTATGTTAGTCTTTTATTCATGTTTAGTAGTTTAATAGTTCTAAGACTTATCTTTAAGTGTAATCGGGACAAGAGTACGTTAATTTTAATTGGATTTTACTTGTTTCCTAAATTATAAATAGAGGCTTATTGTACTCAAATTACATCCAATTTAATTGTAATTGGATTTTACTTGTTTTCTATATTATAAATAGAAGCTCATTGTACTCTAATTACATCAAGTCAGTGAAGTTTTTCTCTTTTCATGAAATTCAACATGGTATTAAAGCCGGTTTTGTGATTTAACTCAGTCAACCCACAGAGATAATATGATCCTTTTTTAATCTATCATCTCTAGTAGTTTAAGTTCGTATTATCTTTTTTCTTTCTTTCATGTCCTAATACCTGTTGATTTCTAAAGGGTCTCCACGGCATGGGTCCATGGAATTTGGTGGCTTAGAAATCCTTCCAGCCAAATATTTCAACTCTGAAGATCCCTCCCTATGCCTGACTCAGATTGAGTCGACTCAACACCCATCACTATCGACTCGGAGACATAACCCGGAGTCAAATCAGATTTGGGTTCTGAAACGGGACATGACCGGTATGGTTGCCGCTCAGTCTCGAACTTCAAATTCAAATCACAAAACAAAATCTCCGGAAAACCGCTCAAATGTCAGAAAAAAATCCCTTCACTGCCGTCTTTGAGCGACCCATCAATCGCCCGAGCTGACAAAGTCCCACCAATATCAATGGCCTCGTCCAACGTGCCACCACCCTTTAGTCGAGCCTCCCAAAAAGCCGCCGTCAGCCCGTCACCACCCAAGCTTTCCCCAAAAGCAAATCTTTTTGACACAAATTTTCAAGATGCCCCGCTGCAGGTACCATCGGCAGCTGACAAGGATGTCAGAACTTTTTACCAAAACCTCGCCACTTCCCCAAAGCTCATTTTCCAAGAACCATCATCACCACCTGACAAGACCACTGTCAGCACTCTCTGCCCCCAACTCATTAACCACGTCACATCCCCAAAATCACTCCCCCAAGCACCATCAACTCCATCAAACATTGTCACATCGAGGTACGGACCTCAAACAAATCCTGCCTCCCAAGCTACCGTCCCTTTCATCTCCCGAGGACCATCATCCTCGACATCTCCACCACGCCAAACCACGGCCCCCCTTGCAAAACCCATACCTATCTCTAAAACACCACCGGATAAATCCTATCAGCCCCGGCCAGACTCACTTCCCCACCAAAAATCACCTTTTCACACTCCAAATCTACTGACGTCACACCCTTCCCACATGCCACCTCCGCAATCCCCACTTCCCGAGGCCCCTCAACCTCTGATATTATTTTGACAAAAAGTTATAATCATGTGATCCAACAAGTAAAGAACGATTTGTGCAAGCATTTTCAAACAAAGGATCTTAGTCTTCTTAAATACTTTCTTGGTATTGAAGTGTTACTTCTAACCATGGCATTGTTTTGTCTCTACAAAAGTACATCCTGGACTTGCTAGAGGAAACAGGTATGTTGGTTATTGCAACATGGTTGGTGGAAATTTGGTGATATAGCGAAGTAAGCAACTAAGTGTTGTTACAAGGTCAAGCGTTAAAGCAGAATATCAAGCTATAAGTGAGTAAGATGCTTTGGTTAAAATCTCTTTTGTTTGAGCTTAGTTTTCCCATATATGGTGTCATACAGTTGCATTGTGATAACCAAGCATCCATGCATATTGCTCCAACCCAGTTTTCCATGAAAACGTATACAGATAGATTGTCGTTTTGTACAAGAGAAGTTGCAAGCTGGTGATATTACTCTGAAGTATATTCGCTCAAAAAGTCAAATTACAAACATGTTCACCAAAACTGATGCTGATAGACCTCTCCTTAGAATGCTCCAAAATCAGTGTTTATGATGTCTATACACCAGATTGAAGGGGAGTGTTGAAAAAATTAGGTATTTCTCCTTAGTTGATCATTACTTTTGTTTTATCTATCCATCTTACTTCTGTTTTTTACCCTTAGGTTTGTAGCTTAATGAGAGCATTTTTGTAATTTGTTTAAAGACTTACTATAGGTGTGGATGCATGTGAAGAAGGGAGGGGGGCACTGTCGTTATTTAAACTGAAGAACTCTAATCTTTCTCTCGCTCTCCTCTTCTCTCTTAGTTTTCCCCCAACCTCTCTCACTCAAATTCTGTTCTCCTTCTACTCCAACATCTCATTAGGACTGCTCTCTAAACTTAAATATGACTCAACCCTAGAATTTGACAATAGAGAGCAAAAATCTTCAGTGCAAACTTCTTAATTCGAATAGTGCAGAGAACAAAAACAATGTAAGATGCCTAATATAAAGAACAATTCAAGATTTTCTCCGGTCAATGAGTTTTTATTTCAGCAAAGGTTCCAAGGGAAACAAAAAGATGAGTCGGTACTGAAGAAATCACACAGCTGAAAAGCCCAAGCTTAAGGCAAAAAGCCTAACCCTAGTTCATATGAATAGTTAGAAATCACTTTGCTTCTGATGTGGGACTATTCTCAACACCCCTCTTCAGGCATAAGTTTTCTTTGTGGCTCAGATCATGTGGATAATTTTGCAGACAGGCGCAATTACCACTGCTGGCACATCAAACATGCTCTGATCTATGAAGAAAGGCATCCAACTCAAAAACTCAAGTTTAGATTGGACAGCCAAAAACTTACTTATTCAAGGTTGTGAATCACTCTACAATCAACATCTGACTATTTCCAACAAGCACAATAAGGGAGTAAATGCAACTTTCAGATTCAGCAAATTTTAACCCCAAGCCACAAATGATGTGTGACAGACCAAAACAACTATATGTGAGTAGCCTTATAAGCAGCACCCCTAAATGACATTATATTGCAAAACAATACTTTTAGATGTCAGAATCACACAAACGGGTTATGTTACAAATTCCACCTAATCTTGTTCAAAGAGTACTACTGATCACAAGAAAATGACACATAATGTCAAATAATTTGTATGTCACCTCAACCAATAACTACTAACATCATTTGTTTGTTTGTGTGTATGTGTGTGTGTGTGTGTGTGTGTGTGTGTGTGTGTGTGAGAGAGAGAGAGAGAGTGCAAACATTTGCTGCAAAAATTAAATTTTCCAAGATCAGGGTAAAGGGACCACACCAGTATATTCTGCAAGTGCGGTTAGAGCAATTGAACTGGCCTTCAATCCTTCCTTGTTGCAAATGTATTTAAGCCTTTCAAAGAAATTTTCTAATATATCAAGATCAATTTTAAAGAAGGACAATGAAAAAGAAAAAATTAAAAGCTTCTTATGACAATGACAGTTGCAAAAAGCTGATATCATGTTAGGCTACCTGGCCACCACACGGCTAACCGTTGGCTGTAGAAAGGTATGTACCCTACAAAAATACAACTAAACTAGAATCAAGGGCTTAAAACAAAGTAAAACAAGAAACAACAAAATAAGCAAAGAAAGAGAAGAATAAAATCTATTTCTCAAAACGAATAAATACAGATTTATATTATAACAACCAGAACCACCATTCAAAAAAATAATAAATATATTAAATTAAATAACAACAGGAATGCAGTATCAGCCTATTTAGGTCAAAAGATTCACATTCAGGTCTTACTTTGCTACTTGACGCAGTGGCCTCAAAGCAGGAGCGTAAAGATCATTGCAAATGCAGATAATCTACATCACAAAAAAAAAAAATCAATCAGAAAAGGTGAAAGCTTACCAAATCAGAAACCAAATTCTTTCCTGACTGTGAGTGATTCCTTACAGGTCTTGACAGTGTAGCTGCCTTGGCTCGCTTTTTTGAGGACAGTTTTCTTGGTTGTACATCCTGAGACATGTTTTCCTTTCCAAGAGACTTCTTGTCACCAGCAAGCTAGATAAAGCAGTGCATGTTGTTGTTTAGGCAATATGGTGTGCACAGTTTATTCCACGAGCATTAAACTTTTCACCCAGGTCCAAAGAAATGAAGGTGTTTGCAATTTTATTGCTAGTTTTAGCACATTTACGATCATTTTTTAATAATACTGTACCTTCCAGCTGAGCAAGCCTGTTTTTTCAGATATTTTTATGTCAACACTAAATGTGGTACCAGGATAGTTTTAAGCACTAAGTTGGCAAAACAAATTTTTATCAGTCCACAGAAGTGAAAAGAGAACGGTGGCGAGTCTTCTATCTTACCATCTTAAGAATTACATCCACAGCACCCTTCCCTTCACCCAGAGCTCCATCAATTTCATCGATTACCTAATGAAAATGAAAACATCAGCTGAAAAATTAACAGAGAAGCTCAAGAATATTTGCGCCCAATGAAGATTAAGGCCAAGTTAAACGACATTCTTTTCATTATTGAGGCTATCATTCATAATGAATAGAATATTGAAGGTGTAAATCAAGTAAATGCTTGACAGACAAAGTGAAGTCGTGTGAAGAAGGATGATGGCAACTGTCTGTGTATTAACTCTTTTAGCACAATGAGAAAAAATAAAAATAAAAAGAGGATTCTACTAAGAAGGAGAATGTTGGAAGCCAAAGAACCACTATTTTGTTGGCCTATCTAATCCACATCTAAGACCATTTTTATGGGCATGAGAGGGCTGGTTAGGGGGTGAAGGTTCCATTACTGGTTACAAGCTTCAAAGGTCCTGAACTTATTAATTGGGGAAAGGTCTTCTAACTTCAGTTTATCAATATGGCATCCGGATATCCATCCGTATGCTCTCACTTCTTGGCTTAAGTTGTCTCTTTAGACCTGGACACGAGGGATGATTGGTATAAGTCCCAATGTTCTAGCCTACGCATGCACCCCATATCTCATAATAGTAGAATGGGTATGAAAGGGGTTGTTAATAGGTAAATAGATCCACATCTGTTATGTGCTTAAAAGATTGACATTTCATTAGTTGAGAAAAAGATCCTTTAACTTCTGGCTAATCAGTTAAGGATGACTAAGGCTGGATGTCAAGAAATACACAAGCAAAAAAGGAAAAAAATAAAAAGTAAACGCTTAGAAACAAGAAAAATACCAGAGATTGAAGCCATGGAGAAAGGAAGTTCCCACAACATGATGCTGTTCTTGAAATTTGTTACTAACCTAAGACTTGACTCCAAGGATTGTAGAATAAGGAAAAGATCGGCAATCTACACAAGTCCTCAATCCATCTAATGCTTGACAGAAGCACCAAGGAATAAGATTCTCCTCAAAAAAATCCAGTAGATGACAACCATCATTTCTCAGTCAACCAAGAGGAGCTCAGTAAAATAGTCTATATGAACCTAAGCCTCTAAAAACGTAATCTCAACTCACTGACTAAATACAATGACCAAAACAGACTAAGTATACCAGGCTGATGTATATTTCAGAATCCTACACGGCATCAAAACTGGTCACTAGCATAAGAAGATCTCCATCCCCCCTCTCAATTCATTGATGGAGAATTAATTTACTTTGTAATCTCTAATATGTTCTCCAGTCATGCCTAATGATTGAGTTGGGTGAATGACAGAGGTGGGAGAAGTCACTGGCTCTAAACAAACTATGGCAAAGGAACTTCTCAATGACAACACCAATAGAGCACTCTCCCCCTCAAATGATTGCCATTTAGGCCAACAACAACTTATTGCACAGAATTTTGGCAGTGAGAAAGCAATATTTGCAGGAGGTGTCAAATGATAATGTAAGATGAATACGTGGCAAAGCTAGAAAGATTAATAGATATCTATTAAAGAACCCTTAAGAGTGTCAATATAAGAGCAGAAATATGATAGTCATTAGTAGGGGTGGCATCGAGCCGAGCCCGAACCTGCCTATGTTCGAGCCAAGCTTGATTTAAATATTTCGAACTCGAGCTCAAGCCGAGCCCAGCCTCGAGCCTAAAATTGTTATCGAGATCAAGCCCAATAATTTTAACCGAGTTCGAGCCGAGCTTGAGCTTCAACATTCATTTAAAACTTTTCAAAAAATATGTCTCGAGTTCCAGCTCCAACATACATTTAAAATTTTTCAAAAAATACATGTTAAATAAATTGTATATAAAATTATGCATACATTTTACATAAAATTGGATATGACCTCTACGTAAAATTGGGCATAAGGGTGACATCGAATTGAGCTGAACCCGAACCTTCCTATGTTCGAGCCGAGCTTGATTTAAATATTTCGAACTCGAACTCAAGCCGACCCTAGCCTCGAGCCTAAAATTGTAATCGACCTCGAGCCTAATAATTTTAACCGAGTTCAAGCTCGAGCTCTAGCCAAGTTCGAGCTTAACCTACATTTAATACTCTACATAAAATATAGGGGAGGTTCGGGATTGAATTTCGATAATGGATTAGAATGCACTAATATTAATCTTTTTTACCACAAATGTAGTCTAGCTTATTTTGTAATTTTTGAATCTGGCCATAAATTTACTATGACCTCCTTAGTGCCCTTGGTTGAAAATTTATATTCGAAATTTTTTTCCTAGGATACATATTTCCAAAAAAAACCTTTAAATAAATCCTATTACTATTAGTGCTTACTAGAAAATTACAAGAAATATTATAAAATTTTCTTAGGAAAGTTAAATGGACCTCTTATTGCCTCTTCTAGGGAAATAAAAAAAATTAATAATCAATCTAATATATTACTATACTTATCGATAAAATTTTAATCAGATAAAATGTCAAACACAAAATGGCCATGAAAATTGCCTCATGCTAAAAGTATTACAGCATCAACTGTCAAATACTTATTCAAAAATTTTCTATACAATTTTCTAGCCCATCTTGGCAGAAAAATCTTACTTAGAAAATTATTTGATTTTTTTAATAAGAATTTCCAATTAGAAAAATGTTTCAAAAAAACATGAGGCACTAATAGTCCCTAGAAACGTATTTCTAATAAAAATGTTTTTTCAACATTTATTACAAAAACCACTAATAGTCCCTAGAAATTTATTTTTTTACTTGTTTATGATCTCGCACGTCTCGGGAGGGGGGGGGGCTCCAATGGCGTCGGTGAGGAACTTTCATCAGGGATGACGACGGCAGCGACGACAGAAACAAAGGCAAAGGCAGACGAGGGGGAAGAAATCGAGCAGCGGCGAAGGCGGCCAGCGAGGCAGTTGTCCACGGCAACAAAGGCAGCCACAACAGCGGACGAGAGGGGCTCAACGGTGACGAGGAGAGGAAGAAGAATTCCCCCCCCCCCCCCTCGCTCTCAACTCTCGAGCCCATTAACGAGCCGGCTTGCGAGCTTTCAAACCGAACCATGGTTCGGTCGAGATCGGCTCGTTAACTCAAACGAGCCATATCTGGATCTCGAACCGAGTTTGAGATCCAAATAAATCGAATCAAACCGAGCCGCTCATGAACCGGCTCGGTTCGATGCCACCCCTAGTCATCAGATATGGTTTTAACAAGTCCAAAGTCCATCATTTCAAAAAAAAAAAAAAAAAACAAGTCCAAAGTCAACCTGATAGCTAACTAGGATTATGTTGGTCGACTATTAAGTAGATAAAGACTGAAAATGATGCGAGGTAGGATTTGAAGGATGCTTCGATGACGACAATGACAATGATGACGATGGCGATGACGATGATGATGATGATGAATGATGACAATGATGATGATGACGATGATGATGAATGATGATGAATGATGATGATGATGATGATTGATGAAGGTGGCAATCATAGTGATGATGACTGAAAAAATATTGTAGCAAATGGCACCATAGTTAAAAAAAAATGAAACCCACCAGGCACTTGGGTTTAGAGTCAGCAAAGACAGAATTCATCTCGACAGCATCAAGGATTTTTGACTCTATAATTGATGTTGATCGATCATCACTAGCATTGATCTATAGCAAATTACCAAAGAAAAAACTAAGTTAAATCAAAGTAAAATCTTTCAAGTCCAAAGACAGTATTACATACAACTAGTCACCACAACAATGGGGTCACAAAAGCAAAATGTTGACATGGAGAGGTGCAAATAATTACATAAAAGGAAGATAAAGTTGCTTAACTGATATTTAGCATACAAGAAAACTAAGCATAGAGATATGAGAGAAGGAAAGTGTTGCGTGGGAGTAGCCGTTTGGACTACTTATACTGATAAGTGTTAAGAAGTGGTATTGATTTATAAGAATGAGCAATGGGTCTCTTAAGTGGTTAATCATTTGGGATAGAACAGGATTCAATTCAACATTGGTATCAAAGCAAGATGAGTACTTGGACCTAGGCTCAACTTGTGCTCCATTAAGTTTGTGTTTATGTGTGTTGTCCATGTTTTAGGCCCATTATGTGTAAGCTTGGATGTGAGAGAGAGTATTAAGTGGGAACAGTCCTACATTGATAAGTGTTAAGAAGTATTATTGGTTTATAAGGTTGAGCAATAGGCTAAATTCAATAGCAATGTTACCAACTGGAAGAAAAGATAGCAAAAATATAGTGCCCATCAAGAATAAAGGATGTAGAAGGGATGAGAGTTAAAAACCTCCACAACACGATACCCACAATGCTTAGCAGCTACATGTGCAAGGGTGGTCTTTCCAAGGCCTGGAGGTCCACATAGTAAAAGAACCTGCAACAGAAACTTAGCTTCACAATGAGGAACATGACATAGGATAAGGCGAATAAGGTAAAACTAAATTGAAGTAAGGAGTTATGGTGAACAACGATTCAATGTATTCAACTCCAGAGATATTGATTAAACATATAATTCAGTATCTTTTAAACAAATAATCAGTTGACATCATACTACCATCATTAGATATCTCCACTAAGAGCAGCAGATGTCAGAGCAGAAACTTTACATCCAAGGGAGAAAAAGTCATATTATAATGTCCAAAATTGCAGAGGGTGCTCACTAAAAACAGCAAATACTCATCACCTTCTGATCTGAGCGACTCTTTTCAGAGGACTTCCCTTGCCATAGGTCAAAAGTGCTCTTTACACTATCACTTTTTTGCTCAAAAACATCAGACTGTTCTGAAGTTTGGCTGCTGAAAGGGGTTCTTCTATTGCTGAAGAAACCACTCTTACTACCAGTGAACTTCTGATTTTGCGGAAAAGAAGAGTGCCGCCTTAGAGCAGACAAAACATCATCTGCAGTAGACCTAATTTGAGATCCAAATACGCAAGAATCCCATTGTTTCAACCATAGGAGTACCTTTTAAAAATTGAAGGAAATTGTCACGAAATTGATCCAAGAAAGAGGGAAACATCTGCTGCAGTTAAAGTTGAGAACTCTATCTACCTCTCTGTTCGTTTGCTCATCACTGAGGAGCTCAGTGAATGAATTTGGGGCGTATTTATCCACCCAGAGCTGCTCTCCGATGGTTGGCGTTGCTGGAGGGGCCATATTGCTAGAAGGTTCAGCGGTATCATGCAAAGCCTTCATAGACGGAGCTATATGAGCTACTTCTGTCAGGTAGATAAATCTTTCAATTTATGGGTTTGTTTACATATATATAGACAGCAAACCTTTGTAAAAGCTTCTTGCTCTGCTCTTTCAATTAGGGTTCTGACAGATTCTGAGAGAAGACCTGAACAGCAAGAAACAATTAACGAGAAAATCGTAATATTTAACAAAATACCTATAAGATTAACGACAGTAATATGTTTCTTACAACGAAATGCACCTACCATTAGATGGAATTTCAACGCGAGATCGCTTGGATTCGTAGTTAGCCTCCCACCTGCTCACCTTAGCATAAACTCTATCGCCGTTAGGTCCGGTCACCGGTATGCACTCCCCTTCGATTTCAGACGCGAACCGAGATAGTGTCTTCTCCTCGACAACCACCGACCCCGCAGAATCTACTGACAGTTCGTCAATGACCAAATCGGTAGTAGGATTTTTTGGCGGCGGTGAATAACGCAGCCAATCTTCATCAACTTTATCCTCGGATGATTTCCGGCTCCGCTTCTCCTCATTTGCCTCTTCTTCTCCGGGCCGAACTCTCTTTCGACAGTCCCCGTTCTCCGCAGTGGAAGGATCTGCAAGATATTAACGGAGAAAATCCAAAAAAAATTGAATATCGACTTGGAAAAAAAGGCAGTGGATTTTCAGGGGCTAGTTGATGAGCACACTTGAGAATGACGGAGAAGTCTCCGGTGGCTGGTCAATCCTTTCGTCCTCGGGGAAGTAGGAATCATCTGCTTCTTCTTCTTCTTCGAGCAGAATAGAGTGGCTTTCAAGCCACTCGAGCTCTTCTGGGAGGGGGATATCCATTTGTCCAAGATAAATTCAACCTGCAGAATTGTGAATGAGGAACATGCAAGAGAAACTGATTTTATATTTCAGAAGAGAAGGAACGAAGAACCAGGAACTAAGAGTTATAGCACGATGGACAAGACTCCAGGCTCCGGAGGGAAGGGAGACTCGCGAAGGCGGGAAAAAATAGGAGGGCAAGGCATGGAATAACGAAACTACCCCCTAAGATGAACTTCAGTTGTATTACTCCATTCATCTCCTGACGTCGTTAGTAGAGTGCCAAACTTCAAGTCATCTCGATGAATAAGATGAAGCTGAACATCATCTCCATGTTATAATTTATGGAATCTGGTTTCCGCCCAAAATTGTCAATCATCTAGATGAATTCAACGTGGGGGTTCGAACCCGTGATGTTTTTTTCCCCTCTCTCTCCCTGCACGCCCTCTCTCGCTCTCTTTTCATTTTCATTTTTCTCTCACTCTCTTTTCATTTTCATTTTTCTCTCACTCTCTTTTCATTTTCATTTTTCTCTCCCTCTCCCGCACCCCCTCTCTCATCTCCATGCACCCTCGAGATCTCTGCTCCCCTCTTCTCTCAGACTCGCTCTCCGGCCTCAGTCTCTCAGTCCCTTCTCCTTTTCATTTTTTTCACCCTCTCCTGCACCTCCTCTCTCGTCTCCCTATGCCCTCGAGGTCTTTGCTCCCTCTCTTCTCTCAGACTCGCTATTCGGTTTCCCTCTCTCGTTTCTCCCTCCCTCTTATCCCTCTCGGCCTCCCTCTCTTTTCCCTCTTTTCTCCCTTTCGGCTTCCCACTCCCTTTTCTCTCTCGCTATTCTCTTTTCCCCCAAGATACCTTCCGATTTCGTTCGATTTCTCCCATTTCGATGTCAATTTTTTTTATTTTGACATTTGGGCATCGGTTGCTTAATTTCTACTTCGATTAGGCATCGATTTCCCCATTCGGCTTTGATTTCACCCTTCAGATTCGGTTTTCCCCAAATTTCAGAAAGAATGACTAAACCCTAATTTTTTTTTAATTATATTAGTGTTGTATTTGATTTAATTTTAGTTTTAGTGCCTAATCTGGGGTTATTTGTGCATAATTGTGGGATTTAGGGTTACGGTTTAGGGCCTAAATTCTTGATTAGGGTTAGGGTTTTTTTTAGGATTTAGTGCTCGGTATTTAAGGGTTCTGTAATTAGGGTTTAGGGTCAAGGATTTATGGTATTTTTAGGGTTTAGGCTCTGGAATTAGGGTTTTTTTAAAAAAAATTAGGGTTTAAGTTTATTGGGTGATAGGGTTTAGGGTTTAGGGTCTGGAATTAGGGTTTAAGGTTTAGAGTTTAGGAGGTGATAGGGTTGAGGGAGTTTAGGGTTTAGGGTTTTATGGTTTATGGTATAGGGTTTATTAGGGTTTTTTTAGTCCAATTCAAACAAGGCTAAGTCGATTTCAATCGAAGACACTCATCTTTGTGGAATACTATTGACCAAACTTTTGGTGCTTTAAAAGCTCGATTTCAAATGTTGAAAGGCGCTCCTCCAAACAAATATTGTACTTACTTGTTGCATATTTCATAATTATATACGTGGAGAGGGTTATGATGATCTATTTGAAGATGAAGATGAAGATGATGATTCGGGTGGCAAGCTCGGTGGAGGCGGTCATGTGATCCAATTAGGTGCAATGGATGATACAGACAATGACGATAGCGATGGTCTTGATGATGAGGGTAGCCAAGTAACAAGCTTTCGGAAGAAGCATGCATTAGAATCCACAAAAGCCGCACAATTTCAAGATGCCATAGTGACTTCCATTTGGAATGATAAATGATGGTTGTATCTTATTGCTTTTGAACATGTGTCGTTCATATGTACTAAACTTTTAACTTGATGATTTTAATATTAAAGGCACGAACATGGTATTTGAATAATCTTTCTTTTAGGTTATTAATAAAGTTGTATATGTATTTATTTAATATTTTCATTAAATTTAATTCTATATTAAACTTGATATTTAAGTCCAGTAAATAAAATATAGTTAAAGTATGCATTTGATTAATTAATTATTTTTAATTTTGTCAAAATATATTATTAATTAATACCATGTAAAAAATCCATCGTATGTTATTAATAAAATACTTTTTTTATTTATTAATCATATTTTTTTTAATTACTCTATTGTATTAGTGATTTAATAGTGATAATTTAAATATTTTTAACTCAAGCACTTGGTTTAATTAACTCATTTTTTAAATTAATAAAATCAATGGTTTTAAATTTAATGGAAATATATTATTAATTAATAATATGTAAAAATATATAGTGTGTTAAATATAGCATTTGATAGATTTTTCA
The DNA here is from genome assembly GCF_029961685.1 of Aristolochia californica. Taxonomy (NCBI): domain Eukaryota; kingdom Viridiplantae; phylum Streptophyta; class Magnoliopsida; order Piperales; family Aristolochiaceae; genus Aristolochia; species Aristolochia californica. The sequence continues at coordinate 49,558,863 of NW_027181770.1, forward strand.
TGTTTAATCTAGACATTTTTATGTTAAAGAATACCATATATTATCAATAAATTAATAACTAAATGTATTATATTAGTTTATGTTATTTTAAACGTTATTTTTTTATAATTTATCATGTGCACAGTTAATTTGCTCACGTAATTACTATATTAATGTACAATAAACAATAATCATTAACTAATATAATATATAATTCAACTAATTAGTATATTAATATATTTTAGTTATACATTAAATTAGTTATTCGTGTAGTAATAATGTTTGTTTTACCTAATTTAATGTTTAAGTATTATATTTTAATTAAGTATACTATTACAAGTTACTAATTCTCTTACTTTCCATATTTTTCTCATTTGGGGGGCACTAACACTGGAAACTGTTTTCCAATACACATGAACTCGTCCACACTCCCATTTTGAAGATGAAGTTCATGTAGATGCATGAAATGAAGATGAAGATGAACTTCAAATTTTATTTTTGTTGACCTCCTCTAAATTAACTTCATTTGCTTCGAATTTTCTTTCAAGTAATTTTCTCAACTGCACCTTACTTAAGACTCGCAACTCATTATTTTCATGTGTGACATAATTTGTAAAAGAGCCTTTATATATAGCCTTATAACCTAAAGCCTTTAGGTTCGTATAAAACGTCAAACAATAAACATATCAAATCTGCCTCAGTAGATTTTCGGACATAAAAATGCAGTAAATATTATTTATAGTTGTTAAAAATAAATTCAGTATCATTGAAAATATATGCATATACCTCGGATTCAAAATAATGCATATTTTAAAATTAAGATATATTTTTAAAGGAAAAGAGTGTAGACTTAAATCCGTGCACTGAGTTTTTAATTTTACCATCAAATCTCAATAAATGACTTAAAAACTAATTTTTTTATATTCTATATATAATTATTATCTTATGCATTCCCGTTTGAGAATTTTTTTTCCTATTCTATCCGTTTTTAACGATAAAATGGAGATAGTGGCATTATCATAAATATAATTAAGTCAACAACATTGTTGTAAATTATAAAAAAAATTAAAAAATAAATAAATATGTACAACCAAGGTTGATTTGACTTGAATCCAACTGCCTTTTTTTCTATTAGGTATATTTTCAAAGTTGGGGTACATTTCAAATTTGAAATTTCTCAGCAACACTAAATTCACTTTTGACGATGCCAAATTCATTTTCAACTATGCCAAATCTTTTTTTTTTTTTTTTTTGCATTTTTTTCATGCCTAATAACCCACATAATCTGCTAAGAAATCTTTTTTGATATGGAAATTGTTGATTCATTCTTGATTTAATTTTTTTATATGATTTACTTCATATTGCTCGTCGTGTGTTGAACTATACCACGCGTAAAATATATAGTGTCATCCTTTTTGGTGCAAGAAATTGATTTCCTTTAAGGTAATTGTTGGTGCTTGTTTAAGAAACTTGCTTAGGTCGAAAGTAAGTTTGAAATGCAAAACTATTTCTTTACTAAAAGTAGGACACCATGTCTAGGGGTACTAAGATTGTATCCTATGGTTGATAATAGTGAGATTGTTTCTTGAGGTTGATAATGACAAGTCAAGTGAGAAAGATAGACAATCAGGTCCAATTGCTTTTGTCAAACTAAATGGCAGAAATTTTTTATGTGGTCTACAACAATAGAGATCCATATTGGATCTAGAAAGAAAGGAACACTAGAAACATTATATTATCTTTCTAAGCTCCCCCTCAAGTTGGAGCATATATATCAAACATTTCCAACTTGGTATAAAAATCCCTAAACATGTTTATAGGTAGTGCTTTTGTAAATATATCTCGTAGTTGTTCAAGTGTTCGCGCATGAGGTGTGAAAATCAATCCATGCACAACAACATCTCTAATGAAATAACAGTCAACCTCAACATGTTTTGTGCACTCATGGAAAACTGGCCTTTTTTTAATCAAAAAGTCAAATTTTTCATGAGTGGATTTTACTCATAGCATCACACATGTTGTATGTGTCATGGTTATGTATCGAACCTCTGCACTTGATCTAATTGTTAAGTTGTGAAGTTTAATTAACACCTTACGCAGAGTTAGCATGCGAATCGACCTTCGTGGTAAGGTCACCGAGGGGTTGGGGGATCAAGGGCGGAGCCCCCGAATGGTCCACAATATATTGATTGTTGTTTCATTAAGAGTAGGTTAGGGATTTCACAGTTGCATTTCGGTTGCCCTAGTTTTCTCCTAGCATTTGGGGGAGCCATCGTAAGGGTGATTGATGATCATGAATTGGGTGTGAGAGAGGTTAAAGAAAAACAAAAAGAGAATGGTGTGTGCGATTTTCTTTTGTAAACTTCTTCTTTACCATAGTGAATGATTGCAGCATTAGAAGGACAGGACGTAGTCTCACCTTGAAGCGAACCTGTATAAATATTGTGTGCTCGTGCTTGATTATTTTTTCTTCTGTGATTATTATTGTTCTCGATAGTATTAAATTAGGGTGTCTAATTCCTAACACTACCAACAACTGATTGTTTCTTGCTTTTTTAGGATACAAGTTTTCTTCCAACAAAAGTGCAAAATCCACTTGTAAATCTAAGGTCAAACTTTGGTCCTGCATAGTTAGCACTAGAATATCTAGTAAGATTTACGTGTCAATTTTTTCTTGAATATAATTCCTTTTTGGGGGCACTTTTAAATACTTTTGGATTCTTTAAACTGCTTCAAGTAAACTTTCCTTGGGTTTTCCAAGAATTGACTCATTGGTCCAACAAAGAAAGAAAAGTTCGGTCTAGTAACAAGGGCATATATTAGTTTTCCAAGTACCCTTCCTTAGCAGGTTTTGTCCTTAACAAATGGGCTATTCTCATCATGTAGAGCATGATTTACCTAAATTCAAGTATCCATACATTTAGCTCCAAGGAACCTTGTCTAAGATATCCATAAAACCATACCTTTTTTACTTCTCGCTACTTCAATGACCAAGAAAAATTTCAAGTTCCTAATCTTTATCTGAAAATTTTTGTTTAATGTGTTCTTTCACTTTTATAATCCTTCCCTATCATCACCTCTCACAAAGTCATCTACTTATACAATGAAGATGATAATCCATAATTTCCTCTTAAGAATAAGTACAGAGTGATATGAGCTTGATCTTATTGTTACAAGGTGGGAGCCACTATGATCACGTGAGGTGACATGATGAGTCATCACACGAGCTGGCATCCTTATCACATGAGTTGGAAGATTTGGCAATCTTCCTTGATTAATGTAATCGATTTATCTTTTCTTGATTTATGTAGATTTGGATAATCATGATTGATGTAATTAGGGATATTAGGGATCCTATCTTATCTCTAAATATGTAATAAAAATAGTATAAATAGGGGTCTTGGTTAAAGGATTAAATCAAACTCTTCTCTTCTCAACTCGTCAAGAATCCCTCTCTACCCGAGCTCTCTATCTCTCTCTTTGTTGTTTTTCTTCTCCCTCTCTCATCTTGCTCGAGGTTTCAATCATGGGGTCCTAAATTCAACATGGTATCAAAGCATCAAATTTAGGATCCCCACGTCAAAAGAATGTTCTACAAAGTTATGATCAAAGTTATTCATAGAAGGCTCTTTGTGAAGCAAGATTGAACCTTGTGAGATCAGTTTTTTATTCTTGTTATTATTACTTCATGCTCTTGGTTTTCAAATCTTTAGAAGATGGTTCAGAGATGATTTTATTGTTGTCTTCATCGTATGAAATTATTGAGATTTTTGCATCACGGATTAGAAGAAGTTTACTTTGGCAGTTTTGTTGGTTTGCAAATTCTTGGCTGAAAATCGGTTTATGTTGAGATTTTTTGCATAAGAGGTTATAATTTTGTGGGAACAATATTTCCTTGATGAAGAAAATTTTTCTTGAGCCTATTATGAGTGGTTTTTTATCCATTGAATTTCAAAAATCTAATTAATTAGTTTCTAGGCTAAGTTTCTCCATTAACCGAGTTGTTTGAAGAAATCTACCTGGTTTTGAGATTTTTTTGAAGAATTTTTTGAGAGCCACGAGGTGGCTGATTGTTCTTGGAAAATCAAACATCGAATATTGTGTTTTACATAAAGGAATCAAGCACAAAATAAGAAAGGAAGTGGCTAGTTAACACCAATCCATTTGAAGGAAGATTGCTATTTTTGAAAATCTTACAATATCTTCTTGATTAGGCCTGATTTTGTTTGATTTTAGTTCAATTATATCTTGCCTAATTCATGAGGAACTGAATATATACTAGTTTATCCCAAGTTGGAGTACAATTTATTTTTGGAATGATATTGGAAAGATCTAATTTGGAATTGCTACGTTACCTTACCTTACTTAATCTCATGTTTATTAATTGATTTTTGCTATTATTTACAAGGAAAACTAGAGAATTAATTATATAAAATTTTGGCCAACAAGTTGACTGGCCTAAGAGGGACCTTCCTTGCCTAAAGACTTGATAAGCTTGCGTTCTCTTCCCATCTACCCAAGCTAGCCTTGGCTGGTCTTGATTCTCCAAGCAACTTACTTAGGCTATTTCAAAACTGAGTACATTTTTACCCTTGAATTGCTTCCTATGGCTGAAGAATACATGGGTAACAAGAATGGTATTCTCAAGATTACTACCATATCCTTGTGAGGGATATCAAATTTCTTGAGTTGGTCCACATCAGTTCGACGGCTCCTTATGACAAGGGATCTACTTGGTCACATCACTAAACTTGGGCCACCCATTGATGAATAAGATATTGTTTATGCTAAGTTGGTTCATCAATTGCATGGAAGAACCTGTCTCCAAAAATGTTATTCATCTCAACACCGCCAAACAATTTTGGGAGATCTGTGCTAAGTAGTACTCTAGTTCTGACAACTTACACATGTCATATGATATTCTCCAAAGAATGTTCAACACTAAACAAGGAGAAAATATCCATGAATATTTGGCTCATTTTAGAGGCCTTCTTCAAGAATGGAAGTTAGCTCAGCCTACTTCTACTGATATCTTTGTCTAACACAAGTAGAAGGAAGCCTTTGCCACTACCATTTCCCTAACAAACATAAAGTCATATCTCGAAGTTGGTAAAAGTCAACTCCTTAGCTCTTCTGCTATTCCCACATTTGATGATGTATGTGCCACATTAATCCGCAATCCAGACTCTTCTTCTCCTTCTCCTACTGAAGTGTCATCTTCTATGTACTCTGGGCATAGGGTAACATCAACCAACCACAACCGAGATCGTAGAAGAAATTATAGAGGAAGACGAGGAAGAGGTAGAAGGAATGGTTATGTCATGACAAATGGCAGGAAATGCACCCATTGTGGGAAATATGACCACACTATAGATCAATGTTTTAAAATCCATGGCATACCGGATTGGGTTAAGGCTAATCAAGCCTCAGTAAGTGATACAATGGAGGACCAGTCTACCCCCATCAACAGAAAAAAAAAAAAAAAAACCTTACTGAAGATGACTCTGACTTACTCCAGAAAATGAAAACACTTATGGTATTTCCTCCAAGTTCCTCCTCGACTGTTGCTGCCACCACTGCTTCAGGTATGCTCGCAGCCACTTCCTCCTCGTCATCCTGGATAAATTGACTCAGGGGCCTCTAAGCATCTCACAAGCTACAAAAATATACTCCACTCAATTTCTCCTTGTCTCTCCAATAAACTTGTTACCTTAGCTGACATCTCCCAACCTAAAGTTCTCGGGAAATGATCCACCTTTGTTACACCATCACTTCCACTTAAAGATATTCTTTTTGTTCTTGCATGTCCCTTGAATCTTTTATCTGTTAGTCAGCTAACACAACATTTTAATTACTCAGTTAACTTCTCACTCACTTCTTGTGTGTTTCAGGATCTTATAACGAAACAGATGAATGGTGGAGGCCATGAACAAGGGGGGCTCTACTACCTGGACGCGCCTCAAATAAATGTCATCTCAACCAAGGAAACTGAGATAAGTCTATGGCATAATCGGTTGGGACATCCATCCGCACAATCTCTTCATCTTCTTTTCCTTACTTTTAATAAGAAGTCAAATTTAAATTGTGAAGTGTGTCAACTAAGCAAACACCAGAGGACCACATACTCACCTCATCCAGAACTTAAAATTGTTGCTCCTTTTTCATTGATCCACACAGATGTATGGGGACCCTTGAGCGTCTCAAATATTTCCTGAGTCAAGTACTTTACTACCTTTATTGATGATTTTACTCATACCACATGACTATTTCTTTTCAACGAGAGATCTGAAATACCATCCTTTCATGCTATGGTTGTCGCTCAATTTGGTCAGAAAATCAAAGTACTTCAGTCTAATAATGCCAAAGAATGAACTTCCAAAGATCTTGACTATTTTTGTCAAGAGAATGGAATTATCCATCAAACATCTTGTGCCTACACCCCCCACCCCCCCCCACCCAACAAAATGGTGTAGCAGAAAGGAAGAACCTTCACCTTTTTGAAGTAGCTCGCAACTTATTGTATACCATGAAAGTCCCATACTTTTATTGGCCGCATCCATCCTTATTGCATGTTTTCTTATAAATAGGCTACTATCTTCCATTCTTGGTCATAAATCTCCATATTCCTTATTATTTCCACATGGTGATCCCTTTTCGCTTCCCTTGAAAGTCTTTGGTTGTACATGCTTTGTTCATATTACCTCCCCACAACATAGTAAACTAAATCCAAAATTTGTCAAGTGTATCTTCTTAGGATACTCTCACATGCAGAAGGGTTATATTTGCTACAATCCCACTCTCTAAAGGTTACTTGTGTCCAGGGATGTAACTTTTTTTAGGACTCTTTTTACTACTTTGACAATGCTCTTCCAAGTCTCTCTTATGTACCAGCCCCTCCTCGACCAATTGTGCCTCGTCCTATGGAAACTGTTCAACCCCTGAAGCATTGGCTGACACCACACCTGTAGAGTTTGTGGATCCCATCGAGGTAAGTCTATCTTCTCATGTTCCTTTTGGATCACAATATGATACTCGACCCATTGCCTTAAGAAAAGAACCCAGAACTTGCACTAGGCTCTCTACTTCTCACCCCATATCATATTTTGTGTCTCATCTACATTTATCTTCTTCATGTTGTCAATTTCTTGCGACTATCTCCTCCATCTTAGTCCCACAGTCCTATCAGGAGGTTTTGAAACATATAGAGTGGAAGGCGGCAATGGATGAAGAAATGCAGACACTCTATGAGAATTAGACATGGGCTGTAAGTGGGTTTTTACTATTAATTCCAATCTGAATGGGTCAGTTGCTCGCCTTAAAGTCCGCCTTGTTGCGAAAGGCTATACGCAGTGTTATGGGATTGATTATGAGGAAGCATTCTCTCCGGTGTTCAAAATGAACTTGGTATGTATTTTATTATCTCTAGCTGCTAATTCTTCTTGGCATGTCTATCAGTTTGATGCGAAAAATTCTTTTCTCAATGGGGATATAAAAGTAGAAATTTATATGCATCATCCACCTAGACTTGTGGTTAAGGGTGAGTCGGTATATCGATTAAAGAAATCCCTTTATGGTCTAAAACAATCTCCTTGTGCATGGTTAGATAAATTTAGCCAAGCACTCATACGGGCCGGATTTCACAGATATTCCGTAGATCACTACATATTTCTAAAAGACACACCTAAAGGTAAAGTGATTTTGGCCGTATATGTTGATGATATTATCTTAATTGATAGTGATCCTGAAGGCATTCAGGAAACCAAGGAATGTGAAGAATTTAAGAAAAATATCTTAAACTACTTAAATAATTTTTGGGTATTGAAGTATTACAGTCCCAACATAGGATTATATTATCTCAAAGGAAATATGTTCATGATCTATTGGATGAGACATTAATGATGGGGTGTAGACCAGTGGAAACCCCTATGGCTTACAATACAAAATTATCTACAAACACTAGAGAATATGTGGATATTGGAAAATATCTAATACTTATGGGAAAACTCATTTATCTCTGTGTAACAAGGACAAATATATCATATGCAGTAAGTGTGGTGAATCAATACATGCACAAACTACAACTTACTCACTGGCAAGTACTAGAAAGAATATTGCGATATTTGAAAGGAGCTCCAAGAAAGAGTTTCTCTATAAGAACCATGGTCACTTCAAAATAGAAGGGTTCTTAGATGCAGACTGGGTCGGATCCCTGGATGACAGAAAATCTACTTCGAGATATTCTACAATGGTTGGAGAGAACTTGGTTACATGGAGAAGAAAAAAGCATTAAAGTAGTTGCAAGGTCTAGTCCAGAAGCAGAATACAAGGCTATGACACACACAATTAGTGAGTTTCTATGGATCAGATCCTTTCTCATTGAATTGTGATTCTATAGAAGCCCTTATAGATCTACATTGCGATAATCAGGCGGCAATACATATCACCTCAAAATCCGGTCTTCCATGAGAGAACAAAGCACATTGAAGTAGATTGTCATTTCATAAGAGAAAAAATTTCATGTCATCATATTATCTCTCAAACATATCTCCTCACAAGGGCAAGTTGTAGACATTCTCACGCAACCAGTCACTCATAAGATCTTGTCCACCATCTACATCAAACTGGGCATTTACGATGTTGTCTAACCCCCAGCTCGAGGGGGAGTGTTACAAGGTTGGACCCACCATGATCACATGAGATGGTGGGATGCACCATGATCACATGAGATGGTGGGATGCACCATGATCACATGAGGTGGCATGATGAGTCATTATTATGGACTCCATAGCAGGACGAGTGATCCAGAGGCGATGTGGGTGAGTTGGTGACTCAATGTAACAACCAAGTACCGTAGGATTATATGTCTATTTTATTTCATAAGTCGTTAGCATGTAAGCCACAATAGCAGGATTGTAAAAACATTCAATTGGGCTCTTAGCGTGAATTGCTTTAAGGGAGCTCACGAAATGAAATGAGGCAAGAATGATTTCAACCTAACCAGGATCGGCGTTCACCTCTAAGGAACCCAGGATCGGCGTTCTCCTTTACGAACCCAAGGTCCAGGCATCCCTTCGACGAGTCTGACTCCACATCTCCAATCCTTCCTTCATTCCCTCCCATTTTCGGCAACATAGGTCGACCAGGTAAGTACGTTAGGCCTGGTGCATCCCTTGTCCCCCTTGGCGATCATTCCCTTCATTGAGTGATGAGGTCTATGGTTAAGGACCACAACTATCATCACACGAGTTGGCATCCTTATCATACGAGTTGGAAGATTTGGCCAATCTTCCATTGATTAATGTAATCTATTTATCTTCCCTTGATTTATGTAAATTTGGATAATCATGATTGATGTAATTATGGATATTTGGGATCCTATCTTATCTCTAAATATGTAATAAAAATAGTGCAAATAGGGGTCTTGGTTTCAGGGTTCAATCAAGCTCTCCACTTCTCAACTCGTGAAGAACCTCTCTCTAGCCTAAAATTTTTTTTGTCTCTTTTCTCTTATCTCCTCTCTACCCAAGCTCTCTCTCTCTCTCTCTCTCTCTCTCTCTTTCTCTCTCTCTCTTTGCTCTTTTTCTTCTCCCTCTCTCATCTTGCTCGAGGATTCAATCATGGGTCCTAAATTCAACACTTATAAATTCAAAACCACGCATAATGGAGCTAAATTTATCAAACCAAGCTCTAAGACTCTAATAAAGACCATATAGACCTTAAATTAATCAACATACCTTTTGTTCCTCCCCTTGAGCAACAAACCTAGATGGTTGTTCCTGTATACTTTATTAGCCAAATCCCCATATAGAAAAAACATTTTTAACAACCAATTGATGCACCTGGCAATCAAAGTTAACAACCAAGAAACATAAAATCTAAATGGAAGTTAATCTAGCCATTGGGGAGCATGTTTTAAAATAATCAACTCCATATGTTTGTGTATAGCTCTTTGTGATAGTCAGGCCTTACACATTTTCAAAGACCCATAGGCATGGTGTTTAGTGGTAAATACCCATCTACATCACTTATGTCAACTCTGGAGGTGGATCACATAGTGTCCATGTTCCCCTATGGATAGGAGCATTTGTATCTTCTTGCATAACAACTTTCCATCAAGGAGTAACCATAGCTTCAATGTGATTTCCATGATTGAATATGGAAGACATAGAGAGTGCAAAAAATAAAAGGAAGAAACTTTAAATTGGGTTTTAAATACAAGATATTACTCCCTTTCTTAATGCAATGGGTAGATGGTGATCGGATCGGGGCATCTGACTAGCAAAGGTGTCTAGGCTCAAATCTGATGTAAGAGAGGGATGAGAACTAATTGCCTAAGTAAGTATGTCAACCATATTATACTTGATGGCACACATAACATGTTGGTTGGTTGAGGTAGCTGATTCCAAATACTGGGGAGAAAAATAAGGCACTAACTCAAAAAGGTTACATCAACTAAATAGAGGACTTTTGTGGATGAGGATTAAGACCTTTATATCCTTTCTTTAACCGAGAGAACCCTAGGAATACGCACTTTATGGAGCAAGGAGAAAGTTTATCTTTGCTGAATTTAGGACCCCATGAATAATACCTCGAGCAAGGGGAGAGAGAAAGAAAAGGAGAAAAAAAGAAAGACTCTCGGGTTGAGAGAGAAGAAGAAAAAAAAAGAGTTTTGGGGAGAGAGACCTTCACACGAAAGAAGAGAAACTAAGAGACTTGCTTGATTAATTTTCGAGTTACAATCACCTCTATTTATAGTTGAGGAAGTGATAGAGTCCATGTACAAGTAATCTTAGGACTCCTAATTACATTCCAACCAGAACTCTCTAAGATTAGCCTATCATGATAAGATTACATTATTTATTTAAGAGACTAATTTAACTCAACTTCTAACTCTTCTTTAAGCACGTGAACTAAGATAGTAAGCCAACTCATGGTCTTATCTTTGTGGGTCCCACATGATCTTCCAACTCATGTTGATAGAGATACCAACTCGTGGTATCTTTATGGATCCCACTTGATCTTTAAATCTTCTATTTAATTCTAACTCATGTTCCTTATCTCCTAGCTGGAGCAAACTTGTATGAAGGCCCTTGTTGACATCTCTCGACCTCATGGTGGGTCCCACTAGCTCTTGTAGCCATGGTGGTCTCACATTGTAACACTCCCCCTAAGACTGGGGTGAGAAAACATCATATATACCTAGCTTCTGCAGATGGTGGACAAAGTTTTATGAGTGACTGGTTTGGTGAGAATGTCTGCAACCTTGTTATGTGAACATACATGCTTAAGAGATAAGATGTATGTAATGATTTTTTCTCGTATGAAATGGCAGTCTATTTCAATATGCTTTGTTCTCTCATGAAAACTAGATTCAATGTGATGTGTATTATGACCTTATTATCGTAATATAGGTTCATAGGAGTTTCTTTGTAAAAGTCCAGTTCAGTAAGGAGAGATTTGATCTATAAGAGTTCACTAACTGTGTATGCCATGGCTTTGTACTATGTTTCTACACTAGATTGTACAACTACATTCTATTTCTTGCTCCTCCCTATAACCATGTTTCCTCCAACCATCGTATAATATCCTGAAGTAGATTTCCTATCATCCGGGGATCTGGCCCAGTTTGCATTTGAAAAACCTTCGATGTTGAAGTGTCCATGATTTTTATACCCTCTTCCCGGTGCTCCTTTGAGATATTGTAATATCCATTCTAGTGCTAGCCAATGATTGAGTTGTGGATTGTGCATATATTGACTTACCACATTGACTGCATATGAAATATTTGGCCGCATTACACAGAGGTAAAGGAGACTTCCCATCAATCTTTGATATTTGTCGACATCTACCTCTTCTCCGGTACCTGCACATAATTTTGTATTCGAGTCCGTGGAAGTTTTTACTGGTCTGCATCCCTACAATTCGTTCTCCTCCAGTAGGTCAAGGACATACTTTCTTTGATATAATATGATTCCATGTCTGGATTGTAGTACTTCGATGTCCAAAAAATATTTGAGCAGTCCGAGATCCTCTGTCTTGAATTCAGCACATATCCATTGTTTTGTCTTTTGAATGCCCTCGGGATCATTGTTGGTTATAATAATGTCATCAACATATACAGCTAGAATCACCTTGCCCTTCGGTGTCTTTAATAAATACGGAGTGATCTCCAGAGCATCTGTGATATCTGGCCCATATGAGTGCTTGGCCAAAAAATTTAAACAATGCATGAGGTGACTGTTTGAGACCATAAAGAGATTTTTGTAATCGACATACGGACTCCCCCTCAACCACATACCTAGGTGGTTGCAACAAATAAATTTCCTCCTTGATATTCCCATTCAGAAAATCATTTTGACATCAAGTTGATATTCTTGCCAAGATCAGTTAGCTGCTAGAGATAATAACATACGTACCAAGTTCAATTTGGCTACTATAGAGAAGGTTTCTTCATAATCAATGCCATAACATAGTGTATAGCCTTTTGCAACAAGACGAGTTTTCAATTGAACGACAGACCCATCCAGATTGCGTTTCACAGTAAACACCCATTTGCAACCGACATGTTTCTTATCTGATGGAAGTTGTAGTAGAGTCTATGTTTGATTTTCATAAAGGGCATGTATTTATTCATCCATAGCCGTCACCCACCCTAGATGTTTGAGAGCCTCCTGATAGGACTATGGAACAGGTATGGAGAAAGTAGCGGAGAAAAATTGACAACAAACAGGGGATAGACGATGATGAGACACAAAGTTTATTATGGGATGAGAAGTAGAGGTCATGATGCATGATCTGGGCTTTTTCCTAATTGCAATAGCACAAGTATCATATTTTGGGCCAAAAATAACTGGAGAATATGGACTTACATTGGTAGGATCCAAAAACTCAGCAGGTGTGGTGTCAACAAGTGTTTCTAAGGGCTGAGTAGTGTCTGTAGCACGGGGCACAACAGGGCGAGGAGAACCTGGTACAGAAGATAAAACTGGGGAAGCATTATGAGAATAATATGGAGAGTCTTCAAAGAATGTGACATCCCTAGACACAAGTAAACATTGAAGAGTGGGATTATAGCAAACATAACCTTTTTGTGTACAACAGTATCCTAAGAAGATACACTTGATGGATTTTGGATCAAGTTTACTGTGTCTTGGGGAGGAAATACGAACAAAACATTGACAGCCAAAGACTCTCAAGTGTAGTGAAAATGATCATCATCAGGTAATAATAGAGAGTAGGGAGATTTTTTTCCAAGAACGGACGAGGTAACCGGTTTATAAGAAAACATGCGGTAACGACTGCATACGACCAATAAAAGTATGAAACTCTCATGGCATATAGTAATCCACAAGCTACCTCAAGAATATGACGGTTCTTCCGTTCGATTACCCATTTTTTTGAGGGATGTAGGCACATGATATCTGATGAATAATGTCATTTTCTTGACAAAACGAGTCAAGATCTTTGGATGTGTATTATTTGGCAATATCGGACCGAAGGATTTTAATTTTTTGCCCAAACTGAGTGAGTACCATTACATGAAAAGATTTAAATATCAATGGTATTTTAGAATGCTCTTTAAACAAAAATAACCAAGTGGTACGAGTGAATTCATCAATAAATGTAATAAAATATTTTATTAGAGAAATGTTGGAGACACTCAAGGGTCCCCATATATCAGTATGAATTAATGAACAGCGAGAGACACTTTTAATTTCTGGACGAGGTGATTATGTAGACCTATGAAGTTTACTCATTTGACATGTTTCACAATGAAGGTCCAACCTTGGTTCAGAAAAAAATATGATGAAGAGATTGGGCGGACGGATGTCCCAACAGGTTGTGACATAACTTGGTTTCAGTGTCACAGGTGGATGCAGTATTTATTTGTGGCACATTCAAGTAGTAGATCCCCCTTGTTCATGACCTCCACCAATCATGTGCTTCGTTGTAAGCTCCTAAAACACACTTGAAGTGGGTGAGGAAGTGATAGAGCAATTAAAATGTTATGTGAATTGACAAACCGATAAAAGATTCAAAGGGAAAGTTAACGAAAAGGGTATTAGTGAGCGGAAGTGATGGTGTAATAGACGTGGATCCTTTCCCTTGAAATTTAGTTTGTGAACTGTCAGCAATGGTAACAAATTTATATGAAAGACATGGTGAAACTGAGTATAGTGGATGTTTGTTACCTGTAAGATGCTCGGAGGCTCCTGAGTCAATTATCCAGGATGAAGATGAGGCAGAAAGCATACCTGAAGCGGTGGTGGTTGCAGTCGGTTTAGAAGTACTTGGGGAGGACCCCATCATGGTCTTCATTTTCTGGAACAGTTCATAGTCTTCATCAGTAAATGTATTCTTTGCAGTTGTTGTGGTAGACTGGTCCATTTTTGTATCACTTACTAAGGCTTGGTTAGCCTTATAATATATTTCTCGAGAGTCGCCCAATCTACCACATATAGAGCATTCCTTCAGGTGAAAGCATGCGTCTCTAGTGTGGCCATATCCCTTACATTGGGTGCATTCCTTCCCATGTGTTCGGTCAAAACCTGTCCTTCCACCTCTTCCTCTTCCTCCTCTATAAAATCTGTCTCGGCCTCGGCCTTGATTAGATGGTGTTCCCCTATGTCAAGAGTACATAGCGGATGGTATTTCAGTAGTAGAGAGAGAAGCGTCTGGAATACAGGGAGCTGTAGTACATACATCATCAAAAGTGGGGACCACGGAAGAGCTAAGAAGGTGAGTCTTAGCAACTTCAAGATGTTGTTTAATGTTAACAAGGCATATGGCAGTTATCAAGGCCTCTTTATGTTTATCTTGGATAGAGATATCTGTAAAGGTTGGCTGGGCAAGCTTCCTTTCTTGAAGAAAGCCTCGACAACGGGCCAAATATTCATGTATATTGTCTCCTTGTTTGATGGTAAGCATCCGTTGTAAAATATCATATGACCTTTGTAAGTTGTCGGAGTTTGAATACAACTTGGTGCATGTCTCCCAAATTTGCTTAGTCGTCTCTTGGTGAATGACAGGAGACATCTTCTTCCATAATGTTGATAAGCCAACTAATAGCCAATGTATCCTCCATTAACCATTTGGTATAGAATATATCATCTTCATCAATCTGTGGTCCACGGTTGGTGAGATGACCAACCAGGTCCTTTGTGATAAGAAACCAATTAACCGATGTAAACCAGTTCATAAAATTTGATACGCCCCAAGGGTACAATGATGATTCTTAGTATGTTACGCTTGTGACTCATATTATCTTCAGCCATAGTAGGCAAATCGATTTGTAAAATAGTTCCCCAATCAAATAATCAAAATATGACCAAGTGGAAGGTTGTAACCAACTCGGTTAATGGAGATGCTTAGCATAAAAGCTAAGTGATTAATTTTAATGGGCAATAACTCATAAAAATCTCAACATCAACCTTCTTTATCCAGGAATCTTGTTCCCACAGAGTTATATAAAAAAATAAATATGCATTGGTTTCTATCAAACTATTGTGCAAACCTACAAAAAGTTGTCTTGATAATTTCTTCTAATCAAAGATAATCCGAGATGCACATATTTTCATAATCTCATAAGATGAAAATATGTATAAGAACCTCTCTAAACCACCTCCTAATACCGAAAACCAGTAGCATAAAATCAATAATATCATAAATAAATACTTATCTCATGAGCTTCAATCTTGCTTCATAAGGTGCCTTCTCTGAACAGCTTTTAATCATATCTTCAAAGAGCATATGGGGATCCTAAATTGGTAGCTCTGATACCATGTTGAATTGAGGACCCAATGAATAATACAGGGAACAAGGGGTGAGAGAAAGAAAAAGAGAAAAACAAGAAAGACTCTCGGGTTGAGAGAGAAGAAGAAGAAATAAAAGAGGTTTGGAGAGAGAGAACTTCACATGAGAGAAGAGAAACTAAGAGACTTGCTTGATTGATTTTTAAGTTAAAATCACCTCTATTTTTAGTTGATGAGGTGATAGAGTCCATGTATAAGTAATCTTAGGACTCCTAATTACATTCCAACCAGAACTCTGTAAGATAAGTCTATCATGATAAGATTACATTATCTATTTAAGAGACTAATTTAACTCAACTTCTAACTCCTCTTTAAGCACATGAACCAAGATAGAAAGCCAGCTCGTCTTATCTTTGTGGGTCCCACATGATCTTCCAGCTCATGTTGGTGGAGATACCAGCTCGTGGTATCTTTATGGGTCTTACTTGATCTTCAAATCTTCTATTTAATTTCAGCTCATGTTCCTTATCTTCTAGCTCGAGCCAACTTATATGAAGGCCCTTGTTTACATCTCTCGACCTCATGGTGGGTCCCACTAACTCGTGTAGCCATGGTGGTCCCACATTGTAACTCTCCCCCTCAAGCTGAGGGTGAGATAAGATTGCAACCTAAAATTTCTCCCATATAAAGTGGCACTCTACCTTAATATGTTTTGTCCTCTCGGGGGAGACCGTATTTGAAGTGATTTGAATAGTCGCCTAGTTTTCGGAATATAACTCCATAAAAACTCCTTTATAGATTCCCATTTCAGTAAGAAGGGATCTGATCCCTACAGGTTCACTTACGGTGTGGGCCATAACTCTATACAATGCTTTTTCACTAGATCTCGCTACAACATTTTACTTTTTGCTTCTCCATGTAAGCAAGTTACCTCCAATTAAGGTACAATACCCAGAGGTAGAGTTCTTGTTGTCAAGTGATCCATCCAATCTGCATATAAAAAACCTTTTATGTTGAAATGACCATGATTCTTAAGGAGAAGCCCTTTCCCTGGAGTTCCTTTTAAATATCTTAGTATCATTTCCAAAACTTGCCTATGGGTAAGTCGTGGTTTATGCATATACATACTCAACATACTTATTCCATATGATATATATAGTTTGATCAATATGAGGTGTTGATTTTCAAGACTCCAAGAATTACACCATGGAGAAAAAAAGAGAAGGCACATTGGGGAGAAACAGGAGGAAGAATTTGGTTATAGACTTGTGTCCTTACCCTCCCTTGAAGCTCTAATTATAAATGATAAAAGTTATAATATTAAAATTATGCCCTTCACCCAAGAAGAGTGAAAAAGTGACAAAAAACTTAAACTAATTACATTAGTATCATCTTTATCAGGTGACTTCTTATTTACCTTCATGCTAGCTCTCTTGGACATGTGAACATTCTTTGGTCGTGTGGGCTTGAACCTAACTTTTAACACACTTAGACATGTGTGCCTTCCTTGGTCGTGTGGGCTGGAGCCCATATTCTAACACACCTCTTTTGGACGTGTGGACCTTCCTTGGTCGTGTGGGCTTGAACCCATCTTCTAACACTCCCCCTCAAGCTAGGGGTGAGAGAACATTATAAACTCCAACTTGCTGCAAGTGGTGGATAGGATTTTCTCACATAAAATGATAGTCTTTGATATCTTCTAACATTCCCCCCTCAAGCCGGTAATCTCTTTGCTCTTTACTAAAAGACCCAACTAACATAATATAATAGTGAGATAAGAAAAATCACTCCTAGCTATATGACAAAGCTCCATACTCCAATCAAAATGGTCAAAACTGAAACATTCTCTTCTCAATTTCAAAGGTAGAAAAGTACCCCAACTGTGGGGCACAATGTCTACTCACTTACGAAGAGTAGCTAAAAAAAACACCTCTTGGGTGAAAAATAGACTTAACACAAATTGTTTGTTGGTCACACTCCTATACTTTGTAGGTAGTGGGTCTATAGGCATTGTTCATAAGTGATTCAAAAATATAATAAGAGGGTAATGGGAAATCACTGGAAGATTAGATGTTGGGCTACCATATGCTTTATTTTCTTCATCAGAATAACCAACGCTGACAACAGTCAGTAATCGAGGAGTCTTTTTTTCATAATAATGTCTCAGTCAAAGAAACACAATCTCAGCAAGAAATATGGGACATTGTCCACAGAACACTAACCAAATAGTGAAAATCCTTTATAAGGACACATGAAATAATTTGTTGCGAGTCTATCCCTGAATAAGGAAGTTGTGCACCCAATAATAAGCTGTCAATAATCCAAGATAATAATCCTAGTCAAACTGAGGCAAGAGATTGAGTAAAGCTGACTCAGGTATCAAACCAATATAGCCGAGCCGTGGGAGGAATCAATAGAGTACTTGGGACCCAAACTAGTATAACAGAGGCAAGGAGCAATTGGACCGAGTCAAGTTGACTTGGTCCGAGTTGAGTTGAATCGAACCCAAGTTGACCCGACTTGATGGGTTAACATGAGTGGAATATAATCAACCTGGTTCGCTGGGATGGCTAGGCAAATTAAATTAATATAAGTAGACAATGCTTATTCTCCTTAGCCAACAATAGTACAGGTAATATGACTCTACTTAATAGCAGAGTCATCTTCTCCAGCAACAACAACAATGTTGAATTTAGGACCCCATGCCTTGAGCAAGGGGAGGGAGAAAGAAAAAATGGAAAAAGAGAAAGGCTCTCAGGTAGAGAGAGAAGAGAAGGAAAATAAAGGAGATTAGAGAGAGAGAGAGAACACTACACACGAGAGAGGGAAAAAAAAGAAGAGACCAGCTTAATTAAATTTTGAGTTACAATCACTTCTATTTATAGTTGAGGAGGTCATACAGTCCAAGTACAAGTAATCTTAGGACTCCTAATTATATTCCAACAAGAACTCTCTAAGATAAGCATATCATGATAAAATTACATTATCTATTTAAGAGACTACATTAACTCAATTTCTAACTCTTCTTTAATCACTTGAACCAAGATAGAAAGTTTGCTCATGATCTTATGTGTCTGGGTCCCACATGATCTTCCAGCTCATGTTGATAGAGATACCAGCTCGTGGTATCTTTGTAGATCCCACTTCATCTTCAAATCTTCTCTTTAATTCCAGCACGTGTTCCTTATCTCTTAGCTCGAGCCACATTGTATGATGACTCTTGTTGACACCTCTTGAGCTCATGGTGGGTCCCACAAGCTTGTGTAGCCATGGTGGGTTAGACATTATAACACTCCCCCTCAAGCTGGAGGTGAGAAAACATCGTAGATGCCCGATTTGTTGTAGATGTTGGATAAAATTATGTGAGTGACTAGTTTGGTGAGAGTGTCTGCAACTTGGTTCTGTGAAGATAAATGCTGGAGCGATAGGATGTCGACAGTGAATTTTTGTCGTATGAAGTGGCAATCTATGGAAGACTGGATTTGATGGGATGTGAATTGTAGCCTGATTATCACAATATAGTTTCATATGAACTTCTTTGTAAAAACCCAATTCAGTTAAGAGAGATCTGATCCATAGGAGTTCACTGACTGTGTGTGTCGGGGCTATGTACCTTGCTTCTGCACTAGACCATGCAACTACATTCTGATTCTTGCCCCTCCATGTAACCAAGTTTCCACCAACCATCCTACAATATCCCGAAGTAGAATTTTTGTCATCGGGTATTCGACCCAGTCTGCATCTGAGTATCCTTCGATGCTGAAGTGTCCATGATTTTTATAGAGGAGCCGAGGGTGGCATCGAGCCGAACCTGAACCTGCCTATGTTCGAGTCAAACTTGATTTAAACATTTTAAACTCGAGCTCGAGCCTAATAATTTTAACCGAGTTCGAGCCGAGCTCGATTTTCAACATTCATTTAAAACTTTTCAAAAAATACATGTCAAATAAATTATATATAAAATTATGCATACATTTCACATAAAATTGGGAATGACCTCTACTTAAAATTGGGCATAAGGGTGACATCGAATCCAGCTGAGTCTGAACCTTGTTCAAGTCGATTTTGATTTAAATATTTTGAACTCGAGCTCGGCCGACCCTTGTCTCCAACCTAAATTTGTAATTTAACTTGAGCCTTATAATTTTAACTGAGTTCGAGCTCGAGCTTCAACATTCATTTAAAACTTGTCAAAAAATACATGTCAAATAAATTGTATATAAAATTATGCATACATTTTATGTAAAATTGGGAATGACCTCTACTTAAAATTGGGCATAAGGGTGATATCGAATCCAGTTGAGTCCGAACCTTTTTCAAGCCGAGCTTGATTTAAATATTTTGAACTCGAGTTCGGCCGACCCTAGCCTCGAACCTAAATTTGTAATCGAACTCGGGCCTTATAATTTTAACTGAGTTCGAGCTTAAGCTCTTGCTGAGTTCAAGCTTAACCTACTATATTACTATATATAAAATATATGTCAACTAAATTATATATAAAATTATGAATACATTTTATAAAAAGCATGATAGGAGAGGTTCAGGATTGAATTTCAATAATGGATTAGAACGCACCAATATTAATCTTTTTTACTCCAAATGTTGTCTAACTTATTTTGTAATTTTTGAATTTGGCCATAAATTTACTATGGCCTCCTTAGTGCCCCCAGTTCAAAATTTATATTATAGGGAAAACTAGAAATGTTTTTTAAAATTTTCTTAGGAAAATTAAATGGACCTCTTATCTTTTAGGGAAATAAATAAAAAGTAACAATCAATCTAATATATTACTATACTTATCGATAAATTTTTAATCAAAGAAAATTTCAAACACAAAATTGCTATTAAAATTGCATCATGCTAAAAGTATTACAACATCAACTATCAAATACTTATTCAAAAAATTTTATATGGTTTTCTTACCCATCTTGGCAGGAAAATTTTACTTAGAAAATTTTATGATTTTTGTAATAAGAATTTTCAATTTGAAAAATGTTAAAAAAAAATATGAGACACTAAATGTCCCTAGAATTTCTACTAAAATGTATTTTCAACTTTTTCAAGGGCAATGTGGAAGGAGAGTTTAAGAAATAAATTTTTTTTCACTTTATGATCTCGCATGTGCGAAATCGAACTAGCGAAATCATCTTCGCACAGGAGGAGAAATAAATCTTCGCGCGGGGGAGAAATGATTTCGCACGGGGAGGGGGGAATAAATCTTCGCACGTGGGGGAGAAATGATTCCAGCGGCACTGACGATCATCGAGGATAACGATAGCAACGGAGGTGGCGACGGAAAAAAAGGTGAAGGTAGACGAGGGGGAAGAAATTGAGTGGCGGCCACAACAGTGAGGGAAAAGCTTCCAGCTGCACCGGCAATCATTAGGGAAAACGGCTGCGTCGGAGGGGCTCGGTGGTGACAAGGGGAAGAAGAATCCCCCCACCCTCCCCCTTGCTCTAGCTCCGCTCGGTGCTCCAGTCCTAAATCCTGCGTCGCTCGTTAAATTAACGAGCCGGCTTGTGAGCTTTCAAGTTGAACCTTGATTTGGTCGAGCTCGGCACGTTAATTTAAACGAGCTGATCCCGGATTTCGAACTCGGCCCGAGATTCAGGTATACCGAATCGAACCAAGCCAAAATCGAGCCGACCTCGAGCCAACTCAGTTCGAAGCCACCCCTAGAGGAGCCCTCTTCCTGGTGCTCCTTTCTACTGCAAACTAATGACTGAGTTGTGGTTTGTGCATATATTGACTTACCACACTGACTGTATATGAAATATCTGGCCTTGTTGCACAAAGATAAATAAGTCTTCCCACCAATCTTTGATATTTTCTGACATCTACTTCTTCTCTGTTACCTGCAAATAATTTTGTATTCGAGTCCATAGGAGTTTGTGGTGGTCTACATCTCCGCATTATGGTCTCCTCCAATAGGTAAGGACGTATTTCCTTTGAGAAAATATAATTCCTTTTCTGGATTGTAGTACTTCAATACCCAAAAAATATTTGAGCAGTCCAGGATCCATTCTCTTTATTTCAATACATATCCATTATTTTGTCTTTTGGATACCCTCGGGATCACTGCCAGTTATAATAATGTCATCAATATATATGGCTAGAATTACCTAGCCCTTTGGTGTGTCTTTAATAAAGACAATGTGATCTCCAGAGCATTAGTGAAATCCGACCCGTATGAGTACTTGGCTAAATTTATCAAACCATGCACGAGGTGACTGTTTGAGACCATAAATAGATTTTTGTAGTTGACATACAGACTACCCCTCAACACCATACCAAGGTGGTTGCTACATATAAATGCCCTCCTTTATATCCACATTCAGAAAAAGCATTTTTGACATCAAGTATAGACCTGCTAGGAAGAGTTAGCTGCTAGTGATAATAACAAACGTACCGAGTTTAATTTAGCCACTGGAGAGAAGATTTCTTCATAATCAATGCCATAACATTGTGTATAGCCAATAGCAACAAGGCAAACTTTTAACCGAGTCACAGACCGATCCGGATTGTGTTTCACCATAAATATCTATTTGCAATCTACGAGTTTGTTATCTGAAGGAAGGGGGACTAGAGCCCATGTCTGATTTTCATAAAGGGCTTGTATTTCTTCATCCATAGTCTCCTTCCTCCCTGGAAGTTTGAGAGCCTCCTGATAGGACAATGGTACATGTACGGAGGAAATGGCCAATAGAAATTGATAACAAACAGGGGATAGATGATGATGAGACACAAAGTTTGTTATGGGAAAAGAAGTAGAAGGCAGGGTGCATGATCTAGGCTCTTTCCTAACTGCAATAGGACGAGTATCATATTCTGAGCCAAAAATAATTGAACATGATGGACTTACCTCGGTAGGATCTGACAACTCAGCAGGTGTGGTGTCCGCCAGTGTTTTTGGGGGCTGAGTAGTTCTGAACAATAGGACAGAATTGGTCGAGGAAAATTTGGTGCAGAAGATAAACCTGGAGGACCATTTTCAGAATAATATGGAGAGTCTTCAAAAAATGTGACATCCCTAGAAACAAGTAAACATTGAAGAGAGGGATTATAGCAAACATAACCCTTTTGTGTGCAAGAGTATCCTAAGAAGATACACTTCACAGATTTGGGATCAACTTTACTGACTTTTTGGGAGGAAATATGGACAATTGACAGTCGAAGACTCTCAAGGGCAGTGAAAAATGATCATCATCAGGTAATATTAGAGAGTAGGGAGATTTGGCTACACCATTTTGTTGAGGGGTGTAGGCACATGATGTCTGATGAATAATGTCATTTTCTTGACAAAATGAATCAAGATCTTTGGATGTGTATTCTTTGGCATTATCCGGCCGAAAGACTTTAATTTTTCCCCAAACTGAGTGATTACAATTGCATGAAAATATTTAAATATCAATGGTACGAGTGAAGTCATCAATGAATGTAATAAAATATTTCACTTGAGAAATGTTGGAGACACTCAAGGGTCCCAATACATCAGTATGAATTAACGAAAAGGAGAATCAGTTTTAATTTCTTGACGAGGTGAGTATGTAGACCTCTAATGTTTACTCATTTGACAAGCTTCACAATGAAGGTCCTGCCGCACTTTAGGAAAAATATGATGAAGAGATTGGGCGGACGGATGTCCCAACCGGTTGTGCCATAACCTAGCTTCAGTGTCACCGGTGGATGCAATATTTATTTGTGGTACATCTAGGTAGTAGAGCCCCCCTTGTTCACGACCTCCACAAATCACCCACTTCATTGTAAGATCCTGAAACACACATGAAGTGGGTGAGAAAGTGATAGAGCAATTAAAATTTTTGGTGAGTTGACTTAACGATAAAAGATTCGAAGGGAAAGTAGGAACGAAAAGGAGATCAGTGAGCGAAAGTGATGGTGTAACAGGATTGGATCCTTTCCCTTGAACTTTAGTTTGTGAACCATCATGAATGGTAAGAAATTTATGTGAAAGACATGGAGAACTGAATATAATAGATGCCTGTTACCTGCAAAATGCTCGGAGGTTCCTGAGTCAATTATCCAAGATGAAGAAGAGGCAGAAAACATACCTGAAATGGTGGTGGCAGTTGTTGGTGAAGAAGTACTTGACGAGGACCCCATCATGGTCTGTATTTTCTGGAATAGTTCATTGTCTTCATCAGTAAAAGTATGTTTTGCAGTTGTTGTGGTAGACTAGTTTACTTTTGTATCAATCACTATGGCTTGGTTAGCCTTATTCTCATTAGATTTATAACATCTTTCGCGAGAGTGGTCCAATCTACCACATATAGAACAATATTTCAGGTGAAAGCATGTGTCTCTAGTGTGACCATATTCCTTATAATGGGTGCATTCCTTCCCATCTGTTCGGTCAAAACCAGTCTTTCCACCTCTTCCTCAACCTCCTCTATAAAATCTGCCTCGACCTTGGCCTTGGTCAGATGGTGTTCCCCTATGTCCAGAGTACATAGCGGATGGTATTTCTGTAGTCGAGGGAGAAGTGTCTGGAATACGGAGAAGTGTAGTACATACATCATCAAAAGTGGGAACTGCGGAAGAGCGAAGAAGGTGAGTCTTAGCAACTTCAAGATGTTGTTTAATGTTTGCAAGGTATATGGCAGTTATCAATGCCTCTTTTTGTTTATCTTGGACAGGGATATCTGTAAAGGTTGGCCGGGCAAGCTTCCATTCTTGAAGAAAGCCTCGAAAGCAATCCAAATATTCATGTATATTGTCTCCTTGTTTGGTGGTAAGCATCCATTGTAAAATATCATATGGCCTTTGTAAGTTGTCGGAGCTTGAATACAACTTGCTGCATATCTCCAAAATTTGTTTAGCTGCCTCTAGTTGAATGACATTATTGGAGACATGTTCTTCCATATTTTTGATAAGTCAACTAATAACCAATGCATCCACCTTTAACCAATTGGATTATGAATATATCATCTTCATCAATATGTCCACGGTTGGTGAGATGACCAACTAGGTCCTTTGTGATAAGTAACCGATGAACTGATGTGTACCAGTTCATAAAATTTGATACCCCCCATAAGGGTATAGTGGTGATTCTGAGTATGTCACCCTTGTGACTCATATTATCTTCAGCCATAGTAGGAAAATCATGTAAAATAGTTCTCTAATCAAGTAATCAAAATATGACCAAGTGGAAGGCTTTAATTAACTTGGTTAATGGAGATGCTTAGCATAAAAGATAAATAATTAATTTTAATGGATAATGATATATAAAAGACTCAACATCATCCTTCTTTATCCAGGAATCTTGTTCCCACAGATTTATAAAAAAAATCCAATATGCATAGGTCTCAGTCATAGTATTGTGCAAACCGACAAAAACTGCCTTGATAATATCTTCTAATAAAAGATAATCCAAGATGCATATATTATCATAATTTCATAAGATGAAAACATGCATAAAGAAATTTCTAAATCACCTCTTAATACCAAAAACAAGTAGCATAAAATTAATAATATCATAAATAAATACTGATCTCATGAGCTTCAATCTTGCTTCATAAGGGGCCTTCTAGGAGCAGCTTTTAATCATATATTCTTAGAGAATAATGGGAATTATAAATTGGTAGCTCTGATACCATGTTAACTTTAGGACCCCATGAATAATACCTCAAGCAAGGGGAGAGACAAAGAAAAAAGGGAAAAATAGAACGGATCTTGGGCATAGAGAGAAGAGAAGAAAAATAAAGGACATAAGAGAGAGAGCACTTCAAGCGAGAGAAGAGAAAAAAAGATGAGACTTTCTTAATTAAATTCCGAGTTACAATCCCCTCTATTTATAGTTGAGGAGGTCATAGAGTCCATGTACAAGTAATCTTAGGACTCGTAATTACATTCCAACTAGAACTCTCTAAGATTAGCCTATCATGATAAGATTACATTATCTATTTAGGAGACTACTTTAACTCAATTTCTAACTCCTCTTTAATCATGTGAACCAAGATAGAAAGCTTGCTCGTGATCTTATCTTTGTGGGTCCCACATGATCTTCCAACTCATGTTGATAGAGATACCAGCTCATGGTATCTTTGTGGGTCCCACTTGATCTTCAAATCTTCTATTTAATTCCAGCACATGTTCCTTATCTCTTAGCTCGAGCCACTTTGTATGAGGACTCTTGTTGATAGCTCTTGAGCTCATGGTGGCTCCCACCAGCTTTTGTAACCATGGTAGGTCCCACATTATAACACGGGAAACACTATCCCGTGAACTAAAACTCTTAAAGATGACTCAATTAAAGCTGTTTTTGTTATGTTAGTCTTCTATTTATGTTCAGTTGTTCAATTGTTTTAGGACTTTTCTTTTAGTGTTGAACTTTTGGTGTAACTCGGATCAAGGTAGTTTAATTTTAATTGGATTCTACTTGTTTACACTTTTATAAATAGAAGTTGAGTTATGGTCCCTTGCCATGGATCTAGTAACTCGGCGTGGGATTGGTGAATCCAGAATTTGAAGGACAAATTCGGCCCTGGAGGTGTTGCTTCTCTCGATTAAGAGGTATAGGAACATCTTGTTTAACTCAGAAAAGAGATTGATGGATCTCTTGCTGCTCACAGAAAGAGAGGTTGAGAAACCTCTTGCTGCTCATGGAAAGAGAGATTGAGAAACCTCTTGCTATTCATAGAAAAGACGGTTAGGGACCTCGTTTCTCTCGGTAAGGTTTATGAAACAAGAGAAATAAAAAAGGGTAAGAGAGAAATCAGATTGAAGAGGGAATCTGGACCTAGAGCTCGTCAAGGGGAACTCCAAACCTTAAAGCTCATCAAGGAGAACTCTTAACCCTGTTTAACCTAAAATCATACTTGTCTTTTTCCTCATTCCTCTTCCCTCTAAGTAGGGTTGACACAAATAGAGTTTATGGTTTAAAAGTTACACTTATGTCCCTACAACATTTTGACTTAAACAATTAATCAAAAATAGAAGTTAAAAGCAATATGAAATATGAAGTTAAAAGCAATTAACTCAGTGAGTCAGTGGCGTCTCCTTTGGATGACTCGGTTGGCTATTGAGGCCTCAACATTTGCCCCCCCCCCCCCCCCCCCTTGGAGAATGAACTTGTCCTCAAGCTCGTAAGATGGGTAGACCTGCTTGAAGTTGTCCAACTGTTCCCAAGCAGCAATTGCTGGTTCGATGTCTGTCCACTAGACAAGAATCTCCTATTGGTCTTTAATAAGTCGAGCATGCAACACCATGGCCGGAGTAAGGATAACCCGTCCATTGTCCACCGAAGGAACGGACGGGGTGGAAGGAGGGGTTGAGCCCTGAAAGGGTTTCAGTAAGGAGACATGAAACACATTGTGAAGCCTTGCCGTGGGTGGAAGTTTCAGTTGATATGCTATCTGCGCCACTCTCCAAATAACAGAGAAAGGCCCAAAGTACTTTGGGGATAGTTTATGATGTTGTTGCCTAACAATTGAGTGATGTAGGTGAGGTTGGAGGTGTAACCAAACGTAGTCCCCTTCCTTGTATGAGACATCCATGTGCCCCTTGTCATAGAAGTCCTTCATACAAACTTGTGCCCTGAGGAGGTGATCAATAATATTCTGTAGCACTTGGTCCTGGTCAATGATTGCCTGATGAATAGCTTCCACTCGGGTGGAGCCTAGAGTATAAGATAGAAGTCGAGGAGGATATCTTCCATATAGAACTCAGAACGGAGTAGAGTGCAAGGCTAGGTGGAAGGAAGTGTTGTAACAATATTCAGCCCATGATAGCTATTGAACCCAGTTTTTAGGATGGTCATCCAAAAGGCACCGAAGATACATCTCCACGGTGCGGTTAACCACCTCAGTTTGACCATCTGTTTGAGGATGATAGAATGATGAAAATTTCAACTTGGAGTCGCATAAACTAAAAAGGTTCCTCCAAAAAATGCTGGTAAAGATTGCATCACGATCACTGACAATCGATTCTGGAATGCCATGTAAACGGACAATATGCTCAAGGAATGTCTTGGCCACTTTGGATGCAATATATTGGTGTGACATTGGAATAAAGTAAGCATACCTGGAGAACCTTTCCACTACCACAAATAATACCGATTTGTCAGATGTCTGGGAAAGACCTTCTACGAAATCCAAAGAGATATCTACCCAAACTTGTGTAGGGAGTGCGAGAGGCTGGAGAAGACTCGCTGGACTGAATTGCTCGACCTTGTTGCGTTATAGATCGGGCATGTTATGACATATGCTGAAATGGTGCTCTTCATGGCCTGCCAATAGAAATTTGATCGAACGTGATGCAAGGTTTTTTGGATGCCTTCATGAGTATTGTCATGGTAGGCAGAGAGGATTGCTGAAACCAACTTCGAAGTGTTTGTAGCAAATAAGAGAATCCTGAATAGACCACCTAGAGTCCATTGGCCCCTTTGTAATTTTTGTGTGCAACTCTTGTAGGACCAGATTGCCGTTATTTTCCTCCTTAACCAAGTCTAAGAGAAGAAAATGAGGTTGGCTGATGGCATAGACGACCTGTTGATTATCCAAATGTCATGACAAGGCATTCACCTCATGAAGCGGTACTCCTCTGAAAAGTTGAACCCCATCAATTTACTAATCCAGTGTTGTTGAGGAGAAGTAGTGAGACGCTGCTCAAGCAAATATTTAAGACTGTCATGATCAATGCAAATGAGAAATGCACGGTCCCAAAAGTAAGATCGCCAGTGTTGGACTACCTTGACCAAACCATAAAATTTTCTAAGAAAGATTTTCCTGCCAAGATGGGCAAGAAAACTGTATAGAAAATTTTTGAATAAGTATTTGATAGTTGATGCTGTAATACTTTTAACATGAAGCAATTTTTATTGCAATTTTGTGTTTGACATTTTTTTTTATTAAAACTTTATCGATAAGTATATTAATATATTAGATTGATTATTAATTTTTATTTATTTCCCTAGAAGAGGCAATTGCTCCGCCAAACCCAGTGTGGACCAGGAGGGTAGTGACACTTGTCTATAAAGAAAAAGGACATGTCCATTTAACTTTCCTAAGAAAATTTTAAAATATTTCTTGTAATTTTCTAATAAGTCACTAATAGTAATAGGATTTTATTTAAAGTTTTTTTGAAAATATGTATCATAGAAAAAATATTTCTAGTTTTTCCTAGAATATAAGTTTCAACCAGGGGCACTAAGGAGGCCATAGTAAATTTATGGCCAATATAAAAAATTACAAAACAAGCTAGACAACATTTGGAGAAAAAAGATTAATATTGGTGTGTTTTAATCCATTATTGAAATTCAATCCTGAACCTCCCCTATCATTCTTTTTTTAAAATGTATGTATAATTTTATATATAATTTATTTGACATATATTTTATATAGAGTATTAAATGTTGGTTAAGCTAGAACTCGGGTAGAGCTCGAGCTCGAACTCAAAATCAAAATATTTAAATCAAGCTCAGCTTGAACAAGGTTCGGACTCAGCTGGATTCGATGCCACCCTTATGCCCAATTTTAAGTAGAAGTCTTTTCCAATTTTATGTAAAATGTATGCATAATTGTATATATAATTTATTTAACATGTATTTTTTGAAAAGTTTTAAATGTACGTTGAAGCTCGAGCTCAGCTCGAACTCGGTTAAAATTATTAGGCTCGAGCTCGAGTTCGAAATATTTAAATCAAGCTCGGCTCGAACATAGGCAGGTTCGGGCTCGGCTCGGCTCGATGCCACCCCTAGATGTGCTACTGTAGGACGCCTCCAATGCCCCCATAAGGCGCGTCACACACAACGACAAATAATTCCTCAAAATTTGGAGGTCAGAGCTAGTGCAGATGCAAGAGCTATTCTGAGATATGTTAAAGACTATGTGGCCTAGTCCTTCCAAATAAAGGAATTTTTCTTGAGGAGGCTTGTCAATGGTGCTGGTAAACTGCCCATAAATTTTTATGAACTTTCTATAGTATCTAGCTAACCCCAAAAACCCTCTCAAAGCGGACTTATTCGGAGGTTGTGGCCAATTGGAAATGGCTTGAATCTTCTCGAAATCGACTATGACCCCTTCAAGGAAATAATATGGCCGGGATAGGCTACATGTGACTTCGCAAAAAAGTATTTAGGTTTATTATAAATACAATTGGTGCGTTCGTAACAATTGAAACACCAATTGTAACTCCTCTAAATGTTGATTCTCGGACTTGCTGTAAATGAGTATATCATAAAAAAAAGTACAAATTTTTTGAGATAGTTTCGGGTCAAAGTGAAAAAAGAAAGAAGAAGAAGAGTATACCCAGGCCTACTCGGACCGGGTCAACTCGAATCAAAGCGAAAAAAAGAAAAGAAAAAAAAGAAGAGTATACCGACGCCTACTCGGACTGGGTCAACTCGGGTCAAAGCGAAAAAAAAGAGTACTGGAACCGTTCTCTTTTGCATATTATTCTAACCTTGTTTGCAAATTTCAATCATGTCGCAAGATTAAGAGATTCCATCATCTGGTGTTCTGAATCTACAAATGCAAGCATTAATGGGGGAGATGACACAGATGCTAAGGGTGGAGTTAGAAGATATACATTGGAGGCTGGATAAGGCAGAAGAGGGAACACAATGGGGGCAACCATCATTTGTTTTGAACAACCCAAGGAGGAACAGGTTACAACGAAGGGAAGTTGAGGATATGGGTGAATTTGACGATTTAGATGAGGAGTCTGATAGGATGTCAGTCGGCAGCCATAGAAGATATGACCGGAATAGAGAAGCTAGGAACCTAGTAGATAACAACTTGGGAAGTATCAAGCTAAAATTTCATGCGTTTCATGGAAAAATTGATCCTAAAGCATACCTCGAGTGGGAAAAGAAGATGGAGTTGGTTTTCGATTGTCACAACTAATCCGAATTCAAGAAGGTAAAACTCCCTGCAAATGAATTTATTGATTATGCTATTTTGTGTTGGGACCAATTGTGGATCAATAGGAGGCGGAGTGGAGAACGTCCAATTGAAAATTGGGATGAGATGAAAAGAGTGATGAAACGACGATTTGTACCAAGTCACTACTACTGGGATCTATACCTCAAACTGAAAAGTCTCTATCAAGGTAACCGAAGTGTTGATGATTATTATAAAGAGAAGGAGATGGCTATGATTAGAGCTAATGTGGAGGAGGATCGAGAGGTGACAATGGCCAGATTTTTCAATGGTTTAAACCAAGAGATTGCTCACACAATTGATATACACCATTATGTGGAATTGGAGGATTTGGTGCATATAACAATCAAAGTTGAGATGCAACTCAAGAGGGGTGGTACACGACCAATTTGGGTGTAGCACCTTGGAGGTCAAACTACCCAACGGAAGAAAAAAATTCATCCACCTTCAAGGCCAAACACGAGCCCAAAACAGCCACCACTACCATAGATTTTCAAGGTAATTCAACCCCAATTTTGACTCATTTTAGTGAGATTAAATGTTTCAAATGTCAGGGAAGAAGACACATAGCTAACCAATGTCCAAACAACTGAGTTATGGTGATCCGGGAAAATGGTGAAATTGATTCCAAAGACGAAGCTGATCTAGATGACGTGCCACCATTGGAGTATGCCCCCATAGAAGATGAGGAGTTCTAGGCAGATAATGGTGAGATGCTTGGACTAGTCACACGACGTGCCTTAAGCTTGCAAGCTAAAGAAGAGGAAACAAAAGTACAGCAGGAGAATATCTTTCACACTTGCTGCCACGTGAAAGACAAGATATATAGTGTTATTATCGTTGGTAGTAGTTGCACTAATGTGCTAGTACTTCCATGATTGAAAAGCTACAGTTCACAACTCTTAAGGACTCTTGTCCATACAAACTGCAATGGTTGAATGATAGTGGCGAAGTAAGGGTTACGAAGCAAGTTGTTGTACCGTTTTGAATCAATAAATATGAGGATTAGGTATTGTGCGATGTGGTACCAATGCAAGCTGGACATCTTCTCTTAGGAAGGCCGTGGCAATTTGACAGACATGTGCAGCATGACGGCTTCACCAACAAGTACTCATTTGCACACAATTCGCGGACAATCACTCAAGTTCCGATGACTCCAAAACAAGTATATGAGGATCTAGCGAGGTTGCAACAATTGAGTAAGGTCGACCCTGATGAGGATTTGGGGACAAATCCTTCTCAAGAGGGGGGGGGGGGGGGGGGGGGGGGGGGGTGATGTGAACCAAGGTTGGTTTTTCTCTGTTACATTGTGGGACCCACCATGGTTGCACGAGTTAGTGGGATCCACCATGAGGACATGGGCTGGTTTTACTCTGTTACAATGTGGGATCCACCATGGTTGCACGACCTGGTGGGACCCACAATGAGAACATGGGATGCCAAGAAGATTCCTCATAAGGAGTTAAAATTTTAGTTATATTAGATCTCTAGTAGATTGTGTTATCTTTTCAGGATATACTTATCTTAGAGGGTTAGAGTTTGAGTTATGTTAGATTTTTAGTTTACATTGAGTTATCTTATCATGATAGGTTTATCTTTAAGAGTTAGAGTTTGAATGTAATTAGGACACCACCATGTCCTCCACTATAAATAGAGGACCTGGTACATAGATTAAAGGGAGTTTTTGATGATTATTCATATTGTGAGTTATTTATTTTTCTGAACTTATCAAGGTTTCCTTGTGGCATTCAAAACCGATTAATCATACGGATTTTCTATACCCGTTTGTGGCATCTTCACCATACCAAGGTTCTTGCTTTGCTAAGCAATGGGTCACAATTTCGGATATGGTATTGGGTTTCATCACGGGTTGACGTGGTTCGTATCAGACCCATTGCTCTAAGAAAAGAACCACGTACTTGCACTACTTCTCATCCTATATCTACCTTTGTCTCACCATCGGTTTTCGTCTGCATGTTATCAGTTCCTTGCTTCTCTTTCTTCCATCTCTATTCCGCATTCCTATCCGGAGGCCCTAAAATATCCAGGATGGAAGGCGGCTATGGATGAGGAAATGCAAGCCTTATGTGAAAATCAAACATGGAATTTACCACCGCTTCCGACAAGTAAGAAACCGATAGGTTGTAAATGGGTTTTTACCATCAAACATAATCTAGATAGGTCTGTTGCTCTCCTTAAGGCCCGCCTCATCACTAAAGGGTACACGCAATGTTATGGAGTGGATTATGAGGAGACCTTCTCTCCTGTTGCCAAGTTAAATTCGGTATGTATCCTATTATCGTTTGCATCTTACTCTTGATGGCCCATCTATCATCTTGATGTCAAAAATGCTTTTCTAAATGGTGATATACGCGAGGAAATTTGTATGATTCCACCACTTGGTTATGTGGTTGTGGGGGAGTCTTTATGCCGCTTAAAGAAGTCCGTATATGGGCTTAAACAGTCCCCTTGGGCCTGGTTTCATATATTTAGCCAAACACTACTACAATTTGGATTTCGTTGGTGCTCCGTAGATCATTTGGTATTTATTAACGATACCTCAAAAGGAAATATATTATTGATTATGTATGTTGATGATAGTGTCTTAATCGAAAATGATGCTAATAGCATACAAAAAGTCAAAAACATGATTTGTTATGAATTTAAAACTAAAGATCTTGGACTTCTAAATTATTTTCTGGGCTTAAAAGTTCTTCAGTCCAAATATGGGATAATATTATCTCAGAGGAAGTATATCTTGGACCTCCTCGAAGAAACGGGGGTGCAGCCCAACTGACACTCCTATTGATGCGAATATTAAA
Organism: Aristolochia californica; assembly: GCF_029961685.1. Classification (NCBI taxonomy): domain Eukaryota; kingdom Viridiplantae; phylum Streptophyta; class Magnoliopsida; order Piperales; family Aristolochiaceae; genus Aristolochia; species Aristolochia californica. The sequence continues at coordinate 49,592,314 of NW_027181770.1, forward strand.
TTATGTACAAATTCTGGAGAAGATATTTATATTGGTAAATATCGAACACTTGTGGGCAAACTTATCTACTTCACAGTAACTATACCATATATATCATATGTTGTAAGTGTGGTGAGTCAGTACATGCATAAACCATAACTTACCCATTGGCAAGCCTTGGAAAGGATACTACGATACTTAAAAGGAGCCCTAGGAAGATGATTGCTTTATAAAAAAAATGGCCACTTCAACATAGAAGGTGTTAGAAGATGGGCCCAAGCCCATACGACCAAGGAAGACCTACACATCCAAGTATGTTTAAAGATGGGCTTAAGACCAGAAGACCAGTGAAGGCCCACACATCCAAGAGATGTGGAAGATGGACTCAAGGCCCACAGACCAAGCAGAAGGTTCACAGGCCCATATAATGATGGCAGGATGGTAAATAAAGAGTCATCTCATAGAGATGGCATTGGTGTAATTAGTTGAAGTTCTAGGGGCATAATTATAATATTATAGTTTCATTAATCTATAAATTGAGCTTCAGGGGGAGGAATAGGACACAAGTCCATAACCTCTTTTTTCCTCCTATTTGTTCCAAATGGGTCTCTCTCTTTTTTTCTCCATGAGCTAAATCCATGGAGTCCTAAATATCAACATGGTATCAGAGCATTGATTTTTAAGACTCGTAGCTATGGTATTTTAGATTTTCAAACTTTTTTGTTTTTTATTTTTTTCTCTTTATCGTGCCCTTGTTTTTTTTGCTCCCATTGCTAGTAATTGCCACCATTCCAGTATGCCTACTTTGGATTTCAATGATTTTACAGGCTGCTTCAAAGAGCCTGCATCATCTTCTTTAGCGACATCAAAGTTGATGTGTTTTTCCGTTGGGAACATAGCCTCTCGAGCTGGTAATTTTTTTATTTCCAAATTAGTCTACCGGATTCGAACCAAAGACATGAGAGAGACTGTTCTACCAGCAACTTGAGAATCATATGGATTCTGTTAACTCGGGTTAACTCGGACTAGTCAATTCATAACTCACCTTTCTTCCTTATAGATATCCCTGCCCATAACCACGTGCGACCTTAGGTGCCTTGTAAAGCGGAGTGCCAACAATAGGCTGATCGGAGGCAAACCAATTGAACCACTTGGCGCAACCCAGGTTGGCAATTTTCAGGCCATTAAGCCACATCGCCAGAGCTCCTTCGTGTGGATGCAGAATGTATGCAGAGACAAATGTAGTAGTCTGCCATATCTGCCAAGGAAACTCAACTGAGTAAAATATTCTCAACAATTGTATTTTATATGAGCAGTGGAAATCCAAAAAATGATGTCGCCCGACTTCTCCACAACGGCCACTTCAAGATGATATTCCAACGACTCTGCACCAGAAGCTGTCATTCATCTTCTGAAACTAATTTGGAAGAATGTCGTTCTTCTTCGAGCAAAAAAGTCTGTTGTTGTTGTATCTAGAATCCTATAGCCTTGTTGGCTTGATTAGGCAGAAGGAGAAAGGTGCTTCTCCTCTTCCTAGAAATTTGCTAGTTTTTGCAGGAAATTTCTTTTACGCTTCTAGCAAAGGAACTCTCCTTCTGGAAATTACTTTTGGCGAGGGTGTCAGAGCTAGGTGGTTCTGGTCCACCTGGGTTAGGTTCCATCCATCCCTGGTCCACTGATAGGTTAGGTACTTGGCTTTTCGCCCTTAACAGACCAGTCTTTTAGGTTGTATTGGCTAGGCGTTTGACATGGTATCAAAGCTGGACAACACGTTCCGTGTTCGAATCCCGGATGAAGTGGTAGGGAACGGGAACGGTGGGTGTTAGAGCTAGGTGGTTTCGGTCCACTTGGGTAGGTTCCGTCCACCCCTGGTCCACTGATGGGTTAGGTACTTGGCTTTCCGCACTTAACAGACCGGTCTTTTAGGTTGTATTGGCTAGGCATTTGACAGAGGGGGAGGAAGACAATAATATGCTCTGATATTTGGTGTTTGGTTTTTTTCTACAACCAACAGTACTCATAGATTGGTAACAGATTGCTGAGTTCGCTTTCTGCTTATAGCCATAATGGGATTCCAGTGATTTTTTCGTTGCTGCCTCTCTGAGATGGTCTCTGCTATTGATTCTTGCTCTGTTATTCCAGTGTTGGTTCTTATTTCGGAATGCTCTCTGTTGGATTTTTTCTTTTTTGGGAAGCTCTCTGTTGGATTGAATTATTTTTGGAAAGATCACATTTTTGTTAAGCACCAAATTGGTTGTCGTCTCTAGTTTTTTGCTATGTTCGGAATTGGGGAAGGACATGATACTATAGCCGGATTAATTTTCCTAAGTTAGGAAAATTTTGATCAAGCACTAGTTCACCCAAGTCTCGCACAAGACCCTGCCGAGCGACTCAGACCGAGCCACACCAGTTTGTCGAGTTAACTCGGTCCGGGTAAACTCGGCCTGGGTCAACTTGTCTTTGCTTCCTGCCTTGGTTATGCAGGTCCGGGTTTTGAGGTCTATACCTATTTCTCCGGCAACTTGACTATATTGGTTTGATATCTAACTCGACTCAACTCGGTCCCTTTTTTCTCTGGCGGGTTTATTATCTTGGATTATTACTTTATTCCAGCTTACTATTTGGTGCAACTTCCTTATTTTGTGATGGACTATATGCGAATTATTTTATGGGTCCTTTTTGAAGATTTTCATTATTTGGTACGTATTATTGGGCCTAGGCCCATTTTAGTTGTTTCTATTGTGTCTCTTTGGCTGAGACATTTTTATTGAAGAAGGACTTCTCAGTTGCTGGTTTTTGTCAACATTGGTTATTCTGATGAAGAAGAAAACTCATGGTGGCCCCACAATATTATCTTCTGGGTGATTACCCGTTACACCCTAATTGACATTTATTACTCCTACCATTTGAGAGTCGGTGTCCTGTGGAGGGACATGTGATGGAGGAGTTTTATTAGACTTTTGAGCTCTACATATAGACCCACTACCTACAGAATATAGGAGTGTGCCCAACATCCAACATGAGTTATTTGACTGGAGTATTGAGCGATGTCTTATGACTAGGAGTGATTTTAATCTCACTCATATTATGCTAGCTAGCCCACATGGAAGAGACCACCAACTTGAGGGGGAGTGTTGGGAGATATGGTGGACTACCATTTTATACGAGAAGATCCTATACACCATTTGCAACAAGTTGGGTGTTCATGATATTCTCTCACCCCCAACTTGAGTGGTAGTGTTGGAAAATGGGCCCTAGCCCACACGACCAAGGAAGACCCACACATCCAAGTATGTTAGAAGATGGACTCAAGCCCATAAGACTAAGGAAGACCCACACATCCAAGAGATGTGAAAGATGGACTCAAGGCCCATAGACCAAACAGAAGGTCTACATGCCCATATAATGATGGCATGATGGTAAATAAAGAATCATCTCATAGAGATGGTATTGGTGTAATTAGTTGAAGTTTTAGGGGCATAATTATAATATTATAGTTTCATTAATCTATAAATTGAGCTTTAGGAGGAGGATTAGGACACAGGTCCATAACCTCTTTCTTCCTCTTATTTTCTCCCAATGGGTGTCTCTTTTTTTTTCTCCATGTGCTAAATTCATGGAGTCTTGAAAATCCACAGAAGGTTTCTCAGACGTAGATTGGGCTAGATCACCTGATGACACGAAGTTTTGGTTATATGGAGAAGCAAAAAAGTAAAATGTGGTTGTGAGATTTAGTACAAAAGCAAAATACAGAGCAATGACTCACACAATTAGTGAACTCCTATGGATCAGGTCCCTTGTTACTGAATTAGGATTTTATAAAGGAGGTTTTATGGGTCTATATTGTGATAACCAACCAGCTATTCATATCACTTTGAATCCGTTCTTCCACGAAAGGGAAACACATTGAGGTGGACTGCCACTTCATACAAGAGAAATTTCAAACGGGTATAATCTCCCTCAAACATGTTTCATCGCAAGAGCAAGTAGCAAATATTCTTACTAAACCACTTATGTCTAAGATCCCATATTTTATACGTGGCAAGCTGGGTATTTACGATGTTTTTTCTCCTCCAACTTGAGGGGGAGTGTTAGAAGATGGGTTCAAGCCCACATGTCAAAGGAATAAAGCCCACAATCCAAGCGGTGGCATATTGATAAATAAGAAGATTTCTCATAAAGATTGCATGAAGATGTATTACTTGTCTATTTATGTCTCTTCTTTTGTTATGTTGTAGCCCTAAGGGCATTGTAAAAACTATAAATAGAGACCCTTCACTAAGAGGTAAAACATTAAGTTCTCTCCTCTCTTCTTAGATTTGTCCAAACTCTCTTGTCCCTTCTCTTGGAAGTCGACATCTAAACTCTCTCTCCTTTCTCTTTTTTTTTTTCTTCTTCTTCTCCTCTCCCTTTTTGGCTCGAGATCATTATGAAGGAGTCCTAAATTCTACACTTTGAAAGAACCCTTTGAATATGAAAGCTAGAACAAATACTATGATTTTGAAATATGAGTGTAATGATTCTAACACAAAAGATGCTAATTAGATCAAGATTTCAAAGTATATGCTCAGAAATATTTAGCTGTTGGGCAACATACTTTTTTGAAAACTTAAATCCAATCCCCAAATTGAATTTTTAAGTATGAATGTCTTTGGAGTGGTTTTTGCCTTAGAAATTAAAAGAGATAATGTTTGGTCCATAATTGACATAAATAAACAAATTCTCCTTGTTCAAATTTTAAATCATTAAGCTTGGAAAAAGGTCCTTTTGTCCTTCATCAAAATTTGATGAAATCTCGAGCAAAAATCATGAGAAAATACTTAAATTTTTTATAATGAGTTGTTAATCACATGGATATGCACTTACAAATTTTGGAGACTTATCTTAGTCAAATCGCAATTGTTTTACAATGCTTTGTTTAAACAACTCTTTGGTTGGTTTTCTCAAGATGCCTCCTTCTCTTTTGGCTATTCAACTTTATTTGAAGTTATTATTTGATTGATAGAGCGAATGAGCATATACAAAGCTTTTTTTTTTTTTCTCTCTCTCTCATTATTAAGATGACAACAATCTAGTTAGTCGGCCATTTTATGATAACTTCATTTTTCATGCCTTTGTGCACCTTGTTTGTCTAGTTGTCTAGGCAAATGATTATAACAAGAGGTTTTTCTCTCTCCTATCATTCAATCGAGTACTAGCCGAATAGTCGACCTTCATTATCTCCTTAGCTAACTACTGGATATTTTGACAAGCAATATTTGATCGATCATAGTCTATTGGATGATTTTCTTTTTTTTTTCTCGGTTCAGATAAGGGATGCTTGATTAGACATTTGTGCCTTGCTTACTATGAGCTCTCTTTCTTGGTTAAATGAATCTGCTAGGTCATTTGGATATTGTGTTTTCTAGCACAAGTTGCTTTCTTCCCTTTTTTGTATGTGTCATCTAGTTAGATTTTAATCACTCAATCAGACATGCTACCAAAAATCATTTTAGAGCATTTTTATTTTAAAAATATTCTTAATACATAATATTAGTAACAAGAGTTACTTTTATTATCAAAGTTATGTCAATATGGATCTTAAAACCAACATCTATGATTCTTCGACTTGAATGTTCCATAACACCATTTTGTTGAGGACTATAAGTAGTCAGTTAGCACAACTGTTACAATAGCAATTGAATTTTTTTTAACACAATTTTTCTCCTTGATCTATGCAGAGCTTCTATTGCTTCATATTTTAATTACTTTATGTCACACTTTAAATTTGACAAGAGCTTTAGTCAGTCCTGTGTAGAAGGATGTATACCCACATATATCTATTATTATTGTTGATTAACAAGATAGATTTCAATTTTAGTTTCACCTACTTCATCTTACCACATAGATCATGATAGATCAACTTTAAAGGAGCTAAAATTAGATTTTGTATAGCTGAAATTAGCATATACTTCTGATTCAAAATTGACTTATATGTTCCAAACACAAGTATATTTTTTTAAAATTAAAGTATTTTTTTAAAAATAATTTTTTTTTGCCTTGCTATAATTATTTTTAATAACGATAAATGTCAATTTTAGTTTCACCTACTTCATTTTCAACATGTTGCAGTAATATTAACTATAATACTTTTTTTTTTTAAATTGAAGATTTTGGCTCCACAAGATTTATTTTCAATTATGCTAAATTTCAATTTTATTTTCGCCATATTCGATTTCAACAAAGCCAAATTTTTTCTGCTGTATTAATTTACTTAGATTTTTCACCGATTTACAACAAATTTATCTCTCTCGCCATATAAGGCTACAAAGATTTTAACTTCATAATTTCCATCTTAGCCCGAGTAACTGGGGAAGCCGGGGTGTGTCTATCGGCTGGTCCAGTTCGTCCTTGGCACAAGGGTTTTATTAGGACTAGCGCATCTGAGTTCTGATGATCCCAGTAGGCAGTGGCAGCAAGAAGTAAAAGAGACGCCACTTGTAAAACTACTACTTCAGTCTACCGATGGAGGCTGCGCCGCTTCCATCTACCAACATTTCAGCCCTACGATCGTCTTCTTCTTACTCCTCTCCTGTTTTAGAATGTTACAGATGCTTCAGAAAGAGCCCGAAAAGCAGACCCAAGAGTTTCTCAGTTCGAGCTTCTGCTGGCGGAGATTCTGGTGCGCAGCTCTTGCTGTATAAGGTCCTTTTCAACCTCTTTCCCCCCGCATTGCTTTCTGCTAATTTCAAGCTTTCTTTGAACTCTTACATCAGTGGTCACCCTTTTGGATTACGGCGCTGGAAATGTACGAAGCGTTCGAAATGCTATACGTCTTCTTGGATATGATATTAAAGATGTGAGTCACGAATCATTTGCTGTTTTTTTTTTTTTTTTTGTTAGTAATTAAATTTTGGCGTACGATTTTTTTAAACAATTTAACTTGCTGCTTGTATCAAAATGATTTTCTTACTAATCACCTCGCGCGGACGAAAAGGTTATGCAATCAGAAGAAGGATATTCTTTGGTATTAATGTTAGTGCAGTCATTTTTTCTCTCTAAATGATCAGATAGCTCGAACGTCTAAACCTCTAATCAGACAGTGTTTTGCTCTTCATAAAGGAGACTTTCTCAAATGCTAGACTCTTCACTGTCTTGGTGACTGACCATTGGATGCTTTCAACTCTTTTTGAAGGATCATTTGGTGCAAATGCTGAACTCTCTGGATTGGAAGTGCATATAATATGAAATTATTGTGAATGTAAGAATTTAAAAAAAAATCGTGTGACCTGTACCTGAATGAAGATGATCCAGAAAGTACCATTCTGAAATCTAACTCCCTCTTGTACTGGTTTTTTCTCTACAGTATTTGGGTACGCCAACTCAGATTCTTCATCCAGTGTTTCAGGGCCTGTATTTTTCTCCTTCTGTACATTAGTGTGGAGTGTAACCATTTCAAAACAAAAAAGAGTGTTGCATGTTATTCTTTGGTCTTTTGCTCTCAGGTTCTTGCATACTCTCCTTTTGCTCTAATGACATAAAATGCACCATTTTTTAAAACAAAAAGAAAAATATGCTGAACTGGCAGTGTTGAATTGGAAAGTTTTGAGTCCCTTAGACTTTCATTGAGGGAAGATGGTATATTAATATAGCTAGCGCCTTACTGTTTTTAGGTTCAAACGGCAGAAGATATTCTCAATGCAAAATGCCTTGTGTTTCCTGGAGTTGGGGCCTTTGCCCCAGCAATGGATGTGTTGAACCAGAAGGGGTAAGTACTTCCTGAAATTTTATTTTCGTCTATGTCTTGCATATGGAAGTTAACTAAGTTCTACAGTTTGAGTTATATTCTCCAGCAATTGGTCTAAATGGTATTATTGGCCATTTTTCATTGTGTCATTCTTATGGATTTGTCTGATTATTGACATATCATAGGATGGCAGAAGCACTCTGCACATATATAGAAAGAGACCTTCCGTTCTTGGGCATTTGTCTTGGACTTCAGCTACTTTTTGAGTCTAGTGAGGAAAATGGTCCCGGTAAATACAACATTTGTGGCTGCTTTTTTTTTTCTGCTGTTAAGATAAATTCATGCTATTGATGTATTCTTTATTTTTTATAACACATATCATGGTGAATGCTGTTATTGAACATCTTTGTAGCAAACTTCCCTGTTCTCAAGTTATTTATCTGCTTGCCTAGCTTTTTATATACTTTTGTTCAATTTTATGTTCTTGTTTCTTTTCTTTTCTCAGTAAAAGGTCTTGGTGTGATACCTGGTGTTGTTGGGCGTTTTGACTCATCTAATGGTTTCAGAGTACCCCATATTGGCTGGAATGCTCTGGATGTCAGGGAGGATTCTGAAATTTTAGATGAAATTGGGGGGAGCCATGTATACTTTGTCCACTCATACCGTGCAATGCCTGTATGCTATTTGTTACTGCTCAACAATTCTTGCTTTCATTACCCACTTTGTGAGGGGAATACCTTATGCTTATTTTAGTTTATTCTTCTCATCTTCTTATTCTTCTAGTTAATTGTTCCTGAGTGATGAGTCACTGAGAAATATGTCCACATGATGTTGCAGATAGAAGTTAATAAGGAGTGGATTTCGTCGACTTGTAATTATGGGGAAGAGTTTATTTCTTCTATTAGAAGGGGAAATGTACATGCAGTCCAGTTTCACCCAGAGAAGAGTGGAGGTAAGTCAATTGCTTCCTGCTGGCCGTGTGACTAGACAATATCTGTATGCATAGTCTAAGAAATAGGAAGTGGAAATATCATTGGGAGTGGGCTTGAGGGTGCATCTTGAAATTGGATTTCTGGCATTTTTGTGCCAATAACATGCACTGCAGGCAAATTTCCTTGGAAACCTTTGTTCATCACTCTTCAAGAAGTTCCTTTGACTTGTCACACTATCAGGAAGCCTTTCAAATGCCTCTCCAGCTTTGGTTGAAGTTGACATAATTGTTTATACACACCTTTTTTTTTCTTCTTATGTATATATATTCTGTCCTTCTAAATGGTCTTTCCATTGCTGAATTTTCAGATGCTGGACTTTCAGTTTTGAGAAGATTCTTGAAGTCACAAAACACAAATGCAGCAAAGGTCGTTAGCCTGTAATGTATTTTCATTTCAATCATTTTTTTTTGAAATCTGCCTCTTATTGGTTGCATGTCTTAACACTTATGAAGTGTCTTTCAATTTGCAGAAAACTAGTCAGGTGAAAGCATCAAAATTAGCAAAACGAGTAAGATTCCTGAGTAGAATGACATTGCTCTTCATTCTTCTACTAGCCTCTGAGTCTTTGGAATTGCTTGTCAAGAATTGCTGAGAGCGTTATTTTATTTTATTTAGTTTGGGCTTAGTTAGAAACTTTTAATTGATTTGTGCTGTTACACACTGTTATTTCAATTGGTCAGGTTATTGCATGCCTTGATGTTAGGGCAAATGACAAAGGAGACCTTGTTGTAACCAAGGGTGACCAATACGATGTGAGAGAGCACACTAAGGAGCATGAGGTATGTTACTTCTTCTTCTTCTTTCTTTTTTGTTTTTTTTTTTTTGTTTTTGTTTTGTTTTTGTTTTGTTTTTGTTTTGTTTTTGTGCTCTGCTTAAACAAGTCTATGTAAACTTTCTGATGCTTCTCTTTAAATATGTGTGTTTTATTTAAGGTGAGAAACCTTGGGAAGCCAGTGGAGCTTGCTGGACAGTACTATAAAGATGGGGCAGATGAGGCATATATCTAATGTTTCTTTCGTTTGGATGATTTACCCATCATCTTCATGTATGAATAAATGTTTGCTACCAGAACTGAAGATCTGCTATTTATTGCAGGTTAGCTTTTTGAACATAACTGGCTTCCGAGATTTTCCTTTGGGTGACCTGCCAATGCTGAAGGTTAGTTTTTACATCCTGTGTCTATAAAAAAATAAAAATGCTGAAGGTTAGTGATCCACTGAAAAAAAAATAGTGTGGTTTAGGAACCAATTACGTCACCACAGTTAAGTTTGACCAGTTCTCTCATTTCATGAAAACATAGGTACCGAGAGTTCATGAATCCATCGGCCTCTGTCAATTTCTTTTCTTTGTTATCTTTTAACTTTCTATTACTTTTGTCATGTAGGTATTGCGTTATGCATCAGAAAATGTGTTTGTACCTCTAACAGTTGGAGGTGGTATCAGAGACTTCACAGATGGGAATGGAAGGTCTCTCTCACTCTCTCTCTCTCCCCCCCTGTGTGATGTCTTACATGGATTCAGATGCAATATACATTATTTGTTTTCTATGTATTCTTTTTCGAGTAGGCACTATTCTAGCTTGGAAGTTGCAGCAGAATATTTTAGGTCTGGAGCTGATAAGGTCTCTATTGGAAGTGATGCAGTTTATGCAGCGGAAGCATATCGAAGAACTGGAGTAAGCATAAGCTTGTGTTGATCCCTTTCCAGTAATATCTTCTGTTTTTTCTTTTTAAAGAAAAAACACTCATATGTGCTCCAAATTGATGTTTAAGGTAAAAACTGGCCATAGTAGTTTAGAGCAGATTTCTCGAGTGTACGGGAACCAGGTAAATTTTTTGTTGCTGACATTTAGAACAAGCACTCTTTTCTTCTTAACTTTAAGCACATTGCAGTATGTATTGATTTATCTCAACATGCTTAGGCAGTGGTTGTAAGTATAGATCCTCGCCGGGTATATGTGAAAAATCCTGATGAAGTGGAGTTCAAGACAATTAAAGTTACAAAACCAGGTCCAATTAATTCTTAACATATCCTTTTTGCCCTTTAATATCTTGTTCAATGTTTGTTCCATCATTTTTTAAAGTAGTCTGATGTTTCCATATTCATTTTCAGTTTAACATATAGAGTTTAGTAAAGCAATCATAATGACTCTTCGTACTTTGGGTACAGGTCCTCATGGAGAAGAATATGCTTGGTACCAGTGCACTGTGAGTATGTTTTCCTTTATGAAAAATTGGTTCCCAATTTATTATTTTCTTTGTAGATATGAAGTATAAAATGGACATGAATCCGTCTTTGGTTACCATAAAATCCTGTTACACTGAGAACATAATAAGCAATAAAATATACAAGTTGTGGAATTTGCAGTAGTGTGGAAGAGATTAGGGTTTGGATACTTCTTTCCCCTATTTATAACTTAAAATAATATTTAAAAATCACATCTATTTCCTTGTAACCCATTAACCCTGGGAATCTACTTTCTGAAAGAAAATATTTTCCTAGAAAATAAATAAAATCTGACTAATTCAAGATAACAGTTTCTGACACTCCTCTAGATGGAGCAAATAACTTCTGCTTGTTACAAAATGTCTCACAATCCCCTATTTTAATCATAAGAAAAAAAAAGAAAATACAAAATCGGTCTTCATTATCTGCAACTTATCAATGCTTTATGACATTTATGTGATCTTTGACTCTTTGTGGCTTCAATTCTTGACGTTGCACTTGAATTGACCAGCGACTGTCTCTGTGGAAGGGAAGACTGCTTATCTAAGGCAGGGAGGCTTACTTTGATCAACACTTGCAAAAGTGGCATCACCTCCTATTTCCTTTCCTTCACTGCCCAGCAAGTATCGCTGCAAAGATTGAGAAGAGCATGTGAAACCTCCTATGGTGCGTCTCCAAAATTGGTTTCAAGCATCATCTTGTAAAATGGTCAGCTATATTCCAGCAAAAGTCAATTACAATGATGAATCAAGTGTTGTTGGTGAAATGGTGTTGGAAGTTTCACTATAGTGAATCCATTGGAGAAGCGTTGTTTCTGTGAAGATCAGGCTGGGCAAAAACAAGTGGTGGGAGGGGAGAGGACAACATTGCTAGAGTCTCCTCACTTTGGCATTATCTAGCTCAACTTTTCCCTAAAATCTCCTCTGCTCTCGGATTTCAGGTGGGTCATGGAAACACTGTTCGTTCGGGCACAACATTTGGCTGGGTTAGTAGGCCTTGAAAGATCAATTTGCTAGCCTCTTTCCCCTTGCTAGACATCTGGACTGCCTTATTGCTGACTCCATTCTTAATGGAGATTGTAACTACATTTCCTGGCTCTTGGGCTTTTTACAGAGGGCTTAATGATGCTGAGGCAGAAGCTGCATCTAGTCTCTTGCAACAACTAAGCAATCTCTATCTCAAATGGAATCTAGAGGACCCCGCCCCCCACCGTACCCTACCCCCGCATTTGTGCAGTAGTGTCAGATGGTGACTTCTCTATTGCCTTTTGCTTTCGCTTCCTTTCTAGTGGTTTGGGTGACAGGTTGGACAGCTCTTCCATCTCTTGGCCCTTTCTGCTCCTCATAAAATTAAATTCCTCATTTGGAGCATGTTGAAGGGTAGAATTTTCGCTCTTGACGATCTCTGGAAGAGAGGCACCCCCATCTCCTATCTTACTTGTCTGTCCTGCTGCCTCTATGATGAAGATTATCTGCTGTTTTCACCTGCATGAGATTTCACAACCTGTTTTGTATCAGTTACTGCCTCCTGACCTCTTTGGCTGAGCTTATGTCTCAGTCCCTCAGCTTTCTTCTGCCTAAGCTTGGCAAAATCATGCTAAAAGTCTGCACTGCCTACATCCCTTGGTTGATCTGGCTTGAGTGTAATTAGAGGCACTTTTAGCGGAAGTCTCTCAATTGGATTCAGTTATCTATCGTGCTGTCAACAACATTACTTCCTGGATCTGTATGCATAAGGAATTTCTGTTATTTGAAGGAGGCTATGCTAAGGATGATTATTTGCGGATTGCTGCTCTATCGGCGCCCAACCATTTTTGTCTTCAGCATTGGATCTTCCCTCCTCAGGACCGCATTAAATTAAATTTTGGTGGCAGTTCCCTCTAGAACCCAGCCATGTTGGCTCTGGTGGTTTTTTTGTACATAAGCAATGTGGATGTCATCCTTTTGTTACTGGTCCATTGGTCACCCCTGATTCCACCTATATTGAGTTGGTTGTGCTTGTCCATGGTCTGAGGATTTTCAGAGACAGATGGCATGGTCCTCCAGATTGTTGAAGGGGACTCCCTCATCAGCATCAATTGGTGCCAAAAGCATGCTTCTCCTCCTTGGTGATTCCAGCAACTTTTCTTTAAAGCTATGGACCTTGCTTTAGATGTACTTGATTGGTCATGTTTGGAGACCAGCCAAAGAGGCTAACTCCCTTACTCGTGAGGCGGTTTCTCTCCAATCCCTCATTCTAAGGGACCCCTTGCTATTTAGCTATTTTGCCTTTGGGCCTTCTTAATGAAGACTTGCTTTTTTCGATTAAAAAAAGAGAGGATATCTTGAGGTTGCCCTTGTAGAATGGTTCTTCAACTTACTCAATATGCTTATACTCTTCTGCTCCTTATGTTGGGGAGTACATGCCAATTATCTCCATTTGTATGTAACAAAAATTCTAGATTCTTCAACATTCAATTCCTTCCATCTATCCCTGAAGAACTAACTACCTTATGATGTTCAATTGGACACAACATATAGAAGAACAAAATCTAAAAAGACAAGGTCTCTCACATAGCTAGAGGGCACAACCCAAGAAATGGGTAGAAGAAATATGAGTGATACAAATAAAAAAAATCTTAATAGACACATTATATGATTTCAAACTTGAACTAGTGATAACAATCACTAAGTAGGAAAAAACTTGAAATTAATATGTAGGAACACTCTCATTCACATGAAGTCTTTCGTGTAGAGAGCACCCATATTGGGCGAATTAGAGTTCACACTAAGTCACAACCACCTATGGCAATAGAAAACTGCCGATTTTGAAGTACAACACAATGTCATTAAGGACAAAATCACTTGTATCACCAACCTAATAAAACCAGCCATTGGAACTCAAACCAGGGATTAACACTCAGTTCCCAAAGCACAAGGGAAATTTCCCCAGCACAAAGTTTGAATGATGCAAAGTAATTAAACATTTGACCTGTAAACAAAGAGTTCCAAGAACAAAACATAAGGATTGGTCTTACCAAAACGGGTGTTGAGATAGACTGGGAGACATGTAATAGAAAAATATTCAATGAATATAAAGATCTACAAGAGTTGACTAATCTATGACCCAATTGCATGAAAATAAGACACTTTTAGTTTGCTGACTGTTGTCGGTATTGGTTCATATGATGAAGAATTTGAATTACTTTAAAAAATAAAACATATAATGGCCCTAATATCTTCATCTTATCTTCCTATTGATTCCCCATTACCCTTTTATTATTTTGGCTGCCTTTCTCCTACCATCCTTTATTTGACTCTCGTTTACCCCCTTTGGCCAACCCTTTTTGGTACTTTGCTATGGTTGGTCTTTTTTATATATGGGTATTTTAAATCCTTATAGCCTTTTATTGGTACTCGTGGGTCTTTTATCGCCGTCTTGTGAATGACATGCATCACCCACTCTACTTTTTATTGGTACCCTTGGGTCTTTTATCGCCGTCTTGTGAATGACAGGTATTACCCGCTTTAGTAATTATTATCACTATGTTTGGTCGATATTCTTTGAAGTTGGTTTCGACTTATATTTTATCACCCATTTCTACCCTTCGAGAGTCGGTGCCTGGTGTTGGGACACCGTGATGGAGGAGCTTATTACTACATCTATGTTGTTTGGTTCAAGCTGGGATCACTACTATTACCTCCCAGCTTGAGGGTATTGGAAGATATGATGTAATTAGAGTGGCACTGATGTAATTAGTTTATGATTTATGTCTCTTATTCACTCTTACTAGGGTGAAGGGTATTCTTGTAATATTAGTACTTTTGATATCTATAAATACAACTTAAGGGGGTCTTCCTCCTCTTTTATCTAAATTCGTCACTCTTCCTCTTCTCCTCCCAAAACCTTCTCTCCACAACTCTTCTTCTTCTTTTCACACTTTAATCCTCTTCTATTGTGATTATACATCATGGAGTTCTAAGTTTCAACAAATTGCATGAAAGGGTTTGATTGGAGAGTATATGGAAATCCTTAGAGTAGAAGACCGAGGAATAAGAAGAAGAAACCATGTGGGCTATAGTGATGCACGGACTCCCAATTGAAAGGTTACTTTTTTCCAAGTTTTGAATATAATGTCTTACTAAGACAAAGGATGAAGATTTACCAATAGGAAAGAAAAGACACCACTCATTTTTACAAAAAAAAGATGGGGAATATGATATCATTTGTGGAGAACTCCAACTAAGGTCAAAGTTGTCGCTATAGATTCAAGATCTAAGGGAGAGAAATCAATGAAAACAAATATGGTCAATGGGGAGAAAAAACCCAGAAATTTACGACACCAAATATCTTTTTACTAAGAATAGCTTTTTATGAAGAATAACAGCTAATAGGAAAATGAAGAATAGATGGAACAACATCTCTATGAATTGATCCAGTCAATTCATAGATCTGACCATATCTAATATCATGTGGAATTTGCAGAAGATGTATGAGAGAGATTAAGGTTTTTAGAGATCCCTCTCTCCTATTTATAACTTAAAACGACTTAAAACAACGTTTAAAATTACACCCGTGTCTCTGCTACCAGTAAATCATAGAAATCTAATTTCTGAAGGAAAATATTTTTCTAAAAAAAAAACAAAACCTAATTAACTCAAGATAACGACTTCTAACGTAAGTTATCACTTATTCTTTAATCTTGTGGCTAGCATGGTAAATCTTTTACAGAATTTAAAGAAAACAAAAACCTAAATTCTTGGCAATTTAGATGTAAATTTTGTAGTGTTATTGTGTTTTCTGAGGGTTTGATATTTATGCAGGTAAATGGTGGACGTGAGGGTCGGCCTATTGGAGCTTATGAGCTTGCAAAAGCTGTTGAAGAGCTAGGAGCCGGAGAAATACTTCTGAACTGTATTGACTGTGATGGTAATAGAATTTTAGATCTTGCTTGAATGTAACCTTGCTTGCTTTTCACATTCTATCCAGTGCATTTTAGGTTGTCTTTGAAAAACTTTAACTGGTAGATAGGCTTCTTTAAATTTGCTTTCAATTTTACAGGATAAGTTGTGGGTGTCTGTTGATAGATTACATGCGACTGTGCAGGTCAGGGACAAGGATTTGATATTGACTTGGTCAAGGTGGTATCTGATGCTGTGATGATACCTGTGATAGCGAGCAGTGGTGCTGGTGCTGTGGAACACTTCTCAGAGGTTTTCCAGAAAACAGGTGCTTCTGCTGCCCTTGCTGCAGGGATTTTCCATCGGAAGGAAGTAAGTCTCATTTGTCTGTGGTTGTGATGACCAGAATTTATTGTTTCACTTTCTGAACTATGCCTGTTCCTTAGGAATTGTGCCCGACTCCTTATACCCTTTTTTTTTTCCCCACATTGTCTAGAAATAAAAAATGAAATAACTATCAGGGCCAATGATGCCAATCCTTAGTTTATTTGCATTTTTTCTTTTTATCTAGTTTGAGTCAGCAATGCACATAACAGTTTCCTTTTTGTGTAAAAAATTTGATTCGATGGATGTTTGACGTATCCACCATGTTATAACTTTTACTTATATTAGTAGGAATACTTCCAAGTTGATAAGGATTAAAAAAAGTTGTTGTTTTGTAAAGATAAACAATAGGTTTCCTATGTGGTTAGTTACTTTGGGTAAAATCAGGCTCAATCTTAACGTGGTGTCAGAGCAGGATGTCTGCCTATTGGGCCCAGTTTATACTTCATTGAGTTTGTATATCGTTTGTGTTTTCCACTTCTCACTTTTCAGGCCTGTTATCCATATGTGTAAGCCTGGACATGAGGAAGAGTGTTAATAGGAATACTTTCAGATAGATAAGTGGTAAGAAAAGTTGTTTTATAAAGAATAAGCCTTTTAAGTGGTTAGTCAGTTGCTTTATGAGGTTAAACAATAAGTCTCTTAAGTGGTTAGTCACTTTGTGAGGGAACCAGACTCGATCTTAACAACTTAAACACTTTTTTTTTTTTTTTTAAGAAAGAGCAACTTAAACCCTGGAAAACCTTTACAAGCAAACATGTTTTTTTTTTTTTTTTAAGTTTTATTCTGGAATGTTGTACTCCAGATTTGGTGAGTCTCGAACTGAGGACCCAGCTCTAGAAATCGATCGCCCAAATGTGGCCATGGAGAAAAGACCCAACTGATGTTTTTTTTTAGATTTTGGTGAATTCTGGGGATAAAATCTTCCATATATGTTATAGTTCAGCTGGATAATTTTCCATCTGTGCTGAAGTAAGAAACAAGTGTGAACCTAGAAGCTTCTGTTCCACAATCTTATTGGTGCAGTTAGGTCAGGGAACTAATTTGCTTGGGTGGCCGTGCAGGTCCCAGTTGTGTCTGTGAAGAAGCATTTGTTGGAAAAAGGCATTGAGGTTAGACTTTGATGCCTGATAAAAACAATGGAAGGACTAGTTCCATTTGCATGTCTATTCTTCTGCTGGAGCATAAACATTTCGTAGTTTGTAACTCTCCGTTGAATTCCTAGCTATTATTCATATACTGTTCTTAAACCTGTAGATCTTAAGATTCTGACTGATTATTGTTTTTCATACGAGTTTAGTCATTTGAAAGTTGTAAACTGGGGAAATTGCTAATGCTAAATCCATTTCTGTGGGATTTCAAGTCGGACAGCGGCAATGCAGTGACGTATGACATGGAACTTAATGGATGCTATACGTATCCAAGATAAAATTTCCTCCCGTTTATCTTTTGACCAAATTCCTTACTTTATTAAAAGAAAACCTTATAACTAGGAAACAGACTAGCTTTTTCTCTTTCTTTCCTTTTTGTTTTTCCCAATGTTTCCCTTGTGCCAAACAAGAGAACAGCTTTTCTCCCTGATTCCTTTACTTTTCACTTATGTTGCCAAACAAGAGAACAGCTTTTCTCCCTGATTCCTTTACTTTTCACTTATGTTGCCAAACAAGGCCTGAGGGCTTAAGAGTTAGAAGAAGTGAAGAGGAGAGGATAGATAGAGAAAGTCAGATGGAGAGATCTTGTATACGTATAAACTGTTAAATGGAGATAGAAAGGGAAAGGGCAGGTCCTCTCCTCCTGCTTTGTTTCCATTAATGGAGAAGGGTCTCCCACCTCCCCCATGCGATGTTTAAAACACAGCTTTTCAAATATTGTATTTTCATATGCAGTTGACTAGATTGCAACGCCTTTTAATTCAAAATTTATTAAATAATTAATAAAGATATAGCAAATCCTAACAAATGTAGAATAATAAAAAATATATCTTTTAATTAATTATTTAAATAAATTTTAAAATAAGGGGCCAATGTCTTTGCTCAGCAGTGAAGTACACCTTGGGGAGGCCACCATGTGAAGGAAGGGAGGGGGAGGGTGATAGAGATAAAGATAAAACTGATAGAATTTAAGATTGTCTCAAATTGTAACTCTAAAACAATATAAACTCTCTTAGTAAAAATGTTTATCGTGCAATTTTTTTATCTCTTTGTAACCTATAAAAACCAGTATTGATGAATGTAAAGGATTAAGAAATTATTCATTATTCATATTCTACATGGTATCCGAGATTTCGATCTTCAATCCCTCTTCCCGAAGTTGAGGACTTGATTGGAGCTCTCTTTTGCTCGTTGCCACAACTTGTCTCTATAAACTGTTAAATGGAGATAAAAAGGGAAAGGACAGGTCCTCTCCTCTTGCTTTGTTTCCATTAATGGAGGAAAAGGGTCTCCCTCCCTCTCCCATTCGATGTTTCAAACACGACTTTCTCAAATATTGTATTTTCATATGCAGTTGACTAGATTGCAACACCTTTTAATTCAAAATTTATTAAATAATTAATAAAGATATAGCAAATCCTAACAAAGGTAGAATATTGAAAAATATATCTTTAATTTATTTATTTAACTAAATTTTAGAATAAGGGGCAAATCTCCTTGCTTGGCGGTGAGGTACACTTTGGGGAGGCTACCATGTGAAAGGAGGGAGAGGGAGGGTGATAGAGATAAAGATAAAACTCATAGAATTTAAGATTGTCTCAAATTGTAGCTTTACAGCAATGTAAACTCTCTTAGTAAAAATGCTTATCGTGCAATTTTTTTATCTCTTTGTAACCTATAAATACCTGTATTGATGAATGTAAAAGATCGAAAAATTATTCATTCTTCTTATTCTATATGGTATCCGAGCTTTCGATCTTCAATCCCTCTTCCCGGAGCTGAAGACTCGACTGAAGCTCTCTTTTGCCCGTTGCTGCAACTTGTCTCTATTCCCATTCACGCACCCTGTGGAAAACTCTATTTTTTTGTCGTCCCCCCCACCCCATGCACCCGACCTCCTCTATTTAGCTCTTGCCGAGCCACCACTGTCGACGATCCAGCCGTCGCCATAGCCCCATTGCCCTGAAGACTGTCGACAACATCTCGCCGCTGCCACCATCAACTGTCGAGCCTTTGTAATCGTCGACATAAGCTCGTCATCGCCGTCGCTTTGCCGTCATCGTAGGCCATCTCACAATCGCCACCATCGGCAATATTGTGCGCCCTCCCGTTGTTGCCGCTGCCGCCGTCACAAGTATTCTTCTTATCTATCATCTACCGAGTCTCTGCAACCATTGACAATAGCTTGCTATCACCATCACCTAGCTGCCACCGTGAGCCGTCTCACCGTTGGCAGTGCCACACCATCGAGTGCCCGCCCAACCTTCGTCGCTAGGGGTGGAATTGAGCCGAGCCGAGCCTGAACCTGCCTATGTTCGAACTAGCTTTATTTAAATATTTCAAACTCGAGCTCGAGCCTAATAATTTTAACCGAACTCGAGCTTAAAACATTCATTTAAAACTTTTCAAAAAATACATGTCTCGAGTTCGTGCTCCAACATACATTTAAAAATTTTCAAAAAATACATGTCAAATAAATTGTATATAAAATTATGTATACATTTTACATAAAATTGGGAATGACCTCTATTTAAATTGGCATAAGGGTGGCATCGAATCCACCTGAGTCCGAACCTTGTTCTAGTCGAGCTTGATTTAAATATTTCAAACTCGAGCTTGAGCCGACCGTAGCTTCGAACCTAAAATTGTAATCGAACTCGAGCCTAATAATTTTAACTGAGTTCGAGCTCGAGCTCTACCCGAGTTTGAGCTTAACCTACATTTAATACTCTATATAAAATATATGTCAAATAAATTATATATAAAATTATGCATACATTTAAAAAAAAAGAATGATAGGGGACGTTCAGGATTGAATTTCAATAATGGAATAAAATGCACTAATATTAATCTTTTTTACTCCAAATGTTGTCTAGCTTGTGTTGTAATTTTTGAACCTGGCCTTAAATTTACTATGGCCTCCTTAGTGCCCTTGGTTGAAAATTTATATTCTAGGAAAAAACTAGAAATGTTTTTCCTATGATACATTTTTCCAAAAAAAACCTTTAAATAAAATCCTATTACTATTAGTGATTTATTATAAAATTAAAAGAAATATTTAAAATTTTTTTTAGGAAAGTTAAATGGACCTCTTATTGCCTCTTCTAGGGAAATAAATAAAAATTAATAATCAATCTAATATATTACTATACTTATTAATAAATTTTTAATCAAATAAAATATCAAACACAAAATTGCAATGAAAATTGCCTGATGCTAAAAGTATTACAACATCAACTGTGAAATACTTATTGAAAAATTTTCTATACAGTTTTCTAGCCCATCTTGGCAGAAAAATCTTATTTAGAAAAATATATGAATTTTTTAATAAGAATTTTCAATTAGAAAAATGTTTACAAAAAACATGAGACATTAATAGTCCCTAGAAACTTATTTATACTAAAATGTATTTTCAATTTCTTCAAGAGCCATGAGGAAGGAGAGTTTAAGGAATTTTTTTTTCACTTTATAATCTCGCTAGAGCGAATCATCTTCGCGCACGCGGGGGGGGGGGGAAGTTATTTCACCCCCGAACTTAGGTATCCGTCGAGACGACACAAAGGAAGGGGGTTACGACACCGGCATGGACTTGTCGTGGGGGATGACGGCTATGACGGAAGCGGCGGTGACAGAAGCAGGGGTGATGGAAACAGAGGCGAAGGCGAGGGGAGGAAGAAATCGAACGGACGGCCACAGAGGCTATCGGCGAGCAGCTGTTGACAACGACAACAGAGGACAGGAGGGGCTCGACGGTGATGAGAGGAGGAAATTCCCCCCTCGGTCTCGGTCCCGATCCCGACTTAGATCGTCAATGAGCCGACTCGCGAGCCAAACCTAGATTCGTTAATTTAAATGAGCTGATCCCGGATCTCGAACTCGGCTTGAGATTCAAGGATACCGAATCGAACCGAGTCGGTAGTGAGCCGAACTCGAGCCGCTCGTGAGCTGGGTCGGTTCGAAGCCACCCCTAGTCGTCGCCGCCACATGTATTCCCCTTCCCTCTTCATCTTCTCGTGTTTTATTTTTTTCCGACCTTCGGTTTAATCGAGGTCTAAATTCAATTGAATTCGGGAAGAAGAAGAGAGCGAACGTGTGACTCTCACATGTGCTACTGAAGAAAAATTAACCACTACAAGCTGATTTTATACTCATGGCTACTAAAGATACTCAAATCACTATTCCCAATGCCCATGACCCAACCACACCGCTTACGATACTCCACATCCACAATTCTATCAAACTCAACTCCACCAATTATCTTTGTTGGAAGCTTCAGATGGAGGCTATTCTTATTGGTTATGAACTTTACAAGTTCGTTGATGGTTCTTATCTTGCAACTTCAGTCACAAAGGTAGTCAATAATCTTGCCACTCCCAATCTCGCATATCTTACATGGCTTCATCAGGATAAGCTGATTTTTGGTGCTATTGTCTGTTCTCTCATGCCATTTCTTTTTCCGCTTATCACTCAATCAAGAACCTCACATGAAGCCTAGAATAATCTGGCTAATACTTATGCTCGGCCTTCTTGTGGTCACATCAAACAGATCAAGGAGCAACTCAAACATACCTCTAAGGGGTCTCAAACAATTTTTGAGTATATGTAGTTTATTAAAACATGTATTGATGAATTTGCAGCCCTAGGAAAACCTATGGATCTAGAGGATCTCATTGAGAAAATTTTGGATGAGCTCGACGATGGTCGTGACAAGAACTCTCACTACGTATCCATCAAGCTCACTCCTCTCCACTTCCAGCATCTGCAAATCCTGCCAATTCTCGCTCCAATTCTAG
Source organism: Aristolochia californica (assembly GCF_029961685.1). Taxonomy (NCBI): domain Eukaryota; kingdom Viridiplantae; phylum Streptophyta; class Magnoliopsida; order Piperales; family Aristolochiaceae; genus Aristolochia; species Aristolochia californica. The sequence goes on from NW_027181770.1 coordinate 49,614,445, forward strand.
CAAGTCAGGTAATCGTAATCATTGACAACAAGGGGTGCCCTCCTTCCGACCACAACCAGGTATTGCCTTAGGTCTCCATAACATTGTCAATCTGGATGGTTGATCTCAGCCTTGACCCTAACTAGGTCATTGCCAGTTGTGCCAAGAAAAGGGCACACCATTCCACAATGTCCTGTCTTTTGCCAGATGCAACAACCTCTGCCTCATTCCCAGGCTCATCACTATCCCTCTCATTGACAAGCTCGCCCTTTGGCATCATGGCAACCATGAGCACATCTTGCAACCACCAACTCTCCTACTTGTTTTTTTGGCTTCTGGATCGTAGAACATCACACTATGATACCACCGATTGGAGTAATCTATCTATTCATACTCCTTATGATGGCACTAACGACATTATGATTGGTGATGGCACGGGTCTTCCTATTACTCATACTGGTTACAAATCTCTCTCTATTCCCTCATGCAAAATTTTCTTAAATAATGTTTTTTGTGTTTCTACCATGCAAAAGAATCTTATTTCTATTTCTTAATTCTGTCAATCTAATCATACTTCCATTGAATTTTTACATACCTCTTTTCATGTGAAGGATCTTTGTGTTAGGACGCCCTAATTCCAAACTAATGAGAGAAATAATAGTAAACGCGAAAGAAGGGGAAAACAAGCATGGAAAAACAACAAGATTTATACAGGTTTGCCTCAAGGTGAGACTACATCCTGTCTTCCGCCGCTGTAGTAATCCACTATAAAGATGAAATAGTTTACAAGAGAAATCACACACACTTACAGGTGTTTTCTCTAACCTCTCTCGGGCTACAACTCCAACTCCTTCTCGGTGATGATAAAACCCTAATAGTGGTACCTCTCAATTATGAAGAGAAAATTAGGGCAACCACAATACAAGAGTAAAATTTCTAAACTACCATCAATGAAACAACAGTTAATATATCGTGGACCAGAAGGGGGCTCCGCCCCCACACCCTCGGGAGGGGGCTTCCAAACCCCCTTCCAACCCCTACGAGGACCTTACCACGAAGGTCGATCTATGTATCGACTCAGCGTAGGGCGTTAATTAGGATCCACAACTTAACACTTCGTACGGGGCAACCCTTTTTGAGGGTTGAACTAAGGATGGTGTGCATGAATGGCCATCATCCCAAGTCCAGTCTCCACCAATATATGTTTTTTCCAGTGTCAAGACCACTTTGTCTATGTGGCATCATCGTTTAGGTAGTCCATCATCTCCAATTCTCTGGCACATCGTGTCCACTTTTCAGTTAGATTTATCGCACCCTCTAAATTTTAATTTTACTTATAATTCTTGCCAATGCAATAAATGTAAAAAATTACCATTTTCCCACTCCACTCTCGTCTTCCCCTCTTGATATTCTATTCTCGGATGTCTAGACCTCACTGATTTATTCTATTGATGATTTCAAATATTCTGTCATTTTTGTTGTTCACTTTACAAAGTATATATGGTTTTACCCTCTCAAATAAAAATCACATATATTTGATACCTTTATCCGATTTAAATCTTTTGTTGAAAACTTCTTTGGTAAACGGATCAAGACACTCTATTTTGATAATGTGGGGGGAATACAAAGCAATGTCCTCTTTTCTTGCGACCAATGGCATCTCTCATCTTACGTCTCCTCTACATACACCTGAACACAATAGGTATTTTGAACGATGACATCGTCATATTATCGTAACAGGTTTGTCTCTTTTTTTCTTGCTTCCATACCTCTTTCTTACTGGTCATATGCCTTCTCCACTATTGTCTATCTCATCAACCGTCTACCTACACCCACACTTAATCTTCTTTCACCATATGCCAAATTTTTTGGCAACCCTCCTAACTACTCTAAACTCCGCAATTTTGGTTGTCTCTATTATCCATTGCTCCGGCCATACTCCTCCCATAAACTCACTCCACATTCCTCTCCTTGTGTTTTTCTAGGATATTCTACCACTCAAAGTGCACAAGTTCATTTGAGATTTGGAGGTTATTCGTTGTTCATTCCCTAAAACAAACAACATTCAATTGCTCTAGAGACATGTACAATGCACCCCTCTGATTGGTGGAAAGAACCGAAATTTATTTTCCATTCTTGTGACAACTGAGAGTGGAACCCGAGCGTAGAATAGAGGATGAATTTCCTATCACTTGACTATGTTTTACTTTCAATCTTAATCAACTGAACACAATTATGTCCTTTGAATTGCTAAAATTTGTCTCGTCCATTTTTGTCCATTATTTGTGTAGTGCTTCTCATGTTCTCCCCTAATTTTAACTTTCTGTAATGCCTTTGCTCATTTGCCAAACACTTTCCAAATGATTCAACAAAAAAAAGCACTTTATTATCTTCTTCTTGTTAAAGTTTTTTTGGAGAGGCATTTGAAGAATTAGAAGAGCTACTACACAGAGAATCCTTTTTGGACATTCTATACACGACCAAATGTAGTGTACTATTTTTTATGTCTATTTGACAAACTATGGTTTCCTTAAATCTAGAACTCACCCGAACAAGGAATCTTTTGGAGCTTCCAAACATCTAAACAAGGGGCTACCACAAAGAAGCCTTGCATAAGGTACATGTGATGATTACTGGAAGTAATGCTTAAAAAAAAAAGAACAGTGTTTTTCCAATAAATAAAGCATTGAATTTCTAACTTGAAGTATATTTTTTGGAAGTGCAAAAGCAATACAATTGAGTTACCCGTTAGGTCCGGTGATGATCAACCTTTGGGGGGAACGGAGGGGGGAGCGGGTTAGATAGGTTTGTTAAACTTTACTTCTAATTTTACTCTTTTTTAATCTATATACTTGATTTGTGATTATATTTTTAATTAATCTAATATGCTTAATTGATTTAAAAATTAATTCATAAGAAAATATAAGCAAAATTAGTGTAGAAGCAATTAAACACTACTCACATATTGGGTTTATAGTCGTTCATAACCGTATATTGGATTGCTAGTCTATTGCAAAGTATTTTACACCTTGGACTTCTCCTATATTAATGTAACCAAATGGTACTAATAATAGATTACCTCTAAGGTTAATTACATAAGCACATCTTCACATTTGCAACAACAAATACGACACACAACCTAGATCCATAAATGAATTACCTAATAGCTAACAAGGCAATCTAGCCTTTACAATAATAGCTCACTAGATATACCATGTCTAGACCCAAGAATGAGATTTTCAATATTTTGCATGCACAAGGATTTATAGCTTAGCAACAACTGTAACAAGGCTTCACAACCTTTTTCCATTTAAAATATAGTAGCCAAATAAGCAGAAGCATAGATCTGAAAAAGATTGAGCAACAACTAATCCACAACAACACCGACTTCTCTTAAACAAGTTGAGATGAGGGCAGTCTAACATGGCAAAGGTTCAACCCAATTTGTAGGGGTTACTTGCTTACACTTTAACTCGTGGAGATGTCTCTTCAATTGGTAGACTTTGTAATTCAAACACAAATAGATAGATACACCAATTGTAAGTACCTATTCAATGTAATAACATCTTAATGGTTCTTAAATGACCAAATTTTAAAATATAATCTTGATGAGAATCAGATTAGTTTTCAAACAAGGGTCATCAAACAAAGCAACTCAACTCAAATATGATTTCAAAAATACAAGCTTGCTAGGTAGTGATCTAAACATAATAACTTGAGTTTAGATTTGCTAAACCAAGATCAATCAATTTAAAGTATAAGTTCAGTGATGCTTGAATTTTTAAAATAGCCTCCCAAATATTTAATGTTGTGCAAATATCTTCTTTTCAAATGCCCTCAAAAGTCAATATGCTAGATATAAGAGCATAGATTCTAGCAAAAAGATGTTAAGCAAACAAAGATTTCAAAATATAAGGTAACTCTTTTGTAAATTATTTTTCAAAAACTCAAATCCAATCTCCAGATACGTTTTTAGTGTATGTGTGCTTTGGAGCTGGGGCAACCTTAGGGGTTGACCAAGTAAATCTTCAGGCAAAATCGACTTAAATAGATGTGTTCTCAATGTTAAAAACTTGAATTGTTAAGATTAAAAGTTACTTTTTATGCTTTCAAATCTCAAAGAAACCTCTATTAAAAAATGATAAAATTCTTGATATTTTCGTGATGAGCTATTATTATGTAGATGGCTCACAAATTTTTGTGGGCTATCTTGGTCGATTTGAAACCTTCAATGTTCACTTTGCAACTTTTCTAGAATACATTGTTCAGATGGTTGTGGACCAATTGGACAATATTAATTCAGCTCCTCTTCCTTCTCTACTGGACATTTGGCTTCTTTACTTGCAACACATTTTCTCTTTCATCTCTCGTTGGATGGTGTCTCATTCGGACAATTAGCCTGCAAATCACTCCTATTTTCTTTAGTCTAGTCGATCATCTAGATGAACAGTAACTTATAGTACTTCGCCTCTCTCATGTCCAATCAAACGAAGCAATCCAATTGGGTGGTCTTCTTGCATGACTTTGTTTTCTTCTTCTCCTTTTTTACATTCATTGGGTGTTGAATTTCTTGAAATCAAAAAAATTATTGATTTACACTGAGCCTCTATTTATAATAGAGAAAACACTTCGAATCATAATGAAATTAAACAACCCAAGTCCCAATTACACCTAAAATAGAATTCTTCATTAGAATCAAAGTAAACAATTATTTAAAGATAAATCTTAGCACAATTAAATAACTCTTAACAAAGTAAAAATCTGAAAATACTAAACTTCCTCCTTGGCTACATCTCCTTCCCATGAGACACCTTTCCTTGAGATTCGTGTAAGACATCCATATTTATTCTTTAACTCTCCCCTTAACCTAGAGTTTGTAACTTCAGCTTGCAAAACAAAAAATTTTGGTCTTCAATGTTGGTCTTCAATCTTCATTAGCTAAAAAAATTCTTAATAGATCGTAATTTGTTAGATTCTACGATTTCATGCCTATAAGAGCTTTGAATAGAAGAAAAGAAGAAGGAAGAAAGAGAAGAAGAGAAGATGGAGAGAGAAGCTTGTTGGAAGATGGGCTCAAGCCCGCACAAACAAGGAACTGAGTTAGAGGAAGATGGACATGTTGCCGGTGTTTTTGGTGGCCTTGTTCTTGCTTTCGGGTTTGAGAGTCCAACTAATTACCATCAGAACACCAACATAAAGATGTAGTGCATCTTCCAGGAGATACCGTCCATAACCTCTTCTAGTTGAAACAATGCAACAAGATTTTTGAGTCCTTGGTAACCATGGCTAGCTAATCCTTCTCCAGATTCGACTCAACAATCTTGATATGAGACACTATTGGTTTATCAAATTGGAGCTGAAATGGGATACTCATTGCTTTGATCTCGTTGACTTCTATTGCGTAAAGAAGATGTGACCTTGGTAGGCGGAGACTAGAGGAGATGATTGAAGTTCCAGAGTTGGCAAAGAGCCCACACAAAGTTTCCATTGTTGTCTTGATTGGAACTTTGCTGTCTTCGTTGGCTATCATCGTTGTTCGAAAAGATCACGACTCAGTGCCACCGAATCATTGTTCTCAACCTTGCTTTGTTCCTCACTGGAACAGATTAATCATCTTGGCATTATGGCTTATTCTATTGCCTATTCGGTTACTGCTATTTATGCAGCCATCCTATGACTCCATTCTTGACATTGAAGGAAGTTTATTTTTGAAAAATTATCCAAGGTTGTATCTTTCGTTTCTACTGTCTAATAATCACTCTACTGAACCATGCTGACTGCTGCTGATTTCCCATAATTCTTGCTCGTCTCTTCATTGTTTGATTTCCATCCTAGAAGCTACTATTTTTTGGAAACTAATCTGTTGCTGCATTGGTGAACAGTTTCCGAGTTTTCATCAATCGGTATGCTCTGTTAATCTACTATCAGTCATGGTCTGATTATTGCCGAAGTTCATTGCTCCCAATATGATTGAATTACTATTCCAAGTTATTACTGTTTCCAAAACCGATCAGAACCCGAGGAGGTCCGTGTTCTCTGTTGTGAATAATATTCCCGTTGTTGTTGCCGGAGAAGACGGCTCTGCTATGAGACTCTGCCGAGTCCTGTTTCCAGTTTCTATTTCTGCTTGTTGGGAGAGAAGAGAGGTGTTGTTATTTCTGGGTATGGTTTAATCAACCATGGTTCCGCAAGCGAGTATTTAATCAGCCGAGTCAACCTAGCGAACTAGCGAGTCTGTTTTGTTTTGCCAGGTTAGCTAAGGTCAACTATGATCCGGGTCAACCAAACTCGGCCACTTACTCCCTGCTTTTGTTATACAAGTCCGGGTGCCGAGTTCTATTCTGATTTCTCCCGTGACTCGACTATATTGGTCTAATACCTGACTCGGGTTGACTCGGTTGCTTACCTCTGTCTGACTATGCCTTGTCTCCGGCTGGAGTATTATCTTGAATCAATTTATAGCTTATTACTTGGTCAACATGTTATTTGGTGCACAACTTTTTGATGGACTCTCAATGGATTATTACATATGTCATTTCTAAGAACTTTTGTTATAATGTGGGACCCCACAAGCCAGTGGGACCCACTGTGAGCTCAAGAGGTGTCAACTAGAGTCCTCATACAAAGTGGCTCTTGCTAAGAGATAAGGAACATGTGCTAGAATTAAATAGAAGATTTGAAGGTCACGTGGGACCCACAGAGATACCATGAGCTGATATCTCTATCTACATGAGCCGGAAGATCATGTAGAACCCAAAAGATAAGACTAAGAGCTGGCTCTCTAGCTTGATTCATGTCCTTAAAGAAGGTGTTTGTAGTTGAGTTAAATTAGTCTCTTAAATAGATAATGTAATCTTATCATGATAGGCTTATCTTGGAGAGTTCTAGTTGGAATGCAATTAGGAGTCCAAAAATTACTTGTACATGGACTCTATCACCTCTTCAACTATAAATAGAGATTGTAACTCGGAATTCATCAAGCAAGGTTCTTAGTTTTTTTTCTTCTCTCTCGTGTGAAGTGTTCTCTCTCTACGCTCTTTTATTTTCTTTCTCTTCTCTCTACCTGAGATCTCTTCTCTTTTTCCTTTTTTTTCTTTCTCTCTCCCCTTGCTTGATGTATTATTCATTGGATCCTATATTCAACATCGTATCAGAGCTACATATTTAGGATCCCCATTATGCTCTATGAAGATATGATTAAAAGCTGTTCATAGAAGGCTCCTTATGAAGCAAGATTGTAGCTCAAGAGACAAGTATTTATTTATGATATTATTAATTTTATGCTACTAGTTTTTGGTATTAAAAGGTGGTTTAGAGATGTCATTATGCATGTTTTCATCTTATGAAATTATGATAATATATGAATCTTTGATTAGAAGAGATTATCAAGGAAGTTTTTGTCGGTTTGCACAATACCTTGACCGAGACAAGTGCATATTGGATTTTTTTTTAATAAATCTGTGGGAACAAGATTCCAGAATAAAGAAAGACGATGTTGAGCCTTTTATGAGTCATTATCCATTAAAATTAATTACTTAGTGTTTATGCTAAGCATCTCCATTAACCGAGTTGGTTAAAGCCTTCAACTTGGTTATATTTTGATTACTTGATTGGAGAACTATTTTACTTGATTTGCCTACTATGGCTGAATATAATATGAGTCACAAGAGTGAGATACTCAAAATCATCACTGTACCCTTATGGGGGGTATCAAATTTTATGAATTGGTCCATATTGGTTCATCGATTTCTTATCACAAAGGACCTAGTTGGTCATCTCACCAACCGTGGACCACATATTGATGAAGATGATATATTCTATACCAAATTGTTAAATGAGAATACATTGGTTATTAGTTGGCTTGTCAACAGTATGGAAGAACATGTCTCCAATAATGTCATTCATTTAGAGATGGCTAAGCGAATTTTGGAGACATGCGCCAAGTTGTATTCAAGCTCTAACAACTTACAAAGGTCATATGATAATTTACAACGGATGCTTACCATCAAACAAGGAGACAATATATATGAATATTTGGCTAGCTTTCGAGGCTTTCTTCAAGAATGGAAACTTTCCCAACCAACCTCTACAGATATCTCTGTCCAAGATAAACAGAAAGAGGCCTTGATAACTACCATATGCCTTGCTAACATTAAACCACATCTTGAAGTTGCTAAGACTCACCTTCGCTCTTTCGAGGTTCCCACTTTTGATGATGTATGTGCTATACTTCTCCGTATTCTAAACGCTTCTCCCTCTACTACTGAAATGTCATCCGCTATGTACTCTGGACATAGGGGAACACCATCTAACCAAGGCCGTGGCCGAGGCCGATTTTATAGAGGAGGAAGAGGAAGAGGTGGAAGGACAGGTTTTGACTGAACAGATGGGAAAGAATGCACCCATTGTAAGGGATATGGCCACACTAGAGACACATGCTTTCACCTGAAAGAATGCTCTATATGTGGTAGATTGGGCCACTCTCGTGAAAGATGTTATTAAGATAATGAGAATAAGGCTACCCAAGCCTTAGTGAGTGATACAAAAGTAGAGCAATCTACCACAACAACTCCAAAACATTCTTTTACTGAGGAAAACTATGAACTATTCCAGAAAATGAAGACCATGATGGGGTCCTCCCCATGTACTTCTTCACCAACCGCTGCCACCGCTGCTTCAGGTATGTTTTCTGCCTCCTCTTCATCCTGGATAATTGGCTGAAGAGCCTCTGAGCATCTTATAGGTAACAAACATCTTCTATACTCAGTTTCTTCATGTCTTTCACATAAATTTGTTACAATTACTAATGGTTCACAAACTAAAGTTCAAGGGAAAGGATCCACTTCTGTCACACCATCACTTCCGCTCACTGATATCTTATTCTTTCCTACTTTCCCTTTGAATCTTTTATCGGTTAGTCAGCTCCTCACCCACTTCATGTGTCTCTCAAGATCTTAAAACGAAGTGGGTGATTGGTGGAGACTGTGAACAAGGGGGACTCTACGACCTACATGTGCCACAAATAAATATTGCATCCACTAGTGACACTGAAACCTGGTTATGGCACAATTGGTTGGGACATCCGTCCACCCAATCTCTTCATCATTTTTTCCCTAAAGTGTGATCAGAACTTCATTGTGAAGCATGTCAAAAGAGTAAACATCAGAGGGCTACGTACTCACCTCGTCTAGAAATTAAAAGTATCTCTACTTTTTCGTTAATTCATACTGATGTATGGGGACCCTTGAGTGTCTCCAATATTTCTCACATGAAATATTTTATGACATTCATTAATGACTGCACTCGTACCACTTGGTTATTTTTGTTTAAAGAGTGTTCTGAAATACCATTGATATTTAAATCTTTTCATGTAATGGTACTCCCTCAATTTGGGCGAAAATTAAAGTCTTTCAGTCGGATAATGCCAAAGTCTACTCCTCCAAAGATCTTGACTCATTTTGTCAAGAAAATGGCATTATTCATTAGACATCATGAGCCTACACCCCTCAATAAAAAGGTGTAGCCGAATGGAAGAAAAGTCATATTCTTGAGGTAGCTCGCGGTTTACTCTATGCCATGAAAGTTTGATATTTTTATTGGCCGCATGCAGTTCTTACCGCATGTTTTCTTATAAACCGGTTACCCTCTTCCGTTCTTGGTAAAAAATCTCCGTACTCTCTATTATTACTTGATGATGATCCTTTTTCACTGCCTTTGAGAGTCTTTAGCTGTCAATGTTTTGTCGATATTTCCTCCCCAAAACATAGTAAACTTGATCCCTTATCTTTGAAGTGTATCTTCTTAGGATACTCTCGCACACAAAAGGGTTAAGTTTGCTATAATCCTTCTCTTCAACGTTTACTTGTGTCTTGGGATGTCACATTTTTTGAAGATAGTCCATATTATTCTAATAATGCTCCTCCAAGTTTATCTTTCGTACCAGGTTCTCCTCGACCGGTTGTGCCCCGTGCTGTAGAAACTACTCAGTCCTCAGAAACACTGGCTGACACTACACCTGCTGAGTTGTCAGATCCTACCGAGTTAAGCCCATCTTCTCCGATTATTTTTGGCCCCGAATATGATACTCTTCCTATTGCTGTTAGGAAAGAGCCTAGATCATGCAACATGCCTTCTACTTCTCATCCCATAACAAACTTTGTGTCTCATCATCGTCTATCCCCTATTTGTTGTCAATTTCTATCGAATATTTCCTCCGTACATGTACCAAAATCCTATCAGGAGGCTCTCAAACATCCAGGGTGGAAGGCAACTATGGATGAAGAAATGCAGGCTCTTTATGAAAATCAGAATGGGCTCTCGTCCCCCTTCCTTCAGATAAGAAACCCATCGATTGCAAATGGGTATTTACGGTGAAACACAATTCGAATGGGTCCGTGGCTCGGTTGAAAGCTCGCCTTGTTGCTAAAGGCTACACACAATGTTATGACATTGATTATGAAGAAACCTTCTCTCCAGTGGCTAAATTAAACTCGGTACGTTTGTTATTATCTCTTGCAGCTAACTCTTCCTAGCAGGTCTATCAACTTGATGTACAAAATGCTTTTCTGAAAGGGGATATAAATGAGGACATTTATATGCAGCAACCACTTGGGTATGTGGTTGAGGGGGAGTCCGTATGTCAAGTACAAAAATCTATTTATGGTCTCAAACAGTCGCCTCGTGCATGGTTTGAAAATTTTAGCCAAACACTCATACGGGCCAAATTTCACAGATGCTCTGAAGATCACTCTGTCTTTTTTAAAGGCACATCGAAGGGCAAGGTAATTCTAGCCGTATATCTTGATGACATTATTATAATTGGCAGTGATCCCGAGGGTATCCAAAAGACAAAAGAAATGATATGTACTGAATTCAAGACAAAGGATCTCTCAGATTGTTCAAATATGTTTTTGGGTATTGAAGTTCTTCAATCAAGACATGAAATTATATTATCTCAAAGGAAGTATGTCCTTGACCTATTGAAGGATACATGAATGCTGGGATGTAGACCAGCAGAAACTCCTATGGACTCGAATACAAAATTATGTGCAAGTACTGGAGAAGAACTAGATGTAAAAAAATATCAAAGATTGGTTGGAAGATTTATTTATCACTGCGTAATGAGGCTAGATATTTCATATGCAATCAGTGTGGTAAGTTAATAAATGGACAAACCACAACTGAGTCATTGGCAAGCACTAGAACGGATATTACGATATCTGAAAGGAGCACCAGGAAGAGGGCTCCTTTATAAAGATCATGGACACTTCAACATCAAAGGATTCTCAGATGCAGACTGGGCTGGATCCACAGATGACCAAAAATCTACTTCGGGGTATTGTACGATGGTTGGAGAAAACTTGGTTAAATTGAGAAGCAAGAAAAAAAATGTAGTAGCAAGGTCTAGTGCATAAGTAGAGTACAGAGCCATGACACACACAGTTAGTGAACTCCTATGGATCAGATCTCTCCTAACTGAATTGGGTTTTTACAAAGAAGCTTTTGTGAATCTTTATTGCGATAATCAGGTTGCAATTCACTTCACATAAAATCTAGTTTTCCATGAGATAACAAAGCATATAGAAATAGATTGCCACTTCATACTAGAAAAATTCAATGCCGGCATCTTATCTCTCCTGCATATATCTTCAAAGAACCAGGTTGTAGACATTCTCACCAAACTAGTCACTCACAATTTTTTTTCCAACATTTGCATCTAGCTGGGCATCTACGATGTTTTCTCACCCCTAGTTCGAGGAGGAGTGTTACAATGTGGGACCCACCATGGCCCCACAAGTTGGCAAGATCCACCATGAGCTCGAGAGGTGTCAACAAGAGTCCTCATACAATGTGGCTCAGATATAAAGAACATGTGTTGGAATTAAATAGAAGATTTAAAGATCAAGTGGGACCCACAAAGATACCAAAAGCTGGTATCTCTATCTACATGAGCTGGAAGATCATGTGGGACCCACAAGATAAGACCAAGAGCTGGCTCTCTAGCTTGATTCTCGTCCTTAGAAGGTGTTTGTAGTTGAGTTAAATTATTCTCTTAAATAGATAATGTAATCTTATCATGATAGACTTATCTTGGAGAGTTCTAGTTGTAATGTAATTAGAAGTCCTAAAATTACTTGTACATGGGCTCTATCACTTCCTCAACTATAAATAGAAGTGATTGTAACTCGGAATTCATCAAGCAAGTTTCTTATTTTTTCTTCTCTCTCGTGTGAAGTGTTCTCTCTCTACTCTCTTTTATTTTCATTCTCTTCTCTCTACCCTAGAGCTCCTCTTTTTCCTTTTTTCCTTTCTCTCTCCCTTTGCTCGAGGAATTATTCATGGTATCCTAAATTTAACAACTTTCATTATTTGGTAAGTGTTATTTTGGCCCAGGCCCATTTCTGTTGCTGCTATTAGGGGTGGCATTGAACTGATCCGGTTCGTGAGTGGCTCCAGCTCAGCTCGATTCGATTTATCTGTCGGTTTGAGAGATCCAAATAAGGCTCGTTTGAGTTAACGAACTGAGTTCGACTGAATCATGGTTTAGTTCGAAAGCTCATGAGCCGGTTCATTAATGGACTTGAGAGTCGTGATCGGGAGCCGGACCAAGAGTGGGGGAGGGGGGGGGGGGGGGAATTCTTCCTCTGCTTGTCATTGTCGAGCCCCTCCCATCCACTACTGTGGCCGCCTCTGTCGCCGTCGACAACTACTTGTAGGCTGCCTTCGTCGCTTCCTCCCCTCGTCTGCCTTCACCTCCGTTTCTGTCGCCGATGCCTCTGTAGCAGCTGCCTTTGTCGCAACCGTCATCCCCGACGACAAGTCCTCGCCGGCGCCGCTAGACCCCCCCGACCCATGCACAAAGACGATTTCGCACGTGCTAGATCATAAACAAGTAAAAAAAAAACTCTTTCTTAAACTCCGGCTGTCCCTTCCTCATGGCTCTTAAAGAAATTGAAAAGATATTTTAGAAGAAATACATTTCTAAGAATATTAGTGGTTTTTTCAAGAAATGTTGAAAAGACAATTTTAGTAGAAATACGTTTCTAGGGACTATTAGTTCCTCAAGTTTTTTGGAAATATTTTTCTAATTGGAAATTCTTATTAAAAAATCGTATAATTTTCTAAGTAAGATTTTCCTGCCAAGATGGGCTAGATAACCGTATAGAAAATATTTGAATAAGTATTTGACAGTTGATGCTTGTTAGAATGTGGGACCCACCATGGCCCCACAAGTTGGTGGCACCCACCATGAGCTCGACAGGTGTCCACAAGAGTCCGCATACAAAGTGGGTCTAGCGAAGAGATAAGGAACATGTGTTGGAATTAAATAGAAGATTTGAAGATCAAGTGAGACTCACAAAGATACCATGAGCTGGAAGATCATATGGGACCCACAAGATAAGACCAAGAGCTGGCTCTCTAGCTTGATTCACGTCCTTAAAAAAGGTGTTTGTAGTTGAGTTAAATTAGTCTCTTAAATATATAATGTAATCTTATCATGATAGGCTTATCTTGGAGAGTTCTAGTTAGAATGTAATTAGGAGTCCTAAAATTACTTGTACATGGAATCTATCACCTCCTCAACTATAAATAGAGGTGATTGTAACTCGGAATTCATCAAGCAAGTTTCTTATTTTTTTCTTCTCTCTCGTGTGAAGTGTTCTCTCTCTACTCTCTTTTATTTTCCTTCTCTTCTCTCTCTACCCAAGAGATCTTCTCTTCTTCCATTTTTTCTTTTTCTCTCCCCTTGCTCAAGGTATTATTCATAGGATCATAAATTCAACATGGTATCAGAGCTACCAATTTAGGATCCCCATTTTACTCTATGAAGATATGATTAAAAGCTGCTCATAGAAGGCTCCATATGAAGCAAGATTGAAGCTCAAGAGATAAGTATTTATTTATGATATTATTAATTTTATGATACTGGTTTTTGGTATTAAGAGGTGTTTTAGAGATGTCCTTATGCTTGTTTTCATCTTATGAAATTTTAAGAATATATGCATCGTTGATTAGAAGAGATTATCAAGGCATTTTTTGTCGGTTTGCACAATACTTTGACCAAGACCAATGCATATTTGATTTTTTTTTTTATAAATCTATGGGAATAAGATTATGTGATAAAGAAGGATGACATTGAGCCTTTTCTGAGTCATTATCCATTAAAATTAATTACCGTGAATTTATGCTAAGCATCTCCATTAACCGAGTTGGTTAAAGCCTTCCACTTGGTCATATTTTGATTACTTGATTAGAGAATTATTTTACGTGATTTGCCTACTGAGAGGAATATCATTAGTTGCTGTTGAGAGAGGTTAGAGAAAAACACAAGTGTGTGCAATTTCTCTTGTAAACTATTTCATCTTCATAGTGAAATACTGCAACGGCGGAAGATAGGGCGTAGTCTGACCTTGAGGCAAACCTGTATAAATCTTGTGTTCTTTGTACTTGCTTTTTCTTCTTCTGCGATTATTATTGCTCTCATAGTATTGAATTAAGACATCTAATTACTAACAAGTGGTATCAGAGTTTGGTACGTGATTGAGAGCAATAGCTGGCGGAGAAGGATTGTCACTTGGAATCAACAAGTTTGATGGTATTTGCGTTATAGAGGATGTAGATCAAAGATTATCTATACAATAAAAAGCAGCACTCATCACTTCTGGATATGAAACCTGAAGGTATGAAAGATGATGAGTGGAATCTCCTTGATAGACAGGTGTTGGGAGTATTTTGCTTAACAATGTTGAAGAACATCGCTCATAACGTGTAATCAGAGAAAACCACAGTAGGAATGATGAAGATTCTATCTGATATGTTTGAGAAGCCTTCCGCAAATAATAAGGTACATCTCATGAAAAAAAATGTTATATTTAAAGATAACAGAAAATACATCAGTGGCAACACATTTGAATAAGTTTAGTATGATTGTCAATCAATTAACCTCCATTCAGATTGAATTTGATGATGAGGTTCATATTTTAATTTTTTGGCATCTTTAACAAAATTTTGGGAGCCTATGAGGGTTGCTGTTAGCAATTCTATAGAAAATGGGAAGTTGATTTTTAATGATGTTCGAGATACCATTTTTGTGGAGTAAGTTCATAGAAAGAACTCCAAAGAATCGTTGACATCTAATTATGCCCTAAACTTCGATACTATGGGAAGGAACTTCGAGAGGAATTCCAACATTGGCAATGGTAGAGGAAAGTCTAGGAATGGTAGAAGCAAGTCCAAATTCGGAAGGAATGCGGAATGCTGGAATTGTGGCAAGTCTGGTCACATAAAAAAGAACTGCAGAGCACCAAAGAAGGATGAAAAGAAAAATGATACTGCAAATGCGGTGACTGAAGAAGTATAAACTGCTTTACTCTTGTTTGTTGATAGCCCTATTGACTCTTGAGTGTTAGATTTAGGAGCTTCTTTTCACACCACTGCACTGTAAAACAGAGTAAGCTCAACCCAGGAACATCTTAACAACAATCAAGAAGAAAGCCAACACTGAACTTTATTTCAATACAAAACTAATTTCGTCCCACCACATGCTCTTAGAAGAGCTTCAATGGCTTCTGGACTTACAGAAGAAGAAACTAAAAATGAAAACGAACAGGGAATCGGTATTACTTTGGATGCGATTTTTTGCTGAAGAACACCTCTATTTATAGGTGATTTGCACCACTGAATCGAGGAAGACAACTGTGGAAATCAGAGAAAGGAATCTTCCTTTCTCTTCCGACGCTGATGGATGCCTCTGTCCACTGTGATGGTTAGTATAGAGTCACCTCTGTTTTTCGCTCCTTCCATTAATTCCCGTTCACACATGAGTCCTTTTAATTTTCCGTTATGCTTCGGTCTCCCATTTGTGACTAAGGGCATACCGTGGGACAAGAGTCCCCGAACCCCGCCGCCAAGGGGGCCAGCCCCCTTGGACCCCGTTGGGGCTGACGCCCCGAACCCCGCCCCGCCTTTGTTTTACAGTTTCTTCACAAATAACCATTGTGGTCACAATTGGACCTCATCAACGTCTAAGCCAGAACTGCTAACTAATTTACTCACTATCGACATTGGCGCTCCTCATAATTAGGGGCCAGTGAATACATTAGATTAGTAGTAACTCATGAGAGGTGGGCATTGACACACTAACACCCACATCGTGAGATCATGGAGACTTATGTTGTTGAAGATCACGGGAAGGTGTATCTTGTTGATGGAGAACTTTTGGATATTGTGGGTATTGATAATGTTAGTTTGAGGATGTCAAGCGGGTCAGTGTGGAAAATTCACAAGGTGAGATATGTACCAAAACTTATGCGTAATCTGATCTCAGTAGGGCAACTTGATGATGAAGGTCATAATATGACTTTTTATGGTGCTGCCTAGAAAGTCATTAAGGGAGTCATGGTTGTTGCACGAGGAGTTAAAACTGGAAATCTGTACATCACTTCCAATTGTAGAGACACGGTTGTAGTTGGTGATACTATTATTGATTCTTATTTGTGCAATTATAAGCTCAATCACATGAGTGAGAAGGGAATGAAAGTGCTTTAGTCCAAATGGAAGCTACCAGGGTTAAAAACTGTAAATAATAGTTTCTGTGAAGGCTGTATATTCGATTAGCAGAAAATTGTTAGTTTTTCTAAGGCTGGAAAGGAGCAAAAGACAACAAAATTAGAGTTGGTTCACACAGATGTGTAGGGGCCTTCAACTCTTACTTCCCTTGGGGTTCTAACTACTATGTGACATTTATTGATGATGCAAGCAGAAAGGTATGGGTTTATTTCATAAAAAAGAAATCTGATGTCTTTGATACCTTCAAGAGATGGAGAACAATGGTTGAGAATGAGATAAATTTGAAGGTAAAGTGCTTGTAGTCAGATAATGGGGGAGAATACATAGATGATGATTTCAAGAGGTACTGTGACAATAATGGAATCAAGATGAAGAAGACCATTCTTGGAAAACCTCAACTGAATAGTGTAGCAGAGAGGATGAATAGGACTTTGAACGAGCATGCTATGAGCATTAGATTGCATGTGAGATTTCCAAATGTGTTCTGGTCTAAGGCTATTAGCACCCCTACCTATTTGATAGGTAAAGGTCCCTCAACACCATTGGATTGCAAAATACCAGAAGTGGTCAGAGTGGAAAAGAAGAAAAAAAAAATTTCTTGATAGTGTTTGGTTGTGTTTCTTATTCATATTGATTCTGCTATTAGAAGTAAACTTGATGCTAAATATAAGATATGTTTCTTTTTTGGCTATGGTGGTACCTAGTTTGGTTATCACTTCTGGGATGACCAAAGTCGTAAAGTTATCAAGAGCAAAGACATGATCTTAACTTAAGGTACCTTGTATAAAGATAGGTTGAGAACAAATTTTGAGAGCACAAGTGATGAAGCCAAGAAGTCTGAAGTGATTTAATCGAGAGATCTTCCAGTTATTGAGATGGAGAATATATCTCAGGAAAACCAGGAAAGCATACTCCCATAACTAAATCATGACATTCCTATGCCTGAACTTAGAAGATCTGCTAGAACTAGCAGACCACCACAGAGGTACTCCCCTGCAATGAATTATATTTTATTGATTGACAAAGGTGAACTAGAGAGTTATGAGGAAGCCGTGCAAGCTGATGAATCGACCAAGTGGGACTTGGCCATGCTGGATAAGATGGATTCACAGTTATCCAATTAGAGATGACAGTTGACTGAGTTACCAAAAGAGAAGAAGGCTTTGCAAAACAAATGGTGTACTAAATAAAAGACAAAAAAGATGGCAACAAGTGGTACAAGGCAAGGCTGGTGGTAAAGGGCTTTCAACAAAAAGAAGGCATTGACTACATTGAGATTTTCTCTCTCGTAGTGAAATTGACTACTATTAGAACAATGCTTGGATTAGTAGAAAATGAAGACTTGCACCTAGAGCAGTTGGATGTAAAAATAACCTTTCTTCATGGTGATTTAGAGGAAGAAAATTACATGATGCAACCAAAGGGTTTGAAAGAACAAGGAAAGATGAAAATGGTGTGCAATATTCAAAAGAGCTTGTGTAGTCTTAAATAGGCTCCAAGACCATGGTATAAGAAGTTTGACACCTTTATGAGTAGTAATGGTTTCTTGAGGTGCAAGTGGATCATTGCTGTTATGTGAAGAAGTTTGATGTCTCCTACATCATTCTATTGCTATATGTTGATGATGTGTTGAATGCCTTTGTGAGTCCTTCTTGATCTTCCAACTTATGTGATGAGGATACCAACTTGTGGTAATTATGGTGGGTCATACTTCTTATGTACTTGGGCCCATCTGTGGGCCTTCCTTAGTCGTGTGGCCTATCTTATAATACTCTTAGAAATGTGGACCTTCCTTGGTCGTGTGGGCTTGGGCCTATATTCCAACACCAATAATTACCACAATTATTATTGTGAGTTAGGATTCTTGGTCTTCAATTTTCTTTCTTGCAAATTTTTTTGCTTAGATGCAAAAGTTGCATCTTTGTGCTCCCTCTTTTCTTGAATATTTTTGTCAAATTAAAATTACCAAAGCATATAAAATACCTCTTTCTTGTACTTCTTCTACTTCTCCCCTTCAAGCTGCGAGGTAATGTCAATGATCCCAGCTTGAACCAAATAACATAGATGTAGTAATAACAATGACAATAACATGATAATGGGAATAAAATGAAGATGATATGATGGGGCCACAATGTTCTTTATTCAAATCTCTATCAGGATAACCATTGCTGATAATAGATAGCAACCGAGGAGTCCTTCTTTCAAAATAATATCTCAGTCAAAGAGACACAATAACAACAACAAAAATGGGCCAATGCCCAAATAACATTTACCAAATTTTCAATAGTACAGCAGTAGATAATCGGTACATAATGAAAGTCTTTAAGAGTAATAAAGACACATGAAAAAATTTGGCTTAAATTCGGATTTTACAATGTAACAGGATACCAACATGACCTTCGATTCTTCCAATGCGAATATATCCTTAAATATAGATCAGATTGATATGAAACTTTATCCTTATGAAAATAGACTTAAATACCTTTCTTCCAAGTTTAACTTCTTTTCATAAAATATACTGATATTGAGATATATAATTTGATAGATTTTGGTCTCTGTAATCTAGCCGAACTAAGTACTCATTCTCCTTTTGCCAGCATGACCATTGACTATTCCAAGATCAATATCTCCATATAAAAAACTCAGATATATAATTGGTTGAATAGGTAAGAAATAGACTTAAAAATATTTCTTGTGATATTTAATTCTCCATATAAAGTCTCATTCTTGATAGCATAAAATAGCTCGGAAGTTGAAGCTTTCTGCAGCTGGTAGAACCTCTTTTGCAATCTGACCTTCGCTACTTCAAATATCAATTTCTCTTTGTAGATAACTTCGATTGGAAAAAAAAATCATTTTTCCTTGGAAAATAGACTCGAATATCTTTCCGTCAATATATAATTTGTAACATGAAAAACTCAATATAAAGTTGAAAATGTAAATCAAATAACGGGTATAGGGACTGAAAAAAGATAAATATGAAGCTAAACTGCTAGAGATAATAAATCAGAAAGGTTCCCATTATCTTTGTGGGTTGACCGAGTCAACTCACAGAACCTGCTCTGATACCATGTTGAATTTATGAAAAAGAAAAATACTTCATTGATTTATTATAATCAGAGAACATGAACCTCTATTTATAATAAAGGAAAGTAGTAGAGTCCAATTACAATTAAACTACCTTTGTCCCAATTACACCCAAACTCTAACACTTAAAGAAAAGTCCTAGCATAATTAAATAATCCAATATAAATAGAAGACTAACATGATTAAAACATCTTTAAACTGAAACTCTTCTGTGAGACCTGCTTCCATAATAATTTTAGCTCTGTAAGACTTCTTATTGTGTAAGACTCATCATGCCACTTCATGTGATCATGGTGGTCCCACCAGCTCGTGTGTTCATGGTTCAAACACTCTTGAATATGTGGGCCTTCCTTGGTCATGTAGGCTTGGGACCATCTTCCAACAAATAAAAAAAAAGAAGGAAAAATAAGTTACACCCAATACTTGGAGAGTACATTCTCCTCTAGAGATCTAAACTTCCACGTCTTTTTAGCACAGTGAGAATGTATAGGAGTTTGACTATGTGAAATACAAAGAGTAGAAACCTTCCCGTAATGATTCATATGCTTCATGATTGTCCCAAAATCAATTTGAATGACTACACTCGAGCTATTTTGTTTCTTCATTTTGGTTTCAATGATTTGAGGAGCAATTGCCGTAGGTTTTTTTTTTTTTGAGATGTACTATTGTTTCTTCTGAGAGAAGGACAAAATGGTATGGGATAGTGAATCCCGTGAACAAGTATGAAGAGAGAAAATCAATCTTGTAATCGAAGAAATCCTATATGATTATTCCTATCATTCTTTAAACTTACTTTGATCTTATTTTTGGTTTTCCTCAAATTTATAGCAAGCATATAGTAAGAAGTAAATATACTCTCTTGAAACGACTAGAAATCATTCATTGTACGTGGCCGGTTTGAATGATGATAACAGTTGGAGGTGGTTCCAACTTGTATTTGTGTTGTGGACCATCCATTCTAGAGTGTATTCCAACATTTGAATGATAATCTTAGCAGAGAGCTCATCAAACTACTGAAAACAGAGAGCAACTATGGTCAATTTTCTCTTTTACTACAAAAGATGCAGAAGATGTGGAAGATTAAGTTTGTCAGTAACTGCAAATAGGAGATTCAATTAGAATAAAGCAACTATTATGATGTTTTTTCTTGAACCTAAGTTAAACTTAGCCAACACAATTAGAGAAGAGAGATGTACTATTTTACTACTTAAGTTGGTCTTATCTCACTCCATTAGACTGTCAATACATTTTGATTGATTGGACTAAGGCATGAGAAAATATTTGTGAAGTTTGATTGCAGATTTACTTTGATCTCTTTAGCTCCCCATAGAAACTACACTTTTTCTTAGCTTCCTGAAACTCAACTGACTATTCCATTTGCTTTTCCTTGGACTCCAATTGTATTTCACTTGATTCCTTGGACTCCAATTGTACTCCAAATGATTGGGGACGTAGATCATCTTCTCTTAGTTGTGGCTTAGGAGGGCAAAGGTGATCTCTGAATAAATCTCTTGGCATTTGCCACAACTTTTTCATTTTAGTGGTCTTCTTTTGACTCAATTTGGCCTCCTTAAGAGGCTTATGGACATGAACAACAAGCATTATAGGATAAGTTATTGTCTTGATTATGATCATTTTTGTTTAAAAAATTGCCAAATCTTTCCAAGGATATGTAGCTGCAAGTAAGAGGGGACCAAAAGAATGCTTATGGGCCTGTTCTTCTTTCTTGTTGTGGTTTTACCTATATACAGATCCAAAGTGCATAATTGACTTGTTGGAATTTTGTTTTTACATTAGATTTGAATCTAAAGTGCTTTGGGGAGCTGATTATGTCGAAAAATCTGAAACATAAGGCATCAAGCTGCAATATTTAGGAATTAAGATTGTGGGGGAGTTTTATAAAATTTGGAGTTTTTTGAAGCTCATCTGCTGCTTGTTTTAGCATCTTGACTTGGATAGTAGATATACATTTGATGGAGCCCATTTAAGTGGCTTGATCAAGACCTTTTATGTTGTTTTGAGACTTTGTAGTGTTTCTTACAAATTAGATTTTTTTTTTTTTTTTTTTTTTTTGGTAGAGGAGTTGAGTGGTTGGTGTCATGTATATGTGGATTTGTATATATGATTATTGACAATTTTGTGTTCATAACAAGTAGTCTGATTCACTTGGAGATTCTAAGATTCATTAGTATTGATTGAATCTGATGTATCAATTTTGTTGTGCAACAAAATAAGGCATGACTTGCTAGAGTTTTTATTTCTTCATTCCATTGTGAAACATAGATCTTTAAATGGTTGATCTCTTACATTATTTTCTACAACTAACGATAATTATTATACTAATAATTTTAGAACTTCTATCTCAACATGTTTAAGTGAACAAGTTGAGATAAGTAAAAAACATACAATCGAGGTTGATTTAGTAGTACGTTTAATTGTTAACAAGATTACACATTGTACATTGACAACAGGAATACTAGGAATACAGCAAATCATAGGAACATAGCATTTCCCTTTATAGTGAATTTATAATTTATAATTTATAGCACATTTATAATTAATAATATTATTGTTAATTTGTAAATAAGAGACTATTATGGTCTTAGAAGATTTAGTTTTTTCAATATTGTTAGTTTTTCTCTATTTTCTTTTTTAATTTCCATCTTATATATATACAATTAAGGTTATAATGCAATAGTTACGAATGATTTATTATATATTTAAAAATAATTAAAATTTTAAAACTCAATGTGTCAAGATCAATGGTTCGTCTAATCACCTTGCAATTGTACCCCCACTTCACAATAGGGTTAATTTTGTAAGTTTATCCCTACTTCTGTTTTGGCCTTGGTGGGATTTTTGCTCCATGATCAGTATTAATTTTAATTTGTAATTATTGTATTAATTTAAAATAAACTGTAATCTATCTGACTTTATTAATACAATACTTTATTTAATTATTTATTATATTCATTATTATTAATACTATATTAAATTAGTAATTTAAGAGTGATAATTAAGATATCTAGATATTATAAAAGTATACATTTTTGTTTAAGTATTCTATTTTTATAATAAACTAAATTAATAATTTACTTTTAACCCGTAATTATTATATTAATTTAGACTAAAATACAATCTATCTTAATTTATTAATAACATATCTTATTTAATTATTTATTATGTTAATATATTTAAATATTATATTAAATTATTTTATTATAAAAATAACCATGTTTGTTTAGATTTATTATAATTTATTTAAATATATTATAAAGAGTAATTCATTTATTCACTATTGCTCCCTCCCCTCCCGTCAGAACACACAGACACACACTCAAACAGCAACCGCGACTTGTTCTTCTCTGACGTCTGATGGTCTCTCCTCTGCATCGGCTACAGCCACGACATCCGAATATACAATGACGTGGCCGATTATTTCCAGGAGCCACGCGGGTGGCTCTCCACTGCCCAGAAACTCCAATCATGCATCCGGATGCTGCACTCTGTAAAGCGAGTCGCGCTTCCGAACAAATGCCTTTTCTGCTCCCTCGCCTCCATAGTCCTTATCCTTCCGTCCCATCCTCTATAATACTTAAAATTTGTAATAATCCCCCGTCAGTTTCCTATAATTAATCTCTCTAACTCGGAAGCTTCCTCTGACCAAGATGTCTCTAGGATAAATGATCAAATTCAAATTTTCCTCTCTTGCTCCCTTGCTTCCTTTTCTGGTTTGTCAGGGAGGCGCTGCTGTTCTAGTTTGTCAAAGACGATTGCTTCCCATGCATCGGGAAGCTCAACAAATTGACGAGGTTAGTCAAAAAACAGCAGCGGCCAAACCAATGAAATCTCTCTTGACTGTACTCCAAATTGTAAATTTCGGGCATGCCAAGGCTTAGTTTGTTCTTTTGACCAAGAATATGGCATCGACCATGCTTATGAAATAACAAATCGGCAAACACCATTATTATATCTGATAAAATTTGATAATGGGTCCAACCTGTGCACTCAGCGTTTAGAAAAGAAACTAAACAAATGATCGCTCTCGTGAACCATGTTTTCGTTTCTTGTACTCCCGCGGCGCCATGGCATTGGCGGTGCTCATCTTCTTCATTGCTTCCATTTGTTTTTTTGTTTTTGTTTATAATGAGCAGATATGTTAATCTTAGAAGCAAAGAAAGAATAGACACTCATTCGATGGTTAGTGATTCCATTTTACGAAGGTATTCTCGTATTTTCAAGCAGGTGACCATCAGATCCACTGAAAGCCAGCTTTAGCCTATACGCTTTTCCGTTCATTTTACTCGCTAAACAGACGAGGAGCAAAATGACAAGAACGCCCCGTGTTTGAGGACACCAAAGTCCAAAGGACGCGCTTTTCCGAAGACGATGGTGGCCAGAAAAGCAGAGAGAGTCCAGGTCGGCGCTCTTCCTTGATCCTTTCACGGATACGTAGAATTGGCTAAAAATTAACCAATTTGGTAAATTTTCTCTTCTCGAAGAACGAAAACTGAGCACTCTCTCTTTCACGGTCTCCGGATTTTGGCCATGTACCGTGAGTAGCAAGTTAGAAGCCCTTCGCGGATCCTACAATCATCTGAAGCGGATTTTATTTTTATCCTTTTTAACGAATAACGCTGCGGTGAATGTGAAGTTAATTACTTCCTCTGCTGTTTTGCTTGAATTCGGATTCTTTTTCGAGTCTTCGGTTGCGTACGCACACCACCGCAGGGAAATACTCTTGTTTCCCTCCACTGTAGATTGTTGAATTTCTCTTACGCTTGCTACTGTTATAAATAACCGAACACAAATCGGTTTTCGGCACACTTGTCAATTACAGAGGGAAATTGCTTTAAGGCTGTACAGGAGGCGAGACACTGCGTAGACACGAAGACGAACGGATCTGACAAGTCAGTGCTTCCGTGTTCTCGAGTATCGGACGAGTTCCGGGATTCCTTTCCGTGAATTTACGTCTGTCTTTAAATTTTGACTCATTTCAGCGGTCTTTCTTAGTATTGAAGGTTGAAGGTCGTGGAGTTTGGTCGTCCGAGTCGAGAGCGATAAGGTTTGGAGGTTTGGATATTGGGAAAGGATCAGAATTTTTGGCTAGTGTGTAACAATCACTTCGATTTGGTTTCTTTGGAGGCATTTGGACTTCTGGAGGTTCACGTGATTCAGCGGTTTCGAACTCCGGTGATGCCAGGAGTTGTTGGATAGTGACAGTTTTGGATTTTTGAGATGTTACTTCGATCTTCGTTGTTTCAGTAGCTGATAAGTTTTCTGGGGACTGATCCTTCTTGCATTTTCACAAGTGGACTTCCGCAAGAATTTAGTCGGATGAAGGTCGCTGAGAATAGATTTTCAAAGTTTTGATTTAAAGTGATTCAACGTGAAGTGGTGTCTGACCTTGTTTTCTGGTGAAGGTACTTCATTGCTTAGAAGGAATTGGTCGATTTGAACTCCTTAATTTCTAGTTTGAAGGGACCAGAAAAGTTCTCTGAGGATCCTAATTAACTTGCATCATTTCTGACACTTACGAAATCGGATAACTTGCATTGAGGAAGCGATTTTTGCATCTGATCTTTCGTCTTAATTTGTGATATCCATCAGAATTTGGGAAAGGTCGGAGCTTTCTAGGCCTCAATGATCAGCATAGCTTTTCTATGTCTGTTCTGAGATCTTTATATTGAAGTATTCGACATGGTTAGCGGAACCCTTTTCGACTGCAGGAAACATTCATGGCCTCCTGAAGAGTATGTCGCCAAGGCAACATTGCAGTTAGTGAGTTCTTTATCAGACATTTCATTCTCTCCTTTTAAATTTATTAATGAAGTCTTTTCTTACTTTGTTCTTTATCCAAAATCAAATCATTTGTGCAGTTGTTCGATAAGTTGCTATTCTTTTTTTTTTTTTTTTTTTTTTAACTTAAGTTTTGTACACAAAAAATGATTGTAGTCTTTTACTTAATTATTAGAGTGCTGTTGCAGATGTATATTTACTAGATTCTACATGTTGATTTGTTTTTAAAATTTCAACTTTCTTACCCTATTCTCAAAACCACACGTGATTTTGGCTTCGGTATGGTTCTTTACTCATGAAGTTTGACCACCCTGGCTCCGCAGCAGGTGTGGTTCTATATTTTATCTCGGATTTCAGATGTGAAGGTTGATAAGCTACTCTTATTGTATTCCGGTTTTTTTTTTAACTGAACTTATGGTGTGGGAAACTGAACAGACTGTGTTCTTTAACCTCATTCTAACTCTAGGAATGTGTTTGAAGTTCATGGTTGTGTCTATTCTATTTTATATTATTTTTTAATGCTGGTTGCTACTATTTTTGCAGCTGAACTTTGACAGTGCTGCACCACCAGAACAGGCATGGAGAAGGCGACTAAACAGCCATGCTAATATACTGAAAGAATTTAGTGTAACATTCATGGAGGCAATGAAGATGGTAAGCTTTGAGCAGTTAATTTAGTAGAAGCAGAATATGTTCCTTCCTAGAAATGTCTTCCTGATTGTTGATTTTCTTCATTCTGTGTAAGCTACACATTACTGCAATGCTAACTTCAATTTTGGGTTCCAGATGCAGCTTGGTCTTCGTCTTTGGTCATATGTTAGGGAAGAAGCATCTCAAGGGAGAGTAAGTTCTGTGCTTCTCTTTGTTTATTTGAAGCAATGTAAATCTTCTTGTACTTCTTGGATATAAATTGTTAGTATTGTGTCCATAAGTAATCAGAGATTAAACAAGCTTCAATTAGTTAAATTATGTAGGCTAGTTTCTTTGCTTTACAAAATCTTCACCTTCATTGATTGCTCCACATTTGGTGTTCCGAATTTACACGACTCAGTTTACTGTTTTCAGAAAGCTCCAATTGATCCATTTACTCGGGAGAGTTGTAAACCCTCTGCTTCTCAAGGTGTGCCTCTTGGTGGGATGGGGTATGTTTCAATAGTCATTATATCTGAACCGGCTTCTTGTAACATTTTTAGACTACAATAGGAATGATTTTTTTTCATTTATGTTGCAGAAGTGGTAGTATATCAAGAGGCTTTAGAGGGGAGTTTAAGCATTGGCAAATTATACCTGGCCTATGTGAAGCATCTCCAATCATGGCCAATCAATTTTCCGTAAGCTTCTTCCTCATTTGACTTGTATTTACATCATATAAGTTGTATCTTTTATTAAGTTACGGCATACTTTTCTATTTATTGGACTGGGGTGAATGTATTGATCCTTAATTATAGGTTGGTTCATTAGCTTGTTCAAGAAGTGGTGAACTGATCTAGAAAACTGGTGTTATGTCGTTAAAACAGAAATCTGATATTTATTTTTTTATTACTTGTTAAAGGTTTCGTAATGAACTTTTTCTTGTTGGTTTATCTCATTTTAGAAATTTGAGTGACGAATTACTATTTAATTTTTTTTATTGTTTTTTCAGAGCAGTTTGTATCATTGCTCTGTTTAGTATCTGACTTTCTCTCCAACAATTTGGATCTTAATGGTGCAGATTTTCATATCACGAGATGGAGGAAGCAAAAAGTACTCGTCAGTTTTGGCTCCTGGTCAACATGAAGGAATAGGGTATGATGAATCTTTCTCTAGATCATCTTTCAAGGGTTGGATGGAACTAAACCACTTCTTTCTGATTATGTTCATATGAATAAAAGCTTTTCTAAAACATAAGTGTGACTTTGATATTAAAGCTTCATATCATTTGGCTCAATCTTGCTTTGCTTATTCGTGCATTGTTTATCAAACGCCTAGCCAATACAACCCAAAAGACCGGTTTGTTAAGTGAGGAAAGCCAAGTACCTAACCCATCAGTGGTGGATGGAACTACCCAACTCTGACATTGTTTACATTTTCCCTTGATAAATTGGACTGTCTGACATGATTCTTTGGGTGATGGATGATCCTAAAACTGGAAACAATAGGAACTGGACTTCAATGTGGCTCAAAATCTTTTCTGAATCATAAATTAGACTATCATGATTTGCTTGTTTTAAATGTTTTTTTTTTTTTTGTCTTTCAGAAAATTTTCTGATCAAGGTATTCACCGAGGTATAACATCATGGGACTGGAATTTGAGTGGCCAGCATTCAACATACCATGCTCTATTCCCCAGAGCATGGACAATATATGATGGTATTATATTCTTTGCAAATCTTATGTAAAAAGAAGACACTTCATTTTCTGTTTTTAGTTTCCTTATGTTGGTCTGGGCTCTCTTAGATGATTTGAAAACCTCAATTCATGTTGAATTCCTCTGATGTTCTCAGGTGAACCAGATCCAGATCTCAAGGTTTCATGTCGCCAAATATCGCCATTCATTCCACATAATTATAGGGAAAGCAGTCTACCTGCTGCTGTTTTTGTGTACACAGTATGTTTTTTCAACTTGGCATTTAGTTTGAGTTGTTTCTATGTTTGTCAGTCTATCTTCTTTACTGAGCTGTGTAAGTTGTGAAATATATTTTTGTTTAATTATGTCACTACCTTTAGTTGATTAAATACCAGTACTATGAAATATTTTAGTTGAAACATTACAAAAGCAGCACAGGACTTTATTTCAATCCACATGTTATTTATTAGTTATGATCAATATGATACTGGTATTGTTCATCAGTTGACATTTGTAAATAGTCGTGAGTTTAGGAGATGGTAATGAGGGAAGGGAGGAAATTTGGGGAAGACTAGTTGCAACCGTTTCTTTCTAACAATGTTTATGACAGCTATAGATTATTTACTATTATAATTGCTAGATTTATTTGACAGAAAAGATGTTGTGGTTTTGTTTTGAAAAAAAAAAAAAATTCAGACAAAGGAAGGTGCTTGTATATAACTTGAGGCATAGTAAATGATAGTTGTTCCCCTTCTGTCAAAACTGTGTAGACACTGATGTTGCAAAGAAGTGGTGGTTTTGTCTTGAGAAAGAAGTTTGAGAAAACGGATGGTCCTTGTATATAAGTGGATGCTTAATATGATAGTTGTTCCCCTTCTGTCAAACCTGTGTAAATACTGAGGTTGCATTTTTAATCAGAGATTTTTGGCAATTTAAAGGTCTTATCTAGTACTTGGAAAGTGGAGTCTGGGGAAGATAACCTTTTGTCTGGAGGAAATAGTTGACAAACTATTTTGTGTTTTCCATTTTTGTATCACCATATTTCTTCCAAATCTTTCTTTCATTTTATTTGAAATTTGGGATTTTGACATGGATGACAGTGTCCTCATTTTTATATCAGTTTAAAGTCATTATATGAATGTGTATGCATTTCAAAATGGTGACGATAGTAACTATTTTTTACTTTGAACCTGTTTAGATTAGCCTTACTAATGGTAATTGCTAGGTAGACTGGTGTCTATTTGTTTAACTTCTTTTTTTTTTTTTTTTTTTGGATGGTAGTTAGTCAACACTGGAAGAGAAAGGGCAAAAGTTAGCTTGCTTCTGACTTGGGCGGTAAGTGAATTTTGCTCCTAATATATCTGGTAGTATAAATGGCACATGAATTTGTTATTTTATGTGTAACTTCCATCCTACTGGTGATTCATACAGAATTCAATTGGAGGAGTTTCACACCTATCAGGAGGTCATGCAAATGAGCCTTTCATGTTAGTATCTTGTTGCATGGATGTTTGTCAAATAAGTTTCTTTATGAAATATATGAGACTTAAACCTTCAATATTTTCTTCTTGCAGAGCTGAAGATGGAGTATCTGGTGTTCTTCTACATCACAAGCAAGTTGTGAACCCTTGATTCCTCTATTTTGACGGTTGGTTAGCAGATTTCCCTTAGGTTATTTGTTGTGTCATCCTGGAAAGTCCCTGTACTCCACTACCTACGAATTTCCCTTCTATCAGATA
This sequence comes from Aristolochia californica, assembly GCF_029961685.1. Classification (NCBI taxonomy): domain Eukaryota; kingdom Viridiplantae; phylum Streptophyta; class Magnoliopsida; order Piperales; family Aristolochiaceae; genus Aristolochia; species Aristolochia californica. The sequence continues at coordinate 49,643,944 of NW_027181770.1, forward strand.
CTGTACTTTTTTTTTTTTAAATACAAGTTCTGGCTACAAAGTAACCTTTCTGAGAGTATCTTCCCTGTGATTTTTTAACATTTAATGACTGATGCCATCATTTTTGTCTAGAGCTGCATGTATACAATTATTGTCTAAATTCTATATATAATTAATTTCTGAGTGTGATCAATGCATTGCAGGACAGCAAAAGATAACCCTCCTGTCACATTTGCAATTGCAGCGTCTGAGACTCAGAATGTAAATGTGACTGTCCTACCATGTTTTGGGCTATCTGAAGATAGTCGTGTCACTGCTAAGGATATGTGGGACAGAATGGCACAGGTTAGTCATTTCATACTTGCATGTTTGATGCCTTCAGTGGTATCTACTAGGTTCAACAACTTGTAGGAACCTGATGCTTTTTGAACCCTTGCATCAATGCTTATGTGTTCATGTAATTTACTTTCCAGCCTGAGCGAACTCCTTTGAATAATGAAAGCGTTGCTAGCCTTAGTTTACTCCTGAATAATTAAAGCCATTGTGTAACAACATGGTCAACCATGGCTTATGCAAGGTCATCTAGTTCAGGGTTACTGGGGGACCAAATCCCTGTTAACTTTCGTAAATAATTTTTAAGCAAAGTTTAAAATTAAATTTTATTTAATTCATTTTCGAAGAATCAGTTTTTTTGGAGTTGAAATGCAGCTTGGCTAACTCATACTGAACTTTGGGTTTAGCATGTGAAGCTGGGAGGCTAAAATCTTTCTGGACCCTGAAGATGGTTTGGTTACTGCATCATCCTTTTTAGCCTAGGATTTTGCATTCACATTATCTGCCCTAATGTTTTAAACTGTTCATTTTATGTAATATTTCCAACTCAATAAAATCTTATATGGCACTATTACGAATCATTTATGGGGAAAAATTCCGTGATGTGCTTTCCATAACAATCATATACAGTTGCTAAATTATCGCTTATTAATGAGAAAGTCATCAAGAATGTGTTGATATCATTTGAATGAAGTTTTGAAGTGACACACACCTCTTATACCTTTTACTTTGTCTCCAATTAAATCATACAAGGTATTAAGAAAACATTGAATGTGTAATTTTAATTTTAAAGGACTGACATAATTAATATTGTACAATGCAACTTCATGAGTAAATCATGATATTTTAAGCAATATTATTGTTAGAAAACCTCTGATTTGATACAGGGGCAATTTCGTTATTTCACATTAGCTACTTTTCTGTTCTCTATATTGTCTTATTCTACATATTTGGTTGTCTTTAGATTTAGTTTCATTAATTTTGATTGTGTATATTGGGAGATATAAGTAGTTTTGTATCTTTAAGTGTATTTCACTTAATAAGAGAAGAGGGGTCGAGCTCTCCCTCTCAACGGGACTTCCTCCAAGAGTCTCTTTCTCTATTTTTTTTCTCCTCTCTTTCCTTTTTCTATTTCTTTAATCTTTCTTCCATATTTTCCACTTTGACAGTTGTTTTTAAGCGAATAGAACCACTTAATTTGAGTGTGTCAATTAGACGGTATAACATTTAGAGCAATCAAACTGATCAAACCAAGGGTTTAGGTACTCTTCAACTTGACACATATTCGTTTGCTTCATATTATATTTGATTAAAGTATCTTATTTTCTCCATATAGTAATTGAAAAACTTATCAGAATGCTATACCATAATTTTTTTCCCTCTTTTTTTTGGTGTCTTTTGGGAACTTTTGGCATGTATTCAGAGTGGTCCAGCCTTGAGTAATTCTTGTGTATCCTCTGATAGAACCTTTATGGGATGATCTGAGTAGGATTTTGAGGCACTTTGATATGGGTCCCAAGTCTGTTTCAACTAACTATGTAAAGGACCCTTAAATTGACAACTGTATTAATCTCTTTTTAGCCACAAAAATTCCCTAATTATTCTGTTTTAAGACAGTAGGATACTTTTTTTTTAATTATTTTTTTTAACCTTGGATTGTTGCCCGTTGTTTGACTGTTTTTGTACGGTTTCTAATATGCCTTTAACTTCTGAAGGATGGACAATTCGACCGAGAAAATTTTCATGAAGGTCGCAGCATGCCATCGTCACGTGGAGAAACACTCTGTGCTGCAGTTTCAGCTTCTGCTTGGGTAGAACCTCATGGAAGGTGCACTGTTGCATTTTCTATTGCTTGGTCATCACCAAAAGTAAAATTTATGAAAGGAAGCTCCTACCACAGGTAACTGTCAAGATGACTGAGGGACTGATTCTCCATAACCGCAACGAAATGGTCAATTTGGTAGTTGTTAAATTTTCTTAGAAGTCCAATTTTACAATTAATTACTGCTCAATACAAGAGAGACTTTGTGATGCACTTTACATATAAATATTTTGGTTGCAAAATATGACTTTAAAAAAGCATGTAATGAAATTGCAGGAGGTACACAAAGTACTATGGCTCTTCGGAAATTTCAGCTGTCAACTTGGCGCATGATGCTCTAATAAGTACGTGTTATTGAACTCAAATCATTAAGTTGGTACTCTAGGGTGCTATGCATGTTCCATATCTTGATTGTCCTGTGTGATAACTTTTTTCAGATTATAAGTGGTGGGAAGAAGAGATTGAGAAGTGGCAAAAGCCAATTCTTGGAGATGACAGGCTTCCAGAATGGTATTGTATGATGAGAGTTAGACTGGATACTCCCTTTTTAGTACCATTTTATATCATTTAAAACTCTGCCAAAGAGTATATTAGTCTTGATTACCCATTTCATAAAAATTTTAAAAATATGTCTTGCTCATAAACATAAAATCCTTGTCCAAAGTTTTCAAGGGTAAAATTGTTGTGCAGCTAAAGGCCTTCCTTTTTCCTGGGGTGCAGGTACAAATTCACTTTGTTCAATGAGCTTTATTTTCTAGTTGCTGGAGGGACAGTTTGGACCGGTATTTTTTTTTTTTTTTCATATTGCTTCACTTCCATGCACTCTTAGTGGATGTATGTCATTTCAATTGACTAAACCTGCTTTTATTGCTGAACTTTGTAAGTTTCAATGTTTTTAGTGGATTAAAACAGCATGATTGACTTGGTTCCTTTTTTTTTTTCTTTTGCAGATGGTGGTCCTCCCTCTGTAGATGATGAGTCTACAAAAGTGGGAAATGGAGTCATGGAAACAGCTGTAGCTGAAGTAAACATTGAGTCTGGCGCTTTTGTAAAACATGTTACCCCTACAAATAAACTGGAGGATGATGAGAAAAACATCGATCAAAAATCTTTATCTGGTTGTAATTCTGGGACTGACCATGAAAAAAACTGCAGCATTAAGAATCCAGAAGATGATGTTGACAATGTGGGCAAATTTTTGTATTTAGAAGGTATTGAATACATCATGTGGTGTACTTATGATGTACACTTCTATGCCTCTTTTGCCCTCCTTGCTTTGTTTCCAATGCTTGAGCTAAGCATTCAAAAGGATTTTGCAAAGGCAGTCTTATGTGAGGACAGGCGGAAAGTCAAGTTTTTAGCTGAGGGAAACTGGGGAATTCGGAAAGTTAAAGGTGCGGTGCCTCATGATTTGGGAACGCATGACCCCTGGAGTGAAATGAATGCCTACAATATACATGACACAAGCCGATGGAAAGACCTGAATCCTAAGTTTGTGCTTCAAGTGTACAGAGATTTTGCTGCCACAGGAGACATGTCCTTTGGGGCTGAGGTTTGGCCAGCAGTTCGTGCAGCTATGGAGTATATGGAGCAGTTTGACCGAGATGGAGATGGGCTCATTGAAAATGATGGGTTTCCTGACCAAACTTATGATGCTTGGACTGTTCATGGTATAAGTGCTTACTGTGGGTGCTTATGGCTTGCAGCATTACAAGCTGCAGCTGCTATGGCACACCGTCTTGGTGACAATTCTTTTGCTGAGTGGTGCAGAAGCAAATTTCAGAAAGCCGAACCAGTTTTTGAAGCTAAACTGTGGAATGGGTCATATTTCAACTATGACAGTGGGACTAGTAGCAACAGTAAATCTATTCAAGCAGATCAGTTGGCCGGACAATGGTACACTGCTTCTGCTGGCTTACCTTCTCTATTTGATGAGAGCAAAATAAGGAGAGCTCTTCAGAAGATATTTGAGTTTAATGTGATGAAAGTGAAAGGGGGCAGGATGGGAGCAGTAAATGGGATGACTCCTAACGGGAAGGTTGACGAGTGTTGTATGCAGTCACGTGAAATCTGGACTGGAGTTACGTATGGAGTAGCAGCCACCATGCTTCTGTCAGGAATGGAGCACCAGGCCTTTGCAACTGCAGAAGGCATTTTCACTGCAGGGTGGTCAGAAGAAGGATTTGGGTGAGTAGTGATTTTTTTTTTCTCAAACTCTGCAACTTTGGTACAAGCATGTCCTACTTTGACTTGTCCGCCAAATAACCCGAATCATCCTTTGACTGCTGTAGGTACTGGTTCCAGACACCGGAAGGATGGACCGTAGATGGCCATTATCGTTCTCTGATATATATGCGCCCTCTTTCAATTTGGGCGATGCAGTGGGCTTTGTCACTGCCAAAAGCAGTTCTGGATGCCCCCAAGATAAACATGATGGATAGAAGTCATTCTTCTCCCTACGACATAAGAACTCCGAAGGAGAGTGGTGTGAGGAAGATATCAGTGAAGAGCAGGTGTTTGGGCAACTCCGTCTTCCACTGTGATTGCTGATTAATTGGCCTTGTAAAACAGTGAATTTCCTTCTTCTATCGCCTGAAATAAGGTCCTTGAGCACGAAAGGTGGGTGAAGTTACCATTTGAGGGAGAGCGAATAAATGGGCCTGCAGAGTGTTCTTCAAGAACACTGCAAGAGTAGAACCTGTATTTTTTTTTTTTTAAATTATTTTATTGCTGTCAGCAAAACCCTTGTCTAATATTTTAGTTTCATTCTTTTCCCTTTTCTCTCTTTCGAGTCAAAGAGGAAATAATACTGTAGTTGTGACTTTTTGTGAAGAGTAGAAAGAGAGAAATAATGATTATCCCTGCTTACCGGCGTTCATCTCATTGTTTATGGATATCATTAATAACACTACTAGTAATAATTAATTACTTGAGTAATTTTTTACTGTAATATACGGAGATTTAATTTATCAATTTGGGCAGCATGGCTCCTTGTTTCCTTGCTCTTTTAAAACAATCCCTCTTTATAATGGTAATATTGATTACAAGACAAGAGATGTGGTGCTGGGTTCTTCACTGCGATTTTGCTTCTTAAAAGGTTTGCTGAAATTCTTAATTTCCTTTTCTTAACTATTTTTAACCTCATGATTTCCATCAAATCTTGGTCAATTTTGGATTTTTGCCGTCAGATGTGTACTCTTTTGGGATGTTGTTGTGGGAGCTTCTCACAAGAATAGCCAACGGAAATATGGGGATTGACGTGATCCTCAATGAAGATACATCATGGAGACAGATCTAAGTGAAAAACCTACCTTCACTACCATAGCTTGCAATCTCCACTACATTCTGCTTGTTTTTTCTTGCAGCCACCAGCACTAAAGGTCTGTTTCGAACCCACGGAAAAGAAAAAAAAATAAAAAAATTTGATGATTATTATTCCTAAAAATAATTAGTGAAAAAAAGAATTTGATCATTATCTTATTTTTATTAACTATTTTTTAAAATAATAATGATCAAATTCTTATTTTTCTTTTCTTTTCTAAGGGTTCCAAATAGACCCTAAGAATTTGTAGCCACTAATAATCATCAACAAAATAATTTCAGCACTTCTTGAATTATTCAAATCCTGGTTCTATAAGCAATAATCACCAACTCTTTCTTCTGTACATCCCAAATAACCGTTTCTCTCTTATAATATAAGTTCCCATTAAATAATAATATGGACGCTCCGACATCATTTTTGTCAATTTTCTGAAAGTTTTTAATCTTATATCTCCAATGACTTGTTTTATTAAATTTTGTAGGTCGGTTGTAAAGTTTGAGACTAAGGGCCCATCAAAGCGTAATTAAAATACAATGAACACATAAAGATTTATAGTGGTTTACAATTCAAATTTCTCATCTTCCTATGTTTTGACGTCAAAGCTAAATCCACCAAATCATAGTTTAACAATATCCACATAATGAGGCCATACGGGCCTAATTACATTTCTACCCACTTAGGGCTTTATGTCACTTAGTTGACTACAACAACCTACTTAAGTTAAATCATTTTCAAATTTTGATGATAACAAAACTTACATTAAGTAGCTAATTAATTTGTAATTCATAAGTATTTTAGATACATTTTTTCACGTGACTCAATTATAAGGTCTATGAGGAGCAACTGACAAATCTAACACAAGACCTTGAGCATAAATGAAGAGTCAACCATATTGAAGAAGCACATTGGAGAAGGGTAAGCTTTGAAAACCAAGAGTTTAGGAAAAAATAGAAAATTCACAAGAACTATTAAGTAAAGTGGTTAAATGCAGATTCCAAACCTTTAGGCATGAATTTATTCTTGGAGTTTAGGACATGCAAACTATTCTTAAAACTATATTTTTCAAGTACATACAAAAGTTCTGAAACATTTCCTTCAACTTGTTTTAGCCTTAATCATGCAAAAACTTTGAATTTACAAATTGTAAAACAACATGATTGATCAGCCTATACAAGACATGATCGATCATATATTGGCAGTAAGTCTATAACATGCAGGCTTGTTCGATCACCCTTAGACATGATCAATCAACTAGAATCCGTACATGCCAAATTATAGAGTTTGTTACAATGTGGGACCCACCATAGCCCCACAAGTTGGTGGGACCAACCATGAGCTCGAGAGGTGTCAACAAGAGTCCTCATACAAAGTCACTCTAGCTAAGAGATACGGAACATGTGCTGGAATTAAATAGAAGATTTGAAGATCAAGTGGGACCCACAAAGATACCATGAGCTGGAAGATCATGTGGGACCGACAAGATAAGACTAAGATCTGGTACTCTAGCTTGATTCATGTCCTTAAAGAAGGTGTTTGTAGTTGAGTTAAATTAGTCTCTTAAATAGATAATGTAATCTTATCATGATAGGCTTATCGTGGAGAGTTCTAGTTGGAATATAATTAGGAGTCCTAAAATTACTTGTACATGGACTCCATCACCTTCTCAACTATAAATAGAGGTAATTGTAACTCGGAATTCATTAAGCAAGTTTTTTATTTTTTTTTCTCTCTCGTTGAAGTGTTCTCTGTCTACTCTTTTTTATTTTCCTTTTCTTCTCTCTCTACTCGAGAACTCTTCTCTTTTTCCATTTTTTTTTCTTTCTCTCTCCCCTTGCTCGAGGTATTATTCATGAGATCCTATATTCAACATGCTATCAGAGCTACCAATTTAGGATCCCCATTATGTTCTATGAAGATATGATTAAAAGCTGCTCATAGAAAGCTCCTTATGGAGCAAGATTGAAGCTCAAGAGATAAGTATTTATTTATGATATTATTAATTTTATGCTACTGGTTTTCGGTATTAAGAGGTAGTTTAGAGATGTCCTTATGTATGTTTTTATCTTATGAAATTGTGAGAATATATGCATCTTTGATTATCTTTGATTAGAAGAGATTATCAAGGCATTTTTTGTCTGTTTGCACAATAGTGATTCCGAGGGCATCCAGAAAACAAAGGAAAAAATATGTGCTGAATTCAAGATGAAGGATCTTGGACTAAAATATTTTTTGGGTATTGATGTATTACAATCCAGACATGGGATTGTGCTATCCCAAAGGAAGTATGCCCCTGATCTACTAGAGGAGACAAGAATGATGGGATGCAAACCTGCAGACACTCTTATGGACTCAAATAAAAAATTATGTAGAGGCACTGGAAAAGATGTAGATAATGGGAAATATCAAAGACTAGTGGGAAGACTTATTTACCTGTGTGTAACAAGGCCGGATATTTCATATGCAGTAAGCGTGGTAAGTCAATACATGCACAAGCCATAACTTAGTCATTGGCAAATACTTGAAAGGATACTACGATATCTGAAAGGAGCTCCAGGACTATAAAAACCATGGTTACTTCAACATCGAAGGATTTTCAGATACAAACTTGGCCGGATCCACAGATGACAGAAAATCTACTTCAGGATTTTGTACGATGGTTAGAGGGGATTTGGTTACATGGAAAAGCAAGAAGCAAAATGTAGTAGCACGGTCTAGTGTAGAAGCAAAATATAGAGCCATGACACACATTGTTAGTGAACTCCTATGGATAAGATCTCTTCTCACTGAATTGGGATTCTACAAAGAAGCTTTGATAGATCTATACTGTGATAATTAAACAGTAATACACATTACATCGAATCCAGTCTTCCATGAAAGAACAAAGCATATTGAAGTGAACTGCCATTTTATACAAGAAAAGTTCCAAGAAGGTTTCTTATCTCTAAAGCATATATCATCACAAAGTCAAGTTGCAGATTTTCTCACCAAGCTGGTCACTCACAAGATTATGTCTTCTATATGCAGCAAGTTGGGCATTTATGATGTCTTCTCACCCCTAGCTTGAGGGGGAGTGTTACAATGTGGGACCCACCATGGTGCTCGAGCTGGTGGGACCCACCATGAGGATGTGGGACACCAAGAAGAGTCCTCACCCAAGCTAGCACAAGTTAAGAAGTTAAGAAGCACAAGCTGAAATGAGTTAGAAGACTTGAAGATCAAGTGGGATCCAAAAATATCCCACGAGCGGGCAACCTTATCATGATAAGCTAGAAGATCATGAGGGACCCACAAGGATAAGGCCACGAACTGGCCTCCTCCCTTATATTCATGTGATTGAAGAAAGAGTTCTAGTTCAACTCATATTAGTCTTCTAGTAGATTGTTTTGAATAGACTTATCTTAGAGAGTTAGAGTTGGAATGTAATTAGGATATTGAAAGGCTAATTGTATAAGGACTCTATCTCTTCCTCTACTATAAATAGAGGTGCTATAATTCGGAATTAATCAAGTTACACATCTCCTTCTTGAGTTAATCTCTCCCTCTCTCTTTGCTTGGCGCATACCTCTTTTTCTCTTTTCTTTTTTCTTCTCTCTACTCAAGAGCTCTTCTTCCCTTTTCTTCTTTTTCTTTCTTCTTTCTCTTGCTCGAAATATTGGAAAAGGGATCCTAAATTCAACACAAAGGCAATATGATATTTTACAACGGATGCTTACCACCAAACAAGGAAACAATATACTGTTATGGACTCTATAGCATCACGAGTTACCAACAGGCGTAAGAATTAATGAATGTGTTTTTCAATTTCCATGTAATTGTTTCTTGGTTTGGTTTTGTCTTTGGTTTGGGTTGGTTTAGCATTTATTGGTTTGAACCATTGACCCAAGAGGTCTTTAGGGTTTTGGACGTCCTCCACCCTATTTAAGGGGACGGCTAGGGTAATGAAGATTATCAATTGAGTTCACTTTAGTTAACGTAATTTAGATAAACAGGTCAAGAGCTCCTTCAAGCTCTCTTCCGTTTTTCCCCCAATTCTCCTTTCCGAAATTCAATTCCCTTCAACCCCTCATTCCATCTCAACGTCAAGCAAGGTAATGGAAGGAATAGAAGAGAGGAGGGTGACAAGATCCATGGCTCGTGAGGATCTTAACAACGTGGTATCAGACAGGTCCACCCTCGGTGATTCCTCTTCTCCAGAGGACATACGTCAAGTCCTTTCAGAACTTCAACAACGATCCACTCTTCAAGGTACTGAAATTTCTCACATCAATACTACCTTACAAACTCTGGAATCATCTCTACAAACCATCATCCGACAACTTGCTGCACTTCAAGCACCAACGCCACCACCAGCAACCAATTTTCAACCACAACCAGTTCCCCCACCAACAATTCACGCCACCACCAAATCCACCCCTGCGCTAACCAATGGGTTCAATGACCACTCACGCACAAGGACCATCAACGGTTCCCATGTACTTTAAACTTAACTTTCCTATATATGATGGCTCTAAAGATCCTTTACTATGGTTCACGAAATGTGAACAATTCTTCTATCATCAACAAACGGTGGAAATGGACAAGGTTACTTTGGCCGCCTACCACATGCTCGATGAAGCGCTCATGTGGTTCCATCACTATCGAAATGTCCATTCCATTCAGGATTGGCTGCACTTTAAACATGCTTGCCAGTTGAGGTTCGGACCTCCAGCTAGCAGCAACCCAGTGGGGGAATTGATCAACTACAAACAAACCAGTACCTTAGAAGTTTACCAAAAAAGGTTCCAAGAAAGGTTGGCCAGAGCTAGTGAATTTGTTCCTCCTCACCTACATGTTCAGATTTTTAATGCTGGATTGACAGAGGCAGTCAGATTAGAAGTGGAATTACTTGGTCCGACAAATTTGGACTCAGCAATGAATTATGCCAGAGTTGTTGAACACAAACAGAGAGTTCTAAAAGAGTCTTTACAAATAAAACCATTTTGGCAAAACAGAATACAGGGTACTGCATCTGGTCCACATTTTGGGTCCTCTGCCCCTAACCGAGCAGATCAGGCTACTAGTGTGCCTCCACACTCTATGCCACGTAAATTTTTGACTAAACAGGAAATGGACGCTCGAAAGGCAAAGGGCCTATGTTTTAATTGTGATGAACAATTCCTGCCCGGACATACCTGTAAACGTTTATTCAGTATTGAATTGTTGGAAGAAGATTCAGAAGAGCTTCTTGAAAATGAAATTGTTGAAGAGGTACAACAGGGAGCAGAGCTCTCCCTCCATGCCATGCATGGCTTGTGTAGTTCTAATACCATGTAGGTAAAGGTCAGGTTACATCATCTCATGCTACTTGCTTTAGTTGATTCGGGCAGCACACATAATTTTATCAGTGAACCAGCCGCGCAACAATTGGGATTGGAAATTCAACAACAAAGGGGACTCTCAGTTTCAGTGGCCAATGGGGCCAAAATTGCTAGTGTGGGGTTATGTGCTAACACCCCTTTCACCATTGAGGGGCATTCCTTTCAGGCAGATTTACTAGTCATTCCATTGGCTGGATTTGATTTGGTGCTCGGGGTCAAATGGCTCCAGTTATTAGGACCGATATTATGGGACTTTCAGGCTCGGACTATGACATTTTCAGCACCACAGGGCCAAATTACATTACAAGGCATTGTGGCACAGGTCCCTAACGCACTTCACACTTTGCATATTCAACACACGGGTGATGATCCGTTAGCTCCTTTACTTACAGCATTTGCGGATTTATTTAATGACCCTACAGGTCTACCACCAGTGAGTCATTGTGATCACCGCATTCGTTTAAAGTTGGGAACTGATCCAGTAGTGGTGCGGCCTTATCGTTACCCGCATATCCAGAAAGATGAAATAGAACGACAGTGCATGCATATGCTCGCTCAGGGTGTGATCCAGCCCAGTCGATCTCCTTTCTCCTCACCAGTGTTACTTGTACGTAAAAAAAGATAAATCTTGGAGATTTTGTGTCGACTATAGGCAACTCAACTTGCACACAGTTAAGGACAAGTTCCCCATTCCAGTTGTGGACGAGTTACTGGATGAGTTACATGGTGCTACAATTTTTACCAAATTAGATTTGAAATCGGGCTATCATCAAATACGAGTTCACCAAGCGGATGTGGAGAAGACTGCCTTTCGTACACATCACGGTCATTTCGAGTTCCTCGTCATGCCCTTCGGTCTCTCCAATGCACCATCCACCTTTCAGGCCCTCATGAATGAGGTCTTTTCATCACTTCTGCGCCACTATGTGTTAGTCTTTTTTTATGACATTCTGGTCTACAGCAAAAATTGGGAAGAACATCTCCACCACCTCCATCAGGTATTTACCATTCTACGCTCTCATCATTTGGTTTTGAATAAATCGAAATGTTCTATGGGTACATCTGAGGTGGCATATTTGGGCCACGTCATATCAGCTGTGGGTGTGAAAGTTGACCAGAGCAAGATACAGGCAGTCACAGATTGGCCGGTTCCCACCTCCACCACAACATTAAAGGGATTTTTGGGCTTAACGGGATATTATAGAAAATTTATCCAATCTTATGGCCAGATAGCAGCACCACTCAACAACCTGCTAAAAAAAATGCCTTCCACTGGTCTTCTTCAGCAGAACAAGCCTTTAACCTGTTAAACCTTAGCCTCAACGCCAGTCCTACAATTACCAGATTTTGAAGCAGAATTTGTGGTGGAATGTGATGCCTCCGGGGGAGGTATAGGGGCAGTGTTACAACAATTGGGACACCCCATTGCTTATTTCAGCCGTCAATTGGGACAACACCACCATAAGTTAGGTGCATATGAGAGGGAATTGATTGGGTTAGCCAAGGCTGTCCAACATTGGCGACCTTATCTTTGGGGACGACCGTTTCTCATTCATACAGATCATTGCAGCCTCAAGTATCTTCTTGAACAACGCCTCACCACATCCCCACAGTAGCATTGGTTAACTAAACTCATGGGCTTCGATTTTACGGTTCATTATAAGCCAGGTAGTTCGAATTTGGGGGCTGATGCCTTATCACGTCGGGATATTTCCGCCACTCATATTTATGCTATCAGTCACCCACATGCACTGCTATTAGATTCTATTCGTGAGGAACTAAATCAATATCTGGATCTCTTGTCATTATATCAGGATATTCAACATGGGACAGCTGTTCCTCATTGGACGATTCAAGATCGTCTCATTCTCTACAAAAACAGGATCTTTTTGCATAATACATCCCCACTTCTTTACACCATCCTGTCCTCTATCCATGATAGCACACATGAGGGTCGACAGAAAACATAATTCTGAATCAGTCGAGACTTTTACTGGAAGAGCATGAAGAGCACAATTGCTGATTATGTAGCTGCTTGTCAGATTTGTCAAAGAAACAAGACCAAATCTTTAAGTTCAGTCGGCCTACTGCAACCTCTACAACTACCATCTCAAATCTGGTCTGATATTTCCATGGACTTCATTGCTGGACTTCCCATTTCATCAGGTAAATCGGTGATATTCGTCGTCGTTGATCGGTTTTCAAAATATGGGCACTTCCTTGCTTTGGCGCATCCATATACTGCTGCTAAGGTCGCTCAATTATTTATGGACAACATTGTCCGATTACATGGAATTCCCTCATCCATTATCAGTGACAGGGATGCCATTTTTACCAGTCTCTTTTGGAAGGAATTATTCAAATTACAGGGCACCCAATTGGCATTTTCGTCTGCCTACCATCCACAAATGGACGGCCAAACAGAGGTTGTCAATCGCACAATTGAAATGTATCTTCGTTGTTTTGTGGGGGACGCACCTAGAAGATGGATGAAATGGTTTTCATGGGCAGAATTTTGCTCTAACACATCTTACCACACAGCACTGGGTACTACTCCCTTCAGGGTAGTCTATGGCCGAGATCTACCTCGTTTGTTACCATATGAACCGGGGGCATCCAAAGTCGTCACTTTGGACCAAACATTAGCTGAACGAGACGCTATGCTCACTGAGGTACGTACACATCTGCAAGCGGCCCAACACTCTATGAAACGCTTATATGATAAGAAGCACCGAGAGGCATCTTATTGCCCTGGAGACTATGTGTGGTTAAAGCTTCAACACTACCGCCAGCTGTCCCTGACTGCAGCCAAGCGCCATAAGCTGTCTCCAAAATATTATGGTCCATTTCCGATATTGGACCAAATTGGGCCCATGGCATACCGCTTGCAGCTACCACTGGAAGCAAAGATCCACAATGTATTTCACGTCTCCCAATTGAAGCCCTTCCAGGGTGACTCGCCCCTACTGCACACTCCACTGCCGCCACTACATGAGGGCAGAGTCCTTTCTATTCCGGCTCAGGTAATACAAGCACGCCACATTCAAGGGGATTAGGAAATTCTAATCCAGTGGGCAGATGCCGATCCCAGTGACACCACATGGGAGCCATTATCAGCATTTCAACTTTTATATCCTTCCTTCGAGCTTGAGGACAAGCTCTTTCTCCAGGAGGGGGGGTGATGTTATGGACTCTATAGCAACACGAGTTACCAACAGGCATAGGAATTAATGAATGTGTTTTTCAATTTCCATGTAATTGTTTCTTGGTTTGGTTTTGTCTTTGGTTTGGGTTGGTTTAGCATTTATTGGTTTGAACCATTGACCCAAGAGGGCTTTAGGGTTTTGGATGTCCTCCACCCTATTTAAGGGGACGGCTAGGGTAATGAAGATTATCAATTGGGTTCACTTTAGTTAAGGTAATTTAGATAAACAGGTCAAGAGCTCCTTCAAGCTCTCTTCCATTTTTCCCCCAATTCTCCTTTCCGAAATTCAATTCCCTTCAACCCCTCATTCCATCTAACGTCAAGCAAGGTAATGGAAGGAAGAGAAGAGAGGAGGGTGAGAAGATCCATGGCTCGTGAGGATCTTAACATATACATGAATATGTAGCCTGCTTTTGAGGCTTTCTTCAAGAATGAAAACTTGACCAACCAACCTCTACGGATATCTCTGTCCAAGATAAATAGAAAGAGGCCTTGATAACTGCCATATGCCTTGCTAACATTAACACGCATCTTGAAGTTGCTAAGACTCACCTTGTGGTTCCCACTTTTGATGATGTATGTGCTACACTTCTCTGTATTCCAGACGCTTCTCCCTCTACTACTGAAATGTCATCTGCTACGTACTCTGGACATAGGGGAACAACATCTTACCAAGGCTGATTTTGTAGAGGAGGAAGAGAAAGAGGTGGAAGGACTGGTTTTGACCGAACAAATGGGAAGGAATGCACCCATTGTAAGGGATATGGCCACACTAGAGACACATGCTTTCACCTGAAAGAATGCTCTGTATGTGGTAGGTTGGGCCACTCTCGCAAAAGATGTTATAAAGCTAATGAGAATAGGGCTAACCAAGCCTTAGTGAATGATACAAAGGTAGATCAGTCTACCACAACAACTCCAAAGCATATTTTTACTGATGAAGACTATGAACTATTCCAGAAAATGAAGACCTTGATGGGGTCCTCCCCAAGTACTTCTTCACCAATCGTTGCCACCACTGCTTCAGGTATGTTTTCTGCTTCATCTTCATCCTGGATAAATGACTCAGGAGACTCTGAGCATCTTACAGATAATAAACATCTTCTATACTCAGTTTCTCCATGTCTTTCACATAAATTTGTTACCATTGTTGATGGTTCACAAACTAAATTTCAAGGGAAAAGATCCTCTTCTATTACACCATCACCTCCGCTCACTGGTATCCTTTTTGTTCCTACTTTCCCTTTGAATCTTTTATCGGTTAGTCAACTCACCAAATATTTTAATTGCTCTATCACTTTCTCACCCACTTCATGTGTGTTTCAGGATCTTACAACGAAGCAGATGATTGGTGGAGGCCATGAACAAGGGGGGCTCTACTACCTGGATGTGCTTCAAATAAATACTGCATCCACCTATGACACTGAAACCAGGTTACGACACAAACGGTTGGGACATCCTTCCACCCAATCTCTTCATCATTTTTTTCCTAAAGCGCGGTCGGACCTTCATTGTGAAGCATGCCAAATGAGTAAACATCAGATGTCAACATACTCCCCTCATCTAGAAATTAAAAGTCTCTCCTTTTTCGTTAATTCATACTGATGTATGAGGACCCTTGAGTGTCTCCAATATTTCTCACGTGAAATATTTTATTGCATTCATTGATGACTTCACTTGTACCACTTGGTTATTTTTGTTTAAAGAGAATTTTGAAATACCATTGATATTTAAATATTTTCATGCAATAGTACTCACTTAGTTTGGGCAGAAAATTAAAGTCCTTCGGTTGGATAATGCCAAAGAATACACATCCAAAGATCTTGACTTTTTTTTGTCAAGAAAATGGCATTATTCATCAGACATCATGTGCTTACACCCCTCAACAAAATGGTGTAGCCGAATGGAAGAATCGTCATATTCTTGAGGTAGCTTGTAGTTTACTATATGCCATGAAAGTTCCATAATTTTATTGGCCACATGCAATTCTTACCGCATGTTTTCTTATAAACTGGTTACCCTCTTTCGTTCTTGGTAAAAAATCTTCATACTCTCATTTATTACCTAATGATGATCCTTTTTCGCTGCCTTTGAGAGTCTTCGGTTGTCAATTTTTTGTCCATATTTCCTCCCCAAAACACAGTAAACTTGATCCCAAATCCGTGAAGTGTATCTTCTTCGGATACTCTCGCATACAAAAGGGTTATGTTTGTTATAATCCCTCTCTTCAGCATTTACTTGTGTCTCGACATGTCACATTTTTTTAAGACTCTCCATGTTATTCTGATAATGCACCTCTAGGTTTATCTTCCGTACTAGGTTCTCCTTGATCAGTTGTGCCCCGTGTGGCAGAAACTACTCAGCCCCTAGAAACACTGGCTGATACCACACCTGCTGAGTTGTCGGATCCTATTGAGGTAAGTCCATCTTCTCTGATTATTTTTGGTCCAGATTATGATACTCGTCCTATTGCTATTAGGAAAGAGCCCAAATCATGCACCATTCCTTCTACTTCTCATCCCATAACAAACTTTGTGTCTCATCATCGTCTATCCCCTGTTTGTTGTCAATTTCAATCGGCTATTTCCTCTGTACATGTACCACAATCCTATCAGCATGCTCTCAAACATCCAAGGTAGAAGGCAGTTATGGATGAAGAAATGTAGGCTCTTTATGGAAATCAGACATGGGCTCTAGTCCCCCTTCCTTCATATAAGAAACTTGTCGGTTGCAAATAGGTATTTACGGTGAAACACAATCCGGATGGGTCCATAGCTTGGTTGAAAGCTCGCCTTGTTGCTAAAGGCTATACACAATATTATGGCATTGATTATTAAAAAACTTTCTCTCCAGTGGCTAAATTAAACTTGGTACGTTTGTTATTATCTCTGGCAACTAATTCTTCATGCCAGGTCTATCAAGTTGATGTAAAAAATGCTTTTCTGAATGGGGATATAAATAAGGGAATTTATATGTAGCAACCATCTGGGTATGTTGTTGAGGGGGAGTCCGTATGTCTACTACAAAAATCTATTTAGGGTCTCAAACAGTCGCCTCGTGCATAGTTTGAAAATTTTAGCCAAACACTCATACTGGCCGGATTTCACAGATGCTCTGGAGATCACTCTGTCTTTATTAAAGACACACTGAAGGGCAAGGTAATTCTAGCTGTATATGTTGATGACATTATTATAACTGGTAGTGTTCCGGAGGGCATCCAAAAGACAAAAGAAAGGATATGTACTGAATTCAAGACAAAGGATCTTGGACTGCTCAAATATTTTTTGGGTATTGAAGTACTACAATCCAGACATGGAATTCAAAGGAAGTATGTCCTTGACCTACTGGAGGAAACCAGAATGCTGGGATGTAGACTAGCAGAAACTCTTATGGACTCGAATACAAAATTATGTACAGGTACTGGAGAAGAAGTAGATGTCCGAAAATATCAAAGATTGGTGGGAAGACTTATTTATCTCTGCGTAACGAGGCCAGATATTTCATATGCAGTCAGTGTGGTAAGTCAGTATATGCACAAACTACAACTCAGTCATTGGCAAGCACTAGAATAGATATTACGATATCTGGAAGGAGCACCAGGAAGAGGTCTCCTCTATAAAAATCATGGACACTTCAACATCGAAGGATTCTCAGATGCAGACTTGGTCGGATCCCCGGATGACAAAAAATCTACTTCGGGATATTGTATAATGGTTGGAGGAAAATTGGTTACATGGAGAAGCAAGAAACAGAATGTAGTTGCAAGGTCTTGAACAGAAGCAAAGTACAGAGCCATGACACACATAGTCAGTGAACTCCTATGGATCAGATCTCTCCTAACTGAACTGGGTTTTTACAAAGAAGCTCCTATAAATCTATATTGCGATAATTAGGCAGCAATTCACATCACATAAAATCCAGTCTTCCATGAGAGACCAAAGCATATAGAAATAGACTGCCACTTCATACGAGAAAAATTCACTGTCGGCATCTTATCTCTCTAGCATGTATCTTCACAGAACCAGGTTGCAAACATTCTCACCAAACCAATCACTCACAAAAGTTTGTCCAATATTTGCAACAAGCTGGGAATCTACGATATTTTCTCATCCCCAGTTTGAGGGGGAGTGTTACAATGTGGGACCCACCATGGCCCCACAAGCTGGTGGGACCCACTATGAGCTCGAGAGGTGTCAAAAAGAGTCCTCATACAAAGTGGCTCTAGCTAAGAGATAAGGAACATGTGTTGGAATTAAATAGAAGATTTGAAGATCAAGTGGGACCCACAAAGATACCATGAGCTGGTATCTCTATCTACATGAGCTGGAAGATCATGTGGGACCCATAAGATAAGACCAAGAGCTGGCTCTCTAGCTTGATTCACGTCCTTAAAGAAGGTGTTTGTAGTTGAGTTAAATTAGTCTCTTAAATAGATAATGTAATCTTATCATGACAGACTTATCTTGGAGAGTTCCGGTTGGAACATAATTAGGAGTCCTAAAATTACTTGTACATGGACTCCATCACCTCCTCTACTATAAATAGAGGTGATTGTAACTCGAAATTCATCAAGCAAGTTTCTTTTTTTGTCTTCTCTCTCGTGTGAATTGGTCTCTCTCTACTCTCTTTTATTTTCCTTCTCTTCTCTCTCTACTCGAAAGCTCTTCTCTTTTTCCATTTTTTCTTTCTCTCTCCCCTTGCTTGAGGTATTATTCATGGGATCCTAAATTCAACAGAGCTTGATCGATCAAACAATGTCTTGCTAGTTGAACTTATAAAACATGATCAATCAATCTTTTTAAAGCATTGATCAATCACTCTATGACATTGATAGGTCAAACACTTTGTGTGATCGATTATAATACTAAAAGATATAGTTGTGGGGGTTTGATCAATCGATTGATCAACCCTTTGTGAAGCTTTAGGACAATAGTTTGATAGTTATTTTTGCCAAGACTCGTACAAATAGAGATCCCAATTAATTCCTTATGAGTTAATGAGCATTTATTGGCAAACCTACTAACTCAAAGTTTTTTTTTTCCAAATGCATACTTTATGTTGGAAGATGGGTTGAAGCCCACAAGCTCAAGACAAGAAGCCCACACGTCAAAGGTGGCATATGTGTAAAATATGGTACTTTCCATAAAGATGGCATAGAAGTGTAACTAGGTGTTCCTTTTATGTCTTTTGTTTTATCAAGTTGTAGCCCTAAGGGTATTGTAAAACTATAAATAAAGGCATTGGCTAAGAGGTAGGGCATTGAAGCACTCTCCTCTCTTTCCACAAATTCGTCCAGCCCTCATTTTTCTTTTTGACGCAACCCTCTTCTCCCTTAATCCAAACTCTCTTCTTCCACGTTTTTCTTCTTCTCTTCTCCTTCTATCTTCTTCTTCTTCTTCTTTCTTGTTGATCTAAAGTTCCTTTCATAAGATCCTAAATTCTACATGGTATCAGAGCAAGGAGTTTAGGATCTCTTCATGGATTTATTATGAAATCTGTTCAAGAAGTTGTAAAAGGAGTCAGTCATAAAGAGATAAGTTCATCATCTTCTTACTTACGTTTTTTTTTGTTTCCTTTTCTTATTTACATACTCCTTTTACTGTTTTTCTTTACTTCTTGAATTTTGAGTCACATCAAGTCAAGATAAATCTTTATATATTGTAAAGATTTATTTCTATGACTAAATTGATGTTATAATCTTGACTCCTTGTAAATCAATTACAAGAGTGATCAAGATCATTTGCTGTTTGCATCTTATTAAGATTGATGGGTGAAATTCAATTACCTTTATGTAATTTGGATCCATCTCATTTGAGGTAGAATTCTAGCACATGTTGCTGTATCTTCTCCTACTTAAGGTTGCCCATGGGTTTGTGTTATGTTGTTGGATGCCCATTATATGTTTGATGAAATGCCAACAGCCATTTACCCTTTGTAGTTCCATTTTTTTTAACTTCAACAATTGAATTTTTTCTTACGTTGAAGTCTCCCATGAGCTGAAGATAAATCTCTTCCAAGTGTCTTGGTTTGTCGTTAAATCTTCTCTAAATTTTTGTCTATTGCTCATTTGTGTTGGAGTTTGAATTAAGGCCTAATCGGTTGCATCTACTTTCTTCTCTTTGTTCTTATGAATACAAGAGAAGTTGAGTGATGGTTGGATGTTATTATCACTTTCTAAAGGCACAAATTTGTTGATAATTTGGTGTTTTCCCGTGTGAAAGAAATTGGTTCTTTTTCTCATTTGTTGGTGATTGATTTGGTCTACGGGTTCTTCAAATTACATAGAGTAATTATTCTTTGAAGAAGGCCTTTTTCCCTTGACCTCCATATTTTACTTGCCTCATTATGGAGATTGGATACAATAGTAATAAGAGTGATATACTCCGTATTACTACAATTCCACTTAGAGGTATCTCCTATTACATGAGCTGGTCACAATCGGTTCGGAGGGTTCTTATTACTCGTGACCTCTTGAGCCACGTTGTTAACTTTTCTCCGATTGATGAAGAAGATGTGTCCTACCACAAGTGGGTTAAGGATGATAGCATGGTGATAATTTGGCTCATTAATAGCATGGAAGAGCAAGTGCCCAACAATGTGGTCCACTTGGAAGCCGCCAAGAACATATGGGACACTTGTACCAAGCTTTACTCAAGCACTGCTTCATTACAAAAAATATATGATGTCTTACAAAACATGCTACATACGAAACATGGAGATAATATTCATGAATTTTTGGCACGGTTTTGCGGTCTTCTTCAAGAATGGAAACTAGCTCAGCCATATTCCACTGATATTGCCGTTCAAGAACGACAAAGAGAAGCTTTGGCAGCAGCCATTTGCTTATCGAATATTAAACCATACCTTGAGGTGGCCAAAACTCAACTTCTAAGTTCTTCTGCTCTTCCATCATTTGATGATATTAGTGCTACATTACTTAGGATACCAGATCCATCCCCTCCTTCTCCTATTGATGCTCCATCGGCGATGTTCTCTGGCAATCGGGGAACATCTTCCTCATTCCGAGGACAGGGCAGAAATATGAGAGGGGATCGAACTATGAGAGGGGCTGAAAATAGAGGTGGTAGAACGGGTCAGAATTCTTTTCGTACTGAGCTTCAACTTTGCACTTATTGTGGCCGTTAGAACCACCTTGTGACATCATGCTGGAAACTTCATGGCAAGCCTGATTGGGCCATAGCTAACCCAGTCTCAGTTAACATTGAGAAAAATGAAGATAAGGCTGAATCATCATCCGAAAATGTGACTCTTACGGCTGAGGACTATGCTGCATTTCAGAAAATGAAGTCCTTCATGGAATCATCTATTCCCTCATCATCTATTGTTGCCACTACTATTGCCTCAGGTATGCTTTCTTCCTCATCTTCCTCTTCCTCTTGGATCATCGACTCCGGGGCCTCCGAACATCTATCAGGTAACAAACACTTGTTGCAGTCCTTATCTCCTTGCTATCCTCATAAATTCGTTACTATTGCTGATGGTACCCAAACCAAGGTCCTTGGCAAAGGTTCCTCCTCTCTTACTTCATCTATTCCCCTTCAAGATGTTTTGTTTGTTCCTCAATTTCCTTTAAATTTGCTCTCGATTAGCCAATTGACCAAACAATTAAATTGCTCTATCACCTTCTCACAGTCTTCTTGTGTCTTTCAGGATCTCACTAGGAAGCGGGTGATTGGTGGCGGCATTGAAAAGGGGGGTTTGTACTACTTCACTCTTCCACCAATAGCTGCATTATCTTCCACTACATCCGAGGCCCAACTTTGGCACAATCGACTTGGTCATCCGTCTACCCCTTCACTTCATTCTTTGGTTCCATCTTTAAAAGGACTTTCTAATATCAGTTGTGAGGTTTGTCAATTAAGTAAACATGTCAGGAGTACATATTCTCCTCGTCTTACAACTACAAGTACTGCTCCATTTGAGCTAATACATTCTGATGTATGGGGCCCTTTATGTGTCTCAAATATTTCCCAAGTTAAATATTTTGTCATTTTTGTTGATGATTTTACTCGACTGACTTGGTTATATCTATTTAAAGAGCGTTCCGAAATTCTTCCTTTGTTTAAAAATTTTCATGCTATGGTCTTGACACAATTTGGGAAGAAAATTCAAACCCTTAGATTTGATAATGCTAAGGAATACATGTCTCATGACTTCAAATCATTTTGTGAGAGTAAGGGCTTATTCATCAAACATCATGTGCCTATACTCTTCAACAAAATGGTGTTGCTGAAAGGAAGAATCGTCATCTTCTTGAAGTTGCTCGGGGCCTCCTCTACTCCATGAAGGTACCCTATTTCTATTGGCCTCATGCTATACTTACAGCATGCTTTCTCATTAATAGGTTACCTTCATCAGTCCTTCATCATAAAACTCCTTACGCTGTGTTATTTAATGGTGAAGATTCTTTTTCTCTTCCTTTGAAAGTGTTTGGATGTACATGTTTTGTTCATGTTAAATCTCCACATAAAAATAAACTTGATCCTCGGTCTATGAAGTACATTTTTTTGGGATACTCTCGCACCCAGAAAGGTTATGTCTGTTACAATCCTACCCTTCGGAGGATGTTTATCTCTAGGGATGTGACTTTCTTTGAGGACACTCCCTTCTACTCCTCCCATGATGCTCCTCCAGGATGGACTTGTCCTTCTTCTACTCCTTGTCCGCTTGTGCCGTTCAATCTTGAAATGGATCCATCCCCTGATACCCCGGCCGTACCTTCACCTGTGGAGTTGTTGGATCCACCTGAGGTAAGTCCTTCTCCGCCTATGTATGGGCCTGAATTTGATACTCGGCCTATTGCTTTAAGAAAAGAACGTCGCTCTTGTACTACTTCGCATCCTATCTCAAATTTTATGTCTCACCATCGCTTGTCTTCTGAGTGTTTTCAGTTTCTTGCGTCCCTTTCTTCTACTTCCGTTCCGCAGTCGTATCAGGAGGCCTTGAGACATCCAGGATGGAAGGCGGCTATGGATGAAGAAATGCACGCCTTATACGAAAACCAAACCTGGTACTTAACATCACTCTCGAAAGGTAAAAGCCCTGTTGGTTGTCGATGGTTTTTTTCAGTGAAACATAATCCGGATGGATCGGTTGCTCGTCTTAAAGCTTGACTGGTTGCTAAGGGCTATACGTAGTGCTATGGGATAGATTATGAGGAGACCTTCTCTCCTGTTGCAAAATTGAATTCGGTACGCATCATCTTATCTATTGCTGCTAACTCCTCATGGACCGTCTATCAGTTGGATGTTAAAAATGCTTTTTTAAATGGTGATATCAGTGAGGAAATTTATATGGTTCAACCACCTGGTTATGTGGTTGAGGGGGAGTCAGTATGTCGGTTAAAAAAGTCTTTATATGGGCTTAAGCAGTCCCCTCGGGCATGGTTTGATAAATTTAGTCAAACACTCCTACGGTTTGGTTTTCATCGGTGCTCAGTTGATCATTCCGTATATTATAAAGATATGGTCAAAGGGAAAATATTATTGGCCGTATATGTGGATGATATTATCTTAACCAGTGATGATGCTTTGAGCATACAAGAGGTGAAATAGATGATATGTCAGGAATTCAAGACTAAAGACCTTGGTATGCTTAAATATTTTTTGGGTATAGAAGTTCTTCAATCCAAACATGGGATAATATTGTCTCAAAGGAAATATGTCTTGGATCTCCTTGAAGAAACAGGAATGAAGGGTTGTAGACCAGTTGACACACCTATGGATACAAATGTAAAATTATGTGCCACAAATGAAGAAGATATTGATATTGGCAAATACCAAAGACTCGTGGGAAAACTGATTTATCTCACGGTAACTAGGCCAGACATATCATATGTTGCAAGTGTGGTGAGTCAATTCATGCACAAACCACAAATTACCCACTGGCAGGCTTTAGAGAGAATATTACGTTATCTAAAAGGAGCTCCAGGAAGAGGATTGCTGTATAAAAAACATGGGCACTTCAACATAGAAGGCTTCTCAGATGCAGATTAGGCTGGATCTCTTGATGATAGAAAATCTACATGAGGATATTGTAATTTGGTTGGGGGAAACTTGGTTACATGGAAAAGTAAGAAGCAAAATGTGGTTGCAAGATCTAGCGCCGAAGTAGAATACAGAGCTATGACCCATACCGTTAGTGAACTTTTATGGATTAGGACCCTTCTTACCGAACTAGGTTTTTATAAAAAGGGGTCCATGAATCTGCATTGTGATAATCAAGCAGCCATTCATATCACTTCAAATCCAGTTTTTCATGAAAGAACTAAACACATTGAGGTGGATTGTCATTTTATACGGGAGAAGTTTCAAGCAGGAATAATCTCTCTCAAACATGTGTCATCTCAAGAGCAAGTGGCTGATATTCTCACTAAACCCGTTACATCTAAAATCCTATCGTTTATATGTCGCAAGCTAGGTATTTATGATGTCTTTTCTCCTCCAGCTTGAGGAGGAGTGTTGGAAGATGGGCTTAAGCCCACAAGCTCAAGACAAGAAGTCCACATGTCAAAGGAGTGACATATGTGTAAAATATCGTACTTTCCATAAAGATGGCATAGAAGTGTAAATATGTGTTCCTTTTATGTCTTTTGTTTTATCAAGTTGTAGCCCTAAGGGTATTGTAAAACTATAAATAAAGGCGTTGGCTAAGAGGTAGGGCATTGAAGCACTCTTCTCTCTTTCCAAAAATTCGTCCAGCCCTCATTTTTCTTTTTGACGCAACCCTCTTCTCCCTTAATCCAAACTCTCTTCTTCCACGTTCTTCTTCTTCTCTTCTCCTTCTATCTTCTTCTTCTTCTTCTTTCTTGTTGATCTAAAGTTCCTTTCATGAGATCCTAAATTCTACACTTTAATTTTACTCACTTGCAATAACAACCTTAGATTCCAAACAATTCTTCAAATATCTTGCTTTCACTTTGTATTCTTAGTTCTCTTAGCTCCAAATCATTTTATCTCTATGCCTAAAGTATGTGAAGCTTGGTGACACTTTAAGGAGCAATTATCTCTCCATTGAAGGTGTAAGTTTTCTATTTCTATTTTTTATTTTCACTTTCAACCAAATTTGAACCATTAAATCTAGAAGGGAAACTACCCACGAGAGCTAGAATCTAGTTGTATTCCATTTCTTTAAGAGAGTTTCGGGTTGTGTAACAAGGTATTGCACTTAGCTTAAAGAGAGCCTAAATATCTTTATTTATAATTTCAGCTAATAGATCTTATTAGTGAAATTTTCCTAAGGGTTCTTGGGCAGTACTACAATTAAGGAAACATTAAAAAAATATTGGTTTCCTCATGGTGTGTGGATTTTTACCGAAGTTCTTTAATTTATCTTGCACACTCAACACTCAAATTTTTATTTTATATTCTCAATTCTCCCCCTCTTGAGAAGCCACATGGGCCAATAATTGGTACCAAAGCAGGCTTAAATATTTTGAAATTAAAAATTTACTTGTTTTTATTCAAACAATTTCATGGCATCTCAAGACAGGATGCTTCTTCCTGAAGACAATCCGCCAACCATTCCTTGATGATTAATAGAGTGAACTATTCCTATTGAAAGACAAAAATAAAATTCTTCCTTCAATCTATGGATTTGGGCCTTTGGCGTGTCAGAAAGAATGGACCATTTGAATCATTGAAAATGGTTGATGAGGATTTGGTCTCCAAGAATATGGAGAATTTAGGAAAGATGAGGAGCAAAGGACATACTCCAAGGCCATTAGCCTTCTCCTGTGTGCCTTACAACCAAATGAGTTTAATAGGGTCTCAACTTGTAAAACAACTATAAGAAATTTAGGACAAATTGGAAGTAACCCTTGAAGGAACAACAAGGTCAAGCGCTCTAGGATCAACCTTTTGGTAGCCCATTTCGATGAATTGAAAGTAAAAATGGGTGAATCCAATGCTGAAATGAACTCTAGGTTCACTCATATCATCAATAAGGGAAGAAATTCCCCTTTATAGATGTAATGACAAACTTCTCAAGGCACTTCCAAAGTCATAGGACATGAGGAAGAAAACCATTTGTGAGAACACTAACTTTAGGAGTATGAGCTTAGAAGAGTTGTTAGATATTGTCCTAATATATGAGATGGAGCCGAAAGAAAAAGAAGAAGAAAAAATCTTGCTCTTGAGGCAAAATCAAATGTGAATGAAGGTACTAGTGAAGATAGCTAGGGTGATGTAGCTTCATTCCTAGATATCTAGAAAGAATGTATATGAAGAAGAAAAACTTTAGGAAAAGCCTATACAGAGGAAATAAAAATCCTTTTGAAAGACTAAAGTTGTTTTTGAGTGTGGTAATGTAGGGCATAGAAGGAACAAATGCACATATCATGAAGAGAAATCTCCGTCCACAAAGAAAGATCTAAGGAACAAGAAAAAGAAAGTCTTGATCTCATCTTTGTGGTATAAGAGAGTTGAATTTTTTAAAAAGAGATACAATTTATTGACGTGTTTATAACTAAGTTTAATGATCCTCTCGTTATAATAGAGGAAACAAGTAGAATCGTATTACAATTAAACTACCCATGTTCCAGTTACTCCCAAAGTCAAACACTAAAAGATAAGTCCAAAAATATTGAATACCTGAACATAAATAGGAGACTGACATTATGTGAGACCTCCTTCCCATGAGACTCTTCTTAGACACCAACATATTAATTTTGTTTTTGTGATACTTCATGTTGTGAGAGTCATGTAACTCTTCCATACAAGGTCTTCTTGGTCTTCAATCTTCTTTATTGAAAAAAAATCTTCATAGTGTTAAATTGTGGAGCTTAATCAACGCCCTACACTGAGTCGGTACGCCAGATCCACGATATATTGACTGTTGTTTCATTAAGGGTAGTTTATGGATTTCACACTTGTAATCCGGTTGCCCAAAGTTTTCCTTTATATTTAGGGGTGCAACTATTAGGGTTTTATCATCATCACTTGGACGAGGATCATGAGTTGTAGCTGAGAGAGGTTAGAGAGAAAAACATGAATGTGTGCAATTTCTCTTGTAAACTATTTTATCTTTATGGTGGATTACTATAGCGGCGAAAGACAGGACATAATCTCACATTGAGGCGAACATGTATAAATTTTGTTTCTAATCTCATGCTTGTCTGTTTCTTCTTCAACAATTTTTATTATTGCACTCGTTAGTTTGGAATTAGGGCATCTAATTCCAAACATAGAGATGCAAAATTTTTCCTATTTTTCCCCCTTTCTTGAATATTTTGGTCACGTAAAAATTATCACAACATGTGAAATAAAATAGCTCTTTGTTTTGAGAAAATATAAGCCACCATGAATGAGTGAATGAATGTGTGCAGGATTCAAAGAGCTTCAAGACATATAAGACCAAACTCAAGAGAGAGAGAGGCAAGCCAAGGATGAGTTTTTTTATGTGTATTTGAATGAATTGTAGAAAGATTACAAAGTTTTGTATAGGGGGTTAGTCAATAAACTGGAAATTTGATCTTCATCTTCATCTTCATCTTATGCATCTACATGATCTTCATCTTCTAAATAGGTGTTAGTGTGGACAACTTCATCTTCGAAATCTTCGAAACAGGGTGTTAGTGTGGACAATTTCATCTTCATCTTCATCTTCGAAATTTAAAACCATTGATTTTATTAATTATAAAATAATTTAATTAAACCAAGTGTTTGAGTTAAAAATATTTTATTTACCACTATTAAACCACTAATACAATAGAGTAAATAAAAAATAAATATGATTAATGAATAAAAAATATTATATTAATAACATAAGATAGATTTTTTGCATGGTATTAATTAATAATATATTTTGAAAAAATTAAAAGTAATTAATTAATCATATGCATACTTTAATTATATTTTATTTACTAGAGACTTAAATATGAAGTTTAATATAGTAATAAAATTGAAAAAAATGATAAATAAATACATATACAACTTTGAAAATAACCTAAAAAAAATTATTCAAATAACTAGTTCGTGCCTTTAATATTAAAATCAACAAGTTACAAGTTTAGTACATATAAATGACGCTTGTTCAAAAGTAATAAGATACAACCATCATTTATCGTTCCACATAGAAGTCGATATGGCATCTCGAAATTGTGCGGCTTTTGTGGATTCTAATGCACTCTACCTCCGAATGCTTGTTACTTGGCTACCCACATCCTCAAGATCATCGCAATCGTCGCTGTCTGTATCATCCATTGCACCTAATTGGACCGCATCACCTCCTCCACCGAGCTCGCCACCCGAATCATCATCTTCATCTTCAAATATATCATCATAATCTTCTACACGTATATAATTGTGCAATATGCAACAAGCATGTACAATTTTCACCTGGATCTTAAAAGAAAATGGAGGAGTGCCTTTTAACATTTGAAATCGAGCTTTTAAAGCACCAAAAGTTCGCTCAATAATATTCCGTAAAGATGAATGTCTTCAGTTGAATAATTCTTTTTCATTTTTAGGAATATTATCTCCAAATTCTTGCAGATGATATCGGGTTCCTCAATATGGAGCCAAAAATCCTGAAAGATTTGCATAAACCAGCATCGATTAGATAATATTTTCCTATAATAGAAATTATATACCATATAAAATAATTGAAGATAAAATAGATAAAAAATGACTGCATAAAAATATATTACTTACCTTCAGGTACAAAGATTTTATCTCGACGAGTCAATGCGTCCTTTAGTACACGGGAATCAACTGCTGACCCCTCCCATCCAACAAGTACATAAGTGAAATTGCATATCAAATGAACATGCTGCCATCACATTTTGTGAAAGATAGCCATTTCTATTCCAAAAACTTGGTTGATCTTCAAGTGGAATGTTGGCTTTGATATTAATTCCATCAATAGCTCCAATACAATCCTAATTATACATTTTCAATTAATATTGACTAACTTTGTATATTAATCTAAAATTATTTAGTTATAGGAAGTGATGTTACCTTGAAGTAGGGATAAAACATTGAATTGGTTAAAATCTTCGAGTGTGTGCGTTCCGAAGGCCGTTTGACGTAATTAGAATGAAGTTTGAGGATTGCATCCAACACCTTGTTGAAATACTTATGGTCCAGTTTGATCTATCAAACATCCCTGCTGTGACACTATACGCTTGTCCTTGACCAACAGTTAGGAGGAAATATGCAAGTTAGAAGGTCTTTGTGGCTGATAAAAACCCTTAACTAGTAAGTATATCTGCCAATTTGTGAAATATCAATTGGTTCATCCTGTAAACTTTTCGAAATTTAACTAGTGATTTGTCTAGTGCCTTTTACAAATACAATGGACCATTCATCCCACAAGAACGTGGTACACGTCTGTTGCAATGGTACAAATAGTATCTTCCCATGGCAATCAACAAAGTTGCGAATGCAACCATAGTTGCAACCTTTTCATCGTCTATCATAGTATCCGTGGAAATCCACAAATTCAATCGCCTAAAATTTATAAACACAAGTAAACATCAATCTTCAATCATAACCTATTTGCAATCACACCTATAAACAACCATATTCATCAATACAATATATAAACACAACAACATATCAAATTTAAATACAAACCATACTAATAAGTCTTGCAACGTCATAATTCAAATATCATACCTAATACATAACAATATTCCAAAAGAATAGTGTATTTATAACGCATTACAATTAGTTTTCAAAACAAAATTTAAGCCACTCGACCCGCTCTTCCATTGTCATCTCTGTAAACATGACCTTCTTACTTAGCGTATCCAACCATGAAGGAGCGCGAAACTTCAATTATGTAGGCAAGTCCAGGATTTCCCTGAGGGCTTTGACCCAATCTCTTACAATAGCGTCTTTCAACATGAAATTCTCAAATGTCTTATCAAATCGATCTATTGCATCAAAGAATCTTCTAGTGTCATCATCGGGCATTTCGGTTCTCTTTCTACGATGACTTGAAGATGACCGCGTACTTCTTTCTGATTGATTACCTAGAGACTCATCCATGCTTAATAATGGTGATGGAGTATCCCTAACTATATCAACATGCTCTGGGTCATCCATCGGGACATGTTCCGATTGACGGGTCACCTCATCGCCCTGATCTACAAAGGTGCTCCTCCTGACCCTACCGCTATTGTGTTTCCCACGACCACAGCTAATTTGTCGTCGTACAGAGGGTAGCCTTCACGTCTATACTTCTCAGCATCTTTATGCTCCTACAAGAATAAAACATCATTTAAATGTCTTGGAATAGAGTTATACTAACGCGGAAAACATAAAAAATATTTTATAGTACATCATGTAGTCAAGCCATACAGATTTACTGACCTTTATGTAGTCAAGTAATACAGAATTACATGCAGTAACTCGTTGTGTGGTTGCATCCCAACCAAATCCACTACTATTGATACACCTCGTTACCGTTTGGCATGTTTTCTTCCATGCTCTTGTTCAATTCTTCACCTGCTCAACAGTTTTTTTCATGACCGCGTCTTCATTGAACTAATTTACACAATCCATGTATACCTCATGCTTCCACACCCCGTTAGGCAACTTGTTCCCTAGATTGACCTGCTCGACCAAGAGATCGAGAATTTGCTATCATCATCGAATGTCAAAATATCATATGTTCGACCACTTGGTTGTCTTCTTGCAACCATGTATAATCTAAATCCGAGAGGGTCCTCACAAAAAAAAATTTATCAGACAACCTTTACTCGTCACTGAAACACAAACCATAAAAAAATACCATGTGGTGGATATGTATAATACCCGAAACTCCTCACCACATGGCAAAAACATTCCATAGCACTTCAAAAATTCTCAACAACATTCTCACACATTTCAAAATTAATTAAATTATTTTCACTACTGCATATGCACTAAACAATAAGAACACACACACATCAAGTCCAAAATCACCGAAGACCCCTGGTACAACCCCATATAACTTCGCAGTCACTGTGAACTATACCTCGTCAGTGATGGGGGTCGGGTTTCGTTGGCTAATGGTCGCCCCGTGTAGGCGACTCAACCTTGTTTGAATTGGACTAAAAAACCCTAAACACTTTTTCCAGAACTTTATACCTTAAAAGCCCTAAACCCTAAACCCTACACCCTAATTCCAAACCCTATACCCAAAAAACCCTAAACACTTTTTCCAGAACTTTATACCTTAAAAGCCCTAAACCCTAAACCCTACACCCTAATTCCAAACCCTATACCCAAAAAACCCTAGAGCTTCAAAACACAAAACCCCAAAATCTTAAAAACCCTAAACCCCCTAAACCTTAAAAACCCTAATCCCTAAAATATCCTAAATCCTTAACCTAAACCCTAAACCCGAAACACAAACCATAAAAAAAACCTAAACCATCAAACCCTAAACCCTATCACCTACTAAACTCTAAACCCTAAACACTAATTCCAGAACTTATTACTTTAAAAGACCTAAACCCTAAACTCTACACCCTAATTCCAAACCCTAAACCCAAAAAATCCTATAGCTTAAAAACACAAAACCCCCAAAACCTTAAAAACCCTAAACCCTAATTACAGGACCCTTAAATACCGAGCAGCAAACCCTAAAAATAATCCATACACGAATCAAGAATTTAGACTATAAATCGTAACCCTAAATCCCAAAATAATGCACAAATAACCCCCAATTAGGCACTGAAAATAAATTTAAATCAAATAAAACACTAATTTAATGAAAAAAAATTAGGGTTTAGGCATACCTTCTAAAATTTGGGGAAAACTGAAGCCGAATGGTGAATCGATGCCTAATCGAAGTAGAAATTAAGCAATCGATGCCCAAATGTCCAAAATTGAAGAAAATCAAAATGGAAATGGGGAAATCGAATGAAATCAGAAGGTATTTTTGGGGGAAAGGAGACTAGCCAGAGAGAGAAGGGAGTGGGAGGCCGAAAGGGAGAAGACAAAGAAGAAAGGGGGGTCTGGAGGGATAAGAGAGAGAGAAGCGAGAGAGAGCGAGTCCGAGAGAAGAGAGGGAGTCACGGAGACGAGAGAGGGGGTGCGAGAGAGAGGGCGAGGCCGAGAGAAGATCGAGAGATAAGGCCGGAGACGAGAGCGAGCTGAGACGGTGTCTGGAGACGAAAATCCGATCGATTTTATGGTAGTAGCGATGTAGGGGTGTAGGGAGACGAGAGAGGGAGTGCGGGAGAGAAGAAGAAAAAATGAGAAATGACGATGCGCGAGGGGGGGGGGGGGGGGGGGGGGTGCAAGGAGAGAGAGGGGAAAAAGCCAGTGTTGCCCGTCCTTCAACTCAAAGAAGATCAGACAAGGCTTTCTTCAAGATGATCGAAATTAAACCATGGAGATGAAGGACCCCTTCATCCCCTGCATAAGCTTCATCTGCGTTCCACTAATGACTTCAAGTGTTGAAGGGCGTTATGCGGTTGAAGATCATCTCTTCCTTCAAGTTGACTAACCTCGCCATAGGTTTTTCAAAAACCTCAAAGGATAAATAAATCTCAAGAACTTCCTCTTACTAGTTTTAATCTAGGTGTCATTATCTAATTACATAAATCAATTCAAAAGAAAATTCAATCATTCCTTTCTTCTTCTTTTGTTTTTGGATTTTTATTTCCTTGTTTGATTTTGCCTTGATCTTCTTTTTTTGATTGATTAATTTGATCATGATTTTTAGAAGATCCAAGAGTTGGATGTAGTGGGACCCGTATGTGAGAGATTGAAGGGATTGAATTCTCTAGAACCATGCATGAGGATGTCCTCTTTTGAGTGGATGAGGTGGACATCACCCTTGTATGGTTTTGCATAGGTCAATTGTCCCTTTTCGCTTCTTGTGCCACCTTTAAATGAAAATGGTCTTCCTTTGTAGTAACATGCTTTGGTATAGCTTGAAATAATGCATCTTCTTGTACTCATCTTTGTATGTTCATATTTATTTGTTGCTTTTCATTCCTCCTCAAGCTGAATTGAGAGGTGGCATACCTAAAAATTCCATCTATCAAGCTCAAGCCCACATGTCCAAGAAGTGGTATCTTGGTAAATAAGAAGATTTCTCATAAAGATGTAATTGCATGTCTATTTATGTCTCTTCTCTTGTCAAGATTGTAGCCCTAAGGGCATTGTAGTCATTATAACATACACTCTAAAAACAATATAGAGACCCTTGGCTAAGAGGTAGAGAATTAAGTCCTCTCCTCTCCCTTCTCTTGGTAGCCAAGCTCTAAACTCTCTCTTTTTTCTCTCTTCTTTCTATTAGGAATTAAACGCCCTAATTTCAAACTAATGAGAACAATAATAATAATTACAGAAGAAAGGAAAAACAAGCACGAAAACAACAAGAAGATTTATACAGGTTCACCTCAAGGTGAGACTACGTCCTATCTTCCGTCGCTGCAATAATCCACTATAAAGATGAAATAGTTTACAAGAGAAATCACACACTTACAAGTATTTCTCTCAAACCTCTCGAGCTGCAACTCGAGATGCTCTTCAGATTAAGATGATCAAAAACCTAATAATGGCGCCCCTCATTTATAAAGAGAAAATTAGGGCAATCGCAATAAAATTTCCAAACTGCCCTTAATGAAACAACAGTCAATACATCGTGGATCGAACGGGGGCTCCGCAACCAACTTAGCGTAGGCGTTAATTAAGCTCCACAACTTAACATTTTCCTTCTTCTTCTTCTTACTCTTCTCCTTCTCTCCCTCCTTTGCTCGAGATCAATGTGATGGAGTCCTAAATTTTATAAGACAGTTTTTTGGCCTCTAGTGTTTTTACAAGCCATCATAATTCAAGCTAACACCAGTCAGCAAGCAATAATCCAAGGTAGTCAAACTGAGTATTTTCTTCTTCTACAAAAATGTCTTGCTTAAAAAGACCCAATATACAGCAATGAGGGTAATTAGACACAATAAGCATGTCAAGCTGGGTTAAGATCCCGGGCTAAGCCGAGTCGAGAGACTGAGTCCAGCTGGCCAAGGTACCGAGTTACACTGAGTCAAGACCGAGTTGAGCCGAGTCAGGATTTTGATGGCCACTGGTCTAAAAAATCAAAGATTCTGGGTGAAGCTGAGTCAATTTCAATCTTTGGACGTCCAAATAAGCCTTAATATATCAAATAATCAATGGGTGATACCACTTAATATGAACCATATACAACATAGCCAGAACCATATACTTCGAACGTCCAAATAATCAACAGGAAAAACCAATTGTTGTGGCACTGCAGTGAGGTAATTGACATCCAAATATAGCTGGAGATGTCCAAAAATAGAGAGAATCCAACTCAAGGATAATGAGCAATATGAAGATACAAAAATTGCTGGCTAATGAGATTGATTCTTCAGTCAGAGGCAACTTTCCAAGAGTACTGGATAATTAAGAAAATTTGCACAGATTGAGAGAAACCTTCCAACTTATAAGTTCCAAGATTGACGACAACTTGTTGGGCGAGATAGACAACAACTTGAGCTTGATGGTGTTAAGCACCTAACCAATACTACCCAAAAGACCAGCCTGTTAGGTAGCGAAAAGTCAAGTATTTAACCCCGGACCACTACAACACATCCCCCCTGGAGAATGGGCTCATCCCCAAGCCCATCCGTTGAAAGCCGATGGGTGACGGCCGTCCATATGGCCCAGGGCCCGGCCCGGCCCGGCCCCAACGGCTTAACATATAGCGACGAGGTTTTTGCCTACATCTGGGATTTGCGATTGCCCACGCCATCTGCCAAGGTTCGAACTCGCAACGTAAGGACCGGCTCTAATACCAAATGCTAAGCACCTAGCCAATACTACCCAAAAGACCAACCTGTTAGGTAGCAAAAATCGAAGTACTTAACCTAGGACCACAACAGATGGCAACTTCCAAGATCTCAATTTTAATCTCGCATGGGGATGTCCGACACAACAATGCAAATGAAGAATTTTGCTATTAAAAAAATACATATCAACTCAGGATTACATGGGCCCTCTAGTAAAAATAGCAACGTCCCAAACAAAGATCAAATCTTCGAGGTGGCTATTGGCTTTAGGATTGTCATTCTTGCCTTTGTTGCTATTGTAATTGTTGGAAGATATGGAAGGCTGCCATTTTTACTAGAAGATCCTATACATCATTTGCAGCAAGCTGGGAGTTCATGATGTTTTCTCACCCCCAGGTTGTCGGGGGTGTTGGAAGATGGGCCCAAACCCACATGACCAAGGAAGACCTACATATTCAAAAGTGTTGGAAGATGGGCTCAAGCCCATAAGATATGGACTCACCACAATCACACAAGTTGGTGGGACCCACCATGATCACATGAGGTAGCATAATGAGTCTAACACAAGAAGAAGTCTTACATAGCCACAATTATTATGGAAGGATGTCTCACAGAAGAGTTTCAGTTTAAAGGTGTTTTAGTCATGTTAATCTTCTATTTATATTGGGTTATTTAATTATGCTAGGACTTATCTTTAAGTGTTATATTTTGGGTGAAATTGGGACAAGGGTAGTTTAAGTGTAGTTGGACTCTACTACCTTCCTCTATTATAAATAGAGGTTGATGTATTCTGATTACAATAAGTCAATGAAATATTTGTCTTTTATATAAATTCAACAATAATCTTGGGCTTCATCTCTACAGGAGGAGTAGAAGCTTTAGCAATCTAGAATATTTGAAACATTGTCATCGTTGATGAGGTCTTTCCACACTTCTCTAACATTTCAACTTTCTCTTACTCTGTTTCTACCCAACAACTACTTGGCGAAAAAGTAGATGAAGATAGATGGAGAAGAAGATAACCCGTGAGAAGAAGTTTAAATGAAGTGGGAGACAACATTCAATGAACTCGGTGGAATCTCACTCGAGTGACAAGGAAGATAGACTCCCTTCGCTTCAAATCAACACTAATAGAGTCAGAGTATGGAAGAATCATAATCTTCAGCAAAGTGGCTTACATCTTTCAAGCATACCAGAGACAGTTGTTCTTTATCAATGTATCCATATTATAATAGATTATGAGTAGGATACCAACAAGTAAACCGAAAAAATTAGAAAGCATACCAACTTATGAATGAGTAGTAGATTTAGCAGTAGTAAAGCATCATCAAAGGATGCAACTTAGCATCAATAAATAGCTATAAGAGCGAAGGAAAGCATAGTGTATCGACTACTCCAAATCCAAGAACAACAAAAGAAAACTTATCTTTGTCATGCAGCTTCTCCATGCCTAATGATTCCTTCATGAATCATGATCCAAGTAAAAAATCCGGAATCCTAAAATCAATGATCTGATACCATGTTATTTTAGGATTCCTTGTTGTTAAGATCTTCAATGTAGAGTAAGAAGGAAGAAAGAGAAGTGAATGAGGATAGAGGTGAGGACGTTAGAGAGAGAAAGAGAGAGAGATGGTCACGTAGAGAAGAGAAGAGGGGGCGTGAATTAGGGATTTTGAAGGTATCCAAACCCTCCCTTAGCCTTCATTTATTGATGACAATAGTACATAAATTATAAGTATACTCTTCACCATAGAGAGAGTAAAGAAGAAACAAAAAAACATAAGATATTTATAATAATGCCACCCAAGCTTGTCTATATCTTTCAATAGAAAACATTATGGTAACTCAAAAATCCATAGACAAATATATTTGGAAGCCCAAAGAAATTGTTACAACTAATGGTTTCCAAAAGGGACCCAACTTAATTAGGACCTTGAAGGGATGATTTTTTTTTTTTGTAGGTATTGTTGATTTTTGGGACTCCATGGATTTAGCTCATGGAGAAAAAGAGAGAGACACCCATTAGAGGAAACATGAGGAAGAAAAGGTTATGGACTTATTGTCTGAATCCTCTCCCTAAGTTCAATTTATAGATTAATCAAACTACAATATTATAATAATACCCATGGAACTTAACCTAATTACATCAATGCCATCTCTATGAGATGACTTTTTATTTACCATTTTGCCATCATTGTGTGGGCCTTCTCCTTGGTCTATGGGTATTGAGCCCATCTTCTACATCTCTTGGATGTGTGGGCCTTCCTTGGTGTTATGGGCATGGGCTCATCTTCTAACACACTTGGATATATGGGCTTGCTTGGTCGTGTGGGCTTCTACCCATCTTCTAATAGGTATGTCTCTGTGCTAAGGCACCAAAGAATGTATAGATTCTAGAGAGTGGGTGCTCAAGGCTCATAATTGGTGATAAAAAAAAAATATTGTAGAACTTACAACAAAAGATGTAGATCATGACATTATTTAGACTGGAGCTCGTCAAGGAGACCTCCCAAACCCTAGAGCTCATCAAGGAGAATTCGAAACCTTGTTTAACCTAATTCAATACTTGCCTTTCTTCTATTCCTTTACCCTCTAAATAGGGTTTGATGTCATTATAGTTTAGGGCTTAAAATTGACAATTCTGCTCCTGCGACATGTATCCTTACATACTTAATGAAAAGCTATACTTAAAAGCAATATAAAATATGAAGGTGAATCATTGCCGCCTCCTTTGGGTGACTCGGTGAGCTATTGAGTCATCAACAAGGACCCCTTTACTGAAATCTCGAGCAAGGTGAGAGAGGGAGAAAGAAAAAGAAAAAGAGAGAGTTTTCGAGTAGAGAAGAGATAAAAGAGAAAAAAAAAAGAAAAAAAGTTTAGGCTAGAGAGGAAGTGGAAAACTACATCACTTTCTTATTATTAATTTGAGTACAAGAACCTTTATTTATAGTAGAGGAAAGTAGTAGAGTCCAAGTACATTTAAACTATTATTCTCCTAATTACATCCAAACTATAACTCTTAAAGATAAGTCTCTCATAATAAAATAACTCAACATAATTAGAAGACTAACATAGCTCAAACTAAAAAAATTCTATGAGGACGTGATCATATGATAAAGATGTCAGCTCGTGTGATGACTCATCATGTCATCTAACGTTCTCATGGTGGGTCCCATATTGTAACACCATTATATAATGACAAAAATATCTTTGAGTTTAATTTTCAAAGAAAAAATAATTTTGGCAATCGAAGTTTTCTACAAAGAGAAATCGATATTTGAAGCAACAAAGGTCAGACTGCAAGAGAGGTTTGAGCAGTAGTAGAAAGCTTGACCTTTCGAGCCATTTTATGCCATCAAGAATGATAATTTATATGAATAATTATATAAAAATGAAATATTTGTAAGTATATTTTTTAAATATTCAATCATTTCTCAATCTGAGTTTTCTAGAGGGAGATATTGATCTCAAAGAGTCAATGGTCATGTTGGCCAAAGAAGAAAGTGTGAGCACACTCTTATACTTTTAGGTAGTGGCTCTAGGCATTGCTTTGAAATGATAAAAACACAAGATGATAAACTGAAGAAATACTAGAGGAAAACAATTTTAACCGAAAATAGGCCACTATGCCATACTCATACTTCCAAATGAATCTAGAATGTGACCTTTTTTCTTTCACAAAAAGTAGGATAACTATAGCGGTAGAACTGTAAAAATAATTGAACAAACTAGTTTGACCAAGTATGGACCTTAAAGAAATTTTCTGGGGGTAAGCATACGTTTGGAGATGATGATGTGAAAGATACAAAACCGATGTAGACAGCCAAGCCAAAACTAGAGAAGAGACCTTGAGCACCTTGTGCCATCTCCCAAACCAAAAAATAATTTTATTAACATAACATACAAAGAAGGAGCTTATCCCAAGACCATACATGCCAAAATGTTTTCATGCGTATCTAGAGGAAGAGCTTCTCAATGACATCCTTGAGATGTTGTATCTGGGATTTTAATGGGCTGCCCTCATTGCTCGTGATCATATGTAACCACAACAACATCACACAATTAATATTTACAACACTCACAAAGAAACCACCACATAGAGACGTTGAGAGTGGCAGTGATGATCAACTAAAATTCCCTATTTGGGAAGAGAACCAAAGCACCCAACACCAGATGTATAACATGGTTATAGCCCAACTGATAAGAATGCGAACCCACATGATGGCCAACCAATCAACCACCTTACCGCTTTCCCCAGCTGATGTTGACCACCTAGTTAGAAGTATTGTCGAGTACATTATGGAAAGAGAAAAGGACGAGGTGAAAGAAGGCATAGAGTTGGCATCGAGTTGAGCCAAATTTGAATCTGCATAATTTCAAGCTTGACTTGATCTTAATACTTCGAACTCAAGCTCGAACTCGTGTTCAGCCTCAAGCCTAAAATTGGACTTGAGCTTGAGCCATGTTCAAGCTCCAATCTATATTTACAACTTTGCATAAAGTACAAGTCAAATAAGCTATACATAAACTCTGTATAAAATTGTACATGATACATAAACTCTGGATAAAATTGTTCATAAACACTACATAAAATTGTGCATAAACTCAGCTAATAATCAAACACAGAATTTTAAATGAAATAGAAATATCAAATTTATGGTCACCAAAAAAAGTATAAATTTGGATTATCAAACAAAAATTATGAACCAAATGTAACTTTGTTGTTCATAATCACAAAATTTAGCTGGTTATGAGAAAACCAAAATGAAAAAAAAAAAAAACTCCAGCTCTTTCCCTTTGTGCTAGAAAAAAATATGCATTTTTCGGTTGTTCCATCAAAGAAAAATCCCCACCTATGACCAAAAAAAAAGAATAGAACTTATTATTGTCTTATAAAAAATATACTCTTCTTCTACTAATTACTGCATGTAATGAAAAATATTAAAATTACCAAGATGAAAAAAAGATGAAATATCATATAACTGGTAGCATTATCTCCACAAGCTTCTTCTCTGGTTGCAATCATTAAAAAAAAAAAAAAAAAAAAAAAAAAAAAAAAAAAAAAAAAAACCTCAATAAACAAAACTAAAATATTCCCAAAAAAGTATCATAATGAATAATTATCAAATATTAGTTCATCTTTTGATTTTTCTTCACATCATGAAGAACTTGAATCCAATCATCACCACAGATCAAAGCTTGAACAGTATTTGGTGCCGAAGAAGAACGATATGAGTTATTACTCTACCACCAACACTAAAAGTAGACTCTGGGGCTACTTTAGGTATGGGAATTGTAAGAACTTCTACTAATAATACCCAAAATTTTAACTTATTCACTTTCCACCACTCTAAAACATCAAAATCATATTGTAAAGTTTCCTCACAATACACACCTTCTTCAAGATAATTATCCAATTCTAAATTATGTGAATTCACTACTTCCACTTGTTTCACATAAGTCTTTAACTTTGACCAACCTGAATTTGATGAAGAATGTGACCTACAACTTGTAGAAACACCTGAAGAACTAACACCTAAAACGGTCTCTTTATTACCAATTCTCACATTACACATGGTGTTAAGTTGGCTCATCAATAGCATGGAAGAGCATGTGGCCAACAATGTGGTACACTTGGAAACCGCCAAGGACATATGGGACACTTGTGCTAAGCTTTACTCAAGTACTGCCTCATTACAAAAAATATATGATGTCTTACAAAATATGTTGCATACGAAACATGAAGATAATATTCACGAATTTTTGGCCTGATTTTGAGGCCTTCTCCAAGAATGGAAAATAGCTCAGCCATACTCCACTGATATTTCCGTTCAAGAACGACAACGAAAAGCTTTGGCAACAACCATTTGCTTATTGAATATTAAACCTTACCTTGAGGTTGCAAAAATTCAGCTTCTAAGTTTTTTCGCTCTTCCATCCTTCGATGACATTAGTGCTACGTTACTTCGGATACCGGATCCATCCCCTCCTCCTATTGAAGCCCCATCAGCGATGTTCTCTGGCAATCGGGGTACATCTTCATCATACCGAGGACGGCGCAAAAATATGAGAGGGGCTGAAAATAGAGGTGGTCGAACGGGTCCGAATAATTCCTGTACTGAGCCTCAACTTTGCACTTACTATGGTGGTTAGAACCACCTTGTGGCAACATGCTGGAAACTTCATGGCAAACTTGGTTGGGCCACAACTAACCCAGTCTCTGTTAGAGTTGAGAAACATGAAGATAAGCCTGAATCATCCTCCAAAAATGTGACTCTTTCTGCTGAAGACTATGTTGCATTTCAGAAAATGAAGTCCTTCATAGAATCTTTTATTCCCTCGTCATCTACTGTTGCTACTACTATTGCCTCAGGTATGCTTTCTTCCTCTTCTTCCTCTTCCTCTTGGATCATCGACTCTGGGGCCTCTGAACATCTATCAGGTAACAAACACTTGTTACAGTCCTTATCTCCTTGTTATCCTCAGAAATTTGTTACTATTGCTAATGGTACCCAAACCAAGGTCCTTGGCAAAGATTCCTCCTCTCTTACCTCATCTATTCTCCTTCAAGATGTTTTGTTTGTCCGTCAATTTCCTTTAAATTTGCTCTCGATTAGTCAATTAACCAAACAATTAAATTGCTCTATCACCTTCTCACTGTCTTCTTGTGTATTTCAGGATCTCACTATGAAGCAGGTGATTGGTGGCATACATGAAAGGGGGGTTTGTACTACTTCACTCTTCCACCATTAGCTGCATTATCATCCACTATATTCAAGGCCCAACTTTGGCACAACCGACTTGGTCATCTGTTTACCCATTCACTTCGTTCTTTGCTTCTGTCCTTAAAAGAACTTTCTAATTTCAGTTGTGAGGTTTGTCAATTAAGTAAACATATTAGGAGTACATATTCTCCTCGTCTTACAACTACAAGTATTGCTCCTTTTGAGCTTATACATTTTGATGTATGGGGACCTTTATGTGTCTCAAATATTTCCCAAGTTAAATATTTTGTCATTTTTGTTGATGATTTTACTCGAGTGACTTGGTTATATTTATTTAAAGAGCGTTCAGAAATTCTTCCTTTATTTAAAATTTTTCATGCTATGATCTTGACACAATTTGGGGAAAAAATGCAAATCCTTAG
Organism: Aristolochia californica; assembly: GCF_029961685.1. Taxonomy (NCBI): domain Eukaryota; kingdom Viridiplantae; phylum Streptophyta; class Magnoliopsida; order Piperales; family Aristolochiaceae; genus Aristolochia; species Aristolochia californica. The sequence goes on from NW_027181770.1 coordinate 49,685,879, forward strand.
ATCTGATAATGCTAAGGAATACATGTCTAATGAATTCAAATCATTTTGTGAGAGTAATGGGCTTATTAATCAAACATCATGTGCCTATACTCCTCAACAAAATGGTATTGCTGAAAGGAAGAATCGTTATCTTCTTGAAGTTGCTCGGGGCTTCCTCTACTCCATGAAGGTACCCTATTTCTATTGGCCTCATGCTATACTTACAGCATGTTTTCCTATTAATAGGTTACCTTCATCGGTTCTTCATCATAAAACTCCTTACTCTGTGTTATTTAATGGTAAAGATCCTTTTTCTCTTCCTTTGAAAGTGTTTGGATGTACGAGTTTTGTTCATGTTACATCCCCACATAAAAATAAATTTGATCCTCGGTCTATGAGGTGCATTTTTTTGGGGTACTCTCGCAACCAGAAAGGTTATGTTTGTTACAATCCTACCCTTCGGAGGATGCTTATCTCTAGGGATGTGACTTTCTTTGAGGAGACCTCCTTCTACTCCTCCCATGATGCTCCTCTAGGATGGACTTGTCATTCTACCACTCCTTGTCTGCTTGTGCCTTTCAATCTTGAAGTTAACCCAACCCCTGATGCATCGGCCGTACCTTCACCTGTGGAGTTGTCGGATCTATCAGAGGTAAGTTCTTCTCCTCCTATGAATGGGCCTGAATTTGATACTCGGTCTATTGCTTTAAGAAAGGAACGCCGTTCTTGTACTACTTCGCATCCTATCTCAAATTTTATGTCTCGCCATCTCTTGTCTGGACTTGGTTTGATAAATTTAGTCAAACACTTCTACGGTTTGGTTTTCATCGGTGCTCGGTTGATCATTTTGTATATTATAAAGATACTGTCAAAGAGAAAATATTATTTGTCGTATATGTGGATGATATTATCTTAACTGGTGATGATGCTCTTAGCCTACAAGAGGTGAAAAAGATGATATGTCGGGAATTCAAGACTAAAGATCTTGGTATGCTTAAATATTTTTTGGATATAGAATGTAAGAAACCAATGCGCTAAAATGAGAACTCCTTAATAGCGAAGGCAACCCCACATACCAAATACAGGAACTAACACCCACCCCGCCAAATGCAAAGTCCAAACCAAATCCAAACCAAATGCCAAGTCCCCGCGGGGATTCGAATGCGGGGCGGGCCAAACAAACCTGCTCTGATAGCATGTAAGAAACCAGTGTGCTAAAAAGAGAACTCCTTAATAGTGAAGGCAACCCCATAGACCAAATACATGAACTAACACCCACCCCGCCAAATGCAAAGTCCAAACCAAATCCAAACCAAATCATCACCACAAATCAAAGCTTGAACAGTATTTGGTGCCAAAGAAGAATGATATGAGTCTATTACTCTACCACCAACACTAAAAGTAGATTCTGGGGCTACTTTAGGTATGGGAATTGTAAGAACCTCTACTAATAATACCCAAAATTTTAACTTATTCACTTTCCACCACTTTAAAACATCAAAATCATATAGTGAAGTTTCCTCACAATACACACCTTCTTCAAGATAATTATCCAATTCTAAATTTTGTGAATTCACTACTTCCACTTGTTTCACATAACTCATTAACTTTGACCAACCTGAATTTGATGAACAATGTGACCTACAACTTGTAGAAACACCTGAAGAACTAACTCCTAAAATGGTCTCTTTATTACCAATTATCACATTACACATGGCTACATATTCAAATTAAATCTCAAATAAGGTTCGTGAAACTAAGTTTATATTTATTCTAGCTTCCACCTCAAAATATATCTCTAGAAAACACATTTTAATCTATGTTAATTTGACTCATAGATCCAACACTGAAGCAACAACCATCAACAAATTGTATTCACCCTAGTACTTCTCAAATTTTCCTTTTATTGTACTAACCATTATCCTAATGAAAATTCAAAACTTCATTTACCATATATATCTCACTAAGGTACAAATTAGAGGTAGGGTAGTCACTCCCAGAAATGATATTAGTGACTGCATTAAAAACTTCTAGAATCTTGCACACTATTTCAACTTTTTTTCCCTTCCATCAAGACTGGGTAAACAATCATAAGTTGGCTCTCTATCTTGAAATCCAGGAAATGTATCTTTTAATTTTAATACACTAGACAACATGTCATAAATAGAGTTTCACACTAGAATTAGTAGTTTAAAGGGGACAATACTTTAGTGGAGTTGAGTCATTATCTATTGCCACACTAGAACTAGTGTTAGCTAGATATGTAACATGAACTGAAGATGTTGAAACTCCTACTAGTTACTTGTAACAAAAATAAATAAAAATAAAAATTCAAACAACAAAGACTTCCATATTTATTTATCTATCCTCTATCTATTTGGTAGCACTTACCCTGGTAGATGTAATAATTGTAGCACTTGACTAAAATAATAGACCCATTTTTTAGTGTTAGTTTTATATGGGAGATGGACTGAGCCTGCTGAAAATTAGAGGTTCACCAACTGTATCATGGGACCTTATATCTCACATGAAACTTTTCTAAGCTACCTTATGATGAAATAACATGCATCCATAAAGAGGTCCAAGATTTCGGTACTGGTTGATGGAGTGCAGAATCTCATACTAAATTAGAGACATCATGAGCCTACAACATGAGACTATAGTTTCTTGTCCCAACCTCTTTTGATGACTTTAGCTTCTTTGTTTCAGTTTAGCTAAAGTCAAATTCTCAGAAAATTAAGGAATTTTTATGAAATATGTTCTATAGATCATTGATTTGGTACTAGTCAGTATCTTTTCTGGCAAGGTCGCAAGAGCATCAGATCAGATTCGTACGTTGGAGGCTCAGTTACATGAGTTAAAGCAAAGAGTGAAATAGGTGGAAAACACAAAGCTTTGGAAAGGATTAGATTAAAAAAAATCTCTTCCACAAATAAATAATTAAACACCCAACTGAGCACTAAAGAAGAATTAGTTGTGGTAAGCTTACATTTTACTCTCTTCTCAAAAGTTAACTTCGTTTTTTTCTTAAATTTTTACTTTCTTCTCTTTTACAGAGGACCAGACAACTAATGGTACTGAGAGTCTGATATAAGAGGAAAAAGAATCACAGAATTATTTTGAAGAAGAACAGTGTGCCACTGAAAACTCTCATGAAAGAAAAATAGGTGCTTTGGTATCATTATTTTTATTATTTTAATATAAGCATTAACACAAGTGTTGAATGGGAGACATATCCAGTATTGTGTATCATTGACCTTGCTTCAATTGGGGAATTTAAAGGATGCAATTGAGATTGCTACCAAAAGTTCATGGAATCGACATCTTTCTGATGGTTCTAATGATTCTAGATTGGTCTTCCTTTTATGCTTTTAGATGCCCTAATTAAAAAGCTACCATTGTAGAAGATAAAAAAGTGAGCTTTCAAAATAGAGGATTGGAACAAAACACCATAATCTATAAAGCACAATCGTAAAGAAAATGAAAAGAAAAAACCTGAATCTTACACAAAACACACCAAATTTCTCTTTACAGCCTCAAAATCATAGATTTCATAAGTAGGAAAAAATAAACAGAAAAAGAAAAAAAATTGAACCTCACACAAAACCGAGATTCGATGCCATGAGTACGGGCACCTCAGTCCATGACAACTGGAAGCATGATGATAATCAGGACAATTTTAACTGCGGTTGATCAAGCTTTGCATGTGAGACAGGTCAAAGGGAGCAATGGCCTCCTTCATCCGTGAAACCCAGCCAAGGGAGCAATGGCAAGCAACCAGCAACGAAATTTTTGTGATAAAATATTTTTAAAAAATTATAATATATTTCAGTGGAGTTCTTCAATCATACATTATTATACTGGAGAAATTTTGAAAAATAACTACTAGAGGTCATATGAAGAGGGTTTTTTAGCGAGTCTGTAGAAAACTAATTAATTACGGGACAAAAATAACATACTAATTATTACTCAAACAGAAAATGATAAAAAAAAAAAAAAAATGTAGACCATAGTGACAGCGGAAGGGCAACACACCCAATTTGGATACAAAGAACTCACTGACATCTCTCTCAATAATCGACCAATTTCATTTTATGATCGTTGGTCACATATTTATGCCTTCAACCAAATATTGAAAAAAACAAAATTAACCAAACTACCACTAGCAGTTTCACAAGCAACCCTTATCATTATTGTAATACAAACCAAAACCATTTCTCACTAGAACTGAATTATATTCCTATATCAGCCTCTCTCTCTCATTCTCTGTTCACTTGGCACCGGCAAGCTCGGTACGGAGGAGTTTGGCAGCAGCAACCATGTTACTGAGGGCGGGGTTGACCTCGGCATACTTGCGGGTCTTGAGGCCACAGTCAGGGTTGACCCAAAGAATATTGGTTTCAAGCACAGCAAGCATTTTGTTAATGCGGTCTGCAATCTCATCTGTGGATGGGATACGTGGTGAATGGATGTCATACACACCAGGGCCAATTCCAGCTCCATATTTCACACCCTCGCGGAAGACAGACAGAAGCTTCTCATCAGAGCGAGAGTTCTCAATAGTGATCACATCTGCGTCCATGTCGATGATGGAGTGGATGATATCATTGAAGTTGGAGTAACACATGTGGGTATGAATCTGCGCACGTGAAATTATTACCGTCTTCTCAGCATCAGCAAAGGAAAACATTAGTGAAAACCGACTGCTCGTGGGTGAGAGCGATAGAAATAAAAGTACCTGGGTAGTGTCACTAACACCACAGTTAGTAATCCGGAAAGAGTGGACTGCCCAGTCCAGGTAGAATGCCTGCTCTGATTTTCTTAGAGGAAGACCCTCTCTCAAAGCAGCCTCGTCAATTTGAATGACCTGCATTGGACGCAAACAACCGTATGAACAAGAAACAAAGACAAAGACCCTAAGTTCTAATTAATTAGTCCTCAGATACCAACCTGAATACCAGCCTTCTCAAGATCCTCCACTTCGTCCTTGATAGCCAATGCAATCTGATAGCAAGTCTCAAACCTGGTACAGGCACGGGGTTAGGTGCTTTTTGCAATTAGAGGCGACTTATGCAAATTGGGCATTTTAGCATATTATTGCTGTGATTTTTACCTAGGCTGGTCATTTCTGACAAAGGACCAGTTGAGGATGGTGACAGGACCTGTCAACATGCCCTTCATGGGGCGAGAGGTCATGCTCTGAGCCATCGAGGACCAGAACACAGTCATGGCCTTGGGGCGGCTCACATCACCATAGATGATAGGTGGCTTCACACAGCGGGACCCGTAAGACTGCACCCACCCGTTGACAGTAAATGCAAATCCTTGCAGTTGCTCCCCAAAGTATTCTACCATATCGTTTCTCTGCAGGCAAGGATTTTAAGATGAAAATATTCATCTTACAGAGTAAAACAAAGAAATATATCCTTGACTAGGAGTAAAGCTCACCTCTGGCTCCCCGTGGACAAGAACATCAATATCAAGCTCTTCCTGGAGCTTGACAACCTTGCTGATTTCCTCCTTGATGGCATTCACGTATTCTTCTTCAGTGATCCTGAAAGACATCCACAAGTAAGAAGATTCCACAAAATTTAACAAAGTACAAGGGCTGAAGCAGAATGTACAATGCGACCACCCACTTCTTGGCCTTGTACTCACGACGGACCCTCCTGAGATCCATAGTCTGAGGGAAGGATCCAATGGTAGTTGTAGGGAGGATAGGGAGGTTGAGCTTTTTCTGCTGGGCATCCAGCCTAACACTAACATTGGTTGCTCGGCGATGATCAGAGTCTTTCAAAGCAGCAGCCTGTATAGTAACATTGCAGTAAAAAGAATGACTAACCAAAATGCAGTATAGCATCTATGTAGTAAATACACATTTCCAATCTACTCACAGCTTTCTGGACAGCCTCGTTGGTCACTCGAGGAGAAGATCTCCTAGAAGCCTGAGCAGCCGCATTGGCTGAGAAGAATTCCTGAGAAAAATGAAAGAGTATTAAGGAACTAAATAACTCATCTAGATAACAAGACATGAGCAACAAGTGCAGCATCCAAATTGAAAAAAACAAAAACATTCAAGTAATGTTATTAACTCTTTGAACAGATTAAAAGCCTACTGGCAAAAATTAAAACCATCACTTTTCACGACAATACACAAATTTTGGTTGCAGAAAACAGTGGTGCCCCTCAGTAACAACAACTATCAAGTGAGAGAAATTGAAAGAAGGTGGTGTAGCTCACAAGCAGGGGCAAATACCAGCATTTTAGGTCACGAAAACTAAAGAGCAAGGCACTACCTCATCCTTTTGACCAGCCAATGCCTTGGCCAGAGCATTGGTTTCAACAACCTTCTCAGCAGCAAAAGCGAGCCATGATTTGATTTCGTCATCAAGCTTGGTCTCATTCACCAAATCGACAGCAGTGTGAAGGAGGGAGCAGGAGGTGGAGACCACAAGCTTATCTATTGAACAGATAACACACTTTTAGCTACTTTCTCGAAGGCATTAAATCACAAACCACAAGCTTATCTAGTCACGTTTTGACAATACCTTTACCCACAATTCCCTCAAGAGCCTCAAGAGTGCTGAGAGAAGCAGCCAAATCATTAGCCCAAATGTTTCTTCCATCAACAATTCCAGCAAAAAGATATTTGTCAGATGGGAAACCAACACCCTTAATCAGATCAAGCGTTTTGGTGCCACGGACAAGATCAAGACCAAAAGCAGTAACACCCTTCAAACCAGTTAGGGTCCTGAAATATGTAAGAGAAACAGGCTAATTTTGAATCAATAAGCAGATAGCACGTCCATGAGCAAAAACAATGTAATTATAGTCTCAACAATCCCTCTTACTTGTAAGCTTCTTCAGGAAGATCAGCGAAGTAAGTCTCGACGAGCACATTCAGACCAGATAGGGTTGAATCTAGTTCAGAGTAAGCACCAGTAAATGCCTGCAACTTCTCAGCCTCAAGATCCGTCACAAGGGTGGGTTCATCAAACTGAATCCATGATGCCCCAGCTGCCTTCAATTCACTCACAACTTCCCTGCAAAAAGAATGCTAATTGGATACTCATTGGAGAGAACACAACAGGTCAACCGGATTACAATAGCAATGTTTTTGGGCATACTTGTAGACTGGGAGAATCTTATCCAAAAGTGAGAGAAGAGGGAAGGACTTGTCCACACCCTTGGCAGGTTTAGAGAGTAACAAGTAGGATACAGGGCCAACAAGAACAGGAACAGTGTCAATTCCAAGCTGCATATGGAAAAACGTTTTCAGGCTTTAGAGGTTCAAAAGAAAGCCATTTAACCTACAAACGGTGCAAAAATTAATAATAGGTAATCTACAGATCTTTAACGTACAGCCTTTGCCTCTTTGTACTCGTCCACTGCCTTATGAGAAGCGTAAGAAAATTCCATGTCTGGGCCCAGTTCAGGTACAATAAAGTGACTGAATAATAAATGAAGAGAAACAAATTCCACAAACACAGGTTAGACACAAAATAGTATGTTGTATAAAGCATTGACTCGAGGGATGTCAGGGTACTTACTAGTTAGTGTCAAACCACTTGGTCATTTCCATGGCTGGGAGCGAAGCATTCCCCCTAGCCATGGAAAAATAGGTGTCAAACCCAATCTCTCCACCTGTCCACCCGTATCTTGGAGGAACTGCCCCAAGCATGGCTGTGGTGTCAAGCACCTGGTCATAGTAAGAGAAGGTGTTGCTGGGGATGTACTTGATCCCGGTGCCTGCCATCTGTTTCCAGATGGAAGATCTGAGGTCTGCTGAAACCTTCTTCAAGTCCTCCGAGCTGCTCTTTCCATCCCAGAAAGACTCCAATGCAAACTTGAGCTCTCTCTTAGGGCCCATACGTGGATAACCAACAACGTGTGATGCCATTGTGCTGGTTAGAGGAGCAAAGAAGAATCATAAGAAAATGTCTCTTCAAGAAATAAACAAACAACAGAACGCATGTAAGCACTCCACTGTAGACTGAAATTATCAAGAATTGTCTTAACATAAAAAAAAAAAAAAAAAAAAAAAAGGTCCAGAATGTATAAGGAAAAAGAAAAATGAAAAGGAGAAAAAGATATGATCGGAAATTCATCTGAAACAATTCACAGCAGCAACACTGACGAAGCGTATCCGCAAACGAATCGATCCGATAAAGAAACAGGGCAATAAAGTTGCTCACACGAAAACAGTAAAGGAACCGAAGTTCAAACTGGATCTCGTACGGAAAGGCGTCAAATACAGAGACAAATTAAGATCTGACCTCGGGTGGCAGTACTAGATCCAATCAGCGGACAACATCGATCGGCCCCTTCATTGCTCTTTCAGCTCAGTCTCAGCGACACCCATAAATTGTTCATTGGTGTCCAAGGTTTCTCAATTTTTTTTTTCCTCGAGAGAGAGCAAGCACTAAAGAAGGTGATCAGTGCTGTTGCAGACTGGATCTGGTAGTAGCTACCAAGGATTAGATCTTCATTTTTCAATAATATCTCGAAACAAGGGCGTCATAAACATAAATGAGAGATCACCAATGCCAATATAATTCCACTAGAATAAAGAGCTAGTCCCGTTAAAAGGACTTAATTGGAGCAGTACCAAGATCAGAGGGCAGATCTCTCGATGTTCAGAATTAAAAAAAGTGAATACAGAATTCGTAATGCATATATATAACTAACGCCTGAAACTGACGCGAAATGCGAGCAAAACCTAAGAAACAGATAAAGACCAGATCCGCTCAAATTGGCAGATCCTGAACCAGATATAGGAACTCAGTCATTCTAATCGCCCTACAGAAATGAATCTGAAAATCTATTCTTCCTTCCAAAATGGAAGGAGGACTAAACAAAAACCAGAAGCGTTGGCAACCTTGCTGGAGGAAGAATCGGAGGAGTTGCTGCTTCTAGTCCTCGGGCAAGCAGAGAATTCGATGAGGGTAGAGTGGAGAGGAGTGAATGGCGCGAATGAACGCACTCTCTGGATCTTATATAGTGAGAGATTGGGGATCGTGTCGTCCATGTGCACTCAGGCCACTGAGGCGATGAAGTAGGCGGGCCATCCAAAATAAAAAAATCTCTTTTCGTTAACAGGGTTATTATTAAAAGAAAATTAACCGATCAAATATTAAATTTAGGACGAAAATAGTGCTTGCTGCTAGAGCAAGTATATAAATTTAATGTGGTAATAACTTAATTTTGTTACACACAACTAGGGGTGGCTTCGAACCGAGCCGGCTCGCGAGCGGCTCGAGTTCGGCTTGGTTCGATTCGTTATCTATCAAGCTCAAGCCGAGCTCGAGCTCTGAAATCGGCTCATTTACCTTAACGAGCGGTTCGAGCTCTGAAATCGGCTCATTTACCTTAATGAGCCGAGTTCGATTAAAGCAAGATTCGGTTTGTCGGCTCGTGAGCCGGCTCGAGGTGAGTCGGGATCGGTATCGGGTCAGGAGCGGGAGCGTGAGCGAGACCGATGGGGGAAAAAAATTTCCTCCCTTCATCACCGCCGAGCCCCTCCCGTCGGCTGTTGTCGCCGTCGTCGATAGCTACTCGTCAGTCGCCTCTGTGGCCATCCGTTCGACTCCTCGCCATCACCTCTGTTTCCATCATCGCCGCTTCCATCACCGTTGCTTCCGTCGCCGCCGTAGCAGCCGTCATCCGCGACGACAAGCCCTCCTCGGCGTCGTAATCTCCTTCCCTCTGCGTCGTCTCGACGGAAAACCTGAACCAGTAAGTTTAAGGGAGAAATTAGAGGAGAAATAATCTCCCCCCTCCCCCGCGCGAAGATGATTTCGCACATGCGAGATCATAAAGTAAAAAAAAAAAAATTCTTTAAATTCTCCATCCTCATAGCTCTTGAAAAAATTAAAAATACATTTTATAGAAATAAGTTTTTATGATCTATTAGTGTCTCATATTTTTTTAAACATTTTTCTAATTGAAAATTCTTATTAAAAATCATATAATTTTCTAAGTAAGATTTTCCTACCAACATGGGGTAGAAAACTGTATAGAAATTTTTTGAATAAGTATTTAGCAGTTGATGCTGTAATACTTTTAGCATAAAGCAATTTTCATTGCAATTTAGTGTTTCACATTTTATTTGATTAAAAAATTATTCTATAAGTATAATAATATATTAGATTGATTATTAATTTTTATTTATTTCCCCAAAAGAGGCAATAAAAGGTCTATTTAACTTTCCTAAAAAATTTTAAAATATTTCTTTTAATTTTCTAATAAGTCACTAATAGTAATAGGATTTTATTTAAAGGTTTTTTTTGGAATATGTATCATAAGAAAAATATTTCTAGTTTTTCCTATAGTATAAATTTTCATCTTGGGGCACTAAGGAGGCCATCGTAAATTTATGGTCAGATTCAAAAATTACAAAATAAGTTAGATAATAATTGGAGTAAAAAAGATTAATATTGGTGCATTTTAATTCATTATTGAAATTCAATCCTAAACCTCCCCTATCATTATTTTTTTTAAATGTACGCATAATTTTATATATAATTTATTCGAAGCCACCCCTATATGCGAGATAATAAACAAGGGGAAAAAAAACTTTTTGTCCCTTCCTCTTGGCTCTTGAAGAAATTGAAAAGATGTTTTAGTAGAAATACATTTCTAGAGACTATTAGTGGTTTTTTCAATAAATGTTGAAAAGACATTTTTAGTAGAAATATAAGGACAATTAGTGCCTCATGTTTTTTGAAAATATTTTTCTAATTATAAATTCTTGTTAAAAAATCATATCATTTTCTAAGTAAGATTTTCTTGCCAAGATGGGCTAGAAAACCGTATAGAAAAATTTTGAATAAGTATTTGGTAGTTGATGATATAATCCTTTTAGCATGAGGCAATTTTCATAGCAATTTTGTGTTTGACATTTTATTTGATTAAAAATTTATCGATAAGTATAATAATATATTAGATTAATTATTATTTATTATTTATTTCCTTAGAAAAGGTAATAACAGGTCCATTTAACTTTCCTAAGAAAAATTTAAAATATTTCTTGTAATTTTATAGTAAGTCTCTAATAGTAATAGGATTTTATTTAAAGGATTTATAGTTTTTATTTGGGTGATTGTAAATTGATAGTGATATTTCATTTAATTTTGTTGTGTTTGATTATTGTATGGAGTTTATTCATAATGTTATGCATTATATAGAGTGTTTAGACTATTTTATGGAGTGTATAAACAATTTCATGGAGTGTTTATGGAATGTATAGACAATTTTATGGAGTGTTTATGGAGTGTTTATGGAGTGTTTATGCAGGTATTATGTATATAGATTATGCCCAATTTTAAGTAGAGGTCATGCCAAATTTTATATAAGTATTATATACATAGATTATGCTCAATTTTAAGTAGAGGTCATACCCAATCTTATACATGTATTATATATAGGTTATGCCCAATTTTATGTAAAATATATGCATAATTTTATATACAATTTATTTTATATATATTTTTTGAAATGTTTTAAATTTATGTTGAAGCTCGAGCTTGACTCGAACTCGGTTAAAATTTTTGGGTTTAAGCTCGATAACAATTTTAGGCTCGAGACGAGGTTCGGCTCGAAGCTCGGCTCGAAATATTTAAATCAAACTCGGCTCGGCTCGATGCCACCCCTACACACAATGTAGGTGCAGCGTACCAAAGTTTCATGACCAGGGGACTACTAAAGAGCCGACATTGGTTTTAGATTTTTCGATTTTCGAGCCATAAACTTATTATTTTAAATTCGATTAGTTAGTGTAAAATATATTTACGATACTGCCCTTTTGTTCCTTCCGGTGCTCGTCGGCACAACCTCTTTCTCTCTCCCGCCCATCCGCCATCGCTTCTCTTCTCCCAAATACCTTGCCTTTGATTATCGTCGATATTGCTCACCATCTCGTCACTTTCCTTTTCCAAATACTTAATTAAAGAGTTACTTTTTAACATCTAAATTCTCACTCTTAAAATATTAGTTAAATATAAAATTAAAAATCATAAATTTATGTAAATGAAAAATAGGTTATTTTTATTATACAAAATTACTTTTATATATTTAATTTTATAAGATAGTTTTATTTAACTAACCTATATAAGTTAACTTTTTAAAATAAATAAATAATTATTTATTTATTAATTTAAAAAAATTGAAATTTATCTTAGTTTATTAAAAAAATAGTTAAATAAAATTATCTTATAAGAATTAAATCTATCAGATTAATTTTATATAATAAAATACTCTCTTTTTTATTTATATAAATATATGATTTTAATATTATATTTTATTTCTAATTTAAGAGTGAGTGTTTGGATATTATAAAAGTAAGTATTTGTTTGATCATTTAATTTTAAATAATTAATTAATTAATTAATTAATTGTAAAAAACATGATTTATTAATTTAAAAAAATTTAAATTTTATTTTAGTCAGATAAAACTATCTAAAAATATATATATATATATATATATATATATATATATATATATATATATATATATATATATATATATATATATATATATATATATATATTAAATTAATTTAATATAATAAAATACTTTTTATTTATATAACTTCCTTATTTTTAATATTACATTTAATGACTGTTTTTAGAGTGAGAATTTAGTTATTTTAAAGTGACAATTTGATTAACATTTGGATATTATAAAAGTAAGGATTTTTTTATTCATTTTACTTTTATATACTTAATTAAATAAATATTAAAATTTTATTTTAATTACATATATAATAAAATACTTAAATAAATATTTAATTTTATTATATCCAAATGCAAGAGTGAGAGAGAAAGTGAGCATACGAATAAAAAAGAATTCACTAGCCTTAGGGAGTGATTTCACTTTCACTCGTTTTACTTAAGAATGAGTGAAAATGAATTACCTAGGTAATTCAATTTCACTGGGCACATCACACTAACATGTTTTGGGTTATTTTCACTAGTGAAAATACTTTCACTTGTCAAACACAATAACATGTTTTAAGTTATTTTTATTAGTGAAAGTACTTTCACTTTCACTTTCAAAGTGCACTGTATTTTTTTTATTTTTTTTCAGTAGTGCACCCGTAAAAGCCTCAATAGGACACAATCAAGGAAATTATAGCTATTGCAGTATCATAACAAAGTGGTAGCTTGCTAACAAGCATAGTACTAGTATAATTTCTAGTTTATGAGTGAAAACTTTTGATCGGTTGTCAGATTACCTTTGTCACTAGTATTATATTTATATATATATATATATATATATATATATATATATATATATATATATATATATATATATATATATTATTGTGTTTATCCAATAAAAAAGACTTTGGTGGCTTAAGCACACAATTGGAGATCCAATTAAGCTCACTTTTCATAACTAAGGTATTTTCAGATTCAATTATAGCTCTATCAAATTTATTTGCAGCAATACTCAAAACCTTTTACTACAGTTTTTACTCCCCACAACCCATGTAATTAGGGATAGCATCGAGCCAAGCTGAACCCGAACCTGCCAATGCTCGAGCCGAGCTTAGTCTCAAGCCTAAAATTGTAATCGAATTCGAGCCCAATAATTTTTATTGAGTTCGAGCTCCAACTTACATTTAAAACTTTGCATAAAATACAAGTCAAATAAATTATATATAAAATTATGCAATACATTTTACATAAATTTGGGTATAACCTCTATTTAAAATTGGACATAACATCTGTATATTAACTCTGCGTAAAATTATCTATTTACTATGCATAAAATTATTCATAAAAACTGCATAATTATGTATAAACTTTATTCAATAATTAAACACAAAAGCATTCATTTGAAAAGTAATGCTAGTTTTGTCCATTTGTACTCGATCAGATCATTCTAATTCAAGGACTAGAAAACCAGATCATGGAGATAGAGAAAAAGTTTAAGAAAAATGATTTTGAATAACTTAATCGTATGTCCTTTTTTCATTTTTTCTTCGGAGCATCGATTCATACAGCAACAGTTCTAAAATACTACCAATTTGTTTTTCTGAAAAACTTGAGCGGAATTAGCATTAAGAGAGTACCTCAAACAATTTGAGTCCCTTCAAGAGCTATGAGGAAGGATAGCTGGAGTTCAAGAAAGAGTTTTTTTTTTTCACGTGCTTATGATCTCGCACGTACGAAATCACACGATGTCTTCGTGCGCAGTGGGGAAAATTATTTCTCCCCTAACTAAGGCCTCTGGTTTTTCGCCGAAACGACACGCAGGGGAGGGGGTCTAGCGGCACCAGTGAGGGCCTGTTGTCGGGGCTAACGGAGGCGACAGCGACGGAAGCAACGATGAAGGCAGACGAGGGGAGGAAGAAATCAAACCGAGCAACGGCAAAGGCAACCGACAAATAGCTTTCGATAGCGATGGAGGTGGCCACAACAACGGACGGGAGGGGCTCGGTGGTGACGAGGAGAGGAAGATTTTTTCCTCCCCTCGCTCTCGCTCCCGGTCCCGCTTCCAGTCCCGACTCCTTAGCTCGTTAACGAGCCGGCTCACAAGCTTTCGAACCGAACCATGGGTCAATTAAGCCTGGCTCGTTAACTCAAATAAAATCGAACCAAGCTGGAACCGAGCCAAGCTCAAGCCACTCGCAAACCGGTTCGGTTCAATGTCACCCCTACATGTAATCCTCTAACCAAAGTCCTTTTTTTTCTTTCTTCTAAAGAGCAACGGGAGGTCATATGCTCTTTTCTAAGATTTCTGCATATTAAGGTTTATTAGATCTTTTAGTACCCTATCACTTATTGTAGATATTGAGCTCTTCAATTGTGCAAACATTTAGAAAAGGACACTTTTATCTTAAAAACAAACTTACACAGCAATTACCCAAGCCGCAGCCACGACTTTTGTTCATGAACCGTAAACGGTAATTATGGCACAGAAAATAGAACTAGATGAAGGGCGAAACACCCATTTTAAAGGGCCACCATCCCTGCGTCTTTGAGACAAACAGATTATCGCTGGTCAAATAAAAATGACAGACTAATTTCCTCATCGCTGATAAAACCTTTATGACTACTACCAAAATTGACAAAAAAAAAAAAAAAAATACACCTAAAAGGCCACTTTCAGTTTCACAAGAAACTCAATCTTATTCTAATACAAACCATTTTTTCTTAAAATTTAATTAGACGACCATTGCCGCATGGCCCATACGAACCATATTCCTGTATCTCCCATGCTCATCTCACTTGGCACTGGGGAGCTGCGAACGGAGCAGTTTGACAGCAGCAACCATGTTAGTGAGGGCAGCGTAGACCTCAGCATACTTGCGGGTCTTGAGACCACAATCTGGGTTGACCCACAGAATATTGGTCTCGAGCACTGCAAGCATTTTGTTGATTCGGTCTGCAATTTCTTCTGTGGACGGGATAAGTGGTGAATGGATGTCATACACACCAGGGCCAATTCCAGCTCCATATTTCACACCTTCGCGGAATACTGAGAGGAGCTTCTCATCAGAGCGAGAGTTCTCGATCGTGATCACATCAGCGTCCATGTCGATAATTGAATGAATGATATCATTGAAGTTAGAGTAACACATGTGCGTGTGAATCTGCATTATGAGAGATATTATGATATTACCATTTCACTGCATCAGTGACCCGTAAATAAGGAGGATCAACTGCAAGTAGGTGGAGGGATGGAAAACTATTTGAAGTACCTGGGTAGTGTCACTGACACCGCAGTTAGTAATCCGGAAAGAGTGGACAGCCCATTCCAAGTAGAATGCCTGCTCAGATTTCCTTAGAGGAAGACCTTCTCTCAAAGCAGCCTCATCGATTTGAATGACCTGTAGTGGTTGCAAACTGAGTGAACCAGAGAGAGGGAGAGAGACAAAGACCCTAGTTCCTATTAATTAAACCTCAGACACCAACCTGAATACCGGCCTTTTCAAGATCCTCCACTTCGTCCTTGATAGCCAATGCAATCTGATAGCAAGTCTCAAACCTGGTGCAGGCACGAGTTAGGTGCTTTTTTTCAATAAAAGGCGACTATTGCAAACTTGACAAATATGATTGTTGACTCACCTAGGTTGGTCATTTCTGACAAAGGACCAGTTGAGGATGGTCACGGGACCAGTCAACATGCCCTTCATGGGGCGAGAGGTCATGCTCTGAGCCATCGATGACCAAAACACAGTCATGGCTATGGGGCGGCTCACATCACCATAGATGATAGGTGGCTTCACACAGCGCGACCCATAAGATTGCACCCACCCGTTGACAGTAAAAGCAAAGCCTTGCAGTTGCTCCCCAAAGTATTCTACCATATCATTTCTCTGCAGAAAAAGGATTTTATGATCAAAATATTCATCTTACAGAATACAAAAAAAAAAAAACCTAGACTAGCAGTAAAGCTCACCTCTGGCTCTCCGTGGACAAGAACATCAATATCAAGCTCTTCCTGGAGCTTGACAACCTTGCTGATTTCCTCCTTGATGGCATGCACATAATCTTCTTCAGTGATCCTGAAAGAAATCCACAAGTTAGAAGCTTCCACAAATTTAACAAAGTAGAAGGGCTGAAGCAGAAAATATGAAGCGATCACCTACTTCTTGGCCTTGTACTCACGACGGACCCTCCTGAGATCCGCAGTCTGAGGGAAGGATCCAATGGTAGTTGTAGGGAGGATAGGGAGGTTGAGCTTTTTCTGCTGGGCATCCAGCCTAGCACTAACGTTAGTTGATCTGCGATGATCAGAGTCTTTCAAAGCAGCAGCCTGCATAGTGAAATTGCAGTAAAAAGAATGACTAACCAAAATGCAGTATATAATCTACATAGTAAATACCCATTTCCAATCTACTCACTGCTTTTTGGACAGCCTCGTTGGTCACTCGAGGAGAAGATTTTCTAGAAGCCTGAGCAGAAGCACTGGCTGAGAAGAATTCCTGAGAAAAACGAAAATGATTAAGGAACTAAATAAATAACTCTAGTTTTCATAATATCAAAGAACAAGTGCAGCACCCAAATTGAAACACACCAAAACATCCAACTAGTGTTCCAAGCTCTTCAAATGAGTGGGAACCCAACTGGCAAAAATAATACCATCACTATTCATGATAGTCCACAGATTTTGGTTGTGGAAAACTAAAAGAGGTGCCAGTCAGTGACAACAACTATAAAATGAGTGGAATTGGAAAAAAGAAGATGGTACATCTCACAAACAGGGGCAAATACCAGCATTTTGAGGTAACAAGAAATAGAGGCATAGGCATTACCTCATCCTTTTGACCAGCCAATGCCTTCGCCAAAGCATTGACTTCATCAACCTTTTGAGAAGCAAATGCAAGCCATGATTTGATTTCACCATCAAGCTTTGTCTCATTAACCAAATCGACGGCAGTGTGAAGGAGTGAGCAGGAAGACGAAACAACAAGCTTATCTATTGGACAGATAACACACTTTTAGATATTTTCTCAATGGCATTAAAATTGTAAAATTTTCTTTTCTTATCCACTTTTATATATATATATATATATATATATATATATTTAAATAATTTATCTGAATATACAAAGTCAGGCTTCACTGTACCTTTTCCCACAATACCCTCAAGGGCCTCAAGAGTGCTGAGAGATGCAGCCAAATCGTTAGCCCAAATGTTCCTTCCGTCAACCAATCCAGCAAATAGATACTTGCCAGAAGGGAAACCAACACTCTTAATCAAGTCCAGCGTTTTAGTACCACGGACAAGATCAAAACCAAAAGCAGTAACACCCTTCAAACCAGTTAGGGTCCTGAAAAATGTGATACAAACAGTTTAATTTTGAATCAAGATGCAGATATCAAGCACATGCTAAAAAAATTTAATTATAGTTCCTACTATCCAACTTACTTGTAAGCTTCTTCTGGAATATCAGCAAAGTAGGTCTCAATGAGCACATTCAGACCAGATAGGCTCGATTCTAGTTCAGCGTAAGCACCAGTAAATGACTGCAACTTTTCAGCCTCAAGATCCATCACAAGGGTCGGTTCGTCAAATTGAATCCATGATGCCCCAGCTGCCTTCAATTCACTTACAACTTGCCTGGGAAAAAAGAATTCATATTCAAAACTCATTGTAGAGAACATGCAGGTGATCAAATAGAACAATAGCAACGTTCAAGAACCTACTTGTACACTGGGAGAATCTTATCCAAAAGTGATAGAAGAGGGAAGGACTTGTCCACACCCTTGGCAGGTTTAGAGAGCAACAAGTAGGAGACAGGGCCAATTATAACAGGAACAGTGTCAATTCCAAGCTGCATATGGAAAATTGTGGTCAAGTTTTAGAGGTGCAAAAGAATGGCATTTAACCCACAAATGAGATCACATTTGCTAGCACATATGCAAGCAAGGAGATTGTCCCTTCCAAACACAAGAAAAATATAAAAAGGACCCCTTTAAATATAGAAATGGGTCTCCTCAATTTTCTCCATGTGATTGGAGGGGACCAGCGCAATGCCAGTACCTATGTACTAGCAGATCTGACTCCCCCACCAATGGTACATAAACTGATAATAGGTTATCTGCATATATTTTACATACTGCCTTTGCCTCGCTGTACTCATGCACTGCCTTGTGAGAAGCATAAGAAAATTCCAATTCTGGGCCCAGCTCGGGTACAATAAAATGACTGAACAACAAAGAAGAAAAACAAATTCCACCTACACGAGTCAGACACATACTGAAGCCATATAAAGCATTGACTCAAGGGATGTCAGGGTACTTACTAGTTAGTGTCAAACCATTTAGTCATTTCCATGGCTGGGAGAGAGGCATTGCCCCTAGCCATTGAAAAGTAGGTGTCAAATCCAATCTCTCCACCTGCCCATCCATATCTAGGAGGAACAGCCCCAAGCATAGCAGTGGTGTCAAGTACCTGGTCATAGTAAGAGAAGGTGTTGCTAGGGATGTACTTAATGCCGGCGCCGGCCATCTGTTTCCAGATGGAAGATCTGAGGTCTGCTGTAACCTTCTTCAAGTCCTCTGCGCTGCTCTTTCCATCCCAAAAAGATTCTAACGCAAACTTCAGCTCTCTCTTGGGGCCCATCCGAGGATAGCCAACAACGTGTGATGCCATTGTGCTGGTTTGAGAAGCAAAGAAGAATCATAAGAAAATGTATCTTCAAGGAACTAACAAACTGAAAGCATGTATGCATTCCAATGTAGATTGAGACGATCAACAATTGTCTTGTGAGAAACATGAATAAAATTAAACAGAGAAACAGATATCATCGGAGATTCATCTGAAACAACTCACAAAAAACATTGACTATGCTGTCCCGGAAAACAAATCGATCTAGTAAAGAAACAGGGCAATGAATGTGCTCATACAAAAACAATATAAGAACTGAAGCTGAATCCAGATCTACTAAGGAAATACGCAAATATATATGTCAATAGAAACCCAAAACTTGGGTGGTAGTCAGTAGACCCAATCAGCAACAACATCGATCAGCTGCTTCATTGCTCTTGCAACCCACTCTAAGTGACACCGATAGATCATTGGAATCCCCTGACAAGGCTGAGTATGTTCTTTTTTTAGCTCGAGATTCCGGAATAAGGTGATCAATGATGTTGTTGACAGGGTCAGTCAAGATCAGAGGGCAGATCTCTCTTTGCTTAGCATAAAAAAGTGATAACACAGTTCAAAATGCAAACGTACAACGCCTGGAACTACAGGAGATGCTAATAAAGACCAGATCCGCTCCACTTTGCAAACCCTCAACCGGATATATGAACTAAGTCATACTCTAATCGCCTAAAGACATGCAGGAGAAAATCTATGCATAACGTGCAGATCTACGTATTCTAAAATGGAGGGAAGAACAAACGAAAAGCAAAAGGCGTTCGTACCTAACTCAGATGAAGAACCGGAGAAGTTGCTGGTGTTTGCAGAGATTGCAACGAGGGGAGAAGAGTGACGGAATGGAAGGAACTAGCCGGGAGTAATTATATAGAAATGTATGACAAATAATAGAGATTAAATAGATATGTGATTACATCATATATAGTAGCACCTCTCAGAGTGTCAGTTGGGTCCAGAAGAACCAAACATTAAAAAAACAAAATTAAAATAAATAAATAATAAAAAGAGTCCGAACTCTAATATTTGACGAAAATGAAGGGGGAGGAGGACAAGGCGGAAAAGCAGTCTCCTCCTCGCAGTAGAGTGCGAGCGCGGAGAAGAGTGATTAAGGGGCAGGAAATAGGAAGAAGGCAGATGATGGAGTCAAGAAATCAGCTCTAGAGAATGGGGCGGGCAAACTTCAGTGGGAAAGGACGGTGTGGTATCCAGCCGAGCCCAAACATGTGTGGAGTTTGATTTAAATATTTCGAATATGATTTGAGCCAAAAATTGTTATTGAACTTGAGTCTAATAATTTTAATCGAGTTCGATGAACGAGTAGTGTTGGGGCTTTAATATACATTTAATTTTTTGAAAAAAATACATGTTAAATAAATTATATATAAAATTATGTATATATTTTACATAAAATTAGGAATGACCTCTACTTAAAATTAGGCATAAGGGTAACATCGAATCCTACTGAGTCCGAACCTTGTTTAAGTTGAGTTTGATTTAAATATTTTGAACTCGAGATCAAGTTGATCCTAGCCTTAAACCTAAAATTGTAATCGAACTTGAGCCTAATAATTTTAACTGAGTTCAAGTTCGAGCTCTACTCAAGTTTGAGCTTAACTTATATTTAATATTCTATATAAAATATATGTCAAATAAACTATATATTAAATTATGCATACATTTTATTAAAAAAAATGATAAGGGAGGTTCAAGATTGAATTTCAATAATTGATTAAAATGCACTAATATTAATCTTTTTTATTCCAAATATTGTCTAGCTTGTTTTATAATTTTTGAATTTGGCCATAAATTTACTATGGCCTCATTAGTGCCCCTGGTTGAAACTTATATTCTAGGAAAAATTAGAAATGTTTTTCCTATGATACATATTTTTAAAAAAAAATTTAAATAAAATCTTATTACTATTAGTGACTTATTAGAAAATTACAAAAAATATTTTAAAATTTTCTTAAGAAAGTTAAATGGACCTCTTATTGCCTCTTTAGGGAAATAAATAAAAATTAATAATTAATCTAATATATTACTATACTTATCGATAAATTTTTAATCAAATAAAATGTCAAACACAAAAATTGCCTCATGCTAAAAGTATTATAGCATCAATTGTCAAATATTTATTCAAAAATTTTCTATATGGTTCTCCCCCCGCCCCTCACTCTCGCTTTCGCTCCCGCTCCCGATTCAGGTCGTTAATGAGCCGACTCACCTGGATTCGAAGGACGAGCTCGAGAGATACGGAATTGAACCGAGTTCGGTGCCGGCTCGGTTCGAACCACCCGATGAGAAGCGGGAGAGAGGAAGAAAATTCGTGAGGGCCCGGCAAACAGAAGTCTCTAATTAGCTGAGAAGTGCGGGAGACGCCTTTACTGTTTACACTGAAAGAAAAACGAAAAAGAAAGAATGGAGTCAAATGGCAGTGGCAGCGCGTGCATGTGTCACGAGAGAGCACGTGGGAAAGGCTGCGCCATTTTCATTAAGTGGGCCCTACTGAGGTGGACAGCAAAAGGCCATAAAATCATGATAGATACATTTTAGTTTTTCACCTCAAAATCCTAGTTAGACTGGCTTAGACATGGAAACGAGCGCTTTTCCTTTTCCGTTTCCGTTTCCGTTTCTGTTTCCGTTTCCGTTCCATAGGGCACCATTTTGTTTTGTTTTAGGCTGTTAACTATTGTGCTTTCGGAATCGAAATGCAAAAGAAATGTGGAGCACGGAGCAGGGACAGTCCAGCTCCATTGGTCGCCTATATATGCTCTCTTTATTTTTCTTGGTTGATAACGGCAAAAAAACAAAATCTTCAAAACTATTAAAAATTTAATTCAATTTAATTAACTTAAATATATCAAAATTTTAATATAATTTAATCGAACCTGGCTCGGTTCAGCTCGATTCGAAAGCATTTTCACGATGGGTCGTGCTCGTTTAAGTAATTGAACCAAACTTGAGTGAGCCACGGTTCGGTTCACGTACCAGCTCAGTTACTAAATAAAATTCCTTTTGCCTTTCGGGACTCAGCACCAACATAGGGCACTTAGGGGAGCTTCGTTTCGGCTTTTCATTTTAATTTCGAAGTCTCAATTTTGAAGAATTTTGAAATCGAAAGTCTTAGTCTCAAAAACTCTCTTTAGAAAATTTTGAGAGCAAAATCGGTGACGCAAACTACCCTATTTTAAGATGATGATGTCGATTTTCTTCCTTGCTAGACCTCGTTCTACCCTATCCCTCAACCTCTTCATCTCTCAACCGGCTATAACCAACTTCTGGTGTTGTCCATGGAAGAAATTTGACCTAAAAGGTAAGTTCGTCCAGTTTTTTCTTATGATTTTGAGCTCCTCAAGCTTCGATTTTGCAAAAATTTTGATTTTTTTCTTATATCCATCTATTTCGGTTTTGTTTCCAATGCTTATTAAAAATCGGTAAGTGACAGCCTATTGTGGTTATTTCTTGTCACGTTTGCTTTTTGATATGTTTTTATGAGCTCTTTTGTGGTTATGCCGTTAAAATCGATAAGTGATGAACTGCAAACATAATTTGTTAGTCTATTGTATTTGGCTAAGGTTGCATTTTGTCAAGCTATCAAATCAATTTTTGTCATTCCAAATGTGTTTTAGAACTAACTCTTCATATGCATTTATTTTATAAAGTATTTGGGATTCTAGTGATACTAGTGTAAAGATTTGGCCTCAAATTATATATTTTATGTTATGATTTTTTTGCTTTCTTTTACAGCTCTTGGGTTCAAATTTAATATTTTTTTTCTTTTTCTTCTTCCCTTTCTTTTGCATCTTCTTCTTCTTTACATTTCAGATTATTGCCCGCTCTGATAACATGTTGTAACTTAGGATTCCATGATGTATAATCACAATAGAAGAAGATTATGGAGAGAGAAGAAGAAGATGAGTTCTCGAGAGAAAGTTTTAGGAGGAGAAGAGGAAGATTGAAGAATTTGGAGAAAAGAGAAAGAAGAATAGGGTAATGGACTTGTTCAAACCCTCTCCCTTAAGTTGTATTTATAGATATAAAAAATATTAATATTTCAAGAATACCCTTCACCCTAGTAAGAGTGAATAAGAGACATATATCATAAACTAATTACATCAGTGCCATCTTTATGAGATGACTCTTTATTTATCATCAAAGGTAAAGCAAAAAACAATTTATATATAGCAACAGAAAACTTCCACTTTTGAGTCATTTTATGCTATCAAGAATGAGACTTTATATAGAGAATTATATATCAAAAAAAATATTTTTAAGTCTATTTTCTTACCTATTTGACCAATTCTCATTCTGAGTTTTTTAAATGGAGATATCAATGTCGGAAGAGTCAATGATCATGCTGGCCAAAGAAGAAAGAGTACTCAGTTCGGCCAGATCATAGATTCCAAAATCTATCACATTATTTATCTCAAAAGAAGCACATTTTACGAAGATAAATTATACTTGGTTGAAAGGTATTAAGTCTAGTTTCATAAAGAGAAGATTTTATGTCAATTTGATCTATATTTAAGGAGATGTTCACATGAGAAGAATCAAAGGTCATATTAGTATATTGTTGCCTTGCCTAAGGATTTCAAGAAAAAAAAAAAGGAAAGGTGTCTTCTTTAATTGCTATGTTGACACCAATTGAAGGAGGAAACTACCTTATTTAGAAGATTTTTCCAGCCACGAATTTTGTGATATTTTGTCGGTATTTTGAAAGATTACAAAGAAGTTGATTTTGTATCCTTACCTAAAAATTACGACAAGAAAAGATTGAAATATTTGGATTGGTTTGAGCTACTTGGTTTACAATATTTGAGTTAGTAAAGTTGCTAATAGTAACTTTCTTTTACTTGAACATACAAGAGGTGGATTAACACATGAACTAGTAAAATATTTGTTGATTTGAAGCTGAGATCATTGACATTATCTCCAAGATTGAGGGGGAGAATAGAAGAAAAAGTATGCTTGATGAACACATTAGAGAATGTTTGATTATTGATTATCAAACAACACTTGGTTCAACTTATATTGGCAGTCTATGTACTATCTGCTATCTGCTATCTACTACCAGCTTGACTTCGACTTGATTATTACCCTGGATTATTACCTTGGATTATCTTCATCTAATTACTTGGTGCATATCTTCTTTATTCAAAGATGCACTTGCTCAGATTATCTTATGTGCCCTTATTTCTCCTAAGGACTTTTACTATATACTAGCTATCCATTGCTATATAATTGCCTATTTGGTACGTGTTATTTGGGTCCAAGCCCATTTCAGTTGTTGCTATTGTCTCTCTGATTGAGACATTATTAATGAAGAAGGACTTCTCGGTTGCTAATTGTTGTAAACATTGGTTATTTTGATGAAGAAGAAAGCACATGGTAGCCCCAGAATATTATCTTCAGGTGATTAACCTTTACCCCCTTATTTGGCATTTTTTACTTCTACCATTCGAGAGTCGGTGACCTATGGAGGGACACTGTGATGGAGAAGCTTATTACTACAGTTCTGACTCACGCCTGTAAACCCACTACCTACAGAAGATAGGAGTGTGCCCAACATCCAACGTGAGTCAAGTCTATTATTCACCCAAGAGGTGTTTTTTTAGCTACCCTGAGAAAGTGGGTAGACTTTGTGCCCCACATTAGGGGGGGTTAGTCCAACATGAAGTCAGATGAATTACTCCCGTATTACGTAGTACATTAGATTAAGCGGTTAGTGTAGAATGAATTATACTTCAAGTGAATCACGTCAATTCATTCTCTCAGGCAAAAATTGGGGAATTTGGATTCAGACCTATTTTCCGAATCAACCACTTGAAGCGCGCGACGCGAGTTGCCTCCCCCCCGAAAGGAAAATTTTCTCATTTCCCTTTCTCCTCTCCCTCTCCCTCGGCCTTTGTCTCCCGCTGATTTTTTTTGCCCCATCTTCTTCCTCTCGACTTCGTTCTCTTTGTTTTCTCTGCTTTCTCTCATTATCTCTAGTTTTCACTCTCAGCTTTCTCTCGTCATCGTTCGATTTTTTTTGCCCCATCTTCTTCTTCTCTTCTACGCATCTCCTCTCCGTGTTTCTCTCGGCCTCACTCTTCCTTCTCCCACTCTTGTCTCCCTCTCTCTTTTCTCTCTCGGCCTCCCTCTCTTCTCACTCTCGGCCTCCCTCTCCCTTCTCGCTCTCGCTCTTCTCTTTCCTCCCCCCGATTTCCTTCGATTTAAGCTATTCCGGTTTTGATTTCCTTCGATTTTCTTTGTTTGTTGAAATTTAGGCGTCAATTCTTCGATTGGGCTTAAATTTCTCCATTCAGCGGTGGTTTTCCCCAAATTTCATAAAGTAAGCCGAAACCCTAATTTTTTTTCAACTAATTTAGTGTTGTATTTGATTTAATTTTAATTTCTGTGCGTAATTTATCTTGATTGTGGCCTAATTGTGGGATTTAGGGTTAGGGTTTATGGGATTTAGGGTTCAATTTCGTCTTGATAGGGTTTAATTTCGGGATTAGAATTGGGGGTTGGGACTTTTAGGGTTTTTAAGGTCTAGGGTTTAGTCTTTAGGTATGTAATTAGGGTTTATGGTTTTTTAAAAAAAATTAGGGTTCTCGATTTTTGGGGTGATAATGTTTTAAGGGATTAGGGTTTAGGGTTTGGGACTTTTAGGGGTTTTAAGGTCTAGCATTTAGGGTTTGGGGCTTTTAGGGGTTTTAAGGTCTAGGGATTAAGAGTTTAGGATTTATTTTAATTTGTTAGAGTTCTTGGTTAGAGTTTAGGGTTTAGGGTTTGCTGCTTATAGGGGTGTTAAAGTCTAGGGTTTAGGGTTTGCGGCTTTTAGGGGTTTTAAGGTTTAGGGTTTATTTTAATTTTTTAGGCTTCTCGGTTAGGGTTTAGGATTTAGGGTGTGTAGTCCAGTTCAAACAAGGCTGAGTCGCCTACACGGGCATCCATTAGCCAACAAAACACGACCCCATCACTGACGATGTATTGTTCCCAGTGACTGCGAAGTCATATGGGGCTCTACCAGGGGTGTTCGGTGAATTTGGACTTGATGAGTGTTTTTTTTGCATTGTTCTAGTCTTATGTAATGAAATTAGTTCGATTAATTTTGTAATATTTTAGAATGTTGTTGAATATGTATGAAGTGTTATGGAATGTTCTTGCCATGTGATGAGGAGATTTGGGTGTTATAAATATTCACCGCATGGTATTTTGTTTTTTGTTGGTTGTGTTTCTGTCTGTGCCTAGTCACTACGATGGGTAATGGTTCTCTAATAAATTTTTTTCCATGAGGACCATATCGGATTTAGATTATAAATGGCTGGAAGAAGACAACAAACTCCTCGATCATATGACATTTGGACCTTCGAGGATGACAACAAAATGCTTGATCTCTTGGTTGAGCAAGTCAATATGGGGAACATGATGCCCAATGGGGTTTGGAAGCATGAGGTGTATTTGGATTGTGTCAATAGGTTCAATGAAGACACAACTAATAAAAAGATTGTTGAACAGCTCAAGAATCGAACAAGATCATGGAAGAAAACTTACGAAACAGTAACGAGTTGTCTCAACACTAGTGGGTTTGGCTGGGATGCAACCACACACCGAGTTACTGCATGTTATTCTATATGGCAAGACTACATTAAGGTCAGTAAAATATGATGTATTGGAACTCTATTCTAAGCCGTCTAAATGATGTTTTATTCTTGTAGGAGCATAAAGATGTTGCAAAGTATAAACAACAAGGCTGCCTCCTTTATGATAAATTGGCTTTGGTAGTGGGAAACTCGATAGCCATGGGGACAGTAAGTCAAACTAACATAGACATGTCCAATGATGTCCAACATGAGGAAAAAAATTCACGCTTGACATGCTTGAGGATGTCGATT
This sequence comes from Aristolochia californica, assembly GCF_029961685.1. Classification (NCBI taxonomy): domain Eukaryota; kingdom Viridiplantae; phylum Streptophyta; class Magnoliopsida; order Piperales; family Aristolochiaceae; genus Aristolochia; species Aristolochia californica. The sequence goes on from NW_027181770.1 coordinate 49,712,861, forward strand.
GAGGTAGAGATACTCCATCACCATTCTTTGTAGAAAATGAGTCGACACCTGATCAGTCTCGAAGTGCTAACTCGTCAACTTCAAGTCGTCGTAGAAAATGATCTGAAATGTCAACTGATGACAGTTTCATATTCCTTGATACAATGAAAAAAATTGTTGTGGTATTACGTGATGCTATAAAACCGGATGATGATAAAGTCGACGAAAAGAAATGGATTGCAGCCCTAGTAGAAATCCCGAACATTCTGATAGAGTGGAGGTTTCGTGTTTCTGAATGGTTGGATAGGAAAATTAAGAGGAACATGTTTACGGATATGACAGTGGAAGAGCGACTCCAATGGCTTAAATATTGTTCTAGTGAAATGTAGTAATGAGCTACTTTGGGATGATTGTTTTGAATTTTAATTATGTTTTTTAATTATGACATTATGAGATTTATCGTTAATAGATTATGAATGTCAATATGGATAAGATTTGGCTTTTCATGATTGTTGTGTTCTAATTGTGTGGATGAATATTGTGGATGCGTGATTGGATATGGTTGTATATAGGTGTAATTGAAAATAGGTTATGATTGAAGATAAGGGTATGTTTTTGTGTTTATGATATTTAGGAAGAAACATGAATTATTTTTATAGTCGTCATTGTGCTTGTGGTGATTGTATTTGCAGGTTTCCATGGATATTAAGAAAGACAAAAAAAGGATTGTATGTATGATAACATTCACATGTCTTATGTACATGATGGGAAGATATTATTTCAACCATAGGAATAGACGTGCACTACATCCTCATGGGATTGGTGGTCCGATTTATTTGCAAAAGACATTAGCGAAATCACTTGTTAAATTTTGAAAAGTTTACATGATGAATCAAATTGTGTTTCATAAATTGGCATAGATACTTTATAGTAAAAGATTTTTATCACCCACAAAGACCATTTCAGTGGAAGAACAACTTGCATATTTCCTCCTAACTGTTGGTCAACAACAATCGTATAGTGTCACAACAGAGATGTTTGATAGATCAAACTGGACCATAAGTAGGTATTTCAATAAGGTGTTGAATGCTATTATCAAACTTCAGTCTGATTACATCAAACGGCCTTCAGAACGCACTCACTCGAAAGTTTAAACAATCCAATGTTTTATCCATATTTTAAGGTAACATCACTTGGTATCTAATGAACAATTTTAGATTATTATTTAAATTTATTTTATATTAATTGAAATAATATAATTAGGATTGTATTGGGGCTATTGATGGAACTCATATCAAAGCAAACATCCCACTTGAAGAACTACAAAGGTTTTGGAACATAAAGGGCTATCTCGACATGCAATTCACTTATGTACTTGTTGGATGGGAGGGATCAGCAGCCGATTCCCGTGTATTGAAGGATGCATTGACTCGTCGAGATAAAATATTTTTACCTGAAGGTAAATAATATATTTTTATGTAGTATTTTTTTATTTTATCTTCAATTATCTTAGGTGGAATATATTTTTTACTGTAGGTAAATATTATCTTGTCGATATTAGTTGTGAAAATATGCCAGGATTTGTGGCTCCATATCGAGAAACTCGTTATCATCTACAAGAATTTGGAGACAACCTTCCTAAAAATGATAAAGAGTTATTCAACCGAAGGCACTCATCTTTGAGGAATAGTATTGAACGAACTTTTGGTGCTTTAAAAACTCAATTCCAAATGTTGAAAGTCACTCCTCTGTTTTCTTATAAGATCCAGATAAAAATTGTAATGGTTTGTTGCATATTACACAATTATATACGTAAAGAGGATTAAGATAGCGATGATAACGATGATTTTGGGGACGAAGACAACCTATCAACAACCATGCGGAGGCGACGTGCATTAGAATCCACTAGAGCCGCACAATTTCGAGATGCCATAGCGAATAACACGCGGAGTGATTATTGATGGTTGTACTTTATTATTTGTGAACATGTATGTTGTCGTTCGTATGTACTAAACTAGTAAGTTGATGATTTTAAATGCACGAACTCGTTGTTATATTCCAAGGCATAAACGTCTGCTTTTATTCTATAAATTGTGGACTATTACGAGTAACTCGGTTCATTTTGAAGCATTTTTTTTTCAGTTTTAATTATATATATATATTATTAATTTATTTAAACTAATCATTTTTATAATTATTTAAATAAATCATTTTTTATTTTATAAAAATATATTATTAATTACGTAAACAATTCATAGTATGTTATTAATTAAAAAAAATGTTTTTATTTATTCAGTTCAATTAAATAATTTATTCGTTAATTATATTCGCTTTTGTTATTTTTTAGTTTTTTTCAAAATTTTAAAATTTATTGTAGTCACACGTAATTAGTATATTAATTTATAATAACCTGTAATCATTAATTGGTTTAATTATCCCATTGCTATAATTAATTAAACCAATGGTTTTACATTTTGTGTCAATATATTATTAATTAATAATATGTAAAAATATATATATTATGTTATTGATAAATTAATATATTTATTTATTTATTAAATTTATTTTTTATTTTTGTATTAAATTAGGGAGGTTTAATGTTAAAATATATCTTATGTTATTAAAAAATAATTGATTTATTTATTATATTCACTTATTTTATTTTTTACTTATTTATTATTTTAATAATTTATTCTAGTCACATGTAATTAGTATATTAATTTATAATAAACTGTAATCATTAATTGATTTAATTATCCAATTTCTATAATTAATTAAACCAATGGTGTTACATTTTGTATCAATATAAATATATATTATGTTACTGATAAATTAATATATTTATTTATTTATTATATATATATTTTTTTTTACTGTATTAAATTAGTGAGTTTTATTTTTAAAATATATCTTATGTTATTAAAAAATAATTTATTTATTTATTACCTTCGCTTTTGTTAGTTTTTACTTTTTTATTAGTTTTTAATAATTTATTCTCGTCACACGTAATTATTGTATTAATTTATAATAACTGTAATCATTAAGTAATATAATATAATTTTTCATTAATTAGGATATTAACATATTTTAATATTACACGTTAAATCACTTATAAGTGTAGTAACCATGTTTATTTTAGTTAATTATCTATTTAGGTATATGTTCTATTTAAGTATATTATAAAATGTTACTTTATCTCTTGTTTATATCATACTTTTCATTTGGAGGCACTAACATTGAAATCTGTTTTCCAGTGCACTTGAACTCGTCTACACTAACACCCAAGGATGAGTTAAAGTTGAATCAATTCATTTAAGATGAATTGAATTCTTCACTTCAATTCAAGTTCATTGTGGACTTACCCCCCTTAGTGCCCCACATTAGTGCTACTTTTTCGCCTATGAAATTGAGCGGAAAGTTTTTTTGAGTATGACCATTTGACTGGAGTATGGAGCAATGTCTTACGACTAGGAGTGATTTTACTCTCTCATATATAATGTCAGTTGGGTCTCTTGGTCAAGAACAAAGAGACCACCAACTTGAGGGGGAGTGTTGGAAGATATGATAGACTGTCATTTTATACGGGAAGATCTAATACACTATTTGTAGCAAGTTGAACGTTCATGATGTTCTCTCACCACCAGTTTGAGGGGGAATGTTGGATGATGGGCCCAGGCCTACACGACCAAGGAAGATCCACACGTCCAAGTGTGTGGAAGATGGGCTCAAGCCCACATACCCACACAATGGTGGCATGACGGTAAATGGGGAGTCAACTCATAAAGATGGCATTGATGAAATTAGTTTATGATTCATGTCTCTAATTCAATCTCACTAGGGTGAAGGGTATTCTTGTAATATTAGTACTTTTAATATCTATAAATACACCTTAAGGGGTAGGGTTTGGAATAGTCCATTACACTATTCTTCCTCCTCTTTTCTCCAAATTTGTGTCTCTTCCTCTTTTCCTCCTAAAACCTTCTCTCCACAACACATCTTCTTCTTCTCACTCCTTAATCCTCTTCTATTGTGACTATACATCATGAAATCCTAAGTTAATAATAAGAGAATTTCTGGAGAGTTCCCTTGCGGGGAGATAGACATTAGTTAAAATTTTGATGAAAAATGGAAATAAGTTTTGTCTTGATATCTGATTATGGGAAGTCAAATGTGCCTACTTGATGTTTCCAACTAGTTGTGGTATGAATATTTATAGAATAATGTTGGAAGATGGGCCCAAGCCCATAAGATATGGACCCACCATGATCACACGAACTGGTGGGACCTACCATGATCACGTGAGGTGGCATTATGAGTCTTACACAATAAGAAATCTTACACAAGAAAAAGTCTTACAAAGATAATTATTATGGAAGGAGGTCTCGCAGAAGAGTTTCAGTTTAAAAGTGTTTTAGTCATGTAAGTCTTCTATTTATATTGGGTTATTTAATTATGTTAAAACTAATCTTTAAGTGATAGAGTTTGGGTGTAATTGGGACAAAGGTAGTTTAATTGTAGTTGGAATCTACTACTTTCCTCTATTATAAATAGAGGTTCATGTACTCTGATTATGATAAGTTAATGAAGTATTTCACTTTTCCAGAAATTCAATATGGTATCATAGCAGGTTCTGTGAGTTGACTTTCTCAACCCACAGAGGTAATGTGATATTTTCTGATTTATTATCTCTAGCAGTTTAGGTTCGTATTTATCTTTTTTTCAATCCCTATACCTATTATTTTCTTTACAGTTTTACCACTCTATAATGAGCTTTTCATATTGTAAATTATATATTGATGAAAATATATTCGAGTCTATTTTCCAAGGAAAAACTATTTTTTCCAATCGGAGTTATCTAAAAAGAGAAATTTATATTTGAAGCCGCAACTGTCAAATTGCAAAAGAGGTTTGAGCAACAGCAAAAAGCTTCAGCTTTCGAGCTATTATGCTATAAAAAATGAAACTTTATATGGAAAATTATATATCACAATATCAAGAACGAAACTTTATATGGAAAATTATATATCACAAGAAATATCTATTTTTTTACCTATTCAATCAATTCTCGATCTGAATTTTTTATATAGAGATATATTGGAAGAATCAATGGTCATGCTGGCAAAAGGAGAATGAGTACTTAGTTCGGCCAAATTACAGAGATCGAAATCTATCAGATTATATATCAATAGAAGTATATTTTATGAAGTTAAGTTACACTTTGATGAAAGTTATTTAAGTCTATATTCATAAGGAGAAAGTTTCATATCAATCTAATTTATATTTAAGGATATATTCGCATTGGAAGAATCAAAGGTCATGTTTGTATCCTCTAGCATTGAAAATTCCGAATTTAAGCCGAATAATTTTATGTGTCCTTATTACTCTTAAGGAATTTCATTATTTACTGGTTATCTACTGCTATACTACTGCAAATTTGGTACATGTTATTTGGGCATTGGCCAATTTTCGTTGCTGCTATTGTGTCTCTTTGATTGGGATATTATTATGAAAGAAAGACTCCTCGGTTGTTATCTATTGTTAGCTTTGGTTATCCTGATGCAGATTTGAATAGAGAACATTGTGGCCACATCATCTTATCTTCCTTTGATTCCCATTATTATGTTATTGTTATTGTTATTACAACATCTTTGTTATTTGGTTCAAGCTGGGATCACTGCCATTACCTTCCAGCTTGAGCGGGAGAAGTAGAAGAAGAAGTACAAGAAAGAAGTATTTTATATGTTGTGGTAATTTTAATGTGAAAAAAAATATTCAAGAAAAGGGGGAGAACAAAGATGAAGCTTTTGCATCTAAGAATAAATTTTTTCACCAAAGAAATTTGAAGACCAAGAATCCTGACTCATAATAATAATTGTGGTAATTATTGGTGATACCTGACTCGATTCTATTTCCCAGGCTGGATTATTATTTTGAGGTATTCACAGTATATTCCTTGGTCAACATATTATTTGGTGCAGATACTTGCATCAGATTATTTCATGGGTCCTTTTACAAAGATTTTTATTATTTTGGTTTGTGTTATATGGGCCCAGGCCCATTTCAGCTACAACTATTGTGTCTCTTTAGATGAGACATTATTATTGAAGAAGTAGTGTCCTCAACATCCTATCTTCCTGTTTACCCATTACCTATTGGTTATTTGGCAACCTTACTCCTACCATCCTTTATTTGACTCTCACATACATCTTTGGGGGAGTTTTACTACACTTCTGAGCACTGCGTATAATCCCACTACCTACGAAAGATACGAGTGCTACTACTTGCTAATGATAGGAGTGTGGCCTACATCTAGGATGAGTTCTGATTGGAGTATGGAGCGATGTCATACGGCTTGGAGTGATTTTACTCTCACTTATCTTATGCCAGCTGGGCCTTATAGAAGATAGCACTAGCATGAGAGAGAGAGTTGAAAGATATGGAGGACTACCATTTTATACGAGAAGATCTTATACATCATTTACAACAAGTTGGCACTTCATGATGTTTTCTCACCCCTAGCTTGAGGAGAAGTGTTGGAAGATGGGCCCCAGCCCACACGACCAAGGAAGACCCACAAATCCAAGTGTGTTGGAAGATGGGCCCAAACCCATAAGATATGGACCCACCATGATCGAACTAGCTGGTAGGACCCATCATGATCATGTGAGGTGGCATTATGAGTCTTATATGAGAAGAAGTCTTATAGAGCCACAATTATTATGGAAGGAGGTCTCACAAAAGAGTTTTAGTTTAATTGTGTTTCAGTCATGTTAATCTTCTATTTATACTAGGTTATTTAATTATGGTAGGACTTATCTTTAAGTGTTAGAGTTTGGGTGTCATTGGGACAAATGTAGTTTAATTGTAGTTGGACTCTACTACTTTTCTCTATTATAAATAGAGGTTCATGTACTTTGATTATAATAAGTCAATGAAGTATTTCTCTTTTCCTTAAATGCAACATGGTATCAGAGCAGGTTCTCTGAGTTGAGTTGGTCAACCCACAGAGGTAATGTGATTTTTTCTGATTTATTATCTCTAGCAGTTTAGGTTCGTATTTATCTTTTTTTAGTCCATATACCCGTTATTTTGTTTTAAGTTTTCACCTCTATACTGAGCTTTTCATATTTCAAATTATATATTGAAGGAAATATATTCGAGTCTACTTTCCAAGGAAAAAAATATTTATTCCAATTGGATTTATCTACAAAAATAAATCAATATTGGAAGCACTGAAAGTCAGATTGCAAGAGAGGTTCAAGCAGCAGCAGAAAACTTCAACTTCCGAGCTATTTTGTGCTATCAAGAATGAGACTTTATATGGAGAATTATGTATCACAAGAAAATTTTTAAGTCTATTTTCTTACCTATTCAACCAATTCTCGATATGAGTTTTTTATAGGGAGATATTGATCTTGGAAGAGTCAATGGTCATGCAAGCAAAAAGAGAATAAAATCTATAAGATTATATATCTCAATAGAAGTGTATTTTATTAAGTGAAGTTATACTTGGATGAAAGGTATTTAAGTCTATTTTCATAAAGAGAAAGTTTCATATAATCTGATCTATATTTAAGGATATATTTACATTGGAAGAATCAAAGGTCATGTTGGTATCCTGTTGCATTGAAAAATTCGAATTTAAGCCAAATTATTTCATGTGTCCTTATTACTCTTAAGGATTTTCATTATTTACTGGTTATCTACTGCTATACTACTATAAATTTGGTACATGATATTTGGTCAATGGCCCATTTTTGCTATTGCTGTTGTGTCTCTTTGACTAAGGACTCCTTGGTTGCTATCTATTGTCAGCATTGGTTATCCTTATGCAGATTTGAATAAAGAACATTGTGGCCCCATCATCTTATCTTCATTTGATTCGCATTATCATGTTATTGTTATTGTTATTACTACATCTATGTTATTTGGTTCAAGCTGGGATCACTCCCTTTACCTCCCAACTTGAGGGGGAGAAGTAGAAGAAGAAGTACAAGAAAGAGGTATTTTATATGTTATGGTAATTTTAATGTAAAAAAAAATATTCAAGAAAAAGGGGACCACAAAGATAAAGGTTTTGCATCTAAGAAAATTTTTTTCAGCAAAGATAATTGAAGACCAAGATGTTATGGTCCCTAGCCATGGATCGAGTAAGTCAACATGGGATTTGTGAATCCAACACTGTAATAGAGTTGTTGCTCTCGGTAAGGACGCAAAGGAGGTTCTTTTCTTGTCTGATCTCGGTAAGACTGGAAAGGAGTCTCCTTTCTTGGTTTTTCGCGGTAAGCGTTGAGAACCCTTTTTGCGCTCGGCCAGGAAGGGGTTGAAACTTTGGGCACTCACTATTGAGAGGGTAAGGAACCTCTTGGGAAGGTGCTGATGTTCACGTATGAGGGATTAGGAGTTCCTAATCCTACCTTGCTCGATTATATGTTAAAGCACCTCTTTAGAGGTTGCTCTCGGGTTGGGGATTGGGGAAACCCCTACCCTTGCTTGGAAAGAAGGAGGGAAGTCCCCTCTTGCTGCTGTGGACAAAGGGGAGACTACAACCTCTGAATGAACTCGAAAACAGCATCAACCCTTTCCTTTCCTCCTTTATTTGGTAAAATCAATGCAAAACATAATTCAAAAGGGAAGAGAAATAACCCAAATCAAGAGAGAAAGTATACTTGGAGCTCGTCAAGGAGACCTCCAAAACCCTAGAGCTCGTCAAGGAGAACTCCAAACCCTGTTTAACTTGTCTTTCTTCTATTTCTCTACCCTCTAAATAGGGTTTTATGTCATTAGAGTTTAGGGCTAAATTTGACAATTCTGCCCCTGCGACTTGGATCCTTACATACTTAATAAAAAAATATACTTAAAGCAATATAAAATATAAAATTTAAAAGTAATTAACTCAGTGAGTCATTGCCCTCCTTTGGGTGACTCGGTGAGCTATTGAGTCCTCAACATCTAAACACCCCCCCTTTCCCTTCTCGTGGAGAGAGAGCTTGTCCTCAAGCTCATAAGTTGGGTAGACCTATTTGAAGTTGGCCAATTGTTCCCATGTACCAACCTCTTATTCGGTGTCCACCGCCCCCCCCCCCCCCCCCCCCCCCCCCCCCCCCTTCCCTTCTCGTGGAGAGAGAGCTTGTCCTCAAGCTCATAAGTTGGGTAGACCTATTTGAAGTTGGCCAATTGTTCCCATGTACCAACCTCTTATTCGGTGTCCTTCCATTGTACTAGAATCTCCCACTGGTCATTAATACGAGGGGCCCGCAATACCGTAGTTGGAGTAAGAATAACCCATCCATTGTCCACTGGCGGAAGGGATGGAATTGACGAAGGAGGTGAACCCTTAAAGGGTCAAAGTAAGGAGACATGGAATACATCATGAAGTTCAGCCGTTGCGGGAAGTTGCAATTGATAGGCGACTAGCCCGATGCGACGAATAATAGAGAAAGGCCCAAAGTACTTTAGAGAAATTTTATGACGGTGTTGGCCCGCTAGTGAGTGTTGGCGGTAAGGATGGAGGCGTAACTAGACATAATCACCTTCCTGGTATGTGATATCCCAGTGTTCCTTGTCGTAGAAGTCCTTCACACGAACTTGTGCTTTGAGGAGGCGATTCAAAATATTCTATAGCACTTGGTCCCATTCAATGAGTGCTTGATCAATAGAGTCCATGTGGGTGGAGCCCGGAGTATATGAGAGAAGCCGAGGAGGACCTCTACAATAGAGAATTTTGAAGGGAGTCATTTGTAAACCGGTGTGGAAGGAAGTGTTGTAACAATATTCAGCCCACGGTAGCCATTTAACCCATTTTTAGGACGATCACCCACTAGACACCGGAGATACATTTCCATAGTGCGGTTAACTACCTCTGTGTGGTTGTCTGTTTGAGGATGATAGAATAATGAGAACTTCAACTTGGTGCCGCATAGACGAAACAGTTCACCCCAAAAAGTGTTGGTAAAGACCGCATCACGATCACTGACAATCGATTCAGGAATACCATGTAAACGAACAATATGGTTGAGAAATATTTGTGCCACTTTGGATGCTGTATATGGGTGTGCCATGGGGATAAAGTGAGCATACTTGGAGAATTGATCCACCACCACAAATAAAATCGACTTGCCGGACGATTGTGGAAGACCTTTGACGAAGTCCATAGAAATATCGGCCCACACCTATGTAGGAAGTGCTAAAGGCTGCAAAAGACCCTCGGGACTTAAGTGTTCGGCCTTGTTACGTTGACACACCGGACAAGATGATACATATGCTACATTGGTGGTCTTCATAGCCTACCAATAGAAATCTGCTCGAATGCGATGCAATGTTTTCTAGATGCCTTCATGAGTGCAGTCATGATATGTAGATATGATGGCTGAAACCAAATCCGAACTGTGTATGATATATAATCGCAATTTGTAATAAATAAGAGAATCTTGAATGGTCCATCAAGAGTCTAGTGCTCCCTCAATAATTTTCTTGTGCATATCGAGAAGAACCGGATTGCTAGCATTTTCCTCCTTGACCAAGTCTAAAAGAAGAAAACGAAGCTGGTTGATAGCATACAGAAGCGGTGGAGTCTCCAAATGTTGTGACAAGGCATCAATTGTCTTGTTTAACTGCTTGCGTGGTATTCCACTGTAAAGTCGAATCCCATCAATTTACCGATCCAATGTTATTGAGGAGAAGTCATGAATCGTTGCTCCAACAAATATTTAAGGCTGTAATGATTAGTATGGAGAAGAAATGCACGACCCCATAAGTACGGGCGCTAATGTTGGACAACTTTGGCCAACCTTATTAACTACCATTCATATGCTTGCAATTTGTGATGTCGTACTGCCAACCTTCAGCTGAAATATGCAATAGGGTGAAAAAAACTGCTATAGAACGAGCCCAATGCCCCCACCTGAGGCGTCACACTCGAAATCAAATAATTCTTCAAAATTGGGAAGTTGTAGAACTGGTGTGGATGCAAGAGGTAATTTGAGATTCGAGAAGCACTGTGTGGCCTAATCATTCCAAATAAAGAAATTTTTCTTGATGAGATTTGTCAATGGTGTTGCTATCGGTCCATAGTTTCTGATAATTTTTCTGTAATATCCTGCCAATCCTAGAAACCCTCTCAATGTAGAGGTATTCATTGGTTGCGGCCAATCAGCAATAGCTTGAATTTTATCTAAATCAACTGTGACCCCATCATGGGAAATAATATGGCCGAGATAGGCCACATGTGATGTCGCAAATGAACATTTTGATTTCTTTATATATAATTGATGTGTTCTGTTGAATTTATGGAAAAAAGAAATACTTCATTGACTTCATAAACTTATCATAATTAGAGTACATGAACCACGATTTATAATAGAGGAAGGTAGTAGAGTCCAATTACAATAAAACTACCTTTGTTCCAATTACACCCAAACTCTAATACTTAAAGAGAAGTCCTAGCATAATTAAATAACTCAATATAGATAAAAGACAAACATAACTCAAACTAGAACTCTTTCTAGGACGTGACCATAAGATAAAGGTGCCTTTGTGAGTCCTTCTTGATCTTCCAACTTATGTGATAAGGATACCAACTTGTGGTAATCATGGTGAGTCCTACTTCTTATGTTCTTTGGCCATGTTGTGGGCCTTCCTTGGTCGTGTGGCCCATCTTATAATACTCTTATATATGTGGGTCTTCCTTGGTCGTGTGGCCCATCTTATAATACTCTTAGATAAGTGGGCCTTCCTTGGTTGTGTGGGCTTGAGCCTATCTTCCAATACGCACGTAACAGTTGAAAGACCAATCTTAAATGCTCTAAATGCTGATGGCTGGACTAACTGTAAATGAGGATGTCATCAAAGAAAACAAGTAAAAATTTGCGAAGATAGTTGAGGAATACCTCGTTCATTAACACCTGGAATGTGGATGGGGCGTTGGACATCCCAAGTGGCCGTGATGGGTGCAGAAGGGCATTTTCTCGATGTTGTCTGGATGCATACGAACCTGATGATATTTGGAGCGCAAGTCCAACTTGGTGAATATATATGACCTGTGCAATTCATCTAAAAGCTCCTCCACCATAGGAATAAGGAACTTATCTTTCACAGTTTGGGCATTCAAATCCCGATAATCAACACAAAATCGCCATGTACCATCATGCTTCTTAATGAGGAGGACTAGTGATGATAACGGGGAACGACTGCTGCGAATAAGGCCATGTTGTAGCATAACTTGGCATTGTCTTTCAATTTCATTTTTCTAGAGGTATGGGTACCGATAAGGTTGAATGACCACCATTTCTGAGCCCTGTTTTAAATATATCTGATGGTCACAGTGCCTCAAGGGAGGCAGCCCGGATGGCTCTTGGAATAAGTCCGAGAATTCATTCAGGAGATGTTCTATAGTGTTGTCCGGATTGTCCTATGTGTGAATCGTATGAATGTGACGTGGCTTGTCCACGTGACTGCCCTATAATAATACTTGTTGTCTATCCATTTCAAAACTCATAGTTAAAGCAATAATATCCCATAAAATAGGGCCTAACGTTTGCAGCCATTTAATACCCAATACCATATCGAACCCAGCTAGAGGTATGACAAAAAAATTTGAATGAAAGAAAGTCGATTGATTGAGAATTTTACTTTTTTGTTGATGTCGTAGCTAGGAAAACTTTCTCCATTGGCAACCGAAACTGTTGTTGTTGAGTGTGGAAGTATCTGTAGTTGAAGGTGTTGAACAATGGTCCAACTGAGAAAATTATGCGTACTTCCCGAATCCACAAGGCTGACAAGGTCTTGGTCCATCCCCCAAGTGCAGACTTTCATAGTTTTGGCGGATTTATGTCCTGTAACGACATGCTGAGAGATTTTTGGTGGATCCTCCTCAGTAGCATCATCAAACTGGTGTTGTTCTATGATTTCAATGACCTCTAACCAGAACAACCTTTTACACTGATGGCCTGCCCTATATGTTTCATCACAGTTAGGGGTGGCTTCGAGCCGAGCCGGTTCGCGAGCCGGCTTGGTTCGGCTCGATTCGATTCGTCATTTTTTGAGCTCGAGCCGAGCTCGAACACCGAAATCGGCTCGTTTACCTTAACGAGCCGAGCTCGACCGAAACTAGGTTCGGTTCGTTGGCTCGCGAGCCGGCTCGAAATGAGTCGGATCGGCATGAATCGGTACGGGATCGCGAGCGAGCGGGGGAGCGGGAGCGGGAGCGAGAGCGAGAACGAGGGGGGGAAAAAATTTTCCTCCCCCCTCGTCACCGCCGACCCCTCCCATCGGTTGTTGTCGCCGCCTCTACCGCCGTCGTAGCTGTTCTCCGGCGTCTATACCGCCATCGCAGCTGCTCGCCGGCCGCTTATGTGTCCGTCCGTTCGATTTCTTCCTCTCCTCGCCGTCGCCTCTGTTTCCGTCGCCGCCGCTTCCGTCACCGCCGATTCCGTCGCCGCCGACTCCGTCGTGGCCGTCATCTCCGACGATAAATCCTCCCCGGCGCCGTAAGCCCCTTCCCTCGGGGTCGTCTCGGCGGAAAACCAGAACAGGGGAGAAATAATCTCCCCCTTCCTCGCGAGAAGATGATCTCGCACGTGCGATTTAGCACGTGTGAGATCATAAAAAAAAAAAAAAAAATTTCCTCTGGAAAAAATTAAAAATAAATTTTATAGAAATAATTTTCTATAAACTATTAGTGTCTCATGTTTTTTTAAACACTTTTCTAATTGAAAGTTTTTATTAAAAATCATATAATTTTCAAAGTAAGATTTTTTGTACCAAGATGGGGTAGAAAACTGTATAGAAAATTTTTGAATAAGTATTTAACAGTTGATGCTGTAATACTTTTAGCATGAAATAATTTTCATTGCAATTTTGTGTTTGATATTTTATTTAATTAAAAATTTATCGATAAGTATAATAATATATTAGATTGATTATTAATTTTTATTTATTTCCCTAGAAGAGACAATAAAAGGTCCATTTAACTTTCCTAAGAAAATTTTAAAATATTTCCTATAATTTTCTAATAAGTCACTAATAGTAATAAGATTTTATTTAAAGGTTTTTTTGGGAATATGTATCATAGGAAAAATATTTTTAGTTTTTCCTAGAATATAAATTTTTATCTAGGGGCACTAAGGAGGTCATAATAAATTATGGCCAAATTCAAAAATTACAAAACAAGCTAGACAACAATTGGAGTAAAAAATATTAATATTGGTGCATTTTAATCCATTATTGAAATTCAATCCTGATCCTCCCCTATCATTATATTTTTTAAAAATGTATGCATAATTTTATATATAATTTATTCAAAGTCACCCCTACGTGCGAGATCATAAACAAGGAAAAAAAAAAAACTCTTTGTCCCTTCCTCATGGCTCTTAAATAAATTGAAAAGATATTTTAGTAGAAATACGTTTCCAGAGACTAGTTTTTTTCAATAAATGTTGAAAAAACATTTTTAATAGAAATATAGGGACCATTAGTGCCTCGTATTTTTTCAAAATATTTTCCTAATTATAAATTCTTTTTAAAAAATCCTATAATTTTTCAAGTAAGATTTTTTTGCCAAGATGGTTTAGAAAACCATATAGAAAAATTTTGAATAAGTATTTGACAGTTGATGATATAATACTTTGAGCATGAGGCAATTTTCATAGTAATTTTGTGTTTAACATTTTATGTGATTAAAATTTTATCGATAAGTATAATAATATATTAGATTAATTATTAATTTTTATTTATTTCCTTAGAAAAGGCAATAAGAGGTCCATTTAATTTTCCTAAGAAAAATTTAAAATATTTCTTGTAATTTTCTAGTAAGTATGTAATAGTAATATGATTTTATTTAAAGAATTTATAGTTTTTATTTGGGTGATTGTAAATTGATAGTGATATTTTATTTAATTTTGTTGTGTTTGTTTATTGTATGGAGTTTATTTATAATGTTATGCAGTGTATGGAGTGTTTAGATTATTTTATGGAGTGTATAAACAATTTCATGAAGTGTTTATGGAATGTATAAACAATTTTATGGAGTGTTTATGGAGTGTTTATGCAGGTATTATGTATATTGATTATGCCCAATTTTAAGTAAAGGTCATGCCGAGTTTTATACAAGTATTATATATATAGATTATGCTCAATTTTAAGTAGAGGTTATGCCCAATCTTATACACATATTATATATATAAGTTATGCCTAATTTTATATAGAGGTCATGCCCAATTTTATATAAAATGTATGCATAATTTTATATACATTTTATTCGATATATATTTTTTGAAAAGTTTGAAATGTATGTTGAGGCTCGAGCTCGGCTCGAAGCTCGGCTCGAACTCGTTGGGCTCGAGCTCGATAACAATTTTAGGCTCGAGACGAGGCTCGGCTCGAAGCTCGGCTCGAAATATTTAAATCAAGCTCGACTCGAACATAGGCAGGTTCGGGCTCGGCTCGGCTCGATGCCACCCCTAATCACAGTTGTAACATAAGTTCTTTGCTTTGCGCTCAGCCATCTCCACACTAGTTAATTTTCTAGGCGGGCGGGTTGCTGGGGCATGTATCTACTGTAGGAGTAATACTGGGATGATGTCTGACCTGTTGCCTTGCTGGAGAAGCTATCTGAGAGTTAGTGTTGCATCTCCCTTGCCAGCTATTGGAAGTGTTTTGGTCCCTTTGCCAAGCTGGTCTCCTATTTTAAACTTTTTGTCGAAGTTCCAGTGCGCGGGATAGATTCATTGCTCGAGCTAAGTTAGTAGGTGCGTGGAGCTCCACCTCTAACTTTAATGACTCAGTAATGCCTACCGTAAATAAATTTACCTGCTGGTCTACGTGAACCATCCGACTGGCTCGTGCCAATTTTTCTTGGAATTGTTTTTGATATAGTTCCACTGGGCCAATTTGTCAAAACAACACCAAATCTCCCAAGGGGTTACTGTGGGCTGGAAGACCAAATCGGATAGTGCATAACTCCTTAAACTCTTCCCAATCCAGCACCAATCTATCCAACTCTACTTGATGAAACCAGAGTTGTGCTTCATCGAGCATGTGGAAAGCGGCCAATCCCACCTTATCAATTTCTGACGTTCTCTGATGGGTAAAAAAATTTTGCACCTATGTAACCAAATCAAGGGGTTATTTGACTCATTAAAAGTAGGGAAGTCAAGTTTGGTATACCTTGGTACGGTGCCTCCTCCTTGGTTGAAATTTCCCATCTGTCCAGGAAAGGAAGTGCGCCCTGTAAACTGGTCTCCCCCTCTATTGTATGAATTTTTCTCTCCTCTTTGTTCTGGGGTTGAATTTCTTCCAACCATAATATTTTCCATCATTCCAGAAAGTCTACAAATTTGGAGATTAATATTTGGCATATGTTCCAACTTCTCCATGATTATGGCAAACTTTCTTTCATTCTCTACTTGTTTTTCTTCCTGTGCCTGCTGCCCTCTGATCATCAACTTTTTTAACTCACCATTGTTGTTCTCCCTCATGTTACCCTGCTCTGATACCAAGTTGTTATGGTCCCTAGCCATGGTTCGAGTAACTCGACATGAGATTTGTGAATCCAGCAATGTAATAGAGCTGCTGCTCTCGGTAAGGATGCAAAGGAGGTTCTTTTCTTGGCTGATCGCGGTAAGACTGGAAAGGAGTCTCCTTTCTTGGTTTTTCTTATTAAGGGTTGAGAACCCTTACTGCTCTCGGCCAGGATAGGGTTGAACCCTTTGGTGCTCATTGCTGAGAGGGTAAGGACCCTCTTGGCAAGGTGTTGATGTTCACGTGTGAGGGATTAGAAGTTCCTAATCCTTCCTTGCTCGATTATATGTTAAAGCACATCTTTAGAGGTTGCTCTCGGATTGGGGGTTGGGGATTGGGGAAACCCCTACCCTTGCTCAGAATGAAGGAGGGAAGCCCCCTCTTGCTGCTGTGGATGAAGGGGAGGCTACAACCTCTGAATGAACTCAGAAACAACAACAACCCTTCCTGCTTGATTCAGTAAAATCAATGCAAAACAGAATTCAATAGGGCAGAGAAATAACCCAAATCAAGAGATAAAGTATACCTAGAGCTTGTCAAGGAGACCTCCAAAACCCTAGAGTTCATCAAGGAGAACTCCAAACTCTGTTTAACCTAATTCAATGCTTGTCTTTCTTCTATTTCTCTACCCTCTAAATGGGGTTTGACGTCATTAGAGTTTTAGGGCTAAAATTGACAATTTTGCTCCAACAACCTGTATCCTTACATATTTAATAAAAAAATATACTTAAAGTAATATAAAATATGAAATTTAAAAGTAATTAATTTAGTAAATCATTGTCGCCTCCTTTGGGGGACTCAGTGAGCTATTGAGTCATCAACACAAGAATCCTGACTCGCAATAATAATTATGGTAATTATTGGTGATACTTGACTCAACTCTACTTGATTTTATTTCTCAGGCTGGATTATTATTTTGAGTTATTCACAACATATTCCTTGGTCAACATATTATTTAGTGTAGATACTCACATCAGGTTTTATCATGGATCATTTTACAAGGATTTTTATTATTTTGGTTCATGTTATATGTGCCCATGCCCATTTCAGCTGCAACTATTGGGTCTCTTTGGATGTGACATTATTATTGAAGAAGTGGTGGCCTCAGCATGCTATCTTCCTGTTTACCCACTACCTATTGGTTATTTAACAACCTTACTCCTACCATCCTTTATTTGACTCTCACACACATCTTTGGGCCAACCTTTTGCGTGTTGCTTCGGTTGGGAGTTTAAGTTCATACATATATACATATGGGTGTTTTAAGTCCATTGAGACTTTTTTATATATATACCGGTGGGTCTTTTATTGTTGTCTTGTGAATGACATGTATTACCCACTTATCACGTTTGAGGGTCGGTGCCTGGGTTGGACACCATGATGGAGGAGCTTATTACTACATATATGTTACCCCCCCCCCCCCCCCCCCCCTGAATTGGCATTTACTACTCCTACCACTTGAGATTCGTTATCCTATGGAGGGACACGGTGATGGAGGAGTTTTACTACACTTCTGATGTATAGACCCACTACCTGCGAATGATAGAAGTGGGCCCTACATCCAGCATGGGTTATGACTGGAGTATATAGCGATGTCATACGACTTGGAGTGATTTTACTCTCACTTATCTTATGCGAGTTGGGCCTTATGGAAGAGAGCACCAGCGTGAGGGAGAATGTTGGAAGATATGAAGGACTAACATTTTATATGAGAAGATCCTATACATCATTTACAACAAGCTAGGAGTTCATGATGTTCTCTCACCCCCAGCTTGAGGGGGAGTGTTGGAAGACGGGCCCAAACCCACACGACCAAGATAGGCCCACATATCCAAGTGTGTTGGAAGATGGGCCCAAGCCCATAAGATATGGACCCACCATGATCACACGAGCTGGAGGGACCCACCATGATCACTTGAGCTGGCATTATGAGTCTTACACAAGAAAAAGTCTTACAGAGCCACAATTATTATGGAAGGAGGTCTCATAAAAGAGCTTCAGTTTAAAGGTGTTTTAATCATGTTAGTCTTCTATTTATATTGGGTTATTTAATTATGTTAGGACTTATCTTTAAGTATTAGAGTTTGAGTTTAATTGGGACATAGGTAGTTTAATTGTGGTTGGACTCTACTACTTTCCTCTATTATAAATAGAGGTTCATGTACTCTAATTATAATAAGTCAACAAAGAATTTCTCTTTTCCATAAATTCAACAAATGACATTAGGCTTCTGATTCAATAGATATGGAATTCACAATGCAATATTAGGTGGACATAGTTGTGTCAACCATAATCTTTTTTAGTAAGAATATTATGTTCGTAGGAACTCTAAGTCTTGAATATTGCATTCATATATGAAGTGAGATTCTACTTTTTGTTATTTTAGTGGTAAATTGGACTGATCACCCTCATAAATTGTCCACCCCCAAGAAGCACAAGTTAGATATGGATATAATGGAATACCTAAATCTACCATAGGATTATAACATCATAGTAATGTTAGGGGAAAAAGATCATTACAGCTTGACTAAACCTGACTTTGACATTGTACTGTACTTGTCTAATATAAATGCCTATACCTGTCTTGATGCCATGTGAACTTGAGAATTACCTCGAGTTTATGAACAGTAAAATTCTCTTGGAATAGTAGATTCTGGTGCCTTATTTGAAATGTAGTACAATAATTGGTGACAATCGAAGATTAAGATAAGATTAAGATATCAGAACATTTTCTTGGCCGTTTTTCTTCATTTTATTAAAATTTTCCTTTCTCTTAGTTCAAATGCTACTTATTCCATATGATATGATTTTTTAAGTAGTTGTTGGAGTTCGTTTGGAATTGATTATGCATGTTACTTTCCTTGTTTGTCAGGGTCGTGAGGACAAGTTCTCTATTTATATACATGCATCAAGAGAAAAAACTAGACACACAAGTCCCCTATTTGTTGCTTGGGAGATCCGTAGTGAGAAGGTGATCAAAAACTTCTTTCCATACCCCCAATATCATATGTTGTTTACGGTAACCTTTTTGTATTACGAGTGTATGAATTCCCATTCCAAATGAATAATAATTGGAAAAAACAAACAAAAACTAGGAGCTTCCTATAACTCGAAGGTTTGAGGCTGCAATCTTGTGGTACTTTGTTCATTTAGCACAGTCCAGGACAATGGCCGCTTCCAAGATCTCTAATTCCAAGTGTCTCTTTATTAGAGATTTTGGAACATGTCTAACTAGTGCTTGGTTCGTGTAGCACACTTAAGGCCAATGCCCGCTTCCGGGTGTCTCTTTGCAAGAGATCTAGGAACATGTCAAGATAGTACTTGGTTCATTTAGCACACTCATAGGTGGAGATTTTTCTCATGCAAACATGGACTTGGCATAGAGTTTGTAAATTTATACTGGATTTAAAGTTTTTGTTTGGGTGATTGTAAATTTGATAATGATATTTTATTTAAATTTTGTCTTTGATTATTGAATAAAGTTTATGCATAATATTATGCAGTGTTTATGAACAATTTTATACAGAGTGTATTCAACAATTTTATACAAGATTTATGTACAGAGGTCATGCCAAATTTTATATCATGCCCAATTTTATGTAGAGGTCATGCCCAATATTGTGTAAAATTTATGCATAATTTTATGTATAGTTTATTTTGACATGTATTTTATGCAAAGTTTTAAATATAGGTTGGAGCTCGAACATGGCTCGAGCTTGATCTCAAATTTAGTTAAAATTCTTGGGCTTGAGCTCGATTACAATTTTAGGCTTGAGGTTTGGTTCGGGTCGAGCTCAAGTTTAAAGTATTTAAATAAAGCCAATCTCGAACATATGCAGGTTCGAGCTCGGCTTGTGGAATTTAGGATCTCATGAAAGGAACTTTAGATCAACGAAGAAGAAGAAGAAGAAGAAGAGAGAAGGAGAGGAGAAGAAGAAGGATGTGGAAGGAGAGAGTTTGGATTAAGGGAAAAGAGGTTTGCGTCAAAGTGAAAATGAGGGCTGGATGAATTTGTGGAAAGAGAGGAGAGTGCTTCATTGCTCTACCTCTTAGCCAATGCCTTTATTTATAGTCTTTACAATGCCCTTAGGGCTACAACTTGATGAAATAAAAGACATAAAAAGAACACATATTTACACCTATATGCCATCTTTAAGTGAAGTATCATAATTCACACATGTGCAACTCCTTTGACGTGTGAGTTTCTTGCCTTGAGCTTGTGGGCTTGAGCCCATCTTCCAACACTTCCCCTCAAGCTGGAGGAGAAAAGACATAAAAAATACCCAGCTTGCCACATATAAATGGTAGGATTTTAGATGTAACGGGTTTAGTGAGAATATCAGCTACTTGCTCTTGAGATGACACATGTTTGAGAGATATTATTCCTGCTTGAAACTTCTCCCGTATAAAATGACAATCCACCTCAATATGTTTAGTTCTTTCATGAAAAACTAGATTTGATGTAATATGAATGGCTGCATGATTATCATAATGCAGACCCATGAACCCTTTTTTATAAAAACCTAGTTCGGTAAGAAGGGTCCTAACCCATAAAAGTTCACTAATAGTATGGGCCATAGCTCTGTATTCTGCTTTGGCGCTAGATCTTGCAACCACATTTTGCTTCTTTCTTTTCCATGTAACCAAGTTTCCTCCAACCAGAGTACAATATCCAGATGTAAATTTTCTATCATCAGGTGATCCAGCCTAATCTGCATCTGAGAAGCCTTCTATGTTGAAGTGCCCATGTTTTTTATACATCAATCCTCTTCCTGGAGCTCCTTTTAGGTAACGTAATATTCTCTCTAAAGCCTGCCAGTGGGTAATTTGTGGTTTGTGCATGAATTGACTCACCACACTTACAACATATGATATGTCTGGCCTAGTTACCGTGAGATAAATCAGTTTTCCCATGAGTATTTGATATTTACCAATATCAATATCTTCTTCATTATTGGCACATAATTTTACATTTATATCCATAGGTGTCTCAAATGGTCTACAACCCTTCATTCTTGTTTCGTCAAGGAGATCCAAGACATATTTCCTTTGAGATAATATTATCCCATGTTTGGATTGAAGAACTTCTATACCCAAAAAATATTTAAGCATACCAAGGTCTTTAGTCTTGATTTCCTGACATATCATCTTCTTCACCTCTTGTATGCTCAAAGCATCATCACCGGTTAAGATAATATCATCCACATATACGGCCAATAATATTTTCCTTTGACCGTATCTTTATAATATACGGAATGATCAATAGAGTACCGATGAAAACCATAGAAGTGTTTGACTAAATTTATCAAACCACATCCGAGGGGACTGCTTAAGCCCATATAAACATTTTTTTAACCGGCATACTGACTCCCCCTCAACCACATAACCAGGTGGTTGGACCATATAAATTTCCTCACTTATATCACCATTTAAAAAAGCATTTTTAACATCCAATTGATAGACGGGCCATGATGAGTTAGCAGTAATAGACAAGATGATGCGAACCGAATTCAATTTTGCAACAAGAGAGAAGGTCTCCTCATAATCTATCCCATAGCACTGTGTATAGCCCTTAGCAACGATTCGAGATTTAAGACGAGCAACCGATCCATCCGGATTATGTTTTACCGAAAAACCCATCTACAACCAACCGGTCTTTTACCTTTCAGGAGTGATGTTAAGGACCAGGTTTGATTTTCGTATAAGGCGTGCATTTCTTCATCCATAGCCGCCTTCCATCCTGGATGCCTCAAAGCCTCCTGATACAACTATGAAATTGAAGTAGAAGAAAGTGACGCAAGGAACTGAAAACACTCGGAAGACAAGTGATGGTGAGACATAAAATTTGAGATAGGATGCGAAGTAGTACAAGAACGACGTTCTTTTCTTAAAGCAATAAGCCGAGTATCAAATTCAGGCCCATACATAGGAGGAGAAGGACTTACCTCTGGTAGATCCAACAACTCCACAGGTGAAGGTACGGTCAGTGCATCAGGGGATGTGTTAACTTCAAGATTAAAAGGCACAAGTGGACAAGGAGTAGTAGAAGGACAAGTCCATCCTGGAGGAGCATCATGGGAGGAGTAGAAGGAGGTGTCCTCAAAGAAAGTCACATCCCTAGAGATAAGCATCCTCCGAAGGGTAGGATTGTAACAGACATAACCTTTCTGGGTGCGAGAGTACCCCAAAAAAATACACCTCATAGACCGAGGATCAAGTTTATTTTTATATGGGGTTGTAACATGAACAAAACACGTACATCCAAACACTTTCAAAGGAAGAGAAAAAAGATCTTCACCATTAAATAACATAGAGAAAGGAGTTAGGAATCAAGTCCATAACCTCTCTCCTCCGGTTTTCTCTCAATGGGTTTATCTCCATTTTCCTCCATGACCTAAATTCATGGAGTCCTAAAAATCAACAGAAACTTTGTAGCCATGGGGACAACTAGTCAAACCTTTGTGAAACTGAGTGATGACCTCTCTCGTGGGCCAGAAGGGACATTGATTGAAGAGATAGATGAGTTTGATGCAATTAGAGAGATCCCTTTGCCATTCCCTAGCGGTAATGAATCTACATATGAGGATCAGTGAAGGCCAGCCATCATCACAATCCAAGTTTGTAGGATCTTCTACTCGTTGTAGGAAGATGTCCCCTAATGACAGTGGTAGATTCATTGATGCGATGTCCAGAATTGCAAAATCATTTATGGATATCTTCAAACCTAAACATGTCAATACAAGATTTCCTTGGTGCGAAGCCCTCTTAGAAATTCCTGACCTGTTGAGAGAATTGAAATATCACTCTCCTCAATGGTTGGATATTGTAGATAAGAATGACATGTTTGTTAGGATGACAATATTAGAGTGGTGTGATTGGCTTGATTTTAACTACCGTGAATTGTAATAATCGATGAATGATTGTATTAACTTTGAGACATCTTATTTTCATTAATTATGTTTTTGTTAGTTATGACATTGTGAGACTTGGATGTAATTGTTATCAATCTTATTATGTTTTTGTTGATTATTATGTTTTTGGATGAATTTGTGTATGTGATTGTGGTTGTGTATGAATACATATGGATGTGATTATAGTCATGGATGTGGTTGTAGATATGGATGTGGTTTTGGTTAAGATGAAGATGTGTTTGTGGTGAAGATAGGGATGTGTATTGTGTGTAGGTTTTTACATTGATACAAGTTGTGTTTCAAATAATGATATGAATGTGTTGGTACAAGTTTTGTTTTTGTGTTGATACAGGTGTTTTTTACGTTGATACATGTTGTGTTTTAATTAATGATATGAATGTTATTAGAAGATATGAATAAGTTGGAGTATCATTGATGTAATTAGTTTATGATTTTTGTCTTTTCTTCATTCCTACTAGGGTGAAGGATATATTTGTAATATTGTTACTTTTAGCATCTATAAATAAAGCTTAAAGGGGAGGGTTAGAATAATTCCACAACCCAAATTCTCCTGCCTCTTTCTCCTTCTCCAAATTCGTTACTCTTCTTGTCCTCTTCTTAAACTTTCTCTCCACAACTCTTCTTCTTCTTCTTCTTACGCCTTAATCCTCTTCTACTATGATTATATATCATAGATTCCTAAGTTTTAACATGATCTCAGAGTGGGAAGAGATCTGAGATAGAAAAGGAGAAGACGATGGAGAAGAAATGGAAGAAGAAAAAAATAAATAAATAAATAAACAGAGTTTCTCATTTTTCCTTTAGTCTTCTTTTGTAATCATGTTTTGCATTGGAAGTTGCACTCTCTATATTTGATTCTAGTTTCCAACTCAAAAATAATTTTTGAAAAAGAATTTTTCTATAAAGATAAATCAACATCTGAAGTAGCAAAGGTCAAGCAGCAAAAAAGTTTCATGCAACAGCAAAAAACTTCAACTTTCGAGCCATTTTATACTATCAAGAATGAGAATTTTTATGGAGAATTATATATCAAAAGAAAATATCTGTAAGTCTATTTTCTTACATATTCAACCAATTATCAATCTGAGTTTTTTAGAAGGAGATTTCGATTTATCTCAAATTAAATATATTTTATGAAGTGAAGTTATAATTGGATGAAAGGTATTTAAGTCTAGTTTCATACGGAGAAAATTTCATGTCAATGTCATCTATATTTACGAAGATATTTGCATTGGAAGAATCAAAGGTCATGTTGGTATTCTGTTTCATGTGA
Organism: Aristolochia californica; assembly: GCF_029961685.1. Taxonomy (NCBI): domain Eukaryota; kingdom Viridiplantae; phylum Streptophyta; class Magnoliopsida; order Piperales; family Aristolochiaceae; genus Aristolochia; species Aristolochia californica. Next base: position 49,737,563 of record NW_027181770.1, read on the forward strand.
AGATCCGAATTTTTTGCTTCACTTTTTGAGTTGTTGTTATTGATCAACAATATCAGGAAAGTGTCTCATGATCTACCCTTGGAAATATTTTGTTTTTTAATTAACAATATCTGGAAAGAATCTTTTGAAGATCATATTTTGAATTATGGCAACTTCCCAAAAAAAGTAGTTACTTGATTTAATGCCGCAAATTATAGAAAAATCTATGTAGGGAGATTCTGATTTAGGGTCAGATTCAAAACATGTGTTTCTTCTTTAGTTATGAGAAATCCTTGCAGCATATTAACAACATGTTGGAGCAACACTCAATGTAATTACCCTTATGAAGTGAGCAGCCCCGCTCAACCTATCGCTTGGTGAAATCCTTTCAAGCTATAATTGGACACTTATGTCATTGGCTACTAATTAGTTGGTTTAATATGGCTAGATTTTGGTTTGGTGTCTGAATTAATCATTGATGCAGTAAACGTGGAAGCAACATCCATTAGTTTCACTCTTCTCTGTTTTTTAGAAGACCTTACAGTTGCTCTTAGAATCAGCAACACTCAGTTCAGTTATTCTTTTTTAGAAGATTAACAACACTTAGTTCAACTTATTGGCAACTTATTACTCAGTTCTACTTATTATTTGGTGCACATATTCCTTATTCAATGATGGACTTGTTATAGATTGGCAGCTTATTACTCAGTTCTACTTATTATTTGGTGCACATATTCCTTATTCAATGATGGACTTGTTATAGATTATCTCATGTATCCTTATTACTCTTAAGGACTTTTACTATTTACCGGTTATTCACTGCTATATAACAACATATTTAGTATGTGTTATTTAGGTATAGGGTTTAGGGTTTAGTATGTGCTATTTAGGTATCGTAACTTTTATTGTGCCTCTTTGATTGTGACATTATTATTGAAGAAGAACTCCTTGGTTGCTTGCCTTGGGTTCATTATTTTATAACTGTTGTCGTCATTGGTTCATATGATGAAAATTTTGAATTAATTTGGAAACTAAAGCACATGATGGTTCAAGTTCTTCATCTTATCTTCCTGATTACTCATTACCCTTTTTATTATTTGGCAGACTTTTCTCCTACCATCCTTTATTTGACTCTCACTTACCCCTTTTGGAGCGTTGCTTTGTTTGATCCTTTTATTTATATGGGTGTTTTTTAAGTCCATTGAGACTTTTTATTGTTACCCTTGGGTTTTTTTTATCATTATCTTATGCAAGACAGGCATTGCCAACTTTAGTGATTATTATCACTATTTTTGTTCGAAATCCTTTGTGGTTGGTTTCGACTTATGTTTTATCACCCATTTTTACCTTTGAGAATATGTGTCTGATTTCGTACTTATACTTTGGACACCGTAGTGGAGGAGATAATTACTATATCTATTTTATTTATTTCAAGTTGGGATCACTGCAATTACCTCCCAGCTTGAGGGGGAGTGTTGGAAGATATGAATAAGTTGAAGGTTCATTGATGTAATTAGTTTATGATTTTTGTTTGTTCTTCACTCTTACTAGGGTGAAGGGTATACTTGTAATATTGATACTATTAGCATCTATAAATAAAGCTTAAGGGGGAGGGTTAGAATGATTCTACAACCCTAATTCTCCAGCCTCTTTTTCCTTCTCAAAATTTGTCACTCTTCCACATCTCACCCCTTAATCCTCTTCTACTTTGATTATACATCATGGATTCTTAAGTTTTTATAAATGTGATGATATAGGTTGTGTTTTTTTTGTTGATACAAATTGTGTTTTTGTTGTTCAAACATTAATGGTTAAAATAGTTATTTATTTTTGTCTTTCTTTCCATTATTAAATGTGTACCTTTGCAAGTATTTATGAATAATTTGCCAGACAAAGAAAAGGTTGGCATTGTGTTTGCCTTCACCACAATTGTGTTCTCTGTGGCAAGATATTATTTATTTCATTGTAATAAGCATATACAACATCCTTATAGGATTGGTGGTCCACTGTATTTGAAAAAGGCATTAAAAAAATCACCTATTAAATTTCAAAAAAGTTTATAGGATGAATCATAAAGTCTTTCTCAAATTGGTTAAGATATTAAAGAGTAGAGGATTCTTATCAGATACATAGACCATCTCAGTGGAAGAACAACTTGTTTATATTCTCCTCATTGTTGATCAACAACAGTCGTATAGTGTCACATCAGAGATGTTTGATAAATCGAATTGGATCATAAGCAAATATTTCAAAAAGGTATTAGATGCAATTCACTTATGTAATTCACTTATGTACTTACTGGATGAGAGTGATCAACAACTAATTGAAGTGTACTAAAGTCAGCATTGACAAGACAACATAAACTCTGGGTACCTGAAGGTAAATAACATTTCTTTACTTAGTATTTTTTATCTATTATTACTTTCAATTCATTCATGTGAAATATATCTTCTATTGTAGGTAAATATTATTTAGTGGATGTTGGTTAGCAAATCTTCCAAGATTCTTGGTTCCCTATCGAAACACTCGTTATTATTTGTAAGAATTTGGAGATAATCCTCCTAAAAATTAGAGAGAATTGTTCAACAGAAGGCACTCATCCTTGAGGACTACTATTGAGCATACTTTTGGGGCTTTAAAAGCTCAATTTCAAATATTGAAAGATGCTCCTCTATTTACTTTTATTATCCAAGTAAAAAATGTAATTGTTTGTTGTATATTACATAATTATATATGCACGGAGGATTACATAGATATCTTTGAAAATGAAGAGGATGATTTAAGTGTGAGTCTGGTGGAGAAGATGATGAGAGTAGTGGTGTAGATGATGATGAAGATAGCGATGATAGTGATGATTTTGTAGATGACGACAACTAGCAAATAAATATTCAAATGGAGTGTGCAGTACTTCCAAGATGTGTTAGCAACTCAGATGTGGCATATTTATTGATTATTGTAATTTAATGAATATGAATATTTAGGTCGTATTTCATAGGTACTAACTTGATTTTTTATAATAAATATTTAAACATGTTGTTATTTAAACGGTTATTTTTATACTGTGAATAATGCACTTTTACAAATCTATCAACTCATGATTAAGTATTTTTATAAAGAAAATTTTTTATCATGGCTTTAAAAATATTAACCTAAATTACTCTCTATCAAAATGTTTTTTGTAATAAAGTATCCTATTTATTTTTATCATGGCTTTAAAAGTATTAACCTAAATTACTCTCTATCAAAGTGTTTTTGTAATAAAGTATCCTATTTATTTATTTATACAAATTCATGACTTTTAATAATATATTTAATGACTAATTTAAGAGTGATAATGTAGCTATTATAAAGGTAAGGATTTGATCAAACTTCTAGAAATTATAAAATAAACAACTTTGTTTAGGTTTTTTTTATTTTTTTATAATTAATTATATTAATAATTTATTTTACTTTGTAACTATTTTATTAATTTATACTACACTAAAATCTATCTTATTTTATCAATAAAATACCCTATTTATTTATTTATTATATTCATGATTTTTAATAGTATATTAAATTAAAAATTTAATAGTGATAAATTACTATTTAAGAGTAATAAATTAAGATATTTTAAAATTAAGAATTTGATCAAGTATCTAGACATTATAAAAGTAAATATTTTTGTTTAAGTATTTTTTATAATTAATTAAAATAATAAGGTTATTTTAATTTGTAAATATTGTATTAATTTAGATTAAACTAAAATCTATCTTATTTTACTAATGAAATACCATATTTAATTATTTATTATATTAATGACTTTAATATTATATTAAATTACTAATTTAAGAGTGATAATTAAGATATTATAAAAGTCAGAATTTGATTAAGTATCTAAACATTATAAAAATAGCCATGTTTGTTTAGGTATATTATTTTTATATTTAATTAAATTAACATTTATTTTAAAACTTGAAATTATTTAGTTTGTTTTGTTAATTAAAAATTTAAATACTACTATCTTAATAAAATTAAATCTATCATAGTATTTTATGAAAAAATTCATTCTCCACTTTTCACTATATTTTTTTATTGTACACACTAACACAAGAAAATATTTTACACTGCATTATCCATTGAGCATACTTTCATTTTAAAAGTGCCCTTATATGTGAAATGAAATGCTCAGAATCTCTTCAAGAAGCCTCTCCTTGAATTCCATAACAAGCTTTGATCTTGTTTACAAGATAATTTGGGAAAAAGTGATGGGGTATATTTTATTTTTTTGGCATAATATAGTGTTAGGTATCAAAGAGAAAGGTTATGGAGTTTCCCTGATTCAGGGTTGTAACTTATGACGTTGAGTCCAGCCGAGCTTTGGAAGCCAATTCTCCGGGGACAATTGCGCCACCTTCTTGGGTTCCCACCCTCCCCTTGCTCGTTAGTACACACGCTCACACCAACTCTTCATAAATTTGGTACAGATTGGAGGAGATAAATGCCCTCTAAGGTTCATTTTTGACTTATAACCCAGCTCCTAATTAAAGGTTTTCACATGTCATGCAAATTGGTGGATACACGAAAATAGAATAATTGTTTAATTCACTATGAAACCATTAGTTAGTGTGTCACATAAAAAAAAATGAGACATCGGGTGTCACGTGAAGAGAAAGGAGACTCGGTGTTAAAAATTTTGGCGACCGTGATGAGAGAGGGAGGAAAATCTAGCAAAAAAAGGTGTTACGCTCAATAATTGACAAACTATATAACGCATAATTAAATCATTACTTTTTTCATAAAACAAACAATTAAGCCTCATCCAAATTTGGATTAAAAAAAATATAACAAACTAAAACTATCAGTATCACAAGCAACACATCTTATTGTCATATAAAGATCATTCGCCCCAACGAATCAAATTCCTCCACCCTCTCATTCTAAACTCACTTGGCAGTGGCCAGCTCGGTCCGCAGCAGTTTGGCAGCAGCCACCATGTTAGTCAGGGCAGCGTTGACCTCAGCATATTTGCGGGTCTTGAGACCACAATCTGGGTTGACCCACAGAATATTGGTCTCGAGCACGGCAAGCATTTTGTTGATGCGGTCTGCGATTTCATCTGTGGAAGGGATACGTGGTGAATGGATGTCATACACACCAGGGCCAATTCCAGCTCCATATTTCACACCTTCGCGGAATACTGAGAGGAGCTTCTCATCAGAGCGAGAGTTCTCGATCGTGATCACATCAGCGTCCATGTCGATTATTGAATGAATGATGTCATTGAAGTTAGAGTAACACATGTGCGTGTGAATCTGCATATATTATGATATTACCATTTCTCTGCATCAGTTACCCAAAAATAAGGAGGATCAACTGCAAGTAGGTCGAAGGATGGAAAACTATTTGAAGTACCTGGGTAGTGTCACTGACACCGCAGTTAGTAATCCGGAAAGAGTGGACAGCCCATTCCAAGTAGAATGTCTGCTCAGATTTCCTTAGAGGAAGACCTTCTCTCAAAGCAGCCTCATCGATTTGAATGACCTGCAGTGGTTGCAAACAACTGAGTGAACCAGAGAGAGGGAGAGAGACAAAGACCCTAGTTCCTATTAATTAAACCTCAGACACCAACCTGAATACCGGCCTTTTCAAGATCCTCCACTTCATCCTTGATAGCCAATGCAATCTGATAGCAAGTCTCAAACCTGATGCAGGTACGGGTTAGGTGCTTTTTTCGCTACAACGCGACTATTGTAAACCTTGGCAAATATAATTGTTGACTCACCTAGGTTGGTCATTTCTGACAAAGGACCAGTTGAGGATGGTCACGGGACCTGTCAACATGCCCTTCATGGGGCGAGAGGTCATGCTCTGAGCCATGGATGACCAAAACACAGTCATGGCCTTGGGGCGGCTCACATCACCATAGATGATAGGTGGCTTCACACAGCGCGACCCATAAGACTGCACCCACCCGTTGACAGTAAATGCAAAGCCTTGCAGTTGCTCCCCAAAGTACTCTACCATATCATTTCTCTGCAGGAAAGGATTTTATGATCAAAACATTTATCTTAGAGAGTACGACAAAAAAATATACCCTAGACCAGCAGTAAACCTCACCTCTGGCTCTCCATGGACAAGAACATCAATATCAAGCTCTTCCTGGAGCTTGACAACCTTGCTGATTTCCTCCTTGATGGCATTCACGTATTCTTCTTCAGTGATCCTGAAAGACATTCACAAGTTAGAAGATTCCACAAATTTAACAAAGTCGAAGGATTAAAGCAGAATATACAAAGCGACCACCTACTTCTTGGCCTTGTACTCACGACGAACCCTCCTGAGATCCATAGTCTGAGGGAATGATCCAATGGTAGTTGTAGGGAGGATAGGGAGGTTGAGCTTTTTCTGCTGAGCATCCAGCCTAGCACTAACATTAGTTGCTCTGCGATGATCGGAGTCTTTCAAAGCAGCAGCCTGCATAGTGACATTGCAGTAAAAAGAATGACTAACTCAAACGCAGTATAGCATCTACAAAGTAAAAACCCATTTTCAATCCACTCACAGCTTTTTGGACAGCCTCATTGGTCACTCGAGGAGAAGATTTTCTAGAAGCCTGAGCAGCCGCATTGACTGAGAAGAATTCCTGAGAAAAATGAAAAAGATTAAGAAATTAAATAAATAACTCATCTAGTTCAGATTGATATCAAGCGACAAGTGCAGCATCCAAATTGAAACACATCAAAACATCCAACTAATGTTCCAAACTCTTTGAACAGAACAGGAAGAGAGCTGGCTAAATTAATACCACCACTTTTCATGACAATACACAGATTTTGGCCGCAGAAAATAGAGGTTCCCCTCAGTAACAAAAACTATCCAGCAATAGAAATTTAAAAAAGATGGTATAGCTCACAGACAGGGGAAAAATACCCGCATTTGAGGTAGCAAGAAATAATGGGCAAGGCACTACCTCGTCCTTTTGACCAGCCAATGCCTTGGCCAGAGCATCAACTTCAACAACCTTCTGAGCAGCAAAAGCTAGCCATGATTTGATTTCATCATCGAGCTTGGTCTCATTCACCAAATCGACAGCAGTGTGAAGGAGTGAACAGGAGGTGGAGACCACAAGCTTATCTATTGAACAGATAACACACTTTTAGCTACTTTCTTAAAGGCATTAAATCATAAATCATTCCTTGTTTTTCCTCCTACTGTTTTAAATAGCTTATCTGCAAGTAAAAAGTCACGTTTTGACAATACCTTTACCCACAATTCCCTCAAGAGCCTCAAGAGTGCTGAGAGAAGTAGCCAAATCATTAGCCCAAATGTTTCTTCCATCAACAATTCCAGCAAAGAGATATTTGTCAGATGGGAAATCAACACCCTTAATCAGGTCAAGCGTTTTGGTGCCACGGACAAGATCAAGACCAAAAGCAGTAACACCCTTCAAACCAGTTAGGGTCCTGAAATATGTAAGAGAAACAGGTTAATTTTGAATCAATAAGCAGATAGCAAGTCCATAAGCAAAAAACATGTAATTATAGTCTCAACTTACTTGTAAGCTTCTTCAGGAAGATCAGCAAAGTAAGTCTCGACGAGCACATTCAGACCAGTTAGGGTTGAATCTAGTTCAGAGTAAGCACCACTAAATGCCTGTAACTTCTCAGCCTCAAGATCCATCACCAGGGTGGGTTCATCAAACTGAATCCATGATGCCCCAGCTGCCTTCAATTCACTCACAACTTCCCTGCAAAAGGAATGCTTATTAGATACTCATTGGAGAGAACACAACAGGTCAACCAGATTACAATAGTAATGTTTTTGGGCATACTTGTAGACTGGGAGAATCTTATCCAAAAGTGAGAGAAGAGGGAAGGATTTGTCCACACCCTTGGCAGGTTTAGAGAGCAACAAGTAGGAGACAGGGCCAACGATAACAGGAACAGTTTCAATTCCAAGCTGCATGAAAAAAAGTAGTCAGGATCTAGATGTTCGTAAGAAAGTCTTTAATGTACAAATAGTGCATAAACTGCTAAAAGGGAATACACAGATCTTTAACGTACCGCCTTTGCCTCCTTGTACTCATCCACTGCCTTGTGAGAAGCATAAGAAAATTCCACGTCTGGGCCCAGTTCAGGTACAATAAAATGGCTGAATAACAAAATAAGAGAAACAAATTCCACATACACAGGTCAGACGCATATAGAACCTTGTACAAAGCATTGACTGATGCGATGTCAGGGTACTTACTAGTTAGTGTCAAACCATTTAGTCATTTCCATGGCTGGGAGAGAGGCATTGCCCCTAGCCATTGAAAAGTAGGTGTCAAACCCAATCTCTCCACCTGACCACCCGTATCTTGGAGGAACAGCCCCAAGCATGGCTGTGGTGTCAAGCACCTGATCATAGTACGAGAAGGTGTTGCTGGGGATGTATTTAATGCCGGCGCCAGCCATCTGTTTCCAGATGGAAGATCTGAGATCGGCTGCAACCTTCTTCAAGTCTTCCGCACTGCTTTTTCCATCCCAAAAAGATTCCAATGCGAACTTCAGCTCTCTCTTAGGGCCCATACGAGGATAACCAACGATATGCGATGCCATTGTGCTGGTTTGAGAAACAAAGAATAATGATAAGCGATTGTCTCTTCACAAAATCAACAAAAACTGAAAGCACGTGAGCATTCCAGTATCGACTGAAACAATCAAGAAGTGCCTTGCCAGAAGAAAAAAAATGTTCCGGAATAAACTTGGACAACACGAAATAGGAAAACAAAGAATAAAAAGATAAACAGATATCATCGGAGATTCATCGGAAACAGCACGCTGGAAACTTGGATCTGAAAAAGAAAACGAAAAAAAGGCGAATCGATCTCGTAAAGAGACACGGCAATTAAAGTAGTAACGAAAGAACAATATACGAACTGCAGTTCAATCCGGATCTAGTAAGAAATGAGATAAAACATAGCACTGGGTGGCAGCAGGGGACCCAATCAGCAACAACATCCACCAGCTTCTTCATTGCTCTTCCAGCCCACTCTCCGATAGATTTTTCATTGGTGTCATTTTCTCTAGAGCACCGAAGAAGCAGATCAATGGTGTTGCTGATCAGTTCACCCAAATCAGAGGGCAGATCCCTCTTTCACTAGCATAAAAGTGAACATACAATTCGTAATTCATACATAAAACGCCCGAACTTACACGAAAACGGAAGTATAACTGGATCAAATACTATGAAGCAGATACAAACCAGATCCGCTCAACTTCGCAGATCCTCAAACAGATATATAAACTGAGTCGCACTAATCAGATATTGCCATGCATACGAAAATCTACGCAAAGCATGCAGACCAAGGGATTCCGAAACGGAAGGAAGAATAAAACCAAAAGCAGAAAGACGTTCGTACCTTCTCGGATGAAGAACCGGAGAGCTTTCAGGTAGTGGCAGAGAATGGTATGAAGGGAGGGGAGTGAAAGGCGCGAGTGAGAGGGCGCTCCGGATCTTGCATTTAAAAAGGGACACGCGATTACGTCATATAAACTGGATCTGACCATTTGAGCGAACAGAGCTCATGACCCAAAGAGTCGGTGGACGCTGGGCGGGGTTGGTGGGGTGGACCATTAAGGGGGGGTTAGTGCCCCAAACTGGATTCTTGAAGATCAAGTCATGTCCAACATGAAGATCATGTCATGTCATGTACATGAAGATCAGGTAAGAATTTGTGTTAGTGTTGACGCCTCATGTACAGGAAAACAGTTTCCAGTGAATAGTGCCCAATTAGAAAAACATAAAAAATAAGAGAATCCCTAACCCTGTACAGTACACTTATAATTACAACATAATCCTTGAACCCTAAATTGGGTAAAACCATCATTATTACTACACGAGTAACTTATTTAATGTATAATTAAAATATATTAATATATTTATTAATTGAATTAGATATGTTATTGTGCATTAATACAGTAATTATGTGAAGCAATGAAATACGTACATGATTAATTATAATATAGTCTAAAAATAAATGTTTTAAGAGGAAAAATTGATTTAATCATAATTTTAATAAACTATATATTTGTACGTAATATTACCACTATTAAATCACTAATATAATACAATAAATAAAAAATAAATATAATGAGTAAATAAAGAATTATTATATTAAAAACGAAATATGCATAGTATTAATTGATAATATATTTCCAAAAAATTAAAATTAATCAATTGATCAAATACATATTGTAATTATATTTTATTTATCAGGCTTAAATATCTAGTTTAATATAGTAATAAAATTTAATAAATATAATATATAAATAAATATACAACTTTATTACTAAGCAGTTCGTGATTAGCATTAAAATCATCAAATTACAAGTTTAGTACATAAGAACAACACATGTTCAAATACAATAAAAGATACACTCATCAGTTATCATTCCACATGCAAGTCGCTATGTCATCTCGAAATTGTGCGGCTCTTGTGGATTCTAATGCACGCTGCCTCCGAAAGCTTGTTACTTGGGTATCCTCTTCCACAAGACCATCGCTATCATCGCTGTCTGTATCGTCCGTTGCACGTAATTGAACCCCATCACCTCCTCCACCAAACTCATCATCCGAATCATCATCTTCCAAATTAAATATATCATTGTAATCCTCTGTACGTATATAATTGTGCAATATGCAACAAGCAACGACAATTTTTGTCTGCACCTTAAAAGAAAATGGAGGAGCACCTTTCAATATTTGAAATCGAGCTTTTAAAGCACCAAAAGTTCTCTCAATAGTATTCCGCAAAGACGAGTGTCTTCGATTGAATAATTCTTTTTCATTCTTAGGAATATTATCTCCAAATTCTTGCAAATGATATCGAGTTCCTCGATATGGAGCCAAAAATCCTCGTACATTTGCATAACCAGCATCGACTAGATAATATTTACCTACAATACCAAATATTTTCTACATTAAATGATTAAAGATAAAATAGATAAAATATTACTGCACAAAATATATTATTTACCTTCAGGTACAAATAGTCTATTTCGGCGAGTCAATGCGTCCTTCAGTACACGAGAATCAGCTGCTGATCCCTCCCATCCAGCTCAATAATCATATTCACATCAATACTCATCCACCATATTATCCACATAATATATTAAGACAACAAACATATAAAATAGAAACTTTAACCGTACTGATAAGTCTAACAACGTTATAATTCAAACATCGTCTTTAATACATAACAATCTTCTCAAAAAAGATATTGTACTTAAAACGCATTACAATTACTTGTTTGCACAATAATTAAGCCACCTAACCCGCTCCGCCACTGTCATTTTTAAAAACAGGGTCCTCTTACCTGGCGTATTTATCCATTCAGGAGCGCCATACTTCAGTGCCTCTGACAGGTCCGGAATTTCCATGAGGGCATTGACCCAAGGTTCTTCGACATCGCGTTCCTTATACTCCATAACAGATTTCATAGCATCAGCGATCTTGCCAACTACATCAATTAATTGTCTATTGTCTTCAATGGGCAATTCGCTTCTCTTTCTACGACGACGTGAAGATGGCCCTTTAGTTCCACAAGATTGATCCGCTGTCGAATCATTTCCACTATTGAATTGCGGTGGAGTTCCCATAACTATGTCAACATTGTCGAGCTCATCCATCGGGATAGGAGCCGACTCATCATGGATAATTTCATCACATAGATCTATAGGAGTTGTACTACCATTCCCTACGGCTATTGTATTTCCGACTACAATAGCCAATTTGTCGTAAAGGGGGCAACCTTGTTGTCTATACTTCTCAGCCTCTTTATGCTCCTACAAGAATAAAACATCATTCTTAGTAATGCGAAACAATACAAACTGTTTTACAATATATCATGATTTACTGACCTTAATGTAGTCTTGCCATACAGAATGACATGCAGTAACTCGTTGTGTAGTTGCATCCCAACCGAACCCACTAGTGTTGAGACAGCTCGTTACCGTTTGGTATGTTTTCTTCCATGATCTTGTTCGATTCTTAAGTTGCTCAATAGTTTTTTTATTGACAGCGTCTTCATTGAACTTACTGACACATTCCGTATATACCTCGTGCTTCCAAACACCATTGGGCAACTTGTTCCCCATATATACCTGCTCGACTAAAAGATCGAGCATTTTGTTGTCTTCTTCAAAGCTCCAAAAGTCATATGGTCGACCACTTGGTTGTTTTCTTGCAGCCATTTTCAATCTAAATCCGAGATTGTCCTCATGGAAAAAACTTTATCAGACTACCATTACCCGTCACGAAACAAAAACCACAAATAAGAAAATACCATGTGGTGGATATTTATAACACCCGAATCTCCTCACCACATGGCAAAAACATTCCATAGCACTTCAAAATTTGTAAACAACATTCTAAAACATTCCAAAACTAATCAACTATTTCCACTTGAGATGCAAAACAATGCAAACACACACACACACACACATCAAGTCCAAATTCACCGAACACCCCTGGTAGAGCCCCATATGACTTCACAGTCACTACGAACTGTACCTCGTCAGTGATGGGGGTCGGGTTTCGTTGGCTAATGGACGCCCGTGTAGGCGACTCAACCTTGTTTGAATTGGACTAAACACCGTAAACCGTAATTGAGAACCTTAAAAACCCTAGACCCTAAACCCTAACCCTAGACCCCATAGCTCCAAAACCTCCTAAACCCTAACCCTAGACCCCATAGCTCCAAAACCTCCTAAACCCTAACCCTAGACCCATAGCTCCAAAACCTCCTAAACCCTAACCCCATACCTCCAAAACCTCCTAAACCCTAACCCTAGACCCCATACCTCCCAAACCTACTAAAGCCTAACCCTAGACCCCATAACTCCAAAACCTCCTAAACCCTATACCCCAAACCCTAATTCCAGAAGTTAAACAAAAAACCCTAGATCTTAACAACCCTAAAAGCCCCAAACCCTAAACCCTAAACCCTATCACCCATTAAACCTTAGCTGAAAAAAATTGAAAAAAAAACCTAAACCCTAATTCCAGAACCTAAACCCTAACAATACCATAAATCCTTAACCCTAAAAACTTAACCCCTAAATACAAAGCACCAAACCCTAAAAACACTAAACCCTAACCCTAATAAAAATTTTAGACCCTAATCCGTAACACTAAATCCCACAATTATGTACAAATAACCCCAAATTAGACACTGGAACTAAAATTAAATCAAATATAACACTCATTTAATCAGAAAAAATAATTAGGGTTTAGTCATACCTTCTGAAATTTGGGGAAAATCGAAGCCGACGACTGAAATCAAAGCCGAACCGGGAAAATCGATGCTGAATCGAAGTGGAAATTTAGAAATCGAAGAAAACCAAAACTGAATTAGGGGAAATCGCAGGAAATCGGAGGGAATTTTGGGGGAAAAGATATGAGCGAGAGGGAGAAGGGCGTGAGATGCCGCAAGGGGGAAAAGAGGGAGAAGAGACAGAGCGGGAGGCCGAGAGGGATAAGAGAGAGGGAGAAACGAGCGAGAGGGAGAAACGAGCGAGAGGTTCAGAGGGAGAACGAGCGAGAGAGGGGGAAGGATGTCGGAAGGACGCTCGCAGCGAGAGACGGAGGTAGTAGAGAGGGAGACCGGAGAGAGGGAGACCGGAGAGAGACGGCGGAGACGAGAGAACGAGCAGAGAGCTCGGGCTTCACGGAGACGACAGAGGCTGCGGGAACGAGAGTCGCTGTGTGCGGGAATGAAACGATCGAAATGAAAAAAAAAACAGAGACGGTCGAGCCAGAGAGAGCCCGCGCGAGAGAATCAAGTGGATGATTCTCAAAATCGGGCGGAAAGCACTTTCCGCCCGTTACTCTTTACACATGAACTCTTGGTTCATGTATATTCATGTACATGACATGAATTTTGACGTCCACTAACGACATCAGGACATGAACTGCGTAATGCGCTTGAATATCATGTCCTGAGTCATGTGCACTAACCCCCCCTAAGTGTAATGAAAAAACGTGTGGACAACGTCTTGCAATGGCCACTAAGAAAAGGCCTAAAACGTCGTTTTGTTGAAAAATCAGAAATTGGTGGGTAGTGGATGTTTTTGTAAGAGCAGTCATGCTACCAACGAAAAAATCTTCCTTCTCCACCAAGAAATGAACACAATGTTGGTCTCACTTGTATGAGAGTTTAGGTGAGACAATGCCCTCTTTATCTTTTATTAATCAATCACATAGAAGCCTCATTAGCTTGGATTAAAAAAGACTTTGGATCTCAATCTTGTTTCACCTACCTCTATTATTAAGTACATTAGTGGGTGTTTTGTCAATGACTTGAAAAATCCAAGGTCCATGAAGACCAAATCTGTCTCGTGTAAAAAACGTCGATTGATTACTACTCTTCCTTATAGAGAAGGTTATGGACCTCATTGTTGTCGATTACAATTGAGAAATATTGTAAAGAAAGTATGAGAAAAGGGATTGGAAGTAGAGGTGGGTGCGGGTTGAGTTTTTGAAAACCGATCCCTATATCATGAACCCGACCTAAAACCCATCTAGGTTATGTATGTGTCAAGTCAATTTGAGGGGGAAGGAAGAAAAATAATAAGTGGAATGATGTGTAAACTCATGCTATTAGTTAAGACAATGCTTATGGGAGATAATGTTACATTCATGTTTGGAGATGAGTCGTGTCCAGCCCCTAATTAAGGTGAAGGTGGCCCTCACGAAGCCCAAATGTCTCAAACCTTTTTACTTTTTGACCAAGGGGGTCACCTTCTCTCATTCCCTACATGATTTATAATCCAGCTCCTTTTCACGCTCGTCTCTCACCAACAACGCTAGAAAGCTCACCAACTCGGGCAAATATTTTTCCACCACCAATGGAGAAACTTTTATCCTCGATAAAAAGTGGTTTTTTTCTAGAAAAAGAAAAAATCCTACCATACTTTGGGGAAATTTTGATATCCAACGAAAATATTTTTTTGTTGGTAATTAATTTATAAACTAACGCTTTACTATAATCGTTTGTTTTTATAAAATTATTTGCAATAAAGAATATTTCATCTCTGCATTTATGCATATTAGAAAAAATATTATTTGACATAAATACCATTTTGCCAAAAAAATATTAATTTATAAACTAACGCTTTATTATTATCATTTGTTTTTTTAAAATTATTTTCAATAAAGAATATTTCATCTCTGCATTTATGCATATTAGAAAAAATATTACTTGACATAAATACCATTTTGCCAAAAAAATTAGATATCAACAACAAAAATATGTTCGACAATGCATATTTTAAATTTCTTATTTGACATCATAAATCATTTTTGGTGAAATCTTTCTTTCATTGAAGAATGTGGGTAACATTTATGGAAAGAGTTTCATCGAAAAATATTTTCTCATTTTTTTTATTTTAAGCTAAAAAATATTAAAATGGTGGATTCTTTTTTCATTGAGGAAATTTGATTATTATCTTCTCCCACTACAAAATTTTAAACATGTATTAAGTTATTTTTATTAATATAAGTGAGAAATAAAATTAAGTGAAATAAATAATTTATTTTAATAATTTAAATGATTTTATATGTTTTTATTTAATTTAAATTAAATTATTTTAAGATACTTGTATAATTTAATTGCCACTTCTTATTTTATATAAATTTAAATGAAAATATCTAAATTTATAAAAATGATAAAATATTTGAAAATTTTCCTATTGAAATTTTTTTAGTTTTTAATATCAATTGAAGGCTGTAATAAAATTTAATTAATAAAAAAATATTTTGAATAAATTCTATTAATTATTTTTTAAAAAATTTTAAATAGTTGAAAATATGTAAATAAAATATTAAAGATAATAAGATGAAAAATAAAATAGAAAATTTTAAAATATGATTATAAAAATTAAATGCTCTTAATTTAAAAATTAATGATACTTGTATGCAAAAAATATATATATATGAATAAAATGAAGTAAAAATTAGTATTTAAATTTTTATATAAAATAATTCTAGATTTCTCATTAAGTTATTATCAATGGTCATAAGTTTTTGTAGACTTAATGTTTTTAAATAAATTAAAATAATATATTGATTGTTAATAAGATAACAAATTTTAAAACAAAATACAAATTTAACTCTCAGGCATATTACATATTGATTATATTTTTATTACTACATATATTTGTTGAAGAATATTACAAACAATAAGGTATAGTTTAGAGTTTAATTTGGAGATTCTTTAAGTTAATGTAATATGATCTTTTGAGTATCCTATTGATTAGGGTACATTCCTTACTAACTTATAAGGTTAATGTAATAAGCCAATGCATATATTAGTGATTACATAGGGGTAACTTTGTGATTAAGTAGGTATAGTTTAGTATTTAATTATAATTAGTACCATGATTGATTAAGTTTGGTGTATTGAATAACTAAAGCTGTGTAAATTGATTTTATCATTAGTTTTCTTATTAATTAGCCTAACGTATTTAAAAATTATCCTAATTTTTTTATTTATTTAAAATAATTATAAAATAACTTATAATTAAATGTTATTTCACTGTAGATGAAATCTAATTTTAGAAAATAAAATATAAGTAGTAAAAATTCAACAATAAAAGTAAGGCATTATAATAAGTAGTTATTTATGATAGTGATGTTTTTCTTAATAGGATTTAAGTTTTTATAATTATATATACCTACAACTATATTAATTATTTAATTATTATCTATGAAATCATTTTTCCACCTATATGTACCTTCTATAAAAAAAAAAATAGTTTTCCCCAAAATTTATATATTAAAACTTGTGCATCATGTCTTTTGTTTGTGTGTTTTTATTTTCACTCATTTTATTGGCTTATGGTAAGTCAAATTCAAAATTCACTACCTATTATAGCTTATGATAAGTGCAATTAATTTTATTGATCAACACACCATAGTTTTTTTTTGCCTTAGAACATTTTGCTCCCTCTATGCACTTATTTATTCATTTTTTTCTTTCTTTACTCTCTTCCTCTAGTTCCTATACCTATTGCTTTTTGCTTGCCACAACAACGACCGTTGGAGCACCATTGTTATTACCGTCTTAGCACCACTGCCATTGTCATTCAAGTGTTGTCGTTGCCTCCATCTAAGTGCCACTACTTTTGACATTATTGTCTAAGTTTCATTGCTAGTCATGTTAGTGTTGTTTCTTTCTCTCTCTCTCTCTCTCTCTCTCTCTCTCTCACACACACACACACTCACTCACTCACTCTCTCCCCCTCTCCCAATCTCTCTTCCTTCATTATTTGGGTTGTGGTGGTTCGGTGTGTTGGCAGAGGGTTGACTCTCATCCAAATTTTTATGATAACAAAACTTAATTGTTGCAAACTTACCATTTCATATGCATTTACTTCAAGAGACACAAAAATCAAGGTCTATGCAAAAGAACCGGCATAAGTATCTCAAGGTCTCGAGTTTCACAAGTGTGTAAAGTCATCTTGAAAAAGCACCCTCAAGAGAAAAAATGAAGAATTGAAGATTAAAGTCTAAGTAGTCTAGCAAATCTCAAGTACTCTACCCAGGTAAGAGAGAAACCCCAAATTCTTCAAACTTGAGGTATGTTGAAGAGCCGATATGGAAGAGTCTTACATGACTCTCACAATAAGAATTCTTACAGAGCCAAAATTATTATAGAAGGAGGTCTCACTAAAGAGTTTTAGTTAAGTAGTGTTTTAGTTATGTTAGTCTTCTATTTATGTTCAATTGTTTAATTAAACTAGGACTTATATTTTAATTTTAGACTTTGGGTGCAATTGGGGCAAGGGTAATGTAATTGTAATTGGACTCTACTACTTTCCTCTATTATAAATAGAGGTATATTGTACTAAAAATTACATCAAGTTAGTGAAGTTTTTCTTTTTTTTCCAAAAATTCAACATGGTATCATACCAAGTTCTATGAATTGACTTGGTCAACCCACAAAGATAATGTGATTATTTTTCTAATCTATCATCTCTGGTAGTTTAGGTTCGTATTTTATCTTTTTTTTCTTTTTTTAGTTATAATACTTGTTGTTTTCTTGGCATTCAGACCTCCATACTGAGTTTTTCATATTAAAAATTATATATTGATTGAAATATCTTTCAGTCGAATTTCCAACTCAAAAAGAATTTTGGCAATCAGATTTTTCTACAAAGAGAAATCAATATTTGAATCAGCAAAGGTCAGGTTGCAAGAAAGGTTCAAGCAGCAGCAAAAATCTTCAATTTTCGAGCCATTTTATACTATCAAGAATGATACTTTACATACAGAATTATATATCAAAACAAATATCAGTAAGTCTATTTTCTTACCTATTCAACCAATTCTCAATCTTAGTTTTCTAAATGGAGATATTGATTTCGGAAGAGTCAATGGTCATGATATCTAACGAAGAAAGAGTATTCAAATCGGCCAAATTACCAAATTTGAAATATATTAGATTATTTATCTCAAAAGAAGTATACTTTATGAAGTGAAGTTATACTTGGATGAAATTTATTAAATTATAGTTTCAAAAGGATAAAATTTTATGTCAATCTAATCTATGTTTAAAGAAATATTCGCATTGGAGTTGGCAAGGATCAAACTACAGAAAGAATAGAATCAATAGGTCATAAAAGATTCAAGAAAGAATATTTTTGTGTAAAAATTTGGTATCAAATTAAATTTAGTCGACTCTAGTTTCTTTAAAAATAAACTATTTGTGATTCTGAGCTATATTGTGGGAGATATTGATATCAAAATGACCAAAGGTCAATTCTGCCAAAATCTCTTTTTTTCCCTATTTCTCTCCTATTATCTCTCTAGGCATTAATGTGAATGTGTTTCATCTTCTCCTAAAATCCAATTTTTTAACAAAATTTGTCTTCTAATCAGAATGTTTTGGTTTGAATTCAACACTATCTTCTTTTTTGAAGCTTCTTTGATCCTAGAAATCACTTATATTTGGAAAGTCTAATTTAGGAAAATGGTCCTAATTCAGGAAAGTTTATCATTGGAAAGTTTATGTTTTGATTCTATAGAATCTGGAAAATATTTCATATAATAATTCATTGAGTATTTGATTAGAAACTTTCTTCATATGGATTGATCAATTTGGAAAAAGAAACTTAGGCAATTATCAGAGTTTCCATAGTCAATGTTGTTTTCAAGTTTTGTGTTTTTAATACTTGGTTTTATATCTTTTGCATCGTCAACTTCAAAGAATATTGCTCACCCTCATGAAATTACCTTGAGGTCATAGTTGGTCAAATTTATTAGGTTATTTTTCATTCGTTACAATCTCCTTCTTATTATCAAGGTGGTTATTTTTCATTTGTTACATTCTCCACATACCCCTTTTTATTGATTACATGCCTCCTACCATTATTTTTTTACTCTTGTACCCCTCTGGCGAACCTCTTATGCTTTGTCTGTTGGTTTCTCTTGTTGTATACATATGGGTGTTTTATGTGCATTGAGACTTTTTTGTGAGTACCCTTTAGTGGATTTTTATCGTCGTCCTTTGAGTAATAGGTGATATCCTTTTTAGTGTTACATAGGGGTAACTTTGTGATTAAGTAGGTATAGTTTAGTATTTAACTATAATTAGTACCATGATTGATTAAGCTTTAGTGTATTGAATAACTAAAATTGAGTAAATTGATTTTATCATTTGTTTTTTTATTAATTAGCCTAATGTATTTAAAAAATATCCCAATTTTTTAGTTTATCTAAAATAATTATAAACTAACTTATAATTAAATTTTATTTCACAGTAGATGAAATATAATTTTAGAAAATAAAATATAAGTAATAAAAATTCAATAATAAAACTAAGTCATTATAATAAGTAATTATCTATGATAGTAATTTTTTTACAATAGAATTAAATATTTTATAATTATATAATTCCCATAATATATTAATAATTTAATTATTATATGTGGAATCATTTTCCACCTATATTTACCTTCTATAAAAAATTAAAAATTTCCAAAAATTATTTATTAAAATTTGTGCCTCATGAACATAGGTGAATGTAATATTTTAAAAGCTATGGTCAGAAAAATTAATTCTCTGACCAATGCGCCTCATGTCTTTTGTCCGATTGTTTTTATTTTCACTCTTTTTATTGGCTTATGGTAAGTCAAATTCAAAATTCATTACCTATTATCTCTTATGATCAAAGCAATTAATTTCATTGATCAACAAACCATAGGTTTTTTTGCCTGGACACATTTTTTCCTCCTTTATGGCTTATGGTCATGAAATTCAAATTGCACAGATTGTTAATGCCAATGGTAGGCAAAATTTTATTTCATTTAGCAACACACGGGTTTTTCACCAGAGCACATTTTGTTCCCTCCATCTCCTTATTTATTCATTTTTATTTCTTTACTCTCTTCCTCTAGTTCTTGTACCTACTATTTCTTTTTGCTTGTTGCAACTACCACCATTCGAGCACCACCACTACTACCATCTCAACACCACCGCTATCGTCATTCAAGTGTTCTTGTTGCCTCAGTCTGAGTGCCACTACTTTTGACATTATTGTCTAAGCTTCATTGCCAGTCATGTTAGTGCTTTCTCTCTCTCAGTCACTCACTCTCCCCCTCTCCCAATCTCTCTCTACCGTCATTAATTGTGTGGTTGTGGTTCGGTGTGCTGGCAAATAGTTGACTCTCATCCAGATTTTGATGATAACAAAACTTAATGGATCTAACAATTCCAAACTTCAAGAGACACAAGAATCAAGGTCTATGCAAAAGAACCAGGATATGCATTTCAAGACCTCGAGCTTCACTAGTGAGCTAAGTCATCTTGAAGAAGCACCCACAAGAGAAGAAATAGAGAATTGAAGATTAAAGTCTAAGTAGTCTAACAAATCTCAAGTACTCTGCCTAAGTAAGAGAGCAACCCCAAATTCTTCAAACTTGAGGCACAATTGAAGTTTTTTAGAGCTTTAGGATAAGTTGCAGTCATAGCATGTTTTACCGATATTTATCAATATTTCAAATATGTTAGAATCACTTAGGACTAAAATTAATCATATTTTGAAGTCACATTTAGTAAACTAGCTTTGGCATGATCGATCATTGTCTGTCAATGATCAATCAACCAGAATGTGCATAGGGCTAAAATATAAAGCATGATCGATCAATTAGGGGTGATTGATCAATTTATCAGAACATGGCTTGAAAGTACTATAAAGCATGATTGATTATTCTCTATAGATTGATCAATCATGTAATAAAAATTTATGAAGCATGATCAATCATACCATCAGATTGATCGATCATACAAAAGTTTTCATTGAGGGACATAATACCTAATCGATCATAAACTTGTCATCGATCGATCATACATGTATTGCACAACCAGTAGGAAGATTTCATGATCGATCAGTCTGAGTACATTGTTCGGTCAACTTAATGTTTTAAACCTAACAAAAAAATATTAAGCAACTAATAAGACATTGCCAGACAAAAATATAGCAGTTACACACAATTGATCTATCATAACTTTGCATTGATCAATCAATGTTATGTCAACTTTTTGAAAATGGCTAAATAACAACTAAGTTCATCTTTGAGAGAAAAGAAGCACCTCTTTGCAAATTTTCAACTCCTCTCAAAATTTCTTTCTTGCATTCACTTTGACAAGCTCCATATCATCTTTAAATTATGTATCAAAGTTGGAGCTGTGGACAATTCAAAGGAGAAGGTTGTCACTCCATCACCAAAGGGTGTAAGCTTTTCATTTTCTTGTGATTTTATGTTTTATTTGATAGGTTAGTCTAAAACCTTGAAAACTAGATAAAAGACCTTGTTAGAGATAAAATCTAGCCAAATCTTTGGGGAGATTTCTGTCAATTATGTATTTGAGCATATATGTGGCTTAAATGAGAACCGAAATATCTTTTGTGTAAATCCAACTAATAGATTTTAAAATAGGGAAATTTTCCAAGCAAGGTTTCTTGGGCAATAAATACCAATAGGGGAACATCGATAATAAAATATCTTGTGTTATTTATGGTGTGTGTGAGATCTTCTATTTACTTGTTTTAATTTCAATTTGAACACACTTAATTTTTAAATGGGAAGTACTCAATCCCCCCTAGAAGCCATCTGGGCCAATAATTGGTATCAGAGCGATATTAGTGTATTTATAATTAAATTTCACTTGATTTCGAATAATCAATCATATAACATCTCGAGATAAATTGCTCATTCCCAAAGAACAATCAACCAACCATATCCCATTATTCAATGGTGTAAACTATTATTACTGGAAGGTAAGAATGAAATTCTTCATCTAATCCATTTAGACATTTGGCAAGTGACAATGAATGACCCAATTGAGCTACAAAAAAATAGACGATGGTCATCTTGTGATAAAATAATTTAATGAGCCAACTAGGGAAGAATAAAGAACATCTTAAAACAAACTCCAAGGCCATTAACTTATCATTATGTGCCTTATGTCCTAACGACTTCAATTGGATTTCTACATGCAAGATCGCAAAGGAAATATGGGATAAACTTGAGGTTACCCATGAAGGGTGTTGATTTTCAGGACTCTATGAATTTAGCTCATGGAGAAAAAGGAAAAGAAACCCATTGGGAGAAAACAGGAGGAAGAAGGGTTATGTACTTGATGATTCTAACCCTCCCCTTGAAGCTCTATTTATAGATTTATGAACCTACTGTATTACAATAATACTCCAGAACTTATGGTTTAGGGTTTAGGGTTTTAACCCTGGAACTTTAACTTAATTACATCAATGCCATCTCTATGAGATGACTCTTTATTTACCATCCTGCCATCATTGTATGTGGGCCTATGGGCCTTCTACTTGATCTGTGGGCCTTGAGCCCATCTTCTATATCTTGGTTGCAACAGTCTTCCTTGGTCTTATGGGCTTGGGCCCATCTTCTAATACACTTGGATATGTGAGCCTTCACCTCATGCACTTATACTCTCCAAAAAAATGGATTGGCAAAGAGGAAAAATGGACAACTTTTGTAAGTAGTTCGTATATCCCTCTTTGGCATCAACATGCCTCGATTTTAATAGGGCGAAGTTGTCAAATCTGCTGCCTACCTTATCAATCAAACACCTTCTCGAGTTATAAACTTTCAAACTCCTCAACAAAAACTGCACTCCCTAATTTCCATTCCCCATCTTCCGAATCTTGAACCCCGGGTTTTTTTGTGTACCTTATATGTAAATATCTCAAAAGCCTTGCGAAATAAACTTGATCCATGTGCCAAACGATGTATTTTTGTTGGCCATTCTGATTTTCAAAAAGGATATCGGTGATATGATCCACACACTCGAAAGCTCCATGTGACTCTAGATGCTTCTTTCCATTAATTAATGCCTTATTACTCAGGCAGAGTCTCTCGGAATTTTGTTCAGGGAGAGAACTCAAGTGAAGAGAATGTTCAACAAGAGAATAGCGGAAGGGCTGAGTTTATTGAGTTAGAAGTGGTGAATGAATTTTTTAATCAACAAGAGAATAGCAGAGGTGCTGAGTTTATTGAGTTCGAAGCGGTGAATGAATTATTTAAGCAACCAGGTCCTCATGATGTGCAACAAAACTGTGATCACAACCATGAAGCTGAGACTGAATCGTTAATTTCTCCTAAAGAACCCTCAAAGTTGCCTCTATCTGCACCATCAACTGAAGAATCAACCCAAAATGGTCCTCCTCAGGTAAATACGAATCATGTGTTTGATGAGTCTAATGAAACATGTGTTCCTACAAAAAATATAACTCTTAGATATCCACAATATTGAATAGGGGGGTTCCAAAGAAACAGTATGAACCTGATCTTGAAGCCAAGACCAAATACTCAATCAACAACTATGTGTCCTCTCATAAGTTGACTAAATTTGTATACATTTACTATTGATCAACTATTCAGGGTTTCTATTCCTAAGAATGTGCATGACGCATTAGCTGATCCAAAATAGAAAAAGGCGAGGAACGAAGAGATGGAAGCTCTAAAAAAGAATGTCACTTGGGAACTTGTTCCACAGCCTAAAGAAGTAAAGCCAATTGGATATCGATGGGTGTCCATGGTGAAGCTCAAACCAGATGGAAGTATTGAAAGATAAAAAAACTCAGCTAGTTGCAAAGGGATATAGGCAAAGGTATGGGATAGACCATCAAGATACTTTTGCACCAGTAGCTAAGATCAATACAATTCGCATTCTTATATCTATAGCAGCAAATTGAGACTGGCCTCTACAACAATTTGATGTTAAAACTATCTTTCTCAATGGAGACTTAGAAGAAGAAGTCTACATGGAGCTCCCACCCAGAGTTAAAAGTAGCTCTTTATGTCAAGGTGAAGTCTGTAAATTGAAGAACTTGTTGTACGAGCTGAAACAGTCACCTAGAGCATGGTTTGAGAGATTCTCGGCTACAATGAAGGAGTTTGATTATAAGCAAAGTAACTCAGATCATAATTTGTTTATAAAACACAAAGAAAGAAAAGTAACAACTTTAATTGTGTATGTTGATGATATGGTCATGACAGGAGATGATGACCCATGTGAAATGCAAGTTTTACAAGAGTATTTAGCCACTAAATTCAAAATGAAGGATCTCGAACAACTCAAATATTTTTTGGGAAATGAGGTTGCAAGATCTTCTAGCCGAAATCGGAATGCTTGATTGTAAACCAGTAGAGACGTCCATGGAAATGAATCATAAGCTTGGAATTCTCCTTGATCAAACCCCAGCAAACAAAGGGCGTTATCAGCGATTAGTTGGAAGATTAATCTATCTATCACACACAAGGTCAGATGTTGCATATGCAGTGAGCATTGTGAGTCAGTTCATGCATGCACCAAGTGGAAGCGGTCTATCGGATCTTGAGATACTTAAAGAGTACTCCAAGAAAAGGTTTGTTATTTTCAAAAAAAATGTATCTCTAACATTAAAGGATATACAGATTCTGATTGGGCACGTGATCAGACAACCAGAAGATCTATGTCTTGTTACTTTACTTTTGTGGAAGAAAATCTTGTCACTTGAAAAGTAAAAACCAGAAGGTAGCATCAATATCAAGTGTTGTAGCTGAATTTCGACACATGGCTCATGGTGTATGTGAGTTGTTATGGATAAGGAATATATTGAGGGACTTAGGGATTGAATACGCTAAACCTATGAATCTCCACTATGATAATATGGTAGCCATCGCAATTGCACAAAATCTTGTTCAACATGATTGCACTAAACATGTTGAGGTTGATCGTCATTTCATCAAGGAGAACCTCGATGCAAAGATTATACAATTTTCTTTTATTCAATCCGAGAGTCAGTTGGTGGATATGCTCACGAAGGTAGTATCAAGAAAGGCATCTCGTGGTATAATTGACAAGTCGGGCATGATCGACATATGCACCAACTTGAGGGGGAGTGTGTGCAAAGCTGTAATGGAAAATTATGAGTTGCATTATTAGCGTAATTGAAGGAAATAATTAGTTTCCATGATTCGTTTCCTTGATTTTAGGTTGTAAGTGTATGTTAAATAGCCTCCGTTTGAGAGAACAATATATCAGAAAATCATTGTGTTACTCTATTTGATAGATAAAAAAACAAATGTACGATTCCAAAACTTTTAAAAACTATGTTTTTGACATGTTTAAAATCGTTTTTCAGCAATTCTTTTTTAGCTTTTTTTCATCAAATAGAATGATGAGGTGTTGACTTCCACTTCATAAAGATCACAAAGTAGATTTGTAAATAAACATTTTCATCACTTCACCATAAGAGTTTGTATTTATTCTCTCAAGATCTGTGCTGTCATTGCAATTTTTTTATTGGGCCCATTGATAGTTTTATCATATTTATTAATATTTTAGTTGGGTTGAAACATTTCCATTCTTTTTCTGTTGGAAGCCTCTATGCAATGCTTGTGGGATCAAGTATAAGAAAAGAGGAAGGTGACAACACTAAAAGACATGCAATATCTCACATGAACTATAAGATGTGAACCCTCCCAAAAAAAGGGAGGTCATATCCATTGGCAAAGTGTGCCCACTTGTTGTTGAGATTTCCTTTGAGATTTCTTCCCTTAACAAAAAATCCTGTAAATATTTTGTAAATCCTTTAATTATATAAACTGTCTGTAATCCCTGTAATCACTCATAATTTTTCCATGTATAGTCTATAAATTGTCTATTTAAGTCTATGATGTGAATGAGAATATACACTAAAATTGAAGTATTATTTTCGACTTGGTATTAGAGTAGGAGAATCCTTCTCCTTCTCCTTCTCCCTCTCGTCGCCGAAGAACAGAGCAAAAGCTCTATCCTATATGAATCTTTAGTCCTTTCCCATCGCCGAAGACAATCCCATATTAATTTCAGTCGCGGGAAAAAACTAGAGTAGATCTGTTATGTTTCGTCGTGAACAACATTGTTCATAAGTGCTTCTGATTCATCTCCGTCATCATCCCACTCCGACGGAACTTTTGAACATCGCCGACGACCATAGTCGAGCCACTGCTAGGCCTTCCATCAGACAACACCAATCCAAATGTCGCCAATGACGAAGAGCCGCACCAGCATGCGTCTCGATAAAGAAAAACTGTCATCACCTACTCCGACGGACCTTTTGGACGTCACCGGCGACTGTAGCCAAGTCACCGCTCGGACCGGACCACGTTCAAATGACCAAAATAGGTCAACCCAGTGAGAGAAAGCGAACTGGACCAAACCGGATCAGTTCTCAAATCAGACCAGAATAAGAGACCCAAACTGGGTCGACCCAATGACAAGAATCGAATAACAATATTTTTGGGTGATTTTATTCTGATCACCGCCGATCTTCTTTCATCATGTCGAAGGAATCAACACTGATTATTCATGTTCAATCCAAAAACTCTAGTTTTACAACCGGCGTCATTCTTACAGAAGTAAACTACGATGTATGGTCCCAAATCATGGAGTTGCAAATTTTAAGATGTGAGAAGCTCGAATATATTATGGGAAAAACACCTCTCCCACAAGAAACTGATGCCTCCTATATGAAGTGATATGCTCGAAATCAAAAGGTCAAGCAGTGGTTGATTACCTCTATGTCACCAAAAATTATGAAGCGCTATATTCGACTGCGCACTGCATGCGAAATATGGAATGCTCTGGCAAAAGCTTTCTATGATATGTCAGATGAATCGCAATTATTTTCATTGAATCAGAGAGCTTTCTCCACCAAACAGACTGGTCGCCTCTATCAACATATTATGGTGATTGTTGAATTTATGGAAAAGTAAAATACTTCATCGACATCAATAACTTGTTGTAATCAAAGTACATGAACCTCTATTTATAATAGAGGAAGGTAGTAGATTCCAATTACAATAAAACTATCTTTGTCCCAATTATACCCAAACTTTAACACTTGAAGATAAGTCTTAGCATAATTAAATAACTCAATATTAATAAAAGACAAACATAACTCATACTAAAACTCTTCTTGGTCGTGACCCTAAAATAAAGATACTTTTGTGAATCCTTCTTGATCTTCCAACTGATGTGATAAGGATGCCAACTCATGGTAATCATTGTGAGTCCTACTTCTTATGGCCTTGGGTCCATCTTGTTTACCTTCCTTGGTCGTGTGGGCTTGAGTTTATCTTCCAACAGTGATCTTGTGGAAATTTTCCAAAAACATCATCAGGATTATAATGAAAGACCCTAATGATTTTATCGACTATAGAAAATCCGTTGAAAGATTGTGTGTACACATTTTCTTAAATGGATTGGATGCAGAATTCAAACAAATCCATGGCATAATTCTCAGAAAGGACCCGATATTGGATCTTGAAGAAACCTATGCTTACATACGCCGTGACTCTTTTCGTAGAACCACTTTAAATAGTGAAGTTGATCATGTTGAGTCATCTGCAATGGTGTTACGTCGACCTAAACCTAAAATAGCTCAACCAACAGGTCCTACCAATGATCAAAATCGGACATCAGGATCTCAGAATCGCAGCTATGAGGTTGGAACAGCAAAACTAGAGTACATTTGTACACCCTATGGTGAGACTGGGCATACAAAGTCACAAAGTTATGAACTTATTGGGTATCCAGAATGGTGGGATCCTACCAAAGCGCCTCGCAAACGGAACTCCAAACCAAATAATCATGCTTCCGTTGTAGTAGCAGAACATTCCACCTCTCACACAATTGAGGATGCATCAGTTTTAATTGCTACATCTGGTAAGGTTCTTAATACTTCCGCTCCTAGTAGAAATAGTGAATGGATAATTGATTCTGGTGCTACTGATCATATGACCTTTGACAATCATCATGTTAAAAGTATGAAACTATCTGAACAACATATCGTATCTACAGCAAATGGTACTCTCTATCACGTTATTGGAGAAGGTTCCATCACCCTCACTAAAAATTTGAGTCTTGATTATGTGTTTAGTTGTTCCAACCCTCAATCATAATTTATTATCAGTGGCTCAAATAACTCGCACTCGACATTGTCTTGTGATTTTTTGGCCTAAACTTTTGTGTTTTTAAGGACATTTGAACTCAGAAGACAATTGGTTATGGTACTAGAAGGGTGAAACTTTATTACATTGATTTGAAGCTTGAGAGTTCTCATCAATTAACCCAAGCATTCTCCATGAAGAATAAATCTACAGATTCTAAAATTTGGTTATGGCATAAACGGTTGGGTCACTCATCCTTTGGTTATTTAAAGAAATTGTTTCCAAAACACTTTACAAAATTATCTATTTCAGATTTTAAGTGTGATGTATGTGAATTGGCTAAAAGTCATCGTGTTTCATTTCAAATAAGCATGAATAGGAGTCCACCACCCTTTATGATTATCCACTTTGATGTACGGGGTCCAACAATTATAGCCTCTCTTAGTGATAAATGGTGGTTTATTTTTTTTATTGATGATCACACCCGTATGACTTGGATTTGCTTAATGAAGTCAAAAAGTGAAGTTAGTTTGCTATTCAAATAATTTCACAGAATGATAACCACTCAGTATCATTCTACAATACAAACTCTTCAAAGTGACAATGGTGGAGAATTTTTGAATCAAAGTTTGAAATAATATCTAGATGATCATAGTATTACTCATCAAATTATTTTTTTGTACACCCCTCAGAAAAATGGGGTTGCAGAGCGAAAGAACTGCCACCGTCTTGAGGTTGTTCGTGCTTCCTTGTTTGAAGCTCATATGTCGGCTAGTTACTGGGGTGAAGCCATCACAACTGCAACTTATCTTATTAACTGAATACCCTTGAGTGCGTTACACTTTAAGACTCCCTTGAGTGTTCTTCATAAAACCATAAGTTCACCTACTGTGCCAAATCTGCCACCTAGAGTTTTTGGGTGTGTAACCTTTGTTCACCTCCATAAGCCATTTAGAAATAAATTGGAACCTCGAGCTCTCAAGTGTGTTTTTTTTTTGTTATGCTCAACATCAGAAAGGTTATCGTTATTATCATCCTCCCTCTCGCAAATTATATGTCACTCTTGATGTGGTATTTCACGAAGATAACAAGTGTTATTCTACTCCTGAATCTTCAATACAGAGGGAGGACAGGATTGAATTGAATACCCTTAATCATTATTTGGACACCTTGGATACTACAAGTGGTGAGTATTTAGATAACAGCAGTGAACATCAAAATGATACAAATGAGCATGATTCAGAGGATGGAGACAAACAGGACCAGATGGAAGTGATGCAACCAGAGTCTCAGCCGACATCTTGCCCCCTTCATAGTATACCAATGGATCAATTGTTTTTTGAGTCCGATTCCATGTCTGAGCCTCAGGTAAGTTCTGAAACTCAACTAAGAGTGCTACCTCATTGAACCACAAGAGAAAAACTTAGAGTCAATTATGAACCTCTTCTCACCTCTAAATCTGAGTATCCCATGCTTAGTTTTGTGTCTTATTATAGATTGTCAAAGGTAAATGAAGTATTTGTGAATCAATTATCTATTATATCTAATCCTAATAGTGTGCAAGAAGCCTTGAAAGATCCTAAGTGAAAACAAAGCTATGAATGAAGAAATGAGGTCCCTCCAAAAGAATTCAACATAGGAAGTGGTTGACCTACCTGTAGGAAAGAAACCAGTTGAATGCAGGTGGGTATTTACCAACAAATATAAAAGCCGATGGCACCATTAAAAGGTTCAAAGCAAGGCTTGTCACCAAAGAATATACTCAAACCTAGGGGATCGATTACATGGAGACATTTGCACCAGTGGCCAAAATCATTATTGTTCAGATTCTACTATCTCTGGTTGTGAATCTTGACTGGCCCTTATATCAGTTTGATGGTAAAAATGCATTTTTACACGGAGATCTCCAAGAAGAAGTATATATGGAATTACCTCTTGGATATATTATGCAAACCAAATGATACAAACAAGTATGTAAACTGAGAAAATCCCTATATGGTTTGTAGTCCCCGAGGGCGTGGTTTGGAAGGTTCACCAATTTTATGAAATCTATTAGATACAAGCAAAGCAACTCAAATCATACTCTCTTCTTAAAATCTAAAAAGGAGGCAATCACAACTTTTATTGTATATGTTGATGATATGATAGCAATTGGGAATGATCCAGAAGAAAATAAGACATTGCAAAGTTATCTTGCCAGAGAGTTTGAAATGAAAGATCTTGGCTACTTAAAATATTTTCTTGGTATTGAAGTGTTAAGATCGAAGGAAGGAATTTTTCTAACTCAACGAAAATATGCTTTGGACTTGTTGAAGGAACTGGTATGACAACATGTAGTCCAGTTAGTACTCCCATGGAATAAAATCTAAACTGGGAACACATTCAAATCAAGTTCCTACTAACAAGGAACGTTATCAGAGACTAGTCTGGAAGTTAATGTATTTTGCACATACTAGACCAGATTTAGCTTATGTACTAAGTGTGGTTAGTCAATTTATGCACTCTCCAATTGAAAAATATATGAATGTCGTCAATCGTATCCTGTGCTACTTGAAATCATCTCCAGGGAAATGAATTTTATTTAAAAAGGGAGGCGACTTAAAATTTTAAGGTTATACCGATGCCGATTGGGTTGGGTCAATAGAGGATCGAAAAACTACATCTAGATACTTTACATTTGTAGGTGGAAATTTGGTCACTTAGAGAAGTAAGAAACAAGAGGTGGTTGCTAGATCGTCAGCTGAAGCCGAATACAGGGGAATGGCCAAGGCAATATGTGAATTATTGTAGATAAAAAATCTGATACAAGAACTACATATTGAGCAAACAAGTCTTATTAAATTATACTATGACAATAAGGCAGCATGTGATATTGCCCAAAACCCAGTCTAGCATGATAGAACTAAACATGTTAAAGTTGATAGGCACATTATTAAGGAAAATTTAGAAGCAAGAATCATTGAAATCCCTCATGTTTGGTCTCAAGATCAGCTTGCCAATGTGCTGACCAAGGCAGTATCTTACCGAGCCTTTAACAATTATCTCGACAAGTTGGGCATGAGTGATATCTATGCACCAACTTGAGGGGGAGTGTGTGAGATTTCCTCTAAGATTTCTTCCCTTAAGAAGAAATCCTGTAAATATTTCGTAAATCCTATAATTATGTAAATTGTCTGTAATCCCCGTAATCACTCGTAATCTTTCCATGTATAGTTTGTAAAATGGCTATTTAAGCTGACGATGTGAATGAGAATATACACTGAAATTGAAGTCTTATTTTCGACTCTTGTAAGAGGGAAACAAAAATCAACAATTCTCCACTAACATCATTAATGAATAGGAATTATTTCAAAAGCAAAAGTAGTGTAGAGTTTCATCATACTATTTCCTTTCATAACTCCATCACACCATTTCCTTTTACACAAAGAGAGAGGCTACTATGTAAAGCCCAAGGTGAATCTCATAATCTCATATTCAGTTTGAAGGGAAATGTAAAGAGAATAAGAAAATAGGTTTGAAATGTAAATTGGTAAGTCCATGTGAATCGAGGCTTTGATAGGCTTTAACTGCCAAAGTCAAAGAATCTTTTTACCCTTTTCCCCTATTTCAAGGTAAATGTGGTCATACAAGCAATTCTACTCCTGGTCCTTAGTGGCAGGAAACCATGGAAAAGAAAAAAGAGTAGATGTTTTCTGTTTCAGAATGTTCAAAATTCTAATAATAGCTGGAACTCCCTGTTTCCTGTTCCATATAAGATGCGAAAGCTTGTCCTTGAAGCTTGGATGGGAGCAGTAGTAAAGCAAAAGAAGAAAAAGAGAGGGACAATGAAAACCATCATGGAAAAAGGAAAAGTAACATATCAACCCATCCATCACTTAGTCATCAGATGGTTACAACTCGTACCCAAGTCTTTAGTTGAATGACCCCTTTTTACATGGGTATCTAACAGGAAATACCTTCAGTGTTTCCTGCTCTATCAAACCGGTAGACGTTTCACCTCTTTCATTTCCTTTGCAGATCTGACAAGCTATAGCAAGAAAAGGAAAAGACCAAAAGAAAGAAGCACGATCGGATTCTTTTAAGAAATCTCCTCTCCTGCTCTTCGTTGTTTCTGTGGCTTGTGCGCTCATTTCCTTTCCTCTATTTAGTCACTAACAGTATGATTTCTTCCACATAGATTGACACTGGAACACCTGGAGAGGTAACTGCTTGTTTTCTCAGTTTTACTATGAATGTAGTTGCTGGAATTGGACTAGACAAGCAAGATGAACCGGTTCAATCAGGAGGCTCATCTTTTTCCTTATAATAGTTATGAAAACATGGCTCCTTCCCCTTACATGCAAAAAGACTTCTCTCTCGTCCTCCTCTTTGTCCTCTACATTTTTACCAAAAATAGAGAAAGGTAAAGGTAAAGGAGAGGGTTCATGGCACACCCTTTCTCTCCCAGAGATTTCCAGAGAGGGTCTCCATATGAGAGAGCAATCGATGCTATCATCTATTCACATGGGACCAATAAAATGAACTGCCCTTAGTGTTGAAGGAGAGACCTGAGCATCTCTCCTCCACATTTTGTTACTTCTATCAAACTACTTAAACTACAGATTCAACTGGTTCAATCGGCGACCCAGTCCGTTCAAAGGCCGGTCATGGCCAGTTCAGTTTTAACAATATTGCTATCAAATGAGATTAAAGCTTCACTGTGTTACTTCTTTTAGAAAGCTGGCACAACAGGTCTCTTTTTTAGTTTTAGCTCTGATGAAAACTTTCATGTTTTTGAGTCTTTTCGACTGTTTCTGAGTGGGTTGCTTCGGTATAAAGTCAATCACATGTCTTCTGCTTTTGTTTGGTATATTTTCCCCTCTTTATCGAGAACAGCAAACCAGTTTTGAGACAAGAGTTCAAATGGCCATTTAAGCTATCTCCAGCAACTTTGAATGCTGTGTTAGAGTATAGGCATTAGGCTGACACGCTAAAAGCTAAGCATGTCTTGTCATATCATGGAGTTTGATACAGACTCACAGAACAAACTTGTCTTGAATGCAGATTTGGGATAATCTATAAGGAAATATTCACACATTAGTTGCTATTTTAATCCAGTTAAACTGGAGCAAAGAATAGCCAGGGCGGAAACAGATGAAACAAAGCAAGGAAAAATATGCAAAAGCACCAGGATTTGAAGGTTACTCCAAATCAAATATTAGTAATAGAGGCGGAACTCACAGCTAAATTTTCTGTATTTTTTTGGAATTGAATCCATAAGCCATCAGTACAATCAAAGTATTGAATCAAGGAAGCAACGGATGTTGCTATCAAGTAATACCCTCTCCGGTTAATATTGTTTTCTCAAAAAACAACAGACTCTAGGACTGTCGAATACTAAAAAAAAAAACACCCAGAACGAAAGGTTTTTTCAGGCCTTTCGGTCGAAAATGCCGTAGTTCTGGGAATGTATAGCGTCTTTTAGGTGCTTCAAGAAAGATTCTAAAAAAATACTTGAATTGATCATTAGCAGAACCCACATGCAGAAAACCTAGAAAAACAATGTAGTGTAGATAAATGATCTTTAACTTCTTTGGAGATACTAGAACATAGTGAGATCACCTGCTCCATCCTTTTGCGAGTCCTCTATAAGTTGGAGAAGTCTCTGTGGAATGACAAATTTATTCCATCCTTTACGTGAACATCTCCAAAGAGAGTACTTAAGACCCAGAGATTTTTCTGCTTCAAGAGTAGAACGATTAACTAATAGATTAGTACTCCAAATGTTTCTACATGTGTAGCTGAAATTTCCCCGTCTCTCAATTGACACATGACTCCATTGATGTATCAATTGTGAAACTGCAAATGTCTACCACATACACAAAATAAAAATGGCATTGAATTTGCGTCAATTTGCAGAAAATAAACGAAAAAGGGACCAGACGGGAGTGTTCGACCAGATGGTCAAATTGGGTTCGATGGAAACTCCGAATTGGGTTTCAGCAAAAGTACTTCAATCACAAGAAAGTCGAGCTTCCAGAGCAAAGCAGTGAGACCTGGCGCCTCATGTGAGTGGGTTTCGTCGAGTCCGCCTCAGGACTGTTGGGTTCCATTCACATCTAGAAATAAGAAACTGAGACAATGATGTAGGAGTGATGATTCGCGATATTATTACAAAATGATGGAATCGTTATGAGTGTCAGAGGCGTAGAACGTCGTGTACGAGAAGACAAAAGCTACGTCCACTCGTGGATTAAAAAATGTGGAGGCGAATGAAAAGGCCTTAAACAAGCTCAGAACTGACACCACTCAGAAGAAGAAGGAGACGATGCGAGTCTCAGATTCCGATCTTATCCCACCCTCTTCTTCAACTTTGAAACCAATTGGAAAGTTAAGAGGAACACCTGTAATAATGGGAAGGAATTTCTTCTTGATTTTTTTAAAAAAATTGAGGTAAGATGGTAGTGGGCTGAAGTTGCAGCAGAACCTGATCACATTCTTACTCTCACTCCGGTAAATTCATCACCCACAAAAACAGTTGCTCGGCTCTTATATGTTTCTTTCTCTCTCTCTCTCAGACCACTATGTCTGAAACACGTTTTATGGCTTTCAGATTCTCGTTTTTTGTTAAATGAAATCACAAAAAAGGAAAAAGAAAGGACCCTCTAGCCTCTACTGATCAAGAATGATCAAGAAGACATTACCTAGTAAGAACCTAGCTCACAAAGAGAGATCTGTCATCTACGGAATCTCATAAGAATACTCTCTAGGCAATAGGAATTCAGGTCTTCATAGCAACAATACCTAACTTCATGAGGAATCTGGGAGTCCATGAAGAGATCTCCGGAAGTAAACCGGCACCGAAAGGACCAGGAGTTCCCTCTTCTCTCTCCGAAAACAACAATATCAACTCTGAGAATAGGGCTATCATCTACGGGAGAGAGAAGATTTAGAATCTCAATTACAGATTTCTGTTCACCAGAGCTAGTATATATTTTTCTCTGCATCTCTCTTAGAAAACTACAGAATCAACCCCATGAAGAGATTTACCCAAGAAACAAATCATAGAAAATAAATCTTCTTTTTGTACTTTTCCATCAATCGATATCATAAGTAACCCATAGCAAATCAGGATCAAAAACCCCCCAACTATATGCACACAAATATATATCAAACAAGAACAACAATCATGGACGACACTAGGCATTTTTCTACACTATATGTCTTCCCTTTTGCATCTCTTAAATAACAATAACAGCTCTGTCCTCGTCATCTCTATATAACATAAACGAGTACAACCACAAAAACAAGGTATTTCTTGCTATACACCTCTAGCAGATGAAGGAGAGAGGGAGGAGAAGACAAAGAGGCAGCGAAGGTAATAGAGATAGGGAAGATAGTAATAATGGGCGGATTCTGAGAGCTGTGGAGGTGGAAACAGCAACTTACTACCTGTTGGAGATAGGGTTGGGACCACTGGGAACTTCATGCTTGCTGGCTTGGAACTGGCGAGGGGGGGACTGATTTTGAGGGTGCAATTTCATGGTCTGGCAATTGGCAGCAGAGAGAAACCTCCTGTAAGAAAAGGAAACCATGGAAGTTCTGAGCTGATCCGTGGGATGAGCGAGGAGGAGGAGGAAGAGGAAGAAGCAGCTCAAGGCCTGTCTCTTCACGGAGTTTCTTTCATCGCCGGCCATGCAGTGTTCGATGTCAAGACCCAAAAGCCACCCCCCGAGAATCCACGAGAGATCAATATCCATGAACCAGTTGCACCGCGGGGGAGATGACTGCTTCCTTCACCAACTCTGAAACGCAAAGTGGATTTCGGAATTTGGACCACATGTATTTGAGAGAAAACACCAAAAGTCATGTAATGGACGTATTTATGAGAAATGTCAGGGAAGAAAGCAGAAACTCGGATTTACCAGTGTGCCCATGCTCACTCCTTTGTATCTCCACAGTAAACCCTAATTATCTCTGAAACAAAATTTTCGGCTTGTCCCTTTCATCTCCGTCGTACAGATGGTGCATCTGCAGTGATCAAGGCTGATGGGAAATCACAGATTCCCATCAGTAATTAATTATAAGGAAACACTAGCTTATAAGACCCATCAAATTCACTACTCTTTTTTTAACTTTTAATGAGTACTTATATAATTACTGATCTTAACGGATCATTGAAGGGAAATGAACCCATTAGAAGGTCAATAATGTCACTCGGAAAAGTTCTGTAATCGTATAGATTAATGAAGGAAGAATCTGATTGAAAGGTAAAGGCGCAGTTGCAGGCAGATGAAATGGTGGTGGAAGTGGTGGCTTTTTGTTGCTTGGCCGGTTCGCCAAAGAAGTCTTCCCTTCTTTGACTTGTAAACCCTAAGCAGAAAAATAATGGCGTGGGTTTGCTTTTTGGAAATTGGAAAACACGGAAAGTAAAGCATCATATTCTCGCTCTCTCTCTCTCTTTCTCTCTGTCTCTCTCATATGAGAGGCCTGCTCTTGTTCCCATGGTGGGATACAGGGGTCCCCACTGCCTTCAAAAATTGGTCACCAGAGAGACAAAGAAAGGTACGTAGGATTGTTTGGCTCTTTCCCACGCTTGCATGTTTTACCCACCTTACTGCCCTCTGTAACCTTTGGTTTGCCTGAGTTTTACTGATCTTATCTGACCTTTCTTTCCCTACGATCAACTACTGTTCAAATTCAAACTCGTTTACTGAACCACAGCCTTCTGAGCTAATCAATATATAAACACACCGGCCCTTTGTTATGTAAAGTAGAAGAGAATAAGCCTAATCTTAAGTCTTTTCTACGAAGTCTAGCTTCTTTAAAATTTGGTTCCCATCAATCTATTACCTTGTTTTTTTATCACCATTTATGCTCCATCTACTGCATATATTCCCACCAATTCGTATTCAAATTCCCAAATCTATTCATGTCACCTTTGCCTTTCACAAGTCCGTCGATGGTTAAAGCTGGACGCATTCTTTTGCCCTTGTACAAGAAAATCAGTCCTTGGAAATGTTCTAAGGTATTGGAGGCTACTGGAGAAGGCATCGCTTCCAAAAGCAATTTCATTAGCTTTTCTCTATTCGCTTCCACCTACTTTTCAGTGGAAAGAGTGTACGAAAACTGCCAACCTTTTACATGTGTGAATGCATGAGTATGTTTGAAACTTGAAATCTCTACGAAGATTTCAGTTAAACTAAGCATATTAGCTTAGTACTCTTTCCATCGCTTCTTCTTTTCTTTATTCCGATGCTCTGAGGGATTCTTTGGAGAACTTTCTCAAGATTAACAGAAAAACAAAAAAGAAAAACTTTGACCTGTTCTATAAAAGACTTTTTTAATGATAAAATGTCTCTGCTTCACCAATTTTCTTTCCTGGGAGTCTTCAGGTTGCAGGACAGTAGATAGACTGGAGAGAATTGGTTCATGTTCCTTTTTCCTTGCTTCAATGTGTAAAGGAAAGATAATATTTTCTTATGTTCTCCTTCATAATGGTTTCTTACAACACTAACGAATCTGATGAGAGAACTTGCAGTATACACATTACAGGAATTGTGAACTGAAAATCAAACAAAAGTAAGCATTTCTTCAAACAGTCTATCTACTAAACAAAATCTAGAATTTTTTTCGGTATTGATTATGCACATTACACTCTTTCCCAAGTGAGACTTGAACCCAATCCAAGATTAAGGCAATAAAAAGGTCAAGGTGACAAGGGGGGAAGAGGAGAGGGATTGGAAATCCATAAAAAGGAAGCGGGGTTAGTAAATTTGGTGGTGGTTAAGTCCAACCCTGCATTTGTTGGAAGCCAAACCTGCCGTGTCTCTTTCACAGGGAAGGACAAAGAGCAGAGGCAAATGAATGAAACAAATATCCTTTAAATTGTGTAAGGAGTGACTGCATGGATCTCCCACGTGGTGTAGGTCATCAAATCCCATCAAATAATAATATATACAGTCAAATAAGCATAACACCAAAACCTGAAAGTGATGATTAGTCAAATGTGTAGAAACAAAGCTAAGGGCCATGGAGAAAAGTTTGGTTGATTATTTAAATTAGTGAGAGAAGACTAAGGACATTGGAACCAAATATTTTAGCGGTGCTCAGTGCTACAAAAGGGGCCCTGAGATATCTCATAGATAGGGAACCTACTCTTAGCTGATTGCCTAGCTACATGTACTTTGTCTGGGACACATTTGATGTTTTACTTGGAGAAGAGATGCCAATTGCACAGCTAAAGTCCTTTTTGCCTGCTGCCCTCTCTCCAGTTTTCTTCTTGAGATGAAGATAAAATACCCTTTTATTGGTTGTTTCCTCGAGTAAAGGAGACAAGGAAACTGGAAAAAAGAGCTGCAAATGATCTAAGAGGAGCTTCAGAAAGCTTAAAAAAAAATATTTTTTTTTTTCCGAAAGAAAATCTTTGCAGATTCCATTCACTTCGTAAATTTGACCCACCCACCAAAAATTGCCCCTGTTCAACTATGAAGAAACTAATCTGGATGATGGTTAACAATTAGAATATAAATTTGGAAACTCGGAATCTAAATTTGGGGTTCATGTTAAACTGTGAATTTTCTATTTAACTCTGCTCATACTTGCTGTTTTATGCATTATGAGTATGGTTTTTTGTTTCTTTGCATACTAACATTGAAGGGCCGATGTCTATTTTGTCTCCATACTGGGAACAAATGATAATTGCAACAAATATCGTATACTACTAAAGAGGCAACCTGTTTCTCTATGAGTTTCCAGTAGTTTTCACTTGAATCAACTAGCCTATATATCCAGGAATATCGAAACCCGATTGATCCAAACATTACACTAATGTCTACTTTCAAATTTAGAGTAAGTGCAGTGTTTAGAACATCAAAATAATTTTTCATTTTTATGAAAAATAAAAATAACATTGAAGTGTGTTTAGTCATTTAATGTCATGCAAATGATTTGTAAAATAAATGTGTAAATTGTTTATAAATTCTTTTCATAATGCACTTAAATAACCAAAATATTTCCTAAGCTTTTTATTTTTCTTTCCAACATATTTCAAACCTTGACTAGCAGCTCGATTGGTGTATAATTCCTGAAAAGAAAAGGCAAGAGGTACGGTCAAATGATTCTCACTGATCATAAGCTCATTATGAGCCTCTTTTCGAATCAGTACTTGTCCAATATTGGATAAACACCAATGATTAAAGCAATTCGCCTAATCACGATGCCCTTGGATTTTGCTAAACCAGAGAAAATATCCATCATTTGCTAGTTGCGGAGCTACATCACCTGTATCTATCCTTCCTCCCATACACTTTGCTCTGACAAATTGAATAGCGACCCAACAGCCTGAATGCCGTAAATCTGCAAAATCTCCGAGACTGTGAGTGGAAGCCATACTTTATGAAAAGTTGTGGACACCATGAAATGGGCAGTGTATATAATATAAGAAGTTTCTTAGCAAAGGAGGTTACCATGTAAAGACGGTAGGCCACCAGGATCTCAGCAAATGAAACTTTCCGCGTTCTTCGTGTTTGAAAACTAATATCGTTTCCACTGCCTGTCATTTTCTCATCTTTATTTTCCCTTCTCCCTTCTCCCTTCTCCACTCTCCACTAGAAGAAGCGGCCAAAGTACACAAACTCACCTAGCCCTCAAATTAACGATAAAATTAACTCATTTTCTGCTCCTTTCCTTTGGTCCTGTCTGGTGGGTCTCAATCACCATCTGGGCTAGCCGGGGCATCGCTCGATGGTCTATTCAGGAGGATATTTTAGCCACAAGCAATCTTATGATGGCCCACAAAACGTTCAATCCATTTCGATCAAAGGGACGCCAGACATGCTAAAAGATGCACCACATCACTAAATGATGGAGACCCATCACATTTGATCGCGACTTTGATTGGCCTCCAACCAAACTTAGGTCGCACGTGGGTCCTCAACTAGGCGACATTAGCAGCTCCCACTTCGGGTCTTGATTTCTTTAATTAAATCACCTTTGAGGCCTGCTCCTCTGGGCTCCCTGTCCGGTAAATCCAGGCTGATCTGATAGATAATTAATGAATCTGGAGGCCAGAAGATGCAAGCAGCAAACCGAGCATTTCGTTGCTGCAAGTCCAGTTTTCAGTTATGTCTCATTAATCCTCGAAGAGTCCGCCGAACTCCAGATAGATTTCATGATGACAAACAACTGCTTAAATAGCTGGCAGAGTTACCGCTGTTCGAGTGCATGACTACCCCACTACAGAGTCCCCTGCCACTCCTCGGTGAATACAGCCTGATCTCCTCAGATACGAGTCACTTTCAGCATTGCTCCAACAGAGGAGAAATCAAATTCAAAGCGACAGAGATTAACCATTTGCACATTTCAATGTCAAAAGTAGCAAAAGCCTTCAGAATGTTAAAGGGGATCCACCTGCCAATTGTTGTACAGGGAACCTTAAATCACCTGCTTTCCCGAGTGTTGGCAGTCGTCTTTTCATAACATGGGTACTGGTAATATAATATAAAAACTTGACAACAGTATCCATCTTATAATACTTGTTTACCCATTTAGGCTGTAAACATTGTAATAATAAAATAAAACATCAAGAATTCTATCGCCGAAATTTTTGGCATTTATCATAGTACAAATGATACATTGCACGTCCAAAATTTAGGGCAAAAAGCAAAAGATTTATGATGTCACTCAGCCAACCTACCGTGTCAATTTCAATGTTTAGTTGACCCACAAGGGAAAAGTAAAAACACAGCAGGGAAAGAGGCAATTGCATGTCTCTCATTTCCAACCTACCGCCTGCCTTATGCCACTATATATGAGCCCTATAGATCTTCCAATCAAGCAGACAAGAAAAAAAGAAACGGCATCGCAAACTTTGGAAGTTACAGCTCTAACAAACGGCATTGCAATATCAAAGAACTCCAGGAACAAGCTGAAATAGAACCTCCTGCAAACATAAGTCCCGCTTAGTTCATCCCAAATCCTCAAGGTCAATTGATTTCAAGATATAACCAGAAGACCTAGAAAGCAGTAACTAACAGTAACTGACAAGTTTGAAATCCATATCAGAGAGTTGTGCAGTCCCAGATAAAATTAAGCTATGCAAATACAAGGAGGTCTTATCCACTCATAGAAATCTGATTCAAGATCTTTAAAACAGAAAATTAACCAGTTCAAAAATGAAAGACTGGGCATTTCAGCAACGTAGCTTCTCACCTTCACATATAAAAGCCAAAGTAAATAATGCATAAGGCAAACCCGGTAATAAGATTATAAATATTAGCATATAATAGGAATATATGTACTTCTCAAGCAGTCGTTGGAAACATGTATAACATACAACCACAACATTCATAATGCAATTTAAGCTTATGAAAAAATAAGTATACCACCATGCACATCAACTGTGCTTTTGGAGGTCATATATAGTTATGTACAAAGAAAGAAACGCACCACCCAGTTAAGGCCCTTAGTTCCTTGGTCCTTTTCATCGGCAAGCACAGTCGGCTGATGAAAACATAGGGTAAAGAGGAAGGCACAGTAACCTTCTTGAGATTAAGCATCTCCCACCAATCAAATCTCCTGCTTTGCGTTCTCCTCGGACACTCTAGGAGTCGGATACCAATCACAAAGAGGTCAAAACGATCCTCATACATTGATACCACTGACTCGATGTTTTGATGCAGCCACTGGTTCAGCAAGACCTACAATCAACAAATTACATATTAAACCCAGACACTCAGCATCTTTTACACTACAACAGATTCAAGAATACACACACAAATAGCATGTAATTTACAAAGCAGTCTCTTTGGGTACATCCTTTGTGTGCATCTTTATATGTTGTTTAGAGTACAATATGTTAGGAATTAGACTCCCTAATTCAATACTAATAATCACAGAAAAATAAATAATCAAACACAAAAAACACAAAATTTATACAGGTTTACCTCAAGGTGAAACTATGTCATGTCTTCCGCTGCTACAATAATTTACTATGATGATAAAGTAATTTACAAGAGAAATCGCACACACTCGAGTGTTTTTCTCTAACCTCTCTCAACCACAACTGATGATCCTTCTCAATGATAACCCCCACAACAGCGCCCACAAATATAAAGAGAAAACTAGGGCAACCGAAATACAAGAGTGAAATCTACGTGCCGACTCTATGTAAGACATTAATTAGACTCCACAACTTAACAATCTCCCACCTGGAGACTAATCCATCATCAATAGCTCCTCTACAGCGGCAACAACTTCTCAATCCTCAGAGAGAAGTCCAACTCAACTTCAGTTGCTCAATCATAACAGTCTTATCAACATATCAGTCGGATTCTGACTCCATTGATTCTTCTCAAGTGCTAAGACTCCATCCTCTAAAGCCAATCTAATGAATCGATAATGCACCTGTATGTGCTTTGTTATGGCATGATAAACAAGGTTCTTTGCTAAATGAATAGCACTCTGATTGTCATAATACAACACATTTTTTCCATGTTTGAGACCTAATTCTTCCAAGAAAGACTACAGCCATACCATCTCTTTGCTAGCTTTGATCATGGCAACATATTCTGCCTCAATAGTAGAAAGAGCAATTATCTTCTGCAATTTAGAGATCCAACTATTTCTTGTACCACCCAATGTGTATACATAGCCAATGGTACTCTTCCTGCCATCAATGTCTCCAACCATATCTGCATCTACATAACCCTGTAATCCCAAGTCTGACTTTCTGAAATATAAAGTTGAGTCTATATGACGCCGGACAGGATAGCGATTATCCTGTAGATGATACCACCGGTAATCTACGGGGAAAATTTGCAAGAGGTCACCCTAAAAACACAGAGAAATTCTCCTGCTGTTTCGAATCAATATCTCAAAATCAATAATAATCCCCCCCTCTGTTCACAAAACAGAGTTTAAATCAAAATTCAACGCCCCCGACGAGCCCGCGCTGCAGCTCAAAAAACAAACAAACCCAAACCCTCAAAAAGTTGGTCCAACCTAGGTTCAGGAAAAGATCCGACTACTTACCTGCCTTACGCTGATCGATCAACTTGAGGTATGTCAAAGCCAACAACGTGCTATCTAACAATTCAGCATCATCTAGCTCGGTGTCTCCTGCATCAGTCGCCTCGGGTTGGAAAGAACTCGCCCTCGAGTTCACAATAGCTTCAACGGAATCCATAAAACAAGGACTCAAGTGTGTGACAGTAAAGACATCAATAGTCCTCAAATGACTCGCAGGAATGGCCAGCTTCGCCTGCTTAGGCGGCAATTCAGGAGGAAGATCCTCCTCGACGTCTTCACGCTCAATCTCTACTAAAAACCTGGACAATGAAAACAGGTTAGTAGTACCGGCTGTCGGAGTAGAAGTGGGTCTGTCCCGACGAGGTGCCAACACAATCTTCTTCCCTTTGATGCTAAGGGAATAGGTATTCTTCCGCCCATCATGAATAACATTGCGATCATATTGCCAAGGGCGGCCTAACAAGACATGACAAGTGTCCATAGAAACTACATCACATCAAGCATTATCAAAATATTTCGTGCCGATGGAAAAAGAAACTAGGCAGCGTCTATCGACTGTTACCTCACTGTTGTGAGTCAAACACGACAAGTTGTACGGTTGGGGATGACGATCTATCATCAACTGCAATTTCTAGACAGTCCCCTCTGACACGACATTCGCACAACTACCACTGTCAATAATCATCTTGCAGACTGTATCTGCAACTATGCAGGTCGTGTGGAAAAGATTGGTCCGCAGCCAATCATCCTCGGAATCCAACAGACTCTTACAAACAACTAGAGTCTCATGGCCATCACCGTACAACACATCTCCATCCTCGTCATCATCATACACAGGCTCACCAATCTCCTCATTTTTATCTACCACGTCTTCCTCAATCAGAAGATTTTTGCCCTTCTGACTAGCAGGTTTCCGACACTCAGTGGCCTTATGGCCATGCTCACCACATCGGAAACATCTAATACAGTTAGAAGTACCTTGTGTAGGCTGCTGGACAAGAACAGATTCTGGAGGACGAGCTGGTGGGCTGCTTTGATCGCTTCTGATCATGGGCCTCTTGTTCTGCTGTTTTTCTACAGCCAATGCACGCTGGTATGCTTCAAAAAAGGTCCACAACGAGTGAAGATTGAGGACATCCTGTAGGGGTTGTCGTAAACCCCCCAAATACCGTGCCACCATCTTCTCTTCCGTCTTAGATAGATCATTCCGGGCGATCAACTGATAGAACTCCTCTCATCCACTGATCTCGGGCCTTGCCTCAACAAATGAAGTCGCTGAAACAAGGTTTGAGTGTAGCCGAAAGGAAGGAAGTGACCCTTCATCTTCTTCTTCATCTTCTCCCAATCAGTGATCTTAGCCTTGCCCTGCCGGTCTCGTGATCGCCTCAACTGTTCCCACCGCGCAGATGCTCTGCCTTTGAGTTTGATGGCAACCAGTTTCACCTTGACACGATCTGGGACTTCCTTATACTCAAAGATACGCTCTATTTCATGCAACCAATCGACGAAT
Source organism: Aristolochia californica (assembly GCF_029961685.1). Taxonomy (NCBI): domain Eukaryota; kingdom Viridiplantae; phylum Streptophyta; class Magnoliopsida; order Piperales; family Aristolochiaceae; genus Aristolochia; species Aristolochia californica. Next base: position 49,782,539 of record NW_027181770.1, read on the forward strand.
ACTTCGGCCTGTAACGTACCAGAAAACTTGGGTAGTGTCACTTTAAAACCAAGGTCTACAGGTCGATCCCCCTGACTGCGGTGCTCCCTGAATCGAGCATGATTGCAATATGGGTTTTCGAACCTGGCATCGGAATCGTGATTGTCCATCTCACGACAACCGAAATCCTGCGTAGTTAAACGTTGGGATAACTCCGCAACTTGCCTCTGTAAATCTTCAAGCATCACAGCCTGAACATTACGATTACGACCACGACCACTAGCCATGAAACTGGCAAAATTTCACCTTGGACGGCGCTGTAGCGCTGGTATAACAATGCGTCGCACGTCAATCTCTTTTCTCCCAGAAACAGGATTGCCCCAAATCAAAGACTCTGCTAACGCTGACGAAATCGCCCGAAAGCGAAATGTCTAAGCCTCTGTTTGTTTTTTTCTTTGCCAAAATCGAAAACAAAACCAATGACGTCGCTTTGCCAAAATCAAAAAAATTTGGACGCATGCGAAATCACTCCCGAAATCAGGATTTCGGAGCCCTTGTCCCGAAATTGAGACGCTCCGGCTGCCCTCTCCGGCCGTAGTCTCCGGCAGCCCGAGGTTCCCCTTTCTCACGCGAGGTCTCCTCTCTCGGATGACCACTGTTTCGGCACCATGAAACCTCTGTTTCAATGCCCCTGTGTTCAGTAAGTTCCGAACCCTGTCTGTTCGGCCAGCTCCGTCGACTTTAGTTCCGGCAACGGCAACGTCGTAGGATAGTTCCAACAGCGACAACGTCGATCTCAAGCCCTCTCCCTACCGAATCCCTATCTTTCGGCAACAACCACGAGCAGCTGCTCTGTTCGATCGAGTGCCGAGGTCTGCTCGATCGAGTCTCGAGTTCTGCTCGGTCGAATCCCGAGTTCTTCCGGCAGCAGCGTCAAGCGGTAGCTCCGGTGACGGTGACGGCGTCGTCTTCGACCCTTCTAACTGCTTTTCATTGCAACGTCTCTGGTGAGACCTAGCTTCCTCCGCAGCCTGAAGCTCTAATACCTACTGAAGCCAGACAGGATAGCGATTATCCTACAGACGATACCACCGGTAATCTATGGGGAAATTTTGCAAGAGGTCGCCCTAAAAACACAGAGAAATTCTCCTGTTGCTTTGAATCAATATCTCAAAATCAATAATAATCCCCCCCTCTGTTCACAGAACAGAGTTTAAATCAAAATTCAACGCCCTCGACAAGCCCAGGTTGCAGCTCAGAAAAAAAAAAACAAACCCAAACCCTCAAAAAGCTGGTCCAACCCGGGTTCAGGAAAAGATCCGACTAAAGATCCGACTACAGATCCGACTACTTACCCACCTTACGCTGATCGGTCAACTTGAGGTATGTCAAAGCCAACAACGTGCTATCTGACAATTCAGCATCATCTGGCTCGGTGTCTCTTGCATCACTATAGTACCTCTCAAATATCTAAGAACTCACTTCACTGCTTCCCAATGTTGTTTACCTGGATTACTCATATATATACTCACAACTCCCACTGCATGAGCTATGTCTAGTCTAGTGTACACCATGGCATACATGAGACTAGCAAATAGCATAAGCATAAGGCACATTGGCCATGTGGGCTCGCTCCTACTCTGTACAAGGTGACTGCTCCTTTAATAGCCTAAAGTGACTAGCCAAATGAGTACTCACTGGTTTTGCATCATTCATGTTGAACCTGCTCAACACTATCTTCACATATCCTTCTTGTCACGGTTTCAAGACATCAGTGTCCATAGTAATCCTCATCCCAAGGACTTGTTTTGTAACACCCAAATTCTTCATTGTAAACTTTTTGGATAACTCCCTTTTCAACTAATCTATTTCCTGTTTACAAGCATCTGCAATCAACATGCCATCAACAAATAGCAGTAGAATGATGTAGGAGTCATCAAGGTTCTTCACATAACAACAATGATCCGCCTGACACCTCAAGAAACCAATACTACTCATGAAGATGTCAAACTTCTTATACCAATGTCTTGGAGCCTGTTTAAGACCATACAAACTCTTTTGAAGTTTGCACACAATTTTCTCCTTTCCTTGTGCTTTGAAACCCTGTGGTTGCATCATGTAAATTTCTTCCTCCAAATCACCATGAAGAAAAGTTGTCTTTACATCCAATTGCTCTAAGTGCAAGTCTTCATTTACCACTAGTCCAAGCATTGTTCTAATAATAGTCAATTTCACTATTGGAGAGAAAATCTTAGTGTAGTCAATGCCTTCTTTTTGTTGAAAGCCTTTTACAAACTAGTTTTGCCTTGTACCGCTTGCTACCATCATATCCGTCTTTTATTCGCTTAGCCCATTTATTCTACAAAGCCTTCTTCCCTTTTGGCAACCTGGTCAACTACCATGTCTGATTGGATAACAATGAATCCATCTCATCCCTGGTTGATTCATCAACTTGCACAACTCCTTCATAACTCTCTAGTTCACCTTTATCAATCAACAAAATATAATTCAACGCAAGGGAGTATCTCTGTGGTGATCAACTAGTTCTAGAAGATCTCCTGAGTTTAATCACAGGAATGTTTTGATTTACTTTTTGGATATTTTTTCCTAGTCCTCCTGAGCAATATCCCCCATCTCAATAACTGGAAGATCTCTCAACTAAATCACTTCAGACTTCTTAACTTCATTACTTGTGCTCTCAGAATCTATTCTCAACCTGTCTTTTAAAGGGCACCTTTATTGAAGATCACATCCTTGCTCCTAATAACCTTACAACTTTGGTCATCCCATAAACGATAACCAAACTCAGTACCACCATAGCCAATAAAGAAACATATCTTGGATTTAGCATCAAGTTTACTTCTAACAACAAAATCAATGTGAATATAAGAAACATAACAAAACACTTTCAAGAAAGAAAGGTTTACCTCTTTGTCGCTCCAAACCTCTTTTGGTATTTTGCAATCCAATGGTGTTAAAAGACCTTTGTTGATCAAATAGGCAGCGGTGCTAATAGCCTCAGACCAGAACATTTTTGGCAATCCCGTATGTAATCTCATGCTCCTAGCACGCTCATTCAAAGTCCTATTCATCCTCTCAGCCACACACCACTCTGTTTGAGCTTTTCGAGGAATGGTTTTCTTCATCTTGATTCCATTATCAACACAGTACCACTTGAAATCATCGTCTATGTATTCTCCCTCATTATCTTACTGCAGGCACTTCACCTTCAAGTCTATTTCATTCTCAACCATTACTTTCCATCTCTTGAAGGAATCAAAAACATCAAATTTGTCTTTCAAGAAATAAACCTATACTTTTTCTGCTTGCATCATCAATAAATGTCACATAGTAATTAGAACCCCCAAGGGAGGTAACAGTTGAAGGTCCCCACACATCTGTATGAACCAACTCCGATTTTGTTGTCTTTCGCTCCTTTCCAGCCTTAGAAAAATTAACTCTTTTCTGCTTGCCAAACATACAGCCTTCACACAAACTGTTGTTTACAGATTTCAACCCTCGTAGTTTCCCTTTGGATTGAAGCACTTTCATTCCCTTCTCACTCATGAGCCCGAACCTATAATGTCACAAATCAGAATTAGTAACAATATCAGCAACTGCAACCATGTCTCTGCAATTGGAAGTGATATAAAAAGGTTCAATTTTAACTCCTCGTGCAACAATCATGGCTCCCTTAGTAACTTTCCAAACAACATAATTAAAAATCAAATTGTCCTTCATCATCAAGCTGCCCTACTGAGATCAGATTATGCATCAGTTTTGGCACATGTTTCACCTTGTCAATTTCCCACACTAACCCATTTGACATCCTCAAACCGACATCACCAATACCGACAATATTCAAATTCACTGTTGAAGAAAGTCGCTCATAACGTGACGTTGGAAAAAACCACAGTGGTGATGATGAAGATTCTGTCTGATATGTATGAGAAGCCTTTCGCAAATAATAAGGTGCAACTCATGAAAAAAACTGTTTAATTTAATGCTGATAGAAAATACACTAGTGGCAACGCATTTGAATGAGTTTAGCACGATTGTCGATCAATTGACCTCCATTCAGATTAAATTTAATGATGACTCCGTTCAGATTAAATTTAATGATGAGGTTCTTTTTTTTTTTAAATGATGATGAGGTTCTTGCCTTAATTCTTTTGGCGTCTCTGCCAAATAGTTGGGATCCTATGAGGGTTGCGGTCAACAATTCTGTAGGCAACAGAAAGTTGAACTTTATTGATGTTTGGGATACTATTCTTGTTGAGGAAGTTCATAGAAAAGACTCCGGAGAATCGTCAACATCTAATTATGCCCTAAATGTCGATACTAGGGGTAGAAACTTCTAGAGCAATTCCAACAAAGACAATAGTAGATGGAAGTCAAGGAATGGAAGAAGTCCAAATTTGGAGGGAATGTGAAATGCTGAAATTGTGGCAAGTCTGGTCATATAAAGAAGAATTGTAGAGCACTGAAGAAGGATGAAAAGAAAAACAATGCTGCAAATGCGGTGACTGAAGAAATACAAGATACTTTACTCTTGTCGTTTAATAGCTCTATTGACTCTTGGGTATTAAATTCAGGTGCTTTTTACACCAGTACGCATCGCAAGATCATAAAGAATTATGTTGTTAGAAATCACGGGATGGTGTATCATGCTGATGGAGAACAACCGGATCACTCACAACACCTGTCTATCAAGGAGATTCCACTCATCATCTTTCATGCCTTCTGGTTTCATATCCAGAATTGGTGAGTGCAGCTTTTTACTTTATAGATAATCTTCGATTTGCATCCTCCATAACGTAAAATCCATACCATCAAACTTGTTTATTCCAAGTGTCGATCCTTCTCTGCCAGCCATTTCTCTCAAAAGCTCTGATACCACTTGTTAGGAATTAGACGCCTTAATTCAATACTAACAAGAGTAATAATAATCGCAGAAGTAGCAATAATCGAGCACGAAAAACACAAGTTTTATACAGTTCGCCTCAAGGTGAGACTTTGTCCTACCTTCCATGCTGCAATAATTCACTATGATAATGAAGTAGTTTACAAGATAAATAGCACACACTGAAGTGTTTTTCTCTAACCTCTCTCTATAGCAATTGATGATCCTTGATGACAACCCTAATAGCGATGCCCCCAAATATCATGTTTTTCGTGTCAATTTCTTTGATTCCATCTATTCTTCAATCTCGAACACTATTAAGCCTACAAGATCTTTGTATGAGCAACTAAACCAATTTCATCAAAGATGAAAAGAGCAGAGAATCAGATTTCCTGATTGTCATCTTTATGTAGATCTATCAACTCATAGAGTAGATGAAAGAATATTGAGGAACCAGGACTTGACATGAATGGCATGCACAAGAAGAAAACCAGAACTGTCTTTTGATGACCATGAGAGAAGATAAAAGACACTCTGCCTCATATTCAAATAAATAAAAAATTAAAGTCACTCTGCATTCAACTAAGCCAAAGGAACACCAAACTAGAGCAATTTTCAGTGACCTGACTTCATAGGTTAGTTATGCAAGGATTGCACTTTGCCCTACTCATTTTATACGAGACATTTCACAGGTTTATAGACATGTTTTTGCCAGTCCTATATGTGTGTTTCAGGAACGTGCCCATGGCTCATGCATAGGCCCTTGCGGCCCTTGCGCACATGGAGACTACATGTATTCACATACAAAAGGACCAACCTGATGTGCCATCAAAATGTCCAGTTAATACAAGAACCTGAATGGTGGGATGACCATCATTCAAATGACTTTGTCCAAATTCCGAATCAAGTCCATAATCCTACCTCATCCAGATTCAAAGCTCTAATGACCAACCATTTTATACTTAAAAGTATGATTGGAGATGTAGCTTACACGTAATATCTGCAACCAAGGAAACATTACTTCTACAAGTTATTATATATCTGTGTTTTATAAAATGTAACTTACAAGTAGCATCTGATGGCAATGAGACTTAAGTTCTGTAGGGTACTATATGTAACATGTGTTTCCTTACTTGTTTGCTAAGTCTTAACTTTTTCAGTTATTTTAAAAGACCTTCTAAATTCAGCCCATAATTGATCTAAGTGGTCATTTAGATAGGGACCCCAAATGATCTACATCTGAAACCAATGAGACATAAGTTCTATAAAGCACTAACTGTACTATGAGTTTCTTTACACGTTGCTGAGTCTAACTAACTTTCTGATGCAGTGCATCATAATGTGGAAAATTTAACTGAAGAACATCGAAGGACAAGAAATCACCCCAAAATCTTCCATGTTTATGAAAGAAGAAAGACACTTAATTTAAAAAGGCCTAAATTTCCTATTTTGGGCTGAAATTTCCTACTTCAAATTTGATGAATTAAGAGTTTTATTGGACAACTTCATTTTTTCATGAGAAGCATCACTCACATAGTAATTTGTTACTTTAGTTAAAAGCTTCAATTAGAAAGTCCTCTTTTAAGTATTAGTTACTTGTTATAACTGTTAGGTATTTGTTTCTAAACTAGGGAAATCTAAAGTTAGCAATTGTTCCTGGTTTTAAATCTTTTTCTTTCATCAAGTAAACAAGATTTAGAAAGTCCTAATTGGAGTATATTTCTTATAGTGGACAACATATGAATTTCTTATTTTGTTGATTTTTTTGCCTATAAAAGACCTTTATATGTAACACAGAAATCACCCTTTGGCAATTGAATAAACTATATTTTTTGTTCTCTCTTGGATAAACTTGTCCATTATTTTTTTTACAAAAAAACTACTTTTTGTCCTTTTGAGTTTTAACTGTTAAACTTGAATTCAAATTGTAATTTTCTTATATTTTTTACTGAATCTAGGTTACCCACACTCTAGAGAAATTATTCAACTTCGTTATCTTTGAATCAAAACCACCATTCTGCATCAATTGGTATCAAAGCTAAGGTTTGTGTTTTGGGTCAGATCAAAGCATCCTTCATACAAGTCAAAGAAGTTGTTGATCTCATTCCTACATGGAACTATAAAGTCAAGTAAAAGTACAATCACCTGTGAAGAGTTCCAAAAAGCTCAAAAGGAGTTACAAGGAAGATAGTTAGACTTGATTCTTTAACAGTTTTTAAAGCCTTATAAACTAGAAGTTATCAAGTTTCACATGAATCAGAGAAGTAACCCCTCAGCCACTTAATCGAAGCCACCCATCACTACTGACAGGCTCGCGTCTAAGTTGTTTTATAAGCAAAGTCATGATGATAATTTTGCTAAAAAGGAATCCAAAGATATTTCAAATACCAAATATGGTTCTTGTGTTAAAGTGGAGATTCCTGAATTCAATGGTAGATAAAAAGCCAGTGATTATCTAGATTGGAAATATGTCATTGATAATTGAACCTTTACCTTAGTAACTAGTTTGTTGTTTACGTTGAGTAGTTTCCTTCTTAATTTACGAATTTCATGTTAGTAGCCGTTTTTCTGATTTAAATAGGGTGTAAAAGGGTTAAGGGTTATTTCTGTAAAATGTCACTCAAATACAGTTAAGGGGCCTTTTTGCCATTATATGAAACTATTAGTTAACCCTAATAAAAAGAGAAAGAAGAGGAGGACTGGGCATTCCAGATCCACGCCAGAAAACCTGCCTCCCTCTTGTACCCCTCTTTCCAACATGTAGCTGAATTCTAGAATTTTCGATCAACTCTCTCTTCACTCGAACTCGACATTACAGACCAAACCTTGACGGGTCTGTAACAAAGGTATTAAAGCAGCAGTCCAGGGAAGCAGAAAAAGGAGCTCCAGAGGGCAGTATTGTGGTTCGATGGCCAGTTCAGCCCAAGAACCGAATTTTACCCAGGCTTTGTTTTTGGAAAAAATTCCCATGGGAATGACTACCAGAAGTGAGAAAAAGGTTGGAGAAGTTGTTCTAGCTGACCCCTTCCCACTTTATGACACTATCACACGTCGGCTAGACAGTGTTATGGCTCGTGCAGATGCATTCCAAACTCAAGTCCACAAGACACAAGAAAAATTTCAAACTGACCTGGTTGCTTATCGACAAGAGGAGAAGGTTGCATGCCGATCACTTGAAGAAAAGTTGCTTTTGGCCACACGGAAAATGTTTCATGCTATGGACAATTTCAAGGAGAAAGTGTTAGGTCCATGGTCTCGAGCCACTCCGGAAGAGATCAAGAACACCAATGATCCTCACCCTAAGCCCACGAATTTTAAGGGTAGGGCACAAAAAGAGCCACCAAGAATGACTCAAGCATATGATTACTAGAATGCTCAAAGGAGAACACTCTCTCATCTGTGGAATTCCTGCCTATAAGCCAAAGCTGCTTGACTCAATTTTCCGATTACAAGCCAGCTGATGATCTGACGGGTTAGGCATACAAAGCCAACGAGTTCTTCGAGTACCATCGCACACTGCCGGAGGACAAGGTTACTCTCACCTCTTTTCACATGGAAGGAAATGCTCTCACATGATTCGTACATCAAATCCGACCCCTTCCTGACTTGGTAAGCATTGTTTCGTGCTTTGTGCATTCGTTTTGGTCCGTTGGACGACCAGGACTTCGATGCAACTCTCTCACAGTTACATCAATCCCAGTTAGTTCAGCACTACCACACTGAGTTTGAGAAATTGGCAAATAGGGTGCAATGGTCCCAGAGGGCCCTCATCGGGTGCTTTATTAATGGACTCCAATCCGACAATGGGAACGTAGTATGGATGTTCCAACCGGCTACACATCTAGATGTGATCTGCTTAGCGAGGATGCAGGAGCATTGAACTCATGGATTCCTACAACCGCTTCCTGAAATTCTTCGGGTGTACCTAGCTTTCACTTCTATTCCATTACTCCGACATCCACCACCAAGCCCTTAGCCACAACTTCGCCATCCACTCCACCAGCAAGCCATTCAAAAAATTGACTATAGCTGAGGTGGAAAACCAACATATGCAAGGCCTTTGCTTCAATTATGACAAAAGTTTGTCCTTGGTCATCGCTACAAGTGCTTCCAAGTCTATATCTGAGATGATGATGATTGCGATATTGTTGAGTCCGAGGAGGATCCAACTCTCGAGGTTTCACTTCATGCCCTCTCGAGCATCCCACAACCTCGCACAATGACCTTGAAGGGCCACATTCAGTTTATAGTGGTGAAAGTCTTGATCAACAGCAACAGCAACAGCACCCATAATTTCTTTGCAAAAGGCTAGCCAAGAGATTGGGCTTGCACTTCTCATCCATCTCGGCCTTCACTGTGATGGTTGGTGATGGTAAGTGACTAGCATGCTCTACCAAGGCTAAGGAACTGAACTTGTCCATCCAAAAGTATCAGGAGAAGGCGATTTTTTCTTATTCCCTATTAAGGCGCAGATGTAGTGGTGGGAATGTAGTGGCTCCACACAGTGGCTCAGGTCCTATGGAATTTTCAAGACATGACTATAGAGTTTGAATTAGAAGGCAAACCCCATTGGCAATCCCAACCGGCAATGGACATGCCTCAGGTGTACCTCAACGCCCTCCAATCCATGGTAGACAACATCCTTGGGCTTGCCTTATTCTAACTACATTATGATAGTTCCATACTTCCTCCACTGCACCGCCAGTGATCATCGAGATACTACAATAGCTCACAGAGGTGTTTTCAGCACCAACTAGCCTTCGGCTTCATTGCAATTATGACCACCACATTCCAATCAAGGAAGGGACACTTCTTACAAGTGTTCGGCCCTACCATTACCCACACATTTGGAAGTTGAAAACTGAAAAGATGGTCCGTGAAATGTTATTGAATTGGATCATTCAGCTGAATATGAGCCCATATTTGTCACCAATGCTGCTCATTAAAAAGCAAGATAGGTATGGTGTTTTGGCATTGACTAGCAAGCTCTCAATGACACTACCGTCAAAGATAAGTACCCCATACCTATCATTGATGAGTTATTAGATTAATTGCATGGTGTAAGTATTTTCTTCAAGCTCGATCTGAGGTGGGGCTATCATCAAATTCGTGTGGTTGATCCGAATATTCCTGTTCAAACCCTTGATGGCCGCTATAAGTTTGTAGATATGTCATTCAAATTATCCAATGCACCAACTACATTATAAAGCCTTATGAATGTCATCTTTTGTCCATATTTGCAGAAATTTATCCCTTGTTTTTTTCTTTTGTTTGTTATTGTTCATAATAGCACAAAAACCCTACTTTATGACCTTCAAATCTTACACATTAAACTTGAATTCAGATTTAATTTTTTAGCTGTTGCTGAATTCTAGGTTATCTACACTCTACGAGAAGCATTCAACTTCATTATCTTTTGAATCTAAACCACTGTGCTGTGTTACTTTTCCAATTATTCTAGAAGACTTTTTAGACACAATCCCAAAAGGGATCTACGTTGTCATTTAGATAGATTGCTGTATGCAACCAAATCATATTTGAATTTGGATTTGGATTTGCACCAAAAATCTGCTTTTTTTTATCTACAGACAATCACTTGACTTTTGCATGTTTAACAGTGTGGATATCAGACGAACATTACTTGTCATGAACATGTCAGACTAACTTTTCTTAAGTCAAAAGACAAAAAAAAAAAAAAAATGCATCATAGATTGTAGTTTGACACGCACAAAAAGAAAGCATGCATGCGATGTTGACATACAAAATAGCCACACACTACCATACTAACATACATATACAAAACAAGGACATCAGTGACTAAGACTTTTTTTGTTTTTGACTGGCCAGTAACTAATTTGATGGAGGAACCATTGCACAAAGAGTGGATCAGAATTGAAGTATGACCAAAGTCCGAATACCTCGTTCCTTAATTTTTGCAGAGATCGGGTTGACAAGGAACACAAAGTTAAACCTGAGGTATTCATTTCAGCAGATATTTTACTGTCAACAGAAATAAGCTCCAGATAAATGCTTGCTATTCCATCAGCCAAAGTTATCACCAGATCTTCTAATATATCTACTCCTTTCTGAATAAGTAGTGTATCGTCATATTGGCAGTAAGTGCTGTCAAATGAGAACACCAAAATGCACAGATTTGTCAGTCAGATTCCAAAGAATAATTAAACCAGAAAAATGAGGTTAAGTATGAGAAGGGGGGTCATTCTAATATGACATTTTATAGTTACAGATAACCAAGCCTAGATTCCAGAACGTGACACAAATTGGTATGTCTGAAAAAACTTCAAATGCACAAAAATCAGAAGTGTAAGAAGAAAAGAGAGTATGACGATATACAGATTGAAAGAATATGCATAAAATCAAAGACAAAAGGGAACAGCATTACTGTATGGGCTACATAACCATATCTTAGGACTAAAGAGTTCCAAAAAAAAAAATCATATGACCTAAATTGTCCTCCCAAAACTAGAGATGAACAGCTCACAACTAGTTGGCAATATTTGGATCTAGCATAAATACATGGTAACCAGATGTATATGGTTTAACTCAAGTCATTTATTTATGGATAGTTTTGCCTCTTTGTAATACTCTCTAGTTTTATCTTCACCTCTTAGTCATTATGACACCTTTGAAGCAAAGTTAGACATTTATATTAAGAATTTCAGTGACATCCTTTCAGCTGAAGAAGATATAGTTGCTGGTCTCAAGGAAGAAATCCCCCCATGGATGCTTCTCACAGAAGCTTGATGATATTGAGGAGAGTTATGTCCCCTGGACTAACAACCCTCATAGCACTGCCTTGATGATTTCTTAACTAGGAGAACACTTCCAGCCATCACCATGTCGTGAGGAGCACATTTCCAACCGATTAGCTTTTATCTTTTTCAAGTGTAATTTACTGTTTAGTGCTAGGATTATCTTTTTCTTTGTCCTCTGTACATTTAACTCCCAGTGGAGTCATATCTATTTTTTTTAATAAAAATCTCCATCTCGGGGAGTTCCAAAAAAATTTTTTAAGAAAAAAAAGGATATTTAGAATTCAAATTTGAGCAATATCACTCATTCGCATCATCCATCATCTTCATGACTTTGACAGTGGAAATTTAATGTTGAGCCCAAAATAGACTCCCACATACAGGTAAGACACTGCTAGTCAACATACAGATTCCCTGCACTTAAAGCTTTAACAGTAAGTTCACAGGTTCTCAGATTTATCCAGTTACTAAGCATTACTGCTGCATTTGCTTCCTACTTATGTAAGATACTTTCATAGTATCCTGAGCACTAATATTTACAGGCACAGATACAATATTTCCAGCATAACCAAAAAAAGTACTTGAATTCAGCAAATCAAAATCTTTCATTTTCCACAAGCACTTTCACAAACTTGTGGTGCTGCCAGATACGTAAGATTATCTTTACATCTCCAAACATAAGACTGCATACAAAGCATGCAAACTGTGAAAATAAAAAATAAAAAAAAAATGTGTAACAAACACTCAAATATTGTAAGGATTATTGTTTCTTGAACTTATTATAATGATCAACAAGTAACTGCAGTATTAATATTCACAGGCACAGTCACTATGTTTCCAGCATAACCACAGAAAATATTTGAATTAAGCAAGTGAGAATCTTGTGTTGTCCGCAAGCATTTTCGAAAACATGTACTGCCAGATGCAAAAGATATTATCTTCACATCTCTGACCATAAGACTGCATACAAAACATGCAAAGAGTATGATAAACAATGCATAACAAACACACAAACATTACAATGATTAATTTATTTTTAAACACTTCATCCATTAAATCCAGCACACTGATTTAAGGATCCTAGAACAAAATTACAACTTCAATAGAACAAATATTTCAAACTTCCAGTCCATATCCCTGTAACATATCTTATATATGAAGCTTGGTTAGATAAATCATGTGAAATTTCTAAATCTACAGTTGACATACACAACAACTATTCATTGCTAGCATACACAACAATTGTTCATTGCTTCATGGAATGAAAAACAATAAACAATGGAATAAAACCTATAACGGCTTACCCGAGAGAACCAAATCTAAGATAAAACAGATTATCCGCATAGAGCTCCTCCTTCCCGGACTTCCTAATATTCCTTACAATAGTGTCATCTCCTTTCAATCTCTCTGATAATCTGGCTACTATAGTCTAACAAGAGATGGAAATATTTAGACCAGGACACTTCATTATTAAAATTGTGACTCGGTTGTTCCAACGAACGATACCTTGACTTGTTCTTTGTTTTCTAGACAAACTTCGCTTTTCAACCACAGTGAGCAGGCTTGATGAAGAGAACATTGTATGGTGTCTGATACGACTTCGAGCCAAGCTCCTCTGTCTGCAATTTCAAAGACACCAGAGATACTATAAACCTGTCATGCAACAATGGGAGGGTCTCAGAGACATGAAAGAACCGTACACTACAAGTAGGGAAATCCAAACCCAACCCAATGCAGGATGGAACAGTAGGACGATGCATCTATGTTCCTCAAAGCCAGGTAAAAAAATATACTTATACATAATTGAGATTGGTTATCTATCAGCAGCACACAAGTGATGCACAATATAGCAAGTAACGCCACCAGAATGCCATACGAATAGCTATCGCAGAAAAAACAACCTCATTGATGATCTTGACTGATAGTTAAGGATATATTATTTTAAACACCTAACTACTAAATAGTAAGTGTCCACGTGCCAAACCAATGTAGAAAAGAAACTGATACGCTAAATAAACAGCAGGTGGAAGTCATCCAATCCCCTATACTATGTTGCCTGGTTTTAAACAGCAGTTCCCCACAAAAGACCAAAAAAGCAGGTACAACAAAAAACCTAAATAAGTAAATAAAACAGCTTTTATTGGGCTATCCCAAAAAATAAATGAAAAATGGCTTCATGCTTCTTATCTATCTTTTGGATAAAACAGCTTCATACTTTTATGTATATCAACAAAAATCATATTTAAAAAGAAAAAAAAAGTGGTTTGGCACATGAAAGTGCTCTGCTTCAATATCACAAGTCAAAAAAATGAATTACGGTCCAGAAACAAATTTGTTGAATACATATCTAAACAATTCTTAGCTAAGGCTCAATAGTTAAACAACACCTAGCCATCCTTAAAGAATCAGTGCTTGCCTCTTTCTGAAGTATTTAGAATAATACATGTGAAACTGAAATATAAGAATCAGTGCTTGCCTCTTTCTGAAGTAACTGCATTGTAGCCCAAAGCAAACGGAACCTTGGAGCCTCTGCAACAGCATACAAACTTAGGGGGTGCTCTGTGCTGTAATTTTCACATTCAATAACTCGTCCATCCAAATAAACATCACGACCGTTGTCACTCATAGCAGCCACAAGTTTCTCATTTACTTTGTTCCAGATACTCTTGGGATTGGCCTTCTTTTCCCTCTTTATGCCACTGCCGATACAAAAGTTTATACAGCTCAACTAAAAGTAGAATCAAGTGATATCTCAAATAAATAAGCTGTTAAAAATTGATGACGATGATGATGATGATGATAACAAGAAGAAGAAGGAGAAGAAGAATATAAATATAATATATTAATAACAATAACAGTAATAACAACAACAACAGTTCTTACCCTTACCTACCAGATGTGGTAGATGTTGAAGTTCCAACTTCTTCATACTGAACCCTTTTTAAGTAAGATCTTCCCATGGGTATTGCACCAGCCATGTATGCAAATAATACGCTAGCCACTAAAAGTGTCTGATCTATTACTGGGACCCAGTTCAGTGGCATTGCACCATCAGAACTTATCAAAGTCCCAAAGCATTGACATTTCAAAGAACTCGGTCTAATAGGCTGGCTTCCTTTTGAGTTTACAATAAAAGGAGCACTAAGCCGACGAAATCTGTAAACAGAAATCCAAATGTGAAACTTATAATGAAAGTTCTTCCTATTAACAGATAAAGAAAACTAATTTGTGAAATGTCAATAATCCTCAATAACGTATTCCTACTTCCAACAAATCCATGATATTGGCTGGCCACATGCTTAAAACCTATGGAAAGAAAAAAACGAAAAGACAGTACAGCTGACATGCATGCAGTAGCATCTTTTAGAAGTCCTCCCAGTGGAGATGAACACAATTTCAAGTTCAGTGCTAACAATAACCCCACTCTAATGAAAATACATTGTAAAGAAGACAAGAGACACAGAACTCAAGCCAGAAAACAAGATACCTCTTCTCAAGGCAGAAGCGAACATTTGTTAGCATGAAGCCTTTTCTGTGCAACTGTAGATTAGCACATGTAGGCATGGCATTGCTCCCCGCCATTTGAAAAAATGAGACACTCTATCAGTTAATTCATTCTCTATGAGTGGTACTGGAAAAGACAAGGTCATGTATAACACTGAGCAACCAAACCAATCCCTGTAAAATGAAAAGATTATAATTTAAATCACTGGAACATTAAAAGGCTTCAAATGCCACAATAAATAAAAGCAAAGTAAAATAAAGTAAACAAAAATAGCCCAACCCATGTCAATGGAAATTTCCTTTTTCAATTAATTAAAACAATTCTGACCTTGACCCAGCCAGATTTAACTGGACCGCAAAAACCACTTCCGCAGCAAAATCAACATATCGCGATAAAAACTTGCTCGGTCTGGCAAGAAACTACTGAACTCAGTAAAATCAATTGATAAGATAAGTGTTTCTGAGATAGGAGTGTGCTGTCTTATTTTAATAACAAAATTACTGAACAAAAAACCATATTGCACATAATAATCATTTCCATAAAGCTTCCCTATCAATAGACCATTTATAAATGTAAGCATCCTAAACCCAAGTTTATTAATGTACTTCAGAAAGGACTAGCTCGATACACTATTTAAAAGTTCTTTCTGAACAAGTTAAAAAGTGAAAATATGATAAATGACCAAGTGTTGCCAGACCAATATCCAATTCAGCTCATTCTCTCAACCGACATGCTTGGAGTAGCCCATTATCATATGCTTAAGTCAACACGATATCAAGTGCTGTTGGACTGATTTTTTTATTTTATTTTATTTGTGCTTCTTCAAAAATGCACTACATGTCTTATTTTCTAACTATCAAGTTGATAGATGTCCAACCGTCTACTAGATAAAATTCGGCTGGTCCTAAATCATGTAAAGTGTGACATAAGTGATGCGGCCTCAGGAGGATACTGAAAGTTGAAAGTGTTAGTTGCAATTTGAAATTCACAACACCCTTACCTAGTGTAATTTTTAAAATTCCTACTAAAACATTTATTCTTCAAATAATGCTTCAGAAAAAGTCAGTCGTAATCTGCCGTCACGTACTCACCCTCAGACTAGTGAGACCCATGACCCTAGAAACGAATATATACCTGAAGCTGCTGCACAAGGACCAAATGGAGGAAAAAAATTTCTTCAGCTGGTACAATCACGCGCAAGGTAGACACCAGAGTTCATTTCTGGAGGAAACAACGTAAATATGATGGAAATGAACTTCTGAATGAAAACAACTGGAGTAACTACATCAGGAAAAATAACGTGCCGAGAGATTTGGTACTTCAGCGAATTAGGGTTAGGAATCTCATGTAAAGTCTGAGAAAAGATAGACGGATTGGAAATGTGCGTACCAGGAGTAAGGGCCCGTCTCTTCTTCTATCAGCATATCTGCTGCGGGAGGACGAAAACGAAAGCGGGGACGGCTGAATTTCAAAAAGCAACAAAGTTCAAGAACGTACTGGGGGTATTTTCTCTTTACCGCGAGAATTTCGCGTAGCCTTGAATAGGCGAGGACCGGAAATCAAGAAGTGGAGACAGTTCCGGTTTCAACCCACCTATTCGTTACCAGTTTTGTTATCCAATTAATACTTATTTACTTATCAATAATTAAATAAGTAAAAATAAAATTATTAAAATATTATAAAACCTATTAAAAATTAAATATTTATAAAATAGATAACGCAAATACAAAATTAATTAAACGCTACAATAAAAAACTTTTGTTGTCAAAACAAAACAAAACAGAAAATTTTAATGATGGAAATTCCGCTAGCAAACTTTGCCAATAAGTTTTCATTATCATGAACTTTACAACGGAATTTAGTTTTTTGTCAATAAAGTGTAAAATTAACTGGTAAAAAAATATTTCTACTAATAAATAATAATTTATTGATGAAAAATATATATTCTATTAGCCAAAATTAACTTTCTGCTTAGAGAAGTCATTTAAACTTAAAAAAATAATTATTCACTTCTACCACCAAAAACAAATTTAGTAGGCAAAAGTCATATATTTTTTTTAAAAATTAAATTATTTTAGAATTTTCTAACTTCTATCGATAGAATCCAATTTTTCACTTGCAGTATTCATTTAAAAATTAAATAATCTATTAATTTCTACCAGCAAAAAACTAAAGTATATTGATTGAATAACGCTTAAATTATTTTAAAAATAATTTAAATTTAAATTAAGCACTTTTTTCAGTTGAAAAGCATTTTTTAGATATAAATGAGTTTCATTTTTATTTCAATTTTTATTTTTATTTTATTTTATTTTATTGGTATAAAAATTTATGCAGTGTAGTTAAGTGTAATGATAAAAACAAATTGAACAAAGTTCATACAAAAATTAATTGAATTAAAAACACAAAATATACATACCCGATTTAAAAGATCAAGGTCTTAAAAGAGAGGATGGATGAATGTCAATATATCACCTCATGCACGCATGTGTGGCATCACTCGTGCATTTCAGACAACTACAATTGTAGTATGCATCTGAGTAGACATAATCATCTCATTATATGACCATTGTCATCGTTTCCTCGTACAACGCCTTTTGATTCTACATACAATACCATCTTCACTTCATGTAATACCATCAATGCTTTTGAAAGAGTTAACTCTTCCTTGACCATTGTAGTGCTAGAAGAAGATCCTTGAAAAGCCCTAGGGAAAATAGGTTGACCTTCATCCATCTCTTTCACATAGTCGAAACATGGTTCCAAAACTAATCCTTGGCTCTGATACCATTTGTACAACTCGACTCTCACATCTATATTCATAATCTCAATAGTATCAAAATAGTGCCAAATAAGATTGAAGTTAGGTACTATGTTATTCAGTTACGCTCTGAGGTAGAAAACGAAACGGAGTTGTTCTACTATGTTGAAACAACCATGGAGCTACATCGGTTGACATGTACGGCTTGGGGACCTCTAAAAACCACGAGGTCGCATGACTTTTTAGCCCACGTGGTGGTAAGTTGGCATGAATAGGGTCAAACTCCGAATAGCAGTAAGTAGCAGCAGAAGTCATATTGGGCCAATTAGATATTATTAGGATTAGAAATATAGATGTGAGAGTCGAGTTGTAAAAATGGCATCAGAGCCAAGGATTAGTTTTGGTTATTCTGTTTAGGTTTACATACTCCCAAAAAAGTTACAACCCAAAACCGGTCATATCCCAAAAGCATTTGTATATCGCAAATGTACCAAAGACCTCAATTGGTCAGTCAGAAGTAACTTAACAGACCTTCGTACGACACAGTGTTAAAAAACTGGACAAACCCATGTTTGTCCAATAATAGACTATCTACATGGATGGCATGATAAAAATAATCTAATATTAAATAATACAATGAATTCAGTCGGTGATATCCACCACAATTTCTTTATGAAAAGTTGTTGTGAAAGATACACTGCCGAATACGTAGTTTTCCTTTGCTTAGGAATAGAAAGCGACGTAAATAAACAAGTAAAACTTCTCAATAAATGAATAAACACCCATCTGGAGGTATTAAAAGGAGGATATACTCCACCTACATTAAAAATCCTTTCAGATCTACAAATTTTTGTAGATCACGAAATTGAAAGCTCTAGGATATTAGAACCTATCCGAGAGATGAAATCTAAATTGGTTAATACAAAACCAAGTAGAATAGAATTACAAGAGGTTATTTTTAAAATAGCCAAAGTAAAAAATCAACAAAGTGTAGACAAAGATCGTCTTATAAGAGACATTTGCGCTCTAACACAAAAAGATGAATTAAAAGAACATGTTATCCAACATACCTCTCCATTCATTACTTTATACCAACTGGAACGTCTTCTTCAAATTTTGTTCCAAAAATTAGAAGAAACAACGTCTCAACTAAAATTCTTAAATTTTCTGAACCAATAGGCATAGAATGTACTTCTCACCAGAATAGTGTTCATGTACATCATGAAACACAAGAAGAATATTAAGAACATCCTAACCTTATGCAGGATGGACAAAAGTGGACGATCAATATCCCTAGGATAACTAAAGTCTATAACAAAGACAGGATTGAGTTACAGAAAAAATCCTTCGCCTTTCAGAAAGAACTATCTGTAGAAATACAGGATACCGATTCAGGTACCTTCTGCTACAGATTATTAAGTGAATCCAACTTAGCCAAACTAAAAGGATTCAGATATGTCCATTATGGACTAGTTCGTATAGGATTAGATCCTTTAATATGAATCAACTAAAATTTACCCTTCATAGCACCTATCGTAGATAACTTTGTGAATTTGTTTTTGAAAAGGCCCTACTCAGAGGAGTTAGAGCAAATTTAGGTTTAGGCCTAGTTTCTTTTACAACCTGGTCCAACCTACAAATAGATTTAGACGACAAGCATATCCAGGACACCTTGTCCTTAAAAATCTACACAGATAATTGGTCGAAAAATGGTATTCAACTAGGAAGAAGAGTGATGCGCATACTGGTATACATAGTAGCTAGAGGAATCAATACTGGAAAGGTACCAGTAAAGGATTCAAAGAAAATAACGAAATTATCCAAAAATATTGGATAGGCTGAAAACCTTACCATAGAAGAACTCGATCCCAAAAAGTTAACATGGCTAACTGAATGGGTAGTCCAACCCCTAGACCCGGACACTTTCCTCTCTCCAGAAAAACCAATAAGGAGATAGAAGAAAAACTAGTGATTACTAACACTAGATCCAACTTTTCTCTCAAACAGGATAGGCCTTCTACCTCTTCCAATAGAGCCTCAACCAATTCCCGTTTCGAAGGAATAGGAAACCCAAGGCCCAATGCCTATATTCCACTTCACATCGATGATGGCACATAGCCCATATAACGCCTTAGGATCAGTACAAGGAAACAATGACTTACAAAGAATAGTCACTTATTCCAACCAAGTTTTAGAGTCTTACAAAAACCCTGACAAAGCAAGAAAATACTATAGAAGATATACAGTATAAAGTAATTTTCCTCTATGATGAACATAGACACAGATAAATTACAAAATGTCAAACTATTCTAGAAAATATTCTAGAAAAATGATCATAAAAATAGTCCTGTTTTCTTTAAAGAATTAACATAACCAAAACAAAGTTTAGAAAAATCTAAACAAAAATAAAATGCAAGACATTCTAATAGAAATCTAGGCAGTAAAATAACATTTAGGTTCTTCATCTATCCAAACAAGGTATAAAAATCTTTTTACCCCTTGGACACCAAAATGTTCTATAGGTGGAAACTATTAGATCATTTAGATATTTGTAGAGCTGAACTAACTCTCGCTCTACAACAAAGAGATAATCTTCAACCAGAAGATGATAGTATCCCATCTCAAGTAATGTATCATTAGTAGTGGATGAGACTAAATGATCAAGCTTACACAATGAAATGCAAGATCAGAAAGATTAAAAGAAAGCTAAATGCCATAACTTTATAAAATGAATGAGTTTTTCTATTTGACTGATATGGAAACTCCATTACTTTTAGGCCTTCCTGACATTATCGGATGGCTTAAAAGACTAGTGTATATTTCTCCTTGCAATGCACCTAGAAGAAAAGATCCAGAACAATAAGCCTTTAGGATAGCTTCCAAAGCATCATCTTCCACAGATGATAAAGTTTACGCATAATATAATACTTTTGGTAGACAACCGATCTATTATGTTCAAGAGAAAAAAAAATCATCTAGTAAACAAAAAGAGCAACAAGACAGTGAACCAGAAACATGGGACTCAGACAACATTGCTATAAAAAATACCAAGACAAATATTACTTTGCTAAAGACAAAAAGGTAGATGATCTTGGTAGAAGATTTCGGATGCTTCGTGGCACCAACCACCATGAAGCAGAAACTTGAGATACCTTTACAGGAGACAATTTCCGAAATAGAACAGAGGATAACTCCCAAGAAAGAGAAAGTTACTCCCATTCCAAAATATCATTGGGAGTACAAAGATATTCGAGAAAATATACCAATGTCGATCCGGCAAATGCTACTAAGGGACACCAGTCCATAGATAGTATAAACCCATTTGGATTTTATCTCAACTTGGATTGCCCCAAAGATGGAGAAAAAGTCCTAGAAGATTGGGAAAGAAGTATAAGCAATGCTGATAATATGCACGAATCTTGGGATAAAGACTCTGCAGTTAACTTCTTTACCCATGCCTTACAGGGTAATGTAGTTCATTGGTGGGACAACCTTCCTGAAGACCAAAAAACAGTTACATCTACATCTATAGCCTCAATTCTAAAAGGATTAGTAGCTAAGATATCAAAAGAATTTTTAGGAATACATCCTACCCTAGAAGCTCACAATGAGAGTACTAAAGAAAACGTTTAGAAACTCTTCAAAACCTAAACAAGTTAAAAATTTGTAACATTTATTTTTATGAGAAGTATTATTGTGAATTTGAAAGTTACTTCTATAAATTACAAAATGATGATCAGAACCTTATCTGGCCATCATTTATTCAAAATTACTAGAACCTTTTGCAACTATTGTTGAAAAAGAATATATTACAAAATATTGGCAAAATAATCCAGAGTTTCCAGCTCTAACCATGGATGTCTTCCTACAAATGGATACTCTTGGAAGAAGACACAAGTTTGTACAAGACATGTTGGCAAACCTCTGTGAAGCGCAAAGACTACAAAAGAAAAGTAGTAAAGTATATAAACAAACATTATGTTGTTATAATCAAAACAAAAATGTAGGAGGTTATGGTTGCAAAAATCACAACTCAGCAAAGAAAATATTCCAAGAATTTTCATAAGAAAAAATTTAGGATACAAAAGAGTTCTCAAAACAAGTATACTCCTAGAAAGAGATACTTCTGAAAAAGAAATTTTTTTAGCTCCACCACATCCAATAAAGGGTCAAATGCATATTGTCCGAAGGGGAAACCCCCAATCAAGTGCAAATGCTGGATATGCCAGAAAAAAGGACACTTTGCTCGCGATTGTCCGAATGATAAGAAAAACGGTGATACAATACCTATACAGTATTAGCCGAAGAAAAAAGACTAGAAATCATTCATCATGATGAAATTTAGTCAGACGATGAAGTGTACGAACTTCATCTTGAAACAAAGTCTTCCACATCGGAAAACTACAAAAACATGTCAGACTCATCAGGAACATTCTCCTAATGAGTATCTGCATAAATGCAAAACATGTAGCCTCTGAAAATTCATATCATGGTCATGCTTAAGCTTTCGAGATATATCAAATTCCATATACACGCTCTTATAGACACTAGAAGTTCTTATTGTCTAACCAGACAAAATTTACTTCCAAACAATTTATGAAAAACACTTGAAGTACCACATCAAGTAACAGTTGGCTCAGGAGAAAACATTTCCCTTCTTGCACCAGCCAAAAATATTCATCTTGACATCAAAGGTGGAAAATTTATGATCCCAAAACTAATAAGTTTAGGACCAAATATAAACACCGGACCAGATTTAGTCCTAGGAAATGAATGGTTAATGTTCCACGCTCCTATAGAACAAACTCCAAACTACTACAAATTTTGTTGTCCAACTAGACGCGAAATGGATAATTCTACCGATAATTCCTCCTAAATATCTTAAACACACTAGTAAGCAAGTCTTTAGTCAACAAGTCGATGGTACATACAATCCCTATACCACCTATTTTGATGATGGCAAGTTCCAGTTTTACACTAATTGCTCTTTTTTTTCTAGCTCATATCCCTTACCTTTAACCTGGGTTCGTGATCTGAAACTTAAAGTAGATTTCATCTTAGGTCTCAATTTCATCCTCCACAATAATGGCTCTCTTACTATTTCCCGAGACTATCTTCAATTCCATAAGAATACTAGTACTATTCCTGTCCAGACTACCTACTCTCCTACCCTTATTTCGCCAACGGAGCGTGGTGGCCCCCAAGTAGATTGCTCCTGCACAATTCCAGGCTCCTGTAAGAAAACCGGTAGTTGTAATAAGAAACCCACAAACCAAGCTACCATTCTGGCCTTAGAACAACAATTAGAAAATAACCTAGTCAAATTAGATAATAAGCTTTTATGCTATGAAGACATAAATCTTGTTGATATACCAATTCAAACATCCCAAACTTTTGCAGAAGAAGTACAACATACAGGATTAGTTCCAGTAGAACCCTATATACAACCAATACCTAGTCCACAAGATTACCCAGATGAACTTATGGAGGAACATGAAGATTTTGAAGATTGGATAGAAAAAATGATAGACCTAGATTATTCCTTCCTAGACACAGAAAAACTCTATTTAGAGATAATTAACATACATCATAAAGACAAACATCATTTACAACAGATCATAGACAAATTAGATCAGTTAGAATATTTTGGAGAAAACCCCTTGAAATATTGGGAAAATAACCATATTCAGTGCAGACTAGAATTATTAAATCCCAATTATATTGTTAAAATAGCAAATATAGAAGCAACGAATCTAGATAAAGAAGATTTTAAATTACATATAAACGAACTCCTGAAATTAGGAATAATAAGAAAGTCAATTAGTCCTCATAGGTCTGCAACTTTTATAGTTAGAAAACATAGTGAACAAAAAAGCGGTAAATCTAGAATGGTAATTAACTATAAAAGACTAAATGATAATACAGTAACTGATAGTTATAACATCCCAGACAAAACCCAACTAATTAACAGGATCCAAGATAAAAAGATTTTTAGCAAGTTTGATTGTAAGTCCGGTTTCTGGCAGGTCAAAATGTACCCAGAAAGTATAGAATGGACGGCTTTCACATGCCCAGAGGGGCACTATGAATGGCTAGTAATGTCATTTGGACTGAAAAATGCAC
The DNA here is from genome assembly GCF_029961685.1 of Aristolochia californica. Classification (NCBI taxonomy): domain Eukaryota; kingdom Viridiplantae; phylum Streptophyta; class Magnoliopsida; order Piperales; family Aristolochiaceae; genus Aristolochia; species Aristolochia californica. The sequence continues at coordinate 49,806,583 of NW_027181770.1, forward strand.
CCTCTATATTTCAAAGAAAAATGGACAACATCTTTAAAAAGTATGACACTTTCGTCTTGGTTTATATAGATGATATCTTAGTTTTCAGTAAAACCATAGAAGAACACATAGGACACTTACAATTAGTTTTAGCTACTTTTATGCAAGAAGGAATTATTATTAGTAAAACAAAGATAGAACTTTTTAAAGAATATATTAAATTCTTAGGAGTAAACATAGGACAAGGGTAGATTGAATTACAGGATCATATTTCAAAGAAAATTTTAGAAATGCCAGATGATCTTTCAGATACAAAACAATTACAAAGATTTCTAGGGTTAGTAAATTATGCTAGACCCTTTTTAAAAGACATAGGTAAAATGATTGGACCATTGTATGGTAAGACTTCTCCTAATGGGCAAAAGTTTTTTAATCAAGAAGATAAAAATCTAGTTAAGAAAATTAAAGAGAAAGTTAAAACCTTATCTAAGTTACAGATGCCTTTAGATTCTGATTACATTATAATAGAAACAGATGGAAGTAATTTAGGATGGGGTGGGGTCCTCATTGCCAAACCTCACCAATATAGTGAAAAAGATGAAGAAAGAATTTGTAGCTTTGCTAGTGGCAAATTTAAAGAAAAAGGAAATATGAGTAGCATAGATGCAAAAATTTTAGCAGTAATATACTCCTTAGAAGCCTTCAGACTATTTATTATTAATAAACAAGAATTCACTTTAAGAACAGATTGTGAAGCCATAGTAAAATATTTCCAAAGAAGTAAAGAAAATAAAATAAGTCGAAGAAGATGGTTAAACCTAGTTGATATTATTACTGGTAATGGTTATAGGATAAATTTTGAACATATTAAGGATAAAAATAATAGTCTTGATGATACCTTTAGTAGACCTTTTTTTGATACAAAATTTATTTCTTGACAGATGGCTTTTCCAGACCCTTCTTCCAGACCGTCTTCAGATTTAATAACTATGGTCAAGAATTTCTAAGTTTTGGTAGTCAGAAATTAGTTGTTTTCCTAAGTCTAATATTACTTTCAAGACTTTGCCGAATATTTCAGTTGCTAAAGAAGAACAATGTCTTTTAGACAATTTATGGCTTGCATACCAGAAAACTCCAAAAGATCTAATATTACTTTCAAGACTTTGCCGAATATTTCAGTTGCTAAAGAAGAACAATGTCTTTTAGACAATTTATGGCTTGCATACCAGAGAACTCCAAAAGATCAAAAGTATTTCCTAGCTAGTCTCAATGGTGTCTCAGAATATTTTACTCAGAAAAAGAAAAGTTTCAATTTTTCTGTTGTTTTCCAAGGTTGTACTCCGGGAGTCTTTCATTCCTAGACAGAAGTCATTGAGAGTATTCAGAACTTCCAAAGACTTGTCTACAAAGGCTTTAACAATTTGCAAGAAGCCCTAGAAGTAGCCAAACTTACTATAGGAACCAATTATTATATTGCCCCTTCTTTAAGACACCTGAGAGAAGACCAAGCCTCTTATGGAATAGCCAAAGACACAAAAAGAATCATATTCTGTGATCATTGCGAGACCTTGACCAAGACAATCCAGAGACTCAATGAGAAAAGAAGACTGTTAGAAGAGAAAAATGATTTTAAAAAAGAATATATAAAGACTCTAGAAGAAGAAAATAGACTATGGAAAGCAAAGGCAACAAGTACGTTCTGTACCCAGACCCCTACTAGTGAAGGGTTTTCACTAGCTAGTTCGGCTCAAACAGCAGCCGGTAAAGACATCTCAAGTCCGTTGATGGCTGGGCATTTGCGAAAAATGCCACAAGAACAGAAAAAAGAAAAAGACAAGAAGATCGAGAATCCTTCAGAAAAAAGATGAGATTAAAAAGATGATGGATGATTATTTTCGAGAATATCTTAAAGAACAAGGATACGAGAAAAAAGACTCTGATACATCTAGCAAGACCGGGTCCACAAAAACTGGTACCCAAACTCTACAGTGTTATTCTCAAGACGAAGACGAAGATTATGATTACGACTCTGAAGCCATCCAGAATCTTACCACACTTGATGGCAAATAAAGAGACTTGATAGAAAAGAGACTGCTTAGAAAAGACCATAAAGAAAGAATCCATAGACTTCATAGAAAAGAGACTGCTTAGAAAAGATAAAAAAAAAAAAAAAAAAAAAAGCTGGCAGCACCTTGTTTAGCTTTCAAGACTTGTACAATATCAAAGCTGTTTTTATCAGCACAGGATTTTACAGCCCGCGGTTTTTAAGATCAAAGTAGCCCAAGTTGTTAGGAGCACATGGTTTCCATACAGTCTTGGTTTCATTAAGACCGTGGTTTTCAAGATAAAGAAGACAACAGATAAAGACTGCCGGATAGTTTTCAAAGACGACAGCAGAATACGTGTGGACAGTAGATAGAGACAACAGTATACGTGTTCCATTTGTACTTTTGCACTTTTTACTATTTCCTTTTGTAAAGTTTTACTGTTTACTTTTGTAAAGTGTACTTTTTTTCTTTTGGTAAAAGTTTGTAACCGAACACCTGGATAGAACAAAAGAGCAATCACTGTCGATGGGGCCCAATGCGCACTCGAGTGATTCCTTTTCCTATCATGTGTTGGCAAGGTTTGGCTATAAATAGCCATATGTAATACTTCAAGGATATGAATGAGAGAATCCTTTTGCCTACTCCTTGCATCCATGTCTCTTCCTTCCGTCGTCCCAAAATCCTTCTGAGCCGTTCCGCCATACTATTTCTTCAGTAAGTTTGTGTTTCTCCTTCCTTTAATTTTTCCAGTTCAGGGTCTTCCCTAAGGGAACTCCTCAGCTCTTTTTGGTTAGATCTATAAAGATTTCCTCTAACTTTGGATTCATCCCAACCATGCGGTAAAAGCATTGTGTAACCCTCTGAGGTTTCACGGGCCTATGTTCCGATGTTCGCCCGCTATTGTCCACAGAGGCCAATGGGCTATTTGGTTGTCGGATTATGAAAGGAGCCCGTGGCCAAAGTTTTTCGCTAGGGAAGCACACACCTCTTCATGTCTTGGGTGTTCGAGATCTGTTGGAAATCTGATAAAGATCTACCCACTAAGAAGTTAGGAGTTACCTTTTGGAAGTTTTACATCTACTTCAGTACCGATTTTTTCTGTCGTCTATTTTCTTGTTTACTTGTTTCAATTCTCTCTTGTTCAGTATTGTCTGTATATGCTCCTTCTTCTTATCACTTTCGGTGTTGTTTTTCTTGCTCTGATTCTCACTGCTTTTATTGTTTGTTAGTTTATTGTGTTAGTTTGTTTTAGTACAAATCTTGGGTATATTAGGCTGGAATACTACTGGGTGAGGGTTATTCCCTGACAGCCGCCTCTGCCTCTGAGGAGCCTTTTCTTCCAAAGAGCCAAGCATCGCTCCCGGAAGATACAACGCCGCCGTACCCTGGATGTTTATTTGGTTAGTTAATAAGATCTTACGACTGCTTTTCAGATTTTTGTTAAGAATATTGCCTTATTATTATCTGTATTTAGCCTTGTTTTATAATACTTTGAGAGATTATTGTGCTATATCATAGGTTCGTTTCATTATATATTGTTGTTAAGTATTATAGGACTAGAACTATTTGGATATTTTGTATTTTTTCCAGAACATATAGATAATTTGCTTGCTTCTGATATATATCTTTTCTTGAATATATTATTTAGATATTTCGGTATATGATTTTCCTTTTTATAGCTTTGACTATAATATCTTGTAATCTAGTAATATTTAGTCTAATCTATTTTACCTTATCCATAAACTCATATAGACATATCGTTATACCTAGAATACCTAGACAACAAATAATTAGAAGACCTGTTCAGTCGTCTTATCTGCTTTTTACTGGCAATAGAGATGCCCTCCATCAAGTCTTCAAAAAACACAGCGACCGTGGTGATGAGGTTCCCCCCTAGAATCTCTCCTCCTCGCAAAATCTTGCGATATAGAAGTTTAATAGCTTCTGGATACCACTTGTTCTGAGAAACCCTTAGAATGGTGGAATAAACAAAAACCATATGCAGATCTTAAACTTCTTGACCCTAAAAAAGAGATTTAAGAAAAAATCTATGGTTTACACCCATTTAATGTTGAAGAATTTACAACTCAGATAAATGATTTGCTCAACTTAGGATTAATCTGAGCAAGTTATTCTCCACATACATCTCCTGCTTTCCTAGGCCGAAATTATGCAGAGATAAAACGTGGAAAAGCTAGAATGGTCATTAACTATAAAAAGGTTAGTGAACCCACAAAAATGGATGGTTATTATCTTCCAAACAAAGAAAGGTTAATAGCTGCAATACGAGGAAAACAAATGGTTTTCCAAGTTTGATTGCAAGTCAAGGTTTTGGCAAATTCATTTAATCGAAAGAGTTATTCCCCTTACTGCATTTAGTTGTCCTTTCGGACATTATGAGTGGCTTGATATGCCCTTCGAGTTAAAACAAGCACCAAATATCTTTCAAAGAAGACTGGACGATATTCTCAAACCATTCTTTAAATTCTATTTAGTTTATGTCAACGATATCTTAGTTTTTTCTAAAAACAAAGACCAACATAAAAAACAACTACTTAAGGTATTAAATGCCTTTAAAAAAATGTTTGGATAGCACTCAGCAAAAAGAAATCTGTACTGTTTTAAACTAAGATAGATTTCTTAGGTTTAAACATATCTAAAGGAGAAATAATTCTTCAAAATTATATTCTGGAAAAATTAGTAGCTTTCCTGAATGAAATAGAAGATGTGAAACAACTTCAACAGTTTTTAGGGTGTCTAACTTATGCAAACAATTTATTAAGAATTTAGCCGAAATTAGAAAACCCTTCCAATAGAAGTTAAAGAAAGATGTCAGATGGGAATGGACTCCTGATGATAGTTCTAGAATAATCAGGATCAAACAGATGATAACCCATCTTCCAGCTTTAACTCTACCTGATCCAGATGCCAAACTAATTTTAGAAATCAACGCCTCATATCATACATGGGCAGCGGTACAAAAATGTAAAACCAATGATTCTGAAAGGATATGCAAATATACCTTAGGAACATTCACATCTACTCAAAAAATAATCATTCATATGAAAAATAAAATTTAGCAGTAAAAAATGGGACAAACAAATATTTGGAGACCAACTTTCCCAATGATTGCCAATCTTTCTTGCATTTTATCTTGTTAACATAGAATAAAGTCAATATTAATTTCTTTAGTAAAATATAATTTATAATAAAATTTAGGTCAAAATTATAACCCTCGCCTCTAAGACATCATCGTGTGCATCCCAAAGATGGGTCATCCTATATAAATCAACTTCATTAACACTTTCACTTTACAAATTTGATATACATGAGTTAATTTTGCTATAATAATATAAAATTAAACATAAGGACTTCTAGCCTAGTATTTCATATTGTTGTTTACTAACTTTTTATTTTATTTTTTGAAGGAAAATGTTTTACATTTTGGAATGACACAACTAGTATTGCATTATATAGTTCAAATTGCAAAGTGTGTGTTCAGTCCTATTAGACATAAACGCATAATACGTGAATGAGTTTGTGGATTCTAGTGTCCAATTTTAATTTTTTTTGTTGGGCAATGTGTGATCTTCCTTTTTTAAGAAGATTTTCTATTTTCTATTTCTTATATGATTTGAGACTCAATGCAGATAAGAACAATCCCCACAATCAAGCTACTAAAATTTATAATGATTCACAACCCAAACTCAAGTTATTACATTGTTAGGATCCTCACGAGCCATGGATCTTGTCACCCTCCTCTCTTCTCTTCCTTCCATTGCCTTGCTTGACGTTGAGGTTGATTGATGGAGTGATGAAGAAAGAATTTCGGAAAGGGGAATTGAGGAAAACGGGGGAGAGCTTGAAGGAGCTCTCGACCTGTTAACTAATTTACTCTAGGCTAAATTATAACTCAATTGCTATCTTTCAATAACCTAGTCGTCCCCTTAAATCGGGTTGAGGACGCCAAAAACAATTCAGACCCTTGGATCACTGGTTCAACCAAATAAATTCTAAACCAAACCAAACCAAAATCAATTACATGAAAATTGAAAACCACATTAATTAATTCCTACATCTGCTGGTAACTCGTGATGCTATTGAGTCCATAACATCACCCCCCTCCTAGAGAAAGAGCTTGTTCTCAAGCTCGACGGAAGGGTAGAGAAGTCGAAATGCTAATAAGGGCTCCCATGTAGTGTCACAGGGGTCTCCATCTGCCCACTGTACGAGAATTTCCCAATTGCCTTGAATGTGGCGTGCTTTCAATACCTGAGCTGGAGTAGAAAAGGACGCGACCTTCATGGAGTGGCGGTAGAGGGGTGTACAACAAGGGCGAGTCACCCTGGAATGACTTTAGTTGGGATACGTGAAATACATTATGTATCTTTGCCTCGGTTGTTAGCTGCAAACTGTAGGCCACGGGGCCAATTCGGTCCAACACCTGAAATGGACCATAATATTTTAGAGAAAGCTTATGGCGCTTGGAGGCTAGTGTTGGAGCTTTAATCACACGTAATCTCTTGGTGAATAATATACCTCACGGTGCTTCTTATCATAATAAAGCTTCATAGAGTGTTGGACCTCCTACAGATGAGTACGGACCTCAGTGAGCATAGCGTCTCTTTCAGCTAACACTTGGTCCAAAGTGATGACTTTGGATGCCCCTGGTTCATAGGATAACAAACGAGGTGGATCTCTACCATAAACTACCCTGAAAGGAGTAGATCTCAGTGCGGTGTGGTAAGAGGTGTTATAGCAAAATTTTGCCCAAGAAAGTCACTTAACCCACCATTTAGGTGAGTCCCCCACAAAACAACGAAGATACATTTCAATAGTGAGATTGATGACCTCGGTTTGTCCATTAATCTGTGGATGATATGCAGAAGAGAATGCCAATTGGGTGCCCTGTAACTTGAATAATTCCTTCCAAACAGTACTGGTAAAAATGGCATCCCTGTCACTAATAATGGATGCTGAAATCCCTTGTAATCGGACAATGTGATCCATAAATAACTGAGCTACATGAGCAGTAGTATATGGATGCGCCAAAGCAATGAAGTGACCATATTTTGAAAAATGTTCAACCACAACTAATATCACTGATTTACCTGATGAAGTAGGAAGGCCATCAATGAAGTCCATTGAAATGTCGGACCAGATTTGCGACGGTAGCTCCAGCGGTTGTAGTAGGCCGGCAAGACTTAAAGATTCGGCCTTGTTTCATTCACAAATCTGACAAGCAACTACAGAATCACCAATGATGCTCTTCATGCCCCTCCAATAAAATTCCCGACTGATTCAAAAATATGTTTTCTGTCGACCCTCATGTGTGCTATCATGGATAGAAGACAGAATGGTATGAAGAAGTGGGGACATGTGATGCATAAAAATCTTGTTTTTTGTATAGGATAAGACGATCCTAAATCGTCCAATGATGAGCTGTTGTCCCTTGTTGAATATCCTGATATAATGAAATAAGTCCTGGATATTGATGTGTCTCCTCTCGAATAGAATCCAACAAAAGTGAACGTGGATTGCTGATAGCATAAATGTGTGGTTCTGGAATGTCCCGACGAGACAAAGCATCAGCCCCCAAATTCAAACTGCCTGGCTTATATTGAACTGTAAAATTGAAACCCATGAGTTTAGTCAACCAATGTTGCTGTGGTGATGTGGTGAGGTGTTGTTCAAGAAGATACTTGAGGCTGCAATGATCTGTACAAATGAGAAATGGTCATCCCCAGAGATAAGGCCACCAATGTTGGACAGCCTTGGCTAACCCAATTAGTTCCCTCTCATATGCAGCTAACTTGTGGTAGTGTTGTCCCAACTGGCGGCTGGAATAAGCGATGGGGTGTCCCAATTGTTGTAACACTGCACCAATACCTCCACCAGATGCATCACATTCCACCACAAAGTCTTCATCAAAATCTGATAGCTGTAGTACAGACGCTGAGGCTAAGGCCTCCTTTAATAGCTGAAAGGCCTGCTCTACTGAGGAAGACCAGTTGAATGCATGTTTCTTGAGAAGGTTGTTGAGTGGTACTGCTATCTGGCCATAAGAGCAAATAAATTTTCTGTAATATCCCGCTAGGCCCAAAAATCCCCTTAATGCGGTAAGGGAGGTGGGAGGAGGCCAATCTGTGACTGCTTGGATTTTACTCTGGTCAACCTTCACGTCCACAGCTGATATAACGTGGCCCAAATATGCCACTTCTAAGGTGCCCATAGAACATTTGGATTTATTCAAAACCAAATTTTGGGAGCGTAGAATGGTAAATACCTCATTCATGAGGGACTGAAAGGTGGAGGGAGCATTGGAGAGACCGAAGGGCATGACGAGGAACTCGAAATGACCGTGGTGCATGCGGAACACTGTTTTCTCCACATCTGCAGGGTGAACTCGAATTTGATGATAGCCCGATTTCAAATGTAACTTGGTAAAAATCGTAGCACCATGTAATTCATCCAGCAACTCGTCCACCACTGGAATGGGGAACTTGTCTTTAATTGTCTGCAAATTGAGTTGCCTATAGTCGACACAAAACCTCCTAGATTTATCCTTTTTGTGCACCAGTAAAATAGGTGATGAGAAGAGAGACCTACTATGCTGGATAACTCCCTGAGCGAGCATATTCAAGCACTATCTTTCGATTTCATCTTTCTGTATATGTGGGTAACGATAAGGGCACACCACCACTGGATCGGTGCCCAACTTCAAACGAATGCGGTGATCATAGTGACGCACTGGTGGTAGACCAGTAGGGTCATTAAACAAATCCTCAAATGCTGTAAGTAATGGAGCTAACTTTCAATCACCAGTGTTCTGAAGTTGTAAAGTGTGAAGTGTGTTAGGCACCTGTGCCATAATACCATGTAATGTAATTTGGCCATGTTGTGCTGTAAATGTCATAGTCCGAGCCTGAAAGTCCCTCAATATAGGGTCTAATAATTGAAGCCATTTTACCCCGAGCACCAAATCAAATCCTGCCAAAGGAATAACCAGTAAGTCCGCCTTAAAGGAATGTTCCTCAATTGTAAAAGTGGTGTTTGCACATACTCCCACACTGGAAATTTTAGCCCCATTGCCCACTGAAATCGAGAGACCCTTTTGCTGTTGAATTTCTAATCCCAATTGGTTCGCTGCGGGCTCACTGATAAAATTATGTGTGCTTCCAGAATCAACTAAATCAAGTAATAGGAGATGGTGTAACTTGGCCTTTACCTGCATGGTATTAGAACTACGCAGGCCATGCATGGCATGGATGGAGAGCTCTGGGTCTTGCTGTTCCTCTTCAACCAAATCAGTTTCAGGAAGCTCTTCTGGACCTTCTTTCCAAACTTCAATATTGAATAAACATTTACACGTATGTCCTAGAAGAAATTGTTCATCACAATTAAAACAGAGGCCCTTGGCCTTTCTTGCTTCCATTTCTTGTCTAGTTAAGAATTTACGTGGAAGATTGCGGGGGGGGGGGGGGGGGGGGACACTTGTAGAATGGTTTGCACGGTTAGGGGCAGAGGAACCCAAACGTGGTCCAGGTGCAGTACCCGGTAGTCTGTTGGTCCAAAATGGTTTTCGGCCTAATGATTCCCTCAGAACTCTTTGTTTCTATTCCACAACCCTTGCATAATTCATGGTTGAGTCCAAATCTGTCGGACCAAGTAATTATACTTCCAAACGAACTGCCTCAGTCAAGCCCGCATTAAAAATCTGAACATGTAGGTGAGGAGGAAAAAATTCACTTGCTCGGGCCAACCTTTCTTGAAATATTTTCTAGTAAAATTCTAAGGTGCCAGTCTGTTTATAGTTGATCAATCCCCCCACTGGGTTGCTACTAGCTGGAGGTCCAAACCTTATCTGGCAAGCATGTTTAAAATGTAGCCAATCCTGAGTGGAATGGACACTTCGGTAGTGATGGAACCACATGAGCGCTTCATCGAGCAGGTGGTAGGCGGCCACTGTGACCTTGTCCACATCCACCGTTTGTTGATGATAGAAAAATTGCTCACATTTCATGAACCAAAGTAAAGGATATTTTGATCCATCATATGTAGGAAAGTTGAGTTTAAAGTACATTGGAACCGTAGTTGGTCCTTGTGCATGAGCAGCCATGGGAACAGGTTGTTGGTGCAGTGGTGGGGGTGGTGGTGGCGTAAAGTGTGGGTGATGTGCTGCCGGTGGTTGAAAGTTGGTTGCTGGTGGTGGCGCTGGCAATTGAAGTGCAGCAAGCTAGCGGATGACAGTTTGGAAAGATGATTCCAGCATGTGCAATGTATTATGGATGTTCGTAATTTCAGCACCTTGAAGAGTGGACCTTTGTTGAAGATCTGAAAGCACTTGACATATGTCCTCTAGAGAAGAGGAGTTGCCGAGGGTGGACATGTCTGATACCACGTTGTTAGGATCCTCACGAGCCATGGATCTTGTCACCCTCCTCTCTTCTCTTCCTTCCATTGCCTTGCTTGATGTTGAGGTAGATTGATGGAGTGATGAAGAAAGAATTTCGGAAAGGGGAATTGGGGAAAATGGGGGAGAGCTTGAAGGAGCTCTCGACCTATTAACTAATTTACTCTAGGCTAAATTATAACTTAATTGCTATCTTTCAATAACCTAGTCGTCCCCTTAAATAGGGTTGAGGACGCCAAAAACAATTCAGACCCTTGGGTCACTGGTTCAGCCAAATAAATTCTAAACCAAACCAAAATCAATTACATGAAAATTGAAAACCACATTAATTAATTCCTACGTCTGCTGGTAACTCGTGATGCTATTGAGTCCATAACATACATCCACTCCCAAAATATCCACTTTAGAGTTTAATCTAATAAAATCAAAGCCAAATGACACTTACAATTCAAAGGCCACAAAGGCATTTAAAGCATTGCCATCAAACAGACATTTACAACAACATAGTAGGTTACACAAACCTAGACCCACTAAGAGATTTTATAACAACAAACTAACCTACATGAGCTTAGAGCCATAAAAGGATTTTTAGTAGCTAACTATTATACACAAGCTTAACCAACATACGGATTTCAGCTACTTAATCCACAACCACAAGGCTTTCTGGAGGAAGTGAATTGAGGGTTTGATCTTACTAACACAAGGCTTGACCTAGTACATGTAGGGGATGCGTGCTTAGACTTAACTCTAATACAATGTCATAAAGGTTACACCCAATTCTATATGCCCAATCTTTGTGGGGAGTAGCTCAATTGGTCCTTAATGACGTAAATTTTAAAATTGAAATTTTTTTTAAAAAAAAAACTTAAGATTGGTTTTTCTGGTCAAGGGGGCAATCTCAAAGCAACTCAAGATAAATTTGATGTGAAATTAAAAGCACACAAGTACCTAGAAGTTTATAACTGATTTGAAACTAAAAAAGTTGCAGTTCAACAACACTTGACGGAGCATGATGAATAGTTCTTAAAGAATAAGCATATATGTACTTGGAATCTCAAAATTCAGCCCAAATAGCCTATACTCATGAAAATTTCAAATCTAACACTTTTGCTTGAATAAATAAGATGAATTTAAAGCATGAGAATAATGGTTCTAGCACGTAGTCCTAAGTAAATTTTAATTTTGAAAAAAAAGTTACAAATACACATAGCTCCTTGAGAGTAAGTTTTTTGAAAACTCAAATTCAAACTCCATAAATAATATTAAAGTAAAAGGGGATTGGGAGAGGTCATGGACACTTGGGCACTAAAGAAAGTTGTTGTTTGGAGTAAGAACAACTTAAATTGACAAGATCTCAATGTTAAAAAAGTGAACCTTTAAGCTTAGAAAAAAATGTTTTGTCCACTTATAAAAACTCAATGAAAGTGATTTAAAATTATGATAAAATACTTTAAAAAAATTACTTGAGCTCTTGGACACATAGATAGGCCACTTACAGATTTTGAAGACCTACCTCTTGCAGCATTCTAGATAGCAACATTCAAATTTAGGGTGACATTTCAATGCATTTTCTTCTTTTACTTGCCAAGGTATTTAAATGTTCATGCATTCAAAATGTCATTGTTAATTCTGCATGTTGGCAATTATGCCTGGAATGTTGATGGGCTTTCAAATATTGGATTTTTCCCTTAGCTCCCCATTTATGCCATTCAAATGTTGGTCATGACTTTTCTCATTTGAATGCATCTTGACATTCGAATGCTTGTCCTTCCTCTTGACTTGCTTTGCAATTTTCTTGCATCTAGGCATTTGAATGCATCTAGTGTTGTTCCAATATTCTTTGGGGATTTGAATTGTGGTTGGTATTCAGATGTTGGCTGGTATTCAAATGTTGAAACCTTCTTTTCTTTCTTTATGTGACCCTTTATCATTCTATTAGTTGTTTACCATAGGTTGACTCTCACATTGTTTTTTATGACAACAAAACTTAAAACTAACAACTTGAAAATCACAAGTATTTCAGACACTTCACCTTCAAGAGTAAAAATATCTCAAGGTCTACAACTTCTGTTGGAATATTTGTTTGTATCGACCGGGCCAGTCCTTGTATAAGATCCGTGGGGTTGCTTTCCTAAAAGGTTCGAGCCTTTTAGCGCAATGGTTTCTACATGGTATCAGAGCAAGGAGTTTAGGATCTCTTCATGGAGTTATTATGAAATTTATTCAAGAAGTTGTAAAAGGAGTTCAGTCATAAAGAGATAAGTTCATCATCTTCTTATTTACGTTTTTTTTTTATTTCCTTTTCTTATTTACATTCTCCTTTTTACTGTTTTTCTTTACTTCTTGAATTTTGAGTCACATCAAGTCAAGATAAATCTTTATATGTTGTAAAGATTTATTTCTATGACTAAATTGATGTTATAATCTTGACTCCTTGTAAACCAATTATGAGAGTGATCAAGATCATTTGCTGTTTGCATCTTATTAAGATTGATGGGTGAAATTCAATTACCTTTATGTAATTTGGATCCATCTCATTTGAGGTAGAATTCCAGCACATGTTGCTGTATCTTTGCCTACTTTAGGTTGCTCATGGGTTTGTGTTATGTTGTTGGATGCCCATTATATGTTTGATGAAATGCCAACAACCATTTACCCTTTGTAGTTCCGTTTTTTTTAACTTCAACAATTGAATTTTTTCTTACGTTGAAGTCTTCCATGAGCTAAAGATAAATCTCTTCCAAGTGTCTTGGTTTGTCATTAAATCTTCTCTAAATTTTTGTCTATTGCTCGTTTGTGTTGGAGTTTGGATTAAAGTCTAATCAGTTGCATCTACTTTCTTCTCTTTGTTCTTATGAATACAAGAGAAGTTGAGTGATGGCTGGATGTTATTATCACTTTCTAAAGGCACAAATTTGTTGATAATTTGGTGCTTGCCCTTGTGAAAGAAATTGGTTCTTGTTCTCTTTTGTTGGGGATTGATTTGGTCTACGAGTTCTTCAAATTACATAGAGTAATTGTTCTTTGAAGAAAGCTTTTTCCCTTGACCTTCATATTTTACTTGCCTCATCATGGAGATTGGATACAATAATAATAAGAGTGATATACTCCGTATTACAACAATTCCACTTAGAGGTCTCTCCAATTACATGAGCTGGTCACAATTGGTTCGAAGGGTTCTTATTACTCGTGACCTCTTGAGCCACGTTGTTAACTTTCCTCCTCCAATTGATGAAGAAGATGCGTCCTACCACAAGTGCGTTAAGGAGGATAACATGGTGATAAGTTGGCTCATTAATAGCATGGAAGAGCAGGTGGCCAACAATGTGGTCCACTTGGAAATCGCCAAGAACATATGGGACACTTGTGCCAAGCTTTACTCAAGCACTGCTTCATTACAAAAAATATATGATGTCTTACAAAACATGCTGCATACGAAATATGGAGATAATATTCATGAATTTTTGGCACAATTTCACTGTCTTTTTCAAGAATGGAAACTAGCTTAGACATATTCCACTGATATTGCCGTTCAAGAACGACAAAGAGAAGCTTTGGCAGCAGGCATTTGCTTATCGAATATTAAACCATACCTTGAGGTGGCCAAAACTCAACTTCTAAGTTCTTCTACTCTTCCATCCTTCGATGATATTAGTGCTACATTACTTAGGATACCGGATCCATCCCCTCCTTCTCCTATTGATGCTCCATCGGCGATGTTCTCTGGCAATCGGGGAACATCTTCCTCATCCCGAGGACGGGACAGAAATATGATAGGGGGTCGAACTATGAGAGGGGCTGAAAATAGAGGTGGTAGAATGGGTCAGAATTCTTTCCGTACTGAGACTCAACTTTGCACTTATTGTGGCCGTCAGAACCACCTTGTGGCATCATGCTAGAAACTTCATGGCAAGCCTGATTGGGCCACAACTAACCCAGTCTTAGTTAACGCTGAGAAAAATGAAGATAAGGCTGAATCATCATCCGAAAATGTGACTCTTACGGCTGAGGACTATGCTACATTTCAGAAAATGAAGTCCTTCATGAAATCATCTATTCCCTCATCATCTACTGCTGCCACTACTATTGCCTCAGGTATGCTTTCCTCCTCTTCTTCCTCTTCCTCTTGGATCATCGACTCCGGGGCCTCCGAACATCTATCAGGTAACAAACACTTGTTGCAGACCTCAAGGACAATTAAGTATTCCTCTTGGATCATCGACTCAAGACCTCAAGGACAATTGAAGAACATTTTTTGAAGAAGCACCCACAAGAAAGAAGACAATGAGAAGACAAGAGTTCAAGTGTGTTAGACAAATATCTATACTCAATCATTTTTGTAAGAGAGCATTTTAAACTCCTTTTCCTTAAGTACATTTGTGAAATCATATCTTTGGGTTATAAATTACATATAGACATGTTTAAAGACATTATAAACATCACTTAGAACATGCTAAAACACTTAGAGAAAAATTATCATGCTTTAAAAAATCTATACTTTTAAACTGGCATTGGAATGATCGATCATGCTATATATTTTTAGCTTGCATAGTTTTGAATGATCAATCAACCACTAGCATTGATCGATCATTCAAAACTATACAGGTGAAAAATATAAAACATGATTGATCAACCATAGTCAATTGATCGATCATGTAGGACATGGCCATTTCATGTGATAATGCATGATTGATCATCCCACCTGATTGATCAATCATCTCTACCCAGACAAGCTAATTGTTCATAGACTGATTGATCATCTCACCTGATTGATCATTCGGTTAGAATCTTGCCAATAAGGGACTTCAAGCATGATCGATCATAGGAAATTACACTGATCGATCATACTTCTATTACATAGCCAGAGGGAATCTTGATTGATCGATCAACCACTGTAAATGATCAATCAACTTAACATGTCTAGACCAATGGTAATATATTGATCGATCAGTCTATTGATCAATAAGTCATTGTCTTACAAAAAAAATAGTCGCTTTGACCAATCAAACAAAGTATTGATTCTTGTGAACGGGTAAGTACTATTAGTTTGAGTTGGGGAAATTATACATACCCCACCAAATAGTGAGTAAAGAAGTCAATGAGCATTAACTGGCATATCTTCAAGACACTATTCTTTATCTTTCAATTTTCCATCAAAAGTGTTTTAGAAAAAAAAAGAGTCGTACACTTTGAAATCCTTATTTTCTTTCAATCATCCTTGTATATATAATAGTCCAAATTCCATGATCATTTCACAACGTGCTGCAAAGGAGAAGGTCGCTTGAATCTCTCAAGGAGAAGCATCTCTCCAAGTAAGGGTATAACTTTTTGCCTTTTTTTTTATGTATTTTTGAAATGTTCGTTTAGAACCTGTTAATCTAGTGTTGATTTTCAGGACTCTGTGAATTTAGCTGATGGACAAAAAGGGAGAGAAACCCATTGGGAGAAAACTGGAGAAAGAAGGGTTATGGACTCGATGTCCTAACCCTCCCCCTAAAGCTCTATTTATAGATTTATGAAACTACTGTATTACAATAATACCCATGAACTTAGAGTTTAGTTTTTAGGGTTTTAACCCTAGAACTTTAATTTAATTACATCAATGCCATCTCTATGAGATGACCTTTATTTACCATCCTGCCATACTGAATGCAGACCTTCTCTTTGATCTATGGGCCTTGAGCCCCGTCTTCTAATATACTTGGATATATGGGTCTTCCTTGTTTCTTGTGGGCTTGGACCCTATCTTCCAACACTCCCCCTCAAGTTGGGGGTCATAGAACAGTACGAACTTCCTACTTGCTGCAAATGATGTATAAAATATTTTTTGTATAAAATGGCACATCTTCCAATATGTCTTCATCTTCCAGCACTCCCCCTTACGCTGGTGCTCTCGTTCATGAGGCCCAACTGGTATTATATCAGTGAGAGTAAATAATTCCTAGCTGCTAAGACATTGCTCCATACTCCAGTCTTAACTCATGCTGGATGTAGGGCACACTCCATCTTCTATAGGTAGTGTGTCTATCGGCATTGCTCTGAAGTATCCACCTCCACCACTGTGTCCCTCCATTGGACAACTACTCTCAAGTGGTAGACTAATATATGACATTAATAGGGTGAAGTAACATAAATGTAATAATAATTTCCTCCGTCAAGGACTCCCAATCGCACATATTTTTGATATTTTTGAAGGGGTATTAAGTTCCTCCATCATGGACTCCCAACCACAAATAATTTGGATATTTTTTATGAGGTATTAAGTTCCTCCGTCATGGACTCCCAACCACAAAATATTTTGATATTTTTTATGGGGTAAAAAGTTCCTTTGTCATGGACTCCCAACCACAAATATGTTTGATATTTTTGACGGGGACAAATAAAGAATGGTATGAGGCTACCTCTTCTTCAATAATATTGTCTCATCAAAAGAGACACAATAGCAGCAGTTGAAATGGGCTTGGGCCCATTTAACACGAACCAAAATAACCCATAAAATAATCCAATGCAAGTATCTGTACTAAATAATATTCTGAATAAGGAATACTCTATCAATTGTTCACAGTAATAATGCAATCAGAGAAAAAATTATCGAGTCGCATCAAAACATGTATAAACTTGGGCATGTATACCGAGACAGAAAATAAGTGGACTGAATCAGGTTGACTCGGACCCGAGTAGACCCAGACCAAGTTGGTCCAAGTTGACTCGATCTAGCTGGTGCAGAAGTAGTACCCTCAAGTCGGTGGGGAACTCAGTCTGGTCCGAGTTGGGTTGGAACGGACGGTGACTGAACCGACACTAATTATTTCATGTTTCCTAACTTAGGAAACATGAAATATTTGATCAGTGTGTCTTCTTCCCGACTTCTAAACAAAGCGTAAACAAAGAGTTCTTCGGGAGGAAACTTTCTAAATAACTACAATCCAATGAAAAGATCTTGAAGACAAAACAGAAACAAAAACTTTTTGAAATAAGAGACATCACAAGGAATCAAGAAAAATGTCGAAGGTAAGATTTTGACGACAACAACTTCTGAAAAATAGCAGTGCATAGCTGGTGCCCGGGAAGCTCGACAGTGCCAGTAGAGTGAATAATTCTCAAAGAGGCAGTGAAGGAGTCTTCGTCTTTGACTCAGAATCCTTTTGCATTGCCTGGTGCTTCTTTTCACGTTCATGGTGTCGGTGGAGATTTCATCCCAGATAAGAACTAATGACCCTCATTCAGGGGACTCTATCAATGAAGGTCCTCGCTCTCGCAAAAACCGGCAGCTATCTCATATGGACCCAGTGCAAGTGACGGAGTCCATGCTCTGGACAATGCCAGTAAGAACCACTGGAACTCCACGCTTTGGAGATGAGTGGTGGAGTCGAAGCCGGAGTCGGACTCCGACTTTGCTCGGAAACGAATGAGGCGGGTGTCGGGCCCTTGAATTGCAATAGTAACGGATACCATGTCGATTTTTAGGAGTCCATGAATTTAGCTCATGGAGAAAAAGGGAGAGAAACCCATTGGGATAAAACTAGAGGAAGAAGGGTTATGGACTTGATGTCCTAACCCTCCTCCTGAAACTCTATTTATAGATTAATAAAACTACTATACTACAATAATACCCCTGAACTTAGGGTTTAGGGTTTAGGGTTTTAACCCTAGAACTTAAACTTAATTACATAAATGTCATTTCTATGAGATGACCCTTTATTTACCATCCTGCCCTCATTGTGTGTGGGTTTTCTCTTTGATTTGTGGGCCTTGAGACCGTCTTCTAATACACTTGGATATGTGGGTCTTCCTTGGTTGTGTGGGTTTGGGCTCTATCTTCCAACATCTAGATAGAAAGTCCTAACTTGAGCTAGAATCTAGCAACAATCTCTTGGGGAGATTGGCATTGTACAAATCGTGTATTGAGTTACATGTAGCCAAAGAATACAAAAATCTATTTTGTATTTTTCCAGCTATTAGAGTGAATAGCGGAATTTTCCCAAGGGTTCTTGGGCGGTGACAACCACTAGGGGAACTTGGATAAGAAGAAATCTATTGGTCCTTATGTTTTGTGCATATTGTTCTTTACTTTGAATTGCTTTTATGCATGACGTTTAATCACACACGCAACTCATTTTCAATTTGAATATCTCAATTCACCCTCCTCTTGTGAAGCCACCTAGGCCAACAATCGGTATCAAAGTAGGCTAAGAACTTAATTGAACTCAAAATCTTCTTGATTTTGAAAAATAAAAATTGCATCTCAAGACAAATTGCTCCTTCCCGAAGGACAATTTGCTAATTGTCCACCTTTGTTCAATGGAACAAATTATGGACATTGGAAGGTACTAATGGATTTCTTCTTTCAATCTATGGATTGGGACATATGGCATGTAACTAAGAATGGTCCCTTTGAGCTGAAAAAGCTTGAAAATGGCCTTCCAGTTGCAAAAGAATTTAGAGAGTTGATTAGGGAAGACATGGAGCAGCTCAAAACAAACTCCAGGGCCATAAATTCTTGTTATATTCCTTAGGACTAAACGAGTTCAATAGTGTCCCCACATGTTAAAACCGCTAAAGAAATTTGGGAAAAATTTGAGGTCACACATGAAGGAACCAGTAGAGTTAAAGACTTGATAATTAGTTTATTGATAAGACAATATGACGAATTCAAAATGAAACCGGGTGAGTTAATTGCTGAAATGAACTCAATGTTCACTCATACAATAAATGAGTTGAATATCTAAGGAGAAGAGATTTCCTTGTATAGGCAAAATGATAAGCTTCTTGTTGGAAGATGGACTCAAGGCCACAATCTCAAGACTAGAAACCCACACGTCAAAGAAGTGGCATATGGGTAAATAATGACACTTTCCATAAAGATGGCATAAAGATGTACATACGTTTTCTTTTTATGTCTTTTGGTTTATCAAGTTGTAGCCCTAAGGGCATTGTAAAACTATAAATAAAGGCATTGGCTAAGAGGTAGAGCATTGAAGCCCTCTCATTTTTTTCCAAAAATCCGTCTAACCTCCTTCTTTCTTGGTGGACACCATCTCTTCTTCCCTTAATCCAAACTCTCTCCCTCTACGTCCTTCTTCTTCTCCTCTCCTTTTCTCTCTTCTTCTTCTTCTTCCTCGTTGATCTAAAGTTCTTCTCATGGGATCCTAAATTCTACATGGTATAAGAGCAAGGAGTTTAGGATCCCTTTTGATAAATTAGTTATGAAATATGTCCAAGAAGTTGTTGATAAAAGGAGATCGGCCATGAAGAGATAAGTTAATTCTGGCCCTTATTTACATACTCCTTCTTTACGTTTTTTTTCTCCTTCTTGAATTCTGAATCACAACAAGTCAAGATAATCTTCATATGAGACATTGTGAAGATTTATCTTTTATGACTAAGATGATGTCATAGTCTTGATCTTCTTGTAGATCAATTACAAGCTTGATCAAGATTAGTTACTACTAGTGTCTTATCAAGAGCGATGATTTGAGATTCAGTTACTTTTATGTAACTTGGAATCAATTTTCTTTGAGGTGGAATTCCAGCTCATGTTGCTGTAAATTCTCTCACTTGATATTGCTTATGGGATTGTATTATGTTATTGGATGACCGTTATATAGTTAAAATTAAAACACTTACTTATCTCTATTAATTTGCTACTCTTGAACTTCAACAATTGCCTATTTTTTTACATTAGAGTATTCCCATGAGTTGAAGAAAATTTTGTTTTCGAGTGCCTTGATTTGCCTCTAAGTTTTCTCTAAATAGTTTTCTCTCGGTTTGTGTTGGAGTGTGGATTAAGGCCAAAGAGTATGCATCTATCCTCTCTTCTTTGTTTTCATAAGAATATAAAAGGAATTGAGTGATGGCTGGATCTTGCCCTTGACAAAAGCACAAATTCTTTGATGATCTGGTGCTTGCTCTCGTGGTTTTTTTCTTTTCCCTCTATTCTTGAGGACTGATTTGGTCCACGGGTTCTTCAAATTACATTGAGTAATTGTTATTTGAAGAAGGCCCCTACAATTGACCTCAACATTTGCTTTGCCTCATCATGGAGAGTGAACATACAAGTAATAAGAGTGACACACTCCATATTACTACGATTCCACTAAGAGGTCTCTCCAATTACCTTAGCTGGTCACAGTCAGTATGGAGGTTACTCATTACTCATGACCTTCACTGTCATGTTATCAAATTTCCTCCTCCGATTCATGAAGAAGATGAAGCCTACCTCAAGTGGGTTAAAAATGATAACATGCTTATCAGTTGGCTCATCAATAGCATGGAAGAACAAGTAGCTAATGACGTGGTCCACTTGGAAACAGCCAAGGACTTTTGGGACACATGTGCTAAGCTCTACACGAGTACTACCTCATTACAAAGATTATATGATGTCTTACAAAGTATGGTAAATACTAAACATGCAGATAACATTCATGAGTTTTTGGCCCAATATTTGGGCCTTCACCGACAATGAAAAATAGCTCAGCCATACTCTACTGACATTGTAGTTCAAGAACGACAATGAGAGGTGTTGAATTTATGGAAAAGTGAAATACTTCATTGACATCAATAACTTGTTGTAAACAAATTACATGAACCTCTATTTATAATAGAGGAAGGTAGTAGAGTCCAATTACAATAAAACTACCCTTGTCCCAATTACACCAAAACTCTAACACTTAAAGATAAGTCCTAATATAATTAAATAACTCAATATAGATAAAAGACAAACATAACTCAAACTAAAACTCTTTTTTTATGTGACCATAAGATAAGATACTTTTGTGAGTCCTTCTTGATCTTCCAACTGATGTGATAAGGATGCCAGCTCATGGTAATCATTGTGGGTCCTACTTCTTATGGGCTTCGGCCCATCTTGTTGGCCTTCCTTGGTCGTGTGGGCTTGAGATTATCTTCCAACACTCCCCCTCAAGAGAGAACAACATGAACTCCCAACTTGCTGCAAACGATGTATAAAATATTACATCTTCCAATATGCCTTCATCTTCCAACATTCCCCCTCACGATGTTGCGTTCTTCCATGAGGCCCTGTTGGCATAATATAAGTGAGAGTAAAAATCACTCCTAGCCGGTAAGCCATTGGTTCATACTCCAGTCCTAATGCTAGATGTAGGGCACACTTTATCTTCAATCGGTAGCGTCTCTATCGGCATTGCTCTGATGTTTCCACCACCGTGTCCCTCCATAGGACAACGACTCTCAAGTGGTAGGAGTCATAAAAGCCATTACAGGGGGGAGGGGGGTACAGTTAATGGAGATGTAATAATAAGTTCCTTCGTCATGGTTTTCCAACCGTGATATTTTTTGATAGGGTATCCTCTGTCATGGTTTCCCAACTGTAATTTTTTTATGGGGTAAAATAAATGATGATATGAGGCCAGTTCTTCTTCAATAATAATGTCTCCAAAGAGACATAATAGCAGCAGTTGTATATAACACGACCATCTTCCAACACATTTAACACGAACCAAATAATAAACTTTATAAAAGAACCCATGAAATAATCCGATATAAAAATTTCTTCTTAGATGCACAAGCTTCATCTTTTGTCCTCCCCCTTTCTTGAATATTTTGGTCACATAAACTTTTTCACAACATATGAAATAAAATATATTTTTCTTGTATTTTTCTACTTCTCCCCCTCAAGCTGGGAGGAAAAGGCAGTGATCCTAGCTTGAACCAAATATCATATATGTAGCAATAGGCCCAAATAACAAAGATGTATAAATAAGCCCTCAAACCAGGGAGAAGTGAGATATTTTCCTAATATATCAACTCAAAAAGTGACACAAAACAATCGGCTTAAATTCGGATTTTTAATGTAACAGAATACCAGCATGACCTTTGACTCTTCCAATGCAAATATTTCTTTAAATATAGATCAGATTAACATGAAAAATTTTCATTATGAAAGTATAATTAAATACATATCATCCAAGTATAACTTCTCTTCATAAAATATAATTATCAGAAGATAAATAATTTGATAGATTTTGGTCTCTGTCATCTGGCCGAACTAAGTATTGTTTCTCCTTTTTTTACTGAATGACCATCAACTCTTCCAAGAACAATATCTCCGTATAAAAAAATCATACCAAGAATTGGTTGAATAGGTAATAAAATATACTTATGTATCTTTATTTTGATATATAATTCACCATAAAAGTCTCTTTCTTGATAGCATAAATACCTCGAAAGTTGAGGCTTTCTGCTGCCTCTCAAACCTCTATTTCAATATAACCTTTGCTTCTTCAAATATCAATTTCTCTTTGTAGATAACTCAGATAAAAATTGGTTGAATAGGTAAAAGAATAGACTTATATATATTTCGTTTGATATATATTTATCCATATAAAGTCTAGTTCTTGATAGCAAAAAATACCTCGGAATATTAAGATTGCTGCTGCTGCTTGAACCTTTTTGCAATCTGACCTTTGCCCATTCAAATATCGACATCTGTCTGTAGATAACTTTGATGGGAACAAATAATTTTTCTTTGGAAATTAGAATCAAATATGTTTCCATCAATATATAATTTTCAATATGAAAAACTACGTATAGAGGAAAAAACACAAATAAAACTACAAGTATTGGGACAGAAAAAAATAACTACTAACCTAGACTTAGGGTTTAGAGAAAAGGATCGCATTACCTCCGTGAGTTGACCATGTCCACTCACAGAACCTGCTCTGATACCATGTTGAATTGATGGAAAATTGAAATACTTCATTGACATCAATAACTTGTTGTAATCAGAGTACATAAACCTCTATTTATAATAGAGGAAGGTAGTAGAGTCCAATTACAATAAAACTTCCCTTGTCCCAATTACATCCAAACTCTAACACTTAAAGATATGTCCTAACATAAGTAAATAACTCAATATAGATAAAAGACAAATATAACTCAAACTAAAACTCTTCTTAGACGTGACAATAAGATAAGATACTTTTGTGAGTCTTTCTGGATCTTCCAACTGATGTTAAAAAGATGCCAGCTCATGGTAATCATTGTGGGTCCTACTTCTTATGGGCAGGGGCCCTTCTTGTTGGCCTTCCTTGGTCGTGTGTCCCATCTTATAATAATCCTAGATATGTGGGCCTTTCTTGGTGGTGTGGTCTAGAGCTTATCTTCCAACAAGAGGCATTGGCAACAACTATTTGCTTAAAAAATATTAAGCGTTACCTTGAGGTTGCTAAGAACCAACTTCATAGTTCCGCCGCTCTTCTATCCTTCGTTGACATCAATGCTATGTTGCAACAGATCCCTGATCTATCTCTCCTTCTCCTATTGATGCTCCATCTGCTATGTTCTTCGGCAATCGAGGTACATCATCATCATACCATGGACACGACAGAAATATGAGAGGGGGTCGTAATAGAGGTGGTCAAACGGGTCTGAATAATTTCCTCACTGAGCCTCGACTTTGGACTTACAGTGGTGGTCAGAACAACCTTGTGGAAACATGCTAAAAAGTTCATGGCAAGCTTGATTGAGCCACGACTAACCCAACTTCTGTTAATGTTGTGAAACAGAAGAAAAGGCTAACTACCTGGTGTGCTATCTCAGGCAACCAAAAATAAAACTATACTCCTAAAAATATATGTAGTAGTGCGAGTAAGGATCGATCCGACGAAGAGTGAGTAGTCTACTTTGATGCCCCTTGAACAAGGATGGGGTTTTTTGAGTATAACGAAAATATTTTTAAGAAAAACAACTTAGAAACAATTCAAATTAAAAGAATTGAAATCAATCAAAAGAACAAACCTTGGTCTAAGTCAACATCCACCATCGAAATTTCACAATTGAACATCGATGCAAGCATATATCAATTCGCACTTGAGTTTTTACCATTGAAGCTATCTTCCTATCTCTCCTTTCGTAGTTAATTAGAAAATAAATGATCCAATTAACCCTAACTACTAAACAACCCAAGAAAAGAGCTAACGGTTTAATCTAGCAGCAGCCTTAAGAATTAGAGAGATCGATGAAGCTCAAAAACACAAGCACAAGTGTCTACATTTAATTTAGTCTAGTGTTCTTCTCAAAGTCTAATAATTTCTGACACAACAAATCATTAAATCTCGATTGCTAAACAGGTTAGAGGGATCAAACAATTGCGGATTTGATATCTAACCTAGCAGTAGATTGTAATTAGTAATAAAATAGTAGGCCTCCTAGTGATTAAATGAGACAATCATGAAATAAAATTACAAAATAACATCAGATACTCAAAACATAAATTGATCGATGAAAACAAATCAGATCTCATAGTTGTATTGATTCTGATGGCTTCAGTTTCCTTTGACCAAGTCTGAAAGTTTAGCCACGCAAGGCCAAGAAGAAAGCTGAGGGAAAAACTAGAGAAAAGAGGGTGAAAATCTGGAGAAGAGACCAAGAGGGGGTGTCCTCCCGAACTCTCTTTCTGTCTCCTTTTATAATTAGGGTTTTTGACTTTTTCGTGCATCAGGTCTGGACAGTGCATGTGTCGCAACTTCAAGCCAGATTTAAACCTAGATTTATCCTGTATCTCTCAAAATTATAAACACTAAATTGTATAACTTTTTCTTGGCGTTCCATAGGATCTTGAATCATAGCAATCATAGCTCGGATGAGAGAGTTATTCCCATCTTACGAAGCAATGTCAAAATTGTCCGGAATCACCCAATTAAGTTTGGTTTGCACTTAATGTCTCCATTTGCATCCTAAATCAAAATATAAGAATAATGAGTATATTTAGGCCCCAAATAATTATAAAAGCCTAAGAATTAAGGGAGAAAAATATGATATTTTTCATTCTCATCAAATTCCCTCACACATCGTTTGCTCGTCCTCGGGCAAAACTCAAATTCACTTTCCCAAAAACACCAAGGTTGTAACACCATCAACAAAGAAAAACCAAGCTCTTCAAAATTCATAATATATCATGAACAAACATTCTTAAACAACTTACAATTACTTAGTAAGCATTTCATTCAAAGATGGAGTAAACTAAATAAGTAGACCCTCACAGAAATAAACACTCGACTCTCATGTGTTTGAAGGGTATGTGTTTCTCTCAAATTAATTCCAATGAAAATAATCTACCATGGGCTTGCATATCTTCTCATTCTCCACCACTCAGATCACATGCATAACACAAATCATAAGGACTTTTCAAGGGTTGTAACGGGGTTTAGGATCAAGGTGGGAAATATTTGGGAATGTAGCTCAAAAACCATTGAAACTAGAGGAGCAAAAATGAATCAAGTCAAGTTCAAATATATAGGACATGTAAAACCAATCACTCCACTCAACAACTTCTTCAATTTGTATCTATCTCGTCTCAATAGACCCCTTTCTTGGAATTTTAGGAGGAATTATGAACACAGATAGTTTGTAACTTTAAAAGTCTTTCCCTCCATCTCTTCCTTTCTTCTTTTCTTTTTCTTTTCTCTTTTTTTTTTACTCTAACTCATGAATTGAGGATGAAAGCATGTCCCATTTCTCCAGTCATAGCCATACGAAAAATCCAGACACCCCCACACTTATTTCTTGCACACCCACATGAATCATAATGATGAACAATGCTCCACTAGTTCTACGGCTTGGGTAAAGGTTTTTCTTTCAGGTTTAAAGCATGTGGGTTCACAAAGAAAAAAAATAAAGCTCAAAGGGTTCATTAAAAGGAAAAAAAAAATTTTACAGGGTAGACTATTTGGCTTATGTAGCTTATAACAAAAAGGGCCTTAATCAAGTTTGTTGGAAGATAAGATCAAGCCCAAACGACCAAGGAAGGCCCGCATATGTAAGATTATTATAAGATGGGCCATATGACCATGGAAGGCCCACAATATGGGCCCAAGCCCATAAGAAGTAGGACCCACAATGATTACCAAGAGCTGGCATCCTTATAACATCATTTGGAAGATCAAGAAGGACTCACAAAAATATCTTTATCTTAGGGTCACGACCAAGAAGAGTTTCAGTTGAAGTTATATTTGTCATTTATCAATATTGAGTTACCTAATTATCTTAGGACTTACCTTAAGTGTTAGAGTTTTGGTGTAATTGGGACAATGGTAGTTTTATTGTAATTGGATTCTACTACCTTTTTCTATTATAAATAGAGGTTCATGTACTCTGATTACAACAAGTTATTGATATCAATGAAGTATTTCTCTTTTACATAAATTCAATATGGTACATGCATACATGTGTCAATGTGACCTCAAAGAGAATCAAGGCAATTTCTAGAGAAAAAAAATCCATGGGAGAATATCTCTTATAAAAGAAAATAGTGAGATTGATATGGATGTGTCAGTCTAAAGGTTCAAAATCTCACCGAATTTTGTCTACCAAATTTAGTCACACCAAATTTAGTCAGAGAAAATAACTAGACTAATTCATTCTCAGTTGGAAGGTTACTTATTCTATCATGTTATGAATCTTTCAAGAGCCTAATTTAATCTTGCTCATGACATCCACAAGCAAAAATCGTTAAAAACCACAAAAACAAAGAATTTTTTTAAAAACAGAATTGAAACACAACCTAAATCCCCTCCCCCACACTTAGAACCTACATTGACCCCAATTTAAGGTGAAATGTAAAGAGAAGGCGAAAATAACCAAAATATAAAAATATAAAATAAAAAGAAAAAGGAACGAACTCCCCTTGGGTTTCCTCCCAAGCAGCACTTTTGTTTATTGTCATTGGCTCGATTTAATCCTTCCTTCTTCAAATAGTATAAATTGGATCCCTAAGGTCCAATGTTGCCACGTTCTCCACTTGGAAAGCTTCATAGAAAGATTTAAGTCTATGGCCATTCACCTGAACACCATGGAAGTTTCTCAACTTTGAATTTCAACTGCACCATGAGGAAAAACATTAGTAACAATGTTGGAAGATAAGATAAAGCCCAAACGACCAAGGAAGGCCCACATATGTAAGATTATTATAAGATGGGCCACATGACCAAGGAAGGCCCACAAGATGGGCCCAAGCCCATAAGAAGTAGGACCCATAATGATTACCAAGAGCTGACATCCTTATCACATCAGTTGGAAGATCAAGAAGGACTCACAAAAGTATCATTATCTTAGGGTCACGATCAAGAAGAGTTTTACTTTAAGTTATATTTGTCTTTTATCAATATTGAGTTACCTAATTGTGTTAGGACTTACCTTATGTGTTAGAGTTTTGGTGTAATTGGGACAAAGGTAGTTTTATTTTAATTGGACTCTACTACCTTCCTCTATTATAAATAGAAGTTCATGCACTCTGATTACAACAAGTTATTGATGTCAATGAAGTATTTCACTTTTTCATAAATTCAACATGGTATCAGAGCAAGTTGTGTGAGTTTACTTGGTCAACTCACGGAGGTAAAATGATCCTTTTCTCTCAACCCTAAACCCTAGGTCTAGGTTCGTAGTTATTTTTTTCAGTGCCTACACCCGTAGATTCCATTACATTGTTTACCTCCATAACTAGATTTTAATATTTAAAATTTTATATTGAAGGAAAGATATTTGAGTCTAATTTCCAAAGAAGAATGATTTGTTCCAATCGGAGTTAAATACAGAGAGTTATTTATATTTTAATGAGCAAAGGTCAGATAGCAAAAGGGTTCGAATAACAGCAGCAATCTTCAGATTCCGAGGTATTTTTTGCTATCAAGAACTACAATTTATATGAATAAATTTAAATCAAAAGAAATATCCGTAAGTCTATTCTTTTACCTATTCAACCAATTTTTTATCTGAGTTATATACAAGGAGAAATCGATATTTGAAGCAGCAAAGGTCAGATTGAAAAAGAGGTTCGAGCGGCAGCATAAGGCTTCAACTTCCGAGGTATTTTATCCTATCAAGAAAGATAATTTATATAGATAATTATATATAAAGAGAAAGCTATGTAAGTATATTTTCTGTCCTATTCAACTAATTCTCATTATGATTTTTTTATATGGAGATATTGATCTTGGAAGAGTCAATGGTAGTTCAGGAAATACAGGAGAAATAGAACTTAGTTTGGCCAAATGACAAAGACTGAAACCTATCAAATTCTTTATCTTCTGATAATTATATTTTATGAAGAGATATTATACTTGGATGAAATTTATTTAAGTCTAATTTCACAAGGAAATTTTTTTATGTCAATCTGATCTATATTGAAAGATATATTCGAATTGGAAGAATCAAAGGTCATGCTGGTATTCTGTTGTATTGAAAAATTCAAATTTATGCCAATTGTTTTGCGTTACTTTTTGAGTTGATCAGGAAAATATCTCACTTCTCCCTGGTTTGAGGACTTATTTATAAATCTCTGTTGTTTGGGTTTATTGCTACATCTATGATATTTAGTTCAAACTGGGATCATTGTCATTATCTCCCAACTTGAGGGGGAGAAGTAGAACAAGAACAAGAAAGAAGTATTTTATTCCTTATGTTGTGGATAAGTTTATGTGACCAAAATATTTAAGAAAGGGGGAGCACAAAAGATGAAGCGTGTGCATGAAATAAGAAATTTTTATATCGGATTATTTCATGAGTTCTTTGACAAAGATTACTATTTGGTTCGTGTTATATGTGTTGGAAGATGGTTGTGTTATATTCAGCTGCAACTATTATGTCTCTTTGGGGATATTAATATTGAATAAGAGGCGGCCTCATGTCATCATTTATTTTACCCCATCAAAAAGATGATAATTATTTGTGGTGGGGAGTCCACGACGGATGAACTTCATCCCTGTCAAAAAGATGAAAATTATTTGTAGTTGGAAGTCCATGACGGAGGAACTTCATCCCCATGAAAAAGATGAAAATTATTTGTGGTTGGGAGTCCATGACGGAGGAACTTCATCCCCGTCAAAAAGATGAAAATTATTTGTGGTTGAAAGTCCATGACGGAGGAATATCCACAACCCCAAACACCCCCCCCCCCCCCCCCCCCCCCTATAATGGCCCCCCTCTCGCCTTCCCCTATAATGGCTTTTATGTCTCCTACCATTTGAGAGTCGTTATCTTGTGGAGGGACACGGTGGTGGACACTTCAGAGCAATGCCGATAGACACACTACTGATAGCAGTGGAGTGGGCCTTACATCTAGCATTAAGATTGGAGTATGAAGCAATGGCTTACCGGCTAGGAGTGATTTTTATTCTCACTTATAATGCCGTAGGGCCTCATGGAAGGACACAACAACGTGAGAGGGAATGCTAGAAGATGAAGGCATATTGGAATATGTGCCATTTTATACAAAAATATTGTATACATCATTTGCAGTAAGCTGGGAGTTCATGTTGTTCTCTCACCCCCAACTTGAGGGGGAGTGTTAGAAGGTAAGATCAAGCCCAAACGACCAAGGAAGGCCCACATATGTAAGATTATTATAAGATGGGCCACATGACCAAGGCAGGCCCACAAGATGGGCCCAAGCCCATAAGATGTAGGAGCTTCAATGATTACCAAGAGCTGGCATCCATATCACATCAGTTGGAATATCAAGAATGACTCACAAAAGTATCTTTATCTTAGGGTCACGACCAAGAAGAGTTTTACTTTAAGTTATATTTGTCTTTTATCAATATTGAGTTACCTAATTATGTTAGGACTTACCTTAAGTGTTAGAGTTTGGGTGTAATTGGGACAAGGGTGGTTATATTGTAATTGGACTCTACTACCTTCCTATATTATAAATAGAGGTTCATGTACTCTGATTACAACAAGTTATTGATGTCAACGAAGTATTTTACTTTGCCATAAATTCAACAAACAACAAATGGTCCAATCCAACAAGAACGCAACTTACCCAGAAACCAATACTTCCTTTGCAGTTTTCTTTTCAATCTTCTTTGTGGTTGACGGGAAGAATTTTCTCCCTCTTCAAGTAAAATACGATGCATGCATGTACACGGGCTAATTCCTTTAATATCTGCATTTGTCCAACCAATAGTCGTCAAGTGCTCCTTGAGGACCTGCACAAGCTTTTCTTCTTGCGGTGCATTAAGTTTACTGGAGATGATCACTGGTAACGTTCATCCATCTCCAAGGAACACTTACTTGAGATGACTGAGGAGAGGCTTCACATATGGAGTGGGAGCCCACAAAATAGAGGGTAAAGGCCTCTCGTTAGAAGCTGGTAATGTAATATAAAGAACATTACCTGACAGCTGTAACTGTGGAATATCATTCAACGCTGCAATAGTTTCCTGCAAATTAGTACTCAAGGCTAACTCCCCTTTCTCTTTCTCAAGATGCTTGCTAATGGCAACATCCAATTCATCTTTTCCATTGAGTTCAAAAAATTTCTATGCGAAAGAATCAATCACATCAATAGAATAAACAGGATTATCATCACAAGGATATTTCATGGCATCATAAAAGTTAAACTTAACAATTCACCATCAAATTCCAAGGTAAGTGTGCCACTATAAACATCTATCTTAGTCTTGGGTGTCTTTAAGAATGGTCTTCCTATAAAAAAAAGGAGCAGTTTGGTCACCATTTTCCATATCATGCATATAGAAATTAGTAGGGAAAATCAAATAATTAACTTGCATAAGAACATCCTCAACTACACCCTTAGGATAGGCATTAGATATATCAACCAATTGAATCACAACAAGAGTTTTATTCAAAGGCCCAAGTTTCAAAGAAGCATATATAGAATATGGCATGACATTAATCGAGGCTCCTAAATCTATCATGGCCTTCTCAAATCTGATCTTACCTAACATACAAGGGATAGTAAATCTACCTGGATCTTTGCACTTCACACGGAGTTTTCTTTGAATAATTTCAGAAACATTCTCCCCTACTCTCACCTTCTCATATCCTTTAAGTTTCTATTTCCTCTTAATTGTACACAGTTCTTTCAGGAATTTAGCATAACGAGGCACTTGTTTAATAGCATCTAAAAGTGGAATTTTTATCTCACATCTACGAAAAGTCTCATATAAATCTTTATTTTGCTCATATTTTCTAGAATCTACCAAAGCCTGAGGAAAAGGAGGAACTGGTTTATAATTAGAAATAGGTGGAAACTTACACTTAGGTACGTCATCATCATTAGGAACGTTCATGTCTGCAATGACATTTTTCTCCTTTTCTTGTTCTGACGATGCAAGGGCTGCCATTACCAGCATCTCAACCTCTGTACCACCTCTCAAAATGATTGCACTTGTATTTTCTCTTGGATTTACTACCGTTTGAGAGGGTCCCCAAATTTCGCGCCTCTAGCCGATTACTTGCGGTTGCCATATGGCCCATCTAATTGTTCAAACTTTGAATACTAGCCCTTGCCTCTTGTTGAAATTGTTTCGTCTCGTATTGAAATTGCAAAGTATTAGTGGCAAGAGATTTAACAATATCTTCTAAAGACATACCATAATTGGGAGTTTGGCCTTGTTGTTGTCTAGGGGGATATGGCTGCTTATATTGCTGGTAACTTTGGTGATTTTGTGTCGTGGGCTGATTAACTTGTAGATTTCTATAGCGAAGGTTGGGATGATCTCTCCATCCCATGTTATACGTGTTCGAATATGGATTATACTTCCTTTGCGGTTGTCTAGGAAAACCACCCACCGCATTCACTTGCACAATGGGTTCCTCTTGAAGAATTGGGCACATATCGATTGGATACCCTACTACTGAACAAATCCACAAGCCTTTGTTGTTTGCATATTACCTACAGTCATTTGATGAACAAGAGAAGTTAAACTCGCAATTTTTTGTTCAAGGGAGGAAATATTTACCTCATTAACATTCATAGATGGAAGGCCAAGCCTTGTGCCAAATTGTTGAGAATTGGCCGCCATATTTGCAATCAAGTTTCTCATGGCCTCGGGAGTTTTATCCACCAAAGCTCCTGCACTTGCAGCATTAATCATGCTCCTATCAATGAGTAGAAGGCCCTCATAGAAATGCTAGATAAGAAGTTGCTCGCTAATCTAATGATGGGGTTAGCTTGTACATAATTTTTCCAAACATTCCCAGTATTCGTGTATGGACTCTCTGTTATGCTGCCTTACTCCACAAATTTCTTTTTGAATGTTGACCGCCCTTGAAGCTAGGAAATATTTCTCCAAAAATAATCCTTTTATCTCATCCCATGTGGTAATACTCCCGAAGGGTAGATAATAGAGCCAATCCTTAGCCGAATCCTTCAAAGAAAACAGAAAGGCTCATAATTTAATTTGCTCTTCAGTCACCCTTGTGTGTTTCAGACTCGTGCATACCACATAAAATTCCTTTAGATGCTTGTGAGGATCTTCACCTGCAAGACCATGAAAATTGGGCAAGAGATGTATTAGTCTAAATTTTAATTCAAATGTAGTAGTAGGATCTAAAGTAGGGAACGTTATGCATAAGTATTGTTGATTAAAATCAGAGGCTGCAAGCTCTTTCAAAGTTCAATTTCCAGCCATGACTTCATCCTCCTCTAAATCAGATTCCCTATCAAATGGGGAATCAAGAGCTAGACCGTTCTATTCAAAATTCTTCCGAGTTTCTCTCCTAAACCTATACAAAGTTCTCTCTATTTCTGAATCACACTACAAATCACCTTGATTAGAAGATCGATTTATAGTCATAAACAATCATGGGAACTCTAATCAAACATGAAAAATCTAGAATAACGAAAACAAATAAAAATTCTAAAAACCCTAGAAAATAGTGGAATTTGGCTTTGGATTCAGAATTCTGCCAAAATCGAAACAAGGAAAAACTAAAGATTTTTTTTTTTCAAAAATTTCAAGAACGAAATATTGATCACAAGAAGCACAAAAATCAACTAGAATCACTCCCTGGCAATGGCAGCAATGTTTGGTGTGCTGTCGCAGGCAACCAAAAATAAAACCTATACTCCTAAAAATATATGTTGTAGTGCGAGTAAGGATCGATCCCACGAAAAATGATTAGTCTACTTTTATGCTCCGTGAACAAGGATGGGGGGTTTTGAGTATAACGAAAACACTTTTAAGAAAAATAACTTAGAAACAATTCAAATTAAAAGAATCAAAATCAATCAAAAGAACAAACCTTGGTCTAAGTCAAAATCCACCTTCGGAATTTCACAATTGATCATCGATGCAAATATATTTCAACCCTAACTACTAAACGACCGAAGACAAGCGCTAACAGTTTAATCTAGCAGCAGCCTTAAGATTGAGAGAGATCGATGAAGCTTAAAAATGCAAGCACATGTGGCTGCATTTAATTTAGTCCAACATTCTTCTCAAGATCTAATAATTCCTGACGCAGCAAATCATCAAATCTTGATTGCTTCACAGGTTAGAGGGATCAAATAATTACGGATTTGATATCTAACCTAGTAGTAGATTGCAAGGAGTAATAAAATAGTAGGCATTCCTAGTGATGAAACGTGACAATCAGGAAAAAAAGTATAGAAGAATATTAGATACTCAAAACATAAATTGAACGATGAAAACAAATAAGATCTCACAGTTGTATTGATTCTGATGGCTTCAGTTTACTTTGACCAAGTCTAAAAGTTTAGCCACGTAGGGCCATGAAGAAAACTGTGGGAAAATCTAAAGAAAAGAGGATAAAAAGCTGGAAAAGAGACCAAGAGGGGGTGTCCTCCCGAACTCTCCTTGTGTCTCCTTTTATGACTTTTTCGTGCATCAGGTCTAGACAGTGCACGTGCCGCGACTTCAAGCCCGATTTTGACCTAGATTTTGCCCGTATCTTTAAAAATTCTTAACAATAAAGTTGTATAACATTTTTGTGGCGTTTCATAGGATATTCAATCATCACAATCGAAGCTCGGATGAGAGAGTTATGCCCAGATTACGAAGTAATGTCAAAATTGTCCAGAATCACCCAATTAACTTCGTTTTGCTCTTAATGCCTCCATTTGCATCCTAAATCAAAATATAAGAATAACTACTATATTTAGGCCACAAATAATTATAAAAGCCTAAGCATTAAGGGAGAAAAATATGACATTTTTCATTATCATCACTCTCACTGTGGGAATGGGACTCTCATTACTGAAGACTATGCCGCATTTCAGGTCCTTAATGGAGTCCATTACCTATTGTTGCAACCACCATTGCCTCATGTGTGCTTTCTTCCTCTTCATCCTCTTATTCTTGGATCATCAACTCTAGGGCCTCTGAACATCCGTCACGTAACAAACACATGCTTCATTCATTATCTCCATGTCTTCCTCATAAATTTGTTACTATTACTAATCGAACCCAAACCAAGGTAATTGTACCTTTTCTATTCCTCTTAAAGATATTTTATTTGTCCCTCAATTTCCTTTAAATTTTCTATTTGTTAGTCAATTAATAAAACAATTGAATTGCTCTGTCACCTTTTCACTGTCTTCTTGTACATTTCAAGATCTAACTACGAAGTGGGTGATTGGTGGTAGCCATGAAAAGGGGGGCTTGCACTACTTCACTCTTCCACCATTAGCTGCTCTATCATCCACTACATCTGAGGCCCAAATATGGCACAACCGGCTTGGTCATCTATCTACCTCTTCACTTCGTTATTTACCTCCATTTTGAAAATCACTTCCTACTTTCAATTGTGAGGTTTATCAATTAAGTAAACACGTTCAGAGTACATATTCTCCTCATCTTACAACTACAAGTGTTGCTTCTTTTGTGTTAAAACACTCTGATGTATGGGGACCTTAATGTGTCTCAAACATTTATCAAGTTAAATACTTAGTTACTTTTGTTGATGATTTTACCCGAGTGAGTTGGTTATATTTATTTAAAGAACATTCAGAAATTCTTCCTATCTTTAAAAATTTTCATGCTATGGTATTGACAATATTTTGGGAAGAAAATTCAAATCCTAAGGTCTGATAATTCTAAGGAATATTTGTCTGATGAGTTCAAATCATTTCGTGAGGGTAAGGGGCTTATCCATCAAATATCGTGTGTCTATACCCCTCAAGAAAAATGGTGTTGTTGAAAGGAATAATCGTCACCTTCTTGAAGTTGCTCGGGGTCTCCTCTACTCCATGAAGGTACCCTACTTTTATTGGTCACATGGAATACTTACGACTTGTTTTCTTTTCAATAAGTTACCTTCATCGGTTCTTCCTAATAAAACTCATTACTCTGTTTTATTTCATGGTGAAGATCCTTTTTCTCTTCCTCTTAAAGTTTTCGGATGTACATGTTTTGTTCATGTCACTTCACCACAAAAGAATAAACTTAATCCTCGGTCTATGAGGTGTATTTTTTTGGGGTACTCTCGCACCAAGAAAGGATATGTCTGTTACAATCCTACCCTTCGGAGGATGCTTGTATTGTGGGAGGTGATATTCTTTGAGGATACCTCCTTTTGCTCCTCCAGGATTGACATTTCCTTCTACCACTCCTTGTCCGCTTGTGCCTTTCAGTGTTGATATTACTCAACCCCTTGACGCACCGGCCATCCCATCACCTATGGAGTTGTCAGATCCACCAGAAGTAAGTCCTTCTCCTCCTATGTTTGGGCCTGAATTTTATACTTGGCCTATTGCTTTAAGAACGTAACGATGTTCTTGTACTACTTCTCACCCTATCTACAATTTTATGTTTCACCATCGCTTGTCTTCTGAGTGCTCTCAATTCCTTGTATTTCTTTCTTCTACTTCCATTCCACAGTCCTATCAAGAGGCCATGAAGCATTTAGGATGGAAGACAACTATGGATGAAGAAATTCACGCCTTCTATGAAAATCAAACCCGGTACTTAGCATCGCTCCCAAAAGGAAAAAATCAGTCGGTTGTAAATGGGTGTTTTTGGTGAAACATAACCCGGATGGGTCGGTAGCTCATCTTAAAAATCGTCTTAAAGCTTGACTCGTTGCTAAAGGTTACACTCAGTGCTATGAGATCGATTATGAGGAGACCTTCTCTCCTGTTGCAAAATTGAATTCGTTACATATCATCTTATCTATTGCTGCTAACTCATCATGGCCAGTATGTCAACTAGATGTCAAAAACGCCTTCTTAAATGGTGATATACGTGAGGAAATTTATATGGTTCAACCACTAGGTTATGTGGTTGAGGGAGAGTCAGTATGCCAGTTAAAAAAATCTTTATTTGGGCCTAAAATGTCCCCTTGGGTTTGGGTTGATAAATTTAGTCAAGGGCTTCTATGATTTGGTTTTCATTGGTGCTCGATTGATCATTTAGTATGTTTTAAAGATACTCTCAAATGGAAAATTTTATTGGTTGTATATGTTGATGATATTATCTTAACCGGTGTTGATGCTCATAGCATACAACAAGTGAAGAATATGATATGTCAGGAATTCAAGACTAAAGATCTGGGTATGTTTAAATTTTTTTGGGCATAGAAGTTCTTCAATCCAAACATGGGATAATATTGTCTTAGAAAAAATATATCTTGGATCTCCTAGAAGAAATAGGAATGAAGGGTTGTCGACCAGTTGACAGACCTATGGATACTGATGTAAAATTGTGTGCCACGACTAGAGAAGATGTTGATATTGGCAAATATCAAAGACTTGTGGGAAAACTAATCTTTCTCACAGTAATTAGGATAGACATATATCATATTTTGTAAGCGTGGTGAGTCAATTCATGCATCAACCACAAATTACCCACTGGCAGGTCTTAGAGAGAATATTAAAATACCTAAAAGGAGCTCCGGGAAGAGGATTGCTATATAAAAGACATGGGCACTTCAACATAGAAGGCTTCTCATATGCAGATTGGCCTGGATCACCTAATGATAGGAAATCTACATCCGGATATTGAACTTTTGTTGGGGGGAACTTGGTTACATGGAAAAGTAAGAAGCAAAATGTGGTTGCAAGATCTAGAGCCGAAGCAGAATACAAAGTTATGGCCCACACAGTTAGTGAACTCTTATGGATCATGACCCTTCTCACAGAATTAGGATTTTATAAAGGAGGTTCCACAGGTCTGCTTTGTGATAAACAAGTAATCATTCATATTACTTCAAATCCAGTATTCCATGAAAGAACTAAACATATTGCGGTGCATTGTCACTTTATACGGGAGAAGTTTCAAGCAGGAATAATCTCCCTCAAACATGTTTCATCTCAAGAACAATTAGTTGATATTCTCACTAATCCAATTACATCTAAAATCCTATCATTTATATGTGGCAAGCTGGGTATTTATGATGTCTTTTCTCCATGTTCGAAGATAGGCCTACAAGATGGGCCCAAGCACATAAGAAGTATATACCACCATGATTACCACGAGTTGGCATCCTTATCACATAAGTTAGAAGATCAAGAAAGACTCACAAAGGCAACATTATCTTATGTTCACGTCCTAGAAGAGTTATAGTTTGAGTTATGTTTGTCTTTTATCTATATTGAATTGTTTAATTAGGGTGTAATTGGGACAAACACAGTTATTATAATTTGACTCTACTACCTTCCTCAATTATAAATAGAGGTTCATGTACTCTGATTATAATAAGTTAAAGAAGTCAATGAAGTATTTCTCTTTTACATAAATTCAACACATATCAAAAAAGTTTTTGTGAGTTGAATTGGTCAACCAACAAAGATAATGAGATCCTTTTCTCTAAACCCTAAACCCTATGTCTAGATTCATAGTTATTCCTTTTCAGTCCCTACGCCCAAAGATTGCTTTGCATTTTTCACATCTATAATGAGACTTTCATATCGCAAATTATATATTTACAGAAAGATACTTGAGTCTAATTTCCAAATAAAAATGATTTTTTTTCCAATCGGAGTTATATATAAAGATAAATCGATATTTGAATGAGCGAAGGTCAGATTGTGAAAGATGCTAGAGCAGTAGCAGACAACTTCAACTTCTCAGGTATTTTATGCTATCAAGAACGAGACTTTATATGGAGAAATATATATCAAATGAAATAAATGTAAGTCTATTCTAGTACATATTCAACCAATTTTCAATCAGATTTATCAACGAATATAAATCGATATTTTAAACAGTAAAGGTCAGATAGAAAAAAAGGTTCGAGCAACTGCAAAAAGCTTCAACTTCCGAGGTATTTTATGCTATCAAGAATGAGACTTTATATGGATAAATATACATAAAAATAAATATATTTAAGTCTATTTTCTTACATATTTAACAAATTACGGATCTGAGTTTTTTATAATGAGATATTGATCTTGGAAGAGTCAATGGTCATTCTAGAAAAAAGGAGAAACATTGCTTAGTTCGGCCAGATGAAAGAGACCGAATTTTATCAGATTATTTATCTTCTGATAATTATATTTTATGCAGAGAAGTTATACTTTGATGAAAGGTATTTAAGTCTAGTTTTATAAGGAGAAAATTTCATATCAATCTTATATATATTTAAATATATATCAGCATTGGAAGAATCAAAGATCATGTTGGTATTCTATTGTACTAAAAAATCCGAATTTATGCCCTTTGTTTTGCATCACTGTTTGAGTTGCTATATCAGGAAAATATCGCACTTATCCCTGGTTTAAAGGCTTATTACTACATCTATATTATTTGGGCTTATAGCTGCATCTATGATATTTGGTTCAAGCTGGAATTACTGTCATTAACACCAAGCTTGAGGGGAAAAAGTAGAAGAAGTACAAAAAATAGGTATTTTATGCCATATGTTGTGGATAAGTTTATGTGACCAAAATATTCAAGAAAGGGAAAGCACAAAAGATGAAGCTTAGGCATCCAAGAGAAAATATTTATATCGGATTATGATTATTTCATGGGTCCTTCTACAAGGTTTCTTATTTTGGTTCGTGTTATATGTGTTAGAAGATGGTTGTGTTACATTACAGTTGCTGCTATTATGTCTCTTTGGATGAGACATTATTATTGAAGAAGAGGTGGCCTCAGTAAATTTTCTCATACCATAATTTATTTGATTCTCAAAAATATTATAGTTGGTATACCTTGAGAGTCGGTACCCGGATTGGGACACTATGATAAATTTAACTCTAAAAAATATCTCGATTGGGATACCATGAGAGTCGGTGTCTAGATTGGGAAACCATTATAAATAAATTATCAACCCTCCTGTAATGACTTTTACTACTCCTATCACTTGATAGTCGTTGTCCTGTGGATGGACTTGGTGGTAGACACTTCAGAGCAATGCCGATTGACAGACTAACTACAAAAGACGGAGTGTGCCCTACATCCAACATTAGGATTGGAGTATGGAGCAATGTCTTACCGGCTAGGAGTGATTTTTACTCTCACTTTTATTATGCCAGCAGGGCCTCATGGAAGGAGGCAACAGCGTGAGGGGGAGTGTTGGAAGATGAAGACATATTGGAAGATGTGTCATTTTAGACAAAAAGATTCTATACATCATTTGCAACACGCAGGGAGTTCATGTCGTTCCCTCTCACCCAGCATGAGGGGGAGTGTTGGAAGGTAGACCGAAGCCTACACGACCAAGGAAGACCCACGTATCTAAGAGTATTAAAAGATGGGCCACACGACCAAGGAAGACCCACAAGATGGGCCCAAGCACATAAGAAGTAGGACCCACCATGATTACCACGAGTTGGCATCCTTATCACATAAGTTGGAAGATCAAGGACTCACAAAAGCATCTTTATCTTATGGTCACGTCCTAGAAGAGTTCTAGTTTGAGTTGTGTTTGTCTTTTATCTATATTGAGTTATTTAATTATGCTAATACTTATCTTTAAGTGTTAGAGTTTGGGTGTAATATGGACAAAGGTAGTTTTATTGTAATTGGACTCTACTGCCTTCCTCTATTATAAATAGAGTTTCATGTACTGTGAGTATAATAAGTTAAATAAGTCAATGAAGTATTTATCTTTTCCATAAATTCAACATCCAGCTTGAGGGGGAGTGTTGGAAGATGGGCTCAAGCCCACAATTTCAAGACTAAAAGCCCACACATCAAAGGAGTGGCATATGGGTAAAATGTGACACTTTCCATAATGGTATAAAGATGTAAATACGTTTTCTTTTTATGTCTTTTGGTTTATCAAGTTGTAGCCCAAAGGGGATTGTAAAACTATAAATAAAGACATTGGCCAAGAGGTAGAGCATTGAAGCCCTCTCCTCTTTTTCCAAAAATTCGTCTAGCCTCCCACATTCTTGGTTGACGCCATCTCTTCTTCCCTTAATCCAAACTCTCTCCCTCTACGTCCTTCTTCTTCTCCTCTCCTTTTCTCTCTTCTTCTTCCTCTTCCTCATGGATCAAAAGTTCTTCTCATGAGATCGTAAATTCTACACTTCTCTAGGCACTTCCGAGGTCATGGGACATGAGGAAGACAATCATTCATGAGAATGCTAAATTTAGAAATATAAGCTCGGAAGAGCTACTAGGAATTTTTCTCTCATATTAGATAGAACAAAAAATTATAGAGGAAGCGCAACCTAAGAAGATGAACATTGCTCTTAAGGCCAAAATGTGTGTTGAAAGTTACTCGAGTGAAGAAAGCTTAGATGAAGCAAGTTTCATCACTAGACGCCTTCAGAAAATGTACATGAGGAGAGAAGAACTTAAAAATGCCAATTTAAAACTCAAAATAACAAATTTTGAAAGAAAACTAATGTTTGTTTTGAGTGTGGTAAACCAGGATATAAAAGGAACATATGTCCTAAATTAAAATGAAACCCCATTCTCAAGCAATGATCCTAAGAAAAAAGAATAAGAAAGTATTGATCTCAGTATGGTATGCAATGGAAGAAGAACCTAGCCACTCATAAGAAAAAGAAGAAAGCGACATTGGACTCAGGGCTTTAGAAGACATATATAATGAGTCTACAACTTCTGAAGAGGTAAGTGACTTAGTCTATGAACAAGAACTTGAATTACTTTTTAAAAAAATCATTCATTCTCTAAACAAGTATAAAAAAAATTCAATGTTCAACTACACGAGATTGCAAAGCTCAAAGATGAGCTTGTTATCTAGAAGGAGGCAAATGAAAGCCACATAACAAATGGCTCAAGACAAAGTAGATAGATATATAAACCATCTTGTGATAGACTCATGTTTTAGAAGAAGAGCTTAGACGTAGAGCAACAAGTCAAAATTCTATCTCTCAAATCCACACCCAAGAAGAAAATTGGGAATATCAAAATAAAGAAAAACAAGAATTTCTCTCTCATTCCTCACATTAGATGACACTATTGCAATAAATTGGGTCATTATGCCCATATTTGCAAAGTAAAGAATGAAAATGGCATAAACAAACTTGGATACCCAAATCAACGAAAAAGGTTGTGGTAACCCAAAACAACTTGGGCAAACAAATTTGGAAGCCCAAATCATCTAGCACCTCAAATGTCATCTCAAAGGGAGCCAACCTAAAGTGGGTCACTAAGGGTTAAATCTCTCATGGTGTAGGTATATCTTTGATCCAAGGCGCCTAAAATATTTGGATTTTGGATAGCAATTGCTCGAGGAACATGACAAGTGGCAAGAAGAAGTTCATTGAACTCAATACCAAAAATGGAGTTCATGTAACTTTTGGAGACAATAGCGAAGGTACCATTAAAGGAATTGGTAAAATTGGTACCTTAACCTCTTTCATATCTAATGTATATTACATAGATGGGTTGATGCATGATTTACTTAGAATTATTCAATTTAGTGATAAGGAAATGAAGTTTCATTTAAAAAGGACAAATGCTTAGTATGGAATGAAAATGATGAACTAGTTCTAGAGGGGCATAGAAATAAAAATCTCTATGTAGCTAGCATAGTCAATATACCCGCAACTAGTGCCTTCTATTTGGGTTCAAAAATTGATGAGTCTTGGTTATGGTATAAGAGACTAGGACATATATGAATAGATTTTTTTAACAAGTTAGTGAAAAAGAACCTAGTGGGAAGACTACCAAATCAAAATTTTGTTATAAGAGAGAAAACTTGTGGTGCTTGTCGACTTGGAAAGCAACACAAGAAATCTTTCAAATCTAAGATTGTAGTTTCAAACTCTTGCCCTCTTCAACTAATCTACATGGACATGGTTGGACCTACCCGACACTTAAGCCTAAATGGGAAAAGTTTCACCCAAGTGGTGGTAGATGATTATTCAAGGTGGACATGGGTAGAATTCTATTCGAATATAGGACCCAAGCCCACACGACCAAAGAAGGCCGACATATCTAAGAGTATTATAAGAGAAGCCACGCGACCAAGGAAGGCCCACAAGATGGGCCCAAGAACATAAAAAGTAAGACCAACCATGATTACCAATAGTTGACATCCTTATTACATAAGTTGGAAGATCAAGAAGGACTCACAAAGGCATCTTTATCTTATGATCACATCCTAGAAGAGTTCTAGTTTGAGTTATGTTTGTCTTTTATCTATATTGAGTTATTTAATTATGCAAGGACTTATCTTTAAGTGTTAGAGTTTGGGTGTAAATGGGACAAAGGTAGTTTTATAGTAATTGGACTCTACTACCTTCCTCTATTATAAATAGAGGTTCATGTACTCTGATTAAAATAATTTAATGAAGTCAATGAAGTATTTATATTTTCCATAAATTCAACATGGTATCAGAGCAAGTTCTATGAGTTGACTTAGTCAACCGACAGAGATAATGAGATCCTTTTATCTAAACCCTAACCATACGTCTAGATTCATTTTTTTCAGTCCCTACCGTTGTTTACTTTGCATTTGTCACCTATATACTTAGATTTTTATATTGAAAAATATATATTGATGGAAAGATATTTGAGTCTACTGTCCAAGGAAAAATTATTTTTTTTCCAATATGAGTTATATACAAAAAGAAATCGATATTTGAATGAGCAAAGATCAAATTGCAAAAGAGGTTCGAGCAGCAACAGAACGTTTTAGCTTTTGAGGTATTTTATGCTATCAAGAACAAGACTTTATAAGGATATATATATATATATATATCAAAATAAATATATGCAAGTCTATTTCTTACCTATTCAACCAATTCTCAGTTTGACTTTTTATAAGGAGATATTGATCTTGGAAGAGTCAATGGTCATTCAAGAAAAAAAGGAGAAACAATACTTAGTCTGGCTAGATGACAGAGACTGAAATCTATCAGATTATTTATCTTTAGATAATTATATTTTATGAAGTGATGTTATCCTTGGATGAAATCTATTTAAGTCTACTTTTAGAAGGATAAAATTTTATTTCAATTTGATCTATATTGAAAGATATATTCAAATCGTAAGAATAAAAGGTCATGTTGGTATCCTGTTGCATTGGAAAATCAAAATTTAAGCCCATTGTTTTACGTCACTTTCTGAGTTGCTATATCAGGAAAATATCTCACTTCTCCCT
This sequence comes from Aristolochia californica, assembly GCF_029961685.1. Lineage (NCBI taxonomy): Eukaryota > Viridiplantae > Streptophyta > Magnoliopsida > Piperales > Aristolochiaceae > Aristolochia > Aristolochia californica. Next base: position 49,850,299 of record NW_027181770.1, read on the forward strand.
GGTTTGAGGCATTATTTATACATCTCTTTTATTCGGGCTTATTACTACATCTATGATATTTGGTTCAAGCTAGGATCACTGCCATTACCTCCCAGCTTGAGGGGCTGAAGTAGAAGAAGTACAAGAAAGAGGTATTTTATTTCCTATGTTGTGGATAAGTTTATGATACCAAAATATTCAAGAAAGGGGAAGCACAAAGGATGAAGCTTATGCATCTAAAAAAATATTTTTAACGGATTATGATTACATCATGGGTCATTCTACAAGTTTTATTATTTTGGTTCGTGTTATATGTGTTGGAAGATGGTCGTGTTACATTATAGTTGTTGCTATTATATCTCTTTTTATGAGACATTATTATTGAAGAAGAGGTGGCCTCAGTACCTTTTCACATACCATAATTTATTTGACTCTCAAAAATATCACGGTTGGGACACCATGAGAGTCGGTGCCCAGATTGGGACACCATGATAAATTTAACTCTTAAAAATATCACGGTTGGGATACCATGAGAGTCAGTGTCTTGATTAGGACACCATTATAAATAAATCTACTACCCCCCCTCTGTAATGGTTTTTATTACTCCTACCACTTAAGAGTCATTGTCCTGTGGAGGGACACGATGGTGGACACTTCAGAGCAATGCCGATAGACACACTACCTACAGAAGACGGAGTGTGCCCTACATCCAGCATTAGGAATGGCGTATGTCTTACAGGCTAGGAGTGATTTTTAATTTCACTTATAATATGCCAGCAGAGCCTCATGGTAGGAAGCAATAGTATGAGTGGAAGTATCGGAAGATGAAGGCATATTGGAAGATATATCATTTTATACATCATTGGTAGCAAGCTGGGAGTTCTTGATGTTCTCTCACCTCCCAGCTTGAGGGGGAGTGTTGGAAGATAGGGCCAAAGCCCACACGACCAAGGAAGGCCCACAAGATGGGCCCAAACACATAAGAAGTAGGACCCACCATGATTACCACGAGCTGGCGTTCTTATCACATAAGTTTGAAGATCAAGGACTCAAAAAGGCATCTTTATCTTATGGTCACGTCCTAGAAGAGTCTAGTTTGAGTTATGTTTGTCTTTTGTTGAATTTATGGAAAAGAGAAACACTTCATTGACCTGTTATAATCAGAGTACATGAACCTCTATTTATAATAGAGGAAGGTAGTAGAGTCCAATTACAATAAAACTACCCTTGTCCCAACTACACTCAAACTCTAATACTTAAAGACATGTCCTAGCATAATTAAATAACTCAATATAGATAAAAGACAAAGCTAACTCAAGCTAAAAATCTTCTAGGACGTGAGCATTAGATAAAGATAATTTCTTGTGTCCTTCTTGATCTTCCAACTGATGTGATAAGGATGCCTGCTCATGGTAATCATTGTGGATCCTACTTCTTATGGGCTTGGGCCCATCTTGTGAGTCTTCTTTGGTCGTTTAGTCCATCTTATAATACTCTTAGATAAGTGGGCCTTCCTAGGTCGAGTGGGTTTGAGCCCTATCTTCCAACACTCCCCCTCAAGCTGGGGGTGAGAGAACATCAAGAACTCTCATCTTGCTGTAAATAATGTATAGGATCTTTTTGAATAAAATGGCAGTCCTCCAATCTTGCAACACTCCCCCTCATGTTGGTGATCTCTTCCTTGAGACCCAGCTGGCCAATTCCAAGGGGGTATATAGATGCAATAATAAGTTCCTCTGTCATGGACTTCCAACCACAAATAATTTTGATATTTTTGACGGGGATGAAGTTCTTCCGACATGGACTTCCAACCACAAATAATTTTGAAATTTTTGACTAGGATGAAGTTCCTCCATCATGGACTCCCAACCACAAATAATTTTGATATTTTTAACAGGGATGAATTTCCTCCATCATGGACTCCCAACCAAAAATAATTTTGATCTTCTTGACAGGGATGAAGTTCTTCCATCATGGACTCCCAACCAGAAATAATTTTGATATTTTTGACAGGGTAAAATAAATGATGATATGAGGCCACCTCTTGTTCAATAATAATGTCCCCAAAGAGACATAATAGCAGCAGTTGAATATAACACGACCATCTTCCAAGCCATATAACATGAACCAAAATAATAAACCTTGTAGAAGGACCTATGAAATAATCGTAATCCGATATAAATATTTTTTCTTAGATGCAGAAGCTTTATCTTTTGTGCTCTCGTTTTCTTGAATATTTTTGTCACATAAACTCATCCACAACATATGGAATAAAATACCTCTTTCAAGTACTTCTTCTACTTCTCCCCCTCAAGTTGGGAGGTAATGGCAATGATCCCAGCTTAAACCAAATATCAAAGATGTAGCAATAAGTCTGAATCATAGAGATGTATAAATAGCCCTCAAACTTGGGAGAAGTGACATCTTTTCCCGATAAATCAATTCAAAAAGTGACGCAAAACAATTGCCATAAATTCGGATTTTTCAATACAACTGAATACCAGCATGACCTTTGATTCTTCCAATGCTAATATTTCTTTTAAAAATAGATCAGATTAACATGAAATTTTCTCCTAATGAAAATAGATTGAAGTAAATTTTATTCAAGTGTACATAAATTCATAAAATATAATTATCAAAAGATAAACAATCTGATATTTTTGGGTCTATGTCATCTGGCTTAACAAAGTATTGTTTCTCCTATTTTTCTAGAATCACCATTGACTCTTCCAAGATCAATATATCCTTATAAAAACTTCATAATGAGAATTGGTTGAATAGGTAATAAAATAGACTTACGTATCTTTCTTTTGATAAATAATTCTCCATATAAAGTCTCTTTCTTGAGAGCATAAAATACCTCAAAATTTGAGACTTTCTGCTACCGCTCAAACCTCTTTTTCAATTTGACCTTTGCTATTTCAAATATCAATTCCTCTTTGTATATAACTCAGATAAAAAATTGGTTGAATAAGTAAAAGAATAGACTTGCAGATATTTCTTTTGATATATATTTCTCCATATAAAGTCTAGTTCTTGATAAAAAAAATACCTTGAAATTTGAAGATTTCTACTGCTACTCGAACCTTTTTTCAATCTGACATTCGCTCATTCAAATATCGATATCTCTCTGTAGATAACTCTGATTGAAAAAAAATCATTATTCTTTGTAAATTAGACTCAAATATATTTCTGTAAAGATAAAATTTGCAATATGAAAAACTATGTATAGAGGTAAAAAACACAAATCAAACTATAGGTGCAGGGACAAGAAAAAAATAATAACTACAAACCTAGACATAGGGTTTAGGGCTTAGAGAAAAGGATCACATTACTTTTTTGGGTTGACCACGTCAACTCACAGAACCCGCTGTGATACCTTGTTGAATTTATAGAAAAGAGAAACACTTCTTTAACCTATTATAATCAGAGTACATGAACCTCTATTTATAACAGAGGAAGGTAGTAGAGTCCAATTACAAAAAAACTACCCTTGTACCAATTACACTCAAACTCTAACACTTAAAGATAAGTCCTAGCATAATTAAAAAACTCAATATAGATATAAGACAAACCTAACTCAAACTAAAACTCTTCTAGGACGTGAGCATTAGATAAAGATACTTTCTTGAGTCGTTCTTGATCTTCCAACTGATGTGATAAGGATGTCAGCTCATGGTAATCATTGTGGGTCCTACTTCTTATGGGCTTGGGTGCATCTTGTGGGCCTTCTTTGGTCGTTTGGCCCATCTTATAGTACTCTTAGATTTGTGGGCCTTCCTTGGTCGTCTGGGCTGGAGCCCTTTCTTCCAACATCTTTTATCTATATTGAGCTATTTAATTATGCTAGGACTTATCTTTAAGTGTTAGAGTTTGGGTGTAATTGGGACAAAGGTAATTTTATTGTAATTGGACTCTACTACCTTCCTCTGTTATAAATAGAGGTTCATGTACTCTATTTAAAATAAGTTAATGAAGTGTTTCTCTTTTCCATTAATTCAACAACTTCCTAGCTCGCAAGGATAGTGCTTTTCCACCCTTCACTATGTTATGTGATTTTTTTTAAAAGATCAAGGCTACAACATTATCAAAATTAGGAGTGACAATGGAGGAGAATTTGGAAATTCACACTTTGAGGAATATTCCACAAAGCATTGTACAGACCATGTTCTCAGCTCCTCAAACTCAACAAAATGGTGTTATTGAGAGAAGAAAATGAACCCTAATAGAAATGGCTTGAGCTATATTTCATGCATACAATATGCCACATAGGTTTTGGGTTGAAGCTATAAATGCCGCATGTTATATCATTATCCTAGTTAGCATAAGGCTACTTCTCAACACAACTCTGTATGAGTTGTATACAAGCACCCTTCCTAACATTACTTATTGTAGAACGTTTGGATTCAAATTATTCGTATTGAAAGAACCAAAGAAACAATTAGGGAAATTTGAATCTAGAGATGATATAGGAAATTTCTTGGATTATTCTACGCATCACAAGGCCTATAGAGTTTACAACAAGACATCAATGAGAGTAGAGGAGTCGATTCATGTTGAGTTTGATGAATTTGATTCACCAAATCCAACTCCAACTCCAATTTGGTGACAAAAAGGGAAAAACCCTACGCTTCATCCCCGAGATCTCAACCTCTAGACCAAAATCTTGAGGAGAACCCAAATGACCGAATAACCAAGAAGAGACACTTACGGGGCCAAAGAACTATAAGTTCATGGCTGATCACCTCTAGAAAAAATCATTGGAGACCCTCAAGGCAAAATTGCAACTAGAAATTCAACTAATGAAACTATGGCAAATAGTACTTTTGCTTCTCAAAAAGATCCCAAATGCTTTGTCGAGGTCAAAAAGATGACTTTTTGATTATGGATATGCAAGAAGAATTGAATCAATTTGAAAAAAAAAAGTTTGGACTCATGTTCCTAGACCTGGAAATCAACAAGTCATAGGAACAAAATGGGCCTTTAAGAACAAAGCAAATGAAGAAAATCAAGTAGTGAGAAATAATGCTAGGTTAGTTGCTATAGGATATAACAAAGAAGAAGGCATAGATTTTGAAGAAATCTATTTACACGTTGAAGGACTAGAGGTAATTTCAATCCGCCTAGCCCATGCTGTCACGTGAAATTCAAATTGTACCAAATGGATGTAAAGATTGTATTGTTAAATAGGTACATACAGGAAGAGGTATATGTTGAACAACTCAAAGGATTTGAAGATTTGTGCAAGCTAGACCAAGTTTACAAATTGCATAAAGCTTTATACAGGTTAAAGCAAGCTATGAGCGTGTGGTATGAAAGAGTAAGTGAATTCTTAGAAAAGAATGGTTATAAGAGAGGAAGCATATATATGACACTATTTACTAAGAACCATGATAAAAAATTTGTTATCGTTCAAATTTATGTGGATGATATAATATTTGGTTCTACAAACCCCTCTCTGTGTCAACAATTTACTAATGTTATTGTTACGGTCACATATATGACACAACAATTTGTAGGGAGGAAGAAGAGAAAGACGAAAATCAAGCTGAAGGGAGGTTTGAAAACCCTAGGTTCTTTGAGGAGAACGCACACGCCTGAGCTCATTGAGGAGAACTCCAAACCTTGTTTACTCTAAATCAATGCTTGCTTTTTCTCATTACTCTTACCCCTTAAATAAGGTTCACCCTTACAAGGTTCAAGTAAAATATTACAAAAATGCCCTTATAGAATAAATATTATAAAAATGTCTTTGTGGCCTATTAATTCTTTAACTGAAATAAAATAAAGTAAATTAAAAAAAATTAATTAGCCTCTAAAAAAATTAATAATGTTAATGCATGCACCCCTGGGAGAAAGAGCATGTCCTCAAACTCGAAGGTAGGGTCTTCTTGCCCTTGCTGACGTCTCCACCTGGTCCCAAGTAGCATCCGCAGTATCTGGGTCAGCCCGCTAGACGAAAAAAACGAAGCATTCCACCAAATAAGAAAAAAAATTTTGTTGCTACAGCCTGCATCACTTGTTGTAGCACACCCCAATACAATTAAGCAACATGACATCGAATGCAGGGACTACTTCCTCATACAGCTCCTTCACACCAATAGAAATTGCAATAGGTTGACCTATGCCCATTACAGAAGGGTGCACACCAACAACAGTAAAATTCTTGAATACACAAAAAATTGGTAATGCTTGCAGCTCTGCCACTGATCTTCTCATAAAGAGGATTGCACCATTACTTACTTGGCTCGAGGTACCAGTAGTGGTTGTGCCCTCCTTCTAGAAACTAGTCTACAGCTTAGCCCGGTCGGACACAAATGCATTATGTCAGCAACCATCATCCACAGAAAGAACAACATTTTTCTCCACCTGATGTTTAGTGTCAATGACCTTTGCAGCCAGTGATGCAGTTGTTACAGCAGCTTGCTTATGGGAGAGAGGGCTGGAAAACCAATAGTGTCATCTGTTTCATGCTGCACTGCCACTTTTTTCAGCACCGATTTCTGCACTGTCACAACAACTCTATTTTCTTGGCTATCTGGTAGCACTATTTTTTGCACTAGCATAGCAAACATTGTTGCATGGAAGAACCTATTAGCCTCTTCAATTGGCGTATGCTGGGGCTGACTTGCTCAACTGAGAACAGCCACCCAGCAGGCATAGTTTTCAATATGTGGAAGTAGTGTTTGTTTAGAAATTGGAGCACCCAAGTTTGTAGTATCACTTGTGAAATTTTCACTGGAGTGGAATGAAGGCATTACAGCAGTTGTTGCCCAGTTCATCCTAGGATGTGTATCTGTAATGCTCCAACTCCTCTGTGGCATTTTCTCTGTTCTAGGTATAATTCTCTTGTTCTGGCTGTCAAACGCAGAACCCATGGTGTCATAGAATGTAGGACTGAATTGGGTTGTCTCTTCCAGCTCTGTCTAGTCCCAACGTCCTTGTAGGAGTTTGCGGTTCATGTTAGTAAATATTTAGTTGGCCACCCTTGCCCAACCCAACTTCTCCATCTCCCTATACAGTGGCAGCCAATGGCCTAGTTGTATTCTGTGTAACTTTCCAGCAAGTATAACGGTCCCCTTGTTCACATACAACGTCATCTCAGTCTCTAGAGCTCCACGAATGGCACATGCAGTAAGAACACGAATGACATTCGTTGTTGTCCCTTTTCATCCAGAATTAGCTACATCTTGTAGAGGAGTATCTGTTCTGCCCACATCAACAAATAATTGGGGTTCAGAAGCCACTGCTGGTTTTACTCTCAGAACTGTCATCACTGTTTTCAGCAGTGGTTTTTAGCTGTCTAGCAGCAAACTTTTCTTCATTGCCACAAGAACATTGTGTCCTTGTCTATCTAGTAGCACTATGTTCTGCACTATCAAAATAGCTCTGTAAAAACCAGCAATGCATTGGATTGAGCTGGAACAATAGGTGGAACTTTTGCATAATCCATGTGCTGGTACAGGATGTCCTAGTTGTTCTTTTAATCCTGGGGCAGTAACCTGCAAAACCTATTGAGACCAAATTCGTTGTCTGAGATCCATCAGGTTCATTCCAGCTCCATCAGTTTGATTAATACTATCATAACCTCCATAAACATAAACCAATGCCACCCCTGTTGGTATATACATGAAGAATATTCCAACCCAAGTTGTTTTCTGAGTTTCAGGTGCATTGTCATCAATAAATGGAGTGCGTTGTCAGCAATAAATGGAGCCGCATGACTTATAAATGAAGCTTCTCCAAAGCAAACCAGCATGCAACATATTGCAATCGACCAAAAGTCAAATGAACAACCACAACCAATATAAGTAGCAATAGGTTTTTTTTTCTTTTCAGTTCAGCCCATTTCTGCATTGCCACAACAGCAAATTTAAAAATTGGAAGTGTCTCTCTTGTCCAACCCAAGATTGCAACAACAATAGAAATTTAAAATTTAGTAAGACCGTTCAACCTAGCCACAGAAAAATAATGCATCCTCACAAAAAAAATTCATCTCCAAAACTCCCACCTGGTCGACGAATTCTGACAAACAATGGCCGAACAGTATACATATCATCCAAAAAATTAAACACAACGTTCTGAAATGGACTGTTACTACTGGAAAAATGACCATAAATAGACACACTGTTGTTGTGTTCATCCACAATAATAGAATGCATCCCATAAAAAGTCATATAATTCATCGACATGATCATTCCCGGCACACCCAAAAAAAATTTATATCCTATTTTTCCCATGTTGGCTACCTTCTCATATTCAGAACTCCTATCGAATTGAAAATATTTTACGAACAAGGCCCAGGCAGCATACATGGGACCCAAAAATTTCAGCACAACGTTGTCAATTTGACCAAGAACAGATACACAGGTGTTATTCACATCAACGAAAAAACAAATCACCCCCAGAAGTTTTTTTTAGCATTCCCAAAATCCCCAAAAATTTCCCATATCTCCCTTCAGATACAAAAACCGGAATACCATCAAATTTGCAATATTTTTGTGCTTCAGGGAGCAGAAAACCTCCAGGCCAAAAATTCGAGCAACGTTGCTACTACTCAGCTCCTTTTAGCCCCATCACCCACATGAAAGAATCGTTTTGATATCCAAATCGAGGGTGTTTCAGAAACTTACCCAAAATTTTTGTCTTCCACTGTGGTTCCCCTTTCTCTCGTTGCCCTTTCTCCAATTTTCTCCTCGACTTGCTAGTTGCCGGAATGACGGGCCCCGGTAGAAATTCGTTACGGTTGGTTTTCCGCTGGAATTTTTTCGACGGTGAACAACACCCATTTGGGGCTTCTCGGCTTGGAGATTCCAAGATAGAGGTCTCTCGAAGTTTTTTGTTTCTCCTGTGGAAGATGTATGGCGTCCCATGAGAAGTGGGTTGTTGAATACCCCTCCGATTTCACAAAATCTGGGTCCCCGCAGGCAAATTTTGGAATTTTTGAGTCCAATTTTGGATTTATGTTCCCAACTTTGGATGTCCATTTGCTGTGCTGCACCTTGGAAAGACTTTGAATTTTTTTTGGCCTTTGGCCTTGCATCCATTTCAAGACAGTGTCTGCTGCCTTTTGTTCTGTGCAATTTCATGCTCGAAGATTGTGAAATTTTCTGGCCCTTGGTATTTTTGCCCTTTCGAAACAGCATCTCGAGCGAGTTTAGGTTGAATGACCTTTTCTGCGGTAGCAAGTTTCTCCCTTGCATAAATTTTAATGGAAGATGTACGCCATGCTGCTTCCAATTCTAAACCCTTTGCGCATATTTCCTCCACTAGATCACGCACGACAATCCATTTTTCTTGGGACAAATAATCGCTCATTGTGTTCCTGCTCTGATATCAGTCCTTACGAGCCCAGATCTGACATGCGATTCATAGGGAGGAAGAAGAGAAAGACGAAAATCAAGCCGAATGGAAGCTTGAAAACCCTAGGTTCTTTGAGGAGAACGCACACCCATTAGCTCATCGAGGAGAACTCCAAACCTGGTTTACTCTAAATCAATGCTTGCTTTTTCTCATAACTCATACCCCTTAAATAGTGTTCACCCTTACAAGGTTCAAGGTAAAATATTACAAAAATGCCCTTGTAGATAAAATATTACAAAAATGCACATGTGGCCTATTAATTCTTAACTGAAATAAAATAAAGTAAATTAAATAAAAAAACTAATTAGACTCTAAATAACTTAATAATGTTATTGCGTGCATAACAGTTATGAAGAATGGGTTTGAAATGAGTTTAATAGTTGAACTCACATTCTTCCTTAGACTTAAGTAACTCAAACCAAATATGGCACATTTATAAATCAGTCCAAATACACTAAGAGATTACTTAAGACATTCAACATAAAAAATCAGAAGTAAACTAACTCACCCATGAGTTCATCCTTGAAACTTGACTCGCACAACACAGGTAGGGCCATAGATAAAAAACTCTATAGAAGCATGACAAGACCCCTACTACACCTTTCAGCATGTAGATTGAATATAATGTTCTCAATATGCCTATGTACTAGATTTCAATCCAATCCTAGAGAAACTCACTTAGTGGTAGTGAAAAGAATTTTCTGTTATCTACTAGGGACACCAACTTAGGTCTGTGGTACCCAAACTCTTCAACCATTTATCTAGTTGGTTACTCGGATGCTCATTTTGTTGGTTGAAAAATTGATAAAAAAAAAAAGTACAAGTGGTAGTTGCCAATTAGTTGGAAATATGTTTGTCTCTTGATTTTCCAAGAAACAACATTCAGTTGCATTATCCACTGCTGAAGCTGAATGAATAGTAAGTAGAAGTTGTTGTGCTCAACTTCTTTGGATGCAACAACAAGTTGATGAGTACGACTTTGAGCAAAAACAAATTCTAGTCCATTGTGACAAAATGAGTGCCATAAGTCTACGTAAGAACCTAGTTCACCACTCTCGAGTAAAACACGTAGAAATTAGACATCATTTTTTCATAGAGATAGTTCAAACCAAGGTTATTAACATTGATTTGTCCCCACAAAAAATTAATTACCACATATCTTTAAAAAACCTTTAGGATTTAACCATTTCTCTAAGCTTCGAGGAAAACTAGGCATGAACAACTCACCTTGATTCACTTAGGCTAAAAAATTTGAGCTTAATGAACACATCCCATAATTGCAGTGCTAATAAAGTGAACTGGTTTTCAAAATATTACATTTTGAATGATCAATGCCTATTGGTATTGACGGTAGGTTGACTCCCACATTGCTTTTCATGACAACAAAACTTCATTGAATTATAAATTGAAAATCTAAAGTATTTCAAATACTTCACCTTCGAGAGCATCTCAAGGCCCATGTTTCAATCACTCTGCAATGGTCATTGTTAATTAAGTTCTACCATTATAGTCTCCCTTATGTTGAATTTAGGGTTCCAAGACTGAAATCTCAAGCAAGGTGAGAGAGGGAGAAAAAGAGAAGGAGAGAGAGAGTTCTGGGGTAGAGAGGAGAGAAGAGAAAAAAGGGAAAACAAGAGTTTTGGCTAGAGAGAGATACTTCACGAGTTGAGAAATGGAAAACTACTTGACATTATTATAATTCAAGTACATGAACCTCTATTTATACTAGAGGAAAGTGGTAGAGTTCAAATATAGTTAAACTATCCTTGTCCCAATTACACCCAAACTCTAATACTTAAAGATTAGTTCTAGCATAATTAAATAACTCAACATAACTAGAAGACTAACTTAACTAGAACTGAAACTCTTCTATGAAGCATGTGATCATGTAATAAGGTGTTATGGTCCCTAGTCATGGATCAAGTAACTCGGCGAGTCAAATAAGGATCCAGCACTGTTAGAGGGTTCCTTAACACGTTTTTGTGAAAAGAAAATCTCTTTTACTTCCCTCACACGTTAAAATTGAAAAGGACTTTCCTTTTCTCAATTATAGATGCACCAATTCAATCAAGAGACTGTTTAAGGATCCAATTATGAAACCCCACTTTATACCTCATGTCAATGAGTAGAGTTTCTGAATTCATGCAACTACCAATGTTGTATGTAAAGAAGGCAGTCTATAGCTCTTCTAAACTCAGGAAAAATAGATAAAAATACCTCTTGAAGACCTCCTTTAATCAGCAACTCGAAAACCCCTTTCTTTATGCTAAGGCTCACGTAAAACCTCCTTCCCTCACTGTTGGTTCGTGGAAGAGATGAATAACTATTGCAGCTTGAAAGAGAAGGATGATTCATCTTCCTTTTCCTTCCAAGATCTCCTCAAAGACTCCCCAATGGATGCAGCAAACCACCAAGGATAGTTCACGCCAAGAACCCTAGGATAGGGAACCTAGCAAGAACCTAATTACTCTATTTTACTCTAAATCCGAACTTACCTTATTTTTCATTCCTTACCCTTTAAATAGGGTAATTCACGCCAAGATAGGTTAGGGTTAGGTTTATAAATCCCAACTATACCCCTACCTTCATGTCTGATTACAAAATCAATCAAATTCGAAATTAAAAGCAACATAAGTAATAAAAGTAAAACTAGGTGACTTGGTGAGTCATTGTCTCCTCCTCTTAGTGACTCGGTGTGCTATTGAGTCCATAACATCTACCTCCCCTTGGAGAAAGAGTTTGTCCTCAAGCTCGTAAGCTGGATAGACCTATTTGAAGGTCTTTAATTGCTCGCATGTCGCTGCCTCGAGGTCTGTAGCGGTCCACTGCACGAGGACGTCCCACTGGTCATTCATCACACGCGCCCGTAATACTGCGTAGGGTGTCAGAATGACGTGGCCATTGTCCATTGGAGGAAGGAACTGTGGAGAAGAAGGGGCTGGCCCCTTGTGAGTTTTCGGTAGTGAAACATTAAACACATCATGCAGCTTCACTGTGTCCGGCAATTTTAGTTGATACGCCACCTGCCCGACGCGTCGAATAATGGCAAAGGCCCAAAGTACTTGGGGGATAGCTTATGGCGTGCTGGCCCTGCGAGAAAGTGCAGTCGGTACTTTCGGAGACGTTGCCACACATAGTCCCCAACCGCGTATGAGACATCCCGGTGGCCCTTGTTGTGTGCCGTAGTCATCTGGTCCTGAGCCTTTTGTAGCCGGTCTGTAAATGTCTTCAACACCTGATCTCGATCCATGAGTGTCTCATCAATGGCATCCACGCGGGTGGTGCCTCTGGTATAAGAGAGAAGCCTCGAGGGTCCCTCCCATAAAGAACTCGAAAAGGAGAGGACTGCAAGGCCGAGTGGAATGAAGTGGTATGACAGTATTCTGCTCAGGGTAGCCATTGAACCCACTTTTTTGGTCGATCTCCCATTAAGCACCAGAGATACATCTCGATGATCTAATTAACCACCTCGGTTTGGCCATCCATCTAAGGGTGATATGCAAAGGAAAATTTCAATTGCGTTCTACTCAGTCGAAACAGTTCCCTTCAGAAAGTACTCGTGAAAACCGCATCCCGATCACTCACGATAGATTCAGGAATGCCATGTAAGCGTACAATATGCTCCAAGAAGGTTTGAGCCACATGATCTGCCGTGTAGGGGTGAGCCATCGGGATAAAATGACCATACTTGGAGAAGCAATCAACCACCAAAAACAAAACAGACTTCCAGGCTGAGAGAGGAAGACCCTCCATGAAGTCCATTGAAATATTTGCCCATACCTGAGTAGGGAGAGCGAGAGGCTAGAGAAGACCTGCAGGACTCGAATGATCTGATTTGTTCCTTTGACATACCTGAAAATCGGAGACATATGTAGTAACGGAGGACTTCATAGCTAGCCAATAGAAATCCGCCCGAATATGCCACAACGTCTTCATTAACCCATCATGGGTAGAATCATGATAAGCCGAGAGAAGGGCTGGAATCAATTCTGACATGGTCAGGAGGTAAATCCGCTGCTTATAACAAATTAGTGAATCCTGAATGGACCACTTAGAATCCATCTCCCCATTGGAAATTTTTCGGTGCAGCTCATGTAGTACTGGAAGTGTGGCTTGCGCATCACGGACCATGTCTAGAATGAGAAAACGTGGCTGGCTGATGGCATAGACGAGCTGTTGATGTTCAAAGCGTCTGGACAAGGCATCCGTCACCTTGTTTAATCCGCCCGCACGATACTCCACTGAGAAATCAAAGCCCATCAACTTACTAATCCAATGCTGTTGTGGTGACGTCGTGAGAAGCTGCTCAAGTAAGAACTTGAGACTATAATGATCAGTGCGGATGAGAAAAGCATGTCCCCATAAATACGGCCGCCAGTGTTGGACCGCCTTGGCCAACCCGATTAGCTCGCATTCATATGCAGCCAATTTCTGATAATGAGAGGCCAACTGTCGACTGAAATAAGCAATGGGGTGGGAGTTCAGATGCAACACGACCCCAATGCCCCACCAGAAGCATCACATTCTAGCACAAACAAGTCATCAAAATTTGGAAGTTGTAACACCAGTGTAGCTGCAAGAGCATTCTTGAGTGCGTCAAATGCCATGGAAGCCTCCTCGTTCCACTGAAAGGAATTCTTTTTAAGGAGGTTTGTCAAAGGTGCTGCCAACGGAACAAAAGTCAAAATAAATTTCCGGTAATAGCCTGCCAAACCCAAGAATCCACATACTGCTGAGCAAGACTGAGGTTGTGGTCACTCACTAATGGCCTGAATCTTCTCGGGATCAACAATGACCCCCTCATGGGAAACAATGTGGCCCAGGTAAGCATCATGAGATGCCCCAAAGCAGCATTTGGACTTCTTCAAATATAATTGGTGTGCTCGCAATAGATCAAATACAATTCTCAAATGTGATAAGTGGTCATCTCGAGATTTGCTATATATGAGTATATCATAAAAAAAACAAGTACGAATTTCTGAAGGTAAGAAGAGCTAAATACCTCATTCATCAGCCCTGGAAAGTACAAGGAGCATTTGATAGCCCAAAAGGCATGCCCACAAATTCAAAGTGGTCGTGATGTGTTTGGAACTCCGTCTTTTCAATATCTGTTGGATGCATGCGAATCTGATGATACCCAGACCGTAAGTCTAATTTTGTGAAGACCCACGATCCATGTAGCTCATCAAGGAGCTCCTCCACCACCGGAATGGGAAATTTGTCTTTCACTATTAGCGCGTTCAACTCACGATAATCAACACAAAAGCGCCAAGTCCCATCATGTTTCTTCACGAGCAGAAGTGGTGAAGAGAAGGGGGACCTACTACTGTGAATAAGGTCATGTTGTAGCATCGCCTGACACTGTCTTTCAATCTCATCTTTCTGGAGGTGAGGATACCGATACGAATGAACAACTACCACATTTGACTCTGGTTTCAAACATATACAGTGATCACACTGTCTCAGCGGGGGGAGCTCTGTAGGCTCACAGAAAAGGTCGGAGAACTCATCAATAAGACCATCAATATTGCTTGCTGAATTATCCGGGGCAGTCAGAGAATGAATGTGCTGTTGTGTTTCTATCTGACTTCCTTGTAGGAGCATTTGGCTACACGTAGGACAAAACTCATTGTCAATGCAGAAAAGTCCCACAAAATGGGTCCCAATGTTTGTAACCATTTGATTCCCAACACCATATCAAAACCAGCCAAAGGAATAACAAAAAACTCAGCATGAAACGAAGTAGTGCCAACAGTAAAATTTATCGCCTTGCTGATTCCGTAGCTAGGAACCTTCTCTCTATTGGCCACTGAGACTGTGGCTGTCAGTTGGGGAAGAATTTGTAACTGCAGGTGTTGGGCCGCCGTCAAACTAAGAAAATTTTGGGTGATCCCAGAGTTCACTAGGCCCACGAGTTCCCGATCGAAGATCTGAGCTCTGACTTGCATGGTTTTGCGTGACTTTTGCCCAGTAATTGCATGCAATGAAATTTCCTGTGGTGCTTCCTCTATCATATCCTTTGTCACCTTGATATCATCATCTTCAACCGTATCAATTAAAAATAATCTTTTGCATTGATGACCAACCCGATATGGTTCATCACAGTTGTAACACAGATTTTTGGACCGCCTCTCCATCATCTCAGCACTTGTCAATTTTTTTATGTACTGAGGTGGATGACTGCTCGATTTCGTATCCCCTAGTAAAGTGGTGCTCGGAGTGTGTCTGGGAGGAGGTGTTGTGGTCCGAACCCCCTGAGGATAATTGTGTCTGCTCAGCTAGGTGGAGGAAGTGCTCCTCTCCCCTGACCATGTGGGTCGTATGTGCAGGGCCTTCTGCCGTAGTTCCAAAGCACGGGCAACATTCATCCCTTGTGATAATGTAATCGGTGCATAGAGCTCCACCTCAAGCTTTAACGCCTCTGTCAGGCCTGGTGTAAATAATGCCACTTGCTGGTCCACTCGTACCATACCATTTGCTCATGCAAAATTTTCAAGGAACAGTTTCTGATATTGCTCCACGGAACCAGTTTGTTGTAATATAACCAAATCACCCAAGGGATTGTTGTACGCTGGAGGACCAAAATGAAGAGAGCATAAATTCTTAAATTCTTCCCATTCCACAATTGGTCTATCTGCCTCAACTTGCTGATACCAGAGTTGTGCTTTTCCCAGGAAGTGGAAAATAGCCATCCCCACTTTATCATACGCTAGTACTCGTTGATGGGCAAAAAAAAATTTGCAGCGATATAGCCATACCAAAGGGTCTTCTAACCCATTATAAGTGGGAAATTTGAGTTTAGTGTACCTAGGTACTGTGCCTCCTCCCTGGTGGAAGGGTCTCCCCGGGATGAAGGGTCCTTGCTGGCTAGGTACAGTGCCTCCCCCTTGGTTGAAGGGTACCCCCGGGATGAAGGGTCCTTGCTGGCCAAAGAAACTCGTGTGCCTCGTAAACTCATCTCCCTCTCTGTTATATGAATGGTCCCCTCCTCTTTGCTCTGGAGTTGTGTTACTTCCAGTAGTCAGACCAGTCTCCATGTTGTCCATTCTTCCATTCAAGGTCTCCATACCGATATCAACCTTAGAGAACCTCTCCTCCAATTCAGCAAATCTTTTCTCATTATCTGGATTGCCTTTTAGGATAGGTTGAAGCAATTCATGGCTGCTGATATCTGTCGGGTTACCCTGCTCTGATACCAAGTTGTTATGGTCCCTAGCCATGGATCTAGTAACTCGGCGAGTCAAATAAGGATCCAGTACCGTTAGAGGGTTTCTTAACACATTTTTGTGAAAAGAAACTCTCTTTTACTTCCCCCACTCATTATAATTGAAAAGGAGTTTCCTTTTCTCAATTATAGATGCACCAATTCAATCAAGAGACTGTTTAAGGATCCAATTATGAAACCCCACTTTATACCTCACGTCTATGAGTAGGGTTTCTAAATTCTTGCAACTACCAATGTTGTATGTAAAGAAGGCATTCTATAGCTCTTCTAAACTCGGGAAAGATAGATAAAAATACCTCTTGAAGACCTCTTTCAATTAGCAACTCGAAAACCCCTTTCTTGATGCTAAGGCTCACGCAAAACCTCGTTCCCTCACTGTTGGTTCATGGAAGAGATGGATAACTATTGAAGCTTGGAAGAGAAGGATGATTTCTCTTCCTTTTCGTTCCAAGATCTCCTCAAAGACTCCCCAATGGATACAGCAAACCACCAAGGATAGTTCACGCCAAGAACCCTAGGATAGGGAACCTAGCAAGAATCTAATTACTCTATTTTACTCTAAATCTGAACTTACCTTATTTCTCATTCCTTACCCTTTAAATAGGGTCATTCATGCCAAGATAGGTTAGGGTTAGGTTTATAAATCCCAACTATACCCCTATCTTCACGTCTTATTACATAATCAATCAAATTTGGAATTAAAAGCAATATAAGTAATAAAAGTAAAATTAGGTGACTTGGTGAGTCATTGTACTATTATGGTCCTGGGTTAAGCACCTTTGCATTCCACTCCTAACAGGCCGGTCTTTTGGGTAGTATTGACTAGGTGCTCAACATTTGGTATCAGAGCAGGCACTACATCCCGACTTCGAGTCCCCACGTGTGCAGGTGGACCGCACGCCCCTGGCGGGGCACCATAGGAGAGTATGGGCTTCTGACCCGATCCCCGTTGTAGTGTTAAGGTCGTCGTGGTCATCGATTGGGGAGGGCGGGGTGTACTGTTATGGTTCCTGGTTAAGTACCTATGCCTTCTGCTCCTAACAGGCCGGTTTTTTGGATAGTATTGGCTAGGTGCTTAACATTGATGTTATGGTCCTGGGTTAAGTACCTATGCCTTTCGCTCCTAACAGGCCGGTCTTTTGGGTAGTATTGGCTAGGTGCTTAACATTTGGTACCAGAGCAGGCGCTACGTCCCGACTTCAAGTCCCCGCGGTCGCGTGCACAGGTGGACCACAATCCCCTGGCGGGACCCCTGACCCAGTCATGTTGTTGTGTTAATGCTGTCGTGGTTGTCGGCTCGGGCGGGCGGGGTGTGATGTTATGGTTCTGGGTTAAGTACCTATGTCTTTCGCTTCTAACAGGCCAATTCTTTGGATAGTATTGGGTAGGTGCTTAACATTTGGTATCAGAGCTAGCTCCCTCATCACGCATTCGAATCCCGGAGGGGGCGACTGTGAAGGGGGCAACCTATGCGGAGGGGGGACCTTGACGGAGTAGGCCACCGCACGTGCGGAGGGAGTGACCTTGGTAGAGTGGGCCGTCGTGGACGCGGGTTGAGTCCCCGCGTGCACAGGCAAACCACACGCCCTTGGCAGGGCACCGTAAGGGAGTATGGGCTCCTGACCCAATCCCCATTGCTGTGTTAAGGCCGTCGTGGTCGTCGGATCGGGAGGGCTGGGTGTACTGTTATGGTCCTAGGGTTAAGTACCTATATCTTCCGCTCCTAACAGGCCGGTCTTTTGGGTAGTATTGGTTAGGTGCTTAACATCTCGTATCAAAGCAGGTGCTACATCCCTACTTCAAGTCCCCGCGACGTTGGTGGTGTCGTCTCCTTGATTTGGCAAAACCCAATCTTGAGATGAAGGGATAGCGGGACCTATCGCTACGACTAGTGAGCCGCCGTGGTCGCGGCTAAGCTGGGCAGGGTGTGATGTTGTGGTCTGGGTTAAGTACCTATTTCTTCGGCTCCTAACAGGCCTGTCTTTTGGGTAGTGTTGGCCAGGTGTTTAACATAAGGATGACAGCTCGTGGCTATCATGGTGGGTCCCACTTGATCTTCCAAATCATGTGATAAGGATACCAGTTCGTGGTTATCATGGTGGGTTCCACTTGATCTTCAAATCTTCCAACTCATGACAGCTCGTGTGTTGACCCATCATGTCATCTCATGTTATCATGGTGTGTCCCACTTTGTAACACTCCCACTCAAGTTGAGGGTGAGAAAACATCGTAAACGCCTAGCTTGATGAAGATGGTGGACAAGATCTTATGATTGACTAGTTTGGTGAGAATGTCTACAACTTGGCCTTGTGAAGATATATGTTTGAGAGATAATATGCCGGTTTGGAATTTCTCTCGTATGAAATGGCAGTCCACTTCAATGTGCTTTTTTCTCTCATGGAAGATCGATTTTGATGAGATATGTATTGCTGCCTGATTATCGAAATGTAGATCCATAGGGGCTTCTTTATAGAATCCCAATTCAGTGAGAAGGGATCTAATCCACAGGGGCTTCTTTATAGAATCCCAATTCAGTGAGAAGGGATCTAATCCATAGAAGTTCACTAACTGTGTGTGCCATGGCCCTGTATTCTTCTTCTACACTAGACCTTGCAACTACATTCTGCTTCTTGCTTCTCCATGTAATCAAGTTCCCTCCAACCATAGTACAATATCTCGAAGTAAATTTTCTGTCATCCGGGGATCCGGCCCAGTCTACATCTGAGAATTCTTCTATGTTGAAGTGATCATGGTTCTTATAGAGAAGCCCTCTTCCTAGAGCTCCTTTCACATATTGCAATATTCTTTCTAGTGTTTGTCAGTGACTGAGTTGTGGTTTGTGCATATATTGAGTCACCACACTTACTGCATATGATATATCCGACCTTGTTACACAAAGATAAATGTGCTTCCCCACAAGTCTTTGATATTTTCTAATATCCACATCTTCTCCAGTACTTTTAGATAATATTGTATTCGAATCCATAAGGTTTCTGCTAGTCTACACCCCATCAATCATGTCTCCTGTAAAAGATCAAGGACATACTTCCTTTGAGATAGCACAATCCCATGTTTGGACTGTAGTACTTCAATACCCAAAAAATATTTAAGTAGTTGAAAATCTGTTATTTTGAATTTTTCACATATCTTTTCCTTGGTTTCCTGAATGCCCTCGGGATCACTATCAGTTAAAACAAAATCATCAACATATATGGCCAATATTACTTTGCCTTTAGATGTGTCTTTAAGAAATATGTAGCGATCTAGAGAACATCTGTGAAATCCGATCCATATTGAGTTCTTAGCTAAATTTATCAAACCATACACGAGGAGATTGTTTAACACCATAAAGGGATTTCTTCAATTGACATACCAACTCCCCCTAAACCACAAAGCCAGATGGTTGTTTCATATAAATTTCTCCTTAATATCCTCATTGAGAAAAAAAAATTTCACATCAAGTTGATAGACCTACCAGGAAGAATTAGCAGCAAAAGATAATAAAATTCGTACCGAGTTCATTTTTGCCACCGAAGAGAATGTTTCCTCATAATCAATCCTGTAACATTGTGTATAGCCTTTAGCAATGAGGTGGGCCTTAAGGCGAGCAAATGACCCATCAGGATTGTATTTCACAATAAAAACCCACATACAACCAATTGGTTTCTTATTTGATGGAAGAAGAACTAGAACCCATGTCTGATTCTCATAGAGTGCCTATATTTCTTCGTACATTGCCGCCTTCCACCGCAGAGAACCGATCGAGGAGAAGCTGGTACTGAAGAGAGACCTGGAAGAGTATTGTCAGAGTAATATGAAGAATCTTCAAAAAAATTTACATCCTTGGACACAAGTAACCTTTGGAGAGTGAGATTATAATAAATATAACCCTTCTATGTGTGAGAGTATCCTAAGAAGATACACTTGACAAATTTTGGATCAAGTTTATTGTGTTGTTGGGAGCTAATATGAACAAAGCACATGCACCTGAAGACTTTCAAGAGAAGTGAAAAAGGATCATCATGTGGCAACAATGAGTCTGGGGATTTATGACCAAGAACGAAATAGGGTAGCCTATTTATAAGAAAACATGTAGTAAGGATAACATGCAGCCAATAAAAGTATGAGACTTTCATGGTACATAGTAAATTGCGAGCTACCTCAAGAAGGTGACAGTTCTTTCGTTCTGCTACACCATTTTGGTTAGGGGGTAGACACACGATGTTTGATGGATAATGTCATTCTCTTGACAAAATAAGTCAATGTCTCTGGAAGTATATTCTTTGGTATTGTCAGACCAAATTAATTTTATTTTCTGACCAAATTGAGTGAACACCGTAGCATGAAAGGATTTAAATATGGATGGTATTTCAGAACATTCTTTAAAAAGAAATAGCCAAGTGGTACAAGTAAAATCTTCAATAAATGTAATAAAGTACTTG
Source organism: Aristolochia californica (assembly GCF_029961685.1). Lineage (NCBI taxonomy): Eukaryota > Viridiplantae > Streptophyta > Magnoliopsida > Piperales > Aristolochiaceae > Aristolochia > Aristolochia californica. Next base: position 49,871,308 of record NW_027181770.1, read on the forward strand.
ACTTGGGAAATATTTGAGATGCTCAAGGGTCCCCATACATCTATGTGGATCAATGAAAAAGAGAAACACTTTTAAGTTCTGAACGAGGTGAGTATGTAGTCCTCTGGTGTTTGCTCATTTGACAGACTTCATAATTTAAATCTGACCTATCTTTAAAAATAGGTAAAAGACGATGAAGAGATTGTGCGGATGGATGTCCCAATAGATTGTGCCATAGACTTGTCTCGATTTCACTGGTTGAAACAATATTTATTTTAGGCACGTCCAGGTAGTAGAGCCCCCCTTGTTCACAGCCTCTATCAATCACCTACTTCGTTATAACATCCTGAAACACACAAGAAGTGGCTGAGAAGGTGATGGAGCAATTAAATATTTTGTTAGCGGGTTAATAGATAAAAGATTCAAGGAAAAAAAATGAACATAAAGAATATATGTGAGCGGAAGTGATGGTGTAATAGAGGTTGATCCTTTTCCGATAACTTTAGTTTGAGAGTTGTCAACTATGGTAACAAATTTATTTGAGAGACAATGAGAAACTGATTGGAGTAGATTTTTATTACTATGAGATGCTCGAAGATCCCTGAGTTAATTATCCAGGATGAAGAGGAGGCAGAGAGCATACCTGAAGCTATAGTGGCAGCAGTAGTTGAGAGGGAACATGGAGGAGAGACCATCATTTTTTGGAATAAGTCATACTCATCATCGGTAAGGGTTTTCTTTTCTGTTGATGGGATAGACGGGTTCTCCTTTGTATCACTTACTAAGGCTTGATTAACCTTCAACCAATCTGGTTTTGCCATGGATTCTATAACTTGCCTCTATAGTGTGGCCATATTTCCCACAATGGTTGCATTCCCTATAATAGCACGTATCTATATTGTGGCCATATATCCCACATTGAGTGCATTCTTTGCCATTTGTTCTGACAAAACCAGTCCTTCCACCTCTTCCTCATCCTCCTCTATAATTTCTTTGATGGCCTTGGCTGGGGTCGGTTGATGTTCTCTATGCCCTGAGTACATAGCGGATGACACTTCAGAAATAGAAGAAGAAGAAGAATCTGGAATACGAAGTAATGTGGCACATACATCATCAAAAGTGGGAATAGTAGAGGCACTAAGGATTTGACTTTTAGCAACTTTGAAATTGGCTTAATGTTTACAAGACAAATGGTTGTGACTAAGGCTTCTTTGTGCTTGTCTTGGACAGAGACATTCGTGGAATAGGCTGAGCTAGCTTCCATTCTTGAAGAAGGCCTCTAAAATGAGCCAAATATTCATGGATATTTTCTCCTTGTTTAGTGTTGAGCAGTCTTTAGAGAATATCATATGGCCTATGTAAGTTGTCGGAGATAAAGTACAACTTAGCACATGCCTCCCAAATTTGTTCAGCGGTGTCTAGATGAATAACATTGTTGGAGACAGATTCTTCCATGTTGTTGATGAGCCAACTAATAACTAAAGTATCATTTTTTAACCAGTTAGTATAAGAAATATTCTCTTCATCGATAGGTGGCCCAAGTTTGGTGAGGTGACCAAGTAGATCCTTTGTTAAAGGAACCGGTGAACCGATGTGGACCAACTCATGAAATTTGATCCCCCTCGCAAGGGTATGGTAGTAATCTTGAGAATATTACCCTTGTGACCCATGTTTTCTTCAGCCATAATAGGCAATTCAATGTACTAAAAAAATTCTCCAAAAATAATAATCACAAAACCGAGTAGAGTTCTTCAACCAACTCGGTTAATGGAGAGGCTAAGCATAGAAGCTAAGTAATCATATTTCTGAAATCCAATGAATAAAAAAACCACTCATAATAGGCTCAAGGGCAATTTTCTTTATCAAGGAATCTTGTTCTCAAAAAATTATAACCTTTAATGCAGAATATCTCAACATAAACTAATTTTTCAGTCAAAAATTTTCAAACCGACAAAACTGCCTTGGTAAACTTCTTCTAATCCAACATGCATAAATCTCATTAATCTCATAAGATGAAGACAACCATAAAATCATCTCTAAACCATCTTCTAAATCCGAAAACCAAGAGCATGGAATAATAATATCAAGAGTTAAAAAAACTTATCTCACAAGCTTCAATCTTGCTTCACAAATACCCTTCTATGTGTAGTTTTGATCATAACTTCTAAGAGCATTCTTTTGACATGGGGCTAATAAATTTAATACTCTGATACCTTGTTGAATTTAGCACCCCATGACTGAAATCTCAAGCAAGGTGAGAGAGGGAGAAAAAGAGAAAGCGAGAGAAAGAGCTCTCGGGTAGAGAGGAGAGAAGAGATAAAAAAGGAAAAAAGAGTTTAGGCTAGAGAGAGATACTTCAAGAGTTGAGAAGTGGAAAACTACTTAACTTAATTATAATTCAAGTACATGAACGTCAGGAAAGTGGTAGAGTTTAAATACAATTAAACCACCCTTGTCTCAATTACACCCAAACTCTAACTAATTAAAGATAAGTTTTAGCATAACTAAATAACTCAACATAACTAGAAGACTAACATAACTAGAATTGAAACTATTATATGAAGCATATGATCATGTGATAAGGATGCCAGCTCGTGGTTATCATGGTGGGTCCCACTTGATCTTCCAACTCGTGTGATAAGGATACCAACTTGTGGTCATCATGGTGTGTCCCACTTGATATTCAAATCTTCCAACTCATGTCAGCTCGTGTGATGACCCATCATGCCATCTCACGTTATCATGGTGGGTCCCACCAGCTCATGTAACCATGGTGGGTCCCACTTTGTAACACTTAGTTTTCAAAAAATCGAGAGGTCACTTTGAAAGTGTTAGAAGATGGGCTGAAGCCCACACAAGTATGAAAAAGGTCCACACGTCCAAGAGGAGTGACATGAGAGTAATTAAGGTGTAATCCCATAAATATGACACAAGGGTGTAATTAGTCATGGAGAACATGTCTATTTTTGTCTTTTTATGAAAAGCTCGTATCCCTAAGGGCATTATAGACATTGAAACATCCTCCAAAAAACTATAAATAGAGACCCTTGGCTTCGTTTAGAGCATCAAATCTCTCTCCCCTTCACTCAATTCATCCAAGAACTCTTAGACTAAAGGCTCTCTCCCTTTCTCTCTTTCTCCCCTCACTACCCAAGTTCTCTCTCTTCTTCTCTTATTATCTTCTTCTCTCCCTCTCTTACTTTGCTCAAGGTTCTAATCATGGGGTCCTAAATTTAATTTAGGATCCCCACGTCAAGATGATGCTCAAAATTTTCTATTAACGAAGCTACTCATTCAAGGCTTCTTGTGAAGCAAAGTTGAAGCTTGTTGAGATAAGTTTCTTGTTATTGTTATTGTTATCTATTGATGGCTCCATGATCTCAGTTTTTTTTTTATCTCTGGAAGATGATTTAGAGATTATTCTATTCATCCTATGAGAATATTTAGATTCATATCTCTTGGTTTGAAAGATGCTTGTAAAGGCTGGATTTTTTCAGTCAGTTAGCAAGTTTTTTGCTGAAATCAGTTACATTGAGATTTTATTGCATGGGAAGCTACTATTCCTGCAAGCAAGTTTTGTTTCTAATGGAAAAACATTCTCTTGTGCCTAATATGATCCAATTTTGGTAATCTATTGGTGTTTGAGAAGTTGAATACGGGCCATTATGCTACTTCTTCATTCCTTGATTTTTTTGAAGTAGCTATTTTTTGAAGAACCAAGACCTTTTATTTTATTGATTTAAAGCCACGAGAGATTTTCCTCTCCTTGCATAGATTACTACGTGAAATTAAGGTTGGGAAATATATTTAAAAAAATCAAAGAAAAAGGAATTAAAGGTGATATTTTGGAAAGACTAAGGTGGCACCAATTTTTATAAGGAAAGTTTCCTCCTTTTTAAGAACTCATGATACCTCATGATTAGACTTGATTTGTTCCATCTCCTCTTTCCTCAATATATTAAATACAAAATCTAGACTTAGATCTATGAGTTGGTGTCCAAATTTTTTTTTGGAAAGATCTTGGTAGATCTTCATATCTTGGAAAGGAAAATTAAAGTGGTTGCTTCTTGCATGATTTGGTGCTTGATTGAATATTTCCTCTTAAACAAAAGGAAGATAAGATGTTTAATCAAATTAATTTTTGGCCAGCATGTGTCCGTGATTAGTGGTTTTTTACTTGACAAAAAAGGAATACTCAAACTCGGGCTGCCTCTTGTTACTTAGGATATATCATTTCTCGTGTTGAGTAAATTATCATTCTAAACTTTTCTCTAATGGTTGAAGAACACATTGGTGGTACGAGTGATATCCTCAAGATTACTATTATACCCTTGAGAGGGTTATCGAATTACTCGAGCTGGTTAAAATCGGTTAAAAGGTTTCTCATTACCCAAGACCTACTAGGTCACCTAACCAAGCTTGGACCACCTATTTATGAGGAACATAGTGCTTATAATGTGTTGAATTTAGGATCCCATGACTAGAACCTCGAGCAAAGTGTGAGTGAGAGGAGAATAAAAGAAGATGAGAAGAGAAGATAGAAAGGGAGAGAGAGCCTTTAGGCTAAGAGAGAGCTTGGACAAATGAAGAGCAGGGGAGAGAGCTTGAATGGTCTACCCCAAGTCAAGGGCCTCTATTTATAGTTTTTTAGAGGATGTTACAATGTCTATAATTCCCTTAAGGCTACAAGTTTTACATAAGAAAAGATATAAAGTAGACATGCTCCTCATTGACTAATTACATCCTTATGCCATCTTTTTGAGAAATCATCTTATTTACCATGATGTCACATCTATTGGATGCGTGAGCCTCCTCCTTGGATGTGTAGGCTTGAGTCCATCTTCTAACACTCCCCTCAAGTTGGTGGTGAGAGAACATCATAAATGCCCAGCTTGCTGCAAATGGTGGATATGATCTTCCTGTATAAAATGGCAATCATCATATCTTCCAACGCTTCCCTTCAAGCTGGTGGTCTCTTTGTTCTTTACCAAGAGACCCAATTGGCTTAATATGAGAGAATAAAATTACTCATAGCCATAAAACAAAGCTTCATACTGCAGTCAAATGGTCATAGACAAAAAATACTTTTTGTTGAATTTCACAGGCGGAAAAGTAGCCCTATTGGGGGGCACGGAGTCTACCCACTTTCTCAGGGTATCTAAAAAAAATACCTTTTGGGTTAATAGTAAACTTGACTTACGTTGGACGTTGGGCACACTCCTATCCTTTGTAGGCAGAGGGTTTTTAGGCATTGCTAAGAAGTGTAGTGATAAGCTCCTTCACCATGGTGTCCCAACCCCAGGCACCGACTCTCAAATGGTAGAAGAAAAACTACCAAATAAGGGGGTAAAGGGAAATCACCAAAAGATAATAGTCAGTAATCAAGGATTCTTTCTTCAATAATAATGTCACAGTCAAAGAGATACAATAGCAACAACGGAGATGGGCCAATGCCCAAATAACACGTAGCAAATAATGAAAGTCTTTAATAAGGACAAATAAAATTATCTGCAATGAGTTCATCCTTGAATAAGGAGAATGTGCACCAAATAATAAGTTGGAACCGAGTAATAAATTACTTATAAAGGATGAAGTAAGAAAGTAATTTTCAAGTCATGATAAACTTCAAGCCAAGAGCTATTAATCCTCTTAGGATTGGCAAGGGATAATAATCAAGTCAAGAAAGAATCAATTAAGTACAAACTCACAAAAAATATTTTTCAATCACCTTATCACTAAACTTAGCTCGAGATTGCCTTCCTTGGCAAATTGAGCTAGCCCGAGTTGATGATGAGCTTAGGTCAATTTTTCATCCACTAATTAAGGAAACTAGTAGTAATAACTTCACAATAGCTCAAATATCAATTGGCATAATTTGTTTAAGAAGAACCAAACCAAATAAAAGAGCCCAAGTAAGTGACAACGTGAACCAACTCGACTCAAGGAAGAATTGAGCTCAATCTTCCAATTTCAACTCAAACTCAATTATTGACTTTAGTCAATTAATCATGCACTTAATTAAGGAAACTCTTGGCTCTAAAAAAATCATATCTTTCTTAATCAAAATGATGATTATCAAATTATCCACCAAATTATGATCTTGAGAAGATCTTTCATAAAATTCGAAACTTCCAAATATTAATAAGGAAATTGTCCCACGTATTTTGGCACCAATTACCAAAAAATCAATCTTTCCTAGGTTTAATACTTAAAGATATCAAATTATTTTCATGTAATCTTTCCAAATCACCAATAAAATCTTAGAAAATATGTGGCTAAAAAAAGGTTCATAATTCAGAATAGGAACACTTCTTTTGTCTGACAAATAAATCAAGGAATGTTTATGAAAATAAGATGTCCTCCTAAAGATTATTTCTAGATGTTGTTAGTTAAAAAATAGAAACTTTCTAAGGGTAGATCAAGAGATACTTTCTTGATTTTTTTTATCACTAAAAATAACTCAAAAAATGAAGCAAAAATTTGGCTTAAATTTGGATTTTCGCATGCTCCGGGATACCAACATGACCTTTAATTCGTCCAATGTGAATATCTCCTTAAATATAGATCAGATTGTAATGAAATTTTTCCATCTAAAACTAGACTTAAATACCTTAGCTCCAAATATAAATTATCTTCCTAAAATATACATCTTTTGAGATAAATAATCGGGTAGATTTTGGACTCTATAATCTGGCTAAACTGAGTACTCTTTCTCCTTTGGCCAGATTGACCATTGACTTTTCCAAGATGGATATCTCCATATAAAAAAGTCAGATTGAGAATTGGTTAAATAGGTAAGAAAATAGACTTATATATTTCTTTTGATATATAATTCTCTATAGAAAGTCTCGTTCTTGATGGCATAAAATGGCTCAAAAGTTGAAGTTGTATGCTATTGCATGAAACTTTTATGCTCCTTGACCTTTGCTACTTTAGATGTCGATTTCTCTTTGTAGAAAAAACTTTTCTCAAAGATTATTTTTTGAATTAAAAACTATACTCAAATATGTTTCCAACTATATATATTTTTCTATATGAAACATGCAGAAAGAGAGTTAAAAATCCAATGAAAAACATGAATTTGGAAAGAAGACTAAAGGAAAAACGAGAAACTCCTCTTGTTTCTTTTTGTTTTTATTTTTCATTTTCTTATTCTTCTTCCCCTTCTTCTCCATATTCTTATCCTTTTCATCTTAGATATTTCTCCACTCTGATACCATGTTGAATTTAGGATTCCATGATTAGAACTTTGAGCAAAGTAAGAGAGGGAGGGGAGAAGAAAATAAGAAGAAGAGAAGAGAAGAGAGAAAGGGAGAGAGAGAACCTTTAGGCAAAGGGAAAACTTGGAAAAATTTAGGAGACAGGGAGAGAGTTTGAATACTCTACCCCAAGCCAAGTGCCTCTATTTATAGTTTTTTGAGAGGATGTTACAATATCCATAATGCCCTTAAGGCTACATGGTTTACATAAGAAAAGACATCAATAGACATTTTTCCTCCTTACTAATTACTTCCTAGTGCTATCTTTATGAAAAATCTTCTTATTTACCCTGATGCCACCTCTCTTGGAAGTGTGGGCCTCCTCCTTAGGTATGTGGGCCTCCTCCTTAGATATGTGGGTTTGATCCCATCTTCTGACACTCCCCGTCAAGCTAGGGGTGAGAGAACATCATAAACACACAACTTGCTGCAAATGGTGGATATGATTGAATGGTTGAAAAATGATACATTGGTGATTAGTTCGCTCATAAACACCATGGGAGAGCAAATATTAGACAATGTAGTCTACCTGGATATAGCCAAACAGGTTTGGGATACATGTGTCAAATTGAACTTTAGCATAGACAATCTCAAAAAGTTGTATGATGTCTTTCGAAGTATCTTTAATACTAAACAAGGAGACAACTTACATGAGTACTTGGGAAGATTTAGAGGACTTATCCAAGAATGGAAGCATTCCTAACATAACTTTGCCAAAAATGCTCCTCTAGATCTCTCATCTATACAATCCTCTCCTCGAACGGTTGTGCCCCGTGCTCCAGAAACTCTTCAACCCGCTAAAGCATTGGCCGATACCAAACCTATGGAGTTTATGAATCACACTGAGGTAAGTTTATCTCCACCTACTCCTATTCCATTTGAACCACAATATGCCCTAGTTTTCTCTTTATATTTGTGGGCTCCATTGTTAGGGTTATCATTATGAAGGATCATCAGTTGAGGGTCAGAGAGGTTAGAGAAAAACACTTGAGTGTGTGCAATTTCTCTTGTAAACTACTTTATCATTACAGTAAAAGATTGTGTCGACAGAAGTCAGGACATAGTCTCACCTTGAGAAAAACTTGTACAAATCTTGTGTTTTTCGTGCTTGATTACTTCTTCTTCTGCTATTATTATCGCTCTCATTAGTATTGAATGTTGAATTTATGGAAAAGAGAAATAATTCATTGACTTCATAAACTTATTATAATCAAAGTACATGAACCTCTATTTATAAGAGAGGTAGGTAGTAGATTCCAATTACAATAAAACTACCTTGGTCCCAATTACACCCAAACTCTAACTCTTAAAGATAAGTCCTAGCATAATTAAATAACTCAATATAGATAAAAGACAAACATAACTCAAACTATAACTCTTCTAGGACGTGACCATAAGATAAAGATGCCTTTGTGAGTCCTTGATCTTCCAACTTATGTGATGAGGATGCCAGATGGTGGTAATCATGGTGGGCCCTACTTCTTATGTGTTAGGGCCCATGTTGTGGACCTGCCTTGGTCATGTGGCCCATCTTATAATACTCTTAGATATGTGGGTCTTCCTTGACCGTGTGGGCCTGGGCTTATCTTCCAACACTCACCCTCAAGTTGGGGGTGAGAGAACAAAATGAACTCCCTACTTGCTGCAAATGAAGTATAAAATATTTTTGTATAAAATGACACATCTTCCAATATGCCTTCATCTTCCAATACTCCCCCTCACGTTGTTGCATCCTTCCATGAGGCTCTGCTGGCATAATATAAGTGAGAGTAAAAATCACTCCTAGCTGGTAAGACATTGCTCCATACTCCAGTCCAAAGTTGGATGTAGGGTACATTTCATCATCTGTAGGTAGTGTGTCTATCGGCATTGCTCTGAAGTGTCCACCACCGTGTCCCTCCACAGGACAATGACTCTCAAGTAGTAGAAGTAATAAAATCCATTACAGGGGGGTAGTGGGTTTATTTATAATGGTGTCCCAATGGTATCCCAACCGTGTTATTTTTTGGAGTTAAATTTATCATGGTGTCCCAATCCGGGCACTGACTCTCATGGTGTCCCAACCATGATATTTTTGAGAGTCAAATAAATTATGGTATGAGAAAAGGTAATGAGGCCACCTTTTCTTCAATAATAATGTCTCATCAAAGAGACATAATAGCAATAGTTGTAATGTAACACGACCATCTTCCAACAGATATAACACGGACCACAATAATAAACCTTGTAGAAGGACCCATGAAATAATCATAATCCAATATAAATATTTTTTATTAGATGCATAAGCTTCATATTTTGGGCTCCACCTTTCTTGAATATTTTGGTCACATAAGCTTATTCACAACATATGGAATAAAATACCTCTTTCTTGTACTTCTTGTACTTCTCCCCCTCAAGCTGGGAGGTAATGGCAGTCATCCTAGCTTGAACCAAATATCATAGATGCAGCAATAAGCCCAAATAACATAGATGTAGTAATAATCCCTTAAAATAGGGAGAAGTGAGATATTTTCTTGATATAGCAACTCAGACAGTGACGCAAAACAATTGGCTTAAATTCGGATTTTCCAATACAACAAAATACCAGCTTGACCTTTGATTCTTCCAATACAAATATATCTTTAAATATAGATCAGATTGACATAAAATTTTCTCCTTCTAAAACTAGACTTAAATACCTTTCATAAAAGTATAACTTCTCTACATAAAATATAATTATCTGAAGATAAACAATCTAATAGATTTCAGTCTCTGTCATATGGCTGAACTAAGCATTGTATCTCTTTTTTTTCTGCATGACCATTGACTCTTCCAAGATCAATATCTCCTTATAAAAAACTCAGATCGAGAATTGGTTGAATAGGTAAGAAAATAAACTTATAGATATTTCTTTTTATATATAATTATCCATATAAATTCTCGCTCTTGATAGCATAAAATACCTCAAAAGTTGTAGCGTTCAGTTGTTGCTCGAATCTTTTTTTTAATTTGACATCGCTGCATCAAATATCAATTTCTCTTTGTAGATAAATCCAATTGAAAATTGGTTGAATGTGTAAGAGAATAGACTTACAGATATTTTATTTTTTTATATATATCTCCATATATAGTCTCGTTCTTGATAGCATAAATTACCTCGAAAGTTGAAGCTTTCTGCTACTGCTTGAACCACTTTCTCAATCTGACCTTTGCACATTCAAACATCGATTTCTCTTTGTAGATAACTGCGATTGGAAAAAATATTTTTATTTGGAAAGTAGACTCAAATATATTTCCATCAATATACAATTTGAAATATGAAAATCTCAGTATAGAGGTGAAAAATTCAAAGAAATCTACAGGTGCAATGACTAAAATAAAATAACAATGAACCTAGACTTAGGGTTTAGGGTTTAGAGAAAAGGATCTCATTATCTCTCTGAGTTTGTCAACTCGCAGAACCTGCTCTAATACCATGTTGAATTTATGGAAAATATAAATACTTTATTGACTTAATAAATTATTATAATCAGAGTATAAGAACCTCTATTTATAATAGAGGAAGGTAGTAGAGTTCAATTACATTAAAACTACCTTTGTCCCAATTACACCCAAACTCTAACACTTAAAAGATAAGTCCTAAAATAATTAAATAACTCAATATAGATAAAAGACAAACATAACTCAAACTAGAACTCTTTTAGGACATGACCATGAGATAAAGATGCCTTTGTGAGTCCTTCTTGATCTTCCAACTTATGTGATTAGGATGCCAGCATGTGGTAATCATGGTGGGTCCTACTTCTTATGTGCTTGGGCCAATCTTGTGGGCCTTCCTTGGTCATGTGGCCCACTTTATAATACTCTTAGATATGTGGGTCTTCCTTGGTCTTGTGGGCTTGGGCCTATCTTCCAACATTGAATTAGGGCATCTAATGCCTAACAACTCGGCCTATCGCCTTAAGGAAAGAACCCCAAACTTTCACTAGGCCCTCTACTTCTCACCCTATATCTAATTTTGTGTCTCACAATCATTTGTCTTCTTCATGTTGTTAATTTCTTGCATTTATCTCCTCCATCTATGTACCATAGTCTTATAAGAAGACTCTGAGGCATTCAAGATGGAAGGCAGCAATGAAAAATGAAATACGTGCATTATATGAGAACCAAAATAGTGCTCTAGTTCCTCTTCCTTCAGGCAAGAAACCCATTGGATGTAAGTGGGTATCTATGGTTAAACCTACTCTAAATAGAATAGTTTCTTGCCTTAAGACACACCTCATTGCCAAAGGTTGTACTCAGTGTTATGGCATCGATTATGAAGAAACATTCTCTCTAGTGGAAAAATTGAACTCGGTACATATATTGTTATCCCTTGCTGCTAATTCCACCTGGTTGGTCTATCAGTTTGATGTGGAAAATGTTTTCCTAAATGGGGATATCAAAGAAGAAATTTATATGCAACAACCACCTAGATTTGTGGTTGAGGGAGAGTCGATATGTTGATTGAGGAAATATCTATATGGTCTGAAACTGTCTCCTAGTTCGTGGTTTGATAAATTTAGCCAATCACTAATATGGGTTGGATTTCACTCATGCTCAGTATATCACTCCATATTTAATAAAGACACCCGCAAAGGGAAAATACTTCTAACAGTTTATGTTGATTATACCGTCTTAACCGGTAGTGGTTCCAATGGCATTCAAGAGGCCTAAAACAAGATATGTGAATAGTTCAAGACAAAAGACCTTGGACAACTTAAATACTTTTTGGGTATTAGGGTGTTACTTCTAAACATGGGATTATACTATCTTAGAGGAAATATGTCCTTGATCTACTGGAGGAAACATGAATGATGGGGTGTAGACCAACAAATACCCCCATGGATTCAAATACCAAAGTATCTGTAGGTTCTAGAGAGGATGTGGATATCGGGAAAGATCAAAGACTTGTGGAAAAACTTATTTACCTTTGTGTGACAAGGCCGGATATCTCATATGTAGTAAGTGTGGTAAGTTAGTACATGTACATATCACAACTTACTCATTGACAAGCATTGGAAATAATATTGTGATATTTGAAAGGAGCTCGAGAAAGAAGGCTTCTCTACAAAAACTATGGCTACTTCAATATAGAAGGGTTACAGGATGCAAACTAGGCGGAATCCCCAAATGATAGAAAACCTACCTCTGGGTATTGTGCAATAGTTGGAGGAAACTTGGTTACATGTAGTAACAAGAAGCAGGATGTTGTTGCAAGTAGGGGTGGCATCAAACCGAGCAAATTCGCGAGCAACTCGAGCTCAGCTTGGTTTCGGCTCAGTTCAATTCGACTTGACCGAACCATGGTTCAGTTCAAAAGCACGTGAGTCGGCTTGTTAACTTAACAATGGCCCAAGTGACTTCATCGGGTTTCATTCTTCGGAATTGGGATGTCCAGATTCTGCAGCAGTGACTTCACGAGCGAGCATAAATGACCCATTTTTTATTTCTTCCTTTCAGATTTCTTCCTCTCTAATTTCTTCCTCTCTGATTTCTTCATCTTCAAGTTCTTCCTCTTTGATCATTAAGAATTTGAAGACACAAACAATCTATGCATGGAAGGCACGGTCCTCGCAAAACTCATGGAGCGGTGACTCAAAAGAGAAGCAGGAGATGCAGAAGGAGGTGAAGCAAGGTTCCTCAGTACAAACAAAGGAAATCGAAACCTAGCAGACGCTCTTACGAGACCTGATGAAACCTCTCGATCTCTGCCAACACTGAGTTACACTTATCTAACACCTTCACTCTGTCGTCCAAATAGGCCGCGAGGGACTTCTCCGATTTGGCCAGCTTCATATCGGAAAGCAGAAAACTTCCGCCAGCATCTTGGGTGGCGATTTTGTTGATGGGTGGAAGAGTTTGGACGGAAAGAGGAAGCGGGAGACTCTAGCTATGGCTTCTTAGCAAATTTGCATATGGAGCAGAGAAGCCAACAAAGAGAGAAAAATTAGTAAACTTACTAGGGACGATGGGGGTTTAGTAATATGGCTATTTGAGAAATGCAAATTCTCAATTCGAATAATTGAAATATTTTAAATATCTAGTAAAGAATCAAAATAATTAATGATTTCAAATCAAATTTAAGATTTGAGTTCTCTTAATGAAATAAGAATCGGTGAATCAGAAATAATTAAATTAATAAAAAAATTATTTTATAGAACATACATATCATGGAAGAAGATGAAGAAGATGATGATGGAAAATAAAATATTTGACATTTTATATACTTAAATTATTGCATAAAATCTTATAAAATATAAAAAATGTATAATATGAGTTAAAATACAACCAAATTATTTTAAGTAAATATTTGAATAAGTTATTCTCCTTTAGAATATAAAGAAAAATCCTCTACTTACACATGATGTCTTAAAACTTACAAAAATTTCCCTTCACTTTATCGATATATCAAGTAATCATATAATAAGATACAAAATAACATTTACTCATATTTATTTGACTTAATAATTTATATGTAAAAATCGAGTAAATACTTATAAGGGCAAAAGATTTTGATGCAAAGTGTACGCAAAATTTTATGTAGGGTTAATATATCAAAGGTTATGCCCAATTTTAGGTAGGGGTCATGCTCAATTTTATGTAGAGGTCGTTGGAAGATGGGCCCAAGCCCCCACGACCAAGGAAGACCAACATATCCAAGTGTGTTGGAAGATGGGCTCATGCTCATAAGACCAAGGAAGACCCACATATCTAAGAATGTTGGAAGAGGGGCCCAAGCCCATAAGATATGGGACCCACCATGATCATGTGAGGTGGCATAAGAAGTCTTACACAATAAGATCTCTGACAGAGCTACAATTATTATGGAAGTAGGTCTCACAAAAGAGTTTCAGTTTAAAGGTATTTTAGTCATGTTAGTCTTCTATTTATATTGGGTTATTTAATTATGCTAGGACTTATCTTTAAGTGTTAGAGTTTGGGTGTAATTGGTACAAAGGTAATTTAATTGTAGTTGGACTCTACTACTTTCCTCTATTATAAATAGAGGTTCATGTACTCTGATTATAATAAGTCAATGAAGTATTTCTTTTTTCAATAAATTCAACATGGTATCATAGCAGGTTCTATGAGTTGACTCAATCAACCCACAGAGGTAATGTGATATTTTCTGATTTATTATCTCTAGCAGTTTAGGTTTGTATTTCTCTTTTTTCAATCCCTATACCCGTTATTGGATTTACGTTTTCACCTCTATAATGAGATTTTCATATTGCATATTATATAATAATAGAAAGATATTCGAGTCTACTTTCCAAGAAAAATGATGTTTTGCAATCGGAGTTATCTATAAAGAGAAATCGATATTTGAAGCTACAAAGGTCAAATTGCTTCCTGCAGCAGCAGTAGAAAACTTCAGCTTCCGACCTATTTTATGTTATTAAGAATGAGACTTTATATGGAGAATTATATATCAAAAGAAATAACTATAAGTCTATTTTCTTACCTATTCAACCAATTATCGATGTGATTTTATATAGAGATATTTATCTTGGAATTGTCAATGGTCATGCTGGAGGGGAAATAGTACTTAGTTCAGCAGTGACCGAAATATATCATCTCAATAGAAGTATATTTTATGAAGAGAATTTATACTTGGATGAAATGTATTTAAGTCTAATGTCAGAAGGAGAAAATATTATGTCAATATGATCTATATTTATGGATATATGCTCATTGGAAGAATCAAAAGTCATATTGGTATCCTATTGCATTGAAAAATCCCAATTTAAACCGATTGCTTTGCGTCACTTTTTGAGTTTGATCAACTATACCAGGAAAATATCTCACTTACCCCTTTTTCGGTTACTATATATATGTTATTTGGTTCAAGGTGGGAGCACTACCAATACCTCCTAGCTTGAAGGGGAGAAGTAGACGAAGTACAAGAAAGAGGTTTATTCTATATGTTGTGGTAAGTTTTATGTGACCAAAATATTCACGAAAAGGAGAGCACAAAAGATGAAGCTTTTGCATCTAAGAAGAAATTCTTTGCAACAAATAAAATTGACAATTGTTGGAAGATGGGCCCATCCCAAGAATCCTGACTCGTAGTAATAATTGTGGTAATTATTGGTGATACCTGACTCGGCCCGACTCAATTCTATTTCTTTGGCTGGATTATTATTTTGAGGTATTTGTAACATATTCCTAGGTCAACATATTGCATCGAATTATTTCATGGGTCCTTTTTATAAGGATTTTTATTATTATTGTTTGTGTTATATGGGCCCAGGCCCATTTCATCTACAACTATTGTGTCTCTTTGGATGAGACATTATTATTGAAGAAGTGGGGGCCTTAGCATCCTATCTTTCTGTTTACCCATTACCTATTGGTTATTTGACAACCTTACTTCTACCATCCTTTATTTGACTCTCACATACATCTTTGGGCCAACCTTTTGCGTGTTGCTTCGGTTGGGAGTTTAAGTCCACCATGGTTGGGTGTTTTATGTCCATTGAGACTTATATATATACTCATGGGTCTTTTATTGTTGTCTTGTGACTGACAAGCATTACCCACTTACCACGTCTTTTCTCGTCATCTTGTGAATGACAAACATTTATCATATCATGTCTTTTATCGTTGTCTTGTGAATGATAGGCATTTATCAACCATTTCTACCTGTGAGAGTCGGTGTCGGGGTTGGGACATCATGATGGAGGAGTTTATTGCTACATATATGTTACCCCCCTTAATTGGCATTTATTACACTTACCACTTAAGAGTCATTGTCCTGTGGAGGGACACGGTGATGGAGGAGTTTTTACTACACTTCTTAGCACTACGTATAGACCCACTACCTGCGAAAGATAGGAGTGCCACTACCTAAGAATGATAGGAGTGTGCCCTACGTCCAGCATGGGTTATGATTGGAGTATGGAGCGATGTCATACGGCTAGGGGTGATTTTACTCTCACTTATCTTATGCCAACTGAGCCTTATGGAAGAAAGCACCAACGTGAGGGGGAGTGTTGGAATATATGGAGGATTGCCATTTTATACAAGAAGATCCTATACATCATTTGCAACAAGTTGGGAGTTCATGATGTTCTCTCACCCCTGACTTGAGGGGGAGTGTTGGAATATGGGCCCAAACCAATACGACCAAGGAAGGCCCACATATCCAAGTATGTTGGTAGATGGGCCTAGGCCCATAAGACCAAGGAAGGCCCACATATCCAAGAGAGTTGGAAGATGGGACCAAACCCATAAAATATGGGACCCACCATGATCATGTGAGGTGGCATAAGAAGTTTTACACAATAAGAAGTCTAATAGGGCCATAATTATGGAAGCAGGTCTCACAGAAGAGTTTTATTTTAAAGGTGTTTTAGTCATGTTAGTCTTCTATTTATATTGGGTTGTTTAATTATGTTAGGACTTATCTTTAAGTGTTAGAGTTTGGGTGTAATTGGGACAAATGTAGTTTAATTGTAGTTGGACTCTACTACATTCCTCTATTATAAATGGAGGTTCATGTACTCTGATTATAATAAGTCAATGAAGTATTTCTCTTTCCATAAATTCAACAGAGGTCATGCCCAAATTTTTGTAGTGGTCATGCCCTAATTTATGTAAAATGTATGCATAATTTTATCTACAATTTATTTGACATGTATTTTATGCAAAGTTTTAAATGTATGTTGGAGCTCGAATTCGGCTCGAGCTCAAGCTCGAACTCGATTAAAATTATTGGGCTCGAGCTCCATTAAAATTTTAGGCTCGAGGCTGGGCTGGGCTCAAGCTCGATTTTGAAATATTTAAATCAAGCTCGGCTCGAACATAGGCAGGTTCGGGCTCAGCTTGGCTCGATGCCACCCCTAGTTGCAAGGTCCAGGGTCATGACACACACAGTTAGTGAACTTCTATGGATCAAGTCCCTTTTTACTGAACTAGGATTCTATAAAGGAGCGTCTATGGATGTACATTGGGATAATCAAGCGGTGATCCATATCACTTCAAATCTGGTCTTCCATGAAAGAATAAAACACATAGAAGTGGATTATCACTTTATACGAGAAAAATTCCAAACCAGCATATTATCCCTTATACGTATATCCTCACAAGGACAAGTTGCAGACATCCATACAAAGCCAGTCACTCACAAAATCATATCCACCATTTACAACAAGTTGGGCATTTATGATGTTTTTTCACCCCCAACTTGAGGGGGAGTGTTAGAAGATGGGCCCAATGCCCACACAGGTGGCATGCTAGTAAATAAGGTGTCATCCCATAAAGATATCAAGGAGAACATGTCTACTTATGTCTTTTTTTATGTAAAGTTTGTGCTCCTAAGAGCTTTTATAAACACATCCTCTCAAAAACTAAAAATAGAGGCCCTTTGTTTGGGGTTTAGGGTTAAGGGTTTAGGCTTTGGGGTAGAGCATCAAGTCTCTCTCCTTTTTTCTCAATTCGTCTAAGCTCTCTTAGCCTAAAGGCTCTCTCCCTTTTCTTCTTGGGTTATCTCTATTTGTTTCTTCTTCTCTCCCTCTCTTACTTTGCTCGAGGTTCTAACCATGGGTCCTAAATTCAACAAGAAGTATGAGTGTTGCATAGTTGCCTCCTTGTAGTTAAAATTGTTTTCCTTTAGTATTTCTTCAGTTGATCATCTTGTGTTTTTTTATCACTTCAGAGCAATGCCTAGATCCTCTACCTAAGAGTATAGGAGTGTGCCCAACATCCAACCTGAGTCAAGTCTTTTATTCTTCACCCAACAGGTGATTTGTGTTTGAGCTACCCTTAAAAATGAGTAGTCTCTTTGTTAAGCTCTAAATTTGGGCAGTTTTTTCGCCTTTAAAATTGAGTGAAGTGTGTTTTAGACTATGATCATTTTGGCTGGTGTTTGGAGCTTTGTTATATGGCTAGAAGTGATTTTCTTCTCCCATATTGTGTTTTGCCCAAGATGGGTTTCTACGTCCTTTTTGTCCCCAACTTGAGGGGGAGAAGTAGAAGAAGAAGTACAAAAAATAGGTATTTTGTTTCACATGTTGTGATAATTTTTATTTGAAGAAAATATTCATGAAAGGGGAAGCACAAAAGATGAAGTTTTGGCATAAAGATGAAGTTTTTGTATCTATGAAGAATTTTTTTTGGCAAAAGAACATTGAAGACCAATAATCCTTTTCGTTGCAAGCTGAAGTTATAAACTCTAGTTTGAGAGAGTCTAAGAAAAGTCTTGTTGATTTTTAGGACTCCATGGATTTAGCTCATGGAGAAAAAAAAAAAGAGGGACTCTTTGGGTGAAAAAAAAGAGGAAGAAAAGGTTATGGACTTATTTCCTAAACCTCCCCTTGAAGCTCAATTGATAGTTTGATAAAACTATAATATTATAATAATACCCCTAGAACTTAAACTAATTACATCAATACATCTCTATGAGATGACTCTTTATTTACCATCTTGTCATCACTATGTGGGCTTTCTCCTTGATCTGTGGGCCTTAAGCCCATCTTCCACATCTCTTGGATGTGTCGGCCTTCCTTGGTCTTATGGGTTTGAGCCATTTTCTAACACGATTAGATGTGTGGGTATTCCTTGGTCGTGTGGGTTCCGGCCCATCTTCCAACACTTCCCCTCAAGTTGGGAGTGAGAGAACATCATGAACGACCAACTTGCTGCAAATGGTGTATAAGATCTTCCCATATAATATGGTTATCCCCCATATTTTCCAACACTCCCCCTCAAGTTGGCGGTCTCTTCCATGAGGTCCAGATAACATAATATCAGTAAGAGTAAAATCACTCATAGCCGTAAGACATCGCTTCATACTCCAGTCAAATAACTTATGCTGGATGTTGGGCACACTCCTATCTTCTGTAGGTAGTGGGTCTATATGTAGTGCTCAGACGTTTAATAAAACTTTTCCATCACCGTGTCCATCCACAAGACACCGACTCTCAAATGGTAGGAGTAATAAATGCCAATCGAGGGAGGTAACGGGTAATCTGTTAAGTTGTGAAGCCTAATTAATGCCCTACACTGAGTTGGTCATGGATCGACCTGCGCGGTCAGGTCACCGTGGGAGTTGGAAGCCCTCCCTATCGCCCCCGCTCGGTCCACGATATATTAACTATTATTTCATTAAGGATAATTTGGAAATTTCACTCTTGTAATGCGGTTGCCCTAATTTTCTCTTTATAATTGAGAAGGCATCACTATTAGGGTTTTATCATCTTATACCGAGAAGCACCTCGAGTTGTAGCCCAAGAGGTTAGAGAAAAACCACTTGTAAGTGTGTGTGATCTCTATTGTAAACTATGTCATCTTCATAGTGGATTACTATGGAGGCGAAAAATAAGACGTAGTCTCACCTTGAGGGGAACCTGTATAAATCTTGTTGTGCTTTCCGTGCTTGTTTTTTTTTCCTTCTTCCGAGATTATTATTATTGCTCTCGTTAGTTTGGAATTAGGGCATCTAATTCCTAACATAATCTCCTTGAAGATAATATTGTGGGATCACCATGTGCTTTCTTCTTCATCAGAATAACCAATACTGACAAGAATCAACAACTGAGAAATCCTTCAATAATAATGTCTCAGCCAAAGAGGTACAATAGTAGCAGCTAAGATGGGCTTGGGCCCAATAACACGTAGCAAATAATGAAAATCCAAGGACCCATAAAATAATCCACTTCGAGTCCATCAGAAGGTTGTACACCAAATAATACGTTGACCAAGGAATAAGTTCTAAATTAATTCCACATAATATCACGCTAGAGCCAAGGGACCAAGTCGAGCTGAGTCAAGTAGTAGACTAATATAGCCGAGTCACGAAAATAATAGGAATAGAACTCGGGACATGTACCCGTATAACCGAGGTAGGAAGCAAGTGAGTTGGGCTGAGTCATGCTGACCTGAAGCGAGTTGACTCGGTCCGAGTTAACTCCACAAAATCTCGTGCACCTCGATAGTAGAGAGACGAGCATCCTGGTTCACTGGGTTGACTAGATAAAGTAAATATACGCACCAAGGTAGATTAAAACATACTTGTAAATAAAGTAAGGCGCTGGTTTGTCGTCCTCCCAAAGTGGCAAGATACCAAGGAGCATAAATGGTAACTTCCAACAAAAAAATTCTCATGCCAATGAAGGATCAACAATTAAGATGATCCATGACAATAGTGAACTTGGATTAAAAACAATAATTGAAGCGAAAAAATAAAGACTCTCTTCCCACCAAATTAAATGCAAGATACTAATGGATTTTATGGAAAATCAATAGTAAGATCAAGATATGTTTCCAAAAATAATTCAACAAATCAACAACTTGTATAATCACCTGTTACAATCCGACTATGTAGGTAACTCCAAAAATATAAGCTGATACAATCCAAGCAGATGAATGCTAGTTTCAGACTTTGGATGGAAGTTAGACAGTAAGCTACCTGGTGGTAACAAATGATGATCTGGCTGCTAAAAACAACAATGAAAGTCTACTGTTAAAGAAAACTTGTTGCTTAAAGAGACATTACAATTTGTTGCCAGATATAGATTAATCCTGGTTCCGATTTTAAGGAAGTCTAGTTGAGATCTTCCATAAATAAGCCATCCACTAACGAAGACGAAGTTGCCTCTACTGCTAAAAAAAAACTTTGAGATACCAAAACAAGTACCAGAACTTACGACATAAGGAATGATATGAGAAGCCAACTAGAAAAAAACTTTCGATAACTTATCCTCCAGGATTAAAGCATAGCATGACGTATAAAACTTAATCCAGCTGATGAGATAAAATATGCGTATCTGATGAAGCCTTGATCTACAAAGTTTATGATCTAGAATCTGAACAAAAGTGTAAATCCGGTATGTATCTTGCTATAACCAAAGGGTGATAATTCAAAATTATGTAGGCCCTCTGATAAAACAGGAACGTCCCAGAATAGAGTAATACTTCAAATCTTTGAGGTGGCTAATTGCTTCACCAATGTGAGAAAGTTTCCTCAGAGATAAATGCATCTAATCGCACTATCGCTGGAGGGAGGTCACCCATCGCTGCGCCCTGATGCCCATCTTGGAACTGAGAAGCCACCGATATTGCGTGAAACTTGAAATATTGACGTTAACGATGGAGCAGTGGAGTAGAGTCGAGCAACAAAAAACTAGAAGGCCAAAATGGTATTTTGGTTCAATGCTTCTTCTTGGGAGAGAAATTAAAGGCAAAATGTCGGATGATTGTTTCTATGCAGCAGAACTTTCAAGCTCTATAATGGATTCTACTAACGCTGGCAGGCCTATGCAGCCACATATTCTCATACGAGTCGCCATATCTCCCCTCTTTTTCCTCGGTCTATCTTCTTCTTCCTTCTTCTCTCCCTTGCAATTTTGATTTCTTAAGTTTAAACTTAGGAAATATTTAAATTATTAAGCAAATAAATTATTAATAGTTAATAGTGATTAATTAGTATAACAATCAATAATATTAAGTGTAGTTTCATTTATTAATATATTATTAGTAAAAATTATTTAAAAAATAATAATAATAGGAATCTAATATAAATGATAGAGTGTACATGTAGTATAGGTTCTAATATTTTTGAAATGGTGTTTTTGGTCTAGTTTCAATTACTATTTATTAATAGTAATAATAATAACTTTAAAAATAATGAATAATAACAATAATAATATTAAGGCCATAAATAAAAGTAATTTAATTAATAATAAGAATTAATAAGTTGATTAATAGTATTTATTTTTATACTAATATTATTTATTATAATTTATTATTATCACATAATTTATATTTATGATTTTCTTCTCTTGCTAAATAGGTACTTAGTTCCCAAAATACACCAAGTCTTACTTCCCAAAAAATAATTAGTATATTTAAATAATAATACATACATCAAATTTCAGATATGTTTTAAAATATTTTTATAATTTTTTATATTTTTGAAAATTATTTTTAACCCGAAGTAATGAGTAATGAAGAACAAATTATGTCTAATGTTTGTTTTATTTGTCAATTATAAATACATAATTACTTTATTTGCTAAATAATTGACAAATTAATATTAATTTAATTAATTCAGATATTTAGGTAATCATAGTATGTGTGCTAATAGGCTCATAACGAAATTTCTTCTTCAGGGACCACTAGCCCTAACTTAAAACCTGAGTTTTGCCGATGGTTTCCCAGTTCGCCCATTTCGTAAGTACACTTGCCGCCTTTCTCCGCTTCCCTGCTGTCTTCCAGCTTCCGGTTCTTAGGAAAGGTACGCCATTTCTAGCTCTCTCGCTGCCCCCCTCTCTTTCTCTTGTCCCTTCTCTCTTTGAAGCTGTCTCGCTCTCTTTATCTAGTCGCCTCTCTCTAAAGCTTTCTTTAAAGCTCTCTCCATCTCTCTGTGTTCTGCTGGAGATGGTTCGCCCTTTTGGAACATAGAGTTCAACCCTCCGAGACTGACCCCTGACATGCCTTCTGATGCTCATTGGTGCAGAGCAGCCAGCTCAGTTATTTGTCTACTATACTCTGGCTGGCCGGAGAAGGGACTGCCCCGAAACTGTTGCTCGTCTTTTCCATCATCCTAATTTGAAACTCTTATTTGTCTCAGTATATTCCCCCTCTTCTTATATTGGGCATTTACCCTGAAGGATATATGTTCGTGGTTTTCTCATGTTTATATTAAGTCTTATTCTTGTCATGAAGTTCAATTTTTGTAGTTTCAAAGTGAATAGGCAGCAATTGTTTGTGATATTTGGCGATGGGTGAGTTTCATGTTATTTTTCCGTATTACCCTCTATAACTTTGTTGCGGTTGATCTCTTTCCAGCAAGGAGGAAGTAAAGATGTCTCTACGCTTACTGAATCAAAATGCCGAAGTTCTTAACAAATCTGCAGCTCTCTTCATGAACATTAATGCCGCCAAAGGTCTTCAAGATGTTCTCAAGACAAATCTCGGCCCCAAGGGTACCATTAAAATGTATGATGGTTTATACGATATTGTCTTTGACCATTTATGTTATTATTTTTGTATAGTCATCCGTTTGTTTTTCTGCTGCAGGCTAGTTGGTGGTGCTGGAGACATTAAGCTCACTAAAGACGGCAACACTCTTTTAAAGGAGATGGTTAGTCTACGAAATTTCACTTTTTCCGGATCATGCTTCTTTCATTTGTTTCAGCAAACTTAGTATATTGTTGAGATTTAGCTGTTTTTTTGGACTTTTCTTTTTGTCGATGCTCTCCAATACGAGATTTGTGTACCATGTCATGGAAAACTCTGGGTTAAATTGAAGCATCTATTCTGGCTATGCTACTTCACTTTTTTCTTTATGTCTTTGTGCCATGTAATATTATATGTCTTTCGTGTCATATTGTTATTCTAGTATGCAATTATTCTCTCACCCAGTCACTCCCTGAACTTCCTATCTCGTATTATCCCTCAAACTTTTGGCAGATATTTTTCTTTCTTCTTTAAGTAGTAAAAGTTGATTGCTTTGTTGTAACCTCCTACATTTTGTTCTTTCGAACTACTTGTTTTCTAACATCCAGAGAACGTCCTGGTTTAAGGAATTAAAGCCAATATGTTTCTACAAATAGTGACTCTATAGCGATATTAATCATTTTTTATTTAAGATGACCTCATGACTTTGACTTCATAACCAACAAACTTGTTCTGATCTTTTTCCCTGGTGCAAACATTGACAACATTCTATTTATTGTTCTGTTTGATGTTTTTAAAAAAATTATCTCTTGACATGTGCACTATTTTAGAGTGCTGAGATGGAGATGTATCTGTTGCATAACAGGGGAGCCCAAAATTAAAAACTTATGTTCAAGAAAACATCTAAAGAGTTGCACCAAATGATGAGAAAATGACAAAAGGCTGTTTAAGATGGTTTCAGTATATTCGCTAGGAACCTAATAGTAAATCATTTAGAAAGAGATTTCTTAGTGCTTGATGATGAAGCAGTGAAAATTAGATGAGAACTGAACATACTTTGAATGGAAGTATTGATGAGTGACTTGAAGTTGGCTTACCTGGCAATGGCGTTAGCCAATGATTGAGTTGAGTAGATGTTGGAGTTAGCAAGCGATTGAGTAGAGTAGAGGAAGCAGTTTTATGTGACCAATGTTTATCGGCTTCGAAGACAAAGAAGACGATGAGTTGACTCTCTATTTTCTGCATTTTCTTTCTTGTATTTTCCCTTTCTGCACTTCTCTGATATTTGATCTACTTTCCTTTTGTTTATTTTGGATTTTATATCCATTCACTGTTTACCTTTCTAAAAAGGTATTCGTATATTTTGTTGCTTTGCAGCAAATTCAAAACCCAACTGCAATAATGATTGCAAGAACTGCTGTTGCCCAGGATGATATTAGTGGGGACGGTACCACATCTACTGTGCTTTTCATTGGTGAACTCATGAAACAGTCAGAGCGTTGCATTGCTGAAGGTTGGTGCTTCATATGCATGTATAAATTGTTGTGGAAATGCACAAGATAGGGTTTGTACCCTTGGCTAGTTGGAAACTACTTTAGTCTTTTGTTTCTCTTGATTCTTTCTTGCAATTCATATATAATGGTTAGTGATTATTCATCTTCAGCATCATTTTATTAGTTATAATTTTGACCAACACCCTTCAGGAATGCATCCGCGTGTTTTGGTTGATGGATTTGACATTGCAAAGAGAGCAACCCTTGATTTTCTTGAGCAATTTAAGACACCTGTAGTCATGGGTGATGACCCTGACAAAGAGACTCTGAAAATGGTGGCTAGAACAACACTAAGGACTAAAGTATTTACTATCTTCCTATGGCTGTGTTGATTCAGTGCCCTCTGTTTCTTTCTCACATCTTGTTGTGCTCTGACTGTGGTTTCCTTCTCTGTCATTTTAGTTGTATGAAGCACTGGCTGATCAGTTGACAGATATCATTGTCAGTGGGGTGAGTTGTTTCTTTATTTTATTTTACTTTTTTGTACTGCATTTGGTTTCATAGACTTGTATACACAAAAAGGTTCATCTGTATAGATTTTGCTCAGTTCATTCCTTTTGAATTTGAAAGCATGCTATTTAAATTAGTGGAAAGCTCAAAACAGTTTATGAATCTTCTTGTGAACCTTTTAACATGATAAAGTTTTTTTTTTCAATTCTCACTTGGTTCGCTGATATTCGGAACATTCTCTGAAGCACAATTCTCTATGTCACCATCCCTTCTTCTCTTTCTCTATGCATACACATTGGATGTCTATGTATGAATATGATGTGTATAAAACATTGTATTTGCTTGTGAACAGGTACTTTGTATTCGCAAATCTGAGGAGCCTATAGATCTTTTTATGGTTGAGATAATGCATATGCGGCACAAGTTTGATGTGGACATGCGTTTGGTATGTTTGTTGACCCTGTTCCGTGGTTGCCATTTCGGACATTCTGAATTTTTATTTCTTTAGTATTTGATACTGTTCGTATTATTTTCTATTCCGAGGATATTTGTGGTTGCTTAAAATTGAATGCTAATGTGACTTTGTGAATTTGTTCTTTTTATATTGTTTGTCTATATAATTTGAAGAGTCTCTGCTGTTCTTCATTCTCCATTTTAGTTTTGGCTTCTTTAAGATTTTTTGGTTGTGCTGCAAAATCCAAATGTTGCTAGATTTTAGAATTTAAGTGTTGGAGGTATGTGCAGATGAGAAAAGATTAGTGATGGATTGTGAATCTTGCCTCCAGAGTTTGAAATTTTATTCTGACCAATATAAGTGGTGCCACTTTCTAATTTAGAATAATAGCAAGAAGCATGAAAGGAAGAAATTAAAAAAATGAACTAAATCCAGGAGGTAATTAGTGTCTTTGACAATGTAAATAGGTCTTACTCTTCAAATGGTATAGAAACTTCTTTTATCCATCCTACAATTTTGTAAATTCTTCTAAAGAGTAAACTTACAATCCTGCCTTTAAAATTTTGCAATCCATAAAATGGCGTCACAATTGGTACTCTCTCTCTCTCTCGTTAATAGTAATTTTTTTATAAGACTTCTGAAACTAAATCTTAATCGAGTAAAGTAACTTACAGTGCTTTTCGAACATCCTTTGCTGTGTGATTGATCCATTTTGATATTGGTTGATCGGTATTGATTTGGGCTAAGCAGTCAAGGCATGGCTTCAATCAGCCCTGGATTGCCTTTGCTTATCACCTGCGTGCTAAGGTTGAAGTATCTCTTAGATATGTTCATTTCTGTTTGAGGGGGTAAAAATTTGACATGTATGCATTAGTCATTCTTAATTGATCTAGACTGAATTTATCTGTTTTGAATTTGTTGATTTTCAAGACTCCATGGATTTAGCTCATGGATAAAAAGAGGGAGACACCCATTGGGAGAAAACAGGAGGAAGAAGAGGTTATGGACTTTGTCCTAACCCCCTTCTCCTGAAGCTCAATTTATAGATTAATCAAACTAAAATATTATAATAATACCCTTGGAACTTAAACTAATTACATTTGTGCCATTTCTATGAGATGACTCTTTATTTACCATCCTGCCATCATTGTATGAGCATGTGAGCCTTCTCCTTGGTCTATGGGCCTCCAGCCCATCTTCTACTTCTCTTGGATGTGTGGGCCTTCCTTGGTCTTGTGGGCTTGGGCCCATCTTCCAACACACTTAGATATGTTGGCCTTCTTTGGTCGTGTGGGCTTGGGCCCATCTTCCAACACTCCCCCTCAAGCTGGGGGTGAGAGAACATCATGAACTCCCAGCTTGTTGCAAATGGTGTATGAGATCTTCTCGTATAAAAGGACAATCCTCCATATTTTCCAACACTCCCCCTCACGCTGGTGGTCTCTTCTATGAGGCCCAACTGGCATAAGATAAGTGAGAGTAAAATCACTCCAAGCCGTATGACATCGCTTTATACTCTAGTGATAACTCATGCAGGATGTAGGGCACACTCCTATCTTTTGTAGTGGGTCTATACGCAGTGTTCAGAAGTGTAATGAAACTCCTCCATCACCGTGTCCCTCCATAGGACATCGACTCTCAAATGGTAGGAGTAATAAATACCAATTAAAGAGGGTAATGGGTAATTACCCGGAAGATAATATTCTAGGGTCACCTTGGCTTTCTTCATCATCAGAATAGTCAATGTTGATAAAAATCAGCAATTGAGAAGTCTTCTTTCAATAATAATGTCTCATCCAAAGAGACAATAGTATTAGCTAAAATGGGCCTGGGCCCAATAAAACGTACCAAATAATAAAAATCTTTGTAAAAGGACCCATGAAATAATCCGATGCGAGTATCTGCACCAAATAATATGCTGACCAAGGAATATGCGTCCAATACTTCAAAATAAGAATCTAGCCGAAGACAAAGGACCGAGTCGAGCCGACTCAAATATTTGACCAATATTGCCGAGTTGCGGGAGGATTCAGCATTGAACTTGGGACCCGG
The DNA here is from genome assembly GCF_029961685.1 of Aristolochia californica. Lineage (NCBI taxonomy): Eukaryota > Viridiplantae > Streptophyta > Magnoliopsida > Piperales > Aristolochiaceae > Aristolochia > Aristolochia californica. The sequence continues at coordinate 49,898,979 of NW_027181770.1, forward strand.
ACCTGTATAACTGAGGCAGAAACAAGTGGGCTGAGTCAGGTCGACTTGGGCTAAATTGGCCAGAGTTAACTCGGCAGGACAGAAATGTCAAGTGATCCTCGGTTTATTGGGTTAACTCGGCCCGGTCTGGGTCTCGGTCATAAACTGGCGCTCGATTAAACCCAGTTTCCTAACTTAAGGAAACATTTAATTTTGGCAACGATGCGTCTTCTTCCCCGCAGCGCCGAACAGAACGGAATCTCGGTAGAGTTGTCTTCTCTGACAACGGCAACGGGAACAATTGGCTGATTCATCAGCGAAACTTATTCTCCCGAGCAACCAGCAGTTACTTGAGATTAATCAGCAACCAAGGATAGCGACAAACAGTAGAGATAGCAGAACTCTATTCCCGATAGAAACAAAATTCTCGGCTTCCCTCCTATTTCTGCGATGGAAAAAAAATAAACCAGAGAAGGAGACAACCAGAGGAATTTCTGAAACCAGCAGCGGGTTGTGATCAACAACTTCTGGAAAAAGATGATCCAACAGATTAACTCGGCGGAACCAGAAATAGATGGGTCTTCGTCCTCTGGAAAATGACAACTTTCCAGGCTGGTGATTGCTGAGCAGTAAAAGAAACTTTCCGAAAATAGATTACACGACAAGAAAAATCTTTCTTGAATGATCACAAAGACAGAGTAGAAATGAACTAGACTGGATGCTTGCCTAGATAGCAGTGTGATAGAACCAGACTTTATCCAGCAATATTCTTTGAATAGATCAGCATCTTCATATGATTTTCATTCTCCTCTTCTTTGTAGCAAACATCAGAGAGATGGTAGAGTAGCAACGACGTGCTTCAGATTACTCGAACGACAAGAAAGCATGTCCAACCAATGTTCCGAGTAGAATGGGGGGCTTCAAATTACTCAAATGGTAAGAAAGCAAGTCCAACCATCCATGCCTTCACTTCGGGCATCGTAAAAAAATGCAGATTAGTAGCAGTAATGAAAATTAGTCTTGATACCGATCGGAAGCAAGGGGTATCTACTGACTCGCTGGGTGGTTGCCTTCAACATACTGGCATAGTGGCAATTACTAGTACAAAAAAACAAGGGCACGGTAAAGAGAAAAAATAAAAAATAAAAAAGTTTGGAATTTTAACAATAATGAAAAAAAATAACAATAATATGATGAAAAACTAATCAATAGTATGAAAAAAGAAAAAAAAATTGATGGATTTTTTGAATGCTGAAAACCCATATATGCTAGTCTTGAAAATCAATGCTCTGATGCCATGTTGATTTCAGGACTCCATGGATTTAGCTCACGGAGAAAAAGAGACAGACATCCATTGGGAGAAAATAGGAGGAAGAAGAGGTTATAGACTTATTGTCTTAACCCTTCCCCTGAAACTCAATTTATAGATTAATCAAACTAAATTATTACAATAATAACCTTGGAACATAAACTAATTACATTCGTGCCGTCTCTTTGAGATGACTCTTTATTTACCACCCTGCCATCATTGTATGGGCATGTGGGCCTTCTCCTTGGTCTATGGGCCTTAAGCCAATCTTCTACATCTCTTCGATGTGTGGGCCTTCTCCTTGGTCTATGGGCCTTGAGCCAATCTTCTACATCTCTTCGATGTGTGGGCCTTCCTTGGTCTTATGGGTTTGGGCCCATCTTCCAACACACTTGGATATGTGGGCCTTCCTTGGTCGTGTGGGCTTGGGTCCATCTTCCAACAAAATTATATATTACCAAATAGTGGTGCACTGTTATCAATCATGAAGTCTCTGATTTGGTTGGACTTACGCTACAGAAAACTTGTTAGTGTGATACTTCTAGCGTTTCCCATGTGATGCACTCAGAGATGGCAGTGGGCGGGTTAACTTCGCAATTATGAAGGGCTGGGTCCAATGAAATACCCTGCAGGGCTTTGCCAGCCCTGCCCTGCTAGGGTGATTGGGTTAGGAGGCCGTTCCTTACCCTTTACCCCCTCTTTTGTTCTTCTCCCATTGTCTTGCCAATTTTTTAGTAGAGAGTTGCATGTTCTTTGCAGATAGAGTGCTCTGTTTGAGAAGCTTTTGTAGATTATATGTCTTCTTCTCTATAACAATTCACAAAGATAGAGTAGGTCAGGTGGCCCTTCCTTCCTCGTATGTTCATGAATTGTGAAGGGAAGGCACCCTCCAAATTCGGTTATCAATGGGTTAGATTTACCCAAAGCCAAACTCAATCCAAATCATTAGAAAGCCCAATGGGTGCCATTAAGAACCTAATAAGTGAGAATATTGGGTTTTTAATGGATATCTAATAGTGTAGCGGGTTCTTAATGGAAACCCATGAAGGACCCGCTGTTAAGTTGTGAGCCTAATTAACGCCTTACGCTGAGTTTGGGAATTAATGGCAGTTTGGGAATTTCACTCTTGTAATGCGGTTGCCCTAGCTTTCTCTTTAAATTGGGGGGCACGACTATTAGGGTTTTATGATCTTAATCCGAGGAGCATCTCGAGAGGTTAGAGAGAAACACCTGTAAGTGTGCGATTTCTCTTCTAAACTATTTCATCTTCATAGTAGATTACTGTAGCGGTGGAAGACCGGACGTAGTCTTATCTTGAGGTGAACTTGTATAAATCTTGTTGTGCTTTTTCGTGTTTATTATTATTGTTCTCGTTAGTTTGGAATTAGGGCGTCTAATTCCTAACAAGTTGTATCAGAGCTTTGATTTGTGATTGAGAGCAATGGCGGGCGGAGAAGGATTGACACTTGGAATCAACAAGTTCGATGGTATGGATTTTGCATTGTGGAGGATGCAAATCGAAGATTATCTTTATAGTTAAAAGTTGCATGTATCACTTCTGAATATGAAACCAGAAGGTATGAAAAATGATGAGTGGAATCTCCTCGATAGACAGGTGTTGGGAGTAATCCGGTTAACATTGTTGAAGATCGTTGCTCACAACGTGGTGTCGGAGAAAACCATTGCGGGGATGATGAAGATTCTGTTCGACATGTATGAGAAACCTTCTGCAAATAATAAGGTACTTCTCATAAAAAACTTTTCAATTTAAAGATGACAGAAAATACGTCAGTGACATCGCATTTGAATGAGTTTAACACAATTGTCAATCAATTGACATCCGTTCAAATTAAAATTGATGTTGAGGTTCATACTTTAATTCTTTTGGCGTCTTTGCAAATTGTTGGAAGCCTATGAGGGCCGCGGTCAATAACTTTGTAGGCAATGAGAAGTTGATCTTTAATGATGTTCGGGATACCATTCTTGCGGAGGAAGTTCGTAGAAAGGACTTTGGAGAATCGTCGACATCTAATTTTACCCCAAGTGTCGATACTAGGGGCAGGAACTTTGAGAGGAATTTCAACAAGGGCAATGGTAAAGGAAAGTAAGGAATGATAGAAACAAGTCCAAATTTGGAAGAAATGTGGAATGCTAGAATTGTGGCAAGTCTGGTCACGTAAAGAAGAACTACAAAGCACCGAAGAAGGATGAAAAGAAAAACGATGTAAATATGGTGATTGAAGAGGTACAAGATGTTTTACTCTAGTCGGTTGATAGCCCTATTGACTCTTGGGTGTTAGATTCAGGAGTTTGTTTTCACACCACCGTACATCGCGAGATCATGGAGAACTATGTTGCTGGAGAGATCACGGGAGGGTGTATCTTGCTGATGGAGAACCTTTGAATATTGTCGGTATTGTTAATGTTAGTTTGAGGATATCAAACGGGTCAGTGTGGAAAATTCACAAGGTGAGACATGTACCAAAATTGATCCGTAATCTAATCTCAGTAGGGCAGCTTGATGATGAATGTCATAATGTGATTTTTAATGGCACTGCCTAGAAAGTCACTAAGGGAGCCACGGTTGTTGCACGAGGAGTTAAAATTGGTACTCTTTACATCACTTCTAGTTGCAGAGACACGATTGCAGTTGTTGATGCTATTACTAATTCTGACTTGTCGCATTATAGGCTCAATCACATGAGTGAGAAGGGAATGAAAGTGCTTTAGTCCAAAGGAAAGCTACCAGGGTTGAAAACTGTAAACAACAGTCTGTACGAAAGCTGTATTTTTGGTAAGCAGAAAAGGGTTAGCTTTTCTAAGGCTGGAAAACAGCAAAAGACGGCAAAATTGGAGTTGCTTCGCACAGATGTGTGGGGGCCTTCAACTGTTACTTCCCTTGGTGGTTCAAACTACTATGTGACATTTATTGATGATGCAAGCAGAAAGGTATGAGTTTATTTCCTGAAAAAACAAATCTGATGTCTTTGATACCTTGAAGAGATGGAGATTAATGATTGAGAATGAGACAAATTTGAAGGTGAAGTGTTTGTGGTCAGATAATGGGGGAGAATAGATAGATGATGATTTCTAGCGGTATTGTGCGGATAATGGAATCAAGATGAAGAAGACCATTCTTGGAAAACCTCAACAAAATGGTGTGACTGAGAGGATGAACAGAACTTTGAATGAGCGTGTGAGGAGCAAGGGATTACATGCGGGATTGCTAAAGATGTTTTAGTTTGAGGCTATTAGCACCGCTGCCTATTTGATCAACAGAGGTCCCTCAACACCATTGGATTGCAAAATACCAGAAGAGGTCTGGAGCGGCAAAGAGGTAAACCCTTTTTTCTTGAAAGTTTTTGGTTGTATTTCTTATATTCATATTGATTCTACTGTTAGAAGTAAACTTGATACTAAATCTAAGATATGTTTCTTTATTGGCTATGGTGGTACTGAGTTTGGTTATTGTTTCTGGGGGGACCAAAGTCGTAAACTTATCAGAAGCAAGGATGTTTAATGAAGGTGTCATGTATAAAGGCAGATTGAGAACAGAGTTTGGGACCACAAGTGATGAAGCCAAGAAGTCTGAAGTGATTCGGTTGAGAGATTTGCTAGTTATTGAGATGGAGAATATCGTTCAGGACCAGGAAAACATACCCCCAGAAGTAAATCAGGACATTCCTATGACTGAACTTAGGAGATTTACTAGAACTAGCAGACCACCACAGAGGTACTCCCTTGCATTGAATTATATTTTATTGACTGATAAAGGTGAACCAAAGAGATACGAGGAAGTCTTGCAAGTTGATGAATCAACCTAGTGGGAGTTGGCCATGAAGGACGAGATGGATTCACTGTTATCCAATCAAACATGACAGTTGACCGAGTTACCAAGAGGGAAGAAGGCCTTACAGAATAAATGGGTGTACCGAATAAAAGACGAACATGATGGCAACAAGTGGTACAAGGCGAGACTGGTGGTAAAGGGCTTTCAACAAAAAGAAGACATTTGACTACACTGAGATTTTTTCTCCAGTAGTGAAATTAACTACTATTAGAACAATGCTAAGACTAGTGGCAAATGAAGACTTGCACTTAGAGAGTAGTTGGATGTAAAGACAATCTTTCTTCATGGTGATTTGGAGGAAGAAATTTTCATGATGCAGCCACAGGGTTTCAAAGCTCAAGGGAAGGAGAAAATGGTGCGCAAACTTCAAAAGAACTTGTATGGTCTTGAACAAGCTTCAAGATAGTGGTATAAGAAGTTTGACACCTTTATGAGTAGTAATGGTTTCTTGAGGTGCTAGACATATCATTATTGTTATGTGAAGAAGCTTGATGGCTCCTATATTATTCTATTGCTATATGTTTTTTTTTTTTGAAAAGATGCTGATTTTTATTAAGGGAAAACTCTATCGAGTAGATTACAAGGGGTTAAGCCTCCCAAATAATGAGAGGTTGTTGGGAGGTTCCAAATTTTGCCAATTTATCAACCAAAGAATTGGTTAATCGAGGAACGAGGTTCCAATTACAATGAATAGATGACACAATGTCAACAATACAATCAGTGATAGGCTAGTGATGCCGGGGGGAGCTATCTTTTGAGCACCAACTGATGACAATTTTAGAATCTCCTTTAATAAACAGCTTGCCATGGAGATGCTCTTTGAAGATTTGAAGGCCGAATAGAAGAACACTCACTTCAGCAGTATTTGAATAAGCAATTCTACTGCTATATGTTGACGACATGTTTATAGTAGGTGCTTGCAAATAGAAAAGTTGAAAAGGGAGTTGTCCAAGAAGTTTGCAATGAAGGATTTGGGTGCTGCAAAACAAATCCTTGGGATGAGGATTACTAGGGACATTGATGTCATGAAACTGTCACAAGAAGAATATGTGAAGGTTGTTAGCAGATTCAACACTAATGATGCAAAACCAGTGAGTACTCCTTTGGCTACTCACTTTAACCTATCTAAGGAGCAGTCACCTTCTACAGAGCAGGAACGAGCAAACATGGCTAATGTGCCTTATGCTTCTGCTATTGGTAGTCTCATGTATGCCATGGTATGCACTAGACCAGACATAGCTCATGCAGTGGGAGTAAACAACATAGGGAAATAGTGAAGTGGATTCTCAGGTATTTGAGAGGCACTGTAAACCTAGCCTTATGTTTCAAAAAGTCAGATTTGGGATTACAAGGTTATGTAGATGCTGACATGGTTGGAGACATTGATGACAAGAAGAGTACCACTGGTTATGTATACACATTGGGTGGTATGATATTTAGTTGGGTCTCGAAGTTGCACAAGATAGTTGCTCTTTCCACCACTGAGGCAGAATATGTCGCTGTGATCGAAACCAACAAAGAGATGGTATGACTGCAGTCTTTTTGGGAAGAATTAGGTCTCAAGCATGGGAAGAATGTGTTGTATTGTGACAGTCAAAGTGCTATTCATTTAGCAAAGAATCCTGTTTATCATGCCAGAACAAAGTACATATAGGTGTGTTATCACTTCATCAGATCGGCTTTGGAGGATGGAGTCATACCACTTGAGAAGATTCAAGGGAGTCAGAATCCGGTTGATATGTTGTCGAAGAATGTTATGATTGAGAAACTGAAGTTGTGTGTAACTTCAATTGGACTTCTCTCTCAGGATTGAGAAGGTTGTTACCACTGTAGAGGAGATATTGATGATGAATTAGTCTCCAAGTGGGAAATTGTTAAGTTGTGGAGCCTATTTAATGCCTTACATTGAGTTTGGGAATTTCACTTTTGTAATGCGGTTGCCCTAGCTTTCTCTTTAAATTGGTGGGCGCTGCTATTAGGATTTTATGATCTTAATCCGAGGAGCATCTCGAGTTGCAGCTTGAGAGGTTAGAGAGAAACACCTGTAAGTGTGCGATTTCTCTTATAAATTATTTCTATTTTCATAGTGGATTACTGCAGCGGCGGAAGATAGGACACAGTCTCACCTTGGCGAATCTGTATAAATCTTGTTGTGCTTTTCTATGGTTGCTTTTCCTTTCTTCCACGTTTATTATTATTGCGCTCTTTAGTTTGGAATTAGGGCGTCTAATTCCTAACACCCGCTAGCAAAAATAAATTGAGTTAAACACATTATTCTAATGACAAAAATGCTTTTGTATACACTATGTATTTAATATAATATAATATAACAAAACATCATTGCATATGTTTTATGCCTTTAATATAATGTAAAATAATAAAAACTAGCCTTGTATACAACTGCATGCATGTGTGATATAGGTCCACGTGTGGTTGGGGACATGCATATGTGAGATGTGTGCATGTGTGGGGCCACGTATATATAAGTGGTCTCACACATTTGTGTATGTGTTGGGCCCACATGTACATGCATGTCTAATGTGGAGCCACACATGTATATATGTCTGAGCCTACACGCATGTCCTATCACATGTATGTGTGCAACCACACATGTTTATGTGTGTGGACTCACAATAGAGTCACACACATGTATATATGTAGGCCCACATGTGTATGAATATGCGTGTGTGCCACATTCATGTGTGAGTGTGAGTGTGAGTGTGTGTGGTCCACAAGTGTTTGTGACTGTATAATGGCCCATATATGTGAGTTTTTGAGAGTGTGTGGGCTCATATGTAAGATTGAGTGGACCCAAATGTGTTTGATTGTGTGGGCCCAGATGTGTATGATTGAGTAGGCCCATGAGTGTGTAGGCCCATATGTAAGATTGAGTGGACCCAGATGTGTATGATTGAGTGGGCCCATGAGTGTGTGTGAGTTTGATTGTATGTGGCCCATGTTTGTATCATTGCGTGTGCGCTCATGTGTGCATGATTTGGTGTGTGTGTGTGTGATTTGCTTAACGGTTTTCTACAAATTCCATTAACGTATTGGGTAAAACCCAAACTGTCTTGTTAAGAAGCTGTTACCTAATAAGACTGTCATCAGGCAGCCGTTTCTTAACGGGTTTGATTTGGGTTTTCTACTAATATGTTGGTTTGAATCCATTGAGAGCCTTACTTTCAAACTCTCTACAATGTCTCCCCCACACCTTCAATGGAGAAGGAATGGCTTCATGTGTGGCATGGACATGGTTGAGATTTCAATCTTTTCATGAGGTAGGGTTGGGGATGGGATAATGAGTGGCTTTGTGGGATGGGTAGGGTTGGGATTCCAAAAACCCTTCCTGAACCCACTCTACTGCCATCCTAGGTGCTTTCGTGGTGTTCAAATTTTGCTAAGAAGAAGTCTAGCCAAGGCCTCGGGTTTGACCTTCTTCTGGGTTTTCTTTGGGTTTGTTGTTAGAGATACTTGGCATGTTTTATGTTAATATTTGCGAGCTTTACCTTTCTTTTGTTGAGACAAATTATTTTTATTGATTATTGCAAGAAATTTACTTTAAACTTACATGAGTTGTTTTTTTTTTTTCCAGAGATTTTTCTTTTGATACCCAACATGTGTTGGTTATTGCCACATAGGGGTGGGCATGGGTCTGGTCGTGGTCGGGTTTCCAGAACCCCAAAAAACCCTGAAAAGAACCCGAAACTCGAACTTGCCCTCGACCTGACCACCATCCGAATAACCCCTTCCTTGCCCTGTCCCTGTCCCATCCCTGTAAATCCGACTTAAAATCGACCCATTCCTGTCTTGTCCTGCGGGTTGGGTTCAGGGAAATCCGTCCCTGACCTGAAACCCGATGGTTTTTTTACCCCGCCCCATCCCCGACACGTGGGGTGAAACCCAAAACCTAAACCCAGGGTTTTTGAGTCGGGGGGTTCCCTGTGAAACCTGACCTGATGCCCACTCTTATTGCAATGGGGGATGTTCATCTTTCTAGGTTTTCCATTTTATTTCATTGTTCGCTTCATTCTTAGATGGTGCTTTTATTTTATATTTGTATAGAATTGCATAGTCATTTAAGACTTTGTTGATGAACTCAATTGTGTTTTACATCTTCTGGTCTCTGCCTTTTCATAAATATTTGTGTGTGTTTGTTTTGAATTCAATTAATGCTACTGCTTGCTGTGGTCGTTAGGTTTAAGTCATGAGAAAAGAGGAAAAGAAGTTAAGCACTGAATACCAAAGTAGGGAAATGAGAAAAAGAAGAGGGAAAAGATAGTGGACCATGAGTTCAGGAGAAGAGGAACTATCAACCAATTAATGTACCAACCCAATGTTTTATTAGGTTGACTGAAGTTGTCTTTACACTATAACATAATTGCCCTTTGGTCTGATAAGCCAACAAAACAAATTGTAAGTAATGGTAGAAAAATAGCTGAATTTGAACTCACGTCTAGCACAGTTGTTTGTTTTCATTTTTTTGAAGGTAGAAAATTTAGTAAATTCATCATCGACTTTTTTGGGCAATGAGATTTTTTTCTGTTGTATCTTTTTTGTGACTTCAACCTTGAATTGGTTGTACCTTTTGTTCCGTGTCTGCATTTGGTGTTCATTGGCTTGAGGCTTATTGCAGAATCTTCTGTTGTTTATTTATGAACCAGTGGTTTTTTATTTTTGCTGAATTTGTATGTCTCACAAGAAAATAAGGGAAAAGCTTTATTATTTCCCTCCAATTAGGATGTTTCTGGACTTATTTTCATTTACAAGTTACATCTAATTTTTTGTAGGTTGAGGGTCTGGTCCTTGACCATGGTTCAAGACATCCTGACATGAAAAGACGGGCAGAAAACTGCTATATCTTGACTTGCAATGTATCTTTGGAATATGAGAAAAGGTTAATAGAATGACCAACTTGTAACTCTCTCTCTTTCTTTCTCTCTCTCTCTATGTCTCTTTAATAGAAGAGTCTTTGGAGGTAAATATGGCAATAAACTGACAGTTCTCATTGTTGAATCATGCGTGCACACTGTTTTTATTTTTTGTTGTCCTGAAATTGTTACTTGATTCTTTGTCTGTTGACCTAAGAGAGATGTTTGCTAGTAGGGAAAATAAAGTTGAAACAATTATAAGAACATGAATACTTGTTAGAGAATGAGTGTCTCATCGTTATTCGTGACATTTGTTAGAATGTGTATTGAGGGTACTTTGGTCTTTTCACTATGTAATTTTTTCCCCATGTATAAATCTGTAATTAGGAGAAGAGAGAGGGGAAAGGAAGAAGAAAAGAAGATGTTGGAAGGAAAGCAAAGTAGAGTGCAGCAATCACGTTAGGGGAAACTGACTGCTAACTCTTATTAATCACTTAAAATAGATTGAGCTTCAGGCGATGGAGTTGGTGTACCTAAATACAGGAGGGATGTTGAGAACATGAGGCAATGTTGGGAGCTGCGAGGGGAATCGTCCGTCCTCCAACCACAGACGACGACAACGACAAAGACAATGCTGGCGAAGTCAAAGGTAAGGTTGTCGACGGCGGAAAACATCCCCAATCTCTCACATCCTCTAGATCCCAATCGAGTGGAAGAAGATGGAGATCCCAACCAAGCGGAAGAAGATGGTGACGGAGAATGGCACATGGCAAGGGGCCGGAATTCCGGGAAAAAAGAAAAATGAAAGGAAGAAGAAATAGCATGGGTCGTCGGAAATTCAGAAATCTCGCTGGAGCTCAAACCAGGGAGAACCGAAAAGGTGATACGAATTACAGTGAAAAATGGAAATAAGCGATCTTTCGTCTCAATCCCGTTGGCCGCAGCCTTGGATTTCGCAGTTTGTCTCGTAGATGAAGAAGTGTTGCAAGTTCCTCGGCTTCGGGAGATTAGAGTCGGAGAACTCTCTCTCCGTTTTGGGTTTTCGACAAAGAGGAACGAGGACATTGAAAGTCGTCCAAAGCAGAAGTATGTTGATAATGGCCCGAGTGTAACTCCTCGAAAAATTTGGCACATCCTTTAGTTGGAAAGGTTTGAGGGAAAAAATACTAAGCTTCATCCCATCGAAATCGCCCTTGAGACCCCCATCCATTCATCCCGTCCCTCCCGAAAAAGACGACCTTCAGTTCCCCCCTCTCTCATCTCAGAAATCCATCCCACCTTTGAACATTTTGATCCCGTCAGGCCAAAAATCCCCTCCCCCCAAAAACCAAAATATTGCCATACATTTGCCCTTTGACCTCTTCTCGACCGGATGTAAAGCTTTAAAATCAGCCCTCAAGGTGAAGACCAAGTCCGTCGAATGGACAAATGAGACCCTCGCGCACTGATTTCGGGATAAAATCCAAATCGACTACCTCCCGAAAATCTCCTGGCTGAGCTCTCGGCAGTTGCTGGTCTTTCTTAACTCGTGGGAGGAGGTGAAGATAGCCCTCGACGAAAGCTTATGGGAGGCCGAAACTGAGATAACAGTGTCGGAATGGGAGGAAACCCCCAGGAATCTTCCCCTCGGACAATGGATATTTGTCAAGGGACTTCCAATAGAACTGTGGTCGGAGGAGGTCCTGCGGCGAGTATTCTGTGCTTTTGGAACCATCATACAATGGGACGACGACACGATGGAGAAAAAGAAATTGGGCATCGCCAAGGCGTTCGTTGCCCCAAACATGGGTTGGCCTGAATCTCTCTTCACGGAGTTAATTTTTGGCGGCAATTTCGTATGGCTTGAGGTGTCTTTCGGAGCCATGGAGATTCTGCGACTGCCGGAGCTTCGCCGGACTCAAAGGGGAGGAACTACTTTGGAGCCCAACTAACCCCCAAGCCGAGTCAACACGGTCTTTAACTCATTGGATTTAGGTGAGTCAACCTCTTTACTGAGTTCTGGATCGAACTCGGGCTCAAATTCAAATTCCTGGGGAAGTATTTCGAAACGAGATGACAACTCACTTTTCGAAATACAAAAGGCATTTCAAATCCGGGGAATCTTAGACCCGAGTCCCGATGACTCCACCAAGGGCCCGCCAACGGTACATCTCAAAAAATACTCCCGGTGTACTCAAACCGAGGGACTGCGTCTTCCCAAAGACTCCTACGCGAGCCTCCAGACACCGAAGAAGGCGCCTAAAATAAATGAAGCATCCCTCTTCGAAGCGTCATCTGCCATCTCTAAATCAAAATCAAGGAATGACGGTGAAAATCGGGAGGACGAAGTTCACACATCTTCCGGTTCACAGTGCAAAGAAGGGAGTCTCCAAAAAGACGATCCAAAGCCCCATCCAGGTACGACTTTCGAAAGTCTGACTCAGTCAATTTCAAAAGAGTTTTCTTCGAATGGTGCAGATAGACCGTCTACAAGCTCAACGTTCAATGAAGGGTGTTCACTTTTTTCAAGGCAGTTTTCAAATTTTATAGCAGAAAATTCAAATACTGCTTCGGGAACCCCCATTTCAACTTTCTCGAACCCCCACACCTCTACCCCCTGTACACCTACGTCCATCTACTCGAGCCCAAAAATACTGCAAGCCACACTACCCTCCTTTGCTTCCCTATCCCACGGCTCCAATTCTCAAGGAAATCACCCCTCAATTAGCGCAACCCTACCTCTCCCCCAGAAAAGTCCCATCGATCCCCCATCCTCTTCCTCAACCCGCCATTGGAATCTTCTTTCTCAAGATCAGAACCGCTCATAACACAATTATAATTTTGATCTCGAGCATACACTCCAGAACATACAATCTAGCTAAGCTAGCCAATTCACTACTCCCGAAACTCTAACAGAAAATTGTCAAGTGACATCTCTCTTTCACGACCTTTCTACGAACACTGGTAAGGATTCGGATATCCCGGACTCCACCGGATTGGGAATAACAGAGCTTGCTCACTTACCCCCTCAGCAAGAAACAGACACTAATGTCTCCAGAATTCCAACGTCGGCTAATCTCCACAATCAGGACTGCCCAGTTACTCCTCAAACCCCTCTCTCCTGGTTGACCTGGCCGTGTGGTCAAGGCACTCCAAGTGGAAAGTCACAAATATGATGAGGAATCTTGGCATGGCTTTGGCCCATCTTATGGGAGCAATTTTTAGAGGCCCGTTACCTGGAGACAGAAATGCATCTGGAGTCATCAAGTATGGTAATAAATGATTGTGCTTTCCTGGAATGTTTGAGGAATTTGGGCTTCCGGAAGAGGGGAGTGATCTCTAATTTTATTTCTCAATTCAAGCCATCCATTGTGATCCTCCAAGAAACAAAGTGTCAAGAGATGTCCGATGCTATTGTCAAAGAGCTTTGGTCCAATTCTTCTATTAAGTGGGTGGTTGTCAATGCTGAGGGTAACTCGGGAGGTATCCTAGTCGCTTGGGACTCGACGCTCTTGGCTTCCTTGCACGTGTTTGGATACCGTTTCTCTTTGGGTTTGTAGTTTAGAGACCTCTCCTCGGGCAAAATTTGGTGTGTAGGGGGTATATACGGTCCGACCAGATATCGTGAGCATGACTTATTTTGGGAAGAACTCAGTAATCTCTTCCAGTCCTGGAGACTTCCATAGCTCTTCGCTGGTGATTTCAATGCCATTCGATACTGCAGTGAGAAGAAATCGCTGGCCAATCGCATTTCTGCTTCTATGCGAGGTTTCTCTGATTTCACTGGTGGGTGTGGGTTGGATGAGATCCCCCTCTCGGGAAAAAATTATACTTGGTCGAATAACCAACAACAACCTATTTTGTCCAAATTAGATCAATTTTTGGCTTGTCCAGAGTGGTTGCAACTCTTTGGGAATGTCTCAGGTCGGGTTCTGAATAAGGTGGGATCAGACCATTGGCCAATCATGTTGACCACTTCTTTTGAGAAATGGGGCCCCTCTCCTTTCCGGTTTGAGAATTCATGGTTATCTACCAAAAATTTTGAAGCTCGTATTGATGAATGGTGGGCCGAGGGACCAGACATGGGCAGGCGGGAGTGGGCTTTTCCTCTAAAGCTTCGGTTTATAAAAAAGAAAATTAAAGAGTGGGCCACAGAGCATCGCACTTCTCTGGCTACTGAGAAGTCTTCCATTATCTCCCAAATTGCGGACCTTGACTTGGCGGAGGAGCAAAGGTATTTATCTCCAGTGGACTTCTCTACCAGAATTTCTCTAAATTCAAATCTTAATTTACTTCTCCATCAAGAGAAGGTCCGTTGGAAACAATGTGCCAGATTTAAATGGCTGAAGGAGGGAGATGCCAACACAAATTTTTTTCATGCAGTAGCTTCGGCTAAGCGGAGGTCCAACCGTATTAACTCATTATGCATTAATAATGAGGTAACATCGTGTAGGACTTCGATCACTAATGTGTTGCTCACGTTTTTCACAGATTTATATTTGGAGGAATGTTATTATAGACCGAAACTTCAGAATATCAGGTTCTCTCGCCTATCTCCAGCAGCTGCCTTTTTCTGGAGTTGCCGTTTTCATTGGGAGAGGTCGAATGTGCTGTTTTAGGCATGGAGGGTGATAGGGCACCAGGCCCTGATGGCTTCAATGGGGATTTCTTAAAAAGTTTTTGGCCTCGTCTCAAGGGGGATATCATATCCATGGTTAATGGATTTTTCAGCAATGGGATCACGTTTCATAGTATTGGTGCTTCTTTTATTGCATTGGTCCCAAAGAAGTAAAGTGTGGAGAAACCAGAAGATTTCAGGCTTAGCAGTCTCATCTCTAGTGCTTATAAGATAATAGCCAGAATCTTGGCGCACCGTCTCAAAACTCTCCTTCCATCAGTTATTCACAAAGGGCAAGGGGCTTTTTTGAAGGGAAGGGAGATTTTGGACTCTACTATGGCTGCTCACGAACTTATTGATCATTTTCAACGCAACAAGGATCCTAGAATTGCCCTAAAGTTAGATCTTGAAAAGGCTTTTGACAGAGTAATTTGGATCCTGTTTGATGAGACCATGGAAAAGATGGGTTTTGGCAACAGATGGAGATTCTGGATAAGAAGTTGTGTGGACTCGGCTTCATACTCGCTCCTCATCAATGGCTCCGTATGTGGTTATTTCAAAGGGACCAGAGGTATTAGGCAGGGAGATCCCCTATCCCCACTTTTATTCAATATGATTGGTGAATTTCTATCTACTATGTTCTACTCGGCAGGTAATCTTGGGTGGCTCCCCCCTACTAGCTCCAGTTCAGCTTATAATATTCCCATCCTCTAGTATGTAGATGATACCATAATTTTCGGAGTCGGCACCATTGATTGTGCACGAAAGATTAAAGCTGTGTTGGGGCTTTTTGAGGTAGCCTCTGGTCAAAAAGTAAATTGGGGAAAGACTTCCTTAATGGGCTTCAATGTTAACCCTGAGCTTCTTAGTGAGATGGCAAGTATATTCGGATGCACAATAAGTCACTTACCTGGAACATATCTTGGTTTACCTCTTTTCAATGGTTGTATATGCAAGAGGCTTTGGAATCCGGTGGTGGAAAAAATGGAATCGCGCCTGGCATCATGGAAGGGACGTCTTCTTAGTAAAGCGGGGAGGTTCATCCTTCTCAAGTCCTACATAGCAGGTATTCCCAATTATGCCCCTATCTTTCATGTCTTGCCCTGTTGCAATTTGTAAGATTATGGATAGGCTAAAAAGACGTTTCCTATGGAGGGGATCGAGTGATACTTTCAAGTACCATCTGGGTGGCTGGGATGAAGTATGCATGCCGAAGAATATGGGTGGCCTGGGAATCCGGCAAACTAGAGATATGAATCAAGATTTGTTGCTGAAATGGCTATGGAAGTTTAATACTCACTCCTCAAATCTTTGGAAGGAAATGGTTCTCACAAAGGTGGGTGGGGATCCTCACTGGTGGATGTCTGGTGGGAATCGTAGAGCCCTCTCCCCAATATGGAGGGCATTATACCTTTTGATTCCATTCGACTAGTAGATTCTATGCAGGCAATAGTAGATCGCTCAAGTTTTGGGATGATTTGTGGATTGGGCAAGAGCCCCTGCAGGCTGCATTCAGGAGTCTTTATCTTCTCACGACTCGTAGAGAGATATCAGTAGCAGAAGCTTTTGAGGAGGGGGGGGGGATATGAATCTACATCCTAGAAGAGGTCTCTCGGATAGTGAGGCTCTGGAGGCTAGTCGATTGATGGACCTTGTTGCTTCGTTTAAAATTCGTCCTTTGGAGGCTGACAAGCTCATGTGGTGGCCAGACAAAAATGGTTCCTTCACGGTCTCATCAGCATATGGCTTTTTAAACAGCAATAACTCGGCTTGGAGGGTGAATGAAATCAAATTTGTATGACATTTATGTGCCCCTCCAAAGGTAAAGTTCTTCATGAGGAGTATCTGTCAAGGTAAACTTCTCTCGGCAACTGTATTGAGAAGAAGAGGTCACCCCTCAGTGGATCCTATATGTCCATTCTGCAACTCTGAAAATGAAACTACTAGCCATATTCTTCTCCATTGCAGCTTTTCTTGGAAGGTGTGTATCAACATTCTTGGAAAGTTTGGTTTTCAGTTCTTCATGGCGGCTGATCTGCTTTCGTTCAGTAAATCTCTCATGGGTACCCCTATGCCGAGTCTTGGAAAGATGATGCTCTCTGCATGTACTAGTTTTATCCCGTGGGGTCTTTTGAATGAGCGAAATAGAAGACGTTTTGATGCAAAAAGTGAATCTTTAAACCGAGTTGCGGACAAAGTGGTTGGACAAATATCAACTTGGCTATTAACCAAGAAAACTCTCTCCTTATCTGGGTTCCTCCATTCGTGAAAATTGGAGAAACTTGGCATTGATGCACATTGGGAAAAGCCTTCGGTCATGAGAGAATGGTCTCCTCCTGATCCTGGTTTCCTAAAGTTAAATTTTGACAGTTCGTCTCTTGGCAACCCTGGTATTTCTGGTTTCGGAGGAGTTATTTCAAACCATTCCGGTAATCATCTCTTCACTTATGCCGGACCCCTTGGTATATCAGACTCTCCGTCTGTTGAATTGCACGGTCTCCTCTCCGGTCTTCGTATCTTCAGAGATAAATGTAGGGGGCCTCTCCATGTTGAAGGTGACTCCAAAGTGGTGATAGGTTGGTATGAGAACACATCTTCTCCTCTGTGGAAGCATTGAGATATTTTTAAAGAAATTTTAGATATTACTTCAATTGTTCCTTGTATTTGGTCTCACATTCTGAGATCCGCTAATTCGGCGGCTGATGTGCTTGTCAGGCAGGGAGCTACCCTACAATCACTGGTTGTAAGGGACGTGCTCCCACAAATTTTGTAATTCTCTTCCATTTTATTAATACATCTTCTTCAAAAAAAATAAAAAATCACTTAATATAGATTACATAAAAGAGGCTTATGTGATCTTTCTAAAAACTGAGTGAACGTAACTCCACATAAACAGAAACTTTTAGATCTAAGAAGGGGAGAAACTTACATAATGAAAAAGAGCAAGGTACCCTCAATGTGTATTTTAGCAACATTCAAAAACAAAATAAGACTGCTCAGGATACTTTTGAATCATAACCTTATCATTTCTTGGGGTTTGTTAAAGTTGGATCTAGGTCCATTCCAAAATGACTAGCTGAAGTCAGGACTTTTCTCAACTAATAATCATATGACTTTTCTTGTTATTAACCCATGGGGGATTGTTCTCATTTACACTCCCTCTTGCAGCCAGGTCTACTCAAATGGACAATGAGTCTAGAGATGTGAACAACACAAATGATGTATAAACTAAAAGGGGCACAAACTATGCCCAACAAGGCAGATCCCCTGCTTTGTTATCATGTTAAAGTGGAGTTGTGGGTCCAAAATGGCTAGCTGAAGTTAAAAACCTTTTCCAACTAATCACTATATGACCTTTCCTTATATTAACTCCTGTTATTCCCATTAACAGGGTTTTACTATGGGACTCAAGATGCTGGGTTTGGAACTATTAGGAAGTTGCTAACTGCATGATTATGTATTTTGGATGCATTTGTTGTTTATCTGCATCATTTTGTGAATTTAGAGGACTGATTTTTGAGTTTATTTTAGATCATTATTCATCTCATATATTTTGCTGTCAGTGAAATAAATGCAGGTTTTTTCTACTCAAATGCAGAGCAGAGAGAAAAGATGGTGGCTGCTGAAAGGCTGCAAGTCGATGAGAGAGTGCAAAAAATCATTGATCTAAAAAACAAGGTAAATGAATATGCTTGTGTTCTTTTATTTGTAAGTTAACTATAAGGGTAATAAGGGTAACTAAGAGAAGAGGTGAATATTCTGGTGATTCAGGTTTGCTCTGGAAATGATTACAACTTTGTTGTCATTAATCAAAAGGGCATTGATCTTCCATCACTAGACTTCCTTGCTAGAGCTGGGGTAAGTTATCTCTTTCCAGCTTGTCATTATGTTGTCTTATTTTTGCCATTTCTTTGTAACTGACTAATTTTGTTGTTTCATAGATAGTTGCTCTTCGAAGAGCAAAGAGGAGAAATATGGAAAGACTGGTTTTGGCTTGTGGAGGGGAAGCCGTAAACTCAGTTGATGATTTGACGCCTGATTGTCTTGGTTGGGCTGGAGTTGTGTATGAACATGTCCTAGGAGAGGACAAGTATACTTTTGTTGAGAATGTGAAGAATCCACACTCTTGTACCATTCTGATAAAAGGTTCATGATGTTTTGTTTGTCACATCGTCCTTCTTTTTCTTTTCTTGTAGCATTTATGTGTTAAATAAATTATGCTTGCAACCTTTGCATCATTTCCGTTCTTTTTTGGATTCTACTTTACTACCCTTAGCTGCAATAATGGTTGATACATAGTACAGAGCAACATTTGCATCATTTACATGGGCTGAGTTAAGCACTATGCTAAGCGATTATGATGGCACTGTGTGGGACATGAAGGTTCTAGGGCTGTGTCTTATTCTGCATGTTTTGGCATTTCAATATCTAAGCAGTGCTGCACTGTGCAAGAGTGCCTTTGTGCTGGGTCAGAAATAGTTTTTATTACTTCCTGTCAGACATCCTTAATGCATGATTACATCTCTATGAGTCATTTTCCTTGAGTGTCTTTACAATGTTTGAAAGGTGTTCTTTAAAAATTTCAGGACCAAACGACCACACAATTGCACAAATTAAGGACGCTGTTCGAGATGGTCTGAGAGCTGTTAAAAATACATTAGAAGATCAGGCAGTCGTATTAGTAAGTATATGCATTGTAATGTTCTGTAATGCTTGGATGAAGGACATCCATATTCTGTAATGCCCTATTCGCCATGGCTTAACTGACTAGCATGGAAAATCTTCATTTGTGAGCTCAGGGAGCAGGGGCTTTTGAAGTTGCAGCCAGGCAACATTTGGTCAACAATGTGAAGAAAACTGTTGAAGGAGTAAGTGTTCACTCCTTTTTTTTTTTTAAATTATTTTCAAGTTGACAGGCCCTTCACTTTAAACAATTCCACATGAATCTGCCTGTAGCGTGCACAGCTTGGGGTGGAAGCATTTGCCGAGGCTCTACTTGTTGTGCCAAAGACTCTAGCAGATAATTCAGGCCTTGATACGCAGGATATTTTGATTGGGCTCACTGTATACTCTCTCTCTCTCTCTATATATATATCTTTTTCTCTCTATGTTTTTGCAAGTGAAAAACTATAAATATGCAATTGCTGAGTCTCGAGGGACTTCTATTGTTCAGGCTGAGCATGAAAAGGGGAACGTAGTTGGGTTGAACCAGCATACCGGAGAACCAATTGACCCACAGTTGGAAGGAATTTTTGATAACTACTCTGTGAAGCGACAAATCATCAATTCTGGGTTTGTACCAAGTTACAAAACTGGTCAGTTAATACCATTTTCTTTCCTTGGAGTCATACTTATTGAGCTTCATCTATTTGTTTTGCTCAGGCCGGTTATTGCGTCTCAGTTGCTTTTGGTGGATGAAGTAATTCGAGCTGGTCGGAACATGCGGAAGCCTAACTAGTCCAATACGTGCTTGAGGGCCTTTTGTATGTTTAGTTGACCTGGTTTTTCCTAGCCATTTTTCCGGTTGTCCTTGTATCTGTGAGCTGCTCATTTTGAAGAGGATGATGGGACTATCATTGCACCGAAGGAAGAGAGATTTTACACGTTCTTTTCCTGATGTAGGTGGTTTTTTTCTTCTAAACTTACGCTTCAGCTTTGCAATCTGTTCGAGTAGAAATTAGTGGATGCCAGTGGTTGATGTAGCTGTCTGAGTTGTATTTTTTATTTGGAGTGATTGGGGTAAGATCTTCCCTAAGGGTTTGTTTGGAACCCCATAGAAAAGAAAAGAAAAAAAATGAGAATTCGATTATTATTATTTTAAAAAATAGTTAGTAAAAAGAGAATTTTTTGGTGGATGAAGTAATTTGAGCTGGTTGGAACATGCGGAAGCCTAACAAGTCTTATACGTGATTGAGGGCCTTTTGTATGTTTAGTTGAACTGGTTTTTCCTAGCCATTTTTCTGGTTGTCCTTGTATCTGTGAGCTGTTCATTTTGCAGAGGATGATGGGACTATCATTGCACCGAAGGAAGAGAGATTTTACACGTTCTTTTCCTGATGTTAGTGGTTTTATTTCTTCTAAACTTATGCTTCGGCTTTGCAATCTGTTTGAGTAGAAACTAAGAGGTTTGTGAATGCCAATGGTTGATGTAGCGGTTTGAGTTGTATTTTTTATTTGGAGTGGTTGGGGTAAGTATCACTTTCCCTAGGGGTTTGTTTGGAATCCCAAAAAATAAGAATTTAATTATTATTATTCTAAAAAATAGGTAGTAAAAGGAGAATTTGATTATTATCTAATTTTTATTAATTATTTTCGAGAATAATAATGGTTAAATTTTTATTTTCTCTTTTCTGTAAGAGAATGGTTATAACTGTCATCTCGTCGTCGTGTGATTGGAAGTAATTTTAACCATATTATATGGGTATGAAATATAATTTGAATAAACCTATTAGTGCACGTAAGTTTTTATCGTACGAGGGTAAGAATAGATGTCTATATATAATGAAATTGTAACGTAAGTACCAGGTTGATTGGTGGTTAAAACCATTTGAGCAAGGTTGGACCGGATCTGGTTATCTTGGGTCGGTGATCAAGTTGTCTTTTATACGTTGTTTTTGCCTTTCTAAAAGTTTTTAATTATTAATAGGATTTTTTGTTTTATATAAACTTTAAATTATTTATATTAAATAAAAAGTAGTAGATAATAACATAAATACTTATAAATGTTTAAAATTTCATCTTACTATAAATGTATGATATGGTTTTTCATTTATTTATTATAAATTACGCATAATTCATCACATTTTAATATCTACTTCTTTTTTAAAGATTTATCACACATATTTTAATACATTATTTATATTCTATAAAGTAACTCGATGTGATAATAGGGTAATGTTGGATTTTTCAAATTCAACCTGTTTAGACATAACTTGTTACCTTCAATATCTAAGTTACATTAGTCAAGATATTTTGTGTTGATCGAGTAAATAAACTTGTCTCATAACTTGAAACAAGACAACCTAGTGATGACCATACTAAGATAGGAAGGTAAATAAGTTTGTTAACCTTGTTGGTAACTTTTGTTTTTTTTATTAATTAAGTTAATATGAATTTATACTTTTAAATGATCAAATGCAAAATTAATTTTACAATCAAAGCTCGGGTACAATTAATAGTTTAAACAATAAAGTCAAACAATATGCACTAATTTATAATGGTTCATAATCCTTTTCGTAATCCACTCCAAAAGTTTTTTATACCTCGAAGTTCCTTTATGTTAGGGTTCCATTAATTGCCTTGAAGGCCAATTATAATGCTGCCCAAATATGGACCTACACCACTCAATTGACCATAATAACCATTTTACAATGCACATGATCACAAATATTTACAACAACAAATTAGACACAAATTCTATACGACAAAAGGGATATTCTAATAGCTATATAGGCTACACAAGCTTAGACTCATGCATGGATTTGCAATAGCTTACTTAGCACAATATTGTAACCTGCATAGGATTTTCAACATTGCTTGCCTAGACAATGTTTTACAACTCACACTACAACCAACACTACTTTTTAGGCGTTACTCCTTAACTATGACTTTTCTCAAACAATTTGAGATGAGGAAGATCTTACCTATATAAGATTTGACCAATGCTAACAAGGCTTACTTACATTTTAGCATATAAAATAACCTCTTTAATACATAGATTTCATTGATCAACCACAAGTATATAGGTACACCAATTCACACCTATTCTAAGTACCTACTTTGTGTAACAACTCAAACAGTCTTTAATGAATTGATTTCAACATCTATGTTCAAGGTAAATCTTGGACTTGTTTTACAAGTTGGGAGAAATCACACAAATTAGTTAAATAGAATAAATTATTTCAAAATATGACCCATGAGTAGTAATATGAACTTTAATGAATGATTTAAAGTCTAATGAGACTAGTTCAATGTAGTTCACTTAGTATAATCAATAAATTTTTGTCCCTAAACTCTAATACTATGTAAAAGCCCCTTCAAATACCTTAGTAATTAATAAAATAGAATTTATGATATGATAAAAAATAAAATACTCATACAAGGGATGCCAAATGGGTTTTAAGTGGAAGTCAATCAAACGAACACTCGTAGTGCAAATTGTTGAAAGAGTCTTGCGTGACTTTCAAAACAAGAAGTCTCATAGAGCAACAATTCATATGGCGAAGTTTTACAAGATTTTCATAGGAGGAATTCTTCTATTTATATTCAGTTGTTTAGTTGTTATCATTGGAAGCGACCAATGAAGACTCATATATCCAAATGTATTAGAAGATGGGCGCAAACCCATAAGACCAAAGAAGACCCATGCATCCAAGAGATATAGAAGATAAGCTCAAGGCCCATAGATCAAGGAGAAGGCCATAGTGTTATGGTCCCTAGCCATGGATCTAGTAACTCGGCGAGTTGAATATGAATCTAGTACTGTTTGAGGGTTTCTTATCACGTTTTTGTGAAAAGAACTCTCTTATACTTCTCCTTTCACGTTAGGATTGAAAAGGATTTTCCTTTTTTCAATTATAAATGCAACCAGCAAGTTAAATTATTGTTTAAACACTCAAATATGAAACCCCTCTTTTATGATTCACGTCAAGAGGGTTTTACTTGCTGTAATGACTCAAGAACAACCCCTTTCCCTTTACTGAATTCATTCCCCTTGAAAAGAAGTTTCCTTTTCTTAATTATGAACGAACCCAGCTAGTCAAGGAAGCTCTTTGAGGCCCCAACGTGGAACCCCCTTTCTTATGGCTCACGTCAAGGTCGGGTTTCCAATTTCATACAACACTGGTTCCTTACGTAAAAGAGAAACATAAATCTAATCTCAATGCTTATAATAAGATTAGAAAATACCTCTTGACGTCAACACCAATCCAGCAACCAAAATTTTTCCTCCTTCCTGGTTAGCTCACGCCAACCCTTCTCCCTTTCTGGAATTTTTATGAAAGAGATGATCTTCTCTTGCAGCTCGGAAGAGAAAGGTAACTCCTCTTCCTTTTCCTTCCAAGATCTCCTCAAAAACTCCCCAATGGATGCAGCAAACCCCCAAGAGAGTTCACGCCAAGAACCCTAGAATAGGGAGCCTAGAAGGAACCTAAATTACCCTAGTTTATGCTAATTCCGAACTTGCTTTATTTCCCCATCCTTATCCCTTATATAGGGTCATTAACATCAACATAGGTTAGGGTTATAAAACCCAATTCTACCCATACCTTTAAGTCTTATTACAAATCAATAAAATTCAAAATTAAAAGCAACATAAATAATAAAAGTAAAGTAGATGACTCAGTATTATTGAGTCCATAACATCTGCCTCCCCACCCCCCCTTGGAGATTGAGCTTGTCCTCAAGCTTGGAAGCTGGGTAGACCTAGTGGAAGTTGTCGAGCTGCTTCCATACTGAGTAGTTGTGGTCGATTGCTGCCCTGTAATGGCATGCAGGGAGATATCCAGTGGTTCTTCCTCTATCATATCCTCTGTCACCTCGATATCCTCATCTTCAACCTCATCAATCAAAAACAATCTTTTGCACCAATGCCCAACCCGATATGGTTCATCACAGATTCTTAGCCTGCCGTTCCGCCATCTCAGCACTTGTCAATTTTTTTATATAAGGAGGTGTAGGATGACTAGATCTCAGATCTCCTGTCAATGTAATACTCAGGTTGTTTCTTGGAGGAATGCGCCCCCCTTGCCCCGTGGATGGAGCGCTCCGCTCCCCTGACCATGGAGGTAGTCTGTGCTGTGTCTTCTGTCACAGTTCTAAAGCACTAGCTATATTCATAGCGCTGGATAAGTTAACAGGTGCATAAAGCTCCACCTCAAGCTTTAACGCCTCAGTCAGTCCTGCTATAAATAGCGCAACTTGCTGATCCACTTGTACCATACTGTTGGCTCATGCTAGTTTTTCCTGGAACAATTTTTGATATTGCTCCATGGCCCACTCAAGCGGCGGCCTACTCGAACTAAATCCCGGTCTCCCCCTTCGATTGGTCGCCCCTTCCACTAGGTTGCCCCCTCCACATAGGTCATCATCGGGATTCGAACGCGCGACCGAGCGCTGGCTCTAATACCAAATGTTAAACACCTAGCCAATACTACCCAAAAGACCGGCCTGTTAGGAGCGGAAGGCATAGGTACTTAACCCTAGGACCATAACAATACACCACGCCCACTCGAGCCGACGACCACGGCGGAAATAACACAGCAACGAGAGCCGGGTCAGGATTCCATAATCCCTTAGGGCCCAACGCCAGGGGTGTGCGGTCCTCCTGCACACACGGGGACTCGAACGTGGGACGTAGCGCCTGCTCTGATACCAAAACGGAGAGAGCACAGTCGCTTAAATTCATCCCAATCTACCACGTCGCTATCAACCTCAACTAGCTGGTACCAAAGTTGTGCTTCCCCTAGTAAGTGGAAAACAACCACGTTGACTCGGTCATAGGCTGGGACTCGTTGATGGCTAAATTTTTTTTCGCATCGATATAGCTATATCAAAGGGCCTTCTAACCCATTATAAGTAGGGAATTCCATTTTAGTATACCTCGGAACAGTGCCTCCCCCCTAGTAGAAGTGTCCCCCCTGAATGAGGGATCCATGCTGTCCCGAGAAACTCGTGCGCCTAGGAAATTCACCTCCCTCTCTATTATATGAATGGTCCCCTCCTCTCTGATCTGGAATGAGAGGTACAGTGGCTCCCCCCTGGTTGAGGTGTCCCCCCGGAATGAAGGGCCCTTGCTGACCCGAGAAACTCATGTGTCTAGTAAACTCATCTCCCCCTCTGATCTGCGAATGGTCCCCCATAATTGGGTTCTTGCTAGTGCTCAGACCAGTCTCCATGCTATCCATCCTTCCTTTCAAGCTTTCCAAACTGAGAGTGAACTTCTCCTCCAATGTAACAAATTTCTTGCCAGTAGTTAGACCAGTCTCCATGCTATCCATCCTTCCCATCAAGGTCTCCATATCGATATCAATTTTGGAGAACCTCTCTAGGATTGTATCAAATTTTCTTTCAAGCAATTCAAAGTATTCGTTGGTGCTTCTCTCTGCCGGGTTACCCTGCTCTGATACCAAGTTGTTATGGTCCCTAGCCATGGATCTAGTAACTCGGTGAGTTGAATATGAATCCAACACTGTTAGAGGGTTTCTTATCACATTTTTGTGAAAATAACTCTCTTATACTTCTCCTTTCACGTTAGGATTGAAAAGGATTTTCATTTTTTCAATTATAGATCCAACCAGCAAGTTAAAGGACTGTTTAAGCACTCAGATATAAAACCCCTCTTTTATGGCTCACGTCAAGGTAGGGTTTCCAATTTCATGCAGCACTGGTTCCTTACGTAAAAGAGAAACATAAATCTAATCTCAATGCTTGGAATAAGATTAGCAAATACCTCTTGACGTCAACACCAATCCAACAACCAGAATTCGTCCTCCTTCCTGGTTAGCTCACGCCAACCCTTCTCTCTTTCTGGAATTTTCGTGAAAGAGATGATCTTCTCTTGCAGCTCGAAAGAGAAAGGTAATTCCTCTTCCTTTTCCTTCCAAGATCTCCTCAAAGACTCCCCAATGGATGCAGCAAACCCCCAAGAGAGTTCACGCAAAGAACCCTAGAATAGGGAGCCTAGAAGGAACCTAAATTACCCTAGTTTATGCTAATTTTGAACTTGCTTTATTTCTCCATCCTTACCCCTTAAATAGGGTCATTAACATCAACATAGGTTAGGGTTATAAAACCCAATTCTACCCCTACCTTTAAGTCTTATTACAAATCAATAAAAGTCAGAATTAAAAGCAACATAAATAATAAAAGTAAAGTAGATGACTCAGTGTTATTGAGTCCATAACACATAGGCCCACATACAGGATGGCAAGATGGTAGATAAAGAGTCATCTCATAGAAATGACATTGATGTAATTAAGTTAAAGTTCTAGGGTTAAAACCCTAAATCCTAAACCCTAAGTTCAGGGGTATTATTGTAATACAATAGTTTCATAAATCTATAAATAGAGCATCAGGTGAGGGTTAGGAATCAAATCCATAACCTCTTCTCCTCCAGTTTTCTCCCAATGGTGTCTCTCTCATTTTTCTCCATGACCTAAATTCATGGAGTCTTGAAAATCAACATGGTATTAGAGCAACCACTCAGTATGTGGGCCTTCACCTAAATTATCCACTTGTAGAACCACAAAAGAGAGCGGGCCTACATGTGAGTGGGAGTGTTAAGAAATAGTTCCACATGGATTAGTGGATACAAACATCTTGAGTTTATTAGATGGGAATTTTTTTTTCCTAAGTGGCTAGTTATTTTGGGATAGGGCCTTCGACCCAATTCAACATGGTATTAGAGCTTTGATTTTCAGGACTCCAACTATGGGTTTTCAAAGTTCATTCTCGTCAGTTGTTAGAAATTTTTTTCTTAGTACTCGTGTATTGTTTTTTGCTTCCTTTGATTAAATTATATTGTCTTCCTCATCGTTATCTCTGCCATCTATCTTCTGAATTTATTTTCGTTGTTGTCTGATTGCCGTCTAAATTTATTGTTCTCCACTGCAAGCCAAAACTTTCTTAGCCAGATCGTTGTCTCACCTAGTTTTGCGGCCGCACCGTCATCGCGAGGAAGACAAACATGCCAGTCACGAAATCCAGGAGAATATTTTGTGCCAATGATTGAGTAGAAGACCATCTCTGCTCTGGACGTTGTTAATTTACAAATCTTATTTTCTGAAGTCTCCTCCATTATGGGAAACTCCTCTAGCTCATCTTCATCGCCATCTCTATTTTTTTGGGAAACTAATTTGCTGCTGTGTTGGTTAGCTGTTTCAGAGTTTTCGTCGGCTGTACCCGAGCTGGTCTGTCATCTCTGCCATGAATGACAGTCTTGTTGGTGTTTTCGGAGAAAACAATCTACTATGAGCCTTTGTCGATTTGTTTCCAGTTTCTGGTTTTGCTCGCTGGTAGAAAAGACATGTGTTGTTATTACCCGTCACTATTGTTCCTCTGTTCGGCCACGGGGAAGAAGTTTCTGTTGAGAGTCCACCGCTCTTCTGGGAGGAAGGCACTGTTGTCGTTGCTGAAGAAGCCATTGCCAAAGAAGCTGGGAAGAAGATTTACTGATGATTTGCCGCGTTATCTTCAAAAAATTATCACTGGTTCATTGTTGTGGCCGCGACGATACGTCTCAGCTCTCTCTGGTTTTCTACTCTATTTGGAACCAGAGAAGATGAATCTGTTGTCAGACAATCGAGTCGTGTTTTTGTTCATTGGATTATTTACTCTGTTGAAAATATTGTTTCCAGCAAGTCCTTTCCAGCGTCGGCGAGGGGGGAGAAGATGAAGTTCATCTCCTGAGCTGTTTGGCGCCGTGGGGGAGAAGGTGTTATGCACACTATAAAATTATTAATTTAATTTTTTTATTTAATTTACTTAATTTTATTTCAGTTTTAGGCCACTTGGCCATTTTTGGAATATATTATTTATATGGGTATTTTTGTAATATTTTATCTTAAACCCTATAAGGGTGAACCCTATTTACGGGGTAAGAGTAATGAGAAAGGCAATAATTTATTTAGGTTAAACAGGGGTTTGAGTTCTCTTCAACGGGCTCAGGGGTGTGCGTTCTCCTTAACAAACCTAGGGTTTTCAAGCTTCCCTTTGGCTTGATTTTCATCTCTCTTCTTCCTCCATATGAATCCATGTGTCAGATTCGGGGCCATAACAACTGGTATCAGAGCGGGAATACGATGATGGATTCTTCAACCCGAGAGGAATACTTGCTATACTCCAGGATTTGCGCACAACAACAGGTAAGATGTATCAAGATGTGCACACCCTAGTATATGAGATACGTCAATCTTCCATTAAAATGTCGGAGGAATGATATGCAATTGAAAGGCATCTCGTTGCTGCAGAAAAAAGGTCATATGACCTAAAATCACCGAGCACGAAAATTTCACAGAACGAAAGACAACAGGCGCTGTCTCGGACTAGAAGCAAGACAAAGGGCCAGAAAAATTACCAATTTCTGCGCAGGGAAATTCAAGGCCGAATAGCGGGGACCCTGCACTTCAGAAATCAGAGTCTAAGACATCAAATTCGAAATCGGCCTAAATACTTCCGAAATCAGACGGCGGGGCCCAAATGTTGAGCAATCGGAAGGGTATTCTGCCAAAACCTCGTCGGTAATGGCTGATTTGGGTTAGACCTCAAAAAATCCCTTCTCATTGGAAGCAACACGTCTCCCAGAACAGAAGACCATCCCTCCTCTGTCTCAAAAAATCTACAAGCAGTGAATCCCCAAAGGGCTACTATTTGCCACTGGAAAATGAGGAGGCACCAACAGAAACAAATCCGGGGGGCTTTGGCGTCCGGATTCTCACTCTCAGTCTCAATCTTGCTCTTGGCAGTCCAGTTGGGCACTAACTTCAATGCATCTGAGGCTAAGCTTCTGAAATGCCATCGATTTTTAGGTCAAATCAGTTGTTCCATGGGGTTGATGGGGCTCCAAGGGCCTGAGTAGCTCCAACCCTGCTAAAAAATTGGGGACGAAGGTTCTTTGTTCCGTGAAGTAGAGAAACAATGCACAATTGCTAGAAGTCCAACTTGTGTTTGAATTCCGAGAAGGAATTTTTTTTTTGGGGATGCTGGGATTGATAGAAATTTTTTTTATGGGGGGCTGTTTTATTTGTTTATTGACGAGAACAGCAGCAGTGTGCGAGTCCCGTATCAATTTGGCAACTTTGTGTTTAATTTTTTGGATGATTTGTATGCTGCTCGACCACTGTTTGTCAAAATTCTTCAACCAGGTGTGAATGTTGGTGATGAAATTTTGTTGGGTATTCAGGGCAGGGTTGAGATAATTATGTGGATGAATCATTTTTCTATTGATGAGACCAGCAACAATGAGTTTGTTCTTGGTCAAATTGACAAAGTTGTGCTGAAATTTTTGGGTCCCATGTATGGACTGGTTATGCAAGATTTAGTATAGTGGAATTCCATGATTTACGAGTTCTTTGTTGAAGATAGTGACCATTCTCTGTCCAAAGACATATATGATACTATTGAAGAAATGCTTAAGAGGATAAAGTTGGAAGGTTTTGTTCCTAACACATCAGAGGTAAGATTAGATATAGAGGATGAAGGGTACCTTGCTGTTGAGGTTGCTTGTAGTTTTCACAAGGATATGCTGGTGGGTGCTGATAAGACCATTGATCAATCTAAACCTTTAGA
Source organism: Aristolochia californica (assembly GCF_029961685.1). NCBI lineage: Eukaryota > Viridiplantae > Streptophyta > Magnoliopsida > Piperales > Aristolochiaceae > Aristolochia > Aristolochia californica. Next base: position 49,928,867 of record NW_027181770.1, read on the forward strand.
CGTGGAGGTTCCCTTCATTGTTGCTGCTTTGTTCAACATACAATCAATTCGTGAAGAGGCTGAAACGGGAGACATGTATGGTGCACATAATTATCTGAGTACCTGGACAGCATGGGAGCTCAACAACCAACACAATTTTTCAACCCAAAAATTTTACTGTGACCTTTGGTTCATGAATACGTGTACTGCGAAATCTCCTACTCAATCAGCCATGGATACTTTAAAGTCTAATTGCAAAAATGATGGTAAGTCCCTTGTTGTGCCTGGGTGTGTGTCTCAAGGCAGTAGAGACTTGAAGGTGCTTGAAGGGATTAGTATAATTGGAGTGCAACAAATCGACCATGTTGTTGAAGTAATTGAGGAGACATTCAAGGGTCAAGCAGTAAGACTCTTGACTACGAAGACATTGCCAGCACTTGATTTTCCCAAGATGAGAAAGAAAAAATTTATTGAGATTCTTCCAATTAATGTTGGTTGTTTAGGTGCTTGCAATTATTGCAAGACACAACATGCTTGTGGCCAGGGAGCTACACAGTGGACAGTCTTGTGGAACATGGGAAGGTTGTCATACAGGAAGTTGTTGAGGTGATATGGAAAAGACCGAAGTGTCCACTAGTTGCTGCTATTACATTGAGGAAATGGGCTCTAGTAGATAGTTAGGTTGGAGCTAATTCAGAGGTGATAAAAAAATTGGAAGAGGACGGGCAGTGGTATGATGAAATGCTTGGCAGACAAGGGGAATACTACACTTTACTGCTTAGCAGTTTGGGTTTTCTGGAATTGGTACAAAATATGATGGGGGGGGGGGGGGGGGGGGGGTGGGGGTTGCTTTTTATTTCTATTATGGTTGATGGGTTTTGTCAAGAAGGATGTCTTAAAGAGACTTTGGTTCTCTGTGAGAGCATGAGAGCCAAGGGTGTCCATCCCTATCTAGTTACTTGTAATGCAGTGCTTAATGGTTTGTGCCATGTGGGATGTCTGGTGCAAGCATTTAGGCTGTTTGATTCATTAGAGAAAATTAATGTTCTTCCCTCTGTTGCTACATATGAAATTTTGATAGATGCTGTATGTAAAGGACTTCGACAAGATGTTGTCAGTATTCAACCTGATGCAGCTCAATATTGTGTATTGAGACAGGACCATGGATTGGACATGGCATTGGATAAAAAATTGATAGCTTCATGCACACTTGCCTTGGAAAGTGGACTGCTGGTCTACATTGATATGCCTATTCGCAATGTGAATTGTGCTATTGGCACAATGCTAAGTCATGAAGTGACGAAGAGATACCACATGAATGGGCTACCTAAAGATACCATCCATGTGAAGCTAAGAGGAAGTGCTGGACAAAGCCTTGGTGCATTCTTCTATCTAGGGATCACTCTTGAACTAGAAAGGGACAACAATGACTATGTAGGCAAGGGATTATCTAGGGGGAAGATTGTAGTGTATCCTCCCAAAAAGAGCCAGTTTGATCCAAAGGAAAATATAGTCATTGGTAATGTTGCTCTCTATGGAGCAACTGGAGGGGAGGCGTCATGGATCTTGACAAAGTAGTAGACCATGATGATATCTTGATATCATGCTCAGTGCTTACGGCCATGGTACTTTCATTGAGCATGTTGGGTAATTTGCTAAACATGGACTGGGTGGGTCCAAAAATTGGGGTTACCAAGGACATGGTGCATTTTGCCAATGAGACAACCGTTGGGGTAGATCTCACAAATGCTGTTAATGTCGAAGTAGAAGCTACCAGTTTGGTGCAGGTGATAGTTCAACTTGTTGTTCGATTGCTTATTCGTATTGGGGTACACTATAGCAAGTGATGCTGGCAAAAAAAAATTGCTTCTCTGGTTGGTTGCTCATGTTTTGTAGTCCAGAGGGCTGACACAGATACCACGGTTGATACTTGAGAACAGGTGGAGACGTCGGCACGGGCAAGTAGACCCTACCTTCGATCTTGAGGACAAGCTTTTTCTCCCGGGGGGGGGGTGGTGTAATGTTATGCACACAATAACATTATTATTTTAATTTTTTATTTAATTTACTTTATTTTATTTCAGTTTTAGGGGACACGGGCATTTTTAGAATATTTTATTTATAGGGGTATTTTTGTAATATTTTATCTTAAACCCTGTAAGAGTGAACCCTATTTAAGGGGTAAGAGTAATGAGAAAGGCAAACATTGATTTAGGTTAAACAGGGTTTTGAGTTCTCCTCAATGAGATTAAGGGTGTGCGTTCTCCTTAGCGAACCTAGGGTTTTCAAGCTTCCCTTTGGCTTGATTTTCATCTTTCTCTTCTTCCTCCCTATGAATCCATGTGTCAAATCCGGGACCATCACAGAAGGAGATGTTTCCCGATTTTTCCATTGCCGATGATATCAGGAAATTCTCCAATCATTCAGGAACTTATTGATGATTCCAGACATGCATACTTATCTTCAGATCACTGCATTCAGTTTGATAGAATCTGGATTTTTTTTTTGAACAACCACTGCGTTTGGCGTCGAGAAGACAAAGACGAAGCCACTGTTCATACATTTTTCCTAAGTTAGGAAAAAATTAATTTTGTGCCAGTTCAGCACCTAACGCAACCCAGACTGGGCGAGAAAACCTAGCAACCCAGCAACTTGAGGGCAGTTACTAGTTCTGTTCCTGATCGAGTCAACTCGGACCGAGACAACCCGGTCTGGTTCAAGTCAGTGAGTCAACTCAGCCATGGCCACTTATGTTTTTTTGCCTCGGTATACGTGTTTGGACCAAAGCTTATACATATTTCTGCCATGACTCGGATATATTGATCTATTATTTGATTGGGCATGACTCAGTAAATTTTTTCTTTTGCTGGATTATTACTTTGAAGAATTGACAAATTATTCCTTGGTTAGCATATTATTTGGAATTGATACTTGCATTGGATTATTTCATGGGTCAATTTTACAAAGATTATTTTTGATTTGTGTTTTATGGGCCCAAGCCCATTACAACTGCTGCTATTGTGTCTCTTTTGATGAGATATTATTTTTGAAGGAGAGGTGGCCTCATTACCTTTTCTCATACTATAATTTATTTGACTCTAAAAAATATCACAGATGGGACACCATGAGAGTCGGTGCCCGGATTGGAACACCATGATAAATGTAACTCTAAAAAATATCACGGTTGGGATACCATGAGAGTCGGTGTCTGGATTGGGACATCATTATAAATAAACCCACTTCCCCCCTGTAATGGCTTTTATTACACCTACCACTGTAGAGTCATTGTCCTGTGGAGGGACACAGTGGTTGACACTTTAGAGCAATTCCGATCGACACACTACCTACAGAAGATGGAGTGTGCCCTACATCTAGGATTAGGACCGAAGTGTGGAGCAATGACTTACCGACTAGGAGTGATTTTTACTCTCACTTATATTATGCCAGGAGGGCCTCATGGGACGCAACAACATGAGGGGGAGAGTTGGAAGATGTGCCATTTTATACAAAAAGATTCTATACATCATTTGCAGCAAGCTGGGAGTTCATGTTGTTCTCTCATCCCCAACTCTAGGGGGAGTGTTGGAAGATAAAAGCATATTGGAAGATGTGCCATTTTATACAAAGATTTTAAACATCATTTGTAGCAAGCTGGGAGTTCTTGTTGGTCTCTCACCCCTAGTTTGAGGGGGAGTGTTGGAAGATAGGGCCCAAGCCCACACGACCTAGGAAGACTCTCATATCCAAGTGTATTAGAAGATGGGCCCAAGCCCATAAGACCAAGGAAGACCCATGCATCCAAGAGATATAGAAGATGGGCTCAAGGCCCATATGCCCACATACAAGATGGCAGGATGATAAATAAAGAGTCATCTCATAGAGATGACATTGATGTAATTAAGTTAAAGTTTTACGATTAAAATCCTAAATCCTAAACCCTAAGTTCAGGTATATTATTGTAGTACAATAGTTTCATAAATCTATAAATAGAGCATCAGGGGGGAGGGTTAGGAATCGAGTCCATAACCTCTTCTCCTCCAGGTTTCTCCCAATGGTCTCTTTCATTTTTCTCCATGACCTAAATTCATGGAGTCCTGAAAATCAACAGTTATAGGACTTATTTTTAAGTGTTTGATTTTAGGTGTAATATTATGAACTCGATAGCGAGCCGAGTCATCTAGAGGCACCATGGCTGAGCCACTGAGGATTAAGTTTCTTTTAGTTTTAAATTACTGCACTTTTATCTTAGTTTAAGAGTAAATATGCCATAGGGAAGATGGAATATGAAAGGGCAAGTCTCATTTTAGCCAAAGAAGGGTGTAGGGTTCTCCTTGACGAGCTCTGAGTAGAGAGTTCCCCTCACAAGCTCTAGGGTTTGGGAGTTCTCCTCAACGAGCCCCCTCTTCTTCCATTCCTCTTCCCATCTTCTTCCCTTTCTCTTCCCATTTTGCTGAGTCCAACCCGAGTGCAGAAGAGCTGGAAGTGTGCTATGTTGGCTCGGTTAACTAGAGCCCCAACACAACCCCACAGTAGTGCTCAGAACTCACAGCAGAGCTGGACGTTTGTTCAAATATCATGGTTAACCAGAGCTCCAACACAACACTACAACATTGCTCATAACTCACCCTCAAATCTGGATTCCCTCTTCCCACGTTGTGTTACACGATCCATGACTAGGGATTGTAACATCTTGGTATACGAGTAGGGTATCATGGGGAGGTGTCAAACAGTGAAGAGCTGAGAACAATAGCTAGAGAGATGCACACGAGGAACGAATGGCAGCAAGAGAGAAAGAGTTGGAGTAGAAGTTCGAACAACAAATGGAGCAGATTACGAGCAGAGTTTCTAAAATTGTGGCTGGACTAAACAGACCCCCATATATCACACGAAGGATGGAAGACAACTCTTACAGCAAAGGGGGAGAGCAGCACTTTGGACGCATTGGGTTACTAGCGCAGAGTGGAGGGTCAGTACCCATGTACACAAAACTTGACTTTCCCTCCTTCAATGGGTCTGTCGACCCCTTAATCTGGCAACATAGATGTGAATTTTTTTTTTTTTTTTTGCCAGCCAAGGGCCAACAGAATTTGATAAAGTGGGTTTAGCCTCCTTCCACTTGTTGGATGAAGCACAACTTTGGTTTCACCAAGTGGAATTGGAGAGACTGGTCCTCGATTGGGAGGAATTTATAAAGCTTTGCACTATAAGGTTTGGACCTCCAGCATACAACAACCCGTTGGCGGACTTGGTTCTATTAAGGCAGACCAATTAAGTGGAAATTTTATAAAAAAAAATTCCATGAAAAATTAGCCCGATCCAACCACATGGTCAGACCAAACCAGCATGTCAATCTCTTCACAGCTGGCCTCAATGACTTGCTGAAGTTAAAAGTAGAGCTCCACGCTTCTGCTGATCTGGGCCGAGCAATGAATTTGGCCTGAGCTATGGAAGTTAGACAGAAAATGTGAACTCAGAGGACTGGTTGGTAAGGGGAAGGACCACTTTGCCAGGTTGGCAGGGGGGAGGAACTACTCGCCTCAAGTGACCGTGCCCACAATGCAGACACCCAAAGAGAGTCCAGTGAATACGGTGGCAGTAGACATCCAAAGAGAGTCCAGTAAATACGGTGGCAGCAGACACTCCAACTAGAAACTCACCAAGCCCATATATCAGAAAATTAACCGGAGTGCAAATGGCAGACCATAGGGCAAAAAACCTTTGTTATAATTGCGATGAACCGTACTGGGCAGGTCACCAATGTAAAAAGTTGTTTTGGTTGGAGTTAGATGCAGTTGACGAGGAAGAAGAACCAACCGAGGCTCCCTCTGAAGAGGCGAAACCAGAAATTTCTTTAAATGCCATTACCAAACAAAAGGGCCAAAACCATGTAGGTAAGAGCAAGGGTTCAAGAACATGAACTTGTTGGGCTAGTAGACTCGGGGAGTACACACAATTTCCTAAGCATAACAACGGAAAAATATCTTCACCTAGGGATCCAGCCTCACCCAATTGCCACGATTTCAGTTGCCAATGATGAGAAAGTCCCTAGCTACAGGGTCAACAAGGTGGTAAAATTTTTCATTTGAAACACCTACTTCACCACAATCTTTTTTGTCATTCCCTTAACTGGGTTTGATATGTTGCTTAGGATAAAATGTGTTGAATTTATGGGAAAGAGAAAAACTTCATTGACATCAATAACTTGTTGTAATCAGAGTACATGAACCTCTATTTATAATAGAGGAAGGTAGTAGAGTTTAATTAAAATAAAACTACCCTTGTCCCAATTACACCCAAACTCTAACACTTAAAGATAAGTCCTAACATAATTAAATAACTCAATATAGATAAAAGACAAACATAACTAAAACTAAAACTTTTCTTTGACGAGACCATAAGATAAGATACTTTTGTGAGTCCTTCTTGATCTTCCAACTGATGTGATAAGGATGCCAGCTCATGGTAATCATTGTGGGTTCTACTTCTTATGGGCCTGGGCCCATCTTGTGGGCCTTCCTTGGTCATGTGGTCCATCTTATAATAATCTTAGATATGTGGGCCTTCCTTAGTCGTGTGGGCTTGAACTTATCTTCCAACACTCCCCCTCAAGTTGGAGGTGTGAGAACAACATGAGCTCTCAACTTGCTGCAAATGATGTATAGATTATTTTTGTATAAAAGGACACATCTTCCAATATGCCTAGATCTTCCAACATTCTCCCTCACGCTGTTGCATCTTTCCATGAGGCCCTGTTAGCATAATATAAGTGAGAGTAAAAATCACTCCTAGCCGGTAAGTCATTGCATCAAACTCCATTCCTAATGCTGGATGTAGGGCACACTTCGTCTTCTATCAGTAGTGTGTCTATTGGCATTGCTCTGAAGTGTCCACCACCGTGTCTCTCCACATGACAATAATAAAATCCATTATAGGGGGGGGGGGGGGGGGGGGGGATAACATAGATGTAATAATAAGTTCCTTCGTCATGGTTTCCCAACTGTGATATTTTTTAACAAGGCCTATCATGGTTTCCCAACCGTGATATTTTTTTAGGGGCTAAAATAAATGATGATATGAGGCCACCTCTTCTACAATAATAATGTCCCCAAAGAGACATAATATCAGTAGCTGTATATAACATGACCATCTTCCAACACATATAACACGAACCAAATAATAAACTTTGTAAAAGAACCCATGAAATAATCCGATATAAAAATTTCTTCTTAGATGCACAAACTTCATCTTTTGTGTTCCTCCTTTCTTGAATATGTTGGTCACATAAACTTATTTACAACATATGAAATAAAATACCTCTTTCTTGTACTTCTTCTACTTCTGCCCCTCAAGCTGGGAGGTAATGGCAGTGATCCCAGCTTGAACCAAATATCATAGATGTAGCCATAGGCCCGAATAACAGAGATGTAAAAATAAGCCCTCAAACCATGGATAAGTGAGATATTTTCCTCATATATCAACTCAAAAGTGACACAAAAAATCAACTTAAATTCGGATTTTCAATGTAACAGAATACTAGCATAACCTTTGATTCTTCCAATGCAAATATTTGTTTAAATATAGATCAGATTAACGTGAAATTTTTTGAATATAAAATTAGACTTAAATACATTTCATCCAAGTATAACATCTCTTCATAAAATATAATTATCAGAAGATAAATAATCTAATAGATTTCTGTCTCTGTCATTTGGCCGAACTAAGTACTGTTTCTCCTTTTTTTCCAGAATGGCCATTGACTCTTCCAAGAACAATATCTCATTATAAAAACATCATACCGAGAATTGGTTGAATATGTAAGAAAATAGACTTACGCATATTTATTTTTATATATAATTCTCCTTATAAAGTCTCTTTTTTGATAACATAAAATACCTCAGAAGTTGAGGCTTTCTGCTGCTGCTCGAACCTCTTTTTCAATCTAACCTTTGCTGCTTCAAATATTGATTTCTCTTTGTAGATAACTCGGATAAAAAATTGGTTGAATAGGTAAAAATAGATTTAAAAATATTTATTTTGATATATATTTATCCATATTAAGTCAAGTTCTTGATAGCAAAAAAAACCTCAGAATCTGAAGATTGTTGTTGTTGCTCGAACCTTTTTTCAATCTGACCTTCTCTCATTCAAACATCGACATCTCTCTGTAGATAACTCAGAGAGGAACAAATCAATTTTATTTGGAAATTAAACTCAAATATCTTTCCTTCAATATATAATTTGAAATATTAAAACTCCTTATAGAGGTAAAAAACATAAAGAAATCTACGGGTATAGGGATGAAAAAAATAACTATGAACCTAGACTTTGGGTTTAGGGTTTAGAGAAAAGGGTCACATTACCTCCGTGAGTTGACCAAGTCAATTCACAGAACCTGCTCTGTTACCATGTTGAATTTATGGGAAAGAGAAAAACTTCATTGACATAAATAACTTGTTGTAATCAAAGTACATGAACTTCTATTTATAATAGAGGAAGGTAGTAGAGTCCAATTACAATAAAACTACCCTTGTCCCAATTACACCCAAACTCAAACACTTAAAGATAAGTCCTAACATACTTAAATAACTCAATATAGATAAAAGAAAAAACATAACTCAAACTAAAACTCTTCTTTGACGTGACCATAAGATAAGATACTTTTGTGAGTTCTTCTTGATCTTCCAACTGATGTGATAAGGATGCCAGCTCATGGTAATCATTGTGGGTTCTACTTCTTATGGGCTTGGACCCATATTGTGGGCCTTCCTTGGTCGTGTGACCCATATTATAATAATCTTAGATATGTGGGCCTTCCTTGGTTTTGTGATCTTGATCTTATCTTCCAACAAAATGGTTGCAAACCTTTGGTCGAATTTTGTGGGATTTCTCAGCCTTAACGATGAGTTTTGTGTCGGAAGGTAGACCAGTGATGTTAAGGGGCAGTCAAACTGCAGCAGCCCTCCACGTCCACCTACTACATGAGTAGACACCACCAGGCAGCAATATGGACAAGGTATTTGAGGAGTTCACCGACTTGTTTCGGCCTTCAGGGTTGCCCCCATTGAGGCACTGTGACCACAAAATTTGTTTAAAAGCCAGATTAGAAGTGGTGGTTGTTAGACCACACAGGTATCCCCACCTCCAGAAAGATGAAAATAGAATGTCAGTGCCAAACCATGCTGGAACAGGGCCTCATCCATAGCAGTCATTCCCCATTTTCTTCACCAGTCCTATTAGTCAAGAAACAGGATGGCACATGGAGGTTCTGTGTGGACTACAAGGAGCTAAATGCAAAAACCGTCAAAGACAAGTTTCCTATACCATTGGTGGATGAGCTATTGGATTAATTGCATGGGTCGCAAATTTTTACCAAGCTAGATTTACGATCGGGTTATCACCAAGTAAGAATGCATCCTCCCGATATTGAGAAAACAACATTCTGCATGCACCATGGACACTTAAAATTTGTGGTGATGCCGTTCGGGTTATCCAACACACCTTCAACATTTCAAGCCTTGATGAATGAGGTATTTCGTGACTATCTCCGCAAGTTTGTGTTAGTTTTTTATGACATTTTGATATACAACACATCAAGAGAAAATCATTTAGAAGACTTACGACTTGTTTTCCAACTCCTTTGAGCACATCATTTATTCTTGAAAAGCTTCAAATGCTCAATTAGGAAGCCCCAGGTCGCATACCTTGGCCACATAATCTTAGTAGAGGGCGTCACAGTGGACCCAAAAAAAATTACAGTAGTTACCAACTGGCCTCAACCGCACAACATTTCAGCCTTATGCAGATTTTTAGGGCTAGCCGGATATTACTGGAAGTTCATACAAAATTACGGACCGCTGGCCATGCCATTGACCAGTCTTCTCAAGTGCAATGCCTTCCATTGGAGCGATGCAGCAGCAGAATCCTTCAAGGCGCTCAAGAAGGCTCTAGCTTCCACCCCAGTCCTGCAATTGCCAGACTTTGAGGCCCTATTTGTGGTCGAATGTGACGCTTCCGGGGGAGGTATTGAGGCGGTGCTACAACAAACACAATATCCCCTTGCATATTTTTGCCGACAGCTAGCAGCACATCACCAAAAATTACCGGCTTATGAGCGAGAGCTGATTGGGTTGGCCAAGGTTGTGCAACATTGCTGGCCCTACTTGCGTGGACACACCTTCCTCTTCCGCACGGATCATTATAACCTCAAATTTCTCTTGGAACAACGCATCTCAACATCTCCATAGCAGCACTGGCTCAGCATAATGGGGTTTGATTGCACAGTGGAACATAAGCCGAGCAGATTGAACATGGCGGCTGATGCTTTATCCCGACGTTGGGATGAACAACACCAAGTCTATGCGATTAGCCAGCCAAAGCCTCTTCTACTAGACTCCATAAAAGAGGACCAATGGACTGATCTAGCACTCTGGGAGTGGTCTCAGAAGATCACGACATGAACAACGGACTCAAAGTGGGCTATCCGGGACAACACTATTATGTATGGTAATCACATCTATCTACAACACTCCTCTCCATTAATTATCGAAATTCTATCCACCTACCATGATAACACTCATGAGGACGTTTAGAAGACGTTGCATCGGATCAAGGCCGATTTTTACTGGCAAGGATTGAAGTCTGCAATTGCTAAGTACGTAGCCTCGTGTCAGGCATACCAACGCAACAAGGTAGACCATTTATCACCAGCGGGCATCCTCCAACCACTGGCTCTTCCCACACAGGTTTGGGCTGATCCTTCCATGGATTTCATTGATGGCCTTCCCAAAACTTCCGGAAAATCTGTCATGGTGGTGGTGGTCGACAAATTTTCAAAGTGTGCTCACTTTATCCCATTGGCTCATCCGTATACGGCCTCATGAGTTGATCATGTGTTTTTAGAAAATATTGTTCATTTACACGGCATTCCGGAGTTCAAAGTGAGCGATCGAGATGCAATATTTACCAACCACTTTTGGAGAGAGTTCTTTAGATTATGCGATACCAAGCTGAATTTTTCATCTTCTTATCATCTGCAATCCGATGGCCAGATTGAGGTTGTTAACCACGTAGTAGAAATGTACTTACGATGTTTTGTGGGCGACCGCCTTCACTGGTGGATTTAGTGGCTTCCTTGGGCCGAATATTTTTATAATATGTCATTCCACTCAACATTGCAAGATACTCCATTCTGGGTCATCTACGACAGGGATCCACTGAGGTTGCTATCTTATATGGCCGGTTCCACCAGAATTGACACTCTTGACCAGGCACTGCTGGACCATGATTAGGTTCTTCAAGCAGCTACCCAGCATCTCAACCAAGCTCAAACCAAGATGCAATAATATTATGACAAGGGACACAAAGATGTTACTTACACACCCGGTGAGTATGTGTGGCTTCACCTCCAACCCTAACGTCAACAGTCTCTTGTTGGACCCCGCCACAAGCTGTCCCCCAAATTCTTTGGGCCCTTCTTGATTTTACAATACATTGGTTGGCCAGGTCACGTACAAGCTGCAAATCCACCTATGACGCTCAATTGCGCATTGTCTTTCATGTGTCCCGCCTCAAACCCTTCAAGGTACAACACTACCTCCACCTCCTTTCTTACCCCTAGTGAGGGGGGGGGGGGGGGGTTGTTATTCTCTCTTCTGCCACAACATTGCAGGCCCGATAACTTCATAACAGGTGGGAGGTTCTCATCCAGTGGGCAGACATAGATGCATCAACGGCAACATGGGAAGACATGGAGACATTCCACCAGGCCTATCTTGCCTTCGAGGTTGAGGACAAGGTCGTTCTCTAGGGGGGAGTGATGTTATGAACTCGATAGCGAGCCGAGTCATCCAGAGGCACCGTAGCTGAGCCACTAAGGATTAAGTTTTTTTTAGTTTTAAATTACTGCACTTTTATCTCAGTTTAAAAGTAAATATGCCATAGGGGCATTTTTGTTATTTTTGGCTTGAACTCATGTTGGCGCCAGGCTTATGTAGGAGGTGTTGATTTTTAGGACTCCATGGATTTAGCTCATGGAGAAAAAGGGAGAGATACCCATTGGAAGAAAACCAAATGAAGAAGAGGTTATGGACTTGATTTCCTAACCCTCCTTCTGAAGCTCTATTTATAGATTTATGAAACTACTATATTACAATAATAACCCTGAACTTCAGGTTTAGGGTTTAGGGTTTTAACCCTGGAACTTTAACTTAATTATATCAATGCCATCTCTATGAGATGACTCTTTATCATTGTATGTGGGCCTATGGGCCTTCTCTTTGATTTGTGGGACTTGAACTCGTCTTCAATATCTCTTGGATGCATGGGTCTTCCTTGGTCTTATGGGTTTGGGACCATATTCTAATATACTTGGATATGTGGGCCTTCCTTGGGCGTGTGGGCTTGGGCCCTATATTCCAACACTCCCCCTCAAACTGGGGGTGAGAGAACAATTTGAACTCCCAGCTTTCTGCAAATGATGTATAAAATATTTTTTGTATAAAATTGCACATTTTCCAATATGCCTTCATCTTCCAACACTCTCCCTCATGCTAGTGATCTGGCATAATATCAGTGAGAACAAATCACTCCTAACCGCTGAGACATTGCACATACTCTAGTCTTAACTCATGCTGGATATCGGGCACACTTCGTCTTCTATAGGTAGTGTGTCTATCGGCATTGCGCTGAAGTGTCCCCCTCCACCACTGTGTCCTTCCACATGACAACAACTCTCAAGTGGGAGAGTAATAAATGACATTAATCGGAGGAAGTAACATAAATATAATAATAAGCTCCTCGATCATAGTCTCCCAACCGCAAATATTTTTTATATTTTTGACTGGGTACTAAGTTCCTCCGTCATGAATTCCCAACCGCAAATATTTTTGACGGGGTATTATATTCCTCCGTCATGGAATCCCAACCGCAAATAGTTTTGATATTTATGGACTCCCAATCGCAAATATTTTTTATATTTTTTATGGGGACAAATAAATAATGGTATGAGGCTACCTTTTCTTCAATAATAATATCTCATCAAAAGAGACACAATAACAACAACTGAAATGGGTTTACGCCCATTTAACATGCGCCAAAATATGTATAAACTTGGGCATGTATACCAAGGTAGAAAATAAGTGGTCTGAGTCAAGTTGACCCGGACCGAGTAGGTCCAAGTTGACTCAGTCTGGCTGGTGCAGAAATAGTGTACCCTCGGGTGGGTTGGGAACTCGGTCCGGTTCAAGTTGGGCTGGAACGGGCCCGGGCTGCGCTGAAATGACGCTGATTATTTCATCTTCCCTAACTTAGGAAACATGAAATATTTGAATAGTGTCATCTTCTTCCCGACTTCCAAACAGAGCGGAAACAAAGAGGGAACTTTCCAAATAATAGCAATCCAACAAATTAATCAGCAACAACAGTGAGAGGAGTTTATGGAAAATCTTTCCAACGATAGCCAGTAGCAGAAGGAGACCTTCCAAGAAGTTTAAAGAAACATGTTATAATATCTCATGCTAGAAACAACAACAAAATTTTGTTGCTATAAAAGCAATCTGGTTGACAATATACAGCTGCAAGAATACCAAATTCGTTCCTGGAGGCAATCTTTCCAACAGAGAAAATCCACTGCTAAAAAATGGATACGAACTGGTTGGCAATGTACAACAAGGAGCTAAGATCAAAAACTGCAAGAAATGATCCTTGATTGCTGCTAAGAGATTGCTAGAATGACGCTAATGTGAGAATATTGCTTCTGCTAATCTTAGCAACTTTCACCAGAGTTGTCGACTTTGCAACAGAAAGGAAAGTAGGGACTATTAGCTTAGAAGTCAATGAAGCTGCTAGACGATCAACAGGGATGAGCAATCAGCAGCGATCAGATAGTTAGATAAACAGTAATAGAGCAGGATGAGAGCACTGTGAGCAACGGAGCAAAAACCAGCAACCGTGCTTTCATTTTCGTCATTTTGCCGTCCTTTCAGTAATATGATTGAGGTGGACTGGATGAGGACGAAGATGACGGACGAAAAATAACGACAAGCAAGAATACTAAACTCAAGACTCTAAGGCAATATGATTTAATCAAAATAAGAAAGCAAAATAAAATAAAATAATGCACGAGACTAAGATATAAAAGAAGAGAAAAAAATTATTTTCTAACCCTACATGGAGGAGAATGAAACCTGAAAAACCATAGTTGGAGTCCTGAAAATCAAAGCTCTGATACCACATTGATTTTTAGGACTCCATGGATTTAGCTCATGGAAAAAAAGGGAGAGAAACCCATTGGGGGAAAACTAGAGGAAGAAGAGGTTATGGACTTGATTTCCTAACCCTCCCCCTAAAGCTCTATTTATAGATTTATGAAACTACTGTATTATAATAATATCCCTGAACTTAGGGTTTAGAGTTTTGGGTTTTAACTCTAGAAATTTAACTTAATTACATCAATACGATCTCTATGAGATGACTCTTTATTTACCACACTGCCATAATTGTATGTGGGCATATGGGCCTTCTCTTTGATATGTGAGCCTTGAGCCCGTCTTCTATATATCTTGGATGCATGGGTCTTCCTTGGTCTTATGGGCTTGGGGCCATCTTCTAATACACTTGGATATGTAGGCCTTCCTTGGTCATGTGGGCTTGGGCCCTATCTTCCAACAGGAGGGGAGATGGAATATGAAAGGGCAAGTCTCATTTTAGCCAAAGAAGGGTGTAGAGTTCTCCTTGACGAGCTATGGGTAGAGATTTCCCCTCATGAGCTCTAGGGTTTGGGAGTTCTCCTCAAGGACTTCCCTCTTCTTCCATTCCTCTTCCCCTTCTTCCAATCTTCTTCCCTTTCTCTTTCTCATTTTGCTGAGTCCAACCCATGTACAATAGAGCTAGATGTGTGCTCAATTGTCATGGTTAACTACAGCCCCAACAGAACCCCATGACAGTGCTCAGAACTTACAACAGAGCTGGACTTGTGTTCTTTTGTCACGGTTAACCAGAGCTCCAACACAACACCACGACAGTGCTCAGAACTCATCCTCAGATCTGGATTCCCTCTTCCCACATCGTGTTACACGATCCATGACCAGGGACCGTAACATGTAATTGGGACAAGGATAATTTAATTGTAAATAATGCCTTTTTTTCTAAACTTATGCTTTTGACTTTAGGTATAACTGGGACAAGGGCCTTTTGTATGTTTAGTTGACCTAGTTTTTCCTAGCCATTTTCCCAATTGTCCTTGTATCTGTGAGCTGCTCATTTTGAAGAGGTTGATGGTTTAGTTATGATTGTACTAATCCATGATTTCTTAGTATGCCAACATCAATTTTCGAATGAGATTCTTCAAGAGATCACACCCTAAAAAGAGGACCATCTCCTGTTATGCTCTTTTCCTTTCCACTTCTGAAACCTTCACACTTTGTTTTGCTCTCAGGTGTGCCCACCTCTCTAAATGTATTTATTTTTATGCTATAATTTTTTATACTTCTTCTCATTATGAAATGGTTAGTGGGCATTTGAAAGTTGAAAACACACATGAAGAGAGAAAATTTAATCAAAATATCATTCAATATCATAACCCATCTGGCCTTCCACTATACAGAACACATACCAAGCAGGATCTTGCTTGTTCAACATGTTTAAGCATTTGATAACATCTGAAATTGATAAAAAAGAGAGTACTATTGACAAATCTATACACCAACATTTCATCCGTCTCTGACAAAATTATCATAAAAAATTAAACAAGAGTTCAACAGTAACCACAGAAGAGCTCACATAGCTCATCGATAACAAATCGAAAAGCAAACACGACAAGAAATAACCACAAAAGAGCAAACGCTAGTTGACTTACCAATTTTTAACAAGCATTGGAAACAAAACAAAATAGAGGATACAATTAAAAAACTACAATTTTCACAAAACCTAACCTAGAGGAGCTCAAAATCATAAGAAAAAACTGGACAAACTTACCTTTTAGGTCAAATTTCTTCCATAAGCAACACCAGAAATCGGTTACAGCCGGTTGAGAGATGAAGAGGCTAAGGGATGTGGTAGAATGAGGTCTGGCAAGGAAAAAAATGGGCGTCATCGCTGGCAAATCACTAATTTTTCTCTTGAAAGTTTTGGAAGAGAGTTTCTAAGATTTTTCAATTCGATTTTGAAAAACTTCGAAATTGAAATGAAGCTCCCCCCTCCTATTGCTGACGAGTCCAGAAAAGCAAAAGCTGAAATGGGTTTCATTTAGTAACCGAGCTAGTTCGTGAGGTCGCTAACCAAACTGTGGCTTACTCAATGTTGGCTTGGTAACTTAAACGACCACGAACCAGTGCTCAAACTTGATTTGAAAGGTCTTCAAATTGAGTCGAACCGAGTGGGATCCAAGCCAAAATTGATCTATTTGTGAATCAGCTCGGTTTGGTGCCACCCCTAATCACAACAGAAGAGGATTAAGGGGTGAGAAGAAGAAGAAGAGTTGTAAAGAGAAGGTTTTATGAGGAAAAGAGGAAGAGTGACGAATTTGAAGAAAAGAGGAGGAAGAAAAGGGTAATGGACTTATCTGAACTCTCCCCCTTAAGTTGTATTTATAGATATAAAAAATACTAATATTACAAGAATACTCTTCCCCCTAGTAAAACTGAATAAGATACACAAGTCATGAACTAATTACATTTAGTGCCATCTTTATGAGATAACTATTTATTTACCGTCATGCCACCATTGTGTGGGCATGTGGGCAATCTTCTTGATCTGTGGGCTTGAGCCCATCTTCCATACACTTGGACGTGTGGGCCTTCCTTGGTTGTGTGGACTTGGGCCCATCTTCCAACACTCCCCCTCAAGTTGGGGATGAGAGATCATCATAAATGACTAGGTTACTGCAAATGGTGCATATTGTCTTCCAGTATAAAAAGGCAGTCCATCATATCTTCCAACACTCCCCCTCAAGTTGGTGGTCCTTTTGTTTTTTTTCTAAGAGACCCAACTGGCATAATATAAGAGAGAGTAAAATCATTCCTAGTTGTAAGACATCGTTCCATACTCCAGTCAAATGGTCATAGTCAAAAATACTTTTCTATCTATTTCACAAGTGAAAAAGTAGTCCTACAGTGGGGCATAGAGTCTACCCACTTTCTCAAGGTAGCTAAAAAACGATCTCTGGGGTGAATAATAGACTTGAGTCATGTTGGATGTTGGGTTCACTCCTATCTTCTGTAGGTAGTGGGTCTATATGCATTATTCTGAAGTGTAGTGATACGCTCCTCCATCACAGTGTCCCTCCACAGGGCACCCACTCTCAAATGGTAGCAATAAAAATGCCAAATAAGGAGGTAAAGGGTAATCACAAGAAGATAATATTATGGGGCCGCCATATGATTTCTTCTTCATCAAAATAACCAATATTGACAACAATCAGTGACCGAGATGTCCTCCTTATATTGTAATGTATCAATCAGAGAGACACAATAGCAACGGCTGAAATTGCCCTGGGCCCATATAACACGTATCAAATAGGTAGTTATATAGCAATGGATAACCAATAGTTAGTAAAAGTCTTTAAGAACAATAAGGAAACATAAGATAATCTACAATAAGTCCATCCTTGAATAAGGAAGCTATGCACCTAGTAATAAGCTGAGGATAATCCAGGGTAATAATCCAGGGTAATAATTAAGCCAGAGTCAGGTCAGTAGCAGATAATAGCTTTGACATTGAGTGAGTGATTTAAGACGAGTAATAGACTACCAATGATAAGTTCAACCAAGTGATGTTTGATAATCAATAAATCAAACAATCTGCAATGTGCCATCCTTCATACTTCTCCTTCTATTCTCCCCCTCAAGCTGGGAGATAATGTCAATGATCCCAGCTTGAAGTCAACAAATATTTTGCAACCTCAAGTGCTAATCCACCACTTGTATGATCAAGTAAATGAAGGATAGTATCAACAACTTCACTAGATCAAATATTGTAAACCAAGTAACTCAAGGCAAGCCAAATATTTCAATCTTTTCTTACCTTAATTTTTTAGGCAAGGATACTAAATCAAATTTTTTGTAATCTTTCAAAATACCAACAAAATATCACAAAATTCGTGGCTGGAAAAATCTTCTAAATATGGAAGTTTCCTCCTTCAATTGGTGCCAACTTATGAATAAAAGAAGACATGTTTCCTTGCCTTTTTCTCTTGAAATATTTAGGCAAGGCAATCTTTGACAAATATATCAAGAAATGTTTTTGAAAAATAAGATGATCTTCTAAAGATTATTTCAAAATATTGTTAGTTAACAAACCAAAAATTTCCAAGGGTAGATCATGAGATACTTTCTTGATATTTTTTTAATCGATAATAACAACTCAAAAAGTTAAAAAAAAAAATTTGGCTTAAATTCGGAGCTTCGCATGCAACAGTATATCAACATGACTTTTGATTCTTCTAATGTGAATGTCTCCTTAAATCTAGATCAGATTGACATGAAATTTTCTCCTTTTGAAACTAGACTTAAATAAATTTCAACCAAGTATAAATTCTCCTTATAAAATAAACTTATTTTGAGATAAATAATCTGATAGATTTCTGACTCTGTAATTTTTCTTAACCGATTACTCTTTCTTCTTTGGCCAACATGACCATTGACTCTTTTGAGATTAATATCTCCATTTAAAAAACTCAGAATGAGAATTGGTCAAATAGATAAGGAAATAGACTTACATATATTTATTTTAATTTATTAATAACCGTATAAAGTCTCATTCTTGATGGCATAAAATGGCTAAAAAGTTAGAGCTTTCTTCTGCTGCACGAAACTTTTATGTTGTAATACCTTTTTTGCGTCAAATGTTGATTTCTCTTTTTAGAAAAATATGATTTCAGCGATTATTTTTTTGTTGGAAATAGGTCTCAAATATATATTCAATGGTGTATAATTTTCTAGATGAAAAATACGTCAAGAGAGTGAAACTTCCAATGAAATAAAGAAATTACGAAATATGACTTGAGGAAAAATGAGAAACTCTTTTTTTTCTTTTTCTTTTTCTTTTTCTTTTTCTTTTTCTTCTTCTTCCTCCCTTTCTTCTCCATATTTTTCTCCATCTTCTTCTCAATTTATATCTCAAATCATTGTCCGCTCTGATACCATATTGAAACTTAGGATTCGATGATGTATAATCACAATAGAAGAGGATTAATGGGTGACAAGATTAAGACGAGTTGTGGAGAGAAGCTTTAAGGAGGAGAAGAGGAAGAGTGATGGATTTTGAGAAAAGAGGAGGAGTACTAGGGTAATGAACTGATCCAAACCCTTCCGCTTAAGTTTTATTTATGTAGAAGTTAGAACCCCATGAGAATGACTCTAGGTTAACGTGGAAGAAGAACGAGAGAAGAGAGAGAAGAGGGAGAAAGGAGAAGGACGTTAAAGAGGAGAGTTTGGATTAAGGGAAGGAGAGAATGTGACAAGGGAGAAGTGAGGGTGGCTGGACATTTTCTAAAAGAGAGGAGAAGGCTTGAATGTCTTACCTCTTAGCCAATGCTCTTATTTATAGTGTTACAATGCCCTTAGGGTTACAATGCCCTTAATCTTGTGATGAAACATACTTAAGAGAAATTATTCCTGCTTGAAACTTTTCCCGTATAAAATGACAATCCACTTCAATATGTTTAGTTCTTTCATGGAAGACTAGATTTGTCTTAATATGAATAGCTGATTGATTATCACAATGTAGGCCCATAGAGCCTCCTTTATAAAATCCCAATTCGGTAAGAAAAGTCTTTATCCATAAAAGTTCACTTACAGTGTGGGCCATTGCTTGGTATTCTGCTTCAGCATTAGATCTTGAAACCACATTTTTCTTTTTGCTTTTCCATGTGCCCAAGTTCCCCCCAACAAGGGTACAATATCCAGATGTAGATTTTCTATCATCGGGTGATCCAGTCCAATCTGCATCTGAGAAACCTTCTATATTAAAGTGACCATATTGTTTATATAGCAATCCTCTTCTTGGAGCACCTTTTAACTATCGTAGTATTCTCTTGAACGCTTGCTAATGAGTAATTTGTGGTTTGTGCATGAATTGACTTACCATGCTCACCGCATATGATATATCTAGCCTGGTTACCGTGAGATAGATCAATTTTTCCACAAGTCTTTAATATTTTTGGGGGTCAACATCTTCTCCAATTGTGGCACACAATTTTTCATTCGCATCCATAGGTGTATCAATTGGTCTACAACCCTTCATTCCAGTTTCTTCAAGAAGATCAAAGACGTATTTTCTTTGAGACAATACTATTCCATGGTTTGACTGAAGGACTTCTATACCCAGAAAATATTTGAGCTTACCTAAATCTTTAGTCTTGAACTCTTGACATATCATATTCTTCACTTCTTGTATACTATGAGTATCATTCCAATTCAAGATAATATCATCAACATACATGACCAATTATATCTTCCCTTTGATAGTATCTTTAAGATATGCTGAGTGATCAACCGAGCACCTATGAAAGCCAAATCGTAAAAGCGCTTGAATGAATTTATCAAACCAGGCCCGAGGGGACAGTTTAAGCCCATATAAAGATTTTTTTAATCGGCATACAGACTCCCCCTCAACCACATATCCTGGTGTTTGGACCATATAAATTTCTTCAGGTATATTACCATTTAAAAATGTATTTTTTACATCGAGTTGATATACTGGCCAGGATGAGTTAGCAGCAATAGAGAGGATGATACATACAGAGTTCAATTTTGAAACCGGAGAGAAAATCTCTTCATAATCTATCTCATAGCACTGAGTATAACGTTTCGCAACCAGACATGCTTTAAGGTGAGCAACTGACCCATCTGGGTTGTGTTTCACTGAGAAAACCCATCTTCAACCAACCGATCTTTTCCCTTTTGGGAGTGATGCCAATGTCCATGTTTGTGTTGTGGACTCAATAGCACACCGCGTCACACAACGAAGAAGACGACAACAACTCACTCAATAAGATTTAATTCTTATATTTCTTTGAGTAGGATTTATTTCTTATATTGTTTTAAGTAGGAGTTATTTCTAATTACTTTATATGTAAGGGCATTATGGGGAATTATTGTAACCCTAGCCCTAAAACTCCTTGACGTGACCTATTTAAGAGAAAAGTATGAATGAAATAGGGTTGAAACACTGATTAACGTGAGCAAGAACAGGTATTCCTCCATTCTCTCTCCACCTGAATTACTTCCATTCTAGCTATAACTTTAGCACTAGAATGAGATCATAAAAAAGGAGATTGATCACTGGTGGAAGAGTACCCAAATAAGGGATCTTTAACCCTCCTTACCGAGTCCAGCAACTCAGTACCAGTGCTGGATTCACAACTCCCACTCCATGTTACTCGATCCATGACCCGGGACCGTAACAACTTGGTATCAGAGCAGGGTAACATGGGGGATAATATCAGCAATGATGAAATCCAAATCAGGATACAAAAGATAGAAGATAGCCTTGAAATAGCACAACCAGTGTTGGGAAAGGTTTGTGGTTTGGAAGAAGAGATGAGCCAAGTCATCAACATGCTACAAGAGTTGAGGACAGAGAGACATCAGAGTCCAGAGGTGAGAGAGGTTGCTCAACCATATCACAGAAGAGGGAAGCAATGGCCTGGGTGCACTGCTGTCCAAGGACCTCAGCATGGAGGCACAGTCCCAAGGTACACCAAGTTAGAGTTTCCCTCTTTCAATGGTTTTGTGGATCCCTTAATTTGGTTGCATAGAAGTGATTTTTTTTTTTTAACCAAGGGACTACTGAATGGGATAAGGTGCAACTAGCCTCTGTCCATATGACAGATGAAGCCATGTTATGCGTTACTCAAGTAGAGAAAGAGACACCGGGAATGACTTGGGGAGAATTTAAAAATCCATGCACAGTTAGATTTGGGCCTCCCGCCAACAGCAACCCCCTGGGGGAGTTAGTCCTATTGAGACAAACGGGTTCGGTGGAACAATATCAAAAACTATTCCAGGAAAAGTTGGCTCGTGCTGGTGAGAGGGTATTGGTTGACCAGCAAGTCTCCTTATTCACAATAGGTCTCAATGAGTATTTACGGCTAGAGGTAGAACTTCTTATGCCCACGGATCTAGCTCATGCCATGAATATGGCCCGAGCAATAGAAAAACGACAACAACTGCAACAACATAAGCCGGCTTGGTCGAGTGAGAGGAACACTTCCTCCACGTGGAAAGGGCACCGCTATAATTCTTCTCAGGGAGCATCTACAGTAGCACCATCCAGGCACACTCTGACTACAACTTAGGTAGCCAATCCCCGCCCTGGTAATTCCCTACCGAGCTTTATAAAAAAATTGACGAGTACTGAGATGGCGGAAAGGCGGTCCAGAAATCAATGTTATAATTGCAATGAGCAGTATCGGGTCGGACACCAATGTAAACGATTGTTTTGGCTCGAGGTGAAGGATTCAGAGGAGCCAGAGGATATTATCGAGGAGGAACCACCAGAGATATCCTTGCATGCTATTACTGGGTAGAAATCGCCTACTATAATGCAAGTCCGAGCTCATGTCATCGACCGAGAACTGGAGGGACTAGCCGACTCAGGGAGTACACACAATTTTCTGAGTTTGACAGCCACACAACATCTCTTGCACCAGATACACACTCATCCAACAACCACCGTCTCAGTGGCCAATGGCGAGAAGGTCCCTAGTTATGGGATTAGTAAGGCGGTAACTTTTTCCATTGGATTTACTTCATTTAATGCAGAATTTTTTGTAATTCCCCAGGTGGGATTTGATATGGTATTAGGCATTAAATGGTTACAAACGTTGGGGCCCATTATGTGGGACTTTTCGACTTTAACCATGAGCTTTGATTTGGCCAGAAGTCGGGTCCTCTTACAGGGCTGTCAAGTGGACTGGACCCACCGCATGCACATTTTGTAGACATAGGATCAACCTGACAGTACTAGTGATGGTCTGGTTGAGGAGTTCTCTGAACTCTTCTAGGAGCCTTTGGGGTTGCGTCCCATGAGGCACTATGACCACATGATCTATCTGAAACCAGGTTCTGAGGTAGTGGACGTGCGACCATGTTACGGTCCCGGATCTGACACAAGGATTCTTTGGGAGGATCTAGGGTCTACCACGGGTTACGGGTATTCCAAATATTACCGTAGGGGCAGTAGGAAGACATGGGGAAGACGAAAATGAAGATCAAGCCTAAGGGAAGCTTGAAAATCCTAGAGCTTGTTGAGGAGAACTCTAAGCCTCTTTACACTAGATTTAACCTAATTCTTAATACTTCAATGCTTCCATTTCTCATTACTCTTACCCCTTAAATAGGGTTCACCCTGTTAGGGTTTACAATAAAATATTCTAAAAATACCCCTATAAATATAATATTCCAAAAATACCCCTATTAATAAAATATTCCAAAAATACCCCCATGACCTAAAACTGAAATAAAATAAAGTAAATTAAAGAAAAAATAAAATAATAATGTTGTTGCGTGCATAACATTACACCCCCTGGAAGAAGAGCTCGTCCTCAAGCTCGGAAGTAGTATCTGTATGCCGACTTCTCCACCGATGCCGAAGTAGCATCTGCGATAGCTATAACCACCCCACATTTGCCCTTTTTTTTTTTGGGCCGATCCGAGTTAACCTGGGTTCACTCGGTTCAGGAACCCCGGTCCGGCGTGCGACTCAGCGGACCGCGCCGATTAAATTTTCCTAAGTGAGGAAAATTTAATCAGACTCCTTCTTCCTCCTGCAACAACTCCCGAACAGGGCAGGAGCCGGTAATGGCGGAAGCGTCGCCGATTGGTCATCTGTTAATCGGCGTGTGACTCAGCCGACCGCGCAGATTAAATTTTCCTAAGTTAGGAAAATTTAATCGGACTCCTTCTTCCTCCTGCAGCAAATCCCGAACAAGGCGGGAGCCGATAATGGCGGAAGCGTCGCCGATTGGTCATCTGTTGGAATGGCGCCGACGGGTCTTCTTCGCTAGAATGTCGCTGACGGACTTCTACAGAAATTTCTTCGACGGTCTTCTATGGAAATGTCACCGACGATCTTCTATTGGAATGTCGCCGACGGATCTGCTACTGAATTGTCGCCGATGGGTCTTCTGCTTAATTGTCGCTGACAGTCTTCTGCGGAAATGTCTCCTACGGAATCTCCTGCATCTCCTGTGATGAAGAGCAGCCCATGGGGGCTTCGCTTCGCCGCTGGGAGAGTTGCCAAGATAGAGGGCTCTCGGAATATCGCCGACGGTTCTGCTGGAATGTCGCCGACAGGTCTTCTGCTAAATTTTCGCCGACGGTCTTCTATGGAAATATCGTCGATGCTCTTCTACTGGAATGTCGACGGTTCTTCTATTGGAATGTCGTCGAATAGGACGAAAATGTCACCGACGGAGTCTCGTGCTGCTCCTGTGGTGACTAGCAGCCCTTGGAAGCTTCGCCGATTGGAATTTTTCCGAGATAGACTCTCGAAAATAGTTCCCAGTCAGAATGGCCGGGAAATTTTTCCCCTCCCGTGCGGAATGAACTATGGCTGCGTGCATAACATTGGCTTGCCATGAGCAGGGGAGGACTGATTTGTGTTGCTTTTCTGCGTCCGCCTCTCGAGACAAAATTTTTGATTTTTCCAGCCATGGGGTGTTCAGCCCGTCCAAGTTAGAGATTTGAGGTCATATGTCCTGTTTTACTGCAGCAACGAGTTTCTCCCTTCCATAACGTTCAATGGAAGCATCTAACCGTGCTCGTATTTTCTCCAATTCTTTACCCATAGCAATCCATCTTTCTTGGGATATAGAATAACCCATTGTGTTCCGGCTCTGATACCAGTTGTTACGGTCCTGGATCTGACACAAGGATTCTTTGGGAGGATCTGGGGTCTGCCACAGGTTACGGGTATTCCAAGCATTACCGTAGGGGTAGTAGGAAGACATGGGGAAGACGAAAACAAAGATCAAGCCTGAAGCTTGAAAACCCTAGAGCTCATTGAGGAAAACTCTAAGCCTCTTTACGCTAGATTTAACCTAATTCTTAATACTTCAATGCTTCCATTTCTCATTACTCTTACCCCTTAAATAGGGTTCACCCTGTTAGGGTTTACAATAAAATATTCTAAAAATACCCCTATAAATAAAATATTCCAAAAATACCCTTATGATCTAAAACTGAAATAAAATAAAATAAATTAAATAAAACAACTAAAATAATAATTTTATTGCGTGCATAACATTACACCCCCTGGAAGACGAGCTTGTCCTCAAGCTCGAAAGTAGTGTCTGCGCAAGTGTCAACCGCGGTATTTGGAGGGCCTCAAGCTAGCTAAAGATTTTTTTTTCCTGAGTTGGCCCGAGTTGACCTGGTTCTAGAAGCCCAGTCCCACACGTGAGTCAGCTTCCTACGTTGATCAAATTTTCCTAACTTAGGAAAATTCGAATCGGGAGTCATCTTCCTCATTCGGCGGAAATCTTCCTCATCCTCATACCTATCCCGAACAGAGCGGCCGTTGGACATTGTGGGAACCTCGACTCCTTCCCTCACGGCACCGATAAAGGCAGGCGACGGTTGAATGCCATCCTCACGGCACCACATAGTGCGGAAATTTCGCCGACGGAGTCTCCTGTTGCTCCGGCGGTGAAGACAGCCCTTGGAGGCTTCGCCTTGACCGAGGAAGATGAGAAGACTGCCGTCTGCAGTGCTGGAAGAGGTACAACTGGCCGTGAGAAGGTGATTTGGGAGGTCGAACCCATCGATGGGATTGGGGCAGAAATTTCTGCCAATTTCCCAAAATCTGGGTCCTCGTCGTTTGATTTTGGGATTTCGAAAATCTCTTCCAAAAGGCCGGGATTTCAAAAATCTCTTCCGAAAGGGCGAGATTTCGAACTTGAGGGGGGACCTATAAATGATGTTCTGTGGGTGTCGCCGAAGGGATTTCCTTATATCCTTCTGATTTGGGACATGTTGAGTCCCCAATTTTGGAGGTCGTCATCGCGAAATTGACATTGGTGGTCGGCGCTGGTGGAGGTGAGGGTGGATGGTGGTGCTGAGGCGTTTGGGGTGAATCTGGATTTGTGGTTTCCCCCAAATCCTCCGCAAGAGTCTCGGTCTATAGACGGAATGAAGCCGAAGCCTCGGCATTACCCTTTTTTCCTTCAGAGATAGTTTTTCCACGGGATGCCTCTTTATACCTCATCATTCGCCATAATTTTACTCTATCGGAGATATCTTCTCCGAGGAAGGCCTCTCTGTACTCCGTTGTCAGCCAATATTGCACCCAGCCAGCACGCCACATATGTACACTTTCCGGCATCTCACCATATTCAGCCATTTCACGGATTTGTCTGTGCATTGCCAAATATGGGTCTTCGATGGGCATCGTGTTCCTGCTCTGATTACCAATTGTTACTCTCCCGGATCTGACACAAGGATTCTTTGGGAGGATCTGGGGTCTACCACGGGTTACGGGTATTCCAAGCATTACCGTAGGGGTAGTAGAAAGACATGGGGAAGACGAAAATGAAGATCAAGCCTCAGGGAAGCTTAAAAACCCTAGAGCTCGTTGAGGAGAACTCTAAGCCTCTTTACGCTAGATTTAACCTAATTCTTAATACTTCAATGCTTCCATTTCTCATTACTCTTACCCCTTAAATAGGGTTCACCCTGTTAGGGTTTACAATAAAATATTCTAAAAATACCCCTATAAATATAATATTCCAAAAATACCCCTATAAATAAAATTTTCCAAAAATACCCCTATAGCCTAAAACTGAAATAAAATAAAGTAAATTAAATAAAATACTAAAATAATAATATTTTTGCGTGCATAACTGACCATACCGTTACCCACACCTTCAAAAGGACGAGATAGAGCGTCAGTGCCATGAGATGTTGAAACATGGTCTTATTCGTCCCAGCCGCTCCCCGTTCTCTTCACCCGTCTTACTTGTGAAGAAACATGATGGGACATGGAGGTTCTGCGTGGATTATCGGGAGTTGAACATGCAGACAGTAAAAGACAAGTTTTCGATTCCGGTAGTGTATGAGCTCCTGGATGAGTTACATGGGTCGTGGTTATTCACTAAACTCGACGTCAGTTAGGGATACCATCAGGTCCAGATGCACCCCTCTGATATTGAGAAGACAGTGTTCCGCACGCACCATGGCCACTTTGAGTTCATCGTCATGCCGTTCGGGACCCTCCATTTTTCAAGCTTTGATGAACGAGGTATTTAGCCCCTATCTTTGAAAATTTTTTCTTGTATTTTTCGATGATATTTTGATATATAGCAAGTCGGTTGAGGAGCACTTGGCACACTTAAGGATTGTTTTCGACTTGTTAAGAGCACATCAGCTCTATTTGAAACATTCCAAGTGTTCTTTTGTGGCTTCTTTTTCGATGATATTTTGATATATAGCAAGTCGGTTGAGGAGCACTTGGCACACTTAAGGATTGTTTTCGACTTGTTAAGAGCACATCAGCTCTATTTGAAACTTTCCAAGTGTTCTTTTGCGGCTTCACATGTGGGGTATCTGGGACACATTATCTCCCATGAGGGGGTTACGGTGGATCCCAAGAAGATCCTAGCTATTCATGAGTGGCCGCAGCCACAGTCGTGTTCTGCATTACGGGGTTTTTTGGGTCTTGTGGGCTACTCCTGCAAATTTATTCAGAACTATGGGCGAGTGGCAACACCATTGACGAGTCTACTCAAGAAAAAAATCCTTTATTTGGAATGAATGGGCCACCACGTTGTTTGTGGTACTCAAAGCTGCCCTCGCATCTGCGCCAGTATTACAACTTCCCAACTTTGACGAATTGTTCATGGTAGAGTGCGACGCTTCGGGTGTAGGCATTGGAGCCATTTTACAGTAGTTGGGCCATCCTATTGCGTATTTTAGCAGACATTTGGCAGTCCGTTATCACAAGCTGGCAGCCTATGAGCGCGAATTGATTGGGTTGGCCAAAGAGGTCTAACATTGGAGGCCTTATCTCTGGGGGCGGGATTTTCTCATACGCACGGATAACTACAACCTTAAATTCCTACTTGAACTGCATTTGACGACATCGCCACAGCAGCACTGGATCAGTAAGTTTTTGGGGTTTGACTTCTTGGTGGAGTATCGTGTGGGGAGATTAAATAAGGCGAAAGACACCTTGTCACGGTGTTTTGAAGATCAACAGTCGGTCTATTCTATCAGCCAGCCGAGATTTCTCATTCTGGACTTGGTACGAGACGCACACGCCACTAACCCTGCACTGCAGGAACTGCATCGGAAGATCTCGGAAGGGACAATGAATTTGAAGTGGTCCATCTAGGATTCACTTATTTATTACAAGCAGTGGATTTTCCTTCCACTTGAGTCCAAGTTGATTCCAGCTATTCTCTCGGCCTTCCATGACAGTACACACGAGGGGATCCAGAAGACCTTGCACAGAATTCAAATTAATTTTTACTTGCAAGCCATGAAACCCTCTATTGTGACTTATGTGGGTGACTGTCAGGTATGCCAGCACAACAAAGTTGAGCACTTGAGTCCAGCCGGTCTTCTCCAGCTTCTGGCCCTTCCTACTCAAGTTTGGGCCGACATTTCAATAGATTTTTTGGAAGGCCTACCCCTGTCCGCCGGCAAATCCGTACTTTTCGTAGTGGTTGATAGATTCTTCAAGTACGGATATTTTATACCTATGGCTCATCCGTATACTGCAACATGGGTTGCTCAGACTTTCCTGGAGTAGATAGTCCGCTTACATATCATTCCAGAATCCATTGTGAGTGACAAAGATGCAGTTTTCATGAACACCTTTTGGTGGGAACTGTTTTGCTTGAGTGGAACGAAATTGAAGTTCTCCTCTGCCTATCATCCATAGAAAGACGGGCAGACTGAGGTGGTGAACCACACCATCGAGGTGTATCTACGGTGCTTGGTGGGGGATTGTCTGCGGCAATGGGTTCAATGGCTTCCATGGGCCGAATATTATTACAAAACTTCGTTCCACTCTGCCTTGCAATCCGCACCTTTCCTGGTTATATATGGCCGGGATCCACCTCGCCTTCTCTTGTACAACCCAGGGTCCACCCGCATGGACGTGATTGATCAGGCACTCATAGACCAGGATCTACTGCTACAGAATATCACAGAATGACTACGATGCGCCCAAGCTCGGATAAAGGATGTCTACGATAGAGGCCGCCGTGAGGTCTCTTTTGAGGTTGGAGAGTATGTGTGGCTACGGCTCCAACCCTACCGTCAGTAGTCTCTTGCGGGACCTCCACGTCATAAGCTCTCACCTGGATTTTTTGGGTCGTTTCCCATTCTTTGACGCGTGGGACCAATCGCCTATCAGCTCAAATTACCGGACACTGCCAGAATTCACGATGTGTTTCATGTCTCTCTTTTGAAGTCGCATTTTGGAGCACAACCTACATCCACTCCATTCCTACCTCCGGTTGATAATGGCGAGGTTATTCTTAACCCAGCTGCGGTGTTATGTGCGCGGCTGACCAATGACCATTGGGAGATTCTCATTCAGTGGATGGACATTGACCTTGACGCTGCAACATGGGAACGTGTGGACATCTTCAAACAAGTCTACCCAGCGTTTGAGCTTGAGGACAAGCTCTTTCTCCATGGGGAGGCAGATTTTGTGGACTCAATAGCACACCGAGTCACACAACGAAGAAGACAACAACAACTCACTCAATAGGATTTAATTCTTATATTTATTTGAGTAGGATTTATTTCTTATATTGTTTTAAGTAGGAGTTATTTCTAATTACTTTATATGTAAGGGCATTATGGGGAATTATTGTAACCCTAACCCTAAAACTCCTTGACATGACCTATTTAAGGGAAAGGTATGAATGAAATAGGTAAGCTTTGAGATTTTAGAATTACCTAGTCTAAATAGGTTGAGATCACCTCTTGATCTCGAATTTAGGGTTTACTCCAAAAATCCAACCTATCCTTCACCCTCCATTGCCATCCATCTTCACCCAAATTCATCCCTCATCATCCATACTAAGAAGAGGAGCTTCCTGCCCCTTTTCCGAGCCCAAAGAGAGGATCTTCTCTCATCACTAGCGTCAACAACAAGTTGGGATCAATTTCCATCTTGACGAGCAACAAAAGAGGAAGAATTCTGGTTCTTTCACGTGAAGGGTTAGAACAACTCTTCTTGCTTGGAATTCATCACGGAAACAGAGCAAGGACAGCCATCAACGTGAGCCAAGGCTGCCCCCCCAAGATAGGCCTTCAAGTCTTAGAATGAGCTGCATCAAATCAGGGTTGAAACCCTGATTAACGTGAGCAAGAACAAGTATTCCTCCATTCTCTCTCCATCTGAATTACTTCCATTCTAGCTATAACTTTAGCACTAGAATGAGATCATAAAAAGGGAGACTGATCACTGGTGGAAGAGTACCCAAAGAAGGGATCTTTAACCCGCCTTACTGAGTCCAACAACTCAGTACCAGTGTTGGATTCACAACTCCCACACCGTATTACTCGATCCATGACCCGAGACCATAATAGTTTGATTTTCATAAAATGCATACATTTCTTCATCCATAGCCGCCTTCCATCTTGGATGCTTTAGGTCCTCCTGGCAGGATTGTAGTATGGAAATAGATGAAAGAGAAGAAAGAAACTGAACACACTCCAAAGATAAGCGATGAGAAAACATAAAATTGGCAATTGGATGAGACGTAGTACGAGAACGGGTTTCCTTTCGTAACACAATAGGCCGAGTATCAAATTCAGGCCCAAACATAGGAGGAGGAGAATGACTTACCTAAGGTGAATTAGACAAATCCATAGGTGAGGGGGCGGCCAATGCTTCAGGGAGTTGAGTAATATCTTCATTAAACAGCACAAGCGGGCATGGAGTGGTAGGAGGAAATGTAGACCCTGGAGGAACCTCATGTGAGGAGTAGAAGGAAGTGTCTTCAAAGAAAGTCACATCCTGAGATACCATCAACCTCCGAAGTGTAGGATTATAACAAATATATCCTTTCTGAATTCGAGAATACCCCAAAAAAATACACCTCAGAAACCGAGGATCAAAATTACTTTTATGTGGTGAAGTATCATGAATAAAACATGTGCAACCAAATACTTTAAGAGGAAGAGAAAATGGATCTTCACCATGAAATAAAACTGAATACTGGGTTTGATTTCTAAGTATTGATGAAGGTAACCTATTGATGAGAAAACATGCTGTAAGAATATGATGAGGCCAATAAAAGTAAGGTCCCTTCATGGAGTAGAGGAGGCCCCGTGCAACTTCAAGGAGGTGACAATTTTTTCGTTCAGCAACACCATTTTCTAGAGGGGTATAGGCACATGATGTTTGATGAAGAAGCCCATTACCCTCACAAAATGATTTAAACTCATGAGACAAATATTCCTTAGCATTATCGGATCTAAGGATTTGAATTTTTTTTCAAAATTGAGTTAAGTGACTAGCCAAAGGAGTACTCACTGGTTTTGCATCATTCATGTTGAATCTACTCAACACCTTCTTCACATATTCTTCTTGTGACAGTTTCAAGACATTAATGTTTCTAGTAATCCTCATCCCAAGGATTTTTTTTTGCGGCACCCAAATCATTCATTGCAAACTTATTGGACAACTCCCTTTTCAACTTATCTATTTCTTATTTTCAAGCACCTGCTATCAACATGTCATCAACATATAGCAGTAGAATAATGTAGGAGTCATCAAACTTCTTTACATAAAAGAAATGATCTTCCTAGCACCTCAAGAAACCATTAATACTCATAAAGGTGTCAATCTTCTTATACCATTGTCTTGGAGCTAGTTTAAGACCATACAAGCTCTTTTGAAGTTTGTAAAACCATTTTCTCTTTTCCTTGTGCTTTGAACACTGTGGCTGCATCATGTAAATTTCTTCCTCCAAATCACCATGAAGAAAGAATTTTTTACATCCAACTACTCTAAGTGCAAGTCTTCATTTGTCATTAGTCCAAGCACTGTTCTAATAGTAGTCAATTTCACTACTGGAGAGAAAATTTCAGAGTAGTCAATGCCTTCTTTTTGTTGAAAGCCTTTTACTAGCAGTCTTGCCTTGTACCGCTTGCTGCCATCATGTTCGTCTTTTATTTGGTAAACTCATTTATTCTACAAGCCCTTCTTCCCTTTTGGTAACTAGGTCAGCTGCCATGTTTGATTGGATAACAGTGAATCCATCTGGTCCTTCATGGCCAACTCCCACTTGGTTGATTCATCAACTTACACGACTTCCTCATAACTCTCTGGTTCACCTTTATCAATCAATAAAATATAATTCAGTGCAGGGGAGTACCTCTGTGGTGGTATGCTAGTTCTAGCAGATCTCCTGAGTTCAGTCACAAGAATTTCCTAGTTTACTTCTGGGGGTATGTTTTCCTAGTCTTCTTGAGCGATATTCTCCATCTCAATAATTGGAAGATCTCTCAACCGAATCACTCCAGACTTCTTGGCTTCATCACTTGTTCTCTCAGACTCTGTTCTCAACTTGTCTTTATACATGGCACCTTCATTGAAGATCACGTCCTTGCCCTTGATAACCTTACAACTTTGGTCATCCCAGAAGTGATAATCAAACTCAATACCACCATAGCCAATAAAAAAAAATATCTTAGATTTAGCATCAAGTTTATTTCTAACAGTGGAGTCAATATGAAAATATGAAACACAATAAAACAATTTCAAGAAAGAAAGGTTTACCTCTTTGCCACTCTAGACCTGTTCTGGTATTTTGCAATCCAATGGTGTTGAGGGACCTCTGTTAATCAAATAGGTAGTGATGCTAATAGCCACAAACCAGAACATCTTTGGCAATTCTGCATGTAATCTCATGCTCCTAGCACGCTCGTTTAAAGTTTTGTTCATCCTCTCAGGCACACCATTTTGTTGAGGTTTTCCAGGAATGATCTTCTTTAGCTTGATTCCATTATCAACACAGTACCACTTAAAATCATCATTTATGTATTCTCCCCCATTATCTGATTGCAAACACTACACCTTCAAATTTGTCTCATTCTCTACCACTGATCTCCATCTATTGAAGGTATTAAAGACATCAGATTTATTTTCCCAGAAATAAACCTATACCTTTCTGCTTGCGTCATCAATAAATGTCACATAGTAGTTCAAACCACCAAGGGAAGTAACAGTTGAAGGCCCCCACACATCTGTGTGAACCAACTCCAATTTTGTTGTCTTTCGCTCCTTTCCAACCTTAGAAAAGCTTACCCTTTTCTGCTTACCAAAAATACAGCCTTCACACAAACTGTTGTTTACAGTTTTCAACCTTGGTAGCTTCCCATTGGACTGAAGCACTTTCATTCCCTTCTAACTCATGTGACTGAGCCTATAATGCCACAAGTCAAAGTCAGTAATAGCATCAACAACT
The DNA here is from genome assembly GCF_029961685.1 of Aristolochia californica. Taxonomy (NCBI): domain Eukaryota; kingdom Viridiplantae; phylum Streptophyta; class Magnoliopsida; order Piperales; family Aristolochiaceae; genus Aristolochia; species Aristolochia californica. The sequence goes on from NW_027181770.1 coordinate 49,962,276, forward strand.
GCAACCGTGTCTCTGCAACTGGAAGTGATGTAAACAGTTTCAATTTTAACTCCTTGTGCAACAACCATGTTTCCCTTAGTGACTTTCCAGGCAGTACCATTAAAAGTCACATTATGACCTTCATCATCAAGTTGCCCTACTGAGATCAGATTACACATCAGTTTTGGTACATGTCTCACATTGTGAATTTTCCACACTGTCCTGTTTGACATCCTCAAATTGACATCACCAATATCTACAATATTCAAGGGTTCTCCATCAGCAAGATACACCTTCCCGTGATCTCTAACAACATAGTTCTCCATGATATCAAAATGTGCGGTGGTGTGAAAAGAAGCTCTTGAATCTAATACCCTAGAGTCAATAGGGCTATCAACCGACAAGAGTAAAGCATCTTGTACCTCTTCAGTCATCGCATTTGCAGCATTGTTTTTCTTTTCATCCTTCTTCAATACTCTACAATTCTTCTTTATGTGACTAGGCTTGCCACAATTCCAGGACTCCACATGCCTTCCAAATTTGGACTTGCTTCTTCCATTCCTTGACTTCCCTCTACCATTGCCCTTGTTGGAATTCCTCTCGAAGTTCCTACCCCTAGCATCGACACTTAGGGCATAATTAGATGTTGACGATTCTCTGAAGTCCTTTCTACAAACTTCCTTCGCAAGAATGATATCCATAACATCATTAAAAATCAACTTCTCGTTGCCTATAGAGTTTCTGACAGCAGCACTCATAGGTTCCCAAAAATTTGGTAGAGAAGCCAAAAGAATTAAAGCACAAATCTCATTATCAAATTTAATTTGAGCAAATCTCAACTGGTTGACAATCGTGTTATACTCATTCAAATGTGATGCTATTGATGTATTTTTTGTCATCTTTAAATTGAAGAATTTTTTCATGAGATGTACTTTATTATTTGCAGAAGGCGTCTCATACATGTTAGACATAATCTTCATCATCCCAACTGTGGTTTTCTCTAACGCAACATTGTGAACAACGTTCTTCAATAGTGTTAACCGGACTACTCCCAACACCTGTCTATCAAGGAGATTTCATTCATCATTTTTCATACCTTCTGACTTCATATCAAGAAGTGGTGTGTTCAGATTCTTACTATAAGGATAATCTTCGATCTGCATCCTCCAGGATGCAAAATCCATACCATCAAACTCTTTAACCCCTTGTGCCGATCCTTCTTCGACAACCGTTGCTCTCAATCATGAACCAAAATTCTGATACCACTCTTTAGGAACTAGACGCCCTAATTCCAAACTAAAGAGAGCAATAATAATAATCGTGGAATAAAGGAAAATCAAGCATGAGAACAAACAAGATTTATACAGGTTCGCCTCATGGTGAGACTATGTCCTGTCTTCCACCACTACAGTAATCCACTATGAAGATGAAATAGTTTACAAGAAAGATCTCACACACTTACAAGTGTTATTTTTCTCTAACCTCCCTCGGCCGCAATTGAAACTCCTCGGATGATGATGAAACCCTAATAGTGGCGCCCCAAATATAAAGAGGAAACTAGGGCGAACAATACAAGAGTAAAATTCCCAAATTGCCCTTAATAAAATAATAGTTAATATATCGTGGACCAATTCAGCGTAGGGCGTTGATTAGGCTTGACAACTTAATAGACTAGAGCAAATATTAATGAACAAAAACCTAAAATTATGAGAGAACAACATGTATTTTTTCAAAAAAAAAAAAATCCTTGCATAAATGCAAGCACCTTCATGAGTTCTAAAAATAAAATAAAAATTGAAGTATAATATCAACCTTCAATCGTAAACATATGTAAATATAACCTTTTAATCATGAAACACCATGGAGCCATCAATGGAATAGTAAGGTTTCATTTATTAAAAAAAAGAAGAACCAGAAATCCATACGTTGTGTCAGTCTAAAAACTGATATCTTTAACCAAATATAGCATGGATTAAACACACAGATGTTTACCAAGTTGAAGCTAATATATAAGATGTATTAAATCAATATTTTATGATAAGACATGATTAATAAACCTTCATATTTCCAAGATATACAACAACATTCATCTCAAGGAAAAGAAGAGAAGAAAAAACTTATCTTTGTTTGCCAAAAGTAGTTCAAAATCGAACCTTGATCAATACCTCAACTTCCATCGAGAGAGTTGATAAAAACTTGATTAACCGGCATCATAATTTTGAGATCCCAAACCCAATACTCCGATACTATGTTAGATTTAGAATCCCGTGATAGGTACTCAACCAAGAGGCTGGGAGGGGAGAGAAAGAAGAAGAAGATAAGAAGAAAGAGTGGAAGAATGAAGAGACGAGAGGGATGACTAAAGATATGGAAAGAGAGAGAGAGAGAGGGAGAGAGATAGAGAGAAAGTGTAAGGATGAATTTGAGAGAGAAGAGGGGAAACTTATTGATCTACCCCTTACCTTGAATCTCTATTTATAGTTTATGAAGGAAGGTTACAATAACTTCATTGCCCTTGGGGCTACAAGTTCTCAAATGGAAAAGACATAAGTAGACATACATCATCTTATCTATTTACACCCTTGTTCCATCCTTATGATAAGAACACTAATTTACATCCTTTGCCATCTCATAATGTGGGGAAGATATTTAACTTAATGCCCCTTTGAGATGTCTTGCAACACAAATTTTTTATTAATGACAAAGGGGAGAGAAATAAGGCATACATTCAGGGGGGATTAAATTTTGAAAAGATTTCCATTAAAATCTTCATGCATGCACTCATTAAGGGGGAGGAATTAAAATAATGCATGTCTCATAACTTGGGGGAATATGTTTGTTGGCTGAGGTGGCTCTTCAAGAGGAAGGAGAATTGAGAATAACAATTAAAAAATTTAATGCAAAATATGAAAATAAAAATGTGTAAATTCAAGCAATATGCACAAACCACGAGGAGGCCAATATTTTTTATATTTGATGTTCCCCTATTGGTAATCACTACCTAAGAACCCTGGCATGATTTTTTTTATTAATAAGCTCTATTAGCTAAAATTACAAGGAAGAGGTTCTGACTCTCTTTAAGCCAAGTGTAATGCCCAACTTTAAAATCCAAAATATCACTTAAAGATATTGAATACAACTAGATTCTAACTTGAATGGGCAATTTTCCTTCTAGAGTTAGCAGTTCCAGAAACCCTTTTGTAGAAAGTGAAAATTCGAAGAGAAGCATAAAACTTACACCTTCAATGGAGACATAGTCACTCCTAGAGTGTCTCCAAGCTTCCAGAATGTTAGGAACAAGTGAGAAATGATTTTTTAGGTAGAAAGAGTTGTGGATGCCAAGATAATGCAAAAGATTTGGAGAAATTTGAGTGAAATTTGAAATTTCTCTTGTAAATGGGTAAAATTGGAAGATTGCACTTATAAATACTCTTTGGGCGAGTAGGGTTGCCAATAAATGCTCATTAACTATCAAGGGACAACTTGGGTTTCCTATTTATAAGTTTCTTAACAAAAACTAGCCTTTTTAGAACGTTATCACAAAATTGTGCGGGAGGTTGATCAGTCATACCTTTTCATTGATCGATCAATCAACCTCCAATGTGTACATTTTTATCCTTACAACTGATTATGCATATGGTTTGATAGATCAATGCCATGGGTTGATCAATCATGCTTTGTTTAGGTTGATCGATCATGCTTTGTTTAGGTTGATCGATCATGCTTTATACCCTCAACTATAGTTGATCGATCATACTATAGGGGGTTGATCGATCAAGCTTTATATCTTGGCCTATCAATATTTTGGTTGATCCATCATGCCAAAGGGGGTTGAATGATCAATCTTGTATGTTTAAGGCTTGCTTTCAATGTATGATCGATCAAACCTAGTATAGGTTTATTGATCAAGCCTAGTATTATAGGTTGATTGATCAAGCCTAGTATTATAGGTTGATCGATCAAGCCTAGTGACTGATCGATCATGCCCAAGGGGGTTGATTGATCATGTTGTTTTGCAATGTTTAGAATTAAATGCTTTGCATGATTAAGGCTAAAACAAAGTTGATTAAAGGTTCCAATACATTTTTATGAACTTGGAAAACATGATTCTGGATGTATTTTGCATGTCCTAAGATCCATAAGAAAATGCATGGCTAAGGATCGAAAATCGGATGACTTTTGTTAAAGAGAAGATATGGAAGGCTCTTACGAGACTCTCACAATAAGAAGTATCACTGAGCCATAATTAATATGGTGGAGTTTTACATAAGTCTCATAGAAGGAGGTCTTCTATTTATGTTGAGTTATTTAATTATGCTAGGACTTATCTGCAAGTGTTAGATTTTGGGTGTAATTGGGACAAGGGTAGTTAATTGTAATTGGTCTCTACTTCTTTTCTCTATTATAAATAGGGGTTCATGTACTCAAATTACATCAAGTCAATGAAGTTTCTCTCTTTTTCATAAATTCAACATGGTATCAAAGAAGGTTCTGTCAATTGACCCAGTCAATCCATAGAGATAATGTGATTCTTTTCTTATCTAATATCTCTAGTAATTTAGGTTCATATCTATTTGTTTTTTCTCTTTTTTGTCCCTGTATCCATTGTTTGCTTTGTGTTTTCACCTTTTTACTGAGATTTTAATATTGCATATTATATATTAATGGAAAGATATTTGAGTTTACTTTATAACGCAAAATCATTTTTTTTAATCGGAATTTTATACAAAGAGAAATTAATATTTGAAGTAGAAAATGACAGATTGCAAGAGAGTTTTGAGCAACAACAGAAAGCTTCAACTTTTGACCCGCCTTGTGCCATCAAGAATGAGATTTTACAAGGAGAATTATACATTCAAAGAAAGATCTGGACAAACTCGTAGTGGAGTATTTCATGTGTTCTTATTAAGGATTTTCTTTATTTGGTACGTGATATTTGGGCATTGGCCCATATCCGTTGTTGCTATTGTGTCTCTCTGATTTAGACATTATTATGGCAGAAGGACTCTTCGGTTGCTAACTATTGTTAGCATTGGTTATTTTGATAAAGATTTGAATAAAGAACATTGTGGCCCCATCTTCTTATCTTCCTTTGATTCCCATTATCATGTTATTGTTAATTAGCAGACTTACTCCCACTGTCCTTTATTTGACTCTCACTTACCCCTTTGACCAAACACTTTTGAAACATTGCGTTGGTTGGTCCCTTTTATTTATACGGGTGCTTTAAGTCCATTGAGACTTTTTATTGCTACCCATGGGTCTCTTATCGTCGTCTTGTGAATGACAGACATTACCTACTTTTGTGATTATTATTACTATATTTGCTCGAAATCCTTTGAGTTTGGTTTTGACTTATGTTTTATCACCCATTTCTACCTTTGAGAGTCGGTACCCGATGCTGGGACACCGTGATGGAAGAGCTTATTACTACATTTATGTTATTTGGGATCACTACAATTACCTCCGAGCTTGAGGGGGAGTGTTGAAGAGAGGATATGGAAGGCTCTTACAAGACTCTCATAGTAAGAACTATCACATAGCCAGAATTAATATGGTGGAGTTTTACAGGAGTCTCATAGAAGGAAGTCTTGTAGAAGAGTCTTAGTTGAAAGGAGTTTTAGTTATGTTAGTCTTCTATTTATGTTGAGTTATTTAATTAAGCTAGGACTTATCTTTAAGTGTTAGAGTTTGGGTGTAATTGGGACAAGAGTAGTTTAATTGTAATTGGACTCTACTACTTTCCTCTATTATAAATAGGGGTTCATGTACTTAGATTACTTTAAGTAAATGAAGTTTTTCTCTTTTCCATAAATTCAACAATTCTCATCTTTACAATGCTAGAGTTCTTGAGAATTTCTAATTTGCCTAAACTCTAATCTTCAAATTTTCATTCTTCTCCAAGGTACTTCTTCAATGTGACTGACTCTTAACTTTAGCTCAAGATTTTGTGATTGATTGTAGGTTCTTCCTATAGACCTTGTAACTAAGTCACTTGAAGGATATGCATCCAAATGCTAAGAATTTCAAATTTGTTAGCTTGCTTCAAATTTTGTTATCATTAAAATATAGGAAACAAACTTTTATTTTTCATGAGCTAGGTTTAATCGTCATAACAAAGGGAGAGATAGGTTGACTTGTGCCTAGATTTTGATGATAACAAAACTCAAGCTAAGTAAGCTAATAATTTATAGATCATAGCATTTCATGAGTTTTTCCTTCAAGTGACTCAATTACAAGGTCTGTGAGGAAGAACTTGCACATCCGACACTAGACCTCGAACCAAAGTAAAAAACTCAAGTCACATTGAAGAAGAACCTTGGAGACAAAAGAAGAATTGAACATTGAGAATCCAAGTGCCAAATACAAATCTCAAGAACTCTACTTATATAAAGAGGATACCCATCAAGATTTCAAATCTTTGGTATAAATCTGTTTTGGAGAATAGGACATGCAAACTCTTTCTATACCATACTTTCGATCATAAATTATGCTGATAGGCAAGTTTAGAATGCATGATCATAAATATGTTTTGAATTTTTCCGTTTCTTAAAGAGGTTTTCTAGAACCTTTAAGTCTATAAGTGAATTGTCCACTAGAGTTAGAATCTACTTGTATGTAAATTTATTTGGGAGAGATTGGGAAATGTTATTGTGTATTACACTTGGCTTAAAGAGCACCAAAATCTCTTTTGTAATCTTTGGCTAATAGAGTATATTAGTGAATTTTTCTTCGGCAAGGGCTCTTGGGTGGTGACTACCATTAGGGGAAAATTGAAAATGAAAAACCATGACCTCCTTGTGTCGTGTGCATTTTTACTTAAAATTTCAATTAATTTTTCACATTACACACTTAATTTTAATTTTACATTTTCAATTCACCCTTTGTTGAGATGCTACTTGAGCCAAGAAGAGGCACCTTAGTCAATAATCCAAGGCAAGGTGCTTGATCATGAAAGAGAAAAAGACAAAAATTAGAACCAATAGTAGCTTGAGAAGTGTTGAGAGATGAGACTTGCATACTCTTTAAGTTTATGAAACATTTAATAATCTTCATCTATTAGAGTTTGGGAGCCTGGTTGGAGAACCTCCTTGTTATCATAAATAACGACCACTTGATTCATATTGGTTGGATTTCCATGCAGCCTTCAACATCGATCAACCAGATCATTATTTAACCCACAATAAGTGTAAATCATAGATTCCTCTCCAAAACCACAACCTCTACTCCATTGTTGCCTGAACCTCTATCTTGGCCTCTTTCTAAAAAATTATGTCCTCTACCTTGAGTAACCATGGCTGATGTAAAGTAACTTCAACATTCAACTCTGGTCACTTGGTTAGGGTCTGAATAATTGTTACTTAGATATTATCAAAATAAGGTTTTGCAAAGGAACTTGAAATTTGTGTCTTGGTAACCTCAAAGTATGGCTTTAAATTTTGCAAGGCAAATGGCCCCTATCAATTCTTCTTTTTACCTTTATTTAACTGCGATGTTTGTGGAGATGTTTGTGGAGTACAGCTGAACTAACTTCCATTCTTGCAAAAATCCTTTGAACCATGCAAAAAAAAATTCATTGAAGTTGTCTCCATGCCTAGTAGTGTACATGGTCTGAAAAATATTATGGAGTCTTTGTAGAGTATCAGAACTAGAATAAAGCTTGGCACAAGTATGCCTTGTAATTTCAATGATTTTCATATGTATCACATTATTAGGTATAGACTCTACCATACTATTAATGTATCATCTTTTATCTATTTTTTCATAGCCGATCTTCCTTGCTATAGGAGGGAGGAGACTTTATTAGATGATCATCCAAGTCTTGGGTAATTAGAAACCTTTTGGCAGATTGTAATTGGGAAAGATAATTGGAGAAACCTTTTATGGTTATGTTAAAAAAAAACTCATGTTTTGTAAATTCACGAGGAGAGGAGTTTTCAGACATATTTAATGTTGACATTGATACTAAAAGTTCTCAATTGGATACTAGAAAACCAATTTGTATAAGAAGGATGACACTCAAGAAGGTATTTTGTTGTAGGAGTCAAGAGGCCTCAAACAAGCTTTATCATGTAAGAACCTATAATTCTACAATTAAAGGCATCAAAGTAGTAGCAAGGAGACAAGCATGAAGACATGTTTTCAAGCACAAGAGAAGGCTAATTTGATGTCAAAAAAATATTAAGGACTTAATCAATGAATGATAAATAAGGAAGTTTCTTTCATGCATTAAAGGACTTGCAAAAGAACTAAGTTAGGCTTTCAACTCATAAAAATTATTAGAACACAAAAATTATTTGGAAGCTTAACTATTCAAGGGGAGTTTTTGAAACTCATATGGCCATGTAAAAACAAAAAAAAACACGCACACTTGATTTGGCATGGTTTTGTGGGAAAAAATGGATTTGAAGGGCACCAAACCCTATTTATAGTGAATGAAGAATACTTGTTAGGAAACAAAAATTTCCCACCTAAGATGATGCTTAATGATACAAGGAAATGCAACAAAATTTGATTTCACTTATGGACTTATCTTTCTTGAAGAGGAAGATCTAAATTATAACTCATCAGGGATAAAACAAAATCTGTTTGGTTTGGCTTTACGTGGCATGAATTAGAACCTCCTTTATCTTTGCAAAATAATTTTGAGCAGTTTGATTTTAAACCCTAGAAATCCTACTTTGATACCACGTTAGGTTATAAGGTTTATTATCTTGAAATGTAGAAAAGTTAGAAGGGAAGAAGAAGGTGAGAGATTGATGTTGAGGTGTGGTAGGGAGAAAGAATAAAGGAGAGAAGATGGTGAAGAAGAGAACTTGTGGGGAGAGCCTCCTCGGTCAAAATTAGGGTGAGCTCTCCCTTCCCTATTATTTATAATATGATGAACTTGCATAACTAAATTTTTTCTCTTAGGCATGTTGATAGAAAAAAAATATTAAGATAAGTACAAATTAAAGACATATTATATCATAATCTTTAACACTTTGCCAAGGCACAACCAAATCGCAAAGACTGCACAATTATCTTTTAATAGGCAGATTCAGGATTCATGCATATCAAGATAAGCATACCGATCCTCAATACCTATTCAATGTGAAGATCAACTCAATAAGGTCTTTGAAGGACCAAATTTCAAAACCTAGGTTTAATAGGGTTTGGATTGGTTTTGAAATACAAGGGCAACGCTTAAAATAGTTCAATTTAGAAACTAATCTCACAATATAAGCATACTAGTAAGTGATTGGAACTAAATAGTCTTAAGTTTAGATTTACTAGACCAAACTCATTTAAAGATTTCAAAGTATGAGCTCTATGGTGCTTGAATTTTGAAAATAGCCCCTGGATATTCATTATGATGCAAGAGCCCCTCGTTCAAAAGTCTCAACAAGTCAATATGCTAAAAAAATATGATTTCTAATTCAAAGTAAACACTAATTTTAGATATAAACCTAAAAATTCTTAGCTCCTTTTTTGGGGATGCCCTTTTTAAAAAAGCCAAATTGATCTCCTATTTTGATTTTTAAATAATAGAGCTCTTTGGAGTTGTCATAGAAGCCTCAAGAATCCTAAGAGATTAATCTTGGGGAAAATTTGACCTAACTACTTGATTTCTCAATGTTTGAAAATTGAACTGTTGAGCTTAGAAAGAGTCTAAGAGATGTTTTGTTTGTTTTCAAATTTTAAATTAATCTCGAATAAAAATCACAAGAAAATGTTTAAAGTCTTCTTAGTGAGCTACTAATCACTTGGATAGGTCACTTATAGTTGGAGACTATCTTGGTCAAATTGAAGCATTCAATTTCATTCCACAACTCTTCTAGAATGCATCATCTAGTCAACTCTTACCCAGACAGTTGATCTTCATTGGACTCTCATTATTGTTCGACTTCTTTTGAATTGGTCACCTAGTCATGTGTGTTAACCACTTCTAACGAAAAACTCTTTTTTTCAATTCATCCAGTCGACTCTGAATCGTTCAATTAACTTTCTTTTGTTCCTTTTCTTCTTTAGCGCTTGGTGTGCCTTACTTATTCGGTCGTTATGGTGTATGACTTCTAATAGAACCTTTTATCTCTCTTATCATTTGAATGACATTCGTGACTTCTTCTTTAAGATATTTGCATGTGGCATTCAGTTGATTTCACTTGGGTGGACGAACTCTTTCCTCCAATTTTCTTTACACGATCAACTCTGACTTAATTCAACAACTTGCATCTTCTTTTCTTTTTTAATTTTTTTCTTTTTTTTTTCTCATTTAGTGGAGCTTGCTTGCTTTTTATGCTGAACTCTCTTGTTTGAGCAAATGGTGTCGGTAGGCTATTTGTACAATGTACTTTCTGGCATGAGTTGTTAGCTTCCCCTTTTCGTATGGGTCTTTCAATTTGTCTTGTGTTGATCAAACAAGAATGGTGTTAGAAACTTCCTTTGGGGCTTTATGAATTGTAAGTCAATCTTAATACATTTCATTAGTAACTTGAGTATTTGTTGTTATCTAAGTTACCTTCATGGGGATCTTGCACCCAACAACGATGTGGTCGACTCCTTATTTAATTCAAAACTCATTGTTTCGAGGGGTTGACTTCTTTGAGCTTACACATTTCAAGACTTTAATTCTCCTACTAAAGTGTTTGATTCCTTGCTATGTGGTTGACTCCTTTGGGCTTAAACACTTCAAGAGTTTAATTCTCATACTGAAATCGTCAACTCCTTGCTATGTAGTCAACTCTTTTAGACTTTAATATTTCAATACTTCTATTCTCTTAAGTGGTTGACTCCTTCCCATGTTGTAGATTTTGCCTACCCATTTTTATCTTCTTGCCTTTTCTAAGTTAGTTGTTTATACAAGTTAGTTTTCTCTCTCTTGTTCGATCGAACGATATTGAAAGGCTGTTTGGACAATGTGCTTTTTGGCATGTATTGTTTATTCTCTTTTGTGTATGTCATTTGAATAGTCTTTGGCCAATGGAACAATTATGTTGCCAAAAATTATTTTTGGAGCTTTCTTGGTGGAATGAGATCTTGAGACCATTGTGTTAGGAATTGGATGCCCTAATTCCAAACTAATGAGAACAATAATAATAATCGCAGAAAAAAGAAAAAACAAGCACGAGAACAAACAAGATTTATACAAGTTTGCTTCAAAGTGAGATTACGTCCTGTCTTCTACCGCTACTGTAATCCACTATGAAGATGAAATAGTTTATAAGAGAGATCACACACACTTATAGGTATCGTTTTTCTCTAACTTCTCTTGACCACAATAGGTTTGAATCCAAGTGGATTCAATAATATACAACATTTTATTTTTCTTAGAAATTATGCTAATACCTAGTAAGAAAATCTTTTTAAATTTCTAGGTAATTAACTAGTAAGACACTAATAATATTTTAATTATACATTTTTTGGAAATTTATAATCTTGAGAATCTAGAAACTAATGGTGCCTCAATTTATTAGTTTTCCATTTTACTAAACTACTACTTGAAAGAATAAAATATATTGTTGTAGTAGATAAAGTCCTTAATATAAATATAAAATATAAAAAATTACATGTATGGGAAACTGAGAACTGGGACCTCTTGTTTTCTTTATTTTTGGCCAAAGTTTTAGATTTTTTGACATATTAAACCGGTTGAATCAAGCTAAAAATGAATTTTCTTGTATGCCACCAATTTTGAGCTGATCATGAATATAGCTTTGATTGTAGTTAAAAAACAAAATTTTGGGGTTCTGCCAATTAGAGTATTGGATACTAGTACGTGCCACATTGTACTCAACCTTAAATGTGCATTAAAATTTACATTTATTTGTTTTTTAGTAGATTGTCCATGCATGCAAAATATGTAGGATTGAATACGTAACCGATATAACGTATATTATGATGATATTTATACATATCTTATTTTGAGATTTGACACTTGATCGAGGATTATATTGGGCCCTACACATGGATTTTGCCTTACCACATACACCCCATGTCGATTAGGTAAAGGTATCAATTTACCTGTTTACCCAATTTTTTGCTTACAATTAATAAAATGAATTGAAAATAATTTTTTTACTCGATTAGAGATTGTATAATTTGACCTGATTAATAATTTACCATTTATTGCACAAAACATACATGGATAAGGGTTATTTTGTACCCGAATAAGTTATTATTCGATTGTAGATAAGAATAATTCGTGACTGTATGTTTGAGATAAAATATATAAAAATATATTTTTTGAAAGAATTTTTAATATTTTATTATATATTAGAATGATATTGTTCTTAAACTTTTATCTATATCACATATCAAATATTGAATGTAAATAGAATAATATTAAAATAATTTAATTTAATTTATTTATATATTATTTATCTTCCTTCCTAAAGATCCGATAGGTACAGGATTTTGGGTGTGAGTTTTGGAGGCTCGCAGGAGACTCTACAAGTTGGTCGTATTATTTTTTATAATTTTTTACTTTTTTAAGCTTGAGAAGATTTTTACATTTCACCACCTAATTCTCCTTTCTTTCGCGTATTTTCTCTCTCCGAACAAAAACGGCAGTTGTCTCTCTGGAGCTCAGATGATCATCCGGGAGCATATTTAACAAAGCCCAGATTTCCGTTGAGAAGTGCAGAAATTCTCTAGATTCGCATGTCTCCAATGGATTCTCATCGTTTCATTAGACACCGTATACTCATTTTCATTTTTGCTCTCGTCGTGGTTGTTAGGGTTTGTTTCTTCTCTACTTTACCCTGATTTTTCACAATCTTAATTAAAATGTTTCCCGAGGATCAGGCTCATGATCTTTTATCGCTTTTTATGAGGCATAATGCAAATCTGATGTTTTTTCTGTTGTTTCTTATTAAATTTTCATGTAGGCTGAAGTCACCAATTCTGTTGTATTCCTTGATAGTCTCAACAATCCTCACTTCCGTCATCGTCCTGAAGAGCTAACCCCTGGGGTATTTTTCTAGTTCAAATTTTTGTGCTCGTTGGCTTGTTATTGAGGTGAACTAACTTAGGCTCTCAAAAGATCCACTTCCACAGCCGTTTCATGCTTTAAACTTTGGAGATTTTTTTATGCTTTCAGAAAAATATTTCTAGTGCACTGCTAACGATATTGTCGTACATACCGAATATTGATCTAAATATGTGAATGAGCAATAAAAATGAGTGCTTTTTAATATGAGGCTTCTAAATTTGTTTTTCCATATGATTCACTTACTTCGAAGGTCAGATGTTGTTTTTGTCCCAAGATATGTTTTTTCTCTTTTACTATTTTCTCCCTTGAATCTTTTGCTCTTCTATGACGCGTTGGAATTTGAGAAATGTGTCAATATTTGCCGCTATCAAGCATTTTAGAAGCCACTGCAAATTCTTTTTGCCCATTGGTTTTATTTGTTGCTCTCACTTTCTTGATACTATTGATATCTGGAGTTTAACAACTTTTACAGATCTTGTGGCAGCGGGAAATAATTTCACCTTCTGAAGTAGCTGCAGCTGTATCAATCTTGCTTGGCTTTGCACCACCGGTCTCTCTCTCCGCCGAGTCTTCTTATAAGGTCGAGTCATTAGGTGGTTTTAAACTGTTCAATATGTTATTCCCTTATCTAGTACAACTAACTTGTTCCTTTCACTTGCAGTTGGATAAGCTCCTTGCACCAAGTCCATTTGATAGGCCTCGTGCCGTTTTCATGGTGGAAGTTAGTGGAACTGAAGGTTTGCCAATTTGATTACTAAAACTCTTGAAATGGGTCAATTTTGTGTTCCTTGACTATAGAATTTAACTGTGTGCAGATCTAGAGCGAATTTCAGAGTTGCTTGGCTCCCCACAGTGTAAAGTTGATTCTCTATTGATCGGCAATGCTCTTGTTGATTCAATTCAAGCTGAAATACAACTTCCAGGTAATTAAACTTTAGGGGCATTTAGAAAAATACCGAAATAAAAACATTTATTTAGGAAAATACCGAAGTCTTATACTTATTTGAAAAAATGCTGGTTTTCAACCTTTGAAATCCATGTGGCATCAGTCAATGCCCACATCAGTGAAGCCTGTCCACATGGTGCCACATCATCTTGATCTTTAAAATCCAAAAATTTCTTTCTTTCCTCTTTCATCTTCCCAGCGTGGCAGTTGACCAGAAGAGACATGAGGGAAGAAAGAAATTTTTGGATTTTAAAGATCAAGATGATGTGGCACTACGTGGATAGACTTTGCTGATGTAGGCGTTGACTGATGCCACATGAATTTCCAAGGTTGAAATCTGGTATTCTTGATGTCTCTAAACTTTACTAAATCTCTACGTGGAAATTTGAGTGAAATAGGGTTGAGAGAGAGAGAGATAGGTGAAGAGGAAGAAAGAAAGAGACCAGAGTTGAGAAGGCCTGATTCTGGATTAAGGGAAAAACACGCCCCCCCCCCCCCTAATCCTTAAAATAAACTTAAGTGATTAGTAGAGGAGAAGACACCTCTACCCCTCTAACATGTGCATCTTATATCTCCATATATATTAGTCCAAAAATTACAAAAATTGGACCATAGGTACGTGTAAACTTCCTGAAGCTAATGAAATTCTTCTAAATACAATCAGAATATTGAGAAATGACTAAACTACCTAAGCAGTACATTTTACACTCTTATGTTTTGATGCTTTTGTTCTTTGAAGTAGCCTAGTGGGGCTCTTCATTAGCATCCGGCTGTTGATTGAAGGTTCATGCTTGAAATATTTGCAGTTGCAGATGACATTTCTCTAGCCTTGCTAGATGAACCTCTTGATCAAGAATGTGATGCGACTTGTGTTGACAAACAACTTGATAATTTGGTACAGGCAAAATTGCATATTTATGCTGGCAGTGTTGCACTTACTTTTAGATTCTTTTTCTAAAATTATTTTAAATTTATGCAGGCAAAGTTGTTAGCTGGATCATATGTTGGTTCCCTTGGGCAGTTGGATGGGGAGTGGACTTCTCCCTTGTCCAGTGGCTTGTCCTTGAACTTGCATGTTTCAAAGGTCTGTTCCTATTTTCGAAAATCTTTTACCATTTCAAAAAAAAATAAAAAATCTTTTACCTTATTTTCCTTACTTGCTATGTATCTTCAAGATACATGCTTCTAGTGGGACATGTGATTCTCACAGTGTAATTTTATATAGATTGTTACACTTAATTGTTTTATTTAAAGAAAAAGAGAATGTTTTGATTATCTTTTTTCTTAGACAGTTCAATCCACTTTGATTATCATTTTTCCTTCAAATAAAAATCTTTGAAAAAAAACTGTAGATTGTTATAGAAGTTGTATCTTTTTTGCAGAAAGCAGACTTCGAGTTCTTACTAGGTCTTGTCTCTCTTGTCCGTGGTGTTAGAAAGGCATTGGATATCCACCGAGGTTTTGCTGTAAGCGTGTATAAGCCAGCAGAGTTAGTTACTGGCAGTTTCAAAGGAATTCAGGTGATTTCTTCTGTGGTCTGTCTTCAAAATTCACCAGGATATGGGGTTCAATATTAAAAAAAATAAAAATGAAAATACTTTACTGAAATTGATTTACTCTTATGTTCTCTTAAATGATAGACTAATTTCATTCAAAATACTGAAAGAGAAAGGGGAGGAGGCTGCCACTAGAAAGGCCTCTTAACTTCTGATTTTCTTTGGTCTTATACTCTAAATTATTGTTATTAGAAATTCATTTTAGAGCTACGATGCAAGGGATTTTGGTCAATGGAATAATAAATAATGAATGATAGACTGAGGACCTTCCATTTCAAAAACTAGACCGAGGATCCTCCTAATTGAAGTTTTAGATTTGTTAAAGACTTGATCCCTATTTTCCAGGTTTTATGCACCTGGAATGTTGTCGTATTCATATATGAAGTATATCATGTTAATGAAGTCTTTGTTTGACTTGACAGACCACGGTAGGCTGACTGTTGGTCTAGTATGAATATATGTGTTATTCAGTTATGAGATCAAGCAAGAATAGATGCGTCGTTGTGTTTCCCTTGACAATGTTTTTGACTAGATATACCGGACAAAAGGGGATTGAAAACAAGAAAACTACAGGAATGTTAGGGAACTAAAAGATCATCAGATGAAGCATGACAAATGGCTATCAAGGCTTTATGTTTAGCCTTTTTATTATTATTATTATTTTTTTAATCATATCTGTTATTTGTCCTAACATATATTAGTTGCAGTAGCTTTATGAGATCAAGCAAGAATAGATGCGTTGTGTTTTCCTTTTCAATGTTTTTGACTAGATATACAGGACAAAAGGGGATTGAAAACAAGAAAACTACAGGGATGTTAGAGAACTAAAAGATCATCAGATGAAGCATGACAAATGGCTATCAAGGCTTTATGTGTAGCCTTTTTATTGTTATTTGTTTTTATCATATCTGTTATTTGTCCTAACATATCTTAGTGACAGTAGCTATAATGATAAATTGAATGCTTGATACAGGCTTTGGAAGAGGAATATGGACCAAGTGGTGTTGCTGAACAGGGAATGGAGGTCTTACTGGTAACACTTAGCAAGCTATTCAGTTCACTTCAAGCAACCTACCATGGTAAAATATCTGTGTTTCAAGTGTCATTTATCTTCTTTTCTTTGGATGTTTTGCTCCAAAAAATCTCAACCTTACATTAGGAGTACACTAAGTGCAGAATGAAGCCACATTCTGCACTCCAGAATAACCACTCGTCGAGTTTCGTGGAATTTTAATAACCATTATCTTAGTTTTAGTGTGAATTTTTACTCCATTTAAAGTTATACCATGATTTTCAATGTGACCTTTGCTATATCTTGTATGATTCTTGAAATAATCTATCGTTGAATTTAATGCATGCTGCCATTAAAGAAAAAAAAAAAAAGAAACAGATTGTTGTGAAAGTGAATTGCCTTCTTTGTTCCTTTTTGTAGGACAAATTGTTGGAGTTGTCTTATTTAACAACAAACCTTGTTCCGGATCAGAAGTGATGTTGAAGGTGAATATACCTGAACAAAGTCCGAGATGGCTGGAGGAAGTGCTTCCGGTAGATGTGAGTGCCATTGTAGCAGCAAAGTTGGTTACACTTACAACCGCTTGGATATCTGGTCTTATTCTTGTCATCTCTATCATCATTGGGGTAAGACAGGAAACTGCATCTTTTGCTGCCACTATCTTTTGATTTTGAGTTAACACTGGGGAATTGGGTGAGTCATGATGGAGTACATAGACACATACATGTAGATATAGAATCACATGAAAGGACACATGGGGGAGTTTCAAGTCTGAGATCTTGAGTTCAAGTCACCAGGGGGTAAGGAAGGTGTGCGTGCATGTGTAATCAACATTTAAAAAAAGAAAGAAAAATATTATTTAGAGACATCGCAACTTTTCAACCTAATATTCATGATTTGACTTGCTACTAAAAAAATGTTTTAACATAATCATAAATTACACATTAAGTTTGGATTTTGAGTTTGCAAGTCATGATTTGGGTTTAACGATTTGTAGATTGTACAAATATCTATGAGCCACTCTTTATCTTGTTACTCAAGTTTGCTGGTCACATAGAGATGCTAATAAGGTTAGATGGTGAATAAAAGGAACAAATAAACTGGTTTAATAATCCTATGATCAGGTATACCTATTGTGCTAACATGGATTGGCTGAACGGTTTCTTGAGTTTCTGAAACTTTGTTAGTCTTCTAAATCTCGTCACTGAGCAAGAGCTTCACAGACTTAGTTGTATTTCCTACTAATTCAAGCAGACTGGTGAATTAGAGCAGCTAGATCCAAGTTTTTACCACTATGACTGTATTTGTTAGAGTGTGTGAATCTCCATGGTTAGGAGTCTTTTCTGCATTTCCCAGAACATGTGATGCATTTCATGTTAGAGAAATAATCAAAATCTCCACCTGACTACTTAATGTGCTGTCATACTTAATCTACCTCTTTGGCGGGGCCATGTAATTAAGAAAACTCTAAGTAACTGAATACATGATTCAATAAGAGAAAGAAGTTCTCTGCTGATCATCAGAGTAATACCTTTTCGCTCCAACATTGGAGGTTTTCAGCTGTTTCCTTTTATTTTTCTGTCAATCTTTTAACTAATGTTGGCTGTGTTGATTTTGTAACCTGCTCCAGTGATCTGCTTTCTTATTTTGGTTGCCTTCTTCAGTGATGTGTTTTATTGATTTAGTACTTTTCTGTTACTTTGTCAGTGGCTACTATTGCTTAGTTATACTTGTTAAAGTGGCGACTTATTGATTGATTCGGCTTCTGCAGGTTGTGTTGCTAGTAAATATGCCACTTACAAGGGACACGCTACTTTACTCTAATGTCAAGCTTGACTGAGTGCAGAAAGAGGGCTTCTTTTTTCTTTTTTCCTGATCACCTGAAGCCACGAGTAGGAAGCCTGGTTCTGTGGCATTAGGCCCCTCAATATATGTATTTAACTCTGGCTTTTGATGAAATTGGTGCTTCCTCAAGTGTTGTAAAATTTGTTGCCATTCGTTTGTCTGGTACACTGTCGATACAGTAGCGTTAGTGGACTTTGCACCTGTAGTGAAAATAAACTGCAAAACCTGCAATGCCCACCTGAGCGAGGAGGCTTCTAAGGGTGATATGTATGCAATCTACCTTCTTGGGGGTTCGATTTTCGCATGCTGAGTCTGGAAGATCTCAGATGGCCACAGGAATGTGATTGCCCTTTTGGCTACTTTTTCCGTTGGTTAATATGAGAATTTCCTCCGGATAAGGCAAGCGTCATGCATCATGAATTACCGAAATCTACGTACCCCCCAGATGTTGAGCTTAAGCACGTTAATGCTGCAATGCTAGGTTCTTTGCTCCAGCATTGATGGGTTACGAAGAAATGCTCATTGCAAGTCAATGGAGGCATGTTCTTGTTCACCTCCAAGGCGAACTGCCAAACCTATTCTCTTAAAAAAGTTCTGCATCAAAGAACAAGATATATAAAGGTTGAGCTCGGTGCCCACCAGTAAACCAAGCCACCACTGATGTTGCAACCAAGACTGATGGGATAATTGAATCCTCCAAAGTTAAACAGGTGTTAATAGAGGACTTTGAAGTTCTTAAAAAACTTAAAACTATGTTCTAGCCCACCACCACCACATGTTCCTCTCTTGCTTCTAGTATAGGTATGTTTTCTCTTACATCTCAAGTTTATTCTCTTTGGATTATTGACTATAGGCCTCTAAGCATTTGACTGAAAATATTGGTCTCCTATCATCCTTATCTCCTTGCTCCACAAATAGATTTATGTCTATTGCATATGGGTCCCAAACTAAAAAACAAGGCATTGAATCTACTTCTCCTACACCCTTATTCCAGCTTTCTAATGCTTTTTTGTTCCAAAGTGTCCCTATAGTCTTTAATCTATTAGTCAATTGACAAAAAACAAATAAATATTTTATGGACTTTTATCCCACTCGTGTTCTCCGAGATCTATAAACCAAATATGTGATTCGTGGAGGCCATGAGCAAGGAGGTCCCCATTTCTTGGATAACCCAACATTAATTGCAGTAGCAACTTCACAGAAAATGCCCTCCAATGGCCCAAAAGACTAGGGTACCTTCTTTATCCTCTTTATAGTCACTTGCACCTTAAAGACAATCTCTGATTTTTCTTGTGAAAGTTATCATTTGAGTAAGCATTAAAGAAGTTCTTTTTAATCACATTATGAGAATGTTAGCCAAACTCCTTTTTCTTTAGTACATTCTAATGTGTGGGACCGGTTCAAGTTCACAATATTTCTCATTCAAAGTATTTTATTAATTTTGTTCATGATTGCACAAGAGTCACTGGGTTATTTTTAATGAAAGACATATCTAAAGTGTTACCTATATTCAATCATTTTATGTTATGGTTTCCATCCAGTTCAATACTAAATGTAAAGTCTTTGATATAATAATAAAAAAGAATACATGTTTTTTTTGTGTTCCAATCATTCTATAATCAACTTGGCATTCTTCATCAAACGTCTGTCTCTATACCCCACAATAGAATGGTGTTGTCGAATGCAAAAATAGACACTTAAAGTTGCTTGACCCTTTCTACATTGAATGATGGTCCACAATTTTACTGGCCACATACTATTCTTGTTACTTGCTACCTTTTAATCCTATGCCTTCATCTGTTCGTGGTAATCATTCACCTTATTCCATACTTTTTCCTAATGAGAATCTTTTTCCTCTTCCTTCTAAGGTATTATTTGATTGTAGATATTTTGTTTCGGATATGTCCCACATAAAAATAAATTTGCCTCCCATGTTATTTGTTGGAAGATGGGTTCAAGCCCACGAGCTCAAGACAAGAAGCCCACACGACAAAAGAGTGGCATATATGTAAAATATGGTACTTTTTATAAAGATGGCATAGAAGTGTAAATATGTGTTCCTTTTATGTCTTTTGTTTTATCAAGTTGTAGCCCTAAGGGCATTGTAAAACTATAAATAAAGGCATTGGCTAAGAGGTAGGGCATTGAAGCACTCTCCTCTCTTTCCACAAATTCGTCCAGCCCTCATTTTTCTTTTTGACGCAACCCTCTTCTCCCTTAATCCAAACTCTCTTCTTCCACATTCTTCTTCTTCTCTTCTCCTTCTCTCTTCTTCTTCTTCTTTCTTGTTGATCTAAAGTTCATTTCATGAGATCCTAAATTCTACATGGTATCAGCGCAAGGAGTTTAGGATCTCTTCATGGAGTTATTATGAAATCTGTTCAAGAAGTTGTAAAAGGAGTTCAGTCATAAAGAGATAAGTTCATGCTCTTCTTATTTACGTTTTTTTTTGTTTATTTTTCTTATTTACATACTCCTTTTTACTGTTTTTCTTTACTTCTTGAATTTTGAGTCACATCAAGTCAAGATAAATCTTTATATGTTGTAAAGATTTATTTCTATGACTAAATTGATGTTATAATCTTGACTCTTAGTAAATCAATTACAAGAGTGATCAAGATCATTTGCTGTTTGCATCTTATTAAGATTGATGGGTGAAATTCAATTACCTTTATGTAATTTGGATCCATCTCATTTGAGGTAGAATTTCAGCACATGTTGCTGTATCTTCTCCTACTTAAGGTTGCTCATGGGTTTGTGTTATATTGTTGGATGCCCATTATATGTTTGATGAAATTCCAGCAGTCATTTACCCTTTGTAGTTCCGTTTTTTTTAATTTCAACAATTGAATTTTTTCTTACATTAAAGTCTCCCATGAGCTGAAGATAAATCTCTTCCAAGTGTCTTGGTTTGTCGTTAAATCTTCTCTAAATTTTTGTCTATTGCTCGTTTGTGTTGGAGTTTGGATTAAGGCCTAATCAGTTGCATCTGTTTTCTTCTCTTTGTTTTTATGAATACAAGAGAAGTTGAGTGATGGCCGGATGTTATTATCACTTTCTAAAGGCAAAAATTTGTTGATAATTTGGTGCTTGCCCTTGTGAAAGAAATTGGTTCTTGTTCTCTTTTGTTGGTGATTGATTTGGTCTATGGGTTCTTCAAATTACATAGAGTAATTGTTATTTGAAGAAGGCCTTTTCCCTTGACCTCCATATTTTACTTGCCTCATCATGGAGATTGGATACAATAGTAATAAGAGTGATATACTCCGTATTACTACAATTCCACTTAGAGTTCTCTCCAATTACATGAGCTGGTCACAATCGGTTCAGAGGGTTCTTATTACTCGTGACCTCTTGAGCCACGTTGTTAACTTTCCTCCTCCGATTGATGAAGAAGATGCGTCCTACCACAAGTAGGTTAAGGATGATAACATGGTGATAAGTTAACTCATTCATAGCATGGAAGAGCAGGTGGTCAACAATGTGGTCCACTTGGAAACTGCCAAGAACATATGGGACACTTGTGCCAAGCTTTACTCAAGCACTGCTTCATTACAAAAAATATATGATGTCTTACAAAACATTCTGCATACGAAACATGGAGATAATATTCATGAATTTTTGGCACGGTTTCGCGGTCTTCTTCAAGAATGGAAACTAGCTCAGCCATATTCCACTGATATTGCCGTTCAAGAACGACAAAGAGAAGCTTTGGCAGCAGCCATTTGCTTATCGAATATTAAACCATACCTTGAGGTGGCCAAAACTCAACTTCTAAGTTCTTCTGCTCTTCCATCCTTCGATGATATTAGTGCTACATTACTTCGGATACCGGATCCATCCCCTCCTCCTCATATTGATGCTCCATCGGCAATGTTCTCTGGAAATCGGGGAACATCTTCCTCATCTCGAGGACGGGGCAGAAATATGAGAGGGGGTCAAACTATGAGAGGGGTTGAAAATAGAGGTGGTAGAACAGATCAGAATTCTTTCCGTACTGAGCCTCAACTTTGCACTTATTGTGGCCGTCAGAACCACCTTGTGGCATCATGCTGGAAACTTCATGGCAAGCCTGATTGGGCCACAACTAACCCAGTCTCAGTTAACGTTGAGAAAAATGAAGATAAGGTTGAATCATCATCCGGAAATGTGACTCTTATGGCTGAGGACTATGCTACATTTCAGAAAATGAAGTCCTTTGTGGAATCATGTATTCCCTCATCATCTACTACTGCCACTACTATTGCCTCAGGTATGCTTTCTTCCTCTTCCTCTTGGATCATCGACTCCGGGGCCTCCAAACATCTATCAGGTAACAAACACTTGTTGCAATCCTTATCTCCTTGTTATCCTCATAAATTCGTTACTATTGCTGATGGTACCCAAACCAAGGTCCTTGGCAAAGGTTCCTCCTCTCTTACTTCATCTATTCCCCTTCAAGATGTTTTGTTTGTTCCTCAATTTCCTTTCAATTTGCTCTCAGTTAACCAATTGACCAAACAGTTAAATTGTTCTATCACCTTCTCACTGTCTTCTTGTGTCTTTCAGGATCTCACTATGAAGTGGGTGATTGGTGGTGGCCATGAAAAGGGGGGTTTGTACTACTTCACTCTTCCACCATTGGCTGCATTATCGTCCACTACATTTGAAGCCCAACTTTGGCACAACCAACTTGGTCATCCGTCTACCCCTTCACTTCGTTCTTTGGTTCCATCTTTAAAAGTACTTTCTAATATCAGTTGTGAGGTTTGTCAATTAAGTAAAAATGTCAGGAGTACATATTTTCCTCGTCTTACAACTACAAGTACTGCTCCATTTGAGCTAATACATTCTAATGTATGGGGCCCTTTATGTGTCTCAAATATTTCCCAAGTTAAATATTTTGTCATTTTTGTTGATGATTTTACTCGAGTGATTTGGTTATATCTATTTAAAGAGCGTTCCGAAATTCTTCCTTTGTTTAAAAAATTTCATGCTATGGTCTTGACACAATTTGGGAAGAAAATTCAAACCCTTAGATCTGATAATGCTAAGGAATACATGTCTCATGACTTCAAATCATTTTGTGAGAGTAATGGGCTTATTCATCAAACATCATGTGCCTATACTCCTCAACAAAATGGTGTTGCTGAAAGGAAGAATCATCATCTTTTTGAAGTTACTCGGGGCCTCCTCTACTCCATGAAAGTACCCTATTTCTATTGGCCTCATGCTATACTTACAACATGCTTTCTCATTAATAGGGTACCTTCATCAGTCCTTCATCATAAAACTCCTTACTCTGTGTTATTTAATGGTGAAGATCCTTTTTTCTCTTCATTTGAAAGTGTTTGGATGTACGTGTTTTGTTCATGTTACATCTCCACATAAAAATAAACTTGATCCTCGGTCTATGAAGTGCATTTTTTTGGGATACTCTCACACCCAGAAAGGTTATGTCTGTTACAATCCTACCCTTCGGAGGATGTTTATCTCTAGGTATGTGACTTTCTTTGAGAACACTCCCTTCTACTCCTCCCATGATGCTCCTCCAGGATGGACTTGTCCTTCTACTACTCTTTGTCCGCTTGTGCCGTTCAACCTTGAAGTGGATCCATCCCCTGATGCACCGGCTGTACCTTCACCTGTGGAGTTGTCAGATCCACCCGAGTTAAGTCCTTATCCTTATATGTATGGGCCTGAATTTGATACTCGGCCTATTGCTTTAAGAAAAGAACGTCGCTCTTGTACTACTTTGCATCCTATCTCAAATTTTATGTCTCACCATCGCTTGTCTTCCGAGTGTTTTCAATTTCTTGCGTCCCTTTCTTCTACTTCCATTCCGAAGTCGTATCAGGAGGCCTTGAGACATCCAGGATGGAAGGCGGCTATGGATGAAGAAATGCAAGCCTTATACGAAAACCAAACCTGGTACTTAACATCACTCCCGAAAGGTAAAAGACCGGTTGGTTGTCGATGGATTTTTTCGGTGACACATAATCCGGATGGATCAGTTGCTCGTCTTAAAGCTCAATTGGTTGCTAAGGGCTATACGCAGTGCTATGGGATAGATTATGAGGAGACCTTCTCTCCTGTTGCAAATTTGAATTCGGTACGCATCATCTTATCTATTGCTGCTAACTCCACAAGGCCTGTTTATCAGTTGGATGTTAAAAATGCTTTTTTAAATGGTGATATCAGTGAGGAAATTTATATGGTTCAATCACCTGGTTATGTGGTTGAGGGGGAATCAGTATACCGGTTAAAAAAGACTTTATATGGGCTTAAGCAGTCCCCTTGGGCTTGGTTTGATAAATTTAGTCAAACACTCCTACGGTTTGGTTTTCATCGGTGCTCAGTTGATCATTCCGTATATTATAAAGATATGGTCAAAGGAAAAATATTATTGGCCGTATACGTGGTTGATATTATCTTAATCGGTGATGATGCCTTGAGCATACAAGAGGTGAAGCAGATGATATGTCAAGAATTCAAGACTAAAGACCTTGGTATGCTTAAATATTTTTTGGGTATAGAAGTTCTTCAATCCAAACATGGGATAATATTGTCTCAAAGGAAATATGTCTTGGATCTCCTTGAAGAAACAGGAATGAAGGGTTGTAGACCAGTTGACACACCTATGGATACAAATGTAAAATTATGTGCCACAAATGAAGAAGATATTGATATTGGCAAATATCAAAGACTCGTGGGAAAACTGATTTATCTCACGGTAACTAGGCCAGACATATCATATGTTGTAAGTGTGGTGAGTCAATTAATGCACAAACCACAAATTACCCACTGGCAGGCTTTAGAGAGAATATTACGTTATCTAAAAGGAGCTCCAGGAAGAGGATTGCTGTATAAAAAACATGGGCACTTTAATATAGAAGGCTTCTCAGATGCAGATTGGGCTGGATCTCCTGATGATGGAAAATCTACATCAAGATATTGTACTCTGGTTGGGGGAAACTTGGTTACATGGAAAAGTAAGAAGCAAAATGTGGTTACAAGATCTAGCGCCGAAGCAGAATAGAGCTATGGCCCATATCGTTAGTGAACTTTTATGGATTAGGACCCTTCTTACCGAACTAGGTTTTTATAAAAAGGGGTCCATGAGTCTGCATTGTGATAATCAAGCAGCCATTCATATCACTTCAAATCCAGTTTTTCATGAAAGAACTAAACATATTGAGGTGGATTGTCATTTTATATGGGAGAAGTTTCAAGCAGGAATAATCTCTCTCAAACATGTGTCATCTCAAGAGCAAGTAGCTGATATTCTCACTAAACCCGTTACATCTAAAATCCTATCGTTTATATGTAGCAAGCTAGGTATTTATGATGTCTTTTCTCTTCCAGCTTGAGGGGGAGTGTTGGAAGATGGGCTCAAGCCCACGAGCTCTAGACAAGAAGCTCACACGTCAAAGGACTGGCATATGTGTAAAATATGGTACTTTCCATAAAGATGGCATAGAAGTGTAAATATGTGTTCCTTTTATGTTTTTTGTTTTATCAAGTTGTAGCCCTAAGGGCAATGTAAAACTATAAATAAAAGCATTGGCTAAGAGGTAGGGCATTGAAGCACTCTCCTCTCTTTCTACAAATTCGTCCAACCCTCATTTTTCTTTTTGACGCAACCCTCTTCTCCCTTAATCCAAACTCTCTTCTTCCACGTTCTTCTTCTTCTCTTCTCCTTCTCTCTTCTTCTTCTTTCTTATTGATCTAAAGTTCCTTTCACGAGATCCTAAATTCTACATTATTAAATATATATTCTTGGGATATTCAAGAACTTAAAAAGGCTAAGTAGGCAATAGTCCTTCTTTGGGGAAGTTGTTTTTGTCGACTGATGACCGAACCTTTATCCAGTCAATTGTGCTCCTCCATATTTTCCACCTTTTATAGGCATGCAAACTCTTGGTGCCATTGGAATATACTTTTCAACACATGCGTTTTCCTCGCCACATTATTCACCACTGAAGACTTTTGTTCCATTGGTTAATCACCCTTCTATGGATTCTACCAATCCCTCTGAGGTAGTACACCTAATTTTGATTCTCCTCCAATTATGTTTGGTTCTCCCCTTGATACAAGACCCATAGCTATTCGGAAAGAACCATGAGGTTGCACTCAACAATCCTCTTTTTTCTCATTTAATCTCAAATTTTATGTCCTCTCATCAATTGTCTCCTAGTTGTTCCAATTTTCATGCAACCATTTCCTTTGTGTTTCTTCCTCAATCATATCAAGAGGCCCTTAAGCATCTAGGTTCGAGAGGAGCCACAGAAGAAGATACGACAACCTTGCATACAAACAAAACTTGGTAGATGGTTCCTCTTTCGACTCACAAGAAAACTACTAGGATATGAGTGGTTGTTCACAGTCAAACACTATGTTGATGGTAGATTACCAGACTAAAGGCTAGGTTGGTAACCAAACGATATACATAGTTTTATGGTATTGATTATGAAGAATCATTCCCAACAATAGTCAAACTTAATCTAGTACGTATTCCTATGTCCCTTGTTGCTAACTTTCAATGCCCCTTTCATCAGCTCGATGTCAAAAATGTGTTTCTTAATGGAGACCTCCAAAAAGAGGTCTATATGGAAGAACTACTTGGTTTTGTGGTTGAAGAGTTGGTGCGCAAGTAAAAAAAATTCTTTGTATGCGCTAAAACAATCACATAGAGCATGGTTTGGTAAATTTTGTCGGGTGGTGCTTAAATTTAGTTTAAAAAGGTGTTTTATGGATCATTTTGTGTTTGTGAAACACATTAACAAGGGAGTCATACTTCTAGCAATGTATGCAAATGATATTGTTCTGATAGGAAATGATCCAGATGGTATTCAATAAATAAAAGAGGTATTATGTAGACATTTTAGAGAAAAGACTTAGGTACTAAAATATTTCCTTGGAATTGATATACTATAGCCTAGGTATGACATCATTCTATCTTGACGGAAATATGTATTTAACTTACTCAAAGAAACAAACATGTTAGGATGTTGGCCTATAGAGACTCCCATGGATCCTATGTGAAGTTGTGTGCTAGTTCAAGAGAGGATATAGATGTTGGAAAGTTTCAAATATTGGTAGGCAAATTGATTTATCTCACTATTACTAGACTTGATATTTCTTATGTTATAAGTCAATCAATATATGCACAAACCTCAATTTACCCACTGGCAAACTATTGGAAGATGGGCTCTAGCCCACATGACTAAAGAAGGCTCACATATCTAATAGTATTATAAGATGGGCCACACGACCAAGGAAGACTCATAAGATGGGCCCAAACTCATAAGATGTAGGACCCACCATGAGCTGACATCCTTATCACATAAGTTGGAAGATCAAGAAGGATTCACAAAGGCATCTTTATCTTATGGTCACGTCCTAGAAGAGTTCTAGTGTGAGTTATGTTTATCTTTTATCTATATTGAGTTATTTAATTATGCTAGGACATATCTTTAAGTGTTAGAGTTTGGGCGAATTGGGACAAATATAGTTTTATTGTAATTGGACTCTACTACCTTCCTCTATTATAAAAAGACGTTTATGTACTCTGATTATAATAAGTTAATGAAGTCAATGAAGTATTTATCTTTTTCATAAATTCAACATGGTATCAGAGCAGGTTCTGTGAGTTGACTTGGTCAACCCACAAAGATAATGAGATCCTTCTATCTAAACCCTAAATCCTAAACCTTAAGTCTAGGTTCATAGTTTTTTTTTTCAGTCCCTACACCTGTAGATTTCTTTGCATTTTTCACTTCTATACTGAGATTTTCATATTTCAAATTATATATTGATGAAAAAATATTTGAGTGTAATTTCCAATGAAAAAATATTTTTTCCAATCGGAGTTATCTACAAAAAGAAATCGATATTTGAATGAGCAAAGGTCATATTGAGAAAGAGGTTCGAGCAACAACAGAAAACTTCAACTTTCGAGGTATTTTATGCTATCAAGAACGAGACTTTAAATGGATATATATATCAAAATAAATATCTGTAAGTCTATTCTCTTATATATTCAACCAATTTTCAATCGGATTTATCTACAAAAATAAATCGATATTTGAAGGACCGAAGGTCAGGTTGAATAGCTTCGAGCAACAACAAAATGCTTTAACTTCTGAGGTATTTTATGCCATCAAGAATGAGACTTTATATGGATAATTATATATCAAAAGAAATATCTATAAGTCTACTTTCTTACCTATTCAACCAAATCTCGTTTTGAGTTTTTTATAATGAGAAATTGATCTTGTAAGAGTCCATAGTCATGATGGAAAAAATGGAGAAACACCACTTAGTTCGGCTAGATGACAGCGACCGAAATCTATCAGATTATTTATCTTCTGATAATTATATTTTATGAAGATAAGTTATACTTGGATTAAATATATTTAAGTCTAGTTTCAAAAGGAGAAATTTTTTTGTCAATCTAATCTATATTTAAAGATATATTTGCATTGGAGGAATTAAAGGTCATGTTGGTATTTTGTTCTATTGAAAAATCCGAATTTAAGCCGATTGTTTTACGTCACTGTTTGAGTTGATATATCAAGAAAATATCTCACTTCTCCATGGTTTAAGGGGTTATTGATACATCTCCATTAGTTAGGCTTATTGCTACATCTATGATATTTGGTTCAAGCTGGGATAACTGCCATTACATCCCAGCTTGAGGGGGAGAAGTACAATAAGTACAAGAAAGATGTATTTTATTCCATATGTTGTTAATAAGTTTATGTGACCAAAATATTGAAGAAAGGGGGAGCACAAAAGATGAAGCTTATGCATCTAAGAAAAAATATTTGTATCAGAATATGATTATTTCATGGGTCCTTCTACAAGGTTTATTATTTTTGTTCGTGTTATATGTGTTGGAAGATGGTCGTGTTACATTACAACTGCTGGTATTATTTCTCTTTGGATGAGACATTATTATTGAAGAAGAGGTAGCCTTAGTAACTTTTCTCATAACATAATTTATTTGAGTCTAAAAAATATCACGGTTGGGACACCATGAGAGTCAGTGCCCGGATTGGGACACCATGATAAATTTAACTCTCAAAAATATCACGGTTGGGATACCATGAGAGTCGGAGTCCTAATTGGGACACTATTATAAATAAACCCACTACCCCCTGTAACGGCTTTTATTACTCCTACCACTTGAGAGTCGTTGTCATGTCAAGGGACACGGTGGTGGACACTTTAGAGCAATGCCGATAGACACACTACCTACAAAAGACAGAGTGTGCCCTACATCCAGCATTAGGATTGGAGTATGGAGCAATGTCTTACCGGCTAGGAGTGATATTTACTCTCACTTATATTATGCCAACAGAGCCTCATGGAAGGACACAACAGCGTGAGGGAGAGTGTTGGAAAATGGGCTCTAACCCACATGACCAAGGAAGGCCTACATATCTAAGAGTATTATAAGATGAGCCACACGAGGAAGACCCACAAGATGGGCCCAAGCTCATAAGAAGTTGGACCCACCATGATTACCACGAGCTGGCATCCTTTTCACATAAGTTGGAAGATCAAGGACTCATAAAGGCAACTTTATCTTATGGTCATGTCCTAGAAGAGTTCTAGTGTGAGTTATGTTTATCTTTTATCTATATTGAGTTATTTAATTATGCTAGGACTTATCTTTAAGTGTTAAAGTTTGAGTGTAATTGGAACAAATGTAGTTTTATTGTAATTGGACTCTACTACCTTCCCCTATTATAAAAAGAGATTCATGTACTCTGCTTATAATAAGTTAATGAAGTCAATGAAGTATTTCTCTTTTCTATAAATTCAACACAAACATTAAAAAGAATACTTTGGTATTTGAAAAGCCCTTTTGGGCAAGGTCTTTTATACAAGTACAATGGATATGTTAACATTGAAGGTTTTGCAAATGATCCTTAGGCTGGTTCACCAAATATAAAACCTACCTCAGGCTATTGTACTTTGGTTGGAGGCAATCTTGCAACTTGGAGTAACAAGAAGAAAAATATAATTATCATATCTGGTGCAAAGGTATAATACAAGGAAATGGCTCAAGTTGTCAGATAGATGTTGTGGATTAGGTCTCTTCTCTCTAAGCTCGAACTCTATAAAGACACTTTAGAAAAGATTCACTATGAAAACCAAGCTACTAAACATATTGCCTTAAATCCAAAATTCCATGAAAGAACAAAGTGTATAGAGATTGAATGTCACTTCATCCACAACCAAGCTACTAAACATATTGCCTTCAATCCAGAATTTCATGAAAGAACAAAGAATATTGAGATTGAATGTCACTTCATCCAAAAGGAATTATTTGTTTTGAACATGTTACTTCTCAACACCAAGTTGTTGGTATTTTCATTAAAGCAATTACTACATGATTGCTTCTTTTTGCTTATTCCAAGTTGAACATCTATGATGTATATACACTAGTTTGTGAAGGAGTGTTAAAAAATTAAAGAGATTGTCATACAATTGTAATTATGTTCCTGAATTTTTGTACTTTACTTATTTCACGCTTAGTGATATTATTATGATTTTTTTGAAAGTTATTATAAATAGAAGGGGAGGAAGGGAAGATCACAACCCTAATTGAGCCCTCATTCTTCTCCCTCACTTCTCTTCTCTCATGTGAACTTTATCCTCTCTCTTTTACTACCTCATTCATCTTCTCTTCTTCTTCTACACACTCTAGAAAAGCCTTCTAGAAGTTTTATTAATGGAACCCTAAGATTTAACAACATACTTCAAACCATTGACATTTTAGTCCATAAAACAAAATTCTTGTGCGAGTGGTACAACTAAATTTTCTTGGTCAACTCAGGCATCTTAGACAACAACCTGGGTTCTATCAATCTACCACCTTTTACTCTCTTCTAAACTTTAAAAAAATAGTTGTTCAAAATAGGCATTAGGATGTCTAACATTCCTTGGATTCTTACCCAAAAGATCCTTCAGGTCACTTTGGAAGTCTGGAATTTTCTTCTCAACTTGGAGCCAATTTGAGGCAGATGGGCAGGTTGATGGCAGAATCTCCTCGAGAGTGAGAGACCCCTAGGAGGTGGTCATGTGGCTTGCTTCCTAATAGTCCTTCATGGGCTGAGGAAGAAGTTGGGATGGTTGAATTTGTTTTATCTAGAGGGTAAGAGGAATCATATCCTTTGTGCTTTCAAATGGAATTTGATCGAGCTCAAGATGACTCTTTAGGGGCTGAAGAATTCTTAGTCCATACCATTCTACTCAAAATCTGGTCTGAAAGGTAAGATGATGAGTTTCCGGGAGAGGAGTCACACAGATGAAGAAAAAACTGAATAATTTTTTCATTTGGGCTCACACACTTTATATAACCTCAATAGAAGTGGTCGACTACTTCCAAAATAGTCGACTTCTTTTGGTCTTAGGAAGACTAAAAGTTACAAAAATAGTCAACCCCAAATAAGTAGTTGATTCTTATGGAGAGAAGATTCTCGATCTTCAAACTTGTTGACTACTTTGATAAGTACCCATTACTTGTCGATTGCTTTTGGAGAGAGGACACTCTCGTGTTCTCTAACTAGTCAACTACTTTTCAGAGTAGACTTCTTTCTAAATAGTAGTTGACCCTTTCCCCTAAAATTTGAATGTTTGGCATATTTTCCAAAGTAATCTTCCCTAAGTCTACTTTCAAAATTCAACATTTTAAGCATGAGATTTCACTTCATTCCTATCTTTCAAAATTAAGCACAATTAAAATCATACAGGTCAATCAATGTGAAATATGGTAATTGTAAACTTAGCATAGTTCCACAAAATATATAACACAACGAGCTTACATCAAGTTGATTTTAAATTCATATTTCTTATGATAAGCTAGTTATAATTTAAACCTAAGTAGTCATAAAGAGTAAATACTCACTTTTTAAGGTTAGCTAAAAAAAATCACCTCTTGGGTGAAGAATAAAAGACTTGACTCAAGCTAGATGTTGGGCAGACTTCTATACTTTTTAGGTAGTGGGTCTAGGCATTGCTCTGAAGTGATAAAAATAAAAGATGATAAACTGAAGATACTTGTGGAAAACAACTTTAACCAGAATAAGGCGATTAGGCATACTCATACTTCCAAAGTAATCTTTTTTTTTTTTTTTGGAAAACTAGGGGAGACTATAATGGTAGAATTTAATAAACTTTACCAAGTCTAACTTTTTTTGGGGTGATCACAATTTTTCTGAGTTAATTATGCGGAAGGTATACAACCAAGTAACAAAAACACAAAACTTGAAAACAACATTGATGAAAATTTTGTATATTTTGAATGAGCACATCATGGAGTGATTAAGTTGGACTAAAACTCTTTGATTAGAAGATAAAATGGCTAAAAAACTCAAATTTTAGGAGAAAAGGAAACTCAATTAACGTCAACATATGGAGAGATAATTGGAGAGATAATTGGGAAAAATGGTGTTGAAGTGCTTGATGTTGTAGTCTTCTTATTAGTAGATGGAAACCTGATGTTCAACCCTGCAACAATGTTCAAGTGTCAGTAGATACACTTATCATTTTTGTGGTTAAACTTATTTAATATTTTCTTTTTTCATGTGTATTGTGATGTTTGTAAATTTCAAATTGGGCTTAGATGTTGGTCATGATCTAGAGAATCCAAGAGTTTTTTTTTATGCAAAAGGGGGATTTAAACTTTGGAAAAGGTAATTATACACTTTATATGATGCTCCATGGTTTCCTAATGCAAGCAATACTCTAGTTGTAAACATTGCCACAAATGTAGTAAGAAGAGCATCAAGAAACAAACAATTGTTAAAGTTATCTGCCTCAATATCTTTTTCTCATCCTATTTATTTTTTTACTTTTGCTTTCAACATCATTTATGCATGTGTGACTTAAAAGTTGTGGGATCTTCATATTTTGGAAGTTTTATGCTTGATGGGAAAGTTCACAAATTTATCTAAGGAAATTCCATTGTTTCTAAATTTTGCCTGATAATAATAGAACAAAATTTTGGTAAGAATAATTTCAAAATTCTGTAGTGGTATCAAGCATCACATTAAAGAAGATGACAAAATGGTAGTATGGATTTGAAAGATTGTCTGGGCCCCTCCCATTAGGAGCAGCCTACTGCATTTCTTCCTGCTTAATGATTTTGTTGAACAAAGTTGTTCTATCCAACTATGGTTTTAATGCGGGAATTATTTAATGGTTTACCAAGTAGAATTGTCTCAATGATATATCTACCAAATCTAATCACTTATTTGGATTAATTTACGTAGATATTTTGTTGTTTCATTCTTGAAATGTCGCTTAATTGCTTAATGCTAGCATTAGAGTTGATAGCTGAATGGGTCAGTTGAATGGAAATCATATTCAGAGTTGACATGGAATAAGGCAATGTTTAGTGAACTAAGTAGATGACCTGGGTAAAAATATTGAATTCCACAATTCATGTCTGAAGAACAAGATTATGTTGTCCTTTATGGGTTTGTATTTTGCTTTTTAAGTGAAAGAAGGTTGCACAATCTCATTGCTAGTCAAAACTTTTAGATTTCATTAGATAATTTTACCTTGGCATACTACATTATTACCACTAACACACAACAGTACATTCCTTTAAAGGAAGTGGTTTACCCTAGATTTCATACTATTGACCTAGGTTGACTCATGTCCCATATTTTGATGATTATAAAATTTAATCTATTTAATTCAAGAATTTCATATGCATTTCCTTCAAGAGACATAAAATCATGGTCTATAAGGAAGAATCAACTAAGTCACTACAAAGACCTCATGCCAAAATAAAATGTAAATTCATCTTGAAGAAGCACCTAAAAGAAGCTTGAAGATTTGAAGATTGTTGGAAGATATGATGTAATTAGGGTGGCACTAATGTAATTAATTTAAGTTTCCTATCTCTTCTTCACTCTTATTAGGGTGAAGAGTATACTTGTAATATTGGTATTTCTGAAAACTATAAATAAAACTTATGGCGGAGGGCATGAAATGAACTACCATAATTATTCCTCCTTTTTTCTCAACTTGCTCTCTCCCTCTCCTTGGTCTTCTCTTTTCCTTTTCCTTTTACTTCTCCTTCTTTCTTCTTTTTGTTGCATAACAATGTGATCTATGAAATCTTAAAAATCAACATGGTATCAGAGCACCATAATCAAGCAACAATGTCACCAATAAAAGTACAAAGTGTTAGAATTCAAGAGAGAAGAGAAGGCAGTAACTGTTTCTCTTATCAAAGCAGGTGACAAAAGTTGAATCTGTCTTGACACGGTGAGCTTGTTAAGATAACAGATGTAAACTATTCCACAAATTTCAATGATTAGAGTTCAAAATTAAGAAGCCTGCTCAGTAGCTCACCTTACTAGAATATAAACCTCTGCTACTAAGAGAATTCAAATAAAAAATCTCTTATTATGCTGCTCCAATGGCTACTACAAAACAGAGAAAGATAATCGAGTAGAAGAGCAACTATTGCTGCTGGAAGAAGAAGATACTCTCTTGATCTCTGCTGCTGAGCTTACGTCTCAAAAGAAAACAAAGAAGAGAAACATCTTCCTTATGTTGCTAGTAATTGATATTTTTGGAGTAACTTCTGCTGTTTTGAGATGAAACAACAACTTGGCTTCCTTGGTATTGTAACAAACAGAAGAAAAATTATATCTCTTGGTCTCTACTACTATGGAGGATTGTAGTGCAGAGGTGAAACAATAATATTGTTATCTAGTATACGTATATGGGTTTTTTGATGTATTGATTATACACAAACATAATTCTGGTTGTTATTGAAGTCTCTTGTTGTCCAAGAGGTTGCTGGTGTTTATTGGTGGTAATAAATTTACATTTTGTTACATTGATGATATATTGCTGATATACGAATGTTTGCTACTAATGGGGGATATAAAGCCCGTCAAATTTGGACTATCACTATCAGATGGTCAACAAGTGATTTGTGAATACTGTTTGGCTAACAAAAATCAAAGATTACTGAATTGGATTCCCATTGAAGAATCCAGGTTTTATGTTGTTGCTTATTTGTTGCAAATCACTGGTTCAACAATTATCATCTGGTGTCGCATGCTCATTTTCAGGACTCATTTAGTTTTGAAGTTATACATTAGCTTATTATTCGGTTCAACTTATTATTGGCAGTCTATTACTCGAATCGAGCTTATTACTTGTGGCACAACTTCCTAATGGACTCACTACAGATTATTTTATGTGTCCTTATTACTCTTAAGGACTTCCATTATTTACCGGTTATATAGTACTATACAACTACATATTTGGTACATGTTATTTGGGCATTTGATCGATTTCCGTTGTTGCTATTGTGTCTTTTTTATTGAGACTTTTTTTTTGAAGAAGAACTTGGTCGCTTGCCTTGGGTTCATTATTTGCTAATTGTTGTTGGCATTGGTTCCTTTGATGTAGAATTTGAATTTCTTAGAAAAATAAAGCACATGGTGGCCTCATCATCTTATCTTCCTCTTTACCCATTACCCATTGCTTATTTGGCAGCGTTTCTCTTACCATCTTTTATTTGATTCCCACTACCCTTATTGGCCAAACCTGTTGGTTTTGGTTGGTCCATTTTATTTATATGGGTGTTTTTAAGTCCTTTGAGACTTTTTGTTGGTACATGTGGGTCTTTTATTGCCGTCTTGTGAATGACAACCATCATCCACTCTACTTTTTATTGGTACCCTTAGGTCTTTTATCATCGTCTTGTGAATGATACGCGTTACCCACTTTAGTAATTATTATCACTATATTTGTTTAAAATCCTTTGAGGTTGGTTTCGACTTATGTTTTATCACCAATTTTTACCTTTGAGAGTTTTTTTCCCGGTGTCATACTTATCCTTGGGACACCGTGATGGAGGAGCTTATTACTACATCTATGTATTTTGGTTTAAGTTGGGATCATTGCCGTTACCTTCCAGCTTGAGGGGGAGTGTTGGAAAATATGATGTAATTATGGTGGCACTGATGTAATTAGTTTAAGTTTCTTGTCTCTTCTTCACTCTTATTAGGGTGAAGGGTATATTTGTAATATTAGTATTTCTAGAATCTATAAATAAAGCTTATGGGGGAAGGTGTGAAATAAACTACCCTAATTATTCCTTCTTTTTTGCTCAACATGTTGTCTCTCCTTACCCTTGGTCGTCTCTTTTCTTTTTCCTGTTACTTCTCCTTTCTTCTACCTGTTGCATAGCAATGTGATCTATGGAATCCTGAAAATCAACAAAGATCTGAAGTCAAGACAAATAATAAATCTCAAGAACTCTAGTTTTGTAAGAGAATAGTCAGTCAAATTTCAATCCTAATGTATATACATGCATTGGAGCTTTAGGATGTGCAAAGTCTTGTAGAAATGTATTTAATCAATGCATGCAAATATTTTGGAAACTTTAATTCCCTTAGAAAAGCCTAAATCATGGTTAGAAATCGTTTTTGCATACTGGCAACAAGCATGTTCAATCATTCTATAAAGGCTTGATTGATCATTTAGAATGCAGCTAGAAAAAATTCATACAGCATGATCCATCATTTTGTATATGCATGATTGACCATACAAAATATTGCTAGGAAGATATAAAGCATGATCGGTCATACAGAACACTGCCAAACAAAGTTTTTAGCATGATCGATCAATCGATAAGGCATGATCGATCAACCTCTTTTGCAAAGAGTTGGTTGATTCATGCCTTGATCAATCATTGACTTACGAAACTCAAAAAAATATAGTCATTATTCATGATTGATTAATCATACCTTTTTGTGATGGATCAATACTTTTTGAAGCTGTTTTAAAAATGGTAAAAAAATGGTTGTTTTGGCTAGG
Source organism: Aristolochia californica (assembly GCF_029961685.1). Lineage (NCBI taxonomy): Eukaryota > Viridiplantae > Streptophyta > Magnoliopsida > Piperales > Aristolochiaceae > Aristolochia > Aristolochia californica. The sequence goes on from NW_027181770.1 coordinate 49,999,433, forward strand.
AATATTATAAATAATAGGCTCTCAAACTCGTTGGAGAGCAACAATTGAGTATTTGTTGACATATCAAAGTTGTCATCAAAGATTCTCAAGCTTAAGTTATGATTTTACCCATTTTGAGAGAAAAGATTGAATCTGCCCAAATTCTTTGGTTCTTCTCAATTTTTTTGGCATGCCTAGTTCAATCAAATCCCACATACTCCATTCACGTGATCGAAGGATTGGAGGCTTGGATCTCACTAAAAGAATGACGTCTCTCCAAAGTGGTGTAAATTTTTTGTTTTCCTTTTGTATTTTCACTTTCTTTTGAAAGGGGTTTTCTACAACCTTAAATCTATAAGAGTGTCAACAAGAACCAAAATCTAGTTGTAAGAAGATCTCTTGGGAGAGATCGGGTAAATGTGATTTTGTATTACACTTGGCTTGAAGAGAGTCGGTTAATCTCTTTGTAGTTTTGACTACCAGAGCAAAATTAGTGAACATTTTCCTAGAAAGGGTTCTGGGTCAGTGGTTATCACTAAGATAACACCAATAAAAAAAATCTACCTTCCTTGTGGTTGTGTGCATTTGATCATATTTTCACATAATTGCTTACTTTAAATTGCACTATACTCAATTCACTCCCCTTCTTGAGACTCCACTTGGTCCAATGCATACTTTATTTCATTTTCAAGGGTAATCTCATTTGTTCGTGCACCAACCCTACTTTTTTTTCCATTTTATACTCTCCCATTCTCACTCAGTTTTAATCTTCATTTTCTCCAATTATCAATGTTGGAAGATGAGCCCAAACCAACATGACCAAGGAAGACCCATATATCCAAGTGTCTTCGAAGATGGGCCCAAATGCATAAGACCAAGGCAGATCAACACATCCAAGAGATGAGAAAGACATGTTGAAGACCCACAAATCAAGAAGAAGGCCCACAGCCCTATACAATGATGATAGGAATGTAAATCTTTAGTCATCTCATATATATATGACATTAATGTAATTAGGTTAAAGGTTTAAGGGCATTATTGTAATATTTTAGGATCATTAATCTATAAATTGAGCAGGGGAAGGGTTAGGACATCAAATCCATAACCTCTCTTCCTTTTGTTTTCTCCTGATAAGTGTCTCTCTCTTTTTCAGCGTGAGCTAAATCCATGGTCTCGAAAATCAACATGGTATTAGAGCATTGATTTTCATGACTCATAGGTACGATTTTCAAGATTCCAGAAACCCTTTTTTTTCTTCTCATAGATGACTCTTTTTTCATAGTTTCTAGAATCTCGTTGGAATTCATCTTTTTATTCTATTGGTCATTTTTTTCCTACTACACTGCTGTTTTTTTCCGGCATTTGAGCTGAGCCGAGTTGACTCGGACAGAATCATACCAGCGAGTCCATCATACGGAGACTGATGCTTGCTTCCTCTGTTCATGAGAACCCAAGGGAGAACAAAGACGACCTTGATAATGGCTTCTCAGCACCTAATCACTGCCCAAACCCCAATCGCGTTCCAGAATTCAAGACCAGTAGCATCTCCAGCCCCCTTGACGTGCTCAAAGGTCGCTAAACAGAACTTGGAAAGAGTCCTTCAGCCCGCTCATCTTACCATTCCATTACTGCCGGTATTGCCTCTACTATCATACTTTGGATTGTGATTACATTCGAGCCAGCACATGATTTATATTTCATCGACAATCAAGCGTCTCTGCCGATGGTTTATTTCTGGATGTGCCGAGCTGGTATCTCTGTTGCAGTTCCCGTAATCTTCCCTCATTGATAATTTCCTAGCCAAACGGTTTCTCTCAATCAGTGCAAAATTATCTCACATCTGTATTGCTGTCCATGCCATTTATCTACAGAAATTATACAAAAACTTATAGGCTTATCTGGTTGTACTGATCAGCCTATATCCCGCTGGCATCTTCCGAAAACAACGCTGAACAGAGCATGCCAGCCATAGAAATAATCAGATTTTGGAAATTTCCTGTTTGGAAAGTTTCCGTTTCCGTCTTCAAGATCTCTCTGCTGGATTTATCTTCCTCTTTTTGGAAGGCTCTCTCTGGATTTATCGCTGTTCAAAAAGTTTCTAGCTCGTCTTCATCGCCAGCTTGGTTGCCGCTTCGGGAGGACGACGACTCTACCAAATTTGGAATTTCCTTCTCAGGTTCGCATGATTGCTGGAAGATATCTCCACCAATGATTTTTTGGAAACTCATCTGATCGCTATCCGAGACCTCTTGTTGCTGTCCCACGCTGTTCGGAGACCACCAGTGCCATTGCGGAGAATACCACTCTGTGAGTCCATTTTCTGTTTCTGCTCGATGGATTATTTCCTCCGCCGAGAACTCTATTTTTTCCAAGAAAAGAGGTGCTAATTCGAACCTGCGAACCAGCGTACCGAGTCCATTACAGTCTTTCGGCGAGGGGGAGAAGAAGTTCATTTGCCGAGTTCGGCGTCGTGAAGAAGACGAAGGCAAATTGATTAAAATTTTCCTAAAGAAAATTTTATCCAGCGCCGACCGCGCTTGTTCTGACCCAACCCGGACCAGGCCGAGTTAACCCAGCGACGCTATCGACCCGAGCTCAACCAACATTCTGCAAAATTAACTCGGCTCAACTTGGTCCGGGTCAAGCTGACTCAGCCTGTTTGTTTTCTGCCTTGATTATATGTGTACGGGTCCCGAGTTCTATACTCATTTCTTCCACAACTGGGCTATATTGGTGTACTATTTGACTCTACACGACTCGGTTCTTTGTCTCTGCCTGGATTATTATTTTGAAGTATTGACAGCATATTATTTGGTGCAGATATTCGCATCGAATTATTTCATGGGTCATTTTACAAGGATTTTTATTATTTGGTACGAGTTATTGGGCTCTAGCCCATTTCAGTTGTTGCTATTGTGTCTCTATGGATGAGAAATTATTAATGAAGAAGTACTTCTCAATTACTGATTTTTATTAGTATTGACTATTCTGATGATAAAGAAAGCTAATGTGGCCCCTGAATAATATTTTTCGGGTAATTACCGAATTCCTCCCTTAATTGGTATTTATTACACCTACCATTTGAGGGTAGGTGTCCTATGGAGGGACACAGTGATGGTGTTTTATTATACTTATAAGCACTAAGTATAGACCCACTACCTATTGAAGATAGGAGTATGCCCTACATCCAACTTGAGTTTGTTAAGCACCTAGCCGATACTACCCGAAAGACCGGCCTATTAGAAACGGAAGACATTAGTACTTAAGCCAGGACCATAACATTACACCCCTCCTTCGTGGGCCGACGTCCACAACGGCCCACTTGCGATAGCCCACTCCGCCAAGGTTGCTCCCTCCGCATGTGCGGTTGCCTACTCCGTCAAGGTCGCCCCCTCCGGGATTCAAACTAGCGACGAGGGAGCTAGCTCTGATACCATGTGTTAAGTACCGTAGCTTGTCCTCAAGCTCAAAAGCTGGGTAAACTTGTTTGAAGATGTCCACACATTCCCATGTTGCAGTGTCGGGGTCAATGTTCGTCCACTGAATGAGAATCTCCCAATGGTCATTGGTCAGCCAAGCGCGTAACACCGCAACAGGGGTAAGAATAACCTCACCATTATTAACCGGTGGTAGGAATGGAGTGGATGTAGGCGACGCCACAGAATGTGGCTTCAAAAGAGAGACATGAAACACATCATGAAGTTTGGCCGTGTCCGGTAATTTGAGCTGATAGGCGACTGGTCCCACGCGACGAAGAATGGGGAACGACCCAAAAAATCTGGGAGAGAACTTATGTCGTGGAGGTCCAGCAAGAGACTGTTGGCAGTAGGGCTGGAGCTGTAGCCACACATAATCCCCAACCTCAAAAGAGACCTCACAGTGGCCTTTGTCGTAGACATCCTTCATCCGAACTTGGGCGCGTCATAGCCATTGTGTGATATTCTGTAGCAGCAGATCACGGTCCATGAGTGCCTGATCAATCGTGTCCACGCGGGTGGACCCTAGGGTGTACGAGAGAAGGCGAGGTGGATCCCAGCCATATAGAACCCGGAAAGGAGTGGATTGCAAGGCAGAGTGGAACGAAGTATTGTAACAATATTCGACCCACGAAAGCTATTGAACCCATTGCCACGGACGATCACCCACCAAACACTGTAGATACATCTCGATGGTGCGGTTCACCACTTCTGTCTGCCCGTCTATCTGTGGATGATAGGCGGAGGAGAACTTCAATTTAGTCCCACTCAAGCGAAAGAGTTCCCGCCAAAAGGTGCTCGTGAAAACTGCATCTCAGTCACTCACAATGGATTCTGGAATGCCATGTAAGAGGACTATTTGCTCCAGGAAAGTCTGAGCAACCCGTTTTGCTGTATAAGGATGAGCCAGTGGTATAAAATGTCCATACTTGGAGAATCTATCAACCACCATGAAAAGTACGGATTTGCCAGAGGACAGGGGTAGACTTTCCACAAAATCCATCAAAATGTCGGCCCAAACCTGCGTAGGAATGGCTAGAGGCTGGAGAAGACCGGCTGGACTCAAGTGCTCGACTTTGTTGCATTGGCAGACCTGACAGTCGCCCACATACGTCGCAATAGAGGGTTTCATGGTTTGCCAGTAAAAATCAGCTCGAATTCTGTTCAATGTCTCTTGTATCTCCTCGTGTGTACTGTCATGGTAGGCCAAGAGAATAGCTAGAATCAACTCGGACTCAGGTGGAAGGAAAAGCCGCTACTTGTAATAAATAATTGAATCCAGGATGGACCACTTCGAATTCATTGTCCCTTCCAAAATCTTCCGATGTAGTTCTTGCAGTGCAGGGTCAGTGGCATGTGCATATCTCACCAAGTCAAGGATGCGAAATCTCAGCTAGTTGATCGAATAGACCGACTGTTGATCCTCAAAACACCGTGACAAGGCGTTTGCCGCCTTATTCAATCTCCCCGTACGATATTCCACCGAGAAGTCAAACCCCAACAACTTACTGATCCAGTGCTGTTGTGGCGATGTCGTCAAACGCTGTTCTAGTAAGAATTTAAGGCTATAGTGATCCTTGCGTATGAGAAAAGCCTGGTCCCATAGATAAGGCCTCCAATGTTGGACTGCCTTGGCCAACCCAATCAATTCCCGCTCATAGGCTGCCAGCTTGTGATGTCGGATTGCCAACTGTCTGCTAAAATACATCAATAGGATGGCCCAACTGCTGTAATACGGCCCCAATGCCGCCACCTGAAGCGTCACACTCTACCACAAATAATTCGTCAAAGTTGGGAAGCTGTAATACTGGTGCAGATGTGAGAGCAGATTTTAGTACCGCAAACGACTAGGTGGCCTCCTCATTCCAAATAAAGAAATTTTTCTTGAGCAGACTAGTCAATGGTGCTGCCATCGGCCCATAGTTCTGAATAAATTTGTTGTAGTAGCCCGCAAGACCCAAAAAACCCCATAATGCAGAACAAGACTGTGGCTTCGGCCACTCTTGAATAACTCGGCACTTCTAGGGATCCACCGTACCCCCCTCATGTGAGATAATGTATCCCAGATAAGCCACATGTGAAGCTGCAAAAGAAAACTTGTAATGTTTTAAATAGAGCTGATGTGCTAGTAACAAGTCGAAAACAATCCTCAAGTGTGCCAAGTGCTCCTCAACTGACTTGCTATATATAAGAATATCATCGAAAAACACAAGAACAAATTTTCGAAGATAGGGGCTAAATACCTCGTTCATTAGAGCTTGAAATGTGGAGGGTGCATTGTGTAAATCTCTCTGATTTCAGAGAGGTTTTCCATTATCAAACTCAGAATCCAGATTACAAAAATCCTGTCGGGTTCATGAGAAACCCTATTCGAAAAAGAAGAGGAAGAGGGAATTTACAAGTATGCCCTTGGACAAAAGAAAAAGACAAGTATGCCCCTTTACATATACATATTTACATTAACACCCCCCTCAAACTTAAGAAGGGGCAAGTAACATAAGTTTTCTTATGAGATGATGAAAACGAGGAGCTGTATGCGATTTGGTGAAGACATCAGCAAGTTGAGATGTGGAGGAAACATGGGGCAAGGTGAGAGAGCCTTGTAAGTAGTGATGCCGTACAAAATGACAATCAATCTCAATATGCTTCGTACGCTAACGAAAAACCGGATTCTTGGCAATCTGAACATAGGGTTAGTAGACAATTGAGGAAAGCCAAGTTCTTCAAGTAATCGGCGAAACCAAATTAACTCAGCAGCAGTGGTTGCCATAGCCCGATATTCTGCCTCGACAGAAGAGTGAGAGACAACGGATTGTTTCTTACTCTTCCAAGCCACCAAAGAATTACTAAGGAAGATACAATACCCAGTAGTAGATTTTTGATCTGTCGGATCACCAGCCCAGTCAGCATCAGAATAACTAGTGAGAACCAAATCAGAGGTGGAAGACAAAAGTAAGCCATGATGCACAGTGCCACGTATGTAAGATACGGAGAACAGCTGTCCAATGAGTGGTACGAGGGGTGGAAGCAAACTGACTAACCACATGAACAACATAGGTAATATCAGGACGGGTGACTATCAAGTAAACTAGGGACCCAACTACCTCTCTGTATCGGGTAACATCAGACAACAATTCACCATCTGTAGGGCTAAGGCGATGATTGAGTTCAATGGGAGAGTCCATAATCCGATCATCTGTCAATCTTGCACGACTGATCACTTCAGAGATGTATTTTGATTGAGACAAAATATAACCTTCAGGAGAATAGGCAACTTCAATACCCAAAAAATACCGTAAATATCCAAGATTCTTCATTTCAAAGAAAGAATGAAGTTGTTGTTTAAGGTCTGCAATGCCAACTTTATCATCACCAGTCACAATCATATCATCAACATATAGAAGGACCACAATATTCCCCACAATAGTTTTACGAATGAACATGGCAGAATCATAGTTTGAAGCAACAAAGCCAAGAAGAATCAAAGAGGAACTGAACTTCGCAAACCAAGCGTGAGGAGCTTGTTTGTGACCATATAAAGCTCGTCGAAGATGAAAAACATAACCAGCAGGATGAGGAAGGCTTGGTGGTGGCCGCATATATACCTCCTCGGTCAGATCACCATTTAAAAAGGCATTTTTAACATCCATTTGATGAAGATGCCATTTTTGAACAGCTGCAATAGAAATCAAGGTGCGAATGGTCTTCATTTGAGCAACAGGAGCAAAAGTCTCATCATAATCAAGGCCTTCAGTTTGTGAGAATCCTTTAGCAACTAACCAAGCTTTGTATCGCTCAAGTGTACCATCAGATTGAGTTTTGACTTTGAAAATCCATTTACAACCAATAGCATGCTTACCTGGAGGAAGTTGAACCAACTCCCAGGTACCTGTTTGGTGCAGGGCGGTGAGCTCATCATTAATGGCTTGGCGCCAATTTGCATCGGATGTAGCTTCCTTGTATGACTTAGGCTCAACAAAAGAATGAATCTTAGACAAAAAGGTCAAATAGGGGGAAAAGAGAAAATATGAAGATGGACTATACCTCTGAGGGGGACATTGGGCATGAGTGGAAACGTGAGGGGTGGCAAGATGCGGATCACTAGAGTCTCGAGAGTCGAGAGGGAGAGGCGCCATAGGAGAAGGTAAGTCAGTACCTGCATGTGACTGTTGTGAAGGCATACTAGAGGAAACCTCCGGATGGAGGGGTGAATCAGTGGACGGATGGTGAATGATTAACTGGTCATCATGGGGCTCATCAGAAACAAAGGGATCAATGTGTAACAATTTTGTATCATGCAAACCAGGAGTAGACAAGGGAATCCGAAAGTAACAGAACTGTTCCAAAAGCTTAACATTGCGAGAAACAAAAAGTCTACCAGACTCAGGATGATAACATCGGTATCCTTTTTGACCAAAACCATAACCAAGAAACACACATAATGTAGATTTGGTAGACAATTTAGTGCGATAGGAAGGGGGTAATAAAACAAAGCATGCACAACCAAAGACACGCAAGTGCTCATAGGTAGGACGAACACCATACAACCATTCAAAAGGGGAGATACTGCTAGAAACAAATGATAGAATTCGATTAATCAAATAAGTGGCAGTATGAAGGGCTTCCCCCCAAAATTCAGAAGGGACAGAGGCATGGAGCAGTAAAGAGTGAGCGGTTTCAATAAGATGACAATGTTTACGTTCTGCAACACAATTCTACTGAGGTGTATAAGGACAAGACAACTGATGAATAGTGCCCTCAGACTTTAGAAAATCATTCAATAAAGATGACATATATTCACCACCCGAATCGGAGCGAAAAAATTTAATGTGAGTGGAAAAATGGGTACGCACCATAGCACAAAATTGAACATAAATAGAATAGAAGTTTGATTTTTGATGCATAAGAAATATCCAAGAGAAACAAGTAAATCATCGACAATCAATGCATAATAGCGAGCCCCACCTTTAGTGGATACAAGTGCAGGTCCCCAAACATCAGAGTGAACAAGATCAAAAGGAGAAGAAGTAACCGAGTGACTTAATGTAAAAGGTAAATGACATTGTTTGCCAAGATTACAACCAACACAATCACAAAGAGGGGAAGATTTAATAGTAGAATCTAACATATTGTGTGTGATTATAAACTAGAAACGAGAAGCAGAAACATGTCCTAAAAGAGTATGCCATACGTAAAAAGGGTTATTTATAGAAAGTAAATCTTGCAACATGGATTGAACTGAAAAAATAGACACCTGCAGAGATATTGGCAATTTTAAGTCATCAAGCAAGTAAAGAGCACCTTCTCTATGGCCTATCCCAATCTGCCACCCGGACTTGTGATCCTGTATAAGACAATTATCAATAGAAAAGGTAATGGTAAGACCTAAATCAGTAAGTTTGACAATTGAAAGAAGGTTAACAGCTAGATGGGGAACATAGAAAACATCACACAAAGACCAAGTAGGGTGAGTGATAGTTCCAACCGAGGCTAGTGGCATGGGAAAGCCATTAGCAGCTTGGATGTTAACTGGGTGAGAAGGCTTAACACAGTCATGTAAAAGAGACAAGTGGGGTGTCATATGATGTGTGGCTCCAGAATCTAAGATCCATTTATGAGTGTCACTGGAGCCAGCCAAACAAGACATACCTGTATGAGATGCAAATTGAGTACTGGGAGCAGACGACTTGCCAAGAATGCGAGTGAGCTCGACAGCTAATGATGAGAGATCAGGCGTAGAATCACTACTGGTGGGAGCTGGGGCAGAAGGGGCATCTGAATAATCCAAAGATCCAATGGCAGCAAATGGATGAAAACCTCTATGCGGAGGTGGACGACTAAAGGCATGATGTGGTGCAGATTTGAAATGGCCTTGATTTTGATGACTAGAGGCATGATGTTGTGTAGGTTTGAAATTGCCTTGATTTTTATTGTTGCTTTGCAATGAGGGACACTGATGTTTCCAATAACCTTTACCATGACAGTAGGAACATTCATCTTGTGGAACTGGCACTTTAGGCTTCACTGACGACTGATGAGTATGAGAGTGTGTTCCAGAACCAAGTATGCCCCCTGATGACTGAGTATGAGAGTGTGTTCAGAAACAAGTACCTGTGACATATCAGGTGATGATGTCTTACTGGAAGAAAGCCCACCCAAAGACGTCAATCGTGTTTCTTCAGCCAACAATTCAGATACAGCTGCAGACATGGTGGGTAGCAGAGCTTTATGGATCATAGATCCTCTTATTAGTTCAAAATCACTGCGAAGAGCTATAAGAAAATCGGTAAGCTTGTGATCATCACATGCTTTGGTATATTCAGGGAGCTTCCGAAAGGAGGGTGGATCCATCATATATAGTTGATCCCACAGAGGTATCATAAACGAGTAGAATTCTTGAATTGTACGATCACCTTGCTTAGCGGACTGAAGTTATGTCTCAATCTGATACCTTTTGGCAAAGTTTGTCTGCTCATACAGAGTTTCCAAATAGTCCCATATTTCTTTTGCACTCTCATACTTCAACAGTTGCAAACTGGTAGACTAATCCACGGAGTTGTTGATCCAAGTGATGATTTTTGCATTATCAGTCAACCACTTCTTATTTTTTTGATGAAGTCAGTGGATGTAGGTTCTGGAGCAGTGATATTTCCATCAATGTAATCCCATAGGTCTTTTCCAACTAAAACATTTCGCATCACAAACTTCCAAAGAGAGTAATTACTCCCATTTAACTGGACAGAGATAACCTTCAAATCATGACTAATTGAATCCATAGAAATATAAGTCCAATAGCAAAAATGCCACAAGGAACAGAAGATGGTTGCACCAGTCAGGATTCACGAGTAGGCAGTGACCAAACTGAAACCAACTCTCAACCCAACCACTATATTCAACCTCCCTCACAAACACAAATCTATATAAGACTTTCTTAAAAACAAAAACACAAGAACTTCAAACAACCACCAACAGATCTACTTTCGAAACCCACTCCAAAACCCCGAAATCAACAAATTTCAATAGTAAACCTACTGCAGGAATCTTAAAATTCCATGAGCCCGTAATGCTCTCCACGGATAGAAACCGCACAAGCTAACACCAAAAGTCGATGAAAGAGAGTAACACAAGCCACAAATAACCCAGAAATAGACGGGAGCCAGCCTTTGAGGGCTCCGAAACGACGATTCAACCAACAACAGAGCTTTTGCGAGGCGGCGAGGCGTCTTCAAGCACCAGAGATTACCGGACGAGGAGCAGAAGAGAGGCATGAAAGCAGCAGACGATCAGAACGAGCGCAAACTGAGCAAAACAAAAACAAATTTGAGTGTGAGAACAAACAAATCACCTTAGACAGCAAAATCGAAGTAAAATCACTCGATTTCCCACTCTGATACCATGTAAATCTCTCTGTTTTTAGAGAGATTTTCCATTATCAAACTCAGAATCCAGATTACAAAAATCCTGTCGGGTTCATGAGAAACCCTATTCGAAAAAGAAGACGAAGAGGGAATTGACAAGTATGCCCTTGGACAAAAGAAAAAGACAAGTATGCCCCTTTACATATACATATTTACATTAACACATTGGATAACCCGAACGGCATGACGACGAACTCAAAGTGGCCATGATGTGTGTGGAACGCCGTATTCTCGATATCAGAGGGGTGCATCCGGACCAGATGGTATCCCGAACGGAGGTCGAGTTTAGTAAATAACCACGACCCATGTAACTCATCCAAGAGCTCATCCACTACCTGAATCGGAAACTGTCTTTCACTGTTTGAACGTTCAACTCCTGGTAATCCACGCAAAATCTCTATGTCCCATCATGTTTCTTCACAAGTAAGACAGGTGAAGAGAACGTGGAGCGACTGGGACAAATAAGACCTTGTTGAAGGTGTGGGTAACGGTACGGTCACACGACTACCACCTCAGATCCTGTTTTCAAACAGATCAAGTGGTCACAATGCCTCATGGGAGGCAATCCCGAAGGCTCCTGGAAGAGGTCAGGCTGTTCCTATGTTTGCATGGTGTGAATGAGGTGGGCCTTGTCCACTTGACAGCCCAGTAAGAGCACCCGACTCTCGGCCAAAACAAAGCTCACGGTTAAAGCCGAAAATTCCCACAGATTGGGCCCCAACGTTTGTAATCATTTAATACCTAATACCATATCAAATTCAGCATTAAACGAAGTAGAACCAATGGACAAAATTACCGCCTTACTGATCCCATAGCCAGGGACCTTATCGCCATTGGCCACTAAGATGGTGGTTGTCGGATGAGGTTGTATCTATAGCTGGAGGTGCTGTGCGGCTGTCAAACTCAAGAAATTGTGTGTACTCCCCAAGTCGACTAGTCCCACCAATTCCCGGTTGATGACATGAGCTTGGACTTGCATCGTTTTAGGCGATTTCTGCCCAGTAATAGCATGCAAGGAGATCTTCGGGGGTTCCTCCTCGATAACATCCTCTGGCTCCTTTGGATTATTTGAATCCGTCGTCTCGAGCCAAAACAATCTTTGACATTGGTGCCCCACCCGATACTGCTCATCGCAGTTGTAGCATAGATTTTTGGATCGCCGTTCTGCCATCTCCGCACTTGTTAATTTTTTGATAAAGTGCGGTGGGGGATTACTAGGGTGGGGAATGGCTACCGGAGTCGTAGTCGGATTGTGTCTGGAGGGAGGTACTGCTGGAGATATTACCTGCAATGAAGTATAGCAGCGCCCTTGCCAAGTGGAGGAAGTATTCCTCTCAGCCGACCAGCTCAGCTTACGTTGTTGCAACGGTTGTCGTTGGTACATTGCCCGGGCCATATTCATTGCCCGGGCTAAATCCTTAGGAGCAAGGAGTTCCACCTCTAGCCGTAAATACTCATCGAGACCCCCTGTGAATAAGGAGACCTGTTGGTCGACCTGTACCCTCTCACCAGCACGAGCCAACTTTTCCTGGAACTTTTTTTGATATTGGAACTTTTCCTGTACCCTCTCACTAGCATGAGCCAAGGGAATAACAAAAAATTCAGCATTAAACAAAGTAGAGCCAATGGAAAAAGTTACCGCCTTAGTGATCCCATAGCTAGGGACCTTCTCGCCATTGGCCACTGAGACGGTGTTGTCGGATGAGGTTGTATTTATAGCTGGAGGTGTTGTGCGGCTGTCAAACTCATGAAATTGTGTGTACTCCCCAAGTCTAATAGTCCCACCAATTCCCGGTAGATGACATGAGCTCGGACTTGCATCATTTTAGGTGATTTCAGCCCAGTAATAGCATGCAAGGAGATCTCTGGGGGTTCCTCCTCGATAACATCCTTTGGCTCCTCTGGATCATCTGAATCCGCAGTCTCGAGCCAAAACAATCTTTGACATTGGTGCCCCAACCAATACTGCCAATCGCAGTTGTAGCACAGATTTTTGGACCGTCGTTCTGCCATCTCCATACTTGTTAATTTTTTGATAAAGTGCGGTGGGGGATTACTAGGACGAGGAGCGACTACCGGAGTCGTAGTCAGATTGTGTCTGGAGGGAGGTACTGCTGGAGATGTTACCTGCAACGAAGTATAGCGGCGCCCTTGCCAAGTGGAGGAAGTGCTCCTCTCACCCGACCAGCTCAGCTTACGTTGCTACAACCGCTATCATTGTTCCATTGCCCGAGCCATATTCATTGCTCGAGCTAAATCCGTAGGCGCAAGGAGTTCCACCTCTAGCCATAAATACTCATTGTGACCCGTTGTGAATAGGGAGACCTGTTGGTCGACCAGTACCCTCTCACCAGCACGAGCTAACTTTTCCTGGAACTATTTTTTATATTGGTCCACAGAACCAGTTTGTCTCAATAGGACTAACTCCCCCAGGGGGTTGCTGTTGGTGGGAGGACCAAATCTGATGGTGCATAGATTTTTAAATTCACCCCAATCCAGCCTTGGTCTCTCTTTTTCCACCTGGCTAACCCATAACATGGCTTCATCTATCATATGAAAAGATGCTAGTTGCACCTTATCCCATTCAGTAGATCCTTGATTTAAAAAAAAAAATTCATACCTATGCAACCAAATTAAGGGATCCACAGAGCCATTAAAAGTAGGAAATTCTAACTTTGTGACTCTTGGTATGGTGCCTCCATGCTATGGTCCTTGGACAGCAGTGCGCCCAGGCCATTGCTCCCCTCTCCTGTTATGGGTTAGGATCCCTCTCTCGTCTCTAGTCTGGGTTGCATCTCTGCCCTCGTCTCCAACCTTTGCTGAATCTCAGCAAACATGTGATGTACCTCCTCTCTGAATTGCTGCATCTCTTCTCTGTTTTGTTTCAACTCTATTTCCATCCCACAAACTCTCCCCTGCAATGTTTGTGCTGATTCAAGGCTATCTTCCATCTTTTGCATTTTGATTTGAATTTTTTCATTGCTAAAAGTATCCCCCATGTTACTCTGCTCTGATATCTCTGAACTCAATAGCACATCGAGTCACACAACGAAGGAGGCAAAAACAACTCACTCAATAGGATTTATTTCTTATATTACATTGAGTATTTATTTCTTATATTGTTTTAAATAGGAGTTATTTCTAATTACTTTTTAAGTGAGGACATTATGGGAATTATTGTAACCCTAACCCTAAAACTCCATGACGTGATCTATTTAAAGGGAAAGAATGAATGAAAGAGGCAAGCTTTGAGATTTTAGAATAACCTACTGTAAACAGGCTGAGATCACCTCTTGATCTCGAGTTTAGGGTTTACTCCAAAATTCCAACCTATCCTTCACCCTCCATCCTCATCCATATTCATCCGTCTTCATCCTTCATCATCCATAGTTGGAAAAGGAGATTCCTGCCCCTTTTTTGATCCCAAAGAGAGGGTCTTCCGTTCTCATTAGCGTCAACAACAATCAAGGGATTCTAACCCTCTTGACGAGCAGAAAAGTAGAGAGCTTTCTGTTTCTTCATGTGAAGAAGTGGTGCTGCTGCTCCTTGCTTGGCGCCAGCAAGGAAGGAGAGAAGAATTAATTCATTCACGTGGGCCAAGGCTTACTACAAGCCAGGCTAAGCATTCCAGCACGAGCAACAATCAAAATCAGGGTTGAAACCCTAATTTCCGTGAGCAACCAAAAGGAATCTCTTTCAATCTTTCTCCAAGTGAATTATTTCTATTCTAGCTATAACTTTAGCACTAGAATGGATTCATAAAAAGGGAGACTGATCACGTGTGGAAGATCAGTTAAAGAAGGGATCTTTAACCCTCCTTACCGAGTCTAGCAACTCAGTACCAATGCTGGATTCACAAATCCCACGCCGTGTTACTTGATCCATGACCCGGGACCATAACAACGTGGTATTAGAGCAGGGTAACGTGGGGGATACTTTCAGCAATGAAGAAATTCAAATCAGAATGCAAAAGATGGAAGATAGCCTTAAATCAACACAACCATTGCTGGAGAGAGTTTGTGGGATGGAAATAGAGTTGAAACAAAACAGAAAAGAGATAAGAGATACAACAATTCAAAGAGGAGGTACATCACATGTTTGCTGAGATTTAGCAAAGGTCAGAGACAAGGGCAGAGATGCAACCCAGACCAGAGACGAGGGAGGGGATCCTAACCCATAATAGGAGATGGGAGCAGTGGCTTGGGCGCACTATTGTCCAAGGACCACAGCATGGAGGCACCATACCAAGGTACACAAAGTTAGAATTCCTACTTTTAATGGCTCCGTGGATCCCTTAAATTGGTTGGATAGGTGTGAATTTTTTTTTTTAAATCAAGGAACTGCTGAATGGGATAAGGTGCAACTAGCATCTTTCCATATGATAGATGAAGCCCTGTTATGGGTTAGCCAGGTGGAAAAAGAGAGACCAAGGCTGGATTGGGGTGAATTTAAAAATCTATGCACCATCAAATTTGGTCCTCCCACCAACAGCAACCCCCTGGGGGATTTAGTCCTATTGCGACAAACTGGTTCTGTGGACCAATATAAAAAATAGTTCTAGGAAAAGTTAGCTTGTGCTGGTGAGAGGGTACTAGTCGACCAACAGGTCTCCCTATTCACAACGGGTCACAATGAGTATTTATGGCTAGAGGTGGAACTCCTTGCGCCTACGGATTTAGCTCGAGCAATGAATATGGCTCGGGCAATGGAACAATGATAGCGGTTGCAGCAACGTAAGCTGAGCTGGTCGGGTGAGAGGAGCACTTCCTCCACTTGGCAAGGGCGCCGCTATACTTCGTTGCAGGTAACATCTCCAGCAGTACCTCCCTCCAGACACAATCTGACTACGACTCCGGTAGCCGCTCCTCGTCCTAGTAATCCCCCACCACACTTTATCAAAAAATTAGCAAGTATGGAGATGGCAGAATGACGGTCCAAAAATCTGTGCTACAACTGCGATGAGCAGTATTGGGTGGGGCACCAATGTCAAAGATTGTTTTGGCTCGAGACTGCGGATTCAGATGATCCAGAGGAGCCAAAGGATGTTATCGAGGAGGAACCCCCAGAGATCTCCTTGCATGCTATTACTGGGCTGAAATCACCTAAATGATGCAAGTCCGAGCTCATGTCATCAACCGGGAATTGGTGGGACTATTCGACTTGGGGAGTACACACAATTTCATGAGTTTGACTGCTGCACAACACCTCCAGCTATAAATACAACCTCATCCGACAACACCGTCTCAGTGGCCAATGGCGAGAAGGTCCCTAGCTATGGGATCACTAAGGCGGTAACTTTTTCCATTGGCTCTACTTTGTTTAATGCTGATTTTTTTGTTATTCCCTTGGCTGGATTTGATATGGTATTAGGGATTAAATGGTTACAAACGTTGGGGCCCATTCTATGGGACTTTTGGCCGGGAGTTGGGTGCTCTTACAGGGCTGTTAGGTGGACAAGGCCCACCGCATTCACACCATGTAGACATAGGAATAACTTGATAGTACTATTGATGGTCTGGTTGAGGAGTTCTCTGACCTCTTCCAGGAGCCTTCGGGATTGCCTCCCCTGAGGCATTGTGACCACATGATATGTTTGAAACCAGGATCTGAGGTGGTAGTCATGCGACTGTACTGTTACCCACACCTTCAGAAGGATGAGATAGAGCGTCAGTGCCAGGATATGTTACAACAGGGTCTTATTCATCCCAGTCGCTCCTCGTTCTCTTCACCCGTCTTACTTGAAAAGAAACATGATGGGACATGGAGATTTTGCGTGGATTACTGGCAGTTGAATGTTTAAACAGTGAAAGGCAAGTTTCCGATTCTGGTAGTGGATGAGCTCCTGGATGAGTTACATGGGTTGTGGTTATTTAATAAACTCGACCTCCATTTGGGATACCATCAGGTCCGGATGCACCCCTCTGATATCGAGAAGATAGCGTTCCGCACACATAATGGTCACTTTGAGTTCGTCGTCATGCCGTTCGGGTTATCCAATGCACCCTCCACTTTTCAAGCTCTAATGAATGAGGTATTTAGCCCCTATCTTCGAAAATTTGTTCTTGTGTTTCGATGATATTCTTATATATAGCAAGTCGGTTGAGGAGCACTTGGCACACTTGAGGATTGATTTCGACTTGTTACAAGCACATCAGCTCTATTTAAAATATTGCAAGTGTTCTTTTGCGGCTTCATTTGTGGCTTATCTGGGACACATTATCTCACATGAGGGGATTACGGTGGATCCCGAGAAGATCCGAGTTATTCATCAGTGGCCGAAGCCACAGTTTTGTTCTGCATTACGGGTGTTTTTGGGTCTTGCAGGTTACTACCGCAAATTTATTATGAACTATGGGCCGGTGGCAGCACCATTGACTAGTTTGCTCAAGAAAAATTCCTTTATTTGGAATGAGGAGGCCACCCAGTCGTTTGCTGCACTAAAATATGCTCTCGCATCCACACCAGTATTACTGCTTCCCAACTTTGACGAATTATTTGTGGTAGAGTGCGACACTTTGGGCGGGGGCATTAAGGCCGTTTTACAGCAGTTGGGCTATCCTATTGCATATTTTAGCAGACAGTTGGCACTCCAACATCACAAACTGGCAGCCTACGAGCGGGAATTGATTGGGTTGGCCAAGGCGGTCCAACATTGGAGGCCTTATCTATGGGGTCGGGCTTTTCTCAAACGCACGAATCACTATAGCCTTAAATTCTTACTGGAACAACGTTTGACGACGTTGCCACAGCAGCACTGGATCAGTAAGTGGTTGGGGTACTTCTCGATGGAATATCGTGCAGGAAGATTAATAAGGCGGTAGACGCCTTGTCACATTGTTTTGAGGATCAACAGTCGGTCTATTCAATCAGCCAGCTGAGATTTCTCATCCTAGACTTGGTGAGAGATGCACTTGCCACTGACCTTGCGCTGCAGGAACTGCTTCAGAAGATTTTGGAAAGGACAATGAATTCGAAGTGGTCCATCCAGGAGTCACTTATTTATTACAAGCAACGGCTTTTCCTTCCACCTGAGTCCAAATTGATTCCAGCTATTCTCTCGGCCTACCATGACAGTACACACGAGCGGATACAGAAGACATTGCATAGAATTCGAGCTGATTTTTACTGGCAAGTCATGAAGCCCTCTATTGCGACTTATGTGGGCGACTGTCAGGTCTGCCAGTGCAACAAATTCGAGCACATAAGTCCAGCCAGTCTTCTCGAGCCTCTGACCCTTCCTACACAGGTTTGGGTTGACATTTCGATGGATTTTGTGGAAGGTCTACCCATGTCTTCCGGGAAATCCGTACTTTTCATGGTGGTTGATAGATTCTCCAAGAACGGACATTTTATACCGCTGACTCATCCTTATATAGCAACATGGGTTGCTTAGACTTTCTTGGAGCTGATAGTCCGCTTACATGGCATTCCAGAATCCATTGTGAGTGACTGAGATGCAGTTTTCACGAGCACCTTTTGGCTAGAAATCTTTCGCTTGAGTGGGACTAAATTGAAGTTCTCCTCCGCCTATCATCCGCACACAGACGGACAGACAGAGGTGGTGAACCGCACCATCGAGATTTATCTAGGATGCTTGGTGGGTAATCGTCCGCGGTAATGGGTTCATTGGCTTCCGTGGACTGAATACTGTTACAATACTTTGTTCCACTCTACCTTGCAATCCACTACTTTTCGGGTTCTATATGGCCGGGATCCACCTCACCTTCTCTTGTACACCCTAGGGTCCACCCGAGTGGACGCGATTGATCAGGCACTCATGGACCATGATCTGCTGCTACAAAATATCACAGAACGGCTACAACACGCCCAAGTTCGGATGAAGGATGTCTACGACAAAGACCACTGTGAGGTCTCTTTTGAGGTTGAGGATTATGTGTGGTTACGGCTCTTGCCATACCGCTAGTGGTCTCTTGCGATACCTCCACGACATAAGCTCTCTCCCAGATTTTTTGGGCCATTCCCCATTCTTCAATGTATGGGACCAGTCGCCTATTAGCTCAAATTACCGGACACGGCCAAACTTCATGATGTGTTTCATGTCTCTCTTTTGAAGCCACATTCCGGGGCGCCGCCTACATCCACTCCATTCCTACCACCGGTTGATAATGGCGAGGTTATTCTTACCCCTATTGCAGTGTTATGCACTCGGTTGACCAATGACCATAGGGAGATTCTCATTCAGTGGACGGACACTAACCTCGACGCTGCAACATGGGAACATGTGGATATCTTCAAACAAGTCTACCCAGCTTTTGAGCTTGAGGACAAGCTCTTTCTCGAGGGGGGGGGGGGGGGGGGGGGGGAGATGTTGTGGACTCAATTGTACACCGAGTCACACAACGAAGGAGGCAACAACAACTCACTCAATAGGATTTATTTCTTATATTACTTTGAGTAGGATTTATTTCTTATATTTTTTTTAAGTATGAGTTATTTCTAATTACTTTTATATGTAAGGGCATTATGGGAATTATTGTAACCCTAACCCTAAAACTCCATGACGTGATCTATTTAAAGGGAAAGAATGAATGAAAGAGGCAAGCTTTGAGATTTTAGAATAACCTAGTGTAAACAGGCTGAGAACACCTCTTGATCTCGAGTTTAGGGTTTACTCCAAAAATCCAATCTATCCTTCACCCTCCATCCTCATCCATATTCGTCCATCTTCATCCTTCATCATCCATAGTTGCAAAAGGAGCTTCCTGCCCGAGCCCAAAGAGAGGGTCTTCCCACCTCATCAGTGTCAACAACAATCAAGGGATTCTAACCTCTTGACGAGCAGAAAAGTAGAGAGCTTTCTGCTTCTTCACGTGAAGAAGTGGTGCTGCTGCTCCTAGCTTGGCACCAGCAAGGAAGGAGAGAAGAATTAATTCATTCACGTGGGCCAAGGCTTACTACAAGCCAGGCTGAGCATTCTATCACGAGCAACAAGGCTTACTACAAGCCAGGCTGAGCATTCCAGCACGAGCAACAATCAAAATCAGAGTTGAAACCCTGATTTCCGTGAGCAACCAAAAGGTATCTCTTTCAGTCTTTCTCCACGTGAATTATTTCCATTCTAGCTATAACTTTAGCACTAGAGTGGATTCATAAAAAAGGAGACTGATCACGTGTGGAAGATCAGTCAAAGAAGGGATTTTTAACCCTCCTTACCGAGTCCAGCAACTCAGTACCAGTGCTGGATTCACAAATCCCACACCGTGTTACTCGATCCATGACCCAGGACTGTAACATAGTTATGACTGGAGTATGGAGTGATGTCAAATGGCTTGGAGTGATTTTACTCTCACTTATCTTATGCCAGCTGGGCCTCATGGAAGAGACTACCAACATGAGGGGGACTGTTGGAAGATTTGGAGGACTGCCATTTTATAAGAGAAGATCCTATATACCATTTGTAGCAAGCTGGGAGTTCATGATGTTCTCTCACCCCCAGTTTGTGAGGGAGTATTGGAAGATGGGCCCAAGCCCACACGACCAAGGAAGCCTACATATCCAAGTGTGTTGAAAGATGGGCCCAAGCCCATAAGACCAAGGAAGACCCACACATCCAAGAGATGTGGAAGATGGGTTCAAAGGCCCATAGATCAATGAGAAGGCCCACACGCCTATACAGTGATGGCAGGATGGTACATAAAGAGTCATCTCATATAGATGTCATTGATGTAATTAGGTTAAAGTTTCAAGGGCATTATTGTAATACTTTAGGATCATTAATCTATAAATTTAGCTTTAGGGGAGGGGTTAGGACATCAAGTCCATAACCTCTCTTCCTTCTGTTTTCTCGTAATCGGTGTCTTTTTTTTTTCACCATGAGCTAAATCCATGGAGTCATGAAAATCAACAATCAGGAAGTCCCTAGACTAGTACCTACGATTACTGACATTCTTATGATATTAGATATTTTAGGCTTTGAAATATCTAATTTTCCTTTTCTAGTAAAATTTATAGATACTTTTCATTTATGTTTTTCAATTTTTGAGAGTTTGTCACCTTGAAATGCATAAATGTTGCAATGTATAATCTTGAAGAATGTCACTAATATAATAATAGTTGTTGGAAAATATTATGTTTTTAGTCTGCCAAAGAGTATCAGAAGAGTCTAGAGACATCTCTTGCTATTGTCCCGGTGTAAGCTACATTTGCTATTATTATGTGTTATCCTTTAGACATTGTTAGGAGGTAGATGCAAATGAAAGATTCACCATACAGAACGGTTCAAGATGCTTTTCCAGGTAACTGTAATATGACATAATGAACAAAGTTCTTTAAAAATGTTCGCTTATTTTATTTACCTAATGTGTCTCATTCTAGTTAGCTCTGGCCAGTCTAATATGTAGGAGTTCTTTCTACTTCTACAAAACATGCAGTACTTCGGAATTAAGCAGGCTTCTCAACAGCTCACTGATGAAATCGAATAATATCTCATGTAAATAATTTATTTTTACCCTTGTACTCATGCTTGCATTTTATTCAAGATACATATTTATTATTGTATGATCTACAGTGAATAAAAAAACAAAAAGAGTTTATTGCTCGTGAGGGTGTGACAAACATGGACCAATGAATTGAGGAAGAGTTTATTGAATGGTTGAAAAATAAGGTTAGTTATGTGTTGGCTTTAGGTTATTAAAATAAAGAAAAAAATTTCAAATATTTCATCTTTGTAACTATATTAATTATCTTTTCAACCATAAGTCAAGATATTAGAATACCAAGGTTTTGTTGATAGATTATCAAGGACATCTACAACCTGGGTTTGGTCCGATCAATGAAATGCTAATGACATGCTACTCAAGAAGTATAATAAACGAGATGTGAATCCATTATTGAGACGTTGGAAGCACACCGTAGAATTCAAAACAATAGCGTTATGGACGAGGGGTAATATGAATTATAATGATCTCAAATTATTATGGGGTGGTGACTGATATAATAGAGTTGTGTTAGTTACACAAGAATTTTATGTCTGTTCTGCAATGGAAGTAGTTCAACATGAGTAATAAAAGACACAACATCAAGACACATGACTGGTTCACGAATACCAACACATGTTGCACATGGTGTATTGATGATCCTTTTGTTGTGGCATATCAAGTGGAACAACTTTTTACATAGATGACCCTAAACATGGTGTTCCATGGAATATTGTGCAAAATGAGGTGAATCCAAGTGTATGATGTTGTGGAGCAATAAAATACCACCATTAAGGAAAGAAAAAAAAGCTTACCAACAAGAGTTGTCCTCTAGATAGCTTCATAGTGCCCAACAAGAAGATAATAAATACCTACTAGTCGGGATTGATATACCACTTCAGCGTACATTGGCACCACTTGAAGGGATATACATTGATGCAAGCAGAAGCCAACCATAAGTTAATTGGCAAGGCACAAGAAGAAAAGAAAAGGAAAAGGAAGATGAAGAACAAGAAGAAGAAGAAAATGGGGAAGAAGAAGAAGAGGATGGAAGAGAAAGAAAATTAGATAGATGAGGTCAAGAATGACCCATATTAGATATAAACTCTACTCATGACAGTGTTTGACTTATTTAATACCAATTTATTTTTATCTAATATCACATCTAATCATTTTATTCAACTATATAGTTCACTAGCATGCAGCTAGACCACCTCATTGTTCTCTATGACAACAATTGGAGCTCCATTACAAGAGCCACAACTCTTTGCTTCCTCACAAGTGGAGTCATCTATTCACTTGGACAAGGATATTGCTGGGACCTTGATGTTGTGGTTCTTTCAGGTAATAACATCCACTTCAGATATTGCTTGTTTATATAGTTGATGTTGCACTCGGGCCTTCATGTAATCAACGACATGGCCCAACTTGAGGTTTGTTGTTGAGGTAGCTTTGTGTGTGTGTGTGTGTGTGTTTGGGGGGCTAGTCCAAGGATGATTCCACCCGATTACAACTAGCCAATCGACATAAACTACAATAGATTCAAAAACTTCTTGGAGCATATTTTGAGGATGGAAGCGAAGAAGAAGGTGAAGAAATTTAATGTTTATAAGAATGAATATTCCACCAATTTGTATACCTTAATTGAGGTAACACTAGTTTCTTTTTTTGTCTTGTCATATTTGCCTTGATTGTTAAGTTTGATATGTTGATTATATTCTTTGTTATTTGTTTTATGTAAAAGAAATTTTCAGTAGATTATCATGATGATGCAGAGGTTAGATAGGTATGTAGGGAGACCTGGGTCCATGAGTTTTGGGATTGCTGGAGTAATAAAAACAATTGATTCCAATGGTTTGAGGATCCACAACTATCACTACAAGAAATTTGATGTTTCTCGGTGAAATTCAAATTTCACTAAGAAAATCGCCCCCCTTCATTGCGGGTACCAATTTTTCTTAGTGAATTTCAAAGTTGCTAAGAAAGGTATACATTTTTTAGCGAAGTTAATTTCACTGAGAAAAGTCTACATATGTTTAAAATGAGGTTAAATTAAAGGAGGAGACTTTCTCTAACATGTTTTAGAAAATGTACATGAGGTTTTGAAGCATGTGTGAATGCAATGAATGTCCTAAAGCTTCATATATAGCATTGTACCTTAAAAGGAGTATGAAAGCTCTCTTACATATGGACTAAGTTTTGATATACATCAATGACTCCTAAAATCTAATCTTCATGTTGTCTTCAATGACTCCTAAACTCTGGTCTTCACTTTGTCTTCAATGACTCCTAAACTCTAGTCTTCACTTTGTCTTCTTCTTCAAGGGTGCTTCTTCAGGAGTTGACTTTTTATGATGCTTGAGGTCTTGAGTAGGCTCGATCGGTTTGAGGCTTTAGACCTTGAAATGCATGTCTCTAGAAGGTAAAGTATTTAAAATTCTTAGTTTGCAAATTGTCAGCTCTATTAAGTTTTGTTATCATCTAAAGGAAGAAGGAAGTCAACTTATAATCAGCAATCTCTCCCTTTTTTATGATAATAAAACCTAACTTGGAAAAATTAAAATGCACAAAATCCCTGAGGTTCAAAGCTAAGTTAATTATGAAAATTTTGTAATATGGTTCCTCTTAATCTTTGCATAGTTCTTTTTCTTATTATTTTATTTTATTTTATTTTAGTGTGCCTAACGAGTTTAGGTCCAGTTTTCCATCTTTTTCTGCACGCCCCCTCCCCCCCCCCCCCCCCTCTTTTTGTCATATTAAAAAGATTGATAAATAAGACACATGAGTAAATAAAATAAAAATTATTGGCTCAAGGCCATTTCATATGTAGATATGAAATTTTTTACACAAGTTGTACTTAATTAAAATTGTTTGAAGCAAAATAATACAAATACATGAGCTTGTGTAAGTATAAGGGAGGAAAAAAGAGGATGGTCCTAAGGACTCAAAGAGATCTAGGTAGGAGGTGGTAGACAGCTGAGGATGGTCTCGAGGAAGCTCTCAATCCTTTGTAGGCTCTCATAAAGCTCAATCTGCCCAACCTTAAGTTGTTCTTATGCAGCAAGAATCGCTGCCTGAGTAGCGCGAGTATCGTCCACTGCATCCTCAAGTGCAGATAGTCAGTTGGTGGAGGAATATGTCCCATTTTCAGTTCTCCTCCTCTTTGTGAACTCGTATTGCTCTGCCTAAGGCTTTGGAAACATCTCACGACCGGATCCAACATTCTTTGGGGCTTCTCTCTAGAGGGTGTCCTTTTGAACCCATTGACCTTGCCATTTGCTGAAGCCAAACTTTCCAACCTTTGTTTCCCCAATAGACATTTTCTTCATAAATCCATCGATTCTTCATCCACCAAATCAACTCTACTTCGTTTTAGGATAGATGTGATCGCTTGAGCGAATGGAAGATCGTCTGCTCGGGAGCTAGAAGCAATGTCTGCCATCTGACTGGCCATGAAATACCCAAAGTTGAGTTATACTCTCTAAGTGATTGCCTACATGTAGAAAATATCGGTGGTAGTAAGTCACGCGTACTTCCACTTCCTCGGTTTGAGGTCATAGTAACAAAATAACTTTCTAGGATATCGTGAGGTATTGGATTTTGACCTTATATCAATTTCCTATATGCTGCTTAAATACTAGTAGCATGGCATCCTGGATGCTTCTGGGGCAGTCAAGATGAAGGTTGACCAGCCAATTCTCCTTGACATACTGGGTCATCCCCATGATGGTTGTGCCTAGGAGGTCATCTAGTTTCTGGGACTAGATGGATATGATAGTCTTCTTCACATAGGAAGATATTCTCAAATTGTTCGGCTCGAGTTCTTCTACCTCAAGATGAAGCAGAAGACTTTGACAAGCAATGGGTAAAGCGGCTCATCCAGCTCTAGTAATCCTTTATAGGATGAGAACATAGTCTCAAATCCCTCTATCTCCCTTGTGCAAAAGGCCACATCAACCTTGCAAGGCTGCACTATGCTTTTATTGACAATGCTAGAGAATTACATACCCCTTTGTTGCCTATTATGGAAGTGCTCTTGCCAATTAGGCATTCCTTCACATACATCACTTTCTTTCACCGGGGTCTTCTTCTTAGCCATGAATTTTGTGCCTACAATAATGGAAAAGTCAGTTTTTGCAAGAAAGTGGGTGAAAAAAGGGTTTTAGCCTCAGATTTGAAAGGGAAACGCTCAAAATCAAAATGAAAGAGAAGATTAGGGTGTAGAAGCACTTAGGAAACATTGGAATAGGGTTTGGAAGTCATAGGAGTGAATAGAATGAGTTAAAGATCGTTTGAAACTCTTCAGCTTCTCATTCTATGTCGAAAATGCTTGATCATTCTATTTCAATTTATCAATCAACCAATATGCATTGATCAATCAATGACCTATGCAGAGAGACAAAAATGTATTTTATTGATTTTGACTTTACTCTTAAGGCATTACTAACGTAGGATGTATTCTTTAAGCACATATCTTCCAACCTCAGTCAATCAAGGAGGGTTGCACATGCCTAGTGTTGATTTTCAGGACTCCATAGATTTAGCTCATGGAGAAAAAGAGAAAGACACCATTGGGAGAAAAACAAGAGACTTATATCCTAACCCTTCCCCTAAAGCTCAATTTATAGATTAATCAACTACTATATTATAATTATGACCGTGGAACTTTAACCTAAATACATCAATGCTCTATGGGAGGACTCTTTATTTACCATACCGCCATAATTGTATGAGCCTGTGGGCATTCTCCTTGATCTTTGGACCTTGAGCCCATCTTCCACATCTCTTGGATGTGTGGGCCTTCCTTGGTCTTATGGGCTTGGGCCCATCTTCCAACACACTTGGATATGTGGGTCTTCCTTGGTCGTGTGGGTTTAGGCTCATCTTCCAACACTCCTCAAGCTGGGGGTAAGAGAACATCATAAACTCCCAACTTGCAGCAAATGGTGTATAAGATCTTCTCGTATAAAATGACAGTCTTCCATATCTTCCAACACTCCCCCTCATGCTGGTGGTCTCTTCCATGAGGCCCAACTAGCATAAAATAAGTGAGAGTAAAATCATTCCAAGCCATATGACATTACTTCATACTCCAGTCATAACCCATGCTGGATGTAGGGCACACTCCTATCTTCTATAGGTAGTGGGTCTATACGTAGTGTTCATAAGTGTAATAAAACTCCACCATCACTGTGCCTAAACCGTAGACATCGATTCTCAAGTGGTAGGAGTAATAAAAGCCAATTAAGGGGGGTAATGAGTAATTACCAGAAAGATAATATTTTGGGGCTACCTTGGCTTTCATCATCCATTAGATTAGCCAATGCTGATAAAAATCAGTAACTGTGATGTTCTTCTTCAATAATAATGTCTTGTCCAAAAAGACACAATAATTCCAGTTGAAATGGGCCTGGGCCCATATAATACAAACCAAAATAATAAAAATCCTTATAAAAGTACCCATGAAATAATACGATGTGAGTATATACCCCAAATAATATGTTGACCAAGGAATATGTTGCGAATACCGCAAAATATAATCCAATCAAAGAAAAAGAATCGAGTAGCACTGAGTCATATAGTAGACCAATATAGCCGAGTCACGAAAGAAATATGTATAGAACTTGGGACCCGGATACATATAACTGAGGCAAAAAGTAAGTGGGCCACGTCTGGTTGACCCAACCCGAGTTGACTCAATCCGAATTGACCCGGACCAAGTTGGTCCGAGTTAACTCGATAGAACACCTCGGGTCAACAGGACAATTGCTGAGTGAACTCGGCCCGGTCCGGGCTGGCTTGACTCAAGCACTGAACCGGCACTGGTTTAATTTTTCCTAACTTAGGAAAAAAATAAATCGGGTAATCATCTTCTTCCTCAGGCAGCTGGCATCCGAACAAAGCGGGACAGCAGTAGAGGCAACAATAATCTCCCTCTCGGCCTCCCTTCTATTTCCAAAGTGGATGATTTTCCAGATGATTACCTGGCAGAGCTCCGAAGAAGCAGCAACGATAAACTCAAAAGATTTCTATAACCAGGAAGATACCCAGATAAACAGCAATAGATATGATTGTATCTTTGGAAGATACGAATTCTATACTTTCAGCAGAAAACCAGAGATGCAATCAGAGGAGTTTTCGGAAAAGAAGCAGCAAGATCAAGATCAAAATTCTGGAAGTCAAGCGGCAATAAATCAGCAGAGAGATCTTGAAAACGGAAACGGAAACTTTCCTAACAGGAAATTAACGCAATCTATTTCTATGGCTAGCATGCTCTGTTCAGTATTTCTGTTTTTGGAAGATAAATTTCCAAAAAAAAAGAAGATGCCAACGAGGCTATAGAATTTTATATCAAGCAGCACGACGACAACAAGCTCCAACTGATAAGGATATCAAGCAGCACGACGACAACAAGCTCCAACTGATAAGGATATCTTAAAACAATACGGAATGACAAAAAAAAAAAAAAATAGTGCGAAATGACGACAAAACTTCTACAGGCAGAGAGCACTGTTGGCATTCTTCCGAATTGGTTTCAGGCTTCGGATGGAAATCAAAATCTTGCTAGGAGATTAAGGATGACATCAGAAGATACCCCAATAGATAAGATATGATACAATGAACCACAAAGATCCCTCTGACGTGTAATGTCTTTGCTGGAACAAATCTGTTTACGATAGTCAGCCAACTCAGAAAAAACTTTCCAGAGATAAGTGAAATTCCAGCGTGAGACCAGGAAGAAGCTTTGATCTTCTTCACGTCGAAGATCTCCTTGACGGAGAGGTCCTTCTCCTTGCTCCTCTCTCCAACCTTGATGCCTTTGTTTCTCTCTACGGTTACTGATCCGATTCCAAGCAAGCTTAGGTGGCAAGCTTTTATACCTTTTGTAGGGGCAATTTTTTTTTTCTACGACAAGAGGAATTAGTCAAGGCCTCTGCTTCCCTGATGAGATGACGCCCAACATACTACTATCCATCTGAGGAAATTTTTTACTAGTAGGAACAGAAGCATGTAAGTATTATGTGGGCTTTGTAATGGCGAACTCAAGTCTTGTTGAGGATAAACAAGAAGACAAACTCTGAAAGCATGAGGGTGAAAAGCAACAAAATAAAAATACTGAGAATCCAAAAATTTATGGATTAGCTATCTAGGAGAAAAAAATTCATGCTGAGAATCTAAAGAGAAAAAAATAATCAGGAGATACGCGGGGATATAAAAAATTGGGAATTCTAAAAAACATCGCTAAATGCTTTGATACTATGTTGATTTTCAAGAGAAAAAGGAGAAATATACCCTTCCCTTGAAGCTCAATTTATAAATTAATCAAACTATAATATTACAATTATAACCCTAAAACTTTAATCTAATTACATCCATCTCTATGAGATGACTCTTGATTTACCATCCTGCCATCATTGTATGGGCATGTGGGCCTTCTCCTTGATCTATGGGACTTGAACCCATCTTCCACATCTCTTGGATGTGTGAGTCTTCCTTGGTCTTATGGGCATGGACCCATCTTCTAATACACTTGGATATGTGGGCCTTTCTTGGTCGTGTGGGTTTGGGCCCATCTTCCAACACTTAGTTCTTCTTGAAGCTTTGAGAAACGGTTAAATCGTAATGGCTTTGTATACATGTTCGCTAATTGATTTTCTATAGAAACAAATTCAATTTTAATAACCTTGGTCTGAACCAACTCTCTGATAAAAGATGTCTAATCTTTATGTATTTTGATCAAGAGTGGTGAACCGGGTTCTTACTTAGACTTATGGCACTCATGTTGTCACAATGGACTTGAATTTCTTTTTGCTCTAATCCATAATCATCTAGTTGCTATTTCATACAAAGAAGTTGAGCACAACAACTTCCACATGTAACGTATTCTGTTTCAGTGGTGATAGTGCAATCGAAAGTTGTTTCTTGGAAAACTAAGAGACAACCATATTTCCAAGTAATTGCAACTACCATTCATACTATTTTCCAAAAAGATTCTTTTCACCGGTAGAAAGAGAACCAAATATTCTAGTAAATGGAAGATTCTTGTCACTACCACTAAGTGAGATTCTCTAGAATCATATTGAAATTTAGTACATAGGCCTATCAAAAACACTATATTTGGTCTACTGGCTACAAGATAAAGTAGGGATCCTATCATACTCCTATACAATTTTTTTTATCAATGGCCCTCCAGGAGTTGTCTGAGTCAATTTTCAAGGATGAACTCATGGGTGTTCCAATACTTAAGACTTTCAATTTTGAATCTCTTAAGTATCCCTTAGTGTATTTGGACTGATTTATGAATGTGTCATTATTGGTTTGTATTACTTGAAATCCAAGGAAGAATGTGAGTTCACCCATTAAACTCATTCTTTATTACACCAGCAAATTCTTGATCTTCAGAGGGGTTTTTAGAACCAAATATGATATCATCCACATAAATTTGAATGATGATCAAGTTTTGATCATGGTTCTTTGTAAGTATTATCTACACTACTTCTCATGTAACCATTCTTTCCTAAGAATTAGCTCAATCTTTCATACCATGCTCTAGGAGCTTGCTTTAGCCTATATACTACTTTATGTAGTTAGTACACATGGTCAAGCTTGCTCAAATCTTCAAAACCTTCAGGTTGCTCAATATAGACTTCTTCTTGAACGTACCCATTTAAGAATGCACTCTTTACATCAATTTTGTATAATTTGAACTTCAAGTGAGGAGCATAGGTTAAAAGGATTTGAATTGCCTCTAGTCATGCCACAGGTGCATAGGTTTCTTCAAAATCAATTCCTTCTTCTTGGTTAAATTCCTCAACAACTAACCTAGCTTTGTTTCTCCTACTTTATTTTCTTTAGTTCCTATGACTTGTTGATTTTTCCGTTTAGGTACAAGAGTCCAAACTTCGATTCTTTCAAATTGATCCAATTCTTTTTGCATTTCCATGATCCAAAAATCATAATTTTTAGCTACGAAAAAGCTTTTGGGCACGATTTGAGAAATGAAGGCATTATTTGCCATAGTTTCATGAGTTGCTCTTCTTGTTGTAATTTTTCTGTGAGGGTCACCAATGATTTGTTCTAGAGATGATCGGCCATGAACTTATCGTTCTTTGGCTCCATAGGTGGCTCTTCTTGGTTATTCAGGTAATTTGGATTCTCTTCAAGATTTTAGTCTAGAGAATAAGATCCCAGGGATGAATCGAAGGGGTTCCTCTCTTTGTCATAAAAAATTTGAGTTGGGGTTGGATTTGGTAAATCGGATTCATCAAACTCAACATGTACCGACTCCTGGACTGTCATAGATGTCTTTTTATAAACTCTTTATGCTTTGCTATGAGTAGAATAACCCAAGAAAATTCCTATATCAGTCCTAGAGTC
Source organism: Aristolochia californica (assembly GCF_029961685.1). Taxonomy (NCBI): domain Eukaryota; kingdom Viridiplantae; phylum Streptophyta; class Magnoliopsida; order Piperales; family Aristolochiaceae; genus Aristolochia; species Aristolochia californica. Next base: position 50,030,120 of record NW_027181770.1, read on the forward strand.
AAACTTCCCTAGTTTTTCCTTTGGTTCTTTCAATATGAATACTTTGCATCCAAAGGTTCTAAAGTAAGTAATGTTGGAAAGGGTGCATGTATACAACTCGTATGGAGTTTTTTCGAGAAGAGGCATTATGCTAACTCAGTTTATGGTATAGTATGCAATGTTTACAACTTCAGCCCAAAACCTATGTGGCATGCTATGTGCATGAAGCATAGCTTTAACTATTTCAATTATGGTTCGATTTCTTCTCTCAACAACACCATTTTGTTGAGGAGTTCGAGGAGCTGAAAATGTATGGTCTATACCATGCTTTGAGCAATATTCTTCGAAATAGGATTTTTCAAATTCTCCTCCATGTTCATTCCTAATCTTGAAAATGCTTTAGCTTTGCTCCTTTTGAATTTTTTCACATAGTTTGGCACAGGTCGGAAAAGCATCATCCTTGTGATCTAGGAAATCTATCCACGTGAACCTTGAATTATCATCTACCACTACTAGGGTGAGATGCTTCCTGTTTAGGCTTAAGGTTCGAGTATGTCCAACTAAATTGATGTAGATTACTTGAAGTGGTCAAGATTTTGAAACTATGTTCTTTGATTTGAAAGAAATTTTGTGTTGCTTTCCAAGTTGGCAAACATCACAAGATCTTTTTCTTACAAAATTTTATCCAGTTGTCCTCTCACTAGGTTTTTCTTCACTAATTTGTTCAAGTAAATTATTCCAATATGTCCTAGTCTCTTATGCCATAAAAAAGATTAATTTATTTTTTTCCCTTAACATTTGGCACTAGTTGAGGTTAAATCAACCATGTTAGATCCCTCAAGAACTAGTTCATGGTTTTCATTCTTTACGAAGTATTTGTTTTTTTAAATGAAACCCTATATCCTTTATCACAAAATTGACTAATGCTAAATCATGCATCAACCATTTTCCATAGTATACATTGGATACGAAAGAGGTTCATGTACCAATTTTACCAATTCCTTTAATGGAACCTTTGCTATAGTTTCCAAAAGTTACATAACTACCGTCTTTGGGTTTGAGTTCAACTTATCACCAGTCATGTGCTTCAAGCAACCGTTATCCAAAATCCAAACATTTTTTGATGCCTTGGCTCGGAGATAAACCTACTTCATGAAATTTTTTAACCCTTAGAGATCCATTTTAATTTGGGTCCTTTGGGATGACATTTGATGCACTAGGTGATTTGGATTTCCAAATTTGTTTTTCCAAGTTCTTGTGGGTTACCATAACCTTTTTGGTTGTCTTGGGTACCCAAGTTTGTTTGATGCCATTTGCATTCTGTACTTGGCAAATGTGGGTATAGTGATCCATTTCATTGCAATAGTGGCATCTAATGTGAGGAATGGGTGAGAAAAAATTTGTTTCGGTTCTTTTTTTCCTTCCCAACTTTCATCTTGGGTATGAATTTGAGAGATAAAATTTAATTTGTTGTGCTAAGTCTAAACTCTTCTTTTCAAAAGAAAGTCTATCACACGATAGCTTGTCTATCAATCTAATTTGTCTTGAAACATTGGCCATATGGCTTTCATTAGCTTCCTTCAAGACACTAAGCTCTTCCTTGACCTTTGCTATCTTGTGTAATTGAGCATTGCATTTTTCCTTATATTTGTTAAACTAAGGATTGATTTTTCTAATAACCATAGCTTGATTTCATTGTCTGAGTTGCTTACCTCTTCGGAAGTGATAGATGTTAAGTTGTGGAGCCTAATTAATGCCTTACGTTAAGTCGGTACATGGATCCCCCCGCCAAGTCCATGATATATTGATTGCTGTTTTAGTAAAGGTAGTTTGGGGATTTCATACTTGTATTACGGTTGCCCTAGTTTTCTCTTTATATTTGGAGGCACTGTTATTAGGCTTATAATCACCTAGAGGATCATCAGTTGCAACTGAGAGATGTTAGAGAAGAGATTTCTCTTGTGAACTATTTCATCTTCATAGTGAATTATTATAGTGGTGAAAGACAAGTCATAGTCTCACCTATAGGTGAACCTATATAAATTTTGTGTCTTTCATGCTTGGTTTTTCTTCTTCTATGTTTATTATTGCTCTCGTTAGTTGAATTAGAGCGTCTAATTCCTAACAGTAGACTCATCATCATCTTCAATCGCCATGAGTCAAACATTGTTTTCTTTTTCTTCTGAGTAGCTAGACTCTTTATCAGTAGCATCCCAAGCTGAGATCAAGACCTTCTTGTTGTTCTTGGGATCTTTTCTTGTGGATGAGGTTCTTCCTTCAAGATTTGGGCATTTGATCCTTCTATGCACTAGTTTCCCACACTCAAAACAAACATCAGTTTTTCTAAATAATTTATCATTTTGAGTTCTATTTTAGCCTTTTCAAAAAAAAATTATTTTCCTATAAATTATTTGTAGGTGTATAGTGATGAAACTCACTTCATCAGAGCTTTCTTCACTAGAGATGCTTTTAGCACTCACATTGGCCTTAAGAGAAATAACCTTTCTTTTCGATTACTCTTCTCAACTTCTTGAGGTTCCATCTCACATGTAAGAAAGATTCCTAGTAGCCCTTCCGAGCTCATGGTCCCGAAACTCTCATTCTCACGAATGATGGTCTTCCTCATGTCCCATGACTTTGGAAGTGCCTTGAGAAGCTTATCATTTTGCCTATATAAGGAAATCATTTCTCCTAGGATATTCAACATATTAATTATATGAGTGAAATTAGAGTTCATCTCAACTATTGATTCACTTATTTTTCTTTTAAAGTCATCATATTCAGCTTTCAATAAGCTAATCCTAGAGTTTTTTACTCTAGTGGTTCCCTCATGCATGACTTCTAGTTTTTCCCCACATTTCTTTGGTAGTCTTGTATGTAAATACTCGATTGAACTCATTGAGTCCTAATCACATAACAAAAGGTTAATGGCCTTAGAGTTTGTTTTGAGCTGCTCTTTGTCTTCCCTAGTCAGCTCTATGAATTGTTTTGTGACTAAAATTCCATTTTCAAACTTTTGAGGCTCAAATGGACCATTCTTGGTCACATGCCATATGTCCCAATCCATAGATTGGAAGAAGAATTCCATTCTTACTTTTCAATAGCCATATCTTGTTCCATTGAACAATGGAGGACGATTGGTAGATTGTCCTTCGGGAAAGAGCAACTTATCTTGGGAAGCCATTTAATCGGATTCAAAATCAAGGGGATTTTGATTCAAGTTAAATGTTTGACCTACCCTGATACCAATTGTTGACCCAGGTGGCTTATCTAGAGGGGGGTGAATTAAGATTGTTAAATTAAAAAACTTTACTTAGGTGTGTAATGAAAAGCATGCAATATATCGAATTCAATGTAAATAAGCAATCACACACCATTGGACACAAAATAATTTATTTTATCGATGTTCCCCTATTGGTATTCATCGCCCAAGAACCCTTACTTGGAAAATTCCATTATTCAAAGCTCCAGCAGGTGGAATTACTCAAAGAGTTTTTAGCTCTCTTTGAGCCACGTGTAGCTCAAGTACACATTTTTTTGCAATTACAATCTCCCCAAGAGATTGGCTAGATTCTAGCTCTAGTTGACCCTTTCTATCTACGTTAAATAGGTTCTAGATGAACCTTTCACAAAATAAAAATTCAAAGAAAGGAAGAATCTACTTACACCCTTTCACCTGGAGAGTACCTTCTCCTTGAGACATCCAAGCATCTACTTCTTTGCAGCACAATGGGTATATGGGAGCTTGTCTATATGAAATGCAAGGAAAGGAAGAAGAAAGAGCAGAAAATTTGCAAGATGATGACTGTCTTTCACTCAAAAGCACTTTAGAAAAGAATTTTTAAGACTTTGAGAATAAAGGCTTATAGATTTGCCAGTAAATACTCATTAACTTCTCTATGTGAGGTTAGATGGGGCGATTATAACTTCCCCAAGACAAACTAGTCATTTTTTCCCTTTTGAAAAAGTCAGTGTTTGGATTGATCGATCACTATAAAGTGTTTGATCGATCAATCGTGTATAGTGGCTATTTTTTTTTTTGTCAGGGTGTAACTTATTGATTGATGGATTGATTGAGAGTTGACCATTGCATGGACAATGTTGATTGATCAATCCAACTTGGATGATCAATCATGCTTTATAGCATGATATGGTCTTGTTCTAGATGATCGATCATGCTTTATAAGTTTCACATGTGCACTTCTGGATGTTCGATCATTGGCAGATATTGATTGATTATTCTAGTGCCAATTCAACTAAGTTAACCTTTAAAGTATGTGAAGGATTGAATCTAAGTGCTCTAACATGTTTTAGAAAATGTACATGAGCTTTTGAAACACGTGTGAATACAATGAATGTCTTGAATCTCCATATATATATATCATTGTACCTTAAAAGGAGTTTGGAAGCTCTCTTATATATGGACTAAGTTTTTATATACATTAATGACTCCTAAACTCTAGTCTTCACTTTGTCTTGTTCTTCAAGGGTGGTTCTTCAAGAGTTGACTTTCTATGATGCTTGAGGTATTGAGTAGGCTCGATCTTTTTTAGGCTTTAGACCTTGATATGCACGTCTCTTGAAGGTAAAGTATCTTAAATACTTATTTTGTAAATTGTCAACTCTATTAAGTTTTGTTATCATCAAAAGGAAGAAGGGGAGTCAACTTATGGTCAACACTTCTTACGTTTTAGAGTTTGGTTCATAAGATGTTTTAGCCAAGACATCAAACTTGGAGAAGATGATTGAAGAGCTAAAATAGATGAAGGAAAAGTTAATAAATACGAGGTCTACTATATGTCACCATCAAAATCAAATGACAAAATACATGGTTACTAGGGTGCACTCTTTCTTATGTTTGGAATTTGGTGCATCATATTTACACCCAAACAACTCGTCCTTACACCATAACCCTCTTGCATAGCACATATATTTTTTGGTGACCTTAGGTTGATTCCCTTATTTATTTTGATGATAACAAAACTTAATAGAGCTAACAATTTGCAAATTAAGTATTTCATATACTTTACCTTTGTTGATTTTTTGGATTCCATAGGTAATAAGGTCAAGCAAAAGAGAGAAGGAAGGAGGAAGAAGAAAGCAAAGAGAATATGATACACGTGCAAGAGAGAGAGAAGAGAAGAGTACATGAAGGAAAGAGGAGGAAAGAAATTAGGGTCTTGGACTTAGTCCAAACCCTCCCCCTTAAGTTGTAATTATAGAAATCAAAAGTACTAATATTACAAGAATACCCTTCACCCTAGTAAGAGTGAATAAGAGACAAGAAACATAAACTAATTACTTCAATGATACTCACACTCCAACTTATCCGTATCTTCTAATACTCACCCTCAAGTTGGGAGGTAATGGCAGTGATCCCAGTTTGAAACAAATAGCATAGATGTAGTAATAAGCTTCTCCATCTCAATGTCCCAATGATGTATATGAACCAAGCACTGACTCTCAAAGGGTAATGATGGGTGATAAACCATAAGCCGAAACCAACTCAAAGGATCATGAAAAAATATATGGATAAAAATCACTAAAGTAGGTAATGCCTGTCATTTACAAGATTGCGATAAAAACCCTAGGGTACCAATAAAAAAGTCTCAAAGGACTTGAAACACCCATATAAATAAAAGGGACCAACCAAAGTAAAACTCCAAAAAGGGTTGGTCAAAGGAGTAAGTGAATGTCAAATAAAGGACGGTAGGAGAAAAGTTGCCAAATAATAAAAGGGTAATGGGAATCAAATGAAGATAAGATATTGGAGCAACCATGTGCTTTATTTTGCTAATAAATTCAAATCTTCATCAGAATAACCAATGCTGACAATAGACAACAACCGAGTCATTCTTCAATAAATATATCTCAGTCAAAGAGACATAATAGTCGTTACGGTAATGAGACAATGACCAAATATCACATACCAAAAGTATTGTTATATAATATCGGATAACCAGTAGAAAGTAAAAGCCCTTAAGAGCTTTAAGGATACACAAGATAATCTGCAGCGAGTCCATCCATGAATAAGGAAGTTGTGTACCAAGTAATAAGCTCGGTCCAAGTAATAGACTGCCAATAATAAGTTGAACCAAGTGTTGTTTGACAATCAATAAATCAAACAATCTCGAGCCAGCTTATATGATGTTATATAACAACAACTTGGTGATCAAAACATCAAGATAAAAATCATCAATGTGCTGGAATTCAAGAGATAATAAGTGAATCAATTATCGCAACATCAAACATGAATAGATGCCATGATCATCAGCATAATATCAGCAACATGATACCAGTGACTTGGCAGCAGTATTGTGACCAGAATATTCACCAATTACATAACAGAATATTCACCAATTACATAACAACAAACACAACAGAAACAACAGCCTGCTGAAGTCATCTTCATGCTGGAATTAAAAAACAGCATGTTCATTCATTAGTTAGATAAACACAGCAACGGTAATATGTTTCAGCAAGAAATCAAAGTAGTCCGATTAAACCCATTGCTGATTACAGCAGCTGACTCACCAACTAGATAAAACAACCATCTTGCTGGAATTTAAAAAAGAGGTTGCAATGCGACCTGCTAGATGATATAGATTCCAAACACTTAAAACTCAACAACCTGCTGATTCATCAACTAAATAAAGCAAAACAAGAGCAGAAATGTCTCCCAATTATCTCAGCACCAAGTGTATGATTCAATTAAAACACCAAGATTGCACATGAGCAGCAATGAGACCAACCGTTGGAATTCAAGAGAGTAGAGAAGGCAACAACTGCTTCTTTTATCAAAGCAAGTGACTATGTGTTATGCTACTGTTTATGTCTAGCTGCAACGTGTTGATTAACAGAGCCTTGATGATGATTAGAAAGGATGGAGGTAAGAGGCTTCCCAACGTGTTGAAGCAAGGAGGAAAGTTGTCGTTGAGTCAAGGGAATTCAAATCAAAGAACATATGCCTCTTCATCTGCTGTTGGTAATGAAGAACAGAGAAACCAGAGAGAGCAAGCTCTAAAGCTGAGACAATCATATCACAACAGCCACACCAGCTGCTGTTAATCAATATGTTCTTGCAGAGGTTAAGCAGATATTTTTCAAAACAGCGATGTGATTACATAACCCTTACTCTGCTGCTACCAGATGACTTCAGCAAATATTTCTCAAACAAAAAAAGAAGAAAACAATGTCTGAATATGCTCGTCAGATTCAGATATATGGCTGAATACAAACAGCTTCCCCTTACTTAATAGTATGGATTAGTAAGCCTTTGATAATTGTAGTAACAATCATCGTCTTTTTTTATAAGAATAAAGAAGATGATCAACAACAAGTTTAGCCGAGTTTAGAAGTCCCATGCAAAGAAGAGAAGCCACTAGTATTCAAATATTTAGGATGAACGAGAAAAGAAGGTGAGAAGCCATGAAGCCGAGAGGAAGTTGATCTACGTACAAGAGATCATGCCATAATTCACCAAGTTTCCTTTACTTGAGTTAGGAAACCTTTTAATAATAGAAATTCCCTTCTATGTCATGCCTCTTGCCTGAGATTCGAAACTATAAAGTTTCCATGTTTCTTAACTAGAAACTTTTCAGTTTAGACAGAGAATCACTCCGAAATCTTCAATGTCTAGGAATCTTCCTCCGTTGGCTAAGTTTCCAATTTTTGAACCGTTCCAAACTTGCAATGACAGCCAAGGAACGATGGGAATAGTTCTGAGTTCCAGAATGTAACAAGGTTGCCAGCCCAGAGGAAGAACATAATCAAAACCATAGAGGAAAGCAACTTCAGATTACTTACCAGAAGACGCTTCACAATCTGAGTAGTTGTTATCTATGGAACTGAGGATGTTATGCACCCAATCTGAAATAACTGCCACGAGAACTTTACAAGCGCTTTCATAAGAATCACTTTCACTTCATTGATCAATTGAAACAAAGGAGACAAGAGATTGGATCTTGGCTTGTTCATCGTTGGTGGCTATGGAACCAAGCAAAGAGATTAGGTCATGGAGTCTTGAAAATCACAGCTCTGATACTATGTTAATTTTTAGGATTCTATAGGTAGTGAGGTTAAGCAAAGGAGAGAAGGATGGAGGAAGAAGAAAACAGTGAGAATATGATATATGTCCAAGAGAGAGAGAGAGAAGAGAATAGTATGTGAAGGAAAGAGGAGGAAAGAAATTAGGTCTTGAACTTAGTCCAAACCTTTCCCTTAAGTTGTATTTATCGATATCAAAAGTACTAATATTATAAGATCATCCTCTGGTAATGATCGATCAATTTAATTTTTCTGGACCAACAGTAACTTGTTGATCAATCAGTCCATCAATCAATAAATCACATCCTAACGTAAAAAGAGTCGTTATGATCTATTAATTAATCAATCAATCAATCATAATGACTCTTTTTATGTTAGGATGTGACATGTTAAACAGGCAAAAAAAGGTTTGTTTGGCTTGGGGAAGTTATAAATATCCCCACAAAACCACATATAGAGAAGTTAATGAGCAGTTATTGGAAAATCCTTAAGCCTTCATTCTAAAAAACTTGCAATTCTTCTCTATAAGTGTTTTTGGGTGAAAGAGAGTTATACAGTTGCATTATCATTTCTCTTTCCTCCACCTATCCTTGCATTTCATTCTAGTCAAAATCCTATAAACTCTACATTGTGTTGAAAAGAAGTGGAGGTTTGAATCTCTCAAGGAAAGGTTCCAAGTGTTAGATGTAAGTTTTCCTTTCTATATTTTCATTTGATAAAGATTCATCTAGAACCTATTTAATCTAGATAGAAAGGCCTAGCTAGAGCTAGAATTTTGCCAATCTCTTGGGGATATTGAATTTTTAAAAAATGTGTATTGAACTACACGTGGCTTAAAGATAACCAAAATCTCTATATGTAATTTTAGCTATTAGAGCTTTTAAGAATAATGGAATTTCCTAAGCAAGGGTTCTTGGGCCGTGAATACCAATAGAAGAACATCGATAACAAAAATTCTTTTATCTCCTATGGTGTGTGCATGATTATTTCACTTTGAAATTGCCTTATCGCATAATTTTTAATTACGTGCAATAGCTTTTTAAAACTTGAAATTCTCAATTCATCCCCTTCTAGAGAAGCCACTTGAGCCAATAGTTTTGTGTGTTGTGTTTTATTTTTTGTGTATATTTTTATTTAGAAAAAATATTTTTGTGAGCATATAATTTAAATTCATCCTCAGTTAGTATGTAAATGAAACTTGTCTTTATTTTTTCTTTTTTATTGTTTTTATTAATTTTAGAATTTTATATAAGTTTAAAATTTTCAAACAAGAAAAAATTCATAAAACTGAGAATAAGCCATACAAAACGAGTTTTATTGGAGGAATATTTCATGATAAAAATAAAGTAATATTTTTAAAAAATTTAAAACTTTTTCTATAAATATTTTAAAAATAAGTATTTTTGGTGGGATTTTTTGTAGAAATTTTTTAAAAATTAAAAAATTCTTGAAAGAAATTTCACCTTTTGGTGGAACTTTTCACTGTAAAATATTTTCTAAAATTTTAAATAATTATCAAAAGAAACTTCCATCTAAAATATTTTAGAAAAAATAAAAAAATACAATAAAATTCCTCATAAAAATAAAGAATTTGAAATATTTTTTTGCAAAAACTATATTTTCTTTGGGAATGGTATTTTTGGGTGGTGGGATAATTTGTGTCAAAAAAAATTTCCCAGGAAAGGCACAGGTGGGATAATTTGTGTCAAAAATGTTTTTCCCAGGAAAGGCACATGTGTACGGTTGTGATTTTTTATGCTATGTGTTGTTTAGCTATTTGCATAATGCATAATGGATTAAACTCCAAAATGTGGAGACACTTTGCGAGTATATTAGCAACTTAAGTTAGGTTGTAAACTATTATAAATTTTTTTGTCCCTATTATATGTGTGTGAATTTACACACTTTTCGAAGCGATAACATTCCCAAAAGTGGTCTCTCTTTTCTACTTTGGGGTAGAGACCTAGAAGGAAAGTTATCCTAGTTAAGAGTGAGTTAGAGAAAAAGTTTTCTCCTCAGGTTATAACTTGTAAATCATCAATAAATAGTGGATTGGATGTCCTATGAAGGGTTACCTAAGTTCCACCAACTTTTTGTATTTTTCCATCTTGATTTTCTTTGCAAGCATGTTAAACCTCCTTCCTGCACTACCTCTCTTCCTCTCTCTCTCTCTCTCTCTCCCATCTCTTGTTCGCAACGAAGCTTAGATCTCCTCCTGAAGCTTAAACACAAATATTTATGCCATTGTGTAATCCGTTAATACTTGACCCATTATAAGTTATTAAGGATCGTGAATTCGCATTTCGAGCTTGAACTCATCGGTCATGAGGAGTATACATTCCTGACCAAGAAACCACTGTTGCTGCAAAGCATTTGGGTCAGTACTTATCCACTATTAAATAAGAAAAATAAAAATTAAAGAATTTAAATATCGTACACGCACTGAACGCATCTTTTAAGAAAGATTTTTTCTTATTACTAGAATTTATTATTAGTCGATGAAATCTATCTTCTGTTACAGAAGGATGCAAGATAGAATATTAACGGGGATCATAGCAACAGCATGGGTCTAGAGAGAAGGGTTTGCTCTCGCAACGACCGTATGCATGGCCCAGAGCCCTGCAGTCGTATAGACAGTCCGGATGCATAAGGCACGAGCCGATGCAATTTCGCGCAATCTTGACTTCAATGTCATTTACCTCTTCGCCGGCGTCCGTCTCCCGCCCCTCTGCAACATTAGTAGCGGAAAAGAAAATGAATGAATCAGCTATTGATAGACAGAATCCAGAGACAACAAGATGATATAAAAGAGTACCTGAAGAGGAAGTTGTTATGGAAATGATCAAAAAAAGGAGGGCGATGGGAAGGCGGATTGAAATGAGAGAGGAAGCCATTCTCTTCTCCCCTTTTGACTCTGAAGCTTTGAATGGTACCAGGAGTTCTCTCCTCGTTTTAATACCCGTGGTTGTGCAATGAACTCATGTCTTAAATGCTACAGCACATCAAACATGATTTTGAGCTGTTCGAAGCGAAAACACAGCACAAGGATGACAACTCTAGTAAATGATGTTGCCGCTAATCATGCAACTATCTATATAATGTAGGACCCACGATTAGGGGCACTAATGTAATTTAATTTTAAAATGCTTCTAGTATAAACATCAACCCAGCACATCGAGTTTATTCTCACTACTGTGGACTAGAGAATTCTCCCAAACTAGGTAAGTCCACTTTGTCATCTTTTTTATTCAATATTGTGTTTTTATTCATTTGTTACATGGTATTAGAGTGGGATGGTCAGGCTTGACTTGTGACTGGGTGTGGCATCGAATCGAGTTAGTTCGCAAACGGTTAGAGCTCAACTTGGTAAATCCCGAAGTCAAATTGAATTCGAGTAGATGTTCGGGCTCATTTAAGTAAGTGAGTCGAGCTCGAGAGAACAGTGGTTTGGTTCAGCGGCTCCCGAGCCGACTCGTTACTTAATGAGCAATTTTCGGGCCCAAACCCTACACTTTGGCAATTCGGACTTCGATTTCATGGAGTCAACAAATCAAGGATTCCAGAGGCTCGGCAAAATCAGAGGAAAATCGAAAGGAAATCACTGTTGGCAATGCAAAGTTCCCTCAACTGGATCTTTGCCAAGCCTAAACAAAGAAAGAAGAGGTTTACAATCTGGCCCTTTAGGTAAGTTTTCGTTTTTATTCAATTTCATCCTCTATTTCTACAATTTCTTCCTCAATCTCTTCGTTTTCTTTCATCAATCGATTTTTTTCAACCAAGCAACAAATTATAGAGGTGAGTAGAGCCTATTGAAAAGTTACAGAATGGAACGAAGCTCATCTGCCCCCTCTCTCCCCTTTCTCTCTCTTGGCTAGAGGTGTTTGCAGCCATTATAGTGGAGACCAGAGGTGCTTGCAGGCCAGAGCTAGAGGTGAGGAGATCCTTTCAAAACCAAGTCGTAGTGACAAAACGAGGGCAAACCCACACCTCGTAGGTCAAATCAGCTCGCCCCTTATTTTTCAGTGAATTATTGTTATTTTTTAGTTTTAATGGTGGTTTTAGAGTTATATTTCTATGATAGGTGGAGATTAATCACAACTAGTCCACCGTCACTGGAAATCCTTATCAGAAGCAGCCTTGTCACCACAGCCGACTGCCGCCGCCCATACCTGGAACTTTTCTCTTCCATTTCTCTTCTCAACTCTCAATAATGCCTCCCACTCGACCTTGCTTCCTCTACAAATTTATCTCCAGGTACCCTTTTCGATAACCTTTGAAATCCTTATCTTCCTTTCTTTTGAAAAACCCAGTTCTTCAACAAAAGTGAACCATTTTAGGACCACTTTCACTGGCAAACCCCAACGTGTCTTCCTTATCCATTTCGAAAATTCATCCTTTTCTGCTCTCTAGCCGCTCAAGTCTCTTGACCCAATTCAGGGATCATGTGATAGTTAAGTATTTTAGTACCAAGATGGATGCATGTCATGATCACAACAAGGAAATAGACAAGATCAATCTGAAATTTGCGGAAGCTCACAAGGAGATTGAGATGGCATTGGAATCCAAAGAAACTATTTATTTCAACGAAGAGGCGAAATGCGATCAGGATGCAGTGAAAACTATTTTAGATATGTTTGATAGCCTTTTGGATAAACTACCGGAAGACAAGAAAGCATCATTACAGAGATCAATGGGCCTTAAAATTGAGCAACTGAAGGCAGAGCTCAAACAATTGGATGATTGAAGGAGGTCAGTCTGGTTTAGGTTTTTCTTCCTTTTTCTGTTATTCCTAAGGAATTTCTTCAGCCTTACCATTAAAGGAGATGGATAGATGTTGGAACATGCTTTTGGCAAAGATGAATTATACGTACATTAGTTGCATTGTGTAGAAGTCTTATTTCAGATTGATGTGTCAAAAACCTATCAAACAATAATGCCATCGAATCAACTTCTTACTCATCTTGCTGTTGAATCCTCTTCACTTTGACTGCTATTTTACTTTGTTGTTTTTGTTAACCTTCACTTATATTTGGACATACCACCGCCAAAATCTACAATTTTTAGTATAAAAATTTGATAGTTTTGCAATGAAATCAAATTAAGCATCAAGGCTTATCCATCACAATTGGATATGTTTCTTTGCGAGAAAGCCAACAAGTATATGATTGGTCCCCGTTGATCACCAAATAGTTCAATCATTCAGAAGAAGCTAGTTGAGGTGTTGCATGGGTTTTGTCAGGTACTAGTTGAGGCACAAATGATGTGAACCTCCTCAATTAATTGTAGTCTAAAGAGTATGGAAGATTAAACAACACCTTGTTTCATGGAGTCAGGGCAATCACATCCTTGACAGGGCCAAAGTGGTTGATCGACATCACGGCTTTGAAATTTTTTATGTTTGTCTATGCACAACTGGACAGTTATCCCAACAAAAGTTACACATACAAATTGAGTTCATTTAGATATTAGATGTTCGTAACAAAATAGATAACTTGTTTTTCCATCCTAAACACCATCACCATTTTGAATGGAATATGAGTGCTACCTGCTGCTATTACGGCAATATTATTCTCTATTCTATATTTTATTCTTTTTTTTTTTGTCATTGGTGGAGATTTTGGTCATGCAGGGACATAGTATATTGTTTTCTAGCATGAAGAGAAAGAGCTAGAGTTTATAAATTTATACTAGATTTATAGTTTTTATTTGGGTGATTGTAAATTAATATTGATATTTCATTTAATTTTTTGTGTTTGATTATTGTATAAAGTTTATGCATAATATTACGCAGTGTTTATGAATAATTTCATGTAGAGTGTATAAACAATTTTATGTAGGTATTATGTACATAGGTTATGGCCAATTTTAAGTAAAGGTCATGCCCAATTTTATACAGAGGTCATACCCAATGTTATGTAAAATATATGCATAATTTAATATACAATTTATTTTACATGTTATTTTTGCAAAAGTTTTAAATGTAGGTTGGAGCTCGAACTTGGTTAAAGTTATTGGGCTCAGGCTCGATTACAATTTTAGGCTCGAGGTTGGGCTGGGCTTGAACTCAAGTTCGAGATATTTAAATCAAACCCAGCTCAAACATAGGCAAGTTCGAGCTTGGCTCCATTCGATGCCACCCCAACTTGTGATGTCATTTTCCCCCCAGCGAACCACGTCAAAGCAATGCTTCATAAAAGAGATGTTGGTTTGGGTTTCCCTCCAAAGTTGTGGATGACCCATTTCTTTGAAGCCTGCGTGGGGACAAAGACCATATAGAGAGATAGATGGATACATTGCCGCTCTTGACGTCCTTTTTTAGCTGATAAATAGTAGCTCTCGAGTGAGATCTTTCCAAGCTCCTTTATAAGAGAAAATTGATTTACTGGAGATTCCTTGCTTAGTTTGCCTATAGTTTTAACTAGAGAAGACGATGTAATCCTACTCTTTATTTTAGTGGAGATTTTTTGGGTGGACTACGATGTTGTGGTTTTTCCTTCCTACACCTGGAAGGTTTTCCTCGTAAAATTGCTTGTGTTCTTTTGTGTGTGCTTTAATTTTTGTTAAATTATATGTAATTTAGTTAATTACTTACTAATTAGTTCACACAAAGTTGGAGAAGAATTGTCCTTCCTCCCAACAAAGTGGTAACAGAATGTCGTTTATATTACTTGAAATCTTCTCTGGTATTATAAAAACTAATTTGAGTAGAATGGTAACTTTAACTAGTTCAAATTATTGCTCTTAGAATGGAAAAATGGGAGACTTTCTTTGTGTGATGCAATTCCATTTACCTGTATTTGCTATAGAGAAACCGGTTAACAAATATGAAAAGGAATGGACTTTGTTACATCATCAAGTCTATGGATATATAAGGCAATGGGTGGATTATTGTGTTTTGAACCATATCGGTAGAGAGACACGTGAAAGCACATTGTCGAATATACTTGAACAATTGTATGAACGAAAAATTGGAAACAACAAAATATTCCTGATATAGCATTTGATGACTTTAAGATACCAATATAGAACCCCATTGACAAATCACTAGAAAACTTTTCAATGAATAATTAATCAATTGGCTGGAATGACTATCATGTTTGATGATGAGGTACAAGGATTGCGCTTACTTGGGAGACATTTAGAATGTCATTGTCTAACTTAGCTCCAGATGGTGTAATCAATATGGATTTGGCTAAGAGTTGTGTTTAGAATGAAGAGATGAGAATAAAATCACAAGGTTCTTCTTCAATGTCAGATGTATTGGTTACAGACAAGAGGGGTAGGAGAAAGAACAAAGGTCTTAGTAATTGAGATAAAGGTCGAAGTAAATCTAAAATATTTTCTAATGTTGAGTGCTATTAAAAAATATTGCAGAAAGTTGAAAAGAGAGAGCAAATGTAAAGGGAAAGAGAAATAGAATGATAATGGCAAGGATGATGACAGAGTAGCTATCACCAGTAATGAAGAGTTTTTTATTGTTTACGATGTTGATATCATTAATGTTGCGTGTCATGAGACCAGTTGGGTAAGTGATAGTGATGCCTTTATTCACACTACATCTCAAGAAGATCTATTTACATCACCAATACTGAAGAGTTTTTTTATTTTTATGATGACGATATCATTAATGTTGCATGTCATGAGACCAATTGGGTCATTGATATCGATGTCCCTATTCACGCTACATCTTGAGAAGATTTATTTACATCTTATATAGTCAGTGACTTTGGGACAATCAAAATGGGCAATGATGGTTTGGCCAAAATCATTGGTGTGGGAGATGTGTGTTCAGAGATGCAAAACGACACTAAATTGTTCCTTATAGATGTTAAACACATTCCTGATATTCGCTTGAATTTTATTTCTACATGTAAACTAGATGATGAAGGGCACTACAACACTTTAGTAACAGTCAATGGAAACTTACTAAAGATACTATGGTTGTTGCTCGAGGTAAGAAAGTCTCTACTTTATATATATTGTTGGCAAAGCTTTCTAAAGCATTATTGTTGTAATGAAGGATGATTTTACAGTAGAGTTATGGCATAAGAGATTTTCTCATTGTTACAATGTGGGACCCACCATGGTTGCACGACCTGTGGGACCCACCATGAGGACGTGAGAAGCCAAGAAGAGTCTGCACACAAGCTGGCATGAGTTGGTAGAATTGAAGATTTAGTGGGACCCACAAAGATACCACAAGCTGGTATCTTTATCACATGAGCTGGAAGACAGTATCACATGAGTTAGAAAATCAAGTGGGACCCATAGAGATACCACATGAGCTGGCATCTCCAGCCAAGAGGTTACGTCCCTATAGAAGGATTAGAATTCAAGTAAGTCAGAATTTAAGTAAGTTAGAATTTGAGTTAGTTAGACTTATAAATTGAGTTGAAGTAAGTCAGAATTTAAGTAAGTTAGAATTTGAGTAAGTTAGACTTCTAAATTGAGTTGAAGTATCTTAGGTAAGTGTGCATAAATTCTATTACTCCTCCACTATAAATAGAGGAGCTTTTACTCATAATGAAATCAATCAAAGCAGGGAGTTTTCTCCTCTCCCTCTCTCGTGTAGAGTTCCTTCTCCTTCTTCTTCTTCTTCTTCTTCTTTTCTTCTTCTCTCCTCTCTACCCGAGAGCTCTCTCTCTCCTTCTTGGATTTTTCTTTCCCTCTCTCACCTTTCTCGAGATATTATTAATGGGGTCCTAAATTCAATATGGTATCAGACCATCAAATTTAGGATCCCCATGTCAAAGGAATGCTTTAAGAATATATGATCATTACTGCTCATATAAGGCTCCTTATGAAGCAAGATTGAAGCTCATGAGATAAGTGTTTTTATTTCTGATCTTATTTATTTATGATACTGGTTTTCAGATATTAGAAGATGTTTTAGAGATGTTTTTATGCATGTTTTCATCTTATGAGATTATGAAAATATATGCATCTTGGATTAGAAGAAGTTATCAAAGCAGTTTTGTCGGTTTGAAATTGTTTTTACCGAGACCAGTTTATATTGAGATTTTTGCATCAAGAATTATAACTCTATGGGAATAATATTCCCTGATAAAGAAGAAAGGTATTGAGCCTCTTATGAGTT
Organism: Aristolochia californica; assembly: GCF_029961685.1. Classification (NCBI taxonomy): domain Eukaryota; kingdom Viridiplantae; phylum Streptophyta; class Magnoliopsida; order Piperales; family Aristolochiaceae; genus Aristolochia; species Aristolochia californica. The sequence goes on from NW_027181770.1 coordinate 50,047,242, forward strand.
GGTTAAAGATCTCTACATGGTTTTTTCTTGATTAATTGATTGGAGAATTCTGTTAAATTGAATTGCCAATTATGGTTGAAGAAAGTATGAGTCACAAGAGTGACATACTCAAAATTAACATTGTACCCTTACGGGGGTATCAAATTTTATGAGCTAGTCCACATCGGTTCGTCGGTTCCTTATCACAAAAGACCTCCTTGGTCACCTCACCAACAGTGGACCATATATTGATGAAGAGGAATTTTTTTATAACTAGTAGTTAAAGAATGATACGTTGGTTATTAGTTGGCTTATCAATAGTATGGAAAAACATGTCTCCAACAATGTTATTCATCTTGATACGGTTAAACAAATTTGGGAGACATGTGCTAAAATGTATTCTAGCTCCGATAACTTACACATGCCATATGATATTCTCCAACGGATGCTTACCACTAAACAAGGAGACAATATCCATGAATACTTGGCTCGCTTTAGAGCTCTTCTTCAAGAATGGAAGATAGCCCAGCCTACCTCCACAGATATCTTTGTCCAAGACAAACATAAAGAAGCCTCAGTCATTGCCCATATGCCTTGCTAACATTAAATTGTATCTTGAAGTTGCTAAGAGTCAACTTCTTAGCTCTTCTGTGGTTCCCACTTTTGATGATGTATGTGCCATACTTCTTCATATTCCAGACGCTTCTTCCTCTAAAATGGAATTATCATCCGTTTTGTACTTTGGACATAGGGGACCATCATTTGACCAAGGCCGGGGTAGAAATTATAGAGGAGGATGAAGAAGAGGTGGCAAGATGACAGAACAAATGGGAAGGAATGCACTTATTATGGGATATATGGCCACTCTAGATACACATACTTCCATTTGAAGGAATGCTCCTACTGTGGACGATATGGTCACTCTAGAGAAAAATGTTATAAAGCTAATGGCAAACCAAACGAAAATAAGGCTAACCAAACCTTTGTGATTGATTCAAAAGAGGATCAGTCTACCACATCAATAGCAAAGAAAACATTTACTGGTGAAGAGTATGAGTTGTTACAGAAAATGAAAACAATGATGGGTTCCTCTGCAAGTACTTCCTCAACTACCGCTACCACCACCTTCATCCTGGATAATTGACTCGGGAGCCTCCGAGCATCTTACAGGTTATAAAAATTTATTACACTCAGTTTATCCATGTCTTTCACATAAATTTGTTACCATAGCTGACTGTTCACAAACTAAAGTTCAAGGGAAAGGATCCCCTTCTGTTACACCATCACTTCCGCTCATTGATATCCTTTTTGTTCCTACCTTCCCGTTGAATCTTTCATCGGTCAGTCAGTTCACCAAACATTTTAATTTCTCTATCACCTTCTCACCCACTTCATGTATGTTTTAGGATCTTATAACGAAACAGATGATTGGTGGCGGTTGTGAACAAGGGGGACTCTACTATTTGGATGTGCTAAAAATAAATATTGTTTCCACTAGTGAAACTGAGACCAGGTTATGGGTCAACCGGTTGGGACATTCGTCCGCACAATCTCTTCATCATATTTTTCCTACTCTTAAAGCAAGGTCAGAGTTTCAGTGTTAAGTCTGTCAAATGAGTAAACATAAGCGATCTACATTCTCACCTCGTCCAGAAGTTAAAAGTGTCACTCCTTTTTCATTAATTCATACTGATGTATGGGGACCCTTGAGTGTCTCGAATATTTTTCAAGTAAAATATTTTATCACATTTATTGATGACTTCACTCGTACCACATGCTAATTTATATTTAAAGAGTGTTATGAAATACCATTGATTTTTAAATCTTTTCATGCTATGGTACTCACTCAGTTCGGTCAAAAAATTAAAATACTCCAGTTTGGTAATGGCAAGGAATACACCTCCAAAGACCTTGACTCATTTTGTTAAGAAAATGGATTATTCATCAAACATTATTAGAATGTGGGACCCACCATGGTGCACGAGCTGGTGGGACCCACCATGAGGACGTGGGATACCAAGAAGAGTTCTCACCCAAACAAGCACGAGTTAAGAAGATAAGAAGCACAAGCTTAAATGAGTTAGAAGACTTGAATATCAAGTAGGACCCACAAAGATACCATGAGCTGGTAACCTTATCAGTATGAACTGGAAGATCATGTGGGACCCACAAGGATAAGGCCACGAGCTGGCCTCCTCCCTTATATTCACGTTATTGAAGAAGAGTTCTAATTCAACTCATATTAGACTTCTAGTAAATTGTGTTGATAGAGTTGTCTTAGAGAGTTAGAGTTGGAATGTAATTAGGAGATTGAAAGGTTAATTGTATATGGACTCTATCACTTCCTTTACTATAAATAGAGGTGTTGTATTTCGGAATTAACCAAGTTACACATATCCTTCTTGAGTAAATCTCTCTCTCTTTTCTTGGCGCACATCTCTCTTTTTCCTTTTCACTCTCTCATACATCGAGTTGTTTGAAGAATACTACTTGGTGTTATTGTTAGAATTTTTTTGAAGAAGGGCCTATCATGGCCGAAGAGAATATGAATATCAAAAGTGATATATTGAGAATTACCACTATACCCTTGTGTGGGGTATCAAATTTTATGAGTTGGTCCACATCGGTTTAGAGGTTTCTTATAACAAAAGACCTACTTGGTCACCTCACCACCCGAGGACTACCGATTGATGAAGATGATATTTTTTATAACAAATGGTTGAAAAATGATACCTTGGTGATTAGTTGGCTAATCAACTGCATGGAAGAACATGTCTCCAACAATGTCACTCATCTTGACACTGCTAAACAAATTTGGGAGACATGTGCTAAATTGTACTTTTGCCCGGATACTCTATATAGACCATAAGATATTCTCCAAAGGATGTTGAATACTAAAGAAGGAGAAAATATCCATGAGTACTTGGCCTGCTTTAGAGGCTTTCTTCAAGAGTGGAAGTTAGCTCAGCCTTCAACCATATATATTTCTATCCAAGACAAGCAGAAGGAAGCCTTAATTACTGCTATTTGCCATGAAAATATTAAACCCCATCTTGAGATTGCCAAGAGTCAACTTCTGAGTGTTTCTACTGTCCCCAAGTTTGATGATGTTTGTGCAATACTACTTCGTATTCCAGACACTTCTTCCTCTACTACTGAAGTATCATCCGCTATGTATTCCGATCGTAGAGGACCATCATCTGACCTCAGCCGAGGAAGAGGAAGAGGAAGAGGTGGAAGGATTGGTGCCGACAGAGCAGATGGGAAAGAATGTACTCATTGTAAGAAATTTGGACACACTATAGATCAATGCAATTACAAGGATTACAAGGAATGCAGTTATTGTGGATAATATGGTCATTATAAAGAAATATGTTATAAAGTCAATGGATAGTTAGAATTGACAAAGGCTAATCAAGCATTTGTAAGTGATACCAAAGAAGAACAACCCACAAATTTTTTTTAATGATGAAGAGTATCAACTATTTTAGAAAATGAAGAAAATGTTGGGTTCTTCTCCTAGTTTTTCCGCAACTACTACTTCAGGTATGCTATCTGCCTCATCTTCATCCTGGATAATTGACTCAGGAGCCTCCGAGCATCTTATAGGTAACAAAAATTTATTACATTCTCTATCTCCGAGTCTTTCACACAATTTTTTTATCATAGCTGACGGTTCTCAAACCAAAGTCCAAGGGAAAGGATCCACTTTTGTCACACCATCACTTCCGCTCACTGATATTCTCTTCGTTCCTACTTTCCATTTGAATCTATTATTTGTTAGTTAGTTGATAAAATATTTTAATTGCTCTGTTAACTTCTCACCCACTTCATGTGTATTTCAGGATCTTATAGCGAAGCACGTGATTGGTGGAGGCCATGAACGAGGGGGACTTTACTACTTGGATGTGCCAAAAATGAATAAGGTTTCCACTACTGAAAATGAGACAAGGTTATGGCACAATCATTTGGGACATCTATATGCACATTCTCTTCATTATATGTTTCCTTCTCTTAAAGTAAGGTCAAATTTTCATTGTGAAGTTTGTCAATTGAGTAAACATCAAAGGAGTACATATTGTCCTCATCCAAAAATCAAAAGTGTTACTCCATTTTCTTTAATTTATACTGATGTCTGGGGGTCCTTGAGTGTCTCCAACATTTATCAAACAAAATATTTTATTACATTTATTAATGATTTCACTCGCAAAACTTAGTTGTTTGTATTTAAGGAGCGTTCTAAGATACCATTTATTTTTAAGTCATTTCATGCTATGGTACTCACATAGTTTGGTCGAAAAATAAAAATTCTTTGGTCTGATAATGCCAAAGAATATGTGTCCAAAGAACTAGACTATTTTTTTCATGAAAATGACATTATCAATCAAACATCATGTGTCTACACTCCTCAACAAAATGGTACAGGCGAACGAAAAAATTGTCACATTCTTGAGGTAGCTCGAGGTTTATTATATGCCATGAAATTTTCCTACTTTTATATACCTCACGCAATCCTTATGGCTTGCTTTCTTATAAATCGTCTACCATCTTCTGTTCTTGGTAATAAATCTCCTTACTCTAGATTATTACCAAATGATGATCCATTTTCACTACCGTTGAAAGTCTTCAGATGTCAATACTTTGTTCATAATTCATTTCCTAGACACAACAAACTTGATCCTAAATCTATCAAGTGTATCTTCTAGGGATACTCTTGCACACAAAAGGGTTATGTTTGTTATAGTCCCACTCTTCAACGTTTATATGTGTCTAGGGATGTAATTTTTTTGAAGACTCCTCATTTTATTTTGATAGTGCTCCTCCTGGTCTGTCCTCAGTACCAGGTTCCCCTCGATCGGTTGTGCCCCGTGATATAGAGATTATTCAACCCCCAGACCAAGTAGCCGACACCACATATGCCGAGTTAACAGATCCAACAAAGGTAAGTCCTCCATCCCCAGTTATTTTTGGCCCTTAATATGATACTCATCCTATTGCTATAAGGAAAGAACCTAGATCGTGCACTAGACCTTCTACTTCTCATCCCATTTCAAATTTTGTGTCTCAACATCGACTCTCACCTTTATGTTATCAATTTCTTTCTTCTATTTCCTCCATATCTGTTCCACATCCAGGGTGGAAGGCAGCAATAGATGAAGAAATGAAGGCACTTAATGACAATCAGACATGGTCACTAGTTCCTCTTCCAACAGATAAAAAACCTGTTGGTTGCAAGTGGGAATGGGTTTATACTGTCAAACATAATCCGATGGCTCAATAGCACGACTGAAAGCCCAAATATTATTATCTCTGGTGGACAATTCATCATAGCCGATATATCAACTTGATGTGAAAAATGCATTTCTGAATGGGGATATTAAAAAAAATTTATATGCAACAACCACCTAGGTATGTGCTTGAGGGGGAGTCAGTATGCCGCCTAAAAAAGTCTTTGTATGGTCTAAAGCAATCCCCTCGGGCATGGTTTGAGAAATTTAGTCAAGCCCTCATACAGGTCGGCTTTTATAGATGCTTTGTATATCACTTAGTGTTTATTGAAAATACACTTAGAGGTAAGGTAATTCTGGTTGTATATGTTAATGATATCATTTTAACTGGTAGTGATTACGAGGGCATCCAGAAAACAAAGGAAAAACTATGTGTTAATTTCAAGACGAATGATCTTGGACTACTCAAATATTTTTTGGGTATTGAAGTATTACAATCTAGACATGGGATTGTCCCATCCCATAGGAAGTATGCCCTTGATCTACAAGAGGAGACATGAATGATGGGATGCAAACCAGCAGACACTCCTATGGACTCAAATAAAATTATGTGGAGGCACTGGAGAAGATATAGATATTGGAAAATATCAAAGACTAGTGGGAATACTTATTTACCTTTGTGTAAAAAGGCCGGATATATCATATGCAGTAAGTGTGGTAAGTAAATACATGCACAAGCCACAACTTAGTCACTGGAAAGCACTTGAAATGATACTACGATATCTGAAATGAGCTCCAGGAAGAGGGCTTCTCTATAACAACCAAGGTCACTTCAACATTGAAGGATTCTCAAATGCAGACTGGGCTGGATCCCCAGATGATAGAAAATCTACTTCAGGATTTTGTACGATGGTTAGAGGGAATTTGGTTACATGGAAAAGCAAGAAGCAAAATATGGTAGCACGGTCTAGTGCAGAAGTAGAATACAGAGCCAAGGCACACACTATTAGTGAACTCCTATGGATAACATCTCTTCTCACTTAAGTGGGATTCTACAAAGAAGCTCTGATGGATCAATATTGTGATAATCAAGCAGCAAACACATTACATCAAATCCAGTCTTCCATGAAAGAACAAAGCATATTGAAGTGGACTGTCATTTTATACGAGAAAAGTTCCAAGTAGGTTTTTTATCTCTAAGGCATATATCATCACAAAGTCAAATTACATATATTCTCACCAAGCCGGTCACTCACAAGATTATGTCTACCATCTTCAGCAAGTTGGGTATTTATGATGTTTTTCCCCCCAACTTGAGGGGGAGTGTTACAATGTGGGACCCACCATGGTGCACGAGCTAGTGAGACCCACCATGAGGATGTGAGCTACCAAGAAGAGTCCTCACCCAAACAAGCACGAGTTAAGGAGATAAGAAGCACAAACTGAAAAGAGTTAGAAGACTTGAAGATCAAGTAGGATCCACAAAGATACCATGAGCTAGTAACCTTATCAATATGAGCTGGAAGATCATGTGGGACCCACAAGGATAAGGCTACGAGCTGGACTCCTCCCTTATTTTCACGTTATTGAAGAAGAGTTCTAGTTCAACTCATATTAGACTTCTAGTAAATTGTGTTGATAGACTTATCTTAGAGAGTTAGAGTTGGAATGTAATTAGGAGATTGAAAGGTTAATTGTATAAAGACTCTATCACTTCCTCTACTATAAATAGAGGTGTTTTAATTCAGAATTAATCAAGTTATACATCTCCCTCTTGAGTAAATCTCTCTCTCTCTCTCTTTGGTTGGCGCACATCTCTCTTTTCTTTTTTTCTTCTCTCTACCCAAGAGCTCTTCTTCCATTTTTCTTCTTTTTCTTTCTCCTTTCTCTTGATCATAATATTGGAAAAATGATCCTAAATTCAACAAACATCATGTGCCTACACCTCTCAACAAAATGGTGTAGCCGAATGGAAAAACCGTCATATTCTTGAGGCAGCTTGCATTTTACTATATACCATGAAAGTTTCATACTTTTATTGGCCGCATTCAATCCTTACCACATGTTTTCTTATAAACTAGTTACCATCTTCTGTTCTTGGTAATTAATCCCCTTACTCTATAATATTACCCAATGATGATCCTTTTTCATTGCCCTTGAAAGTCTTCGAGTGTCAATGTTTTGTCCATATTTCCTCCCCAAAACATAGTAAACTTGATCCCAAATCTATCAAGTATATCTTTTTAGGATACTCTCGCACACAAAAGGGTTATGTTTACTATAATCCCACTCTTCATAGTTTACTTGTGTCCAAGGGCATCACATTTTTGGAAGACTCTCCTTATTATTCTGACAATGCTTCTCCAGGTTTATCTTCATTACCAGGTTCTCTTCAACCGGTTGTGCCCAGTGCTACAGAAACTACTCAGCCCCCAGAAACACTGGCTGACACCACACCTGTTGAGTTTTGGATTCCACCGAGGTAAGTCCATCTTCTCCAGTTGTTTTTGGCCCACAATATGATACTCATGCTATTGCCATAAGAAAAAAACCCAAGATCATGCACCATGCCCTCTACTTCTCATCCCATATCAAATTTTGTGTCTCATCATCGTCTGTCCCCTGTATGTTGTCAATTTTTCTCTGTTGTTTCCTCCATATCTGTACCACAGTCCTATTAGGAGGCTCTCAAACATCCATGGTAGAAGGCGACAATGGATGAAGAAATGCAAGCACTTTATGAAAACCAGACATGGGCTCTAGTCCCACTTCCATCAGATAAGAAACCCGTCGGTTGCAAATGGGTGTTTACTGTGAAACACGATCCGAATGGGTCCGTCACTCAGCTGAAGGCTCTCCTCATTGTTAAAAGCTATACACAATGTTATGGCAATGATTATGAGGAAACCTTCTCTCCAAAGTCAAAAAAGAACTCGGTACGTGTGTTATTATCTCTAACAGATAACTCTTCATTGCAGGTATATCAACTTGATATAAAAAATATTTTTCTAAATGGGGATATCAAAGGGAAAATTTATATGCAGCAACCACCTAGGTATGTGGTTGAGGGGGAGTCTGTATGTCGACTAAAAAATCTCTTTATGGTTTGAAACAGTCTCCTTGTGCATGGTTTGAAAATTTTAGCCAAGCACTCATACGGGCTGGATTTCATAGATGCTCTAAAGATCATTCCGTATTTATTAAAGACACATCGAAGGGCAAGGTGATTCTGGCAGTATATGTTGATGATATTATTATAACCGGTAGTGATCCTGAGGGCATCCAGAAAAGAAAAGAAAGGATATGTGTTGAATTCAAGACGAAGGATCTCGGGCTGCTCAAATATTTTCTGGGTATTGAAGTACTACAATCCAGATATGTAATTATATTATCTCAAAGGAAGTATGTCCTTGACCTATTGGAGGAGACCGAAATGATGGATGAAGACCAGTAAAAGCTCCTATGGACTCAAATACAAAATTATGTGCAAGTACTGGAGAAGAGGTAGATATAAAAAAATATCAAAGATTGGTGGAAAAACTTATTTACCTCTGTGTAACGTGGCCAGATATTTCATATGCAATCAGTGTGGTAAGTCAATATATGCACAACCCACAACTCAGTCATTGGCAAGCACTAGAAAGAATATTGCGATATATGAAAGGAGCACCAGGAAGAGGGCTTCTCTATAAAAATCATGGTCACTTCAACATCGAAGGATTCTCAAATGCAGACTGGGCTGAATCCCCCAATTATATAAAATCTACTTCAAGATATTATACGATGGTTGGAGGAAACTTGGTTACATGGAGAAGCAAGAAACAAAATATAGTTGCATAGCCTAGTGCAGAAGCAGAATACAAAGTCATGACACACACGGTCAGTGAACTCCTATGGATCCGATCTCTTCTTGCTGAACTGGGATTCTACAAAGAAGCTCCTATGGACTTATATTGAGATAATTAGGCAGCAATACACATCACACTGAAACTAGTCTTCCATGAGAGAACAAAGCATATTGAAAATATTCTCACCAAAATAGTCACTCATAAAATTTTGTCCACCATCTGAAGCAAGCTGGGCATCTACAATGTTTTCTTACCCACAACTTGAGGGGGAGTGTTACAATGTAGGACCCACCATGGCTGCACGAGCTGATGGGACCCACCATGAGGACGTGAGAAGCCAAGAGGAGTCAGCACACAAGCTGACATGAGTTGGCAAAATTGAAGATCTAGTAGGACCCACAAAGATACCACAAGCTAGTATCTTTATCATATGAGTTGGAAGATATTATCACATGAACTGGAAGATCAAGTGGGACCCATAGAGATACTACACGAGCTGACATCTCCAGCCAAGAGGTCACATCCCTATAGAAGGATTAGAATTTAAGTAATTCAGAATTTAAGTTAGAATTTGAGTTAGTTAGACTTCTAAATTGAGTTGAAGTATCTTTGGTAAGTGTACATAAATTCTATCACTCCTCCACTATAAATAGATGATCTTGTACTCATAATGAAATTAATCAAATCAAGGAGTTCTCTCCTCTCCCTCTCTCGTGTAGAGTTCCTTCTCCTTCTTCTTCTTCTTCTTTTCTTCCTCTCTCCTCTCTACTCGAGAGCTCTCTCTCTCCTTCTTGGTCTTTTTTTTCTTTTCCTCTCTCACCTTGCTCTAGATATTATTAATGGGGTCCTAAATTCAACACTCACATGAGTGAGAAAGGTTTTAAAATACTAGGTAAACAAGATCTCTTATCTAGAATTAAAAGTGCAGCTTTGAAAAAGTATACCCATTTTTAGAAGGTAAACAAAATAGACTTACTTTCAAGAGTTCCCCTCCTTTAAGAAAGACAGAAATACTTGATTTGATATATTCTGATGTATGTGGACCTATGAAGATGAGAACACTTGGTGGCTCACTTTACTTTGTTACCTTCATAGATGATCATTCAAGAAAGTTGTGGGTGTATACCTTGAAAAAAAAAAGGTTCATTAGAATCGATAACAGGGGTGAATACTCTGGTCCTTTAGATGATTACTGTAGAAAATAGGGCATTCAATATCAAAAGACACCTCCCAAAACTCCTCAGTTGAATAATTTAGCTAAGAGTTTGAACATGACACTGGTTGAGAGAGTGAGGTGCTTACTTTCATAGGCACAATTGCCAAAATACTTTTTGGGTGAGGCTTTGAGTACAATAGTACATGTTCTTAATCTCACACCATGTGTTCCTCTTCATTTTTTATGTACCAGAAAGAGTTTGGACTGGAAAAGACATTTCCTATGACCATTTGCATGTTTTTGGGTGTAAAGCATTTGAGCATGTCTCTAAGGATGAGACGTCCAAGCTTGATGTAAAAACTCTACAATGCATCTTTTTAGGCTATGGCTTGGATTTTCTTCCACAACTCTTCTTCTCCTCTCCTCTGTCTTCTACGTGTCCATCTCTCACTCTCTCATCCGTTCTTATCTCTCTCTTCATTCACATCACTTCACTTCTTCTCCTCACCTCCTTCTCTCCTACACTCTAAGTTGAAGATCTCAATATTATAGAATCCTGAAATGAACATTGTATGAGAGCAATGATTTTAGGATTCCAGTTTGCTTCATTGCTACTCGGATTAAGAGACGTGAAGATACTGGTTTATGCTGAAGATTTCATAGCATTCAATTTGAAGAAAACTACCTATACTGATCTAGAAAAGATAATAAAAAATTCTCTCGACTTTTCTATTAAATTTTAAGTTTTGCATGTTGGTCTTGGTAGCTATTCCATGCAAGAATAAATTGTCTCATGGTAAGATATATGAGTTGTGATCTGTCACTGCTGGTTGAGATCTTTTGTTGATCTATAGTTGAAAATATACTCATTGTTGTTGTAGGTTTCTATACTTGAAATTATACTCCTTATGCTTTCTTTAGATTATTAGACACATCAGTGAACAGTTGTCTAAACTGCTTTGCTTTGTTTTGACTCACTGCCCTGCTTTGTGGTGCCTCGATATAAGAGGGTCAATCTTCATTTTTTTGCTAAGTAGAGGCAAAGGAAGTTGACTTCTGGTACTAGAGCTGCCTACTACAACAGCATTGGTTCCTTGTGTGATCTCATGTGCCTGGTATCATGTGAGAGGAAGGCAGGTCACTTGGCTCATTTAGACCGGCCATACGTTTACAACAATTGTCTATCTAGCCGTCTCCACCCAAGCTGAATAAAGCATAATGTTGGCATTCATAGAACCACCACCAATGGTTATAACCTCACTAGGCGTGTCATTGCCTCAAGCGCAAATCGTCTCACTTCAAATTGTTAGAAGTCTTTGAGAGGATCTAGCAGTAGCCTTTGGTATCCTCGATCCTTACCTTTGCAATGACATAACATAGAAGACTAGGGGTAGAAGTCTTCATCTGCATTGTTGTTTTGGACGTCCCCATATCGTGCAAAATTAATGCAGAATTAAAGCACTCACGCAATTGGTCATCCCCATATCATAACTTGGTTAATGTATGAAATTCTGGCATATCTCATTCTACTGGCATATCATGATTTTGTCATTCCAGACCATTATAGCAAGGATAATTTTATTTGATAAGATTAGAGCAAGGATTGTTTCTCTTTGAAAGTTTTTTTTTAACTTCCTTCAATCAAGGATCGTGTTGTTTCGTTGCATCTTCTCTGTAAGCAAAATTGCCTCTGACACCCAGGGATGAATTGATTCTTGCAATTGTACATTGTCAAAGTTTCTGTTGCATTTCTATGTGATTTATTTCTAGAAGATCTTATTGAAATCGGATACATCGGTTGTCTTTTTAAACATCTTGGAAATTTGCCTTCACTGGCTCATCTACAATCAAGCACGTCAATCACATTTCCAGAAATCAACAGCCAGCTTCATTGGCATCTATCTTATTTCTAGAAGATTTTGGTGCTTTACCTTCTATCTGCTCGGCTAGCTGGTGAATAAGTTTTGGTATCTCGGAATTTTTTGGTATATGTTCTAATGGACAACTTCCTCTTCGTTAGTGACAACTACATTGCTGGTCATCTTTGTCAGGTTTGTTGTCTCGCATATCTCCATCCCAAACTGACTTATTGGACATCCAAAGTCTGAAATTGAGCCAGAGGTGTCTACTGCTCAGCCTGAGTGACTTGACATGGGATTGTCACTTAACTCGGATTGAATAAGCCTGAGTCTTCCATCCTACTCGGCTTGACTCGGTCTCTTGACTTAGCTTGAGTCAGTACCTGATTAGGCTTGACTCAATCCCTCGACTTGGCTTGACTCGCTCATTATCTACCAATGTGTCTCATCACCCTCATTGTTTCATATTGGGTCTTTTTAATCAAATCCTCAAATTGATTACCTTGGATTACTACTCACTAACTATTGTTAGCTTGAACTTCGATGACTCTTAAAAACAAGATTTCTCTGATTGTTGCTACTTCTATAATAGGTATGGTTGCAACTACTTCTCCATCCTAGATCATTGACTTTGGGTCCTCTGAGCACTTGACAGGTAATGGTACCCTCTTGAATTCTATATCTCCTTGTTTACCTGAATAATTTGTTTCTATAGCTAATGGATCCCAAACCAAGGTATGTGGGGTGGGGTCCACATTTGCTAAATCTCTGCTTCATTTAAAATATGTCATCTTTGTGTCTGAGTTTCCATTAAACCTTTTATCTATTAGTCAACTCACAAAAAAATTTAACTGTTCCATCACTTTTTCTCCCACTTCTAGTGTTCTTCAGGATCTAAAGACAAAGCAGGTTATTGGTGGAGGTCGTGAAAGATGAGGACTCTACTATCTTGATTAACCAACACTAACAACCTCCACCAGTGCTCAGCATATGAAACTTCAGTGGCATAATAGGTTAGAACATCCATCGCTTCAGTCCCTCAAACATATTATTATTACAGTCCATTTCCACTCTCAACTATGAAGATTGTCAAGTGAGTAAGCACCAGTGGAATACTTATTCTCCTCGCAGTGAAACCAAAAGTCTTGGATCATTTTTTTAGTTCATACTAATATATGAGGCTCTATGAACATCTCAGATATTTCATGGTCAAAGTATTTTGTTACCTTTGTGGATGATTTCTCTCAGACTACATGAATGTTCCTATTAAAAGAGGGATCAAAAGTCTTGCCTCTTGTTGGAAGATGGGCCCAAGCCCACACGACAAAGAAAGGCTCACATATTCAAGAGTATTGGAAGATACGCCCAAGCCCATTAGATATGGACCCACCATGATCACTCGAGTTGGTGGGAACCCACCATGATCACGTGAGGTGGCATGACACAATAAGATGTCTTACTGAGCCACAATTATTATGAAAGTAGGTCTCACTGAAGAGTTTCAATTTAAAGGTGTTTTAGTCTTTTATTTATATTGGGTTATTTAATTATGCTAGGACTTATCTTCAAGTGTTAGAGTTTGGGTGTAATTGGGACAAAGGTAGTTTAATTGTAGTTGGACTATACATCATTCCTCTATTATAAATAGAATTTCATGTACTTTGATTACATAAGTCAATGAAGTATATTTTTTTCCATAAATTCAACATGGTATCAGAGTAGATTCTATGAGTTGACTCAGTTAACCCACAAAGATTCTGTGATCCTTTTCTGATGTATTATCTCTAGCAGTTCAGGTTTGTATTTATCTTTTTTTTTCTCTTTTCAATCCTTGTACCTGTTGTTTTATTTCTGTTATTACCTCTATACTGAGCTTTTCATATTGTACATATTGACGGAAATTTATTCGAGTCTAATTTCCAAGGGAAAATAATTTTTTATAATTGGAGTTATCTACAAAGAGAAATCTATATTTGAAGCAGAAAAGGTCAAATTACAAAAGAGGTTCAAGCTACAGCAGAAAGCTCCAACTTCCGACCTATTTTATGCTACCAATAACGAGATTTTATATGGAGAATTATATATAAAAATATTTATATGTAAGTCTATTTTCTTACCTATTCAACCAATTCTAGATCTGAGTTTTTTATACGAAGATATTGATCTTGGAAGAGTCAATGGTTATGTTGGCAAAAGGAGAAAGAGTACTTAGTTAGGCCATATTACAAAGATTGAAATCTATTAGTTTATATATCTTAATACAAGTATATTTTATGAAGAGAAGTTGTACTTGTATGAAGGGTATTTAAGTCTATTTTTAGAAGGAGAAAGTTTCATATCAATCTTATCTATATTTCAGGATATATTCATATTGGAAGAATCAAAGGTCATGCTGGAATCCAGTTGCATTGAAAAATCCGAATTTAAACCGAATTTTTTGCGTCATTTTTTGAGTTGTTGTTATTGATCAGAAATCTCAAGAAAATATCCCACTTATTTTTTGCATTGGTTATACGGGTCCGGGTTCTGAGTTTTATGTCTATTTCTTCTGTAACTCGTCTATATTGGTCTACTATTTGACTCGATGCAACTCTATTCTATTTCTCCGGCTGGACTATTATTTTGAGGTATTCACAACATATTTCTTAGTCAACATATTATTTGGTGCAGATACTCACATCAGATTATTTCATGCGTTCTTTTACAAGGATTTTTATTACTTTCGTTCGTGTTATATGGGCCCAGGCTTATTTCAGCTACAACTATTATATCTCTTTGGATGAGACATTATTATTGAAGAAGTGGTGGCCTCAACATCCTATCTTCCTCTTTACCCATTACCTATTTGTTATTTGACAACCTTACTCCTTCCATCCTTTATTTGACACTCACATACCTCTTTGGGTCAACCTTTTGCATGTTGCTTCGGTTGGGAGTTTAAGTCCATCATGTATATGGGTGTTATAAGTCCATTGAGGTTTATATATATATAAACCCGTGGGTCTTTTATTATCGTCTTGAGAATGACAAGCATTACCCACTTATCACCCTTTTCTACCTGTTAGAGTCGATGCCCGAGTTGGGACACTGTGATGGAGGAGCTTGTTACTACATCTATGTTACCCGTTACCCCCCTTAATTGGCATTTATTACTCCTACCACTTGACAGTCGTTGTCCTGTAGAGGGACACAAAGATGGAGGATTTTTACTACACTTTTGAGCACTGCATATAGACCCACTACCTGAGAATGATAGGATTATGTCCTACATCCAGCATGGGTTATGGAGCGATGTCATACGGCTTGGAGTGATTTTACTCTTGTTGATTTTATGGAAAAGAGAAATATTTCATTGATGTCATGTAATCAGAGTACATGAACCTCTATTTATAATAGAGGAAGGTAGTAGAGTCCAATTAAAATTAAACTACTTTTGTCCCAATTACACCCAAACTCTAACACTTAAAGATAAGTCCTAGCATAATTAAATAACCCAATATAAATAGAAGACTAACATGACTAAAACACCTTCAAATTAAACCTCTTCTGCGAGACCTGCTTCCATAATAATTCTGGCTCTGTAAGACTTCTTATTGTGTAAGACTCATTATGCCACCTCACGTGATCATGGTGGGTCCCACCAGCTGGTGTGATCTTGGTGGGTCCATATCTTATGGGGTTGGGCCCATAATAGTGTAGATGAAAGAAAAATAGACACATTCTTGAGGTTGCCTATGCTCTACTTCATCATATGCATGTGCCTCATTTCAACTGGCCCCATATCATCCTCACAACATGTTATATTATTAACAAGTTACCTTCTTCAATGTTTGGTAATCAGACACCATATTCTCTTCATTTTCCTGGTGATAAGTTGTTATCCCTTCCTTTGAGAGTTTTTGGGTGCACCTATTTTGTTTCAATGTGGAACCCATCAAGGTGTTCGAGCTGGTGGGACCCACCATGATGACGTGGGACACCAAGAAGAGTCCTCACCCAAGCAAGCACGAGTTAAGGAATTAAGAAGCACAAGCTGAAATGAGTTAGAAGACTTGAAGATCAAGTGGGACCCAAAAATATCTCACGAGCTGAAAACCTTATCAAGATGAGCTGGAAGATCATGAGGGACCCACAAGGATAAGGCCACGAGCTGGCCTCCTCCCTTATATTCATGTGAATAAAGAAAGAGTTCTAGTTCAACTCATATTAGTCTTCTAGTAGATTGGTTTGAATAGACTTATCTTAGAAAGTTAGAGTTGGAATATAATTAGGATTGAAAGGATAATTGTATAAGGACTCTACGTCTTCCTCTACTATAAATAGAGGTGTTGTAATTCAGAATTAATCAAGTTACACATCTCCTTCTTGAGTTAATCTCTCTCTCTCTCTCTCTTTGCTTGGCACCACCTCTCTTTTCTCTTTTTTTTTCCTTCTCTCTACCCGAGAGCTCTTCTTCCTTTTTATTCTTTTTCCTTTCTTCTTTCTCTTGCTCAAAATTATGTAAAAGGGATCCTAAATTCAACATCGTATTAGAGCGTTAAATTTAGGATCCCTCTTCAAAGGAATGTTCTAAAGAAGTGATGATCAACACCACTCAAAAAAGGCTCTTTTGTGAAGGAAGAACACAAGCCGTGAGATAAGTGTTCAAAATTTTTTTTTCATGTTAGTGGTTTCCAAATTTTAGAAGATGATTTAAGGATGAGTATGTTTATATTTTCATCTGATTATATTATGGATATGCATGCCTCTCTATCTAGAAGAAGCTATCAAAACAGTTTTTCAGTTTGGAAATTCTGTTAACCGAGACCAGCCCATGATCAGATTGTTGGAATTTGTTTTCATGGGAAAAAGAGTCCCCTGATATAGAATATTGTTATTGAGTCTCTTATGAGTGGTATTAGAGAAAAAATCATAATAATAATTTATCATCAATGTTAAAATTCCCCATACATCGAGTTGTTTGAAGAAGGGCCTATCATGGCTGAAGAGAATATGAATATCAAAAGTGATATACTGAGAATTACCACCATACCCTTATGTGGGGTATCAAATTTTATGAGTTCGTCCACATCGGTTCATAGGTTCTTTATAACAAAAGACCTACTTGGTCACCTCACCACCTGAGGACCGCCTACTGATGAAGATGATATTTTTTATAACAAATGGTTGAAAAATGATACTTTGGTGATTTGTTGGCTAATCAATAGCATGGAAGAACATGTCTCTAACAACGTCATTCATCTTGACACTGCTAAAAAAATTTGGGAGACATGTGTTAAAATGTACTCTTGCCTGGATACTCAACATAGACCATATGACATTCTCCAAAAAATGTTGAATACTAAACAAGGAGAAAATATCCATGAGTACTTGGCCCACTTTAGAGGCTTTCTTCAAGAGTGGAAGTTAGCTTAGCCTTCAACCACAAATATTTCTATCCAAGAAAAAGAGAAGGAAGCCTTAATTACTGTGATTTATCTTGCAAATGTTAAACCCCACTTGAGATTGTTAAGAGTCAACTTTTGAGTGCTTCTGCTATCCCCAAGTTTGATGATGTATGCGCAACACTACTTCTTATTCCAGACACTTCTCCCTCCACTACTGAAGTACCATCCACTATGTATTTTGATCATAGAGGATCATCATCTGACCGCGGCTGAGGCCAAGGCCGAGGTTATAGAGGAGGCAGAGGAAGAGGTGGAAGGACTGGTGCTTGGTAGACCAGATGGGAAAGAATGTACTCTTTATAAAAAAATTGGCCACACTATAGATCAATGTTATTACAAGGATTCCAAGGTATCCACTTACTGTGGACAATATGGCCATTATAAAGAAATATACTATAAAGCCAATGGACATTTAGAATTGACAAGGGATAATCAAGTCTTTATAAGCGATACAAAAGAAAAACAGCCCAAAAAATCAGCAGCACAGAATTTTTTTACAGATGAAGAGTATGAGCTATTTCGAAAAATAAAGACAATGTTGGGTTCTTCTACTAGTTCCTCCATAACTACCGCTGCCACTACCACTTCTGGTATGCTATCTGCCTCATCTTCATCCTGGATAATTGACTCAGGAGCCTCCAAGCATCTTATAGGTAACAAAAATTTATTACATTCTCTATCTTCGAGTCTTTCACACAAGTTTGTTAGCATAGCTAACGGTTCTCAAACCAAAGTCCAAGGGAAAGGTTCCACTTCTGTCACACCATCACTTCTGCTCACTGATATTCTTTCCGTTCCTACTTTCCCATTGAATCTATTATATGTTAGTCAACTGATAAAATATTTAAATTGCTCTGTTACCTTCTCACGCACTTCATGTGTCTTTCAGGATCTTATAACGAAGCAGGTGATTGGTGGAGGCCATGAAGTGGGGGGACTTACTACTTGGATGTGCCAAAAATGAATATGGTTTCCACTACTGAAAATGAAACTTGGTTATGGCACATTTGGTTGGGACATCCATCTACATAGATTCTTCATTATATGTTTCCTTCTCTTAAAGTAAGGTCTGAATTTCGTTGTGAGGTTTGTCAATTGAGTAAACATCAAAGGAGTACATACTCTCTTCGTCCTGAAGTCAAAATTGTTACTCCATTTTCTTTAATTCATACTGATATTTGGGGGCCCTTGAGTGTCTCCAACATTTATCAAGCAGAATGCTTTATTACATTTATTGATGATTTCCTTCGCACAACTATGTTGTTTATATTTAAGGAACGTTCTGAGATACCATGTATTTTTAAGTCATTTCATGTTATGGTACTCACACTATTTGGTCAGAAAATAAAAATTCTCCGGTCTGATAATGCCAAAGAATATGTTTCCAAAGACCTTGACTCTTTTTGTCAATAAAATAACATTATCCATCAAACATCATGCGCCTACACTCCTCAACCAAATGGTGAAGCCAAATGGAAGAATTGTCATATTCTTGAGGTACCTCAAGGTTTATTATATGCCATGAAAGTTCCATACTTTTATTAGCCTCATACAGTCCTTACGGCTTGCTTTCTTATAAATTGTCTGCCATCTACAGTTCTTGGTAATAAATCTCCTTACTCTAGATTATTACCAAATGATGATTTTTTTTCACTACCTTTGAAAGTCTTCGGATGTCAATGTTTTGTTCATAATTCATTTCCTAGACACAGTAAACTTGATCCTAAATCTATCAAGTGTATCTTTTTGGGATACTCTCACACACAAAGGGTTATGTTTGTTATAGTCCTACTCTTCAAAGTTTATTTGTGTCCAGGGATGTAACATTTTTTTAAGACTCTTCATTTTATTTTGATAGTGCTCCTCCTGGTCTGTCCTCAGTACCAGGATCCCCTCGACTGGTTGTGTCTTGTGATACAGAGATTATTCAACCCCCAGAGCAAGTGGTAGACACCACACCTGCCGAGTAAACAGATCCAACAGAGGTAAGTCCTTCATCACCAGTAATTTTTGGCCCTCAATATGTTGCTTGTCCTATTGCTATAAGGAAAGAACCTGGATCATGCACTAGACCTTCTACTTCTCATCCCATTTCAAATTTTGTGTCTCATCATTGCCTCTCACCTTTATGTTGTCAGTTTCTTTCTTCTATTTCCTCCATATCTGTTCACAATCCTATTAGGAGGCTCTACAACATCCAGGGTGGAAGGCAGCAATGGATGAAGAAATGAAGGCCCTTAATGACAATCATACATGGTCACTGGTTCCTCTTCCAAAAGATAAAAAAAACCATTGTGTTATGGTCTCGGATCTGACACATGGATTGGTAGGGATGAAGAAGAGGAAGACAAAAATCAAGCCAAAGGGAAGCTTGAAAACCCTAAGTTCGTTAAGGAGAATGCACACCCCTAAGTTCATTGAGGAGAACTCAAAAGCCTGTTTAACCTAAAATCAATGCTTGCCATTCTCATTACTCTTACCCTTTAAATAGGGTTCACCCTTACAGAGTTTAAGATAAAAAATTACAAAAATAGCCCTATAAATGAAATATTCCAAAAATACCCTTGTGGCTTAAAACTGAAATAAAATAAAGTAAATTAAAGAAAAACAATTAAAATAATAATTTTATTGTGTGCATAACATTACACACCCATGGAAGAAAGAGTTTGTCCTCAAGCTCAAATGTAGGTCTGCTTGCCCGTGCCGACGTCTCCATCCGTTCTCAAGTATCAACCGCGGTATCTATGTCAGCCCTTTGGACTACAAAACTGGAGCATCCAACAAGAGAAGCAATTTTTTTTTATTTTTTTTTAGTAGTGGCTATGCCTCCACTGTTCCAACATGACAACAACAATTGTCAATGCAGGATCAATGCTTGGAAAATACATCCCTTGAGAAGCATCTTTCTAATATTTGGATCCAAAGGAGGAGTGTAGAGCTCCATTGGCCTAGCTTCCATATAAAGTCAATTGTGTGTGGTAGGAGACTTGTTCATTATAGTACGGCATGACTTCTCGAGAATAGTCTCACGGAATGAAACAACTAGAGGAGAAACAATGATTTCAGCTCCACCCCTGAAGTCATCTAGCAAATCCTTAAGGCAGATCGCAAGATGGAGTTCTCCAGATCATGCTACACTATGTGCACCACTCTCTTCAATTGTAGAAACAACCATAGAATCTGACTTGGCCAGCCGTTTGAAACCTTCAACACCCTCGGGAAGATCTAAAGTAACTTTGCATTGTACATTAACACGCACAATAGGGGACACAAAGAATTTCATGGCTCGAATTGGGTGAGCATCAACGTCTTTCTCACTAGTCAAAGTAGCATTTCTGGTAATGAACTGATCCAATTCAATCAAAGCATTTCCCACAAGGAACATCTTCAACAGATTGATCAACTTCAGCACCTGCTAATGTAAGAGGTCCTAAATCATACTTCCCTTTTCCAGCACCCTGGTTTAGTGCCATGATTCCATGAAAATAGCCAATTGAATCCGCTAGAAGCACCTTGGCTTGGCTGGCTGGCAGCACTGGTTTCAACAGTGCCACTGGTGGCAGCACTGGTTGTTGTAGTGCCACAGTAGCAGCACAAAACAATTTGTGGAAGAACCCTAATGCTGCAAAACGAGAGAAAAAATATGTGCTCTAAATCATTCAAGTCACCTAAAGAGTTCACCTCCTCTTGCACACAGTGGCAAACACTCTCCTGCAACCAATAACTGAACTCAGCTTTGCGAACAAGAGGGTAGGCCTCAGAATCCAAGTCCCTTGGACCATCCTTGACATCATCAATCATGTCCCCTCCATCATCCACATCGGCCTCCACATGTTGTGGTTTAGATTGACTACTTATTTCCCTTTTCTGAAAACAGAACCTTGATCAACTCTCACACCATGACCTGTGCATCAAATACATAGAAGAAGAAGCAAAAGACCCAGAGACCTCAAGCTATGTCTCAATAATCCTAATATGCTCCCTATAAATTTCTGGTAGTGTTAAACGACTACATATGAGCTTTCAAAGCTTTAATCTGAAGCCATCCACCACATCAGTAGTTTCATGCACTATTGATTTGTGGAGTTCTAGTGGAGAAGCAAAACAAGAATTGACAAGTGCCACTTTTTCTTCATCCTTTTCATCTCAGACTGCTTTATTGCTTGCAACTTTCTCTACATGGATTATGGAAGACAATTCATTTTTGTAACCAGTACTACGTACAGGTGTGCCGGTATGAACAAGGATTCCATTAGGCCCCCACCAAACATAGATGGACGTTCCTATGAATAGTGCAACATCAACTACATTGCTAGAATTGGCTATTGGTTCTAGTCCAGTTTGAAGCCTTCTACTTTGGTTGCTCTAAGTGGCAAGCTTCTATTTTGCCGGATCATAAGAATGTTCCTAGATGGATCGAACTCCGGAGTAATTTTATACTCTAGCAAGGCTTGTGGTGACTTCCTTAAAGCTTATGGTATTAGTATAACTTCATCCGCCTTGTTAAGACCTTGCCCAAGTGAAGATTTGTTGATTTCAACCTCATGTCTATTAAACTTCACAATCTTGTCCCACTCATACTCCACCCGGTTAAGGTTCATGTGAACCATTTCCCCACTAGCAATAGCCTTCTTTAATTTCTCACCAAAGTTTCTATCAATAAGGGCAGAAGGGATGGTTATATTCTGAATATATTTGGGAGATGCTTTATTCTCTTGAGGTGAATCCATGGTTATTAGTGGTTCTTTGGTGTCATCTACAACAAGGACAGCTGACGCTCCAGCATTCTAGGCACTCCTCACCTTTATACCACTCAACACATTTCTCAAGTTCACTTCAAAAGGCTTCTTAAATTGTTGAGTAGAAATCTGAGAATTCTCGCTTGACTCATTTCCTCCAACAAAAACTGCTAAATTCAAAGGCAATTGATAAGTGAACTCGTGCTTGAAAGGCATTGGCCCTGAGGCACAAGAACCCTTTCCTCCAGAGGCAGTCCACACACAAAGTTGAATACCCAACAAAAGTTCATCACCCTGCCCTGGTTGAAGAATTTTGACAAACAGTTGTCGAGCAGCATACAAATCATCCACAAAATTAAACACAAGGTTGCCAAATTGATACGGAACATGTACACTACTGCTGTTCTCGTTAAGAGAAAGATAAAACAACATCCATTGGATTGTTTAGCCCCTTCCCGGAATCCCAAAATTTTTTTTATCTTGTATTGCAGATCCTTCATCTCACAGCTGCACAAATTTTCCGATCATGGCAAAAAATTGAATACAAAATTAAGGTTGCCGATACTTACCCCACCCAATTTGGAAATTGGTTTCCCTCTGTTATGCCGAGAGGTGGATTGCGAGTGAGAGGTGGTGGCTGGAAGTCAAATCCCACCAGACTTGTTTTCGATTGTGTCGACGGAGCCTCCTCAGTTTTCGGTGGCGAAGAGCAGCCCTTTGGGGCTTGGCCGTTTGGGGATTTTTCGAGACAGAGGGCTCTCGGAAACACAACCTTGTCGGAAGAATCGCCAAAAATATTACCTTCTCCTTTTCTGGGAGACATTCTGCTGGTCGTGAGGAGGGGTTTTTTGAGGTCGAACCCACATCAGCCATTACCGACGAGGTTTTGGTAGAATACCCTTCCAATTTCCCAAAATCTGAGGCCCCGTCGTCTAATTTTGGAAGTTTTGAGGTCAATTTCGGATTTGATGTCAACTTCAATTTATGATGTGCAGGGTCCCTGTCGTCTGGTTTCCATGATTCGGAAATTAATTTTGTCTAGCCCTTCGTTGGACTTCCCTGATCAGAAATATTGAAATTTCCTAGCCCTTGGCCTTTCTACCCATCTAATACATCTTTTGCTGCCTCTCGTTCAGTACTTCTTTCGTGCTCAGAGATAGTGAAATTTTCTGGCCCTTGACCTTTCTGCCCATCCAAAATTGCGTATGCTACTTCTCCTTCTGTGCATTTGTCGTGCTTGGATATTTGAGGTTGTATGACCTTTTCTTGAGCAACGAGTTGCGTCCTTGCATAAAATTTTTTAATGGAAACTACATGTCATTCATGTATTCTTTCCAATTCGTTGTCATGCTCAGAGATTTGAGGTCGTATGACCTTTTCTGCGGCAGCGAGTTGCTTCCTTGCATAAAATTTTTTAATGGAAGCTGCACGCCATTCACGTATTTTCTCCAATTCGTTGCGAATACACTATGCACGTAGTTCTTCCAAGTCTTTGTGGATGGCAATCCATTTTTCTTGGAATATAGACTGGCTCATTGTGTTCCCGCTCAGATACCAGTTGTTATGGTCCTGGATCTCACACATGGATTCGTAGGAAGGAAGAAGAGGAAGACGAAAATCAAGCCAAAGGGAAGCTTGAAAACCCTTGGTTCATTAAGGAGAACGCACACCTCTGAGCTTGTTGAGGAGAACTCAAAACCCTATTTAACCTAAAACCAATGCTTGCCTTTCTCATTACTCTTACCCCTTAAATAGGGTTCACCCTTACAGGGTTTAAGATAGATATTACAAAAATATCCCTATAAATAAAATATTCCAAAAATACCCCTTGGCTTAAAACTGAAATAAAATAAAGTAAATTAAAAAAATTAAAATAATAATGTTATTGCGTGCATAACACATTGGTTGCAAGTGGGTTTATACTGTCAAACATAATCCGGATGGGTCAATTGCATGACTGAAGGTTCGACTAGTTGCCTAAGGTTATACTCAGTGTTATGGAATTAATTATGAAGAAACCTTCTCTCCAGTGGAAAAAATGAACTCGGTACGTATATTATTATCTCTGGCGGCCAATTCATAATGTTTGATATATCAACTTGATGTGAAAAATGCATTTCTAAATGGGGATATTAAAGAAGAAATGTACATGCAATAACCACCTGGGTATGAGGTTGAGGGGGAGTCAGTATGCTGCCTAAAAATATTTATATGGTCTAAAGCAGTCCCCTCGAGTATGGTTTGAGAAATTTAGGCAAGCCATCATACGGGGCGGCTTTTACAGATGCTCTGGAGATCACTCAGTATTTATTGAAAATACACCGAGAGGTAAGGTGATTCTGGCTATATATGTTGATGATATCATTTTAACTGGGAGTGATTCCGAGGGCATCCAAAAAACAAAGGAGAAAATATATGTTGAATTCTAGACGAAGTATCTCGGACTACTCTAATATTTTTTTGGTATTGAAGTATTACAATCCAAACATGGGATTGTGCTATCCCAAAGGAAGTATGCCCTTGATCTACTAGAGGAGACAGGAATGATGGGATGCAAACCAACAGACACTCCTATGAACTCAAATACAAAATTATGTGGAGGCACTGGAGAAGATGTAGATATTGGAAAATATCAAAGACTAGTGGGATGACTTATTTACCTGTGTGTAACAAGGCCAGATATTTCATATGCAGTAAGTGTGGTAAGTCAATACATGTGCAATCCATTACTTAGTCATTCCATTACTTAGTCATTAGCAAGCACTTGAAAGGACACTACAATATCTGAAAGGAGCTCCAGGAAGAGGGCTTCTCTATAAAAATCATGGTCACTTCAACATCAAAGGATTCTCATATGCAGACTGGGCTGGATCCCCGGATGACAAAAAATCTACTTCGGGATTAATTACGATGGTTGGAAGAAATTTTGTTACATGAAAAAGTAAGAAGCAAAATGTAGTAGCATGGTTTAGTGCAGAAGTAGAATACAGAGCCATGACAAACACAGTTAGTGAACTCATATGGATAAGATCACTTCTCACAGAATTGGGATTCTACAAAGAAGCTCTGATAGATCTATATTGTGATAATCAAGCAGCAATACACATTACATCGAATCTAGTCTTCCATGAAAGAACAAAGCATATTGAAGTGGACTACCATTTTATACAATAAAAGTTCCAAGCAGGTTTCTTATCTCTAAAGCATATATCATCACAAAGTCAAGTTGCAGATATTCTCACCATGCCGGTCAATCACAAGATTATGTCTACCATATGTGGCAAGTTGGGCATGTATGATGTCTTCTCACCCCCAGCTTGAGGGGGAGTGTTACAATGTGGGACCCACCATGGTGCTCAAGCTGGTGGGACCCACCATGAGGACGTGGGAAACCAAGAAGAGTCCTCACCCCAAGCAAGAACGAGTTAAGGAATTAAAAAGCACAAGCATAAATGAGTTAGAAGACTTGAAGATCAAGTGGGACCCATAAATATCTCACGAGCTGGCAACCTTATCAAGATGAGCTAGAAGATCATGAGGGACCCACAAGGATAAGGCCACGAGCTGGCCTCCTCCCTTATATTCACGTGGATGAAGAAAGAGTTCTAGTTCAACTCATATTAGTCATCTAGTAGATTGGTCTGAATAGACTTATCTTAGAGTGTTAGAGTTGGAATGTAATTAGGATTGAAGGGCTAATTGTATAAGGACTCTACCTCTTCCTCTACTATAAATAGAGGTGTTGTAATTTAGAATTAATTAAGTTACACATCTCCTTCTTGAGTTAATCTCTCTCTCTCTCTCTTTGCTTGGCGCCACCTCTTTTTTCTCTTTTATTTTTCCTTCTCTCTACCCGAGAGCTCTTCTTCCCTTTTCTTCTTTTTCCTTTCTTCTTTCTCTTGCTCGGAATAATGGAAAAGGGATCCTAAATTCAACATATTTTGTTCATAATACTTCCCAACATACTACTAAATTGGATCCCATGGCACTTAAATGCATTTTTTGGGGTACTCTCGTACTTAGAAAGGATATGTATATTATAATCCATCTCTTCAGAAACTGTTTGTTTCTAGTGATGTCACATTCTTTGAGGACCAACCCTTTTATCCACCAACTGGTGCCTCACCTGGTTTTTCTACAGTGAACGAGTTTCCTAAACCTATAGTGTTGATTGATGACTGTTCATTTTCAGGACTCCATGGATTTAACTCATGGAGAAAAAGAGAGGGATACCCATTGGGAACAAACAGAAGGAAGAAGAGGTTATGGATTTGATGTCCTAACCCTTGCCCTAAAGCTCAATTTATAGATTAATGATCCTACAATATTTCAATTATACCCTTGGAATCTAACCTAATTACATCAATGCCATCTCTTTGAGATGACTCTTTATTTACCATTCTACCATCATTGTATCGGCTTATGGGCCTTCTCCTTGGTCTATGGGCCTTGAGCCCATCTTCCACATCTCTTGGATGTGTGGGCCTTCCTTGCTCTTATGGGCTTTGGCCCATCTTCCAACACACTTGGATATGTGGGCCTTCCTTGGTCGTGTGGGCTTGGGCCCATCTTCCAACAATGACTGAATGACTCAATAACTCAAGGCCGTATTAATGTACCTACCCCGCCCTATGAAGCATTGGCCAACACTACTCCAAAGGAGTCTCTAAAATCCTCTTTGGTAAGCTCTACTTCTCCACCACTAATTTTTGTTCATCCATTTGATACTCTGCACATTACTCTTCGGAGAGAACTTAGGTCTGCAATCGATCTTTTACCTCTCACCACATTGCTCATTTTTTATCCACCCATCGGCTATCACCATCTTGTTGTCAGTTTTTTGCCTCTATTTTTTCTATTGCTATTCCAAAGTCTTATTAGGAGACCCTACAGAATCCAAGATGGAAAGCAACCATGGACGAAGAAATGACTACCCTTTACGAGAATCAAACAAGGCACCTTGTTTCCCTATCATCTGAAGAAAAAAAAGTCAATGGGCTGTAAATGGGTCTCCATTGTCAAACAAAATAACAATGGCACAAAGGCCCGCCTTGTACCTAAAAGTTATAGCCAATGTTGTAGGATTGATTATTAGGAAACCTTTTCTCCAGTTACCAAGCTCGGCTCGATGCATCTCTTATTATCTTTCACTGCTAATTCTCGATGGCATGTCTTTCGGCTAGATGTAAACAATGCCTTCCTCAATGGCTATATTAAGGATGAAATTTATATGCAGCAATCACTTAGATATGTGGTTGAGGGGAAGTTGGTATGCCGCCTTAAAAAATTATTATATGGTCTAAAGCAATCTCTGTGGGCGTGGTTTAACAACTTTCATCAAGCAATGATTCAATTTAGGTTCACAAAGTGCTATGGACAATTTTTTATTTGTCAAGCATACTAAGAAAGGAGTCGTACTAGTTGTTATATGCATGGATGATATTATTTTGATCGGTAGTGATACTGATAGTATCAGTCAAGTAAAAAACAAGATATGCAATGAATTCAAGACTTGGGAACTCCTTAAGTATTTTCTCGGTATTGAAGTTCTTCAGTCCAAGTATGGTATTATCGTATTACAGAGAAAATATATTCTTGACTTGCTTGAAGAATAGGAATGATGGGATGTCGCTCTGCTCTTACCCCTATGGAGACAAATACAAAACTATGTACTGACTTGGGAGAAGAAGTTGATGTTGGCAAGTACCAGAAGCTAGTTGGGAAGCTTATCTATCTCACCTTGACTAGACCAAATATTTCATTTGCAGTCAATGTGGTCAGTCAGTATATGCATAAACCTCGGATGTCTCATTGGCATGCATTGGAGAGGATTGTTCAAGTATGTGAAAAAGGCACCAAGATAAGGGCTCTTATATAAGTGTCATGGTCATCTCAATATTGAAAGCTTTATCAATGTGGATTGGGTTGGAAAAAAATGTGATACCAAGGTCCAGTGCAGAAGAGGAATGTAGAGACAAGGCCCATGCTGTAAGTGACCTTCTATAGAGTAAATCTTTTCTAGCAAAATTGGTATTCCACAAAGAAGGTCCTATGGAACTCTATTTTGATAATCAAACAGCAATCCACATTGCCTCCAACCCCATGTTTCATGACAGAACTAAGCATATCAAGGTAGACTATGACTTTGTGAGGGAAAAGTTGCAAGCAGGAATCATAAGCCTTAAACATGTCTCAACTCATGGAAAACTTGCTGATATGTTCACTGAGTCAGTCAACTCCAAAATTCTCTCCATTGTATTTACCAAGTAGGGGATATACGATGTTTTTTCACCACCATCGTGAGGGGGAGTGTTGAAAGACATAGACATGCTTAGGTGGCATTATTTTTAATATCTTATACTTTTTGTCTCTTCTTCATTCTCTCTAAGGTGAAGGGTATACTTATAATTTATGTATTTTGACATCTATAAATAAAGGTTAAAGGGGGGATTTTCTTCCACAACTCTTATCTCCCCTTTCTTGTCTTCTCTGCGTGTCCATCTCTCACTCTCTCCTCCATTCTTACCTGTCTCTTGATTCACTTCACTTCACTTCACTTCGTCTCTTCTCTTCCTTCCTTCTTCTCTCCTACACCCTAAGTTAATGATCACAATATTATGGAATCCTGAAATCAACAAACTATTCAAAATATTGGGAAGTCAAAGAAAGTAGTGCCTCAATATACATATGGTTTAATTGATTTAGATCCAATTTCTTCTAGAGACTTATCAACACAAGTTGAACATGATGAAGAGGTTGACCAACATGCTCCAAATAATTATGATACTCCTTTACAGATTGACACAAAAATTAAATGAGTCTCTTGTTTAATTACTGCCACTAGAGATTCAGATAGGTGCTACATGTAGGAGGTCTCCTAGAGAACCACAACCTTCTAAGAAATATCCTCCAGAAGAGTATATGTTATTGCTTAATGGGGGAAAGCCTGAGTGCTATGAAGAAGCCATGGAAGATGGAAATAAGGCACAATGGATTGATGCTATACAAGATGAAATGGAGTCGAAAGCTAAATGGGAAAAGTTGCCAAAGGGAAAAAGAACTTTGAAGAACCGGTGGGTTTATTGGATAAAGCAAGAAGAACATACTTCTCGGCCATGATATAAATCTAGACTGGTTGTCAAAGGTTTTAGTTACAGAAATGGCATTGATTTTGAAGAGACTTTTTCTCCAATTATGAAAATGTCTTTAGTTCATGTGGTTCTCAGCTTAGCAGCTAGCCTTACCTTGGAGATGGAGCAAATGGATGTGAAGAATGCCTACCTTCATGGTGAATTGGAGGAAGAGATTTATATAGAGGAACCAGAGGGTTTGTATGTCAAGGGAAAATAGGAGTATGTATGCAAACTAAAGAAAAATCTTTATGGTTTGAAACAGGCACCCAGACAGTGGTATAAAAAGCTTGGGTCAATTATGGGAGAGAAAGGCTTCAAGAAAACTACTTCTGACCATTATGTGTTGTACAAAAGTTTCCTAATGATGAATTTATTATATTATTTCTCAATCTTGATGAATATTGGTTGTTGAAAGGAATCTTTCAAGAATTGAAAAAATGAAGAAGCAATTAAGTCAGTCCTTTGTTATGGACTTGGAGGCAGCAAAGAAGATTCTCGGTACTCAAATTTATCGAGATAGAAAGAAGAAGAAGAAGTTGTATATGTCACAAAAGCAATATATTACAAAAGTACTTGAAACATTTGATAGGGATAAGGCTAAAGTAGCCAGCTTGCCTCTTCTTTCTCATTTAAAGTTGTATACCATGCAGAGACCTTCTTTCGATAAAGAGAATGAAGATATGGAAAGAGTTCCATATGCCTCAACAGTAGGAAATTTGATGTATGCAATGTGTTGTACAAGACCAGATATATCTCATGCAGTTGGAGTTGTTAGCCGATTTCTTTCAAATCTAAGAAAAGAGCATTAGAATGCAGTAAAGTAACTTATGAGGTGGTATCTTCAAGGCATTTCCAAGTCAAGACTTAGCTTTGGGAATGGTGAACCAGTGGTAGTTGGTTACACTAATGCAGATATAGTAGGATATGTGGAGTCTCGTAAGTCTACTACATGATACTCAATCACTTTCTTAGGTGGAGCAGTTTCTTGGCAGTCTAAGCTACAAAAATGTGTTGCTCTTTCTACAATAGAGGCAGAGTTTATTGCGGCTATAGAAGCTTTTAAAGAGTTGTTATGGATGAAAATTTTCTTGATGGTTTGTTTTGTTTTGTTTTCTGATGGTCAAAATGTCATTCATTTGACAAAGAACTCAATTTTTCATTCAAGGTCAAAACATATTGATGTGAGGTACTATTAGATAAAAGAAGCTTTTAATGAGAAGTTATTTGAAGTTGAAAAAATTCACACAAATGACAAATAGCTCAGATATGTTAACAAAGGTTCTAGCAATTTAAAGTTGTTGTTCCACTCCCGAGATGGTGAATTCCCCCACATAGTCGGGAAGGGGGAGATTTGTTGGTTTGGGTATCCCTCCTAAGTGGAGGATGCCCCATAGCTTTGAAGCCCATGTGGGAAAAAAATTCACACAAATGACAACTAGCTCAGATATGTTAACAAATGTTCTAGTAATTGAAAGTTGTTGTTCCATTCCCAGGATGGTGAATTCCCCTACATAGTTGAGAAGGAGGAGATTTGTTGGTTTGGGTATCCCCCCTAAGTGGAGGATGCCCCATTTCTATGAAGCCCATGTATGACAAAGATGACATGGAGAGATCTGGTCGGATTCTTGGCCTGGCCCACTCCTATGAGGGTTTATTAAACCCTAAAAAAGTCTCATTTTCAGGTGTGTAGAAAAAAAGAAAAAAGAAGAAGAAAAGAGGCAGCCTATAAAAGAGAAGAGTCAAGAAAAACAGCACTATCTGTTTTTTTATCAAAAGCTCCAATCAAGGGGAATCCATGGTCGGATTAAGCCAAAAATTTTATGAGCATGTTTATGACTCAAGACTTTACAATAAGAATGGTTCAGCATGTTCATGACTCAAGACTTTACAATAAGAACAGTGAAGATCAGGTTTGAAGCTCTGGAAGTTCCTTCTTGAGCCCACGAACAGTTCCTCTATGGTGAGATCTTTTCATGCCCCTTTCCAAGAGAAATTTGATTTCCTAGAGATTCCTTTCTTGTTTGCCTTTAGTTTTAACTAGAGAAGACGATTCCAATCCTACTCTTTAAATAGTGGATATTTTTGGGTGAACAACGGTCCCCGCAGTTTTTCCTTCCTACACCTGGAAGGTTTTCCTCATAAAATTGCTTGTGTGCTTTTGTGTATGCTTTAATCGCGGTTAAATTATATATAATTTATTTAATTACTTACTAATTAGTTCACACAAAGTGGGAGAATAATTGGCCCTCCTCCCAACAAGAGATTCATGATTCAGAGGTGAATCAATTCATTTTCATCCATACATTCTAATAGGGTGATTCACTTGCAAAAAAAAAAAAGAGCCCCTAATCATCTCCAATGGTGGAGTTTTGGAGAAGTTATATGCATCAAAGAAGTTGCTTAAGTTTGGAATCAGCAACCTAAATGATCACACAAGTTTAAAATCAAACTATCAGGTCCATCCGTTCTACCTTTGGATCGACCTGCAAGGCTGAAAATTGCAATCACTAGGTGAAGAAGAGACAACAGGTTGATTTGTTCCCTCTTCAGGTTGACATTCGAACCTGTCAAAAATACCTGTTTACAACAAATCAAGCTATTGCTCCATCACAGGTAATTGTTTACATTAGGTCAACCCGTTGCTCTGTCCAAGGTGTTGGAAGATGGGCCCAAGCTCATAAGACCAAGGAAAGCCTACACATCCAAGAGATGTAGAAGATGGATTCAAGGGCCATAGACCAAGGAGAAGGCTCACATGCCCATACAATGATGGTTTGATGGTAAATAAAGAGTCATCTCATAGAGATGGTACAAATGTAATTAGTTTAAGTTCCAAGGGAATTATTGTAATAATATAGTATTATCGTTTGATTAATCTATAAATTGAGCTTCAGGGTAAGGGTTAGGACAATAAGTCCATAACCTCTTCTTCCTCCTGTTTTCTCCCACTGGGTGTCTCTCTCTTTTTCTCCATGAGCTAAATCCATGGAGTCCTGAAAATCAACATGGTATCAGTGCATTGATTTTTAGAACTCACAGGTATGGTTTTTCAGGATTCAAAATCCTTTTTTTTTCTTTCTCATATTAATGGTTCATTTTTATTAATTACTGAAACTTCATTTTTTTATTACTACGCATTTTATTTTGCTGCTTGGCGATGTGAGTCTAGTTCAGCCTATCTTGTTGTCTCACCTATCTACCTTTTGGATCTCATTTGTTCTTTGTTTTGTAATCTTGATTCTCATCTCATACTTTGCCATAGTATCTGATTAGATCTTCATGACCAACAAAGCTATGTTAAACTCATGTGGTATTTTCGAGTCTGAGGCGAGATCTGAAACCTCGCATGAAAATGCATGCTGAAAAAAAAAAAACACGCAGCTTTAGCATGTGTGCTCTAAGATCTCTAAATCATGGACACTGCAGATGATGTACCTATCAGTGATGACTTTCTGATATAGCGTCGGATCAATTAATCCTTCTAGCAGAAGTCCATGGAGAGGGAGACATAGGAGACCATTTCGTTTCCCTCATTTCCCTTATTCAAAGGCGCAAATGTTGAAAAAAACCAAGCCCAGATCGAGTCCATATTGCACCGGTGATTCTACTGTAGAAACAAGAGGGAAGCGAGAGGTGATTGATTGTTTTAATCTATTGCAATAGTTTATGTTCCAGATTATTTCTTCTCGCTAGTTTATCGCTATCTATTCATGAGCCAGCGTAGTGGGACGACTCTGTTGTCCCCCGTTGTTGGGGAAGATGATATTGTTGCCTATTTAAATATTTCCTAAGTTAGGAAACCTGATTCCATCCAACAAGCCGAGTCATTGATAAAGTTAGCACCTGAGTCAACCCAATGTACCCGCCGACCAGAGGTTGCTTCTGTTATGCCGAGTTAACTCAAGCCAACTCGAACCGAGTCAACTCAAGTTTGGGTCAAGTGACTTAGCCCACTTGTTTTCTGCATTGGTTATATAGGTTTTGGTCCGAGTCCTGAGTTCTATACATATTTCTTTCGCAACTCAGCTATATTGGTTATACCTGACTCGGCTCGACTCGATTTCCTTTCTCCAGCTAGATTTTTATTATTTGGTGCACAACCTTTGATGGACTCACATGAAATTATTTTTTGGGTCATTTTAAGGATTATTTGATTCTTGTTAGTTGGGTCCTGACCCATTTCAGTTGTTGCTATTGCATCTCTTTGGATGAGACATTATTGTTAACGAAGGACTTCTCAATTGCTGATTTTTATCAGGATTGACTATTCTGATTACGAAGAAAGACAAGGTGGCCCCAAAATATTATCTTCCCGGTGATTACCCATTACCCCCCTTAACTCCTACCACTTGAGGCTCGGTGTTCTATGGAGAGACACGGTGATGGAGGAATTTTATTACACTTTTGAGAGTTGTGTATAGACCCACTACCTATAGAAGATATGAGGGTGCCCTACATCCAGCATGAGTTATGACTGGAGTGTAGAGCGATGTCATATGGGTTAGAGTGATTTTACTCTCACATATCTTATGCCAGCTAGGCCTCATGGAAGAGACCACCAGTGTGAGGGGGAGTGTTGGAAGATATTGGGGACTACTATTTTATACGAGAAGATCCTATACACCATTTGCAGCAAGTTGGGGGTTCATGATGTTCTCTCACCCCCCCAACTTGAGGGGGAGTGTTGAAAGATGGGCCCAAACCCACACGACCATGGAAGGCCCACATATCCAGGTGTGTTGGAAGATGGGCCCAAGCCCATAAGACCAAGGAAGGCCCACACATCCAAGAGATGTAGAAGATGGGTTCAAGGCCCATAAACCATGGAGAAGGCCCACAGGACCATACAATGATGGCATGATGGTAAATAAAGAGCCATCTCATAGAGATGGCATTGATGTAATTAGGTTAGGTTTTAGGGGTATTATTGTAATATTGTAGTATTGATTAATCTATAAATTGAGCTTCAGGGGAAGGGTTAGGACAAGAAGTCCATAACCTCTTCTTTTTCCTATTTTCTCCTAATGGGTGTCTGTCTCTTTTTCTCCATAAGGTAAATCCATGGAGTCCTGAAAATCAACACAAGGTATATGTGTCACAACAGATCAACCACTATGTTTGAGATCATTGTTTCACAATAGGTCAACCCTTATACATCAGGGTACCTCGCTATTTTGAAAATCTTTTCCGCACACTATCAAATGATATTTTGAGAAATTTTAATCATGTCCACATTCTCAGTTTCTTTTGTAAACATTGACATACCAGTACCAATGAAACTTAATGCTAGAAATAGTTTGATAAAGGATGACAGCCATATTGATGAAACCATTTCAATCCCTTCTAAGACAATTAGACAAACTACAGAAGATGAGAAGGACAAGTAGCTTTAGGTCATTATTCCTCAAAAGTCTCATCCTAGATCAAAGCTACAATTTATGAAGATCGTTTGCCATCATTTGTCACCATTAATAATGCATTTGTTATGTGCAGAACGTTAAAATAATCCTATTAGATCCAAACTAATATTCAAGTCATGCGATCAAGTGTAAACTTGAGATATGGCTGACTATAATCGATAGTTTTGAGAATATAAATTTCTTTTTTTGTATCTTCTACAAAACCAGGGTATCTCTATTGAAGAAACCCGTCTCCATGAACTCAAATTCAAAATAGAATTTATGATTTCAATTTCAAATCTCTAATGATAGTCCACCATTCAAAAAACAATATTCAAGAACATTATAAAAGGAAATCAGAGCTAACGACTCTCAAGTTCTTGACAAAAATTTGGAGAGACGAGAGCATTACCATCAAATCGTGATATGAGGAAACTCCGAAAATAATTGAAGAAGTTGATAAAATGTAGAGATGTAAAGATCATAAACAGTCAAGTAATCTATATTTTTGCTTTATATTGTGCTTCTGTTTGTGCTCTTTTTATCTCCCATTTTTATTTTTGATGTTGTTCTTGCATGAATGTCTCTATTATGCATTTGTTCCTTAATAATCTCTTAATGTTGGTTTCCGTTGCTTTGCCTTTTTTTTTCTTTCTCAAATCCTTCTTCACCGCCTGTTTATTATGTCAGGCCCTCTGCGAACACGAGCAGATGGAAGAGAAATCTAACAACATGCGAGTAAACGTCAACCACCATGTTCATCGTGTCTCATAGAGAAATGGTTTCTCATAGAGACACGATAGGTCTCAACTTCTTCTAGTAGTTGTAACTACCCCTGTAGTTACAACTCCCTCGGTAACAAAAATTGATGGAGATTTGGCTAAAGTAATCTATGGTTTTTGTCCCCAATTTCGGTTACTCACTCACCCCTTCAGTTTTACACCATCACTGAGAGTGATCAGAGAGCGGAAGTGCTAAATAGAAACAGAGAACAGAACGCCGGTGATTTTTACACTGAATCTAATCACATGGAGGGAGGTATGATTTCTAGGCTTCTGTTTACATTTTTATTCAATGAATTTCATGATTTTAATTAGAAATTCAATTAATATCTAACAATTGGTATCAGAGCGAGACCTCTGATCCTATGTATCGCTTCCATTCTCACTCTCTGTTTCTATGAGGAGCGTTGATTTTACGACGAAGGTAGACCTGATCATCAGGAAGGCGTCAGTGCATGGCCGTGATCATTGCAAGCACCGTTTGGTGTTGGAAATGGCCAGTGTCAAATTCAACGAAGGCAGATCAGCGACGCTCGATCGGAAGGCTCCTCTCCACGTGCTCTTTGTACGCTCACCGGGTCGACGACCAATGGCTATCGTATTGAAAAAATGCATCAGAGTTGGTGTCGACAACCATTTCGAAAGGTTCGCTGGTGTCAACGTCATTTAGGAATGTTGGCGGAACGCCGGCAAACCTTAGTCTCTGCAAGCTGCTGGAGGTTGAAGACGACCTCCAACGCAAAGAAACATATGGATTAAATTCATAAGATTTAATGATAATTTTGTCTGAGTTGTTTCGGGCTGAGTCGACTGCGAATCATCGTTCCAACTCGGCAACAGAGTCCGCAAGCCGGTTTGACTCGGTGTAAATAAAAAAAAAAATTGGTAGGTTCAGGTCGACTCGGATGAGATGAGTTGGCTCGCCATTCCAACTTGCTGAAGCGAGTCGCGCAAGAGAGAGGATCGTGCAATCTCGGTTCTCAAAATTTAGTTTTTACTTCAGGGATTCGAACCCATGCGCTGGAACCAAATTCAGTGCATGCGACCATTAAGCCACTGGCCTTCGTGTGTCTAATAGGTTATACATTTTATTACTTGTATTTTTATGTGTTTAACATATGGTTAAATGCATGAAATCAAATGTTATGTATAATATTATAGTTTTTAATTATGCGTATATTATGAGAATATTTTCTGCATAATGATAACATGTTAGTGTTAGTTAAAATTATTCAATTCATACTAGTCTCATGTTAATTTCACATTTATGCGATTTAATGTCTAGTGATCCATATAATTTTTATTAATTAGAGAATACCCTCAACATTTTTAATTTAATAAAAATTATATATTATGATTAGGATCACATAAATAATATTAGACATTAATTCTAACTAATTTTACTTAATATAATAAATTTTATCCCAAAGGAATTTTTATTATATTTGAGTTTATTAGTTAGGATAAAATTTCAAGTTATTCATAATTTACTCACAAGAATTATGAATTCATACATAATTTGATAGTTTTATCATAAAACAATTAGACATTAATTTTAATTAATTACACTTAATATAATAAATTTTATCCCATGGGAATTTTTATTATATTTGAGTTTATTAATTAGGATAAAATATCAAGTTATTCATAATTTACCCACAGAAATTATGAATTCATAAATAATTTGATACTTTTATCATAAAGTTTACTCATAAAGAATAATGAATCTGCTTGAATTAAAAATATTTAGCCCACGGGCAATGTTTATTATGTCAATAGATTCAATTTTTAAGCATGATTTACATTGGTAAAGCATGATATTTTATTCATGCCTCAATTTTAACATAAGCATGTAATTTGTAATTTTATGCAGTTGTACAACCTGCAAATTTCTCTTATATTCGTTGTGATATCCATGATCTTAAGGGAATAACTATAAGGTTTGAAATGAGAGAATTCTTCTTCATTTAGGGTGGATGGACATAGACTATGCTATTAGGAAAGACGAACCACCAACAATTACAAATACCAGCACTACAGCTGAAATCAAGCTTTATGAACGATGGGAGCGATCTAATCGCCTCAGTATGATGTTCATTAAGACTAGAAGTTTTGCTGGTATTCATGGTTCTATTGATCAACATGAAAAGGTCAAAGACTTGATTAAAGCCATTGATGAACAATTTGTCACTTTAGACAAGGCACTAGCAAGCACCCTAACATGAAGCTCTCATCCCTAAGGCTCACCAGTATGAGAGGTATGCGCGAGCACATCATGCAAATGAGGGATATTGTGGCTCAATAATAAACTCGAGGTTGAAATGTTTGATTCTTTTCTGATACACTACATCCTGAATACCCTTCCGTACCAATATGGACCCTTCTAAATCTCATACAACACATATAAGGATAAATGGTCAATTAATAAACTTTTGACCATGTGTGTTCAAGAGGAAGGGAGACTGGTGATGGAACAAGGAGAAAATGCAATGCTAGCAATGCATGTAAAGGACTAAGGTAATCCAACCTCATTTGTTTGTTATGAATCTAATATGGTTAATGTCAATATTAACACATGGTGGATTGATTCTGGATCAACAATCCACATATCAAATTCCTTGCAAGTTTGCAAAACCTAAGGAGGCCAATAGGAAGTGAGCAAAGCATCTTCTCAAGAGACAGGATGAGCTGACGTGTGGAAGCTATAGGAACTTGCTATTTAATTTTAAATAGTGGTTTTGTTTTAAAGTTAGAAAAGACCTTTTATATTTCTTGTTTTTCTAGAAACTTGATTTCAGTTTCACGGCTTGTACCTTTTGAATATTCCTTTAATTTTTCAGACTCATCTTTCAGTTTATTTTATAAGTCTGATTGAGTTGGGAATGGTTCTTTGTCTGATAGTCTTTATTACATTAATTTACAAAAAAAATGCCACTTATGATTCAATGCATGTTCACACTAGTACTAAAAGATGAATCATTAACGATGATTCCTCTACATTGTGGCACAGAAGATTAAGTCATATCTCCATGGAACGAATTAAAAGATTAGTAAATAAAGGGGTACTTAATATCTAGATTTTATTGATTTTGATACTTGTGTAGACTCCATAAAAGGAAAGCAGACTAACAAGTCAAAGAAAGGTGTCGATAGGAGTTAAGACATATTAGAGATCATACATACTAATATATGTAGTCCAGACATGGACTCACATGGTCAGAAATACTTCATCTCTTTTATAGATGATTACTCATGATACATGTATCTCTACATGCTTTATAACAAGAATGAAGCATTAGATGCTATAAGATCTTTAAGGCTGAAGTAGAGACACAATGAGTTAAGCAAATTAAGATCGTGAGATCAGATAGAGGTGGAGAATATAATGGTGGATACATAGAGGATGAATAATACCTGGGCCATTTGCAAAGTTTCTTCAAGACCATGGGATTGTTGCTCAATACACCATACCTTGTTCATTGGACCAAAATGGTGTAACATAAAGAAGAAATCAAATATTATTCGGCATAGTGCAGAGTATGCTTAGCAGCTCCAATTTTCCTAGATCCTTGTAGGCTGAAACACTTAAGACGGCAGTGTATATATTAAACCGAGTTCCAACCAAAGTTGTTCCTAAAATGCCATTTGAATTATGGAAAGGTTGGAAACTAAGTTTGTGACATATACGTGTTTGGGGATGCCCGTCTGAAGTGAGAATTTATAATCCACAAAGAGAAAAAGTTGGACCTAAGGACCATAAGTGGGTATTTCATTGGATATGCTAAAAGGTCTAAAGGATACAAATTTTACTGTCCATCTCACAGTACTATGATTGTGGAATCAAGAAATACAAAGTTTCTTGAAAATGACTTAGATCAGTGGGAGCAATCAAACTCGGAACATAGTTTCTAAGAATGAGCATTAAGAATCTCAACCTTCCAGCTCAAGGGATAGATTGGTTATTGTTTACAACACCCCTCAAGTACCAATTGTTGTTGAATAACCAATCATTGAAGTTCCACAACCTGCTGACAATATTCCAGTAGATTCGGTCATTCAAGAGTTGCCAAGAACTTCTAAACAACTAGTTGAACCACATACTTCTCAAGAATATGATGGTACAACATTAAGAAGATCTACTAGACCAAAGAGATCGGCAATTCTTGAAGATTATGTTGTGTATCTGCAAGAATCTGACTACAACATTGGAGCCGAAAATGATCCCAAGTTCTTTTCACAAGCCATGAGTTGCAAAGAATTAGAATTATGGTACAATGCCATGAAGGAAGAGATGAATTCTATGAAGAGTAATGGAGTCTGAGATCTTGTTAAGTTGCCTAATGGATTTAAAGCCATTGGATATAAATGGGTCTTTAAGACAAAAAAAAAACTCATTGGGTAACATTGAGAGATAGAAAGCAAGATTCGTTGCTAAGGGATTCACTCAGAAAGAAGGAATCGATTACATGGAGTCTTTTTCTCCTACATCTAAGAAATATTCCTTGCACATTATTTTGGCATTAGTAGCCCATTTTGACTTAGAGTTGCAATAAATGGAAGTGAAAATGACATTTCTCAATGGAGATCTAGAGGAGGAAGCTTACATGAAACAACTTGAAGGATTCCCCTCTAGTGATGGTGAACAATTGGTTAGCAAGCTCAAGAAATCCATATATGGATTAAAAAAAGCATCCCGCCAATGGTATTTGAAATTCCATAATGTCATATCTTCATTCGGTTTTATAGAAAACATTATGGATCAATGTATACACCAGAGGTCAGTGGGAGTAAAATCTGCTTTCTTGTTTTATATGTTGATGATATTTTGCTAGTAACCAATGAGAAGGGTTCTCTACATGAGGTGAAACAATTTCTCTCCAAAAATTTTGATATGAAGGAGATGGGTGAGGCATCTTATGTCATTGGCATTAAGATTCATAGAGACATATTTTGAGGTATCTTAGGTCTATCTCAGGAAACCTGTATTAATAAAATTTTAGAGAAATTTTGGATGAAGGATTGTTCACCAAGTGTAGCCCCCATTGTGAATGGTGATAGGTTCAATTTGAACCAATGCCCGAAGAATGACCTTGAAAGGGAACAAATAAAGGACATTCCATATGCTTCTGCTATCGAAAGCCTAATGTATATTCAAGTTTGCACAAGGCCTAACATTGCATTTGCTGTAGGAATGTTTGGACGGTATTAGAGTAATCCAAGGTTAGACCACTGGAGAGTCGTAAAGAAAGTA
Source organism: Aristolochia californica (assembly GCF_029961685.1). Taxonomy (NCBI): domain Eukaryota; kingdom Viridiplantae; phylum Streptophyta; class Magnoliopsida; order Piperales; family Aristolochiaceae; genus Aristolochia; species Aristolochia californica. The sequence goes on from NW_027181770.1 coordinate 50,088,063, forward strand.
ATGAGGTACCTGCAAGGAAACAAAGACTACATGTTGATGTATAGATGGACGAACAATCTAGCAGTAATTGGCTACTCAGATTCTAACTTTACTAGCTGTATTGATTCACATAAATCAACATCAGGATGCATTTTCTTGATGGTAAATGGAGCTATATCATGGAGGAGTGCCAAACAAACTTTGACTGCCACATCTACTATGGAAGCTAAGTTAGTTTCCTATTTTGAGGCTACTTCACATGGTGTATGGCTTAAAGAGTTTCATTTCTGGGCTTAGAATTATGGATTCTATCTCTAGGCCATTGAGAATATATAACAACAATTCAACTGCTGTTTTTATGGCCAAGAACAACAATAGTGGAAGTCGAAGTAAACACATCGACATAAAGTATTTGGTCATGGTCATTGAGCACGTACGCATTGAATTAATGATGGTTGATCCTTTGACTAAGGGCATGCCACCATTTAAATTCGAGGATCATGTCATGAATATAGAACTTGGTTCCATTATGTAATTTTTCATTGCATGAACAATGTTATTTTAATGAAATTATTAATTATTGTGATGTTTTTCTCATATTTATGAGCACCTTAATTTTGTGAAAATTCATCTATGTTGGACCAAGAATAAACATAGGGTTTATTCATAAATAATAAGAAATAAATACATTGTAATACATGGAAGGTAATACTCGTCATTAGATGACCTATCACCATGATTCATGTATTTATTACTTAAATACAGATTATCGATGGGCTTAAGATTATATTAGAAGTATGGACCAAGTGGGAGAATGTTAAAGAAACGGTTTCTCATAGAAATACGATTGGTCTCAACTTCTTCTAGCAGTTGTAACTACCCCTACAGTTACAACTCCCTTGGTAAAGTAATCTACTGTTTTGGTCCCCAATCTTAGTTACTCATTCACCCCTTTAGTTTTACACCATCGCTGTGAGTAATCAAAGAGTGCAAGTGCCAAACAGAAGCAGAGAATAGAATGCCGATGATTTTTATACGGAATCTGATCGCATAGAGGGAGGTATGATTTCTGGGCTTCCGTTTATATTTTTATTCAATGAATTTCATAAGGTTAATTAGAAATTCAATTAAGATCTAACACATCATTGTTCATGATCATCTCCGACATGAGAAAGAAGATATCTGATGTAAGAAGCTTTTGGGAGACTCTTAATTGGAGTCTAGCTGTTTGGAACGTAAAATCGAAGAGCAAGTAGGAGATGAATAAGTTATAAAGACACAACTGGAATCAGACACTTATCGAGAGAGAAATTTTTGGGAAGAGAGTGAGAAGAAGAGTAAATATCTAGAAAAAAAGTATTCTGCTTCATCTTCTTTATTCAGCTTTCTTGTTTTGGTATGTTCTTTACAAACCGAGAGCACAGAGAAGTTTGAACCAAGATGTTGACAGAGTGAATTACAAATGTCTTGATCATGTTCAATGTTGAACAGAATCAACTGATTAGCATAATTAATCAATGGAATAATGGGGTTAACCTAGTTCTGCCTCATAATTCTAACATGAATCGCTTCTATGATGCCAGATTTTGAACATCTGCTTCCCCCAGTGAAACTATCTTTTTCCCTGTTAAAAATCCTCTGTACCACTGAGCTGATAACTTGGGAGTCCTCTCCATTGTTTTATAATCCACATAAAAAATCCCGAATCGTTTTGTATAGCCCATGACCCATTCGAAATTGTCCAGGAATGACCACACAAAGTAACCCCTTACGTCGGCTCCACTCCTGCGCCATTAAAATTCTCGAATTAGGCTTCTTCATGGAATATATTTTTTTCAAAAGAATACCAAACAGAACATATCTAGCATTTGTCGGATTAATGGAGCTGCGAGAAAGTACCTCATTGCTTTGTTTACAAAAGGCAAGTAGTTCTGCAGGTATTGAACTCTCTCGATGTCATTCACCAACTCGTCCTTGGTACCAATATCATTCTGGGAATATCCTGCAGCAGAACGTGAACTTGTAATGAGTCTCCATTTTTTTCTGAAACGAAGCTAATCATCCGTTCGTTCCTTGCAGTAATTCAAGTATTCTATTCAAAGAGGTTGCTTACCGTTCTCTGTGATGTACATTGGGATGTTGTTGTATCTGTCTTTGACGTACATAATGATCTTCTCAATACCGTAAGGAACAACGAAGAAACTGGGCATTGCAGTCTGCAAGAGAATTGACACAGTTCAAAGAAATCAAGATCGGCTCTTTTTTCAGATGAAGTTGTTTGAGCTCTCCCTTTCAATGAAGGGGGCGGAGTAGTAGAGAACAGAGGGAACAAAGTGAATTAATGAACTGAAGAGAATTTCAACGTACCCGAGGACCAATAAGGAGACCATCTCGAGTTCCTGAAACAGTTGCAAGTATGTCTCCGTTTAAGAAATCGACTTTGCATGGGGAGGAGATGCAGTCTTTTCCATAGAGAGTTGAGTAATGATTGATTCCAATAAAGTCTAACTTAGTTTTCAGTAGTTCTTTCTGTTCCGATGAAAAGCTCGGCAACCTTGAGCCCAAAATTTCACGCATTTCAACTGGGTAGTCTCCGTGAATAATGGGATCCAAAAACCTGCAGTCACAGTTATTGTTCAGCCATCCTTTCCCATGGGAGTTGTCGATTTCAAATTAGTTTTTCACCAAGGTAGACATATATGAGTACTTACCAACCAACATCAGAAGCAAGAAGGCGTTGAACAGCTGAAATATCCTCCGGGGTTGTCCTGAGAGGTTCATACCAGTTGGGAGATATGACGATCCCGATCGTTCCTCCTTGTGCCACCTAAACAGTTTCAGAGTTTAGGTGAGATTAGAGTAGTTCAGATTTCAAAGAAACTCCAACTTTTGGGGAGGAATTTCCCCTTTCTTAAATCAAAAACAACTTTTACGCTAGAGATTCATGTTTACCTGAAACTTCTTCCTGTAGATGTTAGTCGCGGCGGCGTGGGATAAGATCAGGTTGTGGCCTGCAATGTATGGTTCTGTGTCAGAGTCACCAGCTTCGCAGTGACCGTAGGGAGGGGAACAGCGGCCAGGTACCCATCTCCCATTAAGGTAACCAAATTTCAGAAAAGTGTTGGGCTCGTTGAAGGTAGTCCAGTAATTCACTCGATCACCAAAAGCAGTGAAGCAAACTTCCGCGAAATAGGCAAAGTCCTCTCTGTAATTGACAACCCAGAAGAAAATAAAAAACACAGAACTTGGTCCAGAGATTTGGAGGCTCGGTCATACTCAAAAAAAAAAAAAACAAAAACAAAAGGTGGTCAATAAATCTGTTGAGCCGCCGTGATTGGTCAAACTTCAACAGGTTCAAAGTTACATCCTCTCTAGTCTAATCTGGACAACTTATTTAAACATATCGTAGAAGCCATACTTACATTATTTCAGAACTCAGCCACGAACCGTATCGCTCCTCTAGTTCTTGCGGAGTTTCGAAGTGATGTAATGTGACAAACGGTTGTATGCCTGTAACATTTGAAAAATAATGAGCGACGAATCTACGTTGAACGATTTCGTCCGTTTCATCGGTTTCCTGAAATGATCACGGGAATTTCATACCTTTGCGCAGAAGGGCGTCTATGAGATCGTTGTAAAATGCAATCCCCTCGGGATTAATACCACCAAATCGTCCTTCTGCAACAGATGGGAACTGTGTTACTGAGTTAAAAATTACAAGAAACAAGGAGCTTGAGAAAGAGCGATAATGATCACAACTCACGTGGTAAAATTCTTGACCAGGATAGTGAAAACCGGTAGGAATTTACTCCAAGAGAGTGCATTAGCTCAATGTCTTCCTGTTCATATCACCACAGAGATGTTTTGACAGGATCAGTTCAGTACAATTTCTAGCGATACCTCAAGAAATAAAAAAAAAAAAGATAAATGAGATGTTTTATATTTCTTCTTTTCTAGCAAATCCGGCGGCTGGACCATCCTGTACGTTATGGTACCAGTTTAGAAGAAGAAGAAGAAATCTTCTTGCAACGCTGTGTATGGGTACGGATCATTTCGGATGTAATGAAGCGGTTTATTTGTAGCGCTGGATGCTAGATTTCTTCTCTAAGCAAACAAGTTTTCCATCCCATAACTCGAACATACCTGAAAGTGGGTGTAGTGATCATCAGCTACATCTGCATTACTCCCGTCTGATATTTTTCCTGTTCAATTAGAATGGAAAAAGCTTTGAGAAACCTTACTGCAAACGATCTCAATTGACGAAGGAAACTGTTACTGAGTATTCAGACATCTTAATTACCTGGGATACTACTGAACACATCCCAATTGCTGAGACCTTTGCTACCTTGTAAGGAGCCTTCAACCTGCGAATTAACCAATACTAGATCAAATCAGTCCTTCTCCAAATGCTTCCGGAAAGAAGTATGGCGACCCAGAAAATAAGAGCAGGGAACAGAGCTCTTCAAGTGGATAAGAGAGGATTAGATTTATCAAGAGTTTGAATGTTCTTAATCGTAATTCTTACCTGGTAAGAGGAAGTGGAAGTTCCGAAAAGAAAATCCTCCGGAAACTGGCTTCGTTCAACGAGAGAACGACCCAATGAGAAAAAACAGAAGAGAAGAGAAAATGCAACAGGGATCCTCATCTGGGACAATGTTAGAAGAGAAACAATAACGAAACGTTGGAACTGAATAGAAAGAAAGTCTTGAGACAAAAAAATTTAAGAGGTGATCGACTCAGAAAGGCCGTCTTCAAACACGCTCTGTTTCAGTGAAGAGGAGGAGTGTGTGGATACGGTATATATAGAGAAAGAGACTAACGGAGAAGGTGGTGGGCGCGTGAGTGGTAGTTTCAAGCAAACAAACAATTTTGACCGGGACGGGGAGGACTTAATTTCTTGGAAGCCCGCACGTTCATCCAAAAATCTTTATCTTTTATGGATGAGTCTGATTCTCCACGTCGGATGGCCAGCACAGCCACCAAGATGGACCATTCGGTCAAAACTGGTATTTCAGCATGAATTACTCAGATACAGTTAACCGGTTATTCTTGAGGATTTTTAAAATAATTTGACCGGTTTATGTCAAATATGGGTACCTTCATCATTGTTGATTTGGACCAAGAGAATTAATAGACGAAAAAAACACTATAAAAGTTGATTTGATCTGTTGGCCGACCAAATCAAGAAAAGACGACAAAAAAAAAAAAAAAAAAAATCAAAAGTCGACTAAGTTTATTCTAAAATAAATTTTTATAAAAATATAATTAAACAAATTCGTGTAAATAGAATAAATTATTCAATTCAATAATGTAAACAATGTTTTATCTTTGTAATAGATTATACTTAATTATTTATGTTGATTAATTGCTTAATTACACAAGTTTTATTATTATCCATTTAATGGAGATTAATTTTTAAATTTATCTTTTTTAATCATACTTTTAACTTTTTCCTTTTTCATATTTTAATTTTAAATTTTAATTATGTTTACTAAATATTTATGATTTATCAATTAAGTGAGGTTAATGTAATCAATATATATCTTATCGATCATTAAGTAACTTAATGTAAATAAATTAATCGTAAATACCAATAGTAATTAACTAATGTAAGTTTGGAAACATGATAGAAAATTGGCATTTACAATTAATTCACCACTTGCTCAACTCCAATTAATTTATAATTCCAAGAGAAGGCAAGATTAGTTCGAGTCGTTAGAATCACTGAACAAGAAAGGTAAGACCCTCATCTTCATGTGGGATAGTCAATTAGGTTGTTTCATTCTTCCGCCCTACATCCCATTTTCAAATGAATCATTTAATTGAGCTTTATTTTGAAAACTAAATACATTTTTGAAATCACTCAGTATTGTTCAACAATCATGCTAGCGTGGGGGTGTGCAACACATGTTATTGTTTTTATATCTTAATGAATTGTTCTATTTGTGTGTTTTTGAGGGTTGTCACATGTCACCATTTATTTCAATGTCAAGGGAGTATTAAAGAAAGAACTTTATTTAGTGCCGAGTTCAACGGTCTTCAACCGTTGAAGGGCAAAACACAACCAACCGGTTGGAGATAGGATTTGATTACACCTGCAATTTGCACGAGTCACAAATCCAATTAATTTAATGAGACTGTTGGCTTTTTATCTTTTACGTACGATTCTCGTGGGCAGTGGGAGATATTGGGAGCCAGGATCACGAACCCTCGTGGGCAGTGCTCCTTCCTGCACTGTCTGAGATGATGAGTGGACGATTTTTTATTTGTCCCGCCAAAGTCGCTCAACAAGTCTCTAACATCTAAAAATATTTTACAAAATCTACTCTGGATTAATTGACGGGAGAGGAAAAAAAAAACCTTTAAATCTAGTATATTTATTTTATTATAAAACTTACTAATTTATTTTTTTTATAAAAGATTAAGATAATAAGGGTATGTTGGCAATTATTTACCTTTAAAAATTATGTCTTATATTTTTATAACTAAAATTCGGACATAGTTTTTATTTTTATTTTTTATATAAAACACTCTTTGAAAGTAGTTGTAGCCAAATAATACTCCTTTTAAAGAGGTCTTCACTTTGATAGAGGACTTCTCAAGAGGGCCAGGTTGGTGGAACACACCCTAAAGCCTTGATAATCTCTTTTGCTTAATTTTTTGTCAATTTATTAATGGGGATAATTTAGTGAACCTTCTCTCCATGTGATTGGAATGGACTAATTACTCCGTTGCTAATACACATTCTAGCAAATTTGAATTCTTTAAAATTATACTATGGACAACTATAGTAGTGTTCTATTTGGCATGATTCTTTGAAGCCCAAAAACAAATGTTTCAATCTAGGAGTTACTTTAGAAGTTCAAAATTGTGTTTAGTTTGCATCCTCTTTGAAAGTGCTCATCTTCCGAACAGGAGAAAACCATTTCTTTGGTGAATCTACAAAATGAAGCTTTTCTAAGGAGGGAATTTTTTCTTTTAGAAATAGGACCTTTTACCTCATATAAATGGTTAACATTGTAGAAAACTCACTTTGAACAAAGGTCTATACATTTTATGTGGGACCTACCTAACAAATAATATAAAGAATAAATTATCCAATATGGGTCTACACAACTAATAGGGGGACGCACTAATCCTACAAACCAGAGGGCCCATGATCTTGCCTTTGAATTGATTAACATTTTATTATAAGACTTAAGATAAAATAAGGGTATTTATTAATTACCTTTAAAAATTATGTCTTAATCTATTACATTTATATTACTGTTTGTGTACAATTAAGGGTTTTTTGAATTATTTATGTTTAAAATAAGATCTCATTTAGTTGTTCCCAGACTCAATACACAATTTTTTAATGTTGTTGAAGAGAAGATATGAAAGCCTCTTACATGACTCTCACAGTAAGCAATCTCACAGAGCTAAAATTAATATGGTGGAGTCTTACAAGAGTCTCACAAAAGGTGGTCTTTCAAGAGATTCTCAGTTTAAAGGTGTTTTGGTTAGGTTAATCTTCTATTTATATTGAGTTATTTAATTATGCTAGGACTTATCCTTAAGTGTTAGAGTTTGGGTGTAATTGGAATAAGAGTAGTTTAATTGTAATTGGAGTCTCCTACTTTCCTCTATTTTAAATAGGGGTTCATGTACTTTGATTACAATAAGTCAATAAAGTTTTTCTCTTTTCAATAAACTCAGCATGGTATCAGATTAACTTCTGTGAGTTGACTCGGTCTACCCACAAAAATAATGTGATCATTTTCTAATATATTATCTCTAGCAATTTAGGTTCGTACTTTTTTTTTCTCTTTTTAGTCCCTATACCCGTTGTTTTATTTGCTTTTCACCTCTATACTGAGCTGGCTTTGATCCCGAGCTATTCGGGAGTCAGTGCTACGGGGAAGACGATAGCATATTTCCTGATTATCGCGGTTGTCTTGGTTCGACTCTTCGCTGCTGTTAGTTTATTTTCAGAAGATTGTCCGAGATCAACTCTTTCTGGCTGTCATCGTGCCATATTTAAACTCGAAAGGGGAGGAAGGAGACGTTGATTAAGCCTGTTTCGTTGTATTTCCAATGTCGTGAGATTTTTTCTCCACTACTGTTACCGATTGATTTCCGAAAACTTTTATGGTCTCCTCTAGTCATTTTCTTACTGATTACTCTGCTAGACCTACTGGATAAGATCTTATTTCTATTGTTGTTGCTATTTTTTTTTTAAAATCATAGAGTTGTCTCTGCTACTCATCCTCTCTGCTCGGCAATCACCAGGAGCCGCTTCGCGAGGACGAAGACACTGGTCCAGCCTGTCGGGTTCTATTTCTGACTCGTCTGGCATCACTGGTTCATCGTCGGCTATCCTCTCTGGTTCGATGATTGATTTCCTTTGCTGTTGCCAGAGAAGATGACTCTACTAAGTCCGTTTTTTGTTTTGGCTTGCTGGATTATTTCCTCTACCGATAACTCTATTTTCACCGAGTTATTTGCTCTTACCGGTTGTAGACATCTTCCGAAATCCCTCTCTGGTGGGATGCTGTCCCGCGTTGTTCGAAAACCAGCATCACATGGAATAAGACGATTACCGATTTAATTTTTCCTAAGTTAGGAAAATTAAACCAGCGTTGGTTCTGCCTGAGTCTCAGATCGGACCCGCCCGAGTTCACCCAACGATGGTTTTGCTGACCCGAGCTTACTGTTTCCGCACTAGTCTACCAACTTAACTTGGGGCCAACTCGGCCCGGGTCAACTTTGTGAGTCAACTCAGGTCTGGGTCAACCTGACTCAACCTACTTATTTTCTGCCTCAGTTATACGTGTTAAGGTCCCGAGTTCTAAACATATTTCTTCTATGTCTCGGTTATATTAGTCTACTATTTGACTTGGTTCAACTTGGCTCTCTATCTCCCGCTGAACTATTATCTTGGATTATTACTGAGTTCCAATATACTATTTTGTGCAACTTCTTTATTTACTGATGGACTTGCTATGGACTATTTAATGTGTCCTTATTACTCTTAAGGACTTTTATTATTTACTGGTTATCTACTACTACACTCTTGCAAATTTTGTACATGTTATTTGGGCATTGACCCATTTCCGCTATTGCTATTGTGTCTCTTTGATTGAAACATTATTTCTGAAGAATAACTCTCGGTTGCTTGCCTTGGGGTCATTATTTGCTGATTGTTGTCGGCATCGTTTTGTCTGATGCAGAATTTGAATTTTTTACAAAAATAAAGCACATGGTGGCCTCAACATCTTATCTTTTTCTTTACCCATTACCCTTTGGCAGTCTTTCTCCTACCATCTTTTATTTGACTCTCACTTACCCATATTTGCCAACCATTTTCAAGCATTGCTTTGGTTAGTCCCTTTTATTCATTTGGGTGCTTTAAGTCTATTGAGACTTTTTATATGTACCCGTGGGTCTTTTATCGTCGTCTTGTGAATGACAGACATTACCCACTTTAGTGATTATTATCACTATATTTGTTCGAAATCCTTTGAGTTTGATTTTGAAATATGTTTTATCATCCATTTTTACCTTTGAGAGTTGGTGTCCGATGTTGGGTCACCGTGATGGAGGAGTTTATTACTACATTTATGTTCTTTGGTTCAAGCTGAGATCACTACCATTACCTCCCAGCTAGAGGGAGAGAAGTAGAAGAAAGAGGTTTTTTATTCCATATGTTGTGATAATTTTAATGTGACAAAAATATTCAACGAATAGGGAGCACAAAAGATGAAGTTTTTTACATCTAAGAAGAAATTTTTGTAGCAAAGAAAATTGAAGACCAAGAATCCTTTTCATTGCAAGTTGAAGTTATAAACTCCAACATGGGGGGGGGGGGGGGGGGGGGGGGGGGGGGGAGAATATATGAAAACCTCTTACATGACTCTCACAGTAAGTAGTCCCACAGAGCTAGAATTAATATGGTGGAGCCTTACAAGAGTCTCACAAAAGGTGGTCTCAAGGAGTCTTAGTTTAAACGTGTTTTAGTTATGTTAGTCTTCTATTTATGTTGAGTTATTTAATTAAGCTAGGACTTATCTTTAAGTGTTAGAGTTTGGGTGTAATTGGGACAAGGGTAGTTTAATTGTAATTGGACTCTACTACTTTCCTTTATTATAAATTGGGGTTTATATACTCTGATTACAACAAGTCAATAAAGTTTTTCTCTTTTCTATAAATTCAACAAATGTAATACACATTTTGAAAACAATTATTATCAAACACCATTTCCTCTCATAAAAAAAGTATTTTTGAAGGAGAACTTTGTAATAAAGTGTTAGGAATGAGACGCCCTAATTCCAAACTAATATTACGTCCTTTCTTCTGCAGCTGTAGTAATCCTATAAGGATGAAATAGTTTACAAGAGAGATTGCACACACTTACAGGTGTTGTTTTTATCTAACTTCTCTCAGCCGCAACTGATGCTCCTCGAATGATAAAACCCTAATAGTAACACCCAAAATATAAAGAGGCTTAGGCTCCACAACTTAACAATCTCCCACTTGGAGACTAATCCATCATCAATATCTCCTCTGCAGCGGCAACAACTTTTCAATCCTTAGAGAGAAGTCCAACTGAAGTTTCACACAACTTCATTTTCTCAATCGTAACAGTCTTTGTCAACATATCAGCCAGATTCTGACTTCCTTGAATCTTCTCAAGTGCTAAGACTCCATCCTCCAGAGCCTATCTTATGAAGTCATAACGCTCCTGTATGTGCTTTTTTTGGCATGATAAACAATATTGTTTGCTAAATGAATCTAACTGTCATCATATAACACATTCTTCCCAAGTTTGGGACCTAATTCTTCCTAGAAAGAATGCAACCATACCATCTCTTGGCTATCTTCGATAACGACGACATATTATGCCTCAATAGAGGAAAGAACAACTAACTTATACAACTTAGAGACCCAACTAACTGTTTTACCACCCAATGTGTATACATATCCAATGGTACTCTTCCTGCCATCAATGTCTCCAGCCATGTCAACATCTAAAAAACCCTATAATCCCAAGTTTAACTTTCTGAAACATAAGGTTGAGTCTGCAGTGCTTCTCAAAAACCTGAGAATCCACTTCACTACTTCCCAATGTTGTTTACAAATTACTCATATATCTACTCACAACTCTCATTGCATGAGCTATGTCTGGTCTATTGCATACAATGGCATACATAAGATTGCTAATAGCATAAGCATAAGGCACATTGGCCTCGAAGGCTCGCTCCTGCTCTATAGAAGTTATTGTGCCTTAGATAGCCAAACGAGTACTCACTGGTTTTGCATCATTCATGTTGAATTTGCTCAGCACCTTATTCACGTATTTTTTTGTGACAATTTCAAAACATCAATGTCAGTAATCCTCATCCCAAGGATTTATTTTACAACACCAAAATCCTTCATTGCAAACTTATTAGACAACTCCCTTTTCAACTTATCTATTTATTGTTTGCAAGCACCTGTTATCAACATGTCATCAACATATAGCAATAGAATGATGTAGGATGTTGAATTTAGGATCCCTTTTCTAATATTTCGAGCAAGATAAAGAAGAAAGACAAAGAATAAAAGGGAAGAAGAGAAAAAAGAGGTGTGCGCCAAGCAAAGAGAGAGAGAGAGAGAGAGAGAGAGAGAGATTAACTCAAGAAGGAGATGTGTAACTTGATTAATTCTGAATTATAACACCTCTATTTATAGTAGAGGAAGAGATAGAGTCCTTATACAATTAGCCTTTCAATCTCCTAATTACATTCCAACTCTAACTCTCTAAGATAAGTCTATCAATACAATCTACTAGAAGCCTAATATGACTTGAACTAGAACTCTTTCTTCAATCACGTGAATATAAGGGAGGAGGCCAGCTCATGGCATTATCCTTGTGGGTCCCACTTGATCTTCCAGCTCATATTGATAAGGTTACCAACTCATGGTATCTTTGTGGGTCCCACTTGATCTTCAAGTCTTCTAACTCATTTTGGTTTGTTCTTCTTAACTCCTTAACTCGTGCTAGCTTGGGTGAGGACTCTTCTTGGTGTCCCACATCCTCATGGTAGGTCCCACCAATTCGTGCACCATGGTGGGTCCCACATTGTAACACTCCTCAAGCTGGGGGTGAGAAAACATCATAAATGCCCAACGTACTGCATATGGTAGACATAATCTTGTGAGTGACTAACTTGGTGAGAATATCTGCAACTTGACTTTGTGATGATATATACCTTAGAGATAAAAAGCCTACGTGGAACTTTTATCGTATAAAATGGCAGTCCACTTCAATATGCTTTGTTCTTTCATGGAAGATTGGATTCGATGTAATGTGTATTGCTGCTTGATTATCACAATAGAGCTTCTTTGTAGAATCCCAATTTAGTGAGAAGAGATCTTATCCATAGGAGTTCACTAACAGTGTGTGCCATGACTCTGTATTCTTCTTCTGCACTAGACCATGCTACTACATTTTGCTTCTTAACCAAATTCCCTCCAACCATTGTACAAAATTCCGAAGTAGATTTTCTATCATCCAAGAATCCGACCCAGTCTGCATCTGAGAATCCATCGATGTTGAAGTGACCATGGTTTTTATAGAGAAACCCTCTTCCTGGAGATCCTTTAAGATATCGTAGTATCCTTTCAAGTGTTTGCAAATGACTAAGTTGTGGTTTGTGCATGTATTGACTTACCATACTGCATATGATATATGCGACCTTGTTATACACTGGTAAATAAGTCTTCCCACTAGTCTTTGATATTTCCCAATATCTACATCTTCTCCAGTGCCTCCACATAATTTTGTCTTTGAATCCATAGGAGTGTCTGTTGGTTTGCATCCCATCATTCACGTCTCCTCTAGTAGATCAAGAGCATACTTTCTTTGGGATAACACAATCCCATGTCTGGAATATAATACTTCAATACCCAAAAAATATTTGAGTATTCCAAGATCCTTCGTCTTGAATTTAGCACATATTTTTTCCTTTGTTTTCTGGATGCCCTTGAAATCACTACCAGTTAAAATGATATCATCCACATGTACAACCAGAATTACCTTACTTCTCGCTGTGTTTTCAATAAATACTGAATGATCTCCAAAGCATCTGTAAAAGCCAGCCCGTGTGAGGCTTTGACTAAATTTCTCAAACCATGCCCAAGGGGACTGCTTTAGACCGTGCAGAGATTTTTTTAGGCGGCATACTGACTCACCCTCAACCACATACCCAGGTGGTTGTTGCATATGAATTTCTTCTTTAATATCCCCATTCAGAAATGCATTTTTCACATCAAATTAATATATCGGCCATGATGAATTGGCCGCCAGAGATAATAATATACGTATTAAGTTCATTTTTTCCATTGGAGGGAAGGTTTCTTCATAATCAATCCCATAACATTGAGTATAACCTTTGGCAACCAGTCAAGCCTTCAGTTGTGCAATCGACCCTTCCGGATTATGTTTGAGAGTATAAACCCACTTGCAACCAATTGGTTTTTTATCTGTTGGAAGAGGAACCAGTGACCAAGTCTGATTATCCTTAAGTGCCTTCATTTCTTCATCCATTGTTGCCTTCCACCCTGGCTGTTGTAGAGCCTCCTGATAGGACTGTGGAATAGATATGAAGGAAATAGAAGAAAGAAATTGACAACATAAAGGTGAGAGGTGATGATGATGAGACACAAAATTTAAAATGGGATGAAAAGTAGAAGGTTTAGTGCATGATCTAGGTTCTTTCCTTATAGCAATAGGACAAGTATCATATTGAGGGCCAAAAATAATTGGTGATGAAGGATTTACCTTTGTTGGATCTATTAACTCGGCAGGTGTGGTGTCGACCACTTGTTTTGGGGGTTAAATAATCTCTGTATCACGGGGCACAACCGGTCGAGGGGAACCTGGTATTGAGGACAGACTAGGAGGAGCACTATCATAATAAAATGAGGAGTCTTAAAATAGTGTTACATCCCTGGACACAAATAAACGTTGAAGAATGGGACTATAACAAACATAACCCTTTCATGTGCGAGAGTATCCCAAGAAGATACACTTGATAGATTTAGTATCAAGTTTGCTGTGTCTAGGAAATGAATTATTAACAAAACATTGACATCCGAAGACTTTCAAAGGTAGTGAAAATGGATCATCATTTGGTAATAATCTATAGTAAGGAGATTTATTACCAAGAATGGAAGATGGTAGATGATTTATAAGAAAGCAAGCCGTAAGGTCTGCATGAGGCCAATAAAAGTATGAAACTTTCATGGCATATAATAAGCCTCGAGCTACCTCAAGAATATGACGATTTTTCGTTCGGCTACACCATTTTGTTGAGGAGTGTATACGCATGATGTTTGATGGATAATGCCATTTTCTTGACAAAAAGAATCAAGGTCTTTGGAAACATATTATTTGCCCACACGACCAAGAAAGACTCACATATCCAAGTGTATTAGAAGATGGGCCCAAACCCACAAGATCAAGGAAGACCCATGCATCTAAGAGACATAGAAGACTAACTCAAGGTCCACAAATCAAGGAGAAGACCCATAGGCCCATATACATTGATGGCAGGATAGTAAATAAAAGGTCATCTCATAGAGATGGCATTGATGTAATTAAATTGAAGTTCCAGGGTTAAAACCCTAAACCCTAAACACTAAGTGTAGGGGTATTATTATAATATAGTAGTTTCATTAATTTATAAATAGAGCTTCAGGGGGAGGATTAGGAATCAATTCTACAATCCTTCTTCCTCCAGTTTTCTCCCAATGGGTTTCTCTCCCTTTTTCTCCATGAGCTAAATTCATGGAGTCTTGAAAATCAATATGGTATCAGACCTTTAATTTTCAGGACTCCGACTATGGTTTTTTTTCAGGTTCATTCTCTTTTTTCGTAGTTGTTGGATATTAGTTTTTTTTCTTTTGTTGCTTGTCTTTCTGTTCCCGAGCGTTACACAGTGCTGTTTTTTTTGCTTTCTTATCTGCACTTTCATCTATCTTTGCCTCCGTTTCGTTTTTCTTCTCTTGCAAAGTCGCCATTGCCACCACGTATAGTTGTCTTGAGCTGAATATACATAAACAGAAATTGTTTCATTTTTTTTCTCTTGCAAAGTCACCTTTGCCACCACGTATACGTTGTCTTGAGCTGAATATACATAAACATAAATTGTGACGAGAGAGTCATTGTTCTTATTGTAGAACACTGTCATTTTATTTATCTTCGTCGGCCGACCAGTCTAGCTTACCGTCCTCTGTCGAAGCCTCCTGGTCACCGCCGCTGCTGCTGCTTCCGATTTTCTCTTTTTTGGAGGCTGAAGACAATAGAATGTTGCCGACGACGCTGGCTGATTGATCCCGCCAGCTTTGTTGCCGTTTCTGTTTCTACATTCCGCGTCGGCATCGGGGAAGAAGATGTATCGTTGTTGTTCCACTTTGTTTGGCTGACGGGGAAGACGACCCACTGTCGCCGGAGAAGATGACTTTGCACCCGAGACTCGGAGAAAAATTCTGCAGCATGGTTTCCGCGGGATGACAATGACGCCGAATTGCTGTTTCCGAGCTCTGTTTCCGTCCTTCGGCCACGGGAAGATGATATTTCGGAAACTCCAAAATTGTTCTCTGGAGTTTCCTTTTTTTCCGATTGCTACTATGGGATCCTCGGTCCGAAAGTTGCTGTTATTCGAAAAGTTTCCTTTCGATATGTGCGGTGCGGGAGGAAGACGATACTGTAGATATATCAAGTTTCCTTAAGTTAGAAAACTTGATTTATTTGAGCGCCGGTTGAGTGCATGAGTTCTGCTGCAACCCGGACCGAGTTCACTCAGCAGCTTTCCAACCGAGTGTGACTTCTGTTCTAGACTGGGTCAACCCGGATTGGGTCAACTCTGGTCCGAGTCAACCTGACTCGGGCCATTTATTTTCTGATTCGGTATTCGTGCCCAAGATTTCGTCGCGACTCTCTAAATTTTTTTCACTGGCTTGATTATTATTTTTGAAGCATTGATAGATTATTCATTGGTCATCACATTATTTAGAATAGATATGTTCGTTGGATTTTTTTCATGGGTCATTTTTCAAGGATTATTTTGGGTCATATTAAATGGGTTTGAGCCCATTTCAGCTGCTAGTATTGTGTCTCTTTTGATGAGACATTATTATTGAAGAAGAGGTAGCCTCATACCATTATTTATTTATGTCTCCGTAAAAAATATCAAATTTTTGTGGTTGGAAGTCCAGGACGGCGTGTAGAAGTTAGGACCCTATGAGAATGACTCTAGGTTAACGTGGAAGAAGGAGAGAAGAGAGAGAAAAGGGAGAAAGGAGATGGACGTTTGAGAGGAGAGTTTGGATTAAGGGAAGGAGAGAATGCGTAAAGAGAGAAGAGAGGGTGGCTGGACGTTTTTCCAAATAAAGGAGAAGGATTGAATTCCTTACCTCTTAGCTAATGCTCTTATTTATAGTGTTATAAAGCCCTTAAGGTTACAATTCAATAGATTAAAAGACATACTAAGACAATGTATTTACATCTCCATGCCATCCTTATGGAACATATCATAAATAACCACTTTGCCACTCATTTGACGTATGGGCTTCTAGCCTTGAGCTTGTGGGCTTGAGCCCATCTTCCAACACTCCCCCTCAAGCAGGTGGAGAAAATACATCATAAATACCTAGCATGCCACCTATATAAGATAGAACTTTGGATGTTACCGGTTTGGTGAGGATATCATCTAATTGCTTTTGAGATGAAACATATTTAAGAGAAATTATTCCTGCTTGAAACTTTTCCCGTATTAAATGACAATCCACTTCAATATGTTTAGTTCTTTCATGAAAAACTAGATTTGACGTAATGTGCATAGCTACTTGATTAACACAATGTAGACCCATAGAACCTCCTTTATAAAATCCCAATTCAGTAAGAAGTGTCTTTATCCATAAAAGTTTACTTACAGTGTGGGCCATAGCTCGGTATTCTACTTCAACACTAGATCTTGCAACCAGTTTTGCTTTTTGCTTTTCCATGTGACCAAATTTCCCCCAACAAGGTTACAATACCCAGATGTAGATTTTCTATCATTGGGTGATCCAGCCCAATCTGTATCTGAGAAACCTTCTATATTGAAGTGACCATGTTGTTTATATAGCAATCCTCTTCCTGGAGCACCTTTTAAGTATCGTAGTATTCTTTCCAACGCTTGCCAGTGAGTAATTTGTAGTTTGTGCATGAATTGGCTTACCACACTCACAACATATGATATATCTGGCCTGGTTACCGTAAGATAGGTCATTTTTCCGACAAGTCTTTGATATTTTCCAGTGTCAACATCTTCTCCAGTTGTGGCACACAATTTTTCATTCGCATCCATAGGTGTATCAACTGGTCTACAACCCTTCATTCATGTTTCTTCAAGAAGATCCAAGACGTATTTTCTTTGAGACAATACTATTCCATGATTTGACTGAAGGACTTCAATACCCAGAAAATATTTGAGTCTACCCAAATCTTTAGTCTTGAACTCTTTACATATCATATTCTTTACTTCTTGTATACTATGAGCATCATTTCCAGTTAAGATAATATCATCAACATACACAACCAATAATATCTTTCCTTTGATAGTATCTTTAACATATATTGAGTGATCAACCGAGCTCCTATGAAAGCCAAATTGTAGAAGCGCTTGACTGAATTTATCAAACCAAGCCCAAGGGGACTGTTTAAGCCCATATAAAGATTTCTTTAATCGGCATACAGACTCCCCCTCAACTACATATCCTAGTGGTTGGACCATATAAATTTCTTCGCGTATATCACCATTTAAAAATGCATTTTTTACATCGAGTATAACCTTTTGCAACCAGGCGTGCTTTAAGGCGAGAAACCGACCCATTTGGGTTGTGTTTCACTGAAAAAACCCATCTGCAACCAATCGGTCTTTTACCTTTGGGAGCGATGCCAATGTCCACGTTTGATTTTCATATAATGCATGCATTTCTTCATCCATAGCCGCCTTCCATCCTGGATACTTCAGGGCCTCCTGATAGGATTGTTGAATGGAAACAGACGAAAGGGAAGAAAGAAACTAAACACACTGAGAAGATAAGTGATGAGAAGACATAAAATTGGCAATTGGATGAGACGTAGTGCAAGAACGGGTTGCCTTTCGTAATGCAATAGGCCGAGTATCAAATTCAGGCCCAAACATAGGAGGAAGAAAAAGACTTACCTCAGGTGGATCAGACAACTCCATAGGTGAGGGGACGGCCAGTGCTTCAGGGGGTTGAGTAATATCTTCATGAAATGGCACAAACGGACATGGAGTGGTAGGAGTATATGTAAACCCTGGAGGAGCCTCATGTGAGGAGTAAAAGGAAGTGTCTTCAAAGAAAGTCACATCCTGAGATACCATCAACCTTCGAAGTGTAGGATTATAACAAATATATCATTTCTGAGTTCGAGAATACCCCAAAAAAATACACCTCAGAGACCGAGCATCAAGTTTACTTTTATGTGGTGAAGTATCATGAACAAAACATGTGCAACCAAATACTTTAAGAGGAAGAGAAAATGGATCTTCACGAGGAAACAAAACAGAATACGGAGTTTGATTTCTAAGTACTGATGAAGGTAACCTATTGATGAGAAAACATGTTGTAAGAATAGCATGAGGCCAATAAAAGTAGGGTACCTTCATGGAGTAGAGGAGGCCCCGAGCAACCTCAAGGAGGTGACGATTCTTTCTTTCAGCAACATCATTTTGTTGAGGGGTATAGGCACATGATGTTTGATGAAGAAGCCCATTACCCTCACAAAATGATTTGAACTCATTAGACAAATATTCCTTAGCATTATCGGATCTAAGGATTTGAATTTTTTTTCTAAATTGTGTTAGAACCGTTGCATGAAATTTTTAAAAATTGACAGAATTTCTGATCGTTCTTCAAACAAAAACAACCAAGTCACTCGGGTAAAATCATCCACAAAAGTAACAAAATATTGAACCTGAGAAAAGTTAGAGACCTTTAAAGGGCCTCATACATCATAATGTATTAATTCAAACGGAGTAGTACTGATAGTTGTAAGACGAGGAGAATATATACTCCTAACATGCTTACTTAATTGACATACCTCACAATTAAAATGAGACAAAGATTTAAGAGATGGAACTAAAGAACGAAGTGACTAGATAGATGGATGACCAAGCTGATTGTCCCACATTTGAGCCTCGAATGTAGTAGATGAAATAGCAGCCACTAGTGGAAGAGTAAAATAATATAAACTCCCTTTTTCATGGCTGCCACCAATCACCTGTTTCTTAGTTAGATCCTGAAATATACACGAAGATGGTGAGAAGGTGATAGAACAATTCAATTGTTCGGTTAATTGACTAACGGAGAGAAAATTTAACGGAAATTGAGGAACAAATAACACATCTTTGAGAGGAATAGACGCAATAAGAGAGGAGGAACCCTTGCCAAGCACCTTGGTTTGGGAACCATTAGCAATAGTGACCAATTTATGAGGAAGACATGGATACAATGAATGAAGCATGTGTTTGTTATCTGACAAGTGTTCTGAAGCCCTGGAGTCAATGATCCAAGAGGAAGGGGTTGAAGTGGAAGAAATCATACCTGAGGCAATGGTAGTAGCAACAGTCGGGCTTGGTGGAGTAGAGGACTGATCCAATAAGGATTTCAACTTCTGAATTACAACATAGTCTTCCGAAGAGAGTCACATTCCTGGAATGAGAATTAGTCTTGTCCTCTATTTTCTCAACATTAACTGAGGCTGGATTGGCTGTCACCCAATCAGGCTTACCATGGAGTTTCCACCATGAATCCACAAGGTGGTTCTGACCACCACAGTAAGAGCACAATCGAGGCTCAGTGCAGGAATAGGTTGGACTTGTTCAACCGCCTCTATTGTGGCCTCCTCTTGTATTTCTGCCACATCCTCGAAATGGGGATGATGTACCCCGTTTACTAGAGAACATAGCTAATGGAGCATCAATCGGAGAAGGAGGAGATGGATCAGGAATCCGTAACAACGTTACACTGATGTCATCAAAAGAAGGAAGGGCAGAGGAATTAAGAAGTTGAGTCTTAGCCACCTCTAGATACAGCTTAATATTGGTAAGGCAAATAGCCACTGCCAAGGCCTCGTACTATTTTTCTTGGACAACAATGTCGGTAGAGTATGGTTGAGCAATTTTCCATTCTAGGAGAAGGCCATGAAATCGGGCCAGAAACTCATGAATATTATCTCCTTTTTTGTAGCCAACATACTTTGGAAAACATCATCTACTCTTTAAAAGGAGGCGGTACTAGAATAGAGTTTAGTACATATGTCCCAAATATCCTTCGAAGTTTCCAAGTGGACGACATTGTTAGCAACATGCTCTTCCATGCTATTAATAAGCAAACTGATAACCATCATATCATTTTTTACCCATTTATGGTAGACTTCATCTTCGTCATCAATCAGAGGAGGGATTTGATAACATGATTGAGAAGGTCACGAGTAATGAGAACCCTCCGTACCAATTGTGACCAGCTGAAGTAATTGGAAAGACTTCTTAGTGGAATTGTAGTAATTCAGAGTATGTCACTCTTATTACTCATATAACCACTCTCCATGTTGACGCAAATCAACTAGTAAGGTCAATTGTCAAAGGGGCTCAAATAACAATTACACAACGTAATTTGAAGCACCCGTAGGCCAATTTAGCCACCAAAACTAAGTAGAGAATATTTTCACGAGAATAAGCACCAATTCATGGAAAAATTGGTGTTTTTTTCATGTGATAACAAGAACCAGCCACTACTTAACTTCTTTTATATTTATCAAAAAAATATAGAGACGAGAATAGATGCAACTCTTATCCTTAATCCAAACTCAACCAAAAAATCGAGAGCAACTTTAGACAAGACCTTTCTTGGCAAACCGAGAGCAATTTCTTGGCAAAAGAAACTCTAACTCATGGGAATACTTCGACAAAATAAAAGATTCAATTGCTGAAGTTCAAACACAACAAATAATAGGGATAAGTGAGTGCTGGAATTTCATCAAACATATAACGGGCATCCAACAACATGACACACTCCCATGAGTAACATTAGATTATAGAGTGGACAACAACATATGTTGGAATCCCATATCAACAATGTGTGATTCCCGTTACATAAAGGTGACTAAATCCAAATAACAAACCAAAGAAAAAAACAACCGTTGATCAATCAAGTAATTGTGCTACAAGATGATCAAGACTACAATATCCTTTTAGTCATACACAATAGATCTTCACAATGTTTATGAAGATTATCTCGCCTTGACATGAATCAACAATTCAAGAAGAGAGGGAAAAAAAATTGAAACCGTAAAGAGATAATATGCAAAAAAACTAAATTTTACCTATCTCTTCATGGCAGAATTCCTTCTTCTATACACAACTTCTTGAATGGATGACATAAATACTTGAATAGGGATCCTAACCTCCGAGCTCTGATACCATGTATAAGTTAGGACCCTATGAGAATGACTCTAGGTTAACGTGGAAGAAGAAGGAGAGAAGAGAGAGACGGGGGAGAAAGGAGATGGACGTTTGAGAGGAGAGTTTGGATTAAGGGAAGGAGAGAATGCGTCAAGAGAGAAGAGAGGGTGGTTGGACGTTTTTTTCCAAATAGAGGAGAAGGATTGAATTCCTTACCTCTTAGCTAATGCTCTTATTTATAGTGTTACAAAGCCCATAGGGTTACAACTCAATAGATTAAAAGACATACTAAGACAATGTATTTACATCTCCATACCATCCTTATGGAACATATCATAAATAATCACTTTGCCACTCCTTTGACGTGTGGGCTTCTAGCCTTGAGCTTCTGGGCTTGATCCCATCTTCCAACATGGAGGAACTTCATCCCAGTAAAAAAATATCAAAATTATTTGTGGTTGGGAGTCCATGACGGAGGAACTTCATCCCTATAAAAAATATCAAATTTATTTATAGTTGGGAGTCCATGACAGAGGAACTTCATCCCCGTAAAAAATATCAATTTTTTTGTGGTTGGGAGTCCATGATGGAGGAACTTCATCCCTGTCAAAAATATCAAAATTTTTGTGGTTGGAAGTCCTTAATGGAGGAACTTCATCGCTGTAAAAAATATCACATTTTTGTGGTTGGAAGTCCATGACGGAGGAACTTATTATTATATTTATGTTACTTCCCTCCCCCCTCCCCATTAATATCATATATTACTCTACCACTTGAGTGTCGTTGTCCTATGGAGGGACACGGTGGTGGAGGTGGACACTTCAAAGCAATGTCTTAGTGGCTATGAGTGATTTACTCTCACTGAGCACCAGTGTGAGGAGGAGTGTTGGAAGATGAATGCATATTATACAAAAAAATATTTTATACATCATTTGCAGCAAGCTGGGAGTTCATGTTGTTCTCTCACCCCCATCTTGAGGGGGAGTGTTAGAAGACAAAGCCCAAACCCACACAACTAAGGAAGGCTCACATATCAAAGTGTATTAGAAGATGGGACCAAGCCCATAAGACCAAGGAAGACCCATGGAACCAAGAGAAATACAAGATGGGCCCAAGGCCCATAGACCCATATACATTGATGGCAAGATGGTAAATAAAAGGGTCATCTCATAGAGATGACATTGATGTAATTAAGATAAAGTTCCAGGGTTAAAACCCTAAACCCTAAGTTAAGGGGTATTATTATAATAAAGTAGTTTCATAAATCTATAAATAGAGCTTCTGGGGGAGGGTAGGGATAATCGATTTCATAACCCTTTTTCCTCTTGTTTTTTCCCAATGAGTTTGTTTCCCTTTTTCTCTATGAGCTAAATTCTTGGAGTCTTGAAAATCAACATTTGGCATTATTAGACCGGAGAATTTTTATTTTCTAACTAAATTGTGTGAATACCATAGCATGAAATGACTTAAAAATAAATGGTATCTCAGAAAACTCCTTAAATATAAATAACCAAGTTGTGCGAGTGAAATCATCAATAAATATAATAAAGATTTTTCTTGAGAAATGCTAGAGACACTCAAGGGCCCCCAAACATCAGTATGAATTAAAGAAAATGGAGTAACACTTTTGACTTCAGGACGGGGAGAGTATGTACTCCTTTGATATTTACTCAATTGACAAACCTCACAATGAAATTCTGACCTTACTTTAAGAGAAGGAAACATATAATGGAAAGATTGTGCAGATGGATGTCCCAACTGACTGTGCCATAACCGTGTCTCATTTTTATTAGTGGAAACCATATTCATTTTTGGCACGTCCAAGTAGTAAAGTCCCACTTGTTCATGGCCTTCACCAATCACCTGCTTCGTTATAAGATCCTGAAATACACATGAAGGGGGTGAGAAGGTAACAAAGCAATTAAAATATTTTGTCAACTGACTAATAGATAATAGATTCAAAGGGAAAGTACGAACAAAAAGAATATTAGTGAGCGAAAGTGATGGTGTGACAGAAGTGGATCATTTCCCTTGGACTTTGGTTTGAGAACCGTCAGCTTTGGTAACAAACTTGCGTGAAAGACTCAAAGATAGAGAATGTAATAAATTTTTGTTACTTGTAAGATGGTCGGAGGCTCCTGAGTCAATTATCTAGGATGAAGATGAGGTAGATAGCATATCTGAAGCAATAGTGGCAACCGTAGTTGTGGAGGAATTAGGAGAAGAACCCAGCATTGTCTTCATGTTCTGAAATAGCTCACACTCTTCATCAGTAAAATTTTTTAGTGTTGTTGATTTTGTGGACTGTTCTTCCTTTGTATCACTTACAAAGGCTTGATTAGCCTTTGTCAATTCTAACTGTCCATTGGCTTTATAACATATTTCTTTATAATGACCATATTGTCCATAGTAACTGTATGCCCGATAATCCTTGTAATAGCATTGATCTATAGAGTGGCCAAATTTCTTACAATGAGTACATTTTTTCCCATCTGCTCTACCAGCACCAGTCCTTCTACCTCTTCCTTTGCCTCCTCTATCACCTCTACCTCGGCCTCGGCCGCGGTCAGACGATGATCCTCTATGATCGGAATGCATAACGGATGATACTTCAATAGTGGAGGAAGAAGTGTCTGGAATACGAAGTAGTGTTGCACATACATCATCAAACTTGGGGACAACAGAAGCACTCAGAAGTATACTCTTGGCAATCTCAAGATGGGGTTTAATATTTACAAGGAAAATAGCAGTAATTAAGGCTTCCTTCTGCTTGTCTTGGATAGAAATATTTGTGGTTGAAGGCTAAGCTAACTTCCACTCTGGAAGAAAGCCTCTAAAGCGGGCCAAGTACTCATGGATATTTTCTCCTTGTTTAGTATTCAACTTCCTTTGGAAAATGTCATATGGTCCATGTAGAGTATCCGGGCAAGAGTATAGCTTAGCACATGTTTCCCAAATTTGTTTAGCAGTGTCAAGATGAATGACATTGTTGGAGACATGTTCTTCCATGCTGTTGATTAACCAACTAATCACCAAGGTGTAATTTTTCAACCATTTGTTATAAAAAATATCATCTTCATCAATAGGTGGTCCTCGGGTGGTGAGGTGACCAAGTAGGTCTTTTGTTATAAGGAACCACCGAACTGATGTGGAACCCAACTCATAAAATTTGATAACCCAGTTAAGAGTATGGTGGTAATTTTCAGTATATCAATTTTGATATTCATATTCTCTTCAGTCAAGACAGGCCCTTCTTCAAAAAATAATTCCAACAATAACACCAAGTAGTATTCTTCAAACAACTCGATGTATGGGGAACTTTAGCATTGATGCTAAATTATTATTCTAATAATATTTTTCTCTAATACCACTCATAAGAGACTCAATACAAATCTTCTATATCAGGGGACTCTTGTTCCCACAATTTTTTTTTCCAACAATCTGATCATGGACTGGTCTCAGTTAACATAATTTCCAAATTGACAAAACTATTTTGATAAATTTTTCTAGATGGAGAGGCATGCATATCCACAATATAATAAGATGAAGGCATTCACATACTCATCTTTAAATCATCGTCTAAATTCGGAAACTAGTAACATGAAGAAAAAAAACTTAAGCACTTATCTCACGGTTTGTGACTTTCTTCACATAAGATCCTTCTTTGAGTGGTGTTGATCTACAATTCTTTAGAGCATTCCTTTTGACGAGGAATCCTAAATTTAATGCTATGATACCATATTAAATTTAGGATCCCTTGTCCAATATTCAGAGCAAGAGAAAGAAGAAAGAAAAAGAAGAAAAAAGAGGTGTGCGCCAAGCAAAGCGAGAGAGAGAGAGAGAGAGAGAGAGAGAGAGAGAGAGAGAGAGAGAGAGAGAGAGAGAGAGAGAGATTTACTCAAGAAGGCGATGTGTAACTTGATTAATTCTGAAATTACAACACCTCTATTTATAGTAGAGGAAGAGATAGACTCCTTATACAATTAACCTTTCAATCTCCTAATTAAATTCCAACTGTAACTCTCTAAGATAATTCTATCAATACAATCTACTAGAAGTCTAATATGAGTTGAACTAGAACTCTTTCTTCAATCACATGAATATAAGGGAGGAGGCCAGATCGTGGCCTTATCCTTGTGGGTCCCATTTGATCTTCCAATTCATATTGATAAGGTTGCCTGCTCATGGTATCTTTGTGGTCTCACTTGATCTTCAAGTCTTCTAACTCATTTTAGTTTGTGCTTCTTAACTCCTTAACTCGTGCTAGCTTGGGTGAGGACTCTTTTGGGTGTCCCACGTCCTCATTGCGGGTCCCTCCAACTCGTGAACCATGGTGGATCCCACATTGTAACATAGGAGTCATCAAGCTTCTTCACATAACGACAATGATCTGCCTGGTACCTCAAGAAACCATTACTACTCATAAAGGTGTCAAAATTCTTATACCATAGTCTTGGAGCCTGTTTAAGACTATACAAGCCCTATTAAAGTTTGCACACCATTTTCTCTTTTCCTTGTGCTTTGAAACCCTATGGCTACATCATGTAAATTTCTTCCTCCAAATCACAATGAAGAAATGCCGTCTTTACATCCAATTGCTCCAAGTGAAATTCTTCATTTGCCACTAGTCTAAGCATTTTTCTCATTGTAGTCAATTTCACTACTGGAGAGAAAATCTCAGTGTAGTCACTGTCGTTTTTTTTTGTTGAAAACCCTTTAAAACCAGTCTTGCTTTGTACCACTTTCTTCCATCATGTTCATCTTTGATTCGGTAAACTCATTTATTATGCAAGGCCTTCTTCCCCTTTGCTGCCCTACTTAGATTAGATTACACATAATTTTTGGTATATGTCTCACCCTATGAATTTTCTATACTGTTATAATGTGGGACCCACCATGAACCCGAGAGGGGTCCTCATACAAAGTGGCTCTAGCTAAGAGATAAGAAACATGAGCTATAATTAAATAGATGATTTGAAGCTCTAGTGGGACCCACAAAGATACCACGAGCTGGTATCTCTATCTACATGAGTTGGAAGATCATGTGGGACCCATAAGATAAGACCAAGAGCTGGCTCTCTAACTTGATTGACGTCCTTAAAGAAGGTGTTTGTTGTTAAGTTAAGTTAGTCTCTTAAATAAATAATGTAATCTTTTCTTGATAGGCTTATCTTGGAGAGTTCTAGTTGGAATGTAATTAGGAGACCTAAAATTACTAGTACATGGACTCTATCACCTCCTCAACTATAAATAGAGGTGAGTTTAACTCGGAATTTATCAAACAAGTTTCTTATTTTTTTTACTTCTCTCTTGTGTGAAGTATTCTCTCTCTACTCTCTTTTATTTTCCTTCTCTTCTCTCTCTACCCAAGAGCTCTTCTCTTTTTCCTTTTTTTTCTCTCTCCCTTGCTCGAGGTATTATTCATGGGATCCTAAATTCAACACACATTGACCCATTTGTCATCCTCAAACATACATTACCAATACAGATAATATCCAAAGGTTCTCCGTCAGCAAGATACAACTTCCCGTGATCTCCAACAACTTAATTCTCCATGATCTCACAGTGTGAGATGGTGTGAAAAGAAGTTCCTGAATCTAACACCCATGAGTCAATAGGGCTATCAACCAACAAGAGTAAAGCATCTTGTACCTCTTCAGTCACTGCTTTTCTTTTCATCCTTCTTCGGTACTCTGCAATTCTTCTTTATCTGACCAGTCTTGAGACAATTCTAGCATTCCACATTCCGTCCAAATTTGGACTTGCTTCTACCACTCTTTGACTTCCCTCTATCGTTGCCCTTGTTGGAAATCCTCTTGAAGTTTTTGCCCCTAGTATTGTCATTTAAGATAGAATTAGATGTCGACAATTTTCATGAGTCCTTTCTACGAACTTCCACCGCAACAATGGTATCCCAGACATCATTCAAAATCAACTTCCCGTTGCCTACGTAGTTGCTGACAGCAGCCCTCATAGGCTCCCAAAAATTTGGTAGAGACGCCAAAAGAATTAAAGCACAAACCTTATCATCAAATTTAATATGAACATAGGTCAATTGATTAACAATCATGCTAAACTCATTCAAATATGTCACCACTTACATATTTTTGTCATCTTTAAATTGAAGAGTTTTTTCATGAGATGTACCTTTTTATTTGCGGAAGACTTCTCATACATGTTGGACAAAATCTTCATCATCCCCTTTGTGGTTTTCTCCAACGCCATGTTGTGAGCAACATTCTTCGATAATGTTAATCGAACTACTCCCAACATTTGTCTATCGAGGAGATTTCACTCATCATCTTTCATACCTTCTAGTTTCATATCCATAAGTGGTGCATTCAACTTTTTACTGTACAGATAATCTTCAATCTGCATCCTCCAGAACACAAAATTTATACCATCGAACTTGTTGATTCCAAGTGTCGATCCTTCTCCGCCAGCCATTGCTCTCAATCACGAACCAAAGTTTTGATTCCACTTGTTAGGAATTAGATGCCCTAATTCCAAAATAATGAGAGCAATAATAATAATCAAGGAAGAAAGGAAAATCATGCACAAGAATAAACAAGATTTATATAGGTTCGCCTCAAGGTGAGACTCCATCCTGTCTTATGCCGCCGCAGTAATCCACTATGAAGATGAAATAATTTACAAAAAAGATCGCACACACTTATAGGTGTTATTTTTCTCTAACCTCTCTCGGCCGCAACTAATTCTCCTCGCATGAAAAAACCCTAATATTAGAGGTCCAAATATAAAGAGGATTAGGCTCCACAACTTAACATAAAGTCTTCTCAAGATCTTATGTGTTAACTTTTAAAGAAGAAGCATGGGAGAGAGAGAGAGAGAGAGAGAGAGAGAGAGAGAGAGAGAGAGAGAGAGAGAGAGAGAGAGATAGAGAGAGAGAAGGGTAAAGAATGTAAGAAGGAGAGGAGACAAGATAGGAAGCAAGGATGAACATGCATATTGAAAAAGAGGAAATTATGAGAACAGTGTATCCATTGTTCTCTTACATGGTCCTATTATAATAAAATACCATGAGTTGTGTTAAAAATATACTTTCTCAAAGTTTCTAATTACACCCAATAATATCTTACTAAATCTGTTTATAACCATAAGATATAAAAAATAACTAAACCTGGAGTTGGGGATTAGATTTAGCGAATCAGGTTCGTTAAACACAACAGGTACAAAGTCCTAATTTCTCATAGATGTCATATTATAAACTCTATGTCTTACTATAAGATGAATAACCAAAGAAAATTCCCATATCATCCCTAGAATCAAATTTCCTTAATTTTTCCTTTAGTTCTTTTAATTGAACACTTCGCATCCAAAGGTTCTGAAGTAGAAAATATTGGGAAGGGTGCCCATATAAAACTCATGTTGATTTCTAGGGCCAACATATAAAACCCAAGACAGACACTCTAGCTCTTGGGAGAGAGGAGAGAAGAAACCAAGGGAGAGAAAGAAGAAGAAAAGAGAGAGAAGTGTATGGACGAATTTGAGCCAAGAGGAAGAGGCTTGAATGCTCTACCCCATGACTTGAGGTTGTATTTATAGTTGTGTGAAGGTGTTTGCAATGACTTCAATGCCCTTAGGGCTACATATTTCAAAAGGAAAAAGACATAAGAGGACATACACCACCTTGCATAATTACAACTCTATGCCATCTCTATGGAAGTTCTCATTATTTATTAACCATGCTTGGGTGTCTTTTAACACTCCCCCTAAATCTGGTATTTGTAACTTCACTTGCAAATAATCTTGGTCAAGAAACTTGTGTGCTTGAAAAAGAAATTTTAATTGCCTTGCTTTAACTCATCTTGTTCTTGTTCACATCTTGCTTGTAATCTTCATCTTGTTTTGATCTTGTTCTCCCCCTTACTTGAATATTCTAGTCACACAAAACTTGATTACTACAACACGCGGAATTCTTCATCATTGGTTAGAGAATGAGATGAAGAAGGACCCAGCTTACACAATATAACGGTGAGAGAATAAAAATCACTCCTAGCCATACGACAAAGCTTCATGTTGATTTTCAGGACACCATGGATTTAGCTCATAGAGAAAAAGAGAAAGAGACTTATTGGGACAAAACCAGAGGAAGAAGAGGTTATGGGCTTGATGTCCTAACCCTTCCCCTAAAGCTCAATTTATAGATTGATCAAACTACTGTATTAAAATAATACCCCTAAACTTAGGGTTTAGGGTTTTAATCCTAGAACTTTAATCTAATTACATCAATGCCATCTCTATGAGATGACCCTTTATTTACCATCCTGCCATCATTGTATGGGCTTGTGGGCCTTCTCTTTGATCTATGGGCCTTGAGCCCATCTTCTACATCTCCTGGATGTGTGGGTCTTCCTTCGTCTTATGGGCTTGGGCCCATCTTCCAACACACTTGGATATGTGGGCCTTCCTTGGTCGTGTGGGCTTGGGCCCTATCTTCCAACACTCCCCCTCAAGCTAGGGGTGAAAGAACAACATGAACTCCCAACTTGCTGCAAATGATGTATAAAATCTTTTTGTATAAAATGACACTTCTTCCAACACTCCCCCTCACACTGGTGCTCTTGTTCATGAGGCCCAACTGGTAAGATTAATAACCAATAAATAGTAAAAGTCCCTAAGATTAATAAGGACACATGAGATAATCTGTAGTATGTCCATCCTTGAATAAGGAAGATGTGCACCAAATAATAAGCTGGAATCGAGTAATAAGTTGCCAATAAGTTGAACTAAGTGTTGTTAATCTTCTCAAAAAGAATATCTGAACTGAGTGTTGTTGGTTCTGAGAGCAGCTGCAAGGTCTTCTAAAAAACAGAGAAGAGTGAATAAAACATTAATGCATACTACTTACATGCTTACTGCATCAGTGATTAATTCAGACACCAAACTTAGAGCTAGCCATATTAAACCAACTAATTAGCAACCAATGACATAAGTGTCATCTTTTTAAATATAGTCCATGCTTAGAGAAGTAATTATAGAATCAAATTGATTCTGAAAGGCAAGATAAAAAACCGAAGACAAAGTTTGAGGCTAGACCAATTATAGCTTGAAAGAATTTCATCGAGTGATAGATTGAGCGAGGCTGCTCACTTCATAAGGGGATAAGTACACCAAGTGCTGCTCTAACATGCTATTGATATGTTGCAAGGATTTCTAATAAACAAAGAAGAAACACACGTTTTGAATATGATCCTAGATTAGAATCTCCTTACATAGATACTTCTATAATTTGCAACATTAAATCAAGTAATAACTTTTTTTTGGAAGTTTCTATAATTCAGAATAGGAACGCTTCATCTCTTTGACAAATAAATCAAGGAAAATTTATGAAAAAGGATGATCTTCTAAAAATTCTTTATAGATATTTTTTTAATAAAAAGAAACTTTCAAAGGGTAGATTATGAGATAGTCTCCTGATATTGTTGATCATTAACAACAACTCAAAAAGCGAAGCAAAAAACTTGGCTTAAATTCGAATCTTCACATGTAACAAGATATCAACATGACCTTTGATTCTTCCAATGTGAATATCCCCTTAAATATACATAAAATTGACACGAAATTTTTCCTTCCAAAACTAAATTTAAATAAATTTCAGCCAAGTATAAATTCTCTCCATAAAATATACTTATTTTGAGATAAATAATCTAATAGATTTTGGAAAGTAATTTGGCTGAACTGAGTACTCTTTCTTCTTTGGCCAGCATAACCATGGACTCTTTTGAGATCGTGTTGTGGACTCAATAGCACACCGAGTCACACAATGAAGGAGGCAACAACAACTCACTCAATAGGATTTATTTCTTATATCACTTTGAGTAGGATTTATTTCTTATATTGTTTTAGGTAGGAGTTATTTCTAATTACTTTTATATGTATGGGCATTATGGGAAATCATTGTAACCCTAACCCTAAAACTCCATGACGTGATCTATTTAAAAGAAAGAATGAATAAAATAGGGAAGCTTTGAGATTTTAGAATAACCTAGTGTAAACAGGTTGAGATCACCTCTTGATCTCGAGTTTAGGGTTTACTCCAAAAATCCAACCTATCCTTCACCCTCCATCCTCATCCAAATTCGTCCATCTTCATCCTTCATCATCCATACTAAGAAGAGGACCTTCCTGCCCCTTTTCCGAGCCCAAAGAGAGGGTCTTCCCACCTTCTCAGCATCAACAATCAGCAAGGGTTCTAACCCTCTTGACGAGTGAAAAAGGAAGGATTTTCTGGTTCTCCACGTGAAGAGCTAGTGCATCCCTTCCTAGCTTAGAAGCATCACTAAAACCTAGCCTCAACGTCTACCAAGGTGAACCAAGGGCCACACATAAGCTAGGGCTTCAATCCTAGCACGAGCAACAACCATATCAGGGTTGAAACCCTGATTTACGTGAGCAAGAAAAGGTACTTCTTCCATTATCTCTCCACCTGAATTATTTCCTTTCTAGCTATAACTTTAGCACTAGAGTGGGTACATAAAAAGGGAGACTGATCACTGGTGGAAGATTATCCAAATAAGGGATCTTTAACCCTCCTTACCGAGTCCAACAACTCAGTACTAGTGCTGGATTCACAAATCCCATGTCGTGTTACTTGATCCATGACCCGAGACCGTAAAAACTTGGTATCAGAGCAGGGTAACATGGGGGAAACTCTCAGCAATGAAAAAATCCAAATCAGGATACAAAAGATAGAAGATAGCCTTGAAACAGCACAACCAGTGTTGGGGAAGGTTTGTGGTTTGGAAGAAGAGATGAGCCGAGTCATCAGCATGCTAACAGAGTTGAGGGTAGAGAGACATCAGAGTCCAGAGGTGAGAGAGGTTGCTCAACCATATCACAGAAGAGGGGAGCAGTGGCCTGGGCGCACTGCTGTCTAAGGACCCCAACATGGAGGCACAATTCCAGGGTACACCAAGTTAGAGTTTCCCTCTTTCAATGGTTCAGTTGATCCCTTAATTTGGTTGCATAGATGTGAATTTTTTTTTTTTTTTTTGAACCAAGGGACTATTGAATGGGATAAGGTGCAACTAGCCTCTTTCCATATGACAGATGAAGCCATGTTATGGGTTACTCAAGTAGAGAAAGAGAGACCAGGGATGACTTGGGGAGAATTTAAAAATCTATGCACAGTTAGATTTGGCCCTCCCGCCAAAGAAACCCCCTGAGGGAGTTAGTCCTATTGCGACAAACTGGTCTGGTGGAACAATATCAAAAACTGTTCCAGAAAAAGTTGGCTGGTGCTGGTGAGAGGGTATTGGTTGACCAACAGTCCCTATTCACAGCGGGTCTCAATGAGTATTTACGGCTAGAGGTGGAACTCCTTATGCCTACGGATTTAGCTCATACAATGAATATGGCCCGAGCAATGGAAGAACGACAATTATTGCAACAACGTAAGCCGGGTTGGTCGGGTGAGAGGAACACTTCCTCCATGTGGCAAGGGCGCCGCTATACTTCATCTCAGGGAGCATCTCGAGCAGCCCCATCCAGACACACTCTGATTACGACTCGGGTAACCGATCCCCGCCCTGGTAATCCCCTACCTAACTTTATAAAAAAATTAACGAGTGCGAAGATGGCAGAAAGGCCGTCCAAAAATTTAAGCTATAACTACGATGAGCAGTATCGGGTAGGACACCAATGTAAATGATTATTTTGGCTCGAGGTGGAGGATCCAGAGGATCCAGAGGAGCCAAAGGATATTATTGAGGAGGAACCACCAGAGATATTCTTGCATGCTATTTCTGGGCAGAAATCACCTAGTACAATGCAAGTCCAAGCTCATGTCATTGACTGAGAACTGGTGGGACTAGTCGACTCGGGGAGTACACACAATTTTTTGAGTTTGACAGCCGTACAACATCTCCAGCTCCAAATACACACTCATCTGACATCCATCGTCTCAGTGGCCAATGGTGAGAAGGTCCCTAGCTATGGGATTAGTAAGGCGGTAACATTTTCCATTGGCTTTACTTCTTTTAATGCTGATTTTTTTGTTGTTCCCCTAGCGAGATTTGATATGCTATTAGGCATTAAATGGTTACAAATGTTGGGGCCCATTCTGTGGGACTTTTCGGCTTTAACCATGAGCTTTGATTTGGCCGGGAGTCGGGTGCTCTTACAGGGCTGTCAGGTGGACAGGGGCCACCGCATGCACACTTTGCAGACACAGGAACAACCTGACAGTACTAGTGATGGTCTGGTTGAGGAGTTCTCTAACCTCTTCCAGGAGCCTTCGGGTTTGCCTCCCCTGAGGCACTGTGACCACAGGATCTGTCTGAAACCAGGATCTGAGGTAGTGGTTGTGTGACCGTACCATTACCCACACCTTTAGAAGGATGAGATAGAGCGTCACTGCCAGGAGATGTTGAAATAGGGTCTTATTCATCCCAGTCGCTCCCGGTTCTCTTCACCCGTCTTACTTGTGAAGAAACATGATGGGACATGGATGTTCTGCGTGGATTATCGGGAGTTGAACGTGCAGATAGTAAAAGACAAGTTTCCGATTCTGATAGTGGATGAGTTACATGGGTCGTGGTTATTCCCTAAACTTGACCTCTGTTCGGGATACCATCAGGTTCGGATGCACCCCACTGATATCAAGAAGACGGCGTTCCGCACGCACCGTGGCCACTTTGAGTTCGTCATCATGCTGTTTGGGTTATCCAATGCACCCTCCACTTTTCAAGCTTTGATGAACGAGGTATTTAGCCCCTATCTTCGAAAATTTGTTCTTGTATTTTTTATGATATTCTTATATATATCAAGTCGGTTGAGGATCACTTGGCACAGTTGAAGATTATTTTTGACTTGTTATGAGCACATCAGCTCTATTTGAAACATTTCATGTGTTCTTTTGCAGCTTCATATGTGGGGTACCTAGGACACATTATCTCACATGAGGGGTTATGGTGGATCCCGAGAAGATTCGAGTTATTCACGAGTGGCCGCAGCCATAGTCTTGTTATGCATTACGAGGTTTTTGGGTCTCATGGCCTACTACCACAAATTTATTTAGAACTATGGGCCGGTGGCAACACCATTGACTATACTACTCAAGAAAAATTTCTTTATTTGGAATGAGGAGGTCACCGCGTTGTTTGCGGCGCTCAAAGCTGCCCTCGCATCCGTGCCAGTATTACAACTTCCCAACTTTGATGAATTGTTCGTGGTAGATTGCGACACTTCAGGTCTGGGCATTGGGGCCGTTTTACAGCAGCTGGGCATCCTAGTGAGTATTTTAGTAGACAATTGGCAGTCCGTCATCACAAGCTGGTAGCCTATGAGGGCGAATTGATTGGGTTGGCCACAACGGTCCAACATTGGAGGCCGTATCTTTGGGGCCGGGCTATTCTCATATACACGGATCACTACAACCTTAAATTCCTACTAGAACAGTGTTTGCCAACGTCGCCATAGCAGGGGTTTGACTTCTCAGTGGAATATCGTGTGGGGAGATTAAATAAGGCGACAGACACCTTGTCATGGTGTTTTGAGGATTAGCAGTCGGTCTATTCGATCAGCCAGCCGATATTTCTCATCATGGACTTGGTGAGAGATGCACATGCCACTGACCCTGTACTGCAGGAACTGCATCAGAAGATTTCGAAAGGGACAATAAATTCGAAGTGGTCCATCCAGGATTTAGTTATTTATTACAAGCAGCAGCTTTTCCTTCCATCTGAGTTCGAGTTGATTCCAGCTATTCTCTCAGCCTACCATGACAGTACACAGGAGGGAATACAGAAGACCTTGCACAGAATTCGAGCTGATTTTAACCCTCTATTGCGACTTATGTGGGCGACTGTCAGGTCTGCCAACGCAACAAAGTCGAGCACTTGAGTCCAGCCGGTCTTCTCCAGCCTCTGGCCCTTCCTACCCAGGTTTGGGCTGACATTTTGGTCTACCCCTGTCCTCCGGCAAATCCGTACTTTTCGTGGTGGTTAATAGATTCTCCAAGTATGGACATTTTATACTACTGGCTCATCCTTATATAGCAACACGGGTTGCTCAGACTTTCCAGGAGCAGATAGTCCGTTTACATGGCATTCAAGAATCCATTGTGAGTGACAGAGATGCAGTTTTCACGAGCACCTTTTGGCGGGAACTTTTTCACTTGAGTGGGACTAAATTGAAGTTCTCCTCCGCCTATCATCCATAGATAGACGGGCAGATAGAGGTGGTGAACCGCACCATCGAGATGTATCTATGGTGCTTGGTTGGTGATCGTCAGCAGCAATGGGTTCAATGGCTTTCGTGGGCCGAATACTATTACAACACTTCGTTCCACTCTGCCTTGCAATCCACTCCTTTCTGGGTTATATATGGTTGGGATCCACCTCGCCTTCTCTCGTACAACCCAGGGTCCACCCGCGTGGAGGCAATTGATCAGGCACTCATGGACCGGGATCTACTGCTACAGAATATCATAGAATGGCTACGATGCGCCCAAGCTAGGATGAAGGATGTCTATGACAAAGGCCACTGTGAGGTCTCTTTTGAGGTTGGGGAGTATGTGTGGCTACGGCTCCAGCCCTACCGACAACAGTCTCTTGCGGGACCTCCACGTCATAAGCTCTCTCCCAGATTTTTTGGGTCATTTCCCTTTCTATGATGCATGAGACCAGTCACCTATCAGGTCAAATTACCAGACACGGCCAAAATTCATGATGTGTTTCATGTCTCTCTTTTGAATCCACATTCCGGGGCGCAGCCTACATCCACTCCATTCCTACCTTCAGTTGATAATGGCGAAGTTATTCTTAACCTAGCTGCGGTGTTACACGTGCGGCTGACCAATGACCATTGGGAGATTCTCGTTCAGTGGACGGACACTGACCCAATGCTACAACATGGGAACGTGTGGACATCTTCAAACAAGTCTAACCAGCTTTTGAGCTTGAGGACAAGCTCTTTCTCCAGGGGGAGGCAGATGTTGTGGACTCAATAGCACACCGAGTTGCACAACGAAGGAGGCAACAACAATTCACTCAATAGGATTTATTTCTTATATTAATTTGAGTTGGATTTATTTCTTATATTTTTTTAAGTAGGAGTTATTTCTAATTACTTTTATATGTAGAGGCATTATGGGGAATTATTGGAACCCTAACCCTAAAACTCCATGAGGTGATCTATTTAAAGGAAATAATGAATGAAATAGGGAAGCTTTGAGATTTTAGAATAACCTAGTGTAAACAGGTTGAGATCACCTCTTGATCTCGAGTTTAGAGTTTACTCCAAAAATTCAACCTATCCTTCACCCTCCATCCTCATCCAAATTCGTCCATCTTCATCCTTCATCATCCATACTAAGAAGAGGAGCTTTCTGCCCCTTTTTCGAGCCCAAAGAGAGGGTCTTCCCTCCTTCTCAACGTCAACAATCAGCAAGGGTTCTAACCTTCTTGACGAGTAGAAAAAGGAAGGATTTTCTGGTTCTCCACGTGAAGAGCTGGTGCATCCTTCCTAGATTGGAAGCTTCACTGAAACCTAGCCTCAACGTCTACCAAGATGAGCCAAGGGCTACACATAAGCTAGGGCTTCAATCCTAGCACAACCAGCAACCAAATCAGGGTTGAAAACCTGATTTACGTGAGCAAGAAAAGGTACTTCTTCCATTATCTCTCCACCTGAATTATTTTCATTCTAGTTATAACTTTAGCACTAGAGTGGGTTCATAAAAAGGGAGACTGATCACTGGTGGAAGATTAGCCAAAGAAGGGATCTTTAACCCTCCTTACCAAGTCCAGCAACTCAGTACCTGTGCTGGATTCACAAATCCCATGCCGTGTTACTCGATCCATGACCCGGGACCGTAACACATTGATATCTCCATCTAAAAAACTCAGATTGAGAATTGGTTGAATAAGTTAGAAAATAGACTTACAAATATTTATTTTGATATATAATTCTTCATATAAAGTTTCATATTGCTTGACCTTTGTTGCTTCAGATATTGATTTTCCTTTCTAGAAAAATCTTATTTCTACGATTTGTTTTGAGAGGGAAACTATAATCAAATATATTTCCAATAGTATATAATTTTCTATATGAAACATAGGTAAGAGAGTTAAAAATCTAATGAAAAACATGAATTGGGAAAAAAGACTAAAGGAAAAACTAAAACTCTTATTTCTTTTTCTTTTTCTTCTTCTTCTTCTTCCTCCCCTTCTTCTCCATCTTCTTCTCCTTTTCCATCTCAAATCTTTTGCTTCTCAAATACCATGTTGTAACTTAGGATTCCATTATGTGTGATCAAAGTAGAAGAGGATTAAGGATTGAGAAGAGGAAGAAGAGTTTTGGAGAGAAGGATTTGGAGGAGAAGAGTGAGAGTGACGAATTTGGAGAGGGAGAAAAGGGGAGGAAGAATAGGGTTAAGGACTTTGAGCAAACCCTCCCCCTTAAGCTATATTTATAGATGCTAAAAGTAAAAATATTATAATTATACCCTTCACACTCTAATTACATCATATCTTCCAACACAATTCATTTATAATATGAGTGAACCTAATTTATCTTAGCTATTGATTTGCTCAGTTTTATTTTAAATTCATCATATTGGGCAATCAATAAATTAATCTTAGAGTCTCTAGTCGTCCCTTCATGTGTGATCTCTAATTTTTCCCATACTTCCTTGGAGGTCTTACATGTGGAGACCCGATTCAACTCATTTGGTCCGATGACACACAACAATAAGTTGACGGTGTTGGAGTTTGTTTTGAGTTGCTCTTTATCTTCCCTACTCAACTCATTAAACTCTTTTATGACAAGAATGCCTTTCTGAAGTTTTTGAGTCTCAAATAGGCCACTCTTTGTCACATAGCAAATGTCTCAATCCATGGATTGGAGAAAGAAATCAATTCTTACCTTCCAATACCCATAATTAACTTCGTTAAATAATGGGAGACGGATGGCGGATTCTCCTTCAAGAAGGATCAATTTATCTTGAGATGCCATCGTAATTGAATTCTTAAATTAAGTTTTGGCCAGCACTGGTAGCCAATTTTTGGCCCAAGTGGCTTCTCAAGGGGGGGGGGGGGGGGGGGGGGGGGGGGGGGGGGTTACCCCTTAGCCAATGACCTCTATTTATATTTCCTTTGTGTATGTTACAATGACTATAATGTCCTTAGGGCTACAACCTTACAACAGAAGAGACATAAACACACAAGTAATTACATCTTCACGTCATCTTTATGAGAAGTCTTCTTATTTATCAAGATGTTACCTCTTGGACGTGAGAGCTTGAACCCATCTTCGAACACTCCCCCTTCGAACAGGAGGAGAGAAAACATCATAAATTCCCAACTTGCCATAAATAAAAGATAGGATCTTAGACGTAACTGGTTTAGTAAGAATATCTACTACTTTCTCTAGTGATGAAACATATTTGAAGGAGATTATACCAGCTTTCTCCCGTATAAAGTGGCAGTCCACTTTAATGTATTTGGACCTTTCATGGAAGACCGGATTTGAAGTGATATGAATAGTTGTTTGGTTATCACAATATAGACCCATAAAACCTCCTTTATAAATCCCAATTCGATAAGAAGGGACATGATCCATAGGAGTTAACTAATTGTGTGAGCCATAACCCAGTATTTTGCTTCTACTTTTGCACAAGATTTTGCAAGCACATTTAATTCTTGCTTCTCCCTATAACAAGGTTCCCTCAAACAAGAGTGCAATATTCAAAAATGGACTTCCTGTCATCAGGTGATCCAACCCAATCTGCATT
Organism: Aristolochia californica; assembly: GCF_029961685.1. Lineage (NCBI taxonomy): Eukaryota > Viridiplantae > Streptophyta > Magnoliopsida > Piperales > Aristolochiaceae > Aristolochia > Aristolochia californica. Next base: position 50,127,300 of record NW_027181770.1, read on the forward strand.
TAAGAAACCTTTTATGTTGAAGTGGCCATTTTTTCATTAAGTAATCTTGTTCCTCGAGCTCCTTTTAAGATTCGTAATATCCTTTCCAAGGCTTGCCAATGGGTAAATTGTGGTTTACTCATATATTGACTCACCATAATTGTGACATATGATATGTTTGATCTAGTTACCATGAGGTAGATAAGTTTGCCGACAAGTCTTTGTTATTTGCGAATATCAATATCTTCTTCAGAATTTGGACATAATTTAATATTCGCATCCATAGGTGTGTCAGCTAGACGGCTCACCATCATTCTCATTTTTTCGAGGAGGTCCAAGACATACTTCCTCTGAGATAATATTATCCCATACTTGGACAGAAGAATTTCTATGCCTAGAATATAATTTAGAAGTCCAAGATCTTTAGTTTTAAATTCATGACATATCATGTTTTTAACTTCTTCTATGTTATTCGCATCATTGCCGATTAAGAAAATATCATCAACATACACAGCCAATAATACCGAATGATCTACTGAGCACCGACAAAATCCAAATCGTAGTAGTGCTTGAATAAATTTATCAAATCAGGCCCAAGGGGACTGTTTAAGCCCAAATAAGGACTTGTTTAAGTGACATAAGGACTCCCCTCATCCACACAACCAGGTGGTTGAAGCATATAAATTTTCTTGCATATATCACCATTTAAGAAAGCATTTTTGACATCAAGTTGATAGACAGGCCATGAAGAGTTAGCAGTAAGTTAAACAGGATACGTACAAAATTTAATTTGGCAACAAGAGAGATGGTCTTATCATAATCCACTCCATAACATTGAGTCTACCCTTTAGCAATGAGGTGGTCCTTACGGCCAGCAATGGACCCATCTAGATATGTTTTACAGAAAAAAAGCCATTTACAATCCACTAGTTTCTTACCTATAAGAAGAAGTGCTAAGTTCCATGTCTGATTTTCATATAAGGCTTGCATTTCCTCATTCATAACCACCTTACATCCTAGATGTTTCAGGGCCTCCTGATAGGACTGTGGAATAGAGATAGAAGAAAGAGAGTCAAGGAACTGATAATATGTGGAAGACAACCGATGGTGAGACATAAAGTTGGAAATAGGATGAGAAGTAATGAAAGTACGAGGTTGTTTTCTTAGAGCAATGGGCTGACTATCAAAAAGTGGAGCAAATATAATAGGAGAAGAAGGACTTACCACAGTAGGATCCAAAAACTTCATAGGTGTGGTGTCGGCCGATGCTTCAGGGGGTGGAGTGACATCGGCATTAAAGGGCACAAATGGACGAGGGGTATCCAGAGGGAATGAAAGACCTAGAGGAGCATCATTGGAGGAATAGAATGAGGTGTCCTAAAAAAGGGTCACATTCCTAGACACAAGCAACGGCTGAAGGGTAGGATTGTAACAAACATAACCTTTTTGGGAACGAGAGTAACCCAAAAAAATGCACTTCATAGAACGAGGAGCAAGTTTACTTTTCTGAGGAGATGTGAGATGGACAAAACAAGCACTCCCAAAGACCTTCACGAGAAGAGAAAATCGGTCTTCACTAAAAAAGAATATAGAATATGGAGTTTTATGACCAAGTACATATGAAGGTAACCTATTGTTAAGAAAATAGGCCGTAAGAATGGCCAGTGGCCAATAAAAGTAGGGTACCTTCATGGAGTAGGGGAGGCCCTGGGAAACCTCAAGAAGATGGTGGTTCTTTCTTTGGGCAACTCCATTCTGTTGAGGCGTGTAGACACATGATATTTGATGGATAAGGCCATTATCTTGACAAAATGACTGAAACTCACTAGACAAGTACTCTTTAGCATTATCAGACCTAAGTACTTGAATTTTCTTGCCAAATTGGGTTAGTACCATAGCATGAAAGGCCTTAAAGATAGTAAATATTTCAGATCTTTCCTTAAATAGATAGAACAAAGTAACCTAGGTAAAATCGTCAACAAATGTAATAAAATATTTATCTTGAGAAATATTTGAGACACTCAAAGGTCATACATCAGAGTGTACTAGAGAAAAAGGACGCTCACTTTTATTGGTAAAGTGAGGAGAATATATACTCCTCTAGTGTCTGCTTAACTGGAAAACCTCACAATTTAAAGTAGACAAAGACTTTAAGAAGGAAATAAATGCCGAAGAGAAGATGTAGAAGGAGGGCCAAGCTAGTTGTGCCAAAGTTGCACCTCGGATGGAGATGATGAAAGTGTTGCTAATGGAGGCAGGTCTAAGTAATACAAACCCCCTTTTTCATGGCCTCAACCATTCACACGCTTCATTGTTAGATCTTGAAATACACAAGAAGAGCGTGAGAAGGTGACGGCTCAATTTAGATGTTTTGTGAGCTAACTTACTGAGAGTAAGTTTAACAGAAATTGATAATCAAATAGGACATCTCGACATAGGATAATGGTGTAATATCACTTACCAAGTACTTTGGTTTAGGTACCATTAGTTATAGCAACAAACTTATTGAAAATACATGGAGATAAAAAATTTAGCATATGTTTGTTGCCTGAGAGATGTTCAGAGGCCCCGAAGTCTATTATCCAAGATGAAGAGGAGGAAGTCGAAGAAAACATACCTAAAGCAATAGTTGTAGTATTCTTAGGTGAAGATGTAAGGGAAAACCCCATGAATGACTTAATTTTTTGAAACATTTCGTAGTCTTCATGAGTGAGAGTCATCTTCCCGGTTTGTGATTCAGCCTTTTCTTCCCATTTATCATTGGTAATGGAGGCTAGAGTAGTCATGGCCCATTCTGGTTTGCCATGAAGCTTCCGACAAGTGTCTACATGGTGGTTTTGATCACCAAAATAAGTGCATATTCAAGGCTCTGTGCGAGAGGAACTAGGACTGGTTCTACTACCTCTTATTCGACCTCTAGAATTTCTGCCACGGCCTTGATTGGAGGATGATGTATATCTATTACCTTAATACATAGTAGATGAAGCATCATTATTTGAATTAGGAGACAGATTAAGGATCACAACAATGTGGCACTTATGTCATCAAAGGATGAAAGTGTGAAGGAGCTAAGAAGTTGGGTGATAGCAACTTCAAGGTATGGTTTGATATTTGTCAAACAAATTGCTACCATTAAAGCTTCTCATTTCCTTTCTTGAACTGAAATATCGGTGGAGTATGGTTGAGTGATCTTCCACTCTTGAAGTAAAGCTCAAAACAGAGCCAAAAATTCATGACTCTTGTCTCCTAGCTTAGAATTGAGCATGTTTTGCAATACATCAAATAACTTTTGTAAAGTTGTCGTACTAGAGTCTAACTTAGTACAAGTGTCCCAAATTTGTTTGGCTGATTCTAAGTGGACAACATTGTTGGCTTCATGCTCTTCCATACTATTAATAAGACAACTAATTACCAAATTATCATCCTTAACCCACTTTAGATGGGATTGACTTCCTTCATCAATTGGTAGTGAAGCTGGTTAAGTGACTGAAAAGGTCTCAGGTAATAAGAAACCTTCTAACCGATGGAGACCAACTAAGATAATAGGAAAATCTTCTCTCTATCGAGACTCTGTTGTCAATCCCCGGAGGTCTTTGTGGTTCCATCCACCACCATCGAAGCTTCGAAGTCTCCGTATGGGAGGAGCCGTAAGCCATGCGGCGTGGTGCTTCGTTCCTGAGAAAACCAGTTCGTGAACACTGGTCTCGGCTGATTCGTCAGCCCTTGTACTTGAAGAAGACCTCGGTTAACATGGTATCAGAGTTTGGTGGATGAATTTTGAGGTAAGCCATCTCTGTCGGACGCATCCTTGCCGACAAGTTCCCGTCCGAAGATCTTCCTGTCTGACGAGTTGCTGTCCGAAGACTCAGAGATCAGTTGGAGCTCAGGAGAGGTCGAAAACTTTCGAGCCAGCTCAGAGGAGTGGTCGAAAACCATCGACAGAGCTCAGAGGAGCGAGACAATGTATCCTTGCTTTCGGGTTCTCATCTGAAGACTTCCTGTCCGATGAGCTGCCGTCTGATGACTCAGAGGTCGGCCGAAGCTCATGCAAGATCAGAAACTTCCGTTCGAGCTCAGAGGAGTGGTCGGAAACCACCGACCGAGCTTAGAATTCCGTCCTTGCTAAGAAGGTGAACGGTCAGGTGATTTTTTTATGTAAGGTATGGAATGATTTATTTCTATAAGGTATGGAATGATTTATTTGTCTAAGGAGGTTTTTGGAATTTCTGAGATAGTGGGGACAGAACTGGAAATTCTGGGATTGTGGGGAAAAAACTGGAATTTCTCATATTGTGGGGACAAAAGTGGAATTTCCAAAATTGTGGGGGAAGACCTGGAATTTTTGGCAGCCATAGGGGCAAATCTGGAAGTTTCAGCGGGTATCAAGTCAACGAACAGGTTAGATTTCTCTCCTATTCGATTCAAGGGTAAGAACTATAGTGCCTAGGCATTTCAATTCCGATTATTTGTCATGGGCAATGATTTATAGGGTCATATTGATGGGTGTGATCCAACGCCTCGTGAGGCTGAAGTATTTTCCAAGTGGACCACCATGGATGATAGAGTTATGACCTGGATATTTGGATCCATCAATCCTCATTTTGTCCTTAATCTAAGGCCCTACAAAACTGTCGCGGAAATGTGAAATTACCTTCACAAGATTTATCATCAAAACAGCATGACCCGACAGTTTCAAGTCGAATATGAAATGGAAAATTTCACGCAAGGAAGCAATTCCATTGAAGAATATTTCTTAGGGTTTCAAAATTTGTGGGCTGACTATACTGATATTGTTTATGAGAGCGTCCTAGTTGCTACTCTCTCGACAGTGCAAGCCGTACACGAAACCAGTAAGAGGGATCAGTTCTTAATGAAGCTACGTCCAGAATTTGAGATTGCTCGATCACATCTGATGAATCGTCATCCAGTGTCGTCTCTGGATGCCTTTCTGAGTGAACTCCTTATGGAGGAGCAACGCATTGCTACTCAGGCCGGTATGAAACATCGAGTCCAGGCTAATATATCTGCTCATGTGGCCTATGCAGCACAAGGGAAGGGTCGGGACAAGAGTTTTGTTCACTGCTTCCACTGCAAGGCATATGGTCACTTTGCTCGGTAATGCCCCAAGAAATCCTGTAACTACTGCAAGAAGCCAGGCCATCTCATTGCAGCTTGCCCTACTCGCCCTGAAAAGAAAAAGAATACAACTTATCATACCTCCACTAGTACTTCTAGTTCTACAACATTGTCGACTGCCGTACCAGCTACTACAGTTCCTGTTCCTCCAGCACCTGCAAGTTCAACCTCACTCACCCTTGAAATGGTACAATTGATGATCATATTTGCTTTTTCTACTTTTGGTCTCTCAGGTAAGCAAAACAATTTTACTCAGACATGGTATTTTGATTCTGGTGCTTCTAACCATATGACCAACAATGTTGTGTCTCTGTCTAAAGTCAGAAAGTAAGATGGAAACTTGCACATCAACACTGCTGATGGTAGCTCTCTACCTATTAGTGTTGTTGGTGATCCCTCCCCCTCCTGACTTATCGACAAACCTTCTGTCTGTTGGTCAACTGGTTGAAAAGAATTGTAATGTTCAGTTCTCTTGCTCTAGTTGTGTTGTGCAGGATCAAGTGTCAGGGAAGGTGATCGCGAAGGGGCCTAAAGTGGGAAGGTTATTTCCCCTTAAAAGTCTTTTTATCCACCATTATTCCACATACTCTTGTACTTTCTTTTGTATGTAATGTTGTTGGCTCTAGTACTAAGATGTGGCATAAACATCTACGCCACCCAAACTCGGATGTTCTTCGTACATTGCTTAAATCTGGTTTATTAGGCAGTAAAAATGCACCTCTTGATACTATTTTTGAATGTTCATCATGCAAACTTGGCAAAAGTAAAGTTATACCATTTCCTCATCATGCCTCACATGCCTCCCACTATTTTGATATTATTCATAGTGATGTCTAGGGAATTGCTCCTATTGTATCACATGCGCAATATAAGTACTTTGTAACATTTATTGATGATTTTAGTCGGTTTACCTAGGTCTACTTCTTACGGGATAAGTCTGAAGTTTTTATCGTCTTTAAGAAGTTTCTTGTGCTTCTTGAAACACAATTCTCTGCTCATATTAAAGTATTATGCTCTGACTCTGGACGCGAGTACATGTCTATTGAATTCAAAGATTTTCTTTAGAGCAAAGGCATTATCTTTCAGCGTTCTTATCCCTCAACACTCCCAGCAAAGTGGGGTTGCTGAGTAGAAAAATCCTCACCTTCTTGATACGTCCGCACCCTTCTACTTGAATCATCCGTTCCTCCCCATTTTTAGTGTGAGACACTCTTTACCTCAGTTTATTTAATCAATCGCCTACCTTGCATCATGTCTCTCCATTCGTTAAGTTATTTGGTTATTCTCCATCATACATTGATCTTCGCCAGTTCGATTATGTTTGTTTTTTGCATCTCCCTGCTCATGAACGACATAAACTCACCGCCCAATTAGTGATGTGTGCATTTCTTGGATATGCCATTTCTCAAAAAGGGTATGTTTGCTATGATCCCCAGGCGCATCGAGTCCATGTTTCTAGGAATGAGGTCTTCTTTGAAAATTAATATTTCTTTCCATCTCAAGTTACACTGCCATCTGCATCTCCGTCTAGTCTACCGAGCTTTGATGAGTCTCGCCCTACTTCCTCGCTGCCCTCTTCCGATTTTGACCTGGGGCTTGCTCCTGATCTTCTCTCTACTCCTGCCCCCATCACCCGTTGTAGATCTACTCATCCATCTTGCCCACCTGATAGGTATGGTTTCCCCTCCCTTGTATCACTTGTGGCTACCTTATCCTCTATTTCCATTCCCTCTTGCTACAAACAGGCTATGGGACATGAGTGTTGACAAAAGACAATGCAAACAGAAATGCAAGCACTAGAGGAGAATCACACTTGGGACATTGTGATTTGCCCCCCGGTAATTCGGCCTCTTGGGAGTAAGTGGGTATTTTTTGTCAAGTTGCGTTTAGATGGATCGTTGGATCGGTAAAAATAAGCAGGAATATGGGATTGATTATGAGGAAACATTTGCTTCACGTTCCAAGATGACCACCGTCCACACTATATTAGCCATTGTAGCCTCCCAGTCCTGGCCACTACATTAGATGGATGTGAAGAATGCCTTTCTACATGGTGACTTATAGGATGATGTCTACATGAAGCTCCCCTCAGGTATGACTACTTCATCTCCTGATCATGTTTGCAAGCTACGTCGTCCTTTGTATGAGCTGAAGCAAGCTCCTCGGGCTTGGTTTGAGAATTTTCGCAACACACTTATTCTTCAGAAGTTTACACAGAGTCAGTATGATTCATCTTTATTTTATCATAAGTCTGCCATGGGCATGGTCATTCTCTTGGTTTATGTGGATGACATCATCATTACTGGCACTAACATGGGCCTGATTACAAGGCTTCAACAAGTATTGCATGCCACCTTTCATATGAAGGACCTTGGACACCTCAAGTACTTCTTAGGGCTGGAGGTACATCACCGTCCCAATGGTATTTTCTTAAATCAGCATAAGTATACACAAGATCTTATTTCTCTCTCTGGATTGGAGGACACATCTTCAGTTGCTACTCCTATGGAGGTCAATGTCAAATACAGGAAAGATGAAGGGACTTGATGATCCTACTATCTATCGACGACTGATTGGGAGTCTCATATACTTGACTACTACTCGCTCGAACATCTCCAATGTTGTTCATCCGGTCAGTCAGTTTATGTCATCTCCTCGGCACCTTCATCTTGCGGCGGTTCGACGCATCATCTGCTATCTGTGCGGTTCTCCTATGTTATGGTCCTGCCAAAGGGAATCTTGAAAACCATAGGTTCATTAAGGAGAACACACACACCTAAGCTCGTTGAGGAGAACTCAAAACCCTGTTTAACCTAAATCAATGTTTGGCTTTCTCATTACTCTTACCCCTTAAATAGGGTTCACCCTTACAAGGTTTAAGATAAAATATTACAAAAATACCCTTATAAATGAAATATTCCAAAAATGTTCCTATGGCCTATTAATTCTTTAACAGAAATAAAATAAATTAAATTAAATAAAAATAATTAAAATAATAATGTTATCGAGGGCATAACATTACACCCCCCTAGGAGAAAGAGCTTGTCCTCAAGCTCGAAAGTAGGGTCTGTATGCTGGCGTCTCCACCTGTTCCCAAGTAGCATCCACAGTAGCAATGTCTGCCCTCTGGACGCCCAAAATTGGAGCATTCCCCCTAGAAACAATTTTTTTAAGGTTGAATGTAGGGATGCATGATGAACGTCGCTACATCTCCCCAAGTAGCATCTCTGCCCTCCCTCAGTCCTGGACTGGTGTGAAACAACCCCTCAAAGGGGGGGGGGGGGGGGGGGGGGGGGAGGTGCGTTGGCAAGGGTGCATTGCCTACTCTTTGCCAGCATGGTAGCAACAACATCATGACTAGCCCCCTAGGATTGAGAAGACTCAGCAGCACTAACCCCCTCCATTTGTTGCACCTTGAAACACTCAATGGCCTAAAATCATCACGGACAACAGGATCACTCTGCATATCCTTGTGAAATCCACACGCAGCCGCAACAGTACTGATTAAGGCTCTGACTAATTTTGTGTAAATAAGTCCAATTCCTGGGACATGAGCAACTCCAAGGCTTGGACCCAGATCAGGTGCAATTGGTACTAAACATAGTTGGTCTAAAATCATTTGCATCTGTTTTCCACTTCCTGTATTGTTTATCCCATAATAGAGAGCATCAACATAAGCCTCACAAGCATATTCATGCAAGTAAGCCATCAATAGCTGTGCACAAATTTCAGTGAGAACCTCGGCTTCTATAAAGTAGTGTGAATGGGGGCAGTTAAAATCTCTCTATGTAAGCCTTCAAGAATTTCCCTTGATGTAATGCACCTACATTGGCGCTAGCTGTGAGTAAACCCACTACAGTAAATTGATCTAGAATTGATGGTATGTGCATCACTGATTTGTAGGCAACAGTAAAAACCATGGATGATATGCTAGGCCAGCTCCAGTCAGGCCAGTATGATCCTCTATCACTTTGGTTGCTCTTGCAGGGTACCCACTGTGGCAAGCAGGTCAACCACGCAAGCTACATGATCTTCCTCCCCTTGAGTCCATAGGTGTCAAGTGCAAGCCCGGTTGTAATTGTGCTAAGCTGTTGTGGACTCAATAGCACACCGAGTCACTCAACGAAGGAGGCAACAACAACTCACTTAATAGGATTTATTTCTTATATTACTTTGAGTAGGATTTATTTCTTATATTGTTTTAAGTAGAAGTTATTTCTAATTACTTTTATATGTAGGGGCATTATGGGAATTATTATAACCCTAACCCTAAAACTCCATGACGTGATCTATTTAAAGGAAAGAATGAATGAAATAGGTAAGCTTTGAGATTTTAGAATAACCTAGTGTAAACAGGCTGAGATCACCTCTTGATCTCGAGTTTAGGGTTTACTCCAAAAATCTAACCTATCCTTCACCCTCCATCCTCATCCATATTTGTCCATCTTCATCCTTCATCATCTATAGTTGGAAGAGGAGCTTTCTGCCCCTTTTCCGAGCTCGAAGAGAGGGTCTTCCCTCATCGACGTCAACAGCAATCAAGGGTTTCTAACCTCTTGACGAGCAGAAAAGTAGGGAGCTTTCTGCTTCTTCACGTGAAGAAGGGTGCTGCTACTCCTAGCTTGGCGCCAGCAAGGAAGGAGAGAAAAATTAATCCATTCACGTGGGACAAGGCTTCTACAAGCCAGGCTGAGCATTCCAGCATGAGCAACAATCAAAATCAGGGTTGAAACCTTGATTTTCGTGAGCAACCAAAAGGTATTTCTTTAGTTTCTTCTCCACTTGAATCATTTGCATTCTAGTTATAACTTTAGCACTAGAGTGGATTCATAAAAAGGGAGATTGATCACGTGTGGGAAGATCAGTCAAAAAAGGGATCTTTAACCCTCCTTACCGAGTCTAGAAACTTAGTACCAATGCTGGATTCACAAATCCCACACCGTGTTACACGATCCATGACCCGGGACCGAAACAATGTGGTATCAGAGCAGGGTAACATGGGGGATACTCTCAGCAATGAAGAAATCCAAATCAGGATACAAAAGATAGAAGATAGCCTTGAAACAGCACAACCAGTGTTGGGGAAGGTTTGTGGTTTGGAAGAAGAGAAGAGTCGAGTCATCAGCATGCTAACTGAGCTGAGGGTAGAGAGACATCAAAGCCCAGAGGCGAGAGAGGTTGCTCAACCATATCACAGAAGAGGGGAGCAGTGGCCTCGGCGCACTGCTGTCCAAGGACCCCAACATGGAGGCACAATTCCAAGGTACACCAAGTTAGAGCTTCCCTCTTTCAATGGTTCAGTTGTTCCCTTAATTTGGTTGCATAGATGTGAAAAATTGTTTTTGAACCAAGGGACTACTGAATGGGATAAGGTGCAACTAGCCTCTTTCCATATGATAGATGAAGCCATGTTATGGGTTACTCAAGTACAAAAAGAGAGACCAGGGATGACAAGGGGAGAATTTAAAAATCTATGCACAGCCCTCCCGCCAACAGCAACCCCCTGGGGGAGTTAGTCCTATTGTAACAAACTGGTTCGGTGGAACAATATCAAAAACTATTCCAGGAAAATTTGGCTCGTGCTGGTGATAGTGTATTGGTTGACCAACAGGTCTTCCTATTCACAGCGGGTCTCAATGAGTATTTACGGCTAGAGGTGGAACTCCTTATGCCTATGGATTTAGCTCATGCAATGAATATGGCCCGAGCAATGGAACAACGACAACAGTTGCAACAACGTAAGCCAGGTTGGTCGGGTGAGAGGAATACTTCCTCCATGAGGCAAGGGCGCCACTATACTTCATCTTAGGGAGCATCTCCAGCAGCACCATCCTCCAGACACACTCCGACTATGACTCGGGTAGCCGATCCCCGTCCTGGTAATCCCCTACCGAACTTTATCAAAAAATTAACAAGTGCGGAGATGGCAGAACGACGGTCCAAAAATTTATGTTATAATTGCGATGAGCAGTATTAGGTGGGGCACCAATGTAAACGGTTTTTTTGACTCGAGGAGGAGGATTCAGAGGAGCCAAAGGATATTATCAAGGAGGAACCACCAAAGATATCTTTGAATGCTATTACTGGGCAGAAATCGCCTAACAAAATGCAAGTTCGAGCTCATGTCATCGACCGAGAATAGGTGGGACTAGTCGACTCGGGGAGGACACACATTTTTGTGAGTTTGATAGCCGTACAGCACCTCTAGCTCCAGATACACCCTCATACAACAGCCACCGTCTCAGTGGCCAATGGCGAGAAGGTCCCTAGCTATAGGATTAGTAAGGCGATAACTTTTTCCATTGGCTCTACTTTATTTAATGCTGATTTTTTTGTTATTCCCCTGGCGGGATTAGATATGGTATTAGGCATTAAATGGTTACAAACGTTGGAGCCCATTATGTGGGACTTTTCGGCTTTAACCATGAGCTTTGATTTGGCTCGGAGTCGGTAGCTCTTACAGGGTTGTCAGGTGGACAGGGTCCACTGCATGCACACTTTGCAGACACAGGAACAGCCTAACAATACTAGTGATGATCTGGTTGAGGAGTTCTCTGGCCTCATCCAAGAGCCTTCGGGATCTCCTCCCCTGAGGCACTGTGACCACAGGATCTGTCTGAAACCAGGATTTGAGGTAGTGGTCATGCGAGCTTACCGTTACCCACACCTTCAGAAGGACGAGATAGAGCGCCAGTGCCAGGAGATGTTGAAACAAGGTCTTATTCGTCCCAGTCGCTCCCCGTTCTCTTCACCCATCTTACTTGTGAAGAAACATGATGGGACATGGAGATTCTGCGTGGATTATCGTGAGTTGAACATGTACATAGTGAAAGACAAGTTTCTGATTCCGGTAGTGGATGAGCTCCTGGATGAGTTACATGGGTCGTAGTTATTCACTAAACTTGACCTCCGTTCGGGATACGATCAGGTCCAGATGCACCCCTCAGATATCGAGAAGACGGCGTTCCGCAGGCATCATGGCCACTTTGAGTTCATCGTCATGCCATTCGGGGTTATCCAATGCACCCTCCACTTTTCAAGTTTTGATGAACGAGGTATTTAGCCCCTATCTTCGAAAATTTATTCTTGTGTTTTATGATGACATCCTTATATATAGCAAGTCGGTTGAGGAGCACTTAGCACACTTGAGGATTGTTTTCGACTTGTTATGAGCACATCAGCTCTATTTAAAACATTCCAAGTGTTCTTTTGCGGGTTCACATGTGGCTTATTTGGGACACATTATCTCACATGAGGGGGTCACGGTGGATCCCGAGAAGATCCGAGTTATTCATGAGTGGCCGAAGCCATAGTCTTGTTCTGCAATACGGGGTTTTTTGGGTCTTGCGATCTACTACAGGAAATTTATTCAGAACTATGGGCCGGTGGTAGCACCATTGACCAGTTTGCTCAAGAAAAATTCCTTTATTTGGAATGAGGAGGCCACCAAGTCGTTTGCGGCACTAAAATCTGCCCTCGCATCCGCACCAGTATTACAACTTCCCAACTTTGACGAATTGTTCGTGGTAGAGTGCGACGCTTCGGGCATGGGCATTGGGGCCGTTTTACATCAGTTGGGCCATCCTATTGCGTATTTTAACAGAAAGTTGGCAGTCCGCCATCACAAGTTGGCATCCTATGAGCACGAATTGATTGGATTGGCCAAGGCGGTCCAACATTGGAGGCGCTAGAGTCGGGCTTTTCTCATACGCACGGATCACTATAGCCTTAAATTCCTACTCGAACAACGTTTGAAGACGTCGCCACAGCAGCACTGGATCAGTAAGTTGTTGGGGTTTGACTTCTCGGTGGAATATCGTGTGGGGAGATTGAATAAGGTGGCAGACACCTTGTTGCGGTGTTTTGAGGATTAGCAGTTAGTCTATTCGATCAGCCAGCCGAGATTTCTTATCCTGGACTTGGTGAGAGATGTAGATGCCACTGACCCTACATTGCAGGAACTGCATCAGAAGATTTCAGAAGGGACATTGAATTCGAAGTGGTCCATCCAGGATTCACTTATTTATTCCAAGCAGTGGCTTTTCCTTCCACCTGAGTCCGAGTTGATTCCAGCTATTCTCTTGGCCTACCATGACAGTACACACGAGGGGATACAGAAGACCTTGCATAGAATTTGAGCTGATTTTTACTGGCAAGCCATGAAGCCCTCTATTGCTACTTATGTGGGCGACTGTCAAGTCTGCCAGTGCAACAAAGCCGAGCACTTGAATCCAGCTGGTCTTCTCCAGCCTCTAGCCCTTCCTACTTAGGTTTGGGCCGACATTTCGATGGATTTTGTGGAAGGTCTACCCTTATCTACCGTCAAATCCGTACTTTTCATGTTGGTTGCTAGATTCTCCAAGTATAGACATTTTATACCGCTGGCTCATCCTTATACAGCAACACGGGTTGCTCAGACTTTCCTGGAGTAGATAGTCCGCTTACATGGCATTCCAAAATCCATTGTGAGTGACAGAGATGCAGTTTTCACGAGCACCTTTTGGCGGAAACTTTTTCACTTGAGTAGGACTAAATTGAAGTTCTCCTCTACCTATCATCCAAAGACAGACGGGTAGACAAAGGTGGTGAACCGCACCATTGAGATGTATCTATGGTGCTTGATGGGTGATCGTCCACGGCAATGGGTTCAATGGTTTCCGTTGGTTGAATATTGTTACAACACTTCTTTCCACTCTTCCTTGCAATCCACTCCTTTCCAGGTTATATATGGCCGGGATCCACCTCGACTTCTCTCATACAACCCATGATCCACCTGCGTGGACGCAATTGATCAGGCACTCATTCACCGGGATCTGTTGTTACAGAATATCACAGAATAGCTACGACGCTCCCAAGTTCGGATGAAGTATGTCTACGACAAAGGCCACCGTGAGGTCTCTTTTGAGGTTGGGGATTATGTGTGGCTACAGCTCCAGCCCTACTGTCAGCAGTCTCTTGCGGGACTCCCACGACATAAGCTCTCTCCCAGATTTTTTGGGTCGTTCCCCATTCTTCGACGCGTGGGACCAGTCACCTATCTGCTGAAATTACCAGACATGACCAAACTTCATGATGTGTTTCATGTCTTTCTTTTAAAGCCACATTCCGGATCGCAGCCTACATCCACTCCATTCCTACCACCGGTTGATAATGGTGAGGTTATTCTTATAGCTACTGCAGTGTTACACGCTCGACTGACCAATGACCATTGGGAGATTCTCGTTTAGTGGACAGACACTGACCCCGAAACTGCAACATGGGAACGTGTGGACATCTTCAAACAAGTCTACCTAGCTTTTGAGCTTGAGTACAAGCTCTTTCTCCAGGGGGAGGCAAATGTTGTGGACTCAATAGCACACCGAGTCACACAACGAAGGAGGCAACAACAACTCACTCAATAGGATTTATTTCTTATATTACTTTGAGTAGGATTTATTTCTTATATTGTTTTAAGTAGGAGTTATTTCTAATTACTTTTATATGTAGGGGCATTATGGGAATTATTGTAACCCTAACCCTAAAACTCCAAGACGTGATCTATTTAAAGGAAAGAATGAATGAAATAGGTAAGCTTTGAGATTTTAGAATAACCTAGTGTAAACAGGTTGAGATCACCTCTTGATCTCGAGTTTAGGGTTTACTCCAAAAATCCAACCTATCCTTCACCCTCCATCCTCATCCATATTATTCCATCTTCATCCTTCATCATCCATAGTTGGAAGAGGAACTTCCTGCCCCTTTTTTGAGCTCAAAGAGAGAGTCTTCCCTCCTCATCAGCGTCAACAACAATCAAGGGTTTTTAACCCTCTTGATGAGCAAAAAAGTAGGGAGCTTTCTGCTTCTTCACATGAAGAAGGGGTGTTGTTGCTCCTAGCTTGGCACCAGCAAGGAAGGAGAGAAGAATTAATCCATTCACGTGGGCCAAGGCTTCTACAAGCCAGGCTGAGCATTCCAGCACGAGCAACAATCAAAATCAGGGTTGAAACCCTGATTTCCGTTAGCATCCAAAAGGTATTTCTTCAGTTTCTTCTCCATGTGAATTATTTACATTCTACCTATAACTTTAGCTCTAGAATGGATTCATAAAAAGAGAGACTAATCACGTGTGGGAAGATCAGTCAAAGAAGGGATCTTTAACCCTCCTTACCGAGTCTAGTAACTCAATACCAGTGCTGGATTCACAAATCCCACCCCGTGTTACTCGATCCATGACCCGGGACCGTAACATAAGCATTCCCAAAACTGCCACAGAAAGTCCATATATGGCAGCAAGACTGAAACCTACGTAGATGGCTACTACAATGGCAAAAATTGGAATTATGACAGACTTGTAACCCAATGTGAAGTCACAGATGACATTTGTTGTTGCCCCTATTCTGCAAGAAGAAGCAACATCTTGCACAGGACTATAAGTATTGCTAGTGTAATACTCCATTGTGTATCCAATTATGAGTCCAGCCCATAATCCAATAGCAACACAGAAGAAGAAGTGCCAATTCTTAATTGGTTTCACAACTCCAAAATCATAGAGGGTGAAGTTGGATGGTAGAGCAATGCAGCTGACTATTGCAATTGAAACTGTCATAAAAATGGTGGACATTAGAAGTTGCCGCTTCAATGAAGGCTCATAGCCAGAGAGGAGCACTTCATCAAATGTGTGAATTGCATGTTGCACTAGATCTACTTGGGCAAAGGCACTAATCAATGATGACCAGGTAACAACATTAGGACTAACACCATCTGAGACCATCTCTTCTGTTATTTTCCATTCCAATTGCCACATTTTGGCATTTGCAAAAACCTTTATAATTGTGATGTAGGTGGTGAGATGTAATCAGCAAGCCCCAACTGAAGCCATATGTCTTACTTTCTCGTAAATTTCTTGTGCCCTCTCTACACTCCTAGCCAGACAATAGACATTTAGGAGTATAGTATATGTCACCAGATCAGCAAGGACATGTAATATTTGCATTTGCTTGTAGATATGCATTGTATAGCTCAAATGACGGTCATTCACATTCATGAGGCTTACTGCCATATTGGGTTCACGCTTCCGAATACATTTTTATCATGTCGTGTGACTCAATAAATTTTTTCACAAAGATTCCATACCTGATTATGTTCTCACAAACAACAATATAATTCTTTTGTTGAAGTATTTTCTCTATCCATAGACCAATATATTTTAGGTCTGATTTGGCAGCAACAACGTCGCTATAATTTTTCTGAGATGACCCATGAAGAGAAATTAGTGTTCTCTGGCGAATTGTTGTAGCAACAGCAGATAAATTGGCCTCGGCAAGTGGAAGCCTTCCCATTGATATAGAGTGCAAAATTTCCGCTGCACCTCCCCTATCAATTTGCACGATTTCAACCTAGCTCCTGTCTTAATACCTCTTAGCATTTCTACATATATCTGGCAAGCACCAAGAGCATTCCAGAACAGTTTACGCACTTCAATTATACTAATCCCTCCAAGCTCCTTCAAGTATCTACTTCCTTGAGGTACACATTAAGCCACTACAAGGGATCTACCATCCTTTTTGCATTTTGAATTTAAAGTTTCCTTGGCTGATGGAGTAGGAGATTTCACAGTACACGTATTAGTGATCCAAGGATCTGCCTCCTCTAGATTATCATGCATCACATATACGAATGCTGAAAGTTGACCAGCCATATATTCATTGTCACTTTGATTATGGAAACACCCAAAAGTCTTCATGTATATGCACTGAGTTCCAGGCATTTGTAGGGAAGAAGACACAAGTGTGCAATTGATTTTACGAGCTCTTTGAGTTTTTGGTTACATCCCCACATTTTCAATTTGACAATGAAGGATTGTGCTCAGCAACAGAAAAATAGAGTCCCCCCAAATTATTTTTTTCTGAGACACGCTGTTGTTCACTGCAATAGGAAAATAAAACAACATCCATTCAATTTTTGTGTCCCTTCCCGGAATCCCCCAAAAATTTTTATCTTGTATTGCAAACACTTCATCATACAACTGCACAAATTTTCTCATTTTAATGAAAGATTGAATGCAAAATTGAGGTTACCGATACTTACCCTGAAAAATTTGGGAATTGGGTTCCCTCTGTTCTGCCGAAAGGTGGATTGAGAGTGAGAGGTGGTGGCTGGAAGTCAAATCCCATCGGAGTTGTTTCCGACAGCGCCAACGGAGCCTCCTCCTAAGTTTCCAATGGTGAATTGCCGAACATCGTTGCCGAAATTTAGAATAGGGCTGGTCCGAAGAACCTTGAGGTGGGATGACTGACAAGCCTCCTGGTTTCTCTACAATAGACTTTGACTTCGAATTTGAGGTCACACCCAAATCAGCCATTACCGACGAGGTTGTGGCATAATACCCCTCCGATTTTGGCTTTCCAAGGTCCTTCTCGAAGATTTTCATGGTTTCCAGAGTCGGATTTGGGGTCGCACCCAAATCGTCCATTACCGACGACGTTTTGGCAAATCTTGGTCCCCACTGTTCTGCTTTGGATTTCCCTGTGCAGAAATATTGAAATTTTCTGAAGCTCGGCCTTGCTGCCCATCCGAGACAATGTCTGTTGCCTCTCCTTCTGTGCATTTTTCATGTTCAGAGATTTGAGGTCGTATGACCTTTTATTGGGCAGCGATTTGCTTCCTTGCATAAATTTTTTTAATGGAAGCAGTACACTATTCACGTATTCTTTCCAATTCGTTGTGAATACACCATGCACGTAGTTCTTCCAAATCTTTGCGCATGACAATCCTTTTTCTTGGGATATAGAATAGCTCAATGTGTTCCCGCTCTGATACCAATTATTACGGTCCCGGATCTGACACATGGATTTGTAGGGAGGAAGAAGAGGAAGACGAAAATCAAGCCAATGGGAAGCTTGAAAACCCTAGGTTCGTTAAGGAGAACACACACCCCTGAGCTCGTTGAGGAGAACTCAAAACCCTGTTTAATCCTAAATCAATGTTTGCCTTTCTCATTACTCTTACCTCTTAAATAGGGTTCACCCTTACAAGGTTTAAGATAAAATATTACAAAAATACCCTTATAAATGAAATATTCCAAAAATGCCCCTATGACCTATTAATTCTTTAATTGAAATAAAATAAAGTAAATTAAATAAAATAATTAAAATAATAATTTTATCGCATACATAACATCCTACTTGTGGATTATTCTTTCCTACAGGCTCAACACTACAGTTGGTTGTATATAGTGATGCAGATTGAGCAGGATGCCCAGACACCCGTCGATCTACTACAGGCTGGTGTATATTTTTAGGGAATGCGCTGATTACTTGGAAATATAAGAAAGAAGACTGGGTGTTCAAGTCATCCACCGAGGCCGAGTATCGTGCCATATCTACTATATGTTTTGAAGTTATCTGGCTCTGCGGCCTTCTTACTGAGCTCCAGTTTCCTCAAATCTCAGCTACACCACTTCATGTGGATAATACGAGTGCAATTCAGATAGCGGCCAACCCTGTTTTCCATGAGCGCACCAAGCACATTGAGGTGGACTGTCGCTCTATCTGCGACACTTTGGAGTGCAAGGTAAAATATCTTCCGTACATTTATTTGCATTTTCAAGTGGCTGATATCTTCACCAAAGCATTGTCTCAACCACGGCATACTTTTCTGGTTGGCAAATTGTTGTTGGTTGACTCACCAACATCAATTTGAGAGGGGATGTTACGATATTTTGGAATGTATATTAGGTATAATTTATGCTTGTTGTATATTGTATTATGTATATAGTTTAATGGGTGAGGTGGGATTGTGGTGGGCCCATGGGCTGATATGTAATATTTGGTCTTGACCTAAGTATAAATAAGAAATAAAGCAAGGGAAGCAGCATTGCATTCCCATCCACAAACCTTTCATCTTCCTTCTCCTCAACATCTTCCTCACCGAGAAGCAAGAGAGCATGAGGCTCTCTGTCTGGACTGTACTATTAGTCCCCCAAGGTGTTGGTGGTTCTGTCTACCTCCATCGGAGCTTAGAGGTCTCCGTGCGGGAGGAGTCGTAAGCCTTGTGGCATGGTGCTTCATCCTCGAGAAGACCGGTTTGTGAGCACTGGCCTCGGTTGATTCGTTGGCCCTTGTTCTTGAAGAAGACTCGGTTAACATTACCAATGAATTTCAAAAGTTTTTAGGAAAAAAAAATTTCCCTTTCTTTTCAATTTGGAATTGGGGGAAAACTTCTCCCAATGAAGTATGCATTTGGTTGGGAAAATGTCCATTTTCCAAGCAAATTTCCTATTTCACTAGGAGAAAAATTATTTTTTCGAGTTTTTAAGACTTTCCCAGCAAATTGAAAATTCGTTGGGAAAGTTTTTTGGGTTTCTCGTAGTGAATTAAAAAAAATCGTTGTGAGAAACTTCTCCCAGGAAGGAGAAAAATTCGCAAGAAGGGACATTTCATTTTTCCTTGTTTTCACCAACAAAAATATTTTTTTGTAGTGTTACAGTACTTTTATCTCATATGTCCAATCAGGCAAGGATAGTTCGGTTAAGCAATCGCACTTGTAAACATAATTCTCTTCTTTTTCTCTTTTTGTCTATTTTGGACTAGTCACTCAGTTGGCTAGGTGAATGGTCTTGAACACAGATCTTTCTCTCTATTGACGGTCGAACGATTGACTTCTCTTTGCCTGGTTGGATGGATTTGGCTTGCTTGTTGTGTTGGTTAGATAGCATCAAATAGTTTCTTTATTGAATGGTGGTAGTAGACTGTTAAGAGAATGGGTTTTTTGGCACAAGTTGCTTCCTTCCTTTTTATATGGGCATTTGGAGAAGGTTCAAATATTCAAAATGGAGGCCTTATTAATTAGAAGCTTTTATATGGGCATTTGGAGAAGGTTCAAATATTCAAAATGGAGACCTTAGTTAATTAGAAGCATAGGAAAGCACTGCTAGCTATGATATTCCTTAATAGAAAGATTATAATAACTAGCATAGAAAGAAAACTAGAAAAATAAATCCCCCCATATACAATAATACAAACCAGCACAGATTATCTGACACAATAGAATACATGCCCAACATATGAACAATGAAATAATAATCGTAAAAATAAAATAAAAAATAAAAATAATTCAACTTGTATTACAAATAAATCCATGTATTTGGAGTGTGGACTTCTAGAGGCCGATCAGAAGGGCATTCTCCGTGATTTGAAGCTACTCTCGAAGCGCTTAAGTGTGTAATTTGGACCATTGAGGAACTTTTTGTACCATAGAGCAGACTGTTTTGGTGTCCTCTCCAACGTATCATAGTCCACGTAATAGAGTCCAAACCGACGAGAATATCCTTGCAACCACTCAAAGTTATCAATCAAAGACCATACAAAGTATCCCTTCACGTCGGCTCCTTTCCTGCAGCCACACATAAAGCTGTTAAGAAACTTGGAACTGGGTCTCTCCATGCATAGGAAATTGGACAGAAACACCAACCTCATGGCTTCCACAAGGGCAGAGATGTAGCTACTCAGGTATTCTATTCTCCCACTGTCATTAAGCAAATCTTTCTTGGGAGTGTCTCTGCTGCTCCCCTGAGCATACCCTGGAATCAGAATTCGTTTTATCCCAGTTAATGACGACCTTTTTGCTTCTCTTGGAACTCTTAATATAATTTGCTTACTCAAATATTACCATTTTCCGTGAGATAGATGGGATAGTTCTTGTATCTTTCCTTGATGTATAAGACAATCTTTTCCATACCATATGGCACCACGTAGAAGCCAGGCATTGCGGTCTGCAAGACACAAAAAAATTACTAGGGAGGATTCGAGAATGTCAACTAGTAATCTTTCAAATGGGAAAATGACGGCTACATTACCGTCGTTCCAATCGGTCGTCCATCTCTTTCTCCTGTAGTAAATACAGAGGCATCTCTGTTAGAAGAGCTGAACTTGCAAGGACTGAACATGCAATCTTTGGCGTATGCAGCGGTGTAATGATTTACGCCGATGAAGTCCAATTTGTTTTGTAATTTTCTTCGGTCTGTCGCTGAAAATGTTGGCAATCTTGGACCAAGGATCTGTCGCATTTCGGGCGGATATTCACCGTAAATTATAGGATCCAGAAACCTGATTGTCGTCGATACCAGAATTAACATTTTTAAGGACTTTGAACAGTTTCGTGATGAAAGCCATAATTGAAAAGAGGATAAAAAGGTTACCAAGGTACATCGAAGGCAAGAACACGTTTCGCTGCTGAAACGTCTTCTGGGATGTTTCTCAGAGGCTCATACCAGGAGGCAGCCATGACTATCCCAATGGACCCCCCTTGTTTCTCCTTATTAAGAAAACAAAAACATCTCAGAAACTATAATATCGTTTAAATGGCAGAAGCTCCTATGGGAAATATTCTGTTCTATAATAGACTCATATTGTACCTGATACTTGTTCCTGTAAATTTCGGCTGCAGTGGCGTGAGATAGGATGACATTGTGAGCTGCAATGTATGGCTCTATTTCAGAATCGCCAGCCGCGCAGTCACCGGCAGGCTTTGAACAACGGGCGGGAGGGTATGCTCCGGTCATATAACCCTGGGTAACCATTACATTCGGCTCGTTGAAGGTGGTCCAATATTTCACTCTATCGCCAAAAGCCTTGAAGCAGACATCCGCAAAATACCCAAAATCCTCCCTGCGATTTAAATTCTTACAGTTAGTTGAGGTGCTCCCGTAAGAACCATCTTGGAGCTAGAGCAAACAAGAAAGGGTAAAAAACGAATACACTTACTGGATCTGTGAATTCAGCCAAGCACCGTATCGGTCTTCAAGTTCTAGAGGAATGTCGTAATGGTTTAACGTCACAAATGGTTGAATCCCTGTTACATATGAACGTTTCAGAAAGAACTAATGAAGCAGCAGTAAGCAGAAAATATCATATTTCAATGGCACTCAAATAGCCCTCACCTTTGAGTACGAGGGCATTTATAAGATCATTATAGAATTTAACTCCCACTTCATTAATCTCTCCAAATCTACCTCCTGTCGCCATGGAAAGTTAATTGATCAAGACGATTTAATCCCCATGAAGGAAAAAGAATTGATCACAGTGAGATAATTATAAAAAACTAACACAAAGTATCTCACTTGGTAGAATTCTTGACCATGATATAGAGAATCTGTAGGCATTGACTCCAAGAGAATGCATTAATTCGACGTCTACCTGCTCAAGTCAGTAATCCATCTCAGAATTCTGAATAAAATGGAGAAACAAAATCTTAAAAAGTTTTTTTAACTCCTCAGTACTGTAACATGATAATACCAAGTAACGATGGTAATGGTCATCTGCAACATCTCCGTTGCTCCCATCCTTTATTTTTCCTGGTGTAAGAGATGAGCAAATAAATACGTCAAGATTATTCCCCGCAGTTCAAGTGATTGTCTGATTGATGGTTACCTTCAATGTGGGAAAAATCATCCCAGTTGCTAAGACTTTTGTTCCCTTCTAAATAAGCACCTTCTATCTGCAAGTCATTGTTAGGAAGGAAACAATTAATTTCTTATCCGCCCAGAAAGCACCTAAAACGCGGAGATGAACGCAAACGATCACCATTAATGGATTTAATGACATTCACAAGGGGTGCATGTAGAAGACAATTGCAAAGTGAAAATTAATCAGAAATTATCATGAAATGGCAAGAAAATGAAATGGAATCCGAAAAGCATCAAAGCGAGGGTCAGAAAGATAGCAATGGGTGCAGACGAAAGAGAGCTGTACTTTTACCTGATAAGAAGATGTTGAAGTTCCGAAAAGAAATTCAGGAGGAAAGTCGCTCCTATCAACGTGAGAGCAAACCAAAAGAAAGAAACGGAGAAACAGAACAATAGCCAAACTTTTCATTTTGAACGTCTCAGATTAACTCTCCAACTTTTGCTCAGCTTTGAGAAGATCGAAGACGCGCTGGGAGAGGAAAGATCGAGTTTAAAGGTTTGTACAGGAATAAGGACGTCAAGTAATAAACCTTCGTTTCGTTGAATCCAAAGTGAAGCAGAGGAGGATTGGAGATGGGTTTTCAGGGAAGGCTTTGCCGGATTTATATAGAAGCTGGAGTTGGAATTTACCATTCATTCGGTCATTAAACTTGAATTTAAGTTAACACGCAACATGAAATGTATATGTTGTTTGGATTTGGATAACGCAAAGTCACTAATTCTGACCAAACCCTGCAATTGATTCTTTTCTTTTTTCTACGTCGGATTGTTGTAGATATCCACGGGGAAAACAGCCACAGTTTGTGTACTTTCGAAAGGCAGTTGCGAGGAAGTAGGAAACTGGATCCCTCTCTGGTTTTCCTTCAGTGAGCTGTAGATATGCACGAGTGGTAGCCAAGGAAAACGTCAAATTAGGTGCCTCCGTGAATCGGAAGTTTCCATACCTTCATTTTTTTCAATATTGTCACACTCGGTTCGGCCATCGACTCGGTACCGAGTCAAATAGTTTAATTTTCAAAATTGAAAAACCAGTTGTTGATCCAGATGACTTCATATACAAATTCTGAATAATTCTTTCTTACCCCATGAAATGTGACTCTTACCCCATGATGAGGGCATGAGAAGGTCCTACTCCCCCTTAAGGCTCATCTCCCCTTTACTCTTGACAAACACATATGGGGGTGGGGGAGGGAAGCCTACTCCACTTTATGTTAAAATATGAAATTTATTATATTTTTAATTAATTTAGTGGAGCTTCAATTATTTTATT
Source organism: Aristolochia californica (assembly GCF_029961685.1). Classification (NCBI taxonomy): domain Eukaryota; kingdom Viridiplantae; phylum Streptophyta; class Magnoliopsida; order Piperales; family Aristolochiaceae; genus Aristolochia; species Aristolochia californica. The sequence continues at coordinate 50,151,128 of NW_027181770.1, forward strand.
ACTTTTATCATTAACTTAGATGCCTATGTATACTAAAATTTGATTATAAGGTCATATTTTTCATGGCTAAATATGAAAATTTATAATTAACATTTATCTAAATAATAATTAATTAAAAATATTAATATTAGTTGAACTAATAATTATAATAGTATCAACAACAACAACAATAATATAATAATAATAATAATAATAATAAACGACGTATATAAGGAAAATTTTCAAAAATAATTACAATTTTTCATAACTTTGGAGTATTTTTTAAGAATGAAAATAATTAATATATAAAAATATTTATTTTTCCTATTCACCATCTAAACTAGGAAAAAATTTATTTTTCTTTTTCTTTTTTATTTTATTCCAAGGGTTTGACACGCTGTTGGAATCCTAGCCTTTTACGTACAGGTAACTGATTGCTTATATTAAGATTCAAAAAGTGTTGCGTGAGATGTTTTAGACCACCCACGCAAACAGATCGTCATCAACAAATATCCAAATCTTAAATTTGTTCTCTGCTCTTCTCCACCATTATTTTCGTCTAACTACCAGTTGTCAACATCAGTTACCAACTAGAGAAGAGAAACTTCGCCGGAATAAAAAAAGTGGCCGGTTGCGAAATCTGAATCTGGAATTTTTTTCGCCGGATTTATTGGCTTCTGGGTCTTACTCAGATTATCACGATTACTCTGACGGCAAACTTTTTTCTACTCTTTTGTCTCACGAATTGTTAAATAATAAAAATCGCAACGGTTGTGGTCGGTGAAGATAGTGGTTAACCCACCGACTGAATAAATGTCAAATCCAGAAAAAAAAAAGAAGAAAACTATGGAGACTCAAAAACGGAAACAGGGATGCCAGTACTCGGATTAATCAAAGCAGCAGCGTCGTCGACGACATAGGTTCGCCACCGGCTATATGTCGTTTGGCCTTCCCGGCGTATTAGCTTGTAAAAGGCTTGTAAGCTTGTAGAAGGGTTTATTTCATGCAGACTTTTACTACTGATTAAAGACCATCTTTTTGTGATTTAAGGTCCCTCTCGATCCCTTTCAAGTGTACCAGTAAGCAGTCGGTTTCGAAAATTGTTGTCAGGGACCACAGGAAGTAACTCTGTACCATTTGATTTTGGATATGCTGATCTAAGAAAAGAAAGTTGCTCCCTTGGTAACTATCTCTCAAGTATGGTACTTAATTCTTTTTTTGTGTAAGTGCATCATTTCTTTTCCAAGCAAAGCAGTTGATTCAAACTCCTTCACTTTAATATGCTTGGGTCAGTTATAATGGGAAATCAAAGCTCCAAAGGTTTCTCTCCAAAGCTCCAAAGGAAATCAAAGCTCAAGGTTCTCTCTCTATAGAGCTAAGCATTTCAATGATTGTATTTTCAAATTTGATTTGAATACTTACATCTTTGATTGTTGAGTTTGTTCCAAATGATTTTCACATCATATTGAATTCGGCCTTTAAGTATTAAGTGTTTGACTAATTGACTCTCTTATAAAACCAACTTTGTGACTGTGTCATATTTTTCATGTACTAATTGCCACATGGGCCAACAAGACGGGGTATTCAGATAGTATTTGAATAGTGCCTTCAATTGAGAGCTCAAATTTCAAGCCTATTAGAGTATCAATTTCCTAGGATTCAAATTGTGGATGTTCCGTGCAAGGGATTGTTTAAACAATGTTGAGACCATCTGAGTAGTGACTACCCAAAAAATTGTATCATAAGATTTGGAGCTTTGAGTTTTCTTATATAGGTCTTCAACTTTGAAAGTGACCTATCATAGTGAGCACTCTTTCTTCTACCTGTTCCTTGAGTTTCATATATTTAAGCTCCTACATACTTTCATTGTGCTGAAAAGAAGTGGATGCTTGGATCTCTCAAGGATACGCTCCAAGTGAAAGGGTATAAGTGGATTTTCCCTTTCTTTGTTTTTATCTTGTGAAAGGTTCATCTAGAACCTATTTAATCTAGATAGAAAGGGCCAATTAGAGGTAGAATTTGTAAATCTCTCTGATTTCAGAGAGTTTTTCCTTATGAAAATCAGAATCCCGAAATTACAAAGTAGCCGACGGGTTCATCAGAAACCCTATTCGAAAAGGAAAAGGAAAAGGGTAAATTACAAGTATACCCTTGGACAAAACAAAAAAGACAAGTATGCCCCTTTACTTATACATATTTACATTAACATCCCCCTCAAACTTATGAAGGGGCAAGTACCATAAGTTTGCTGATGAGATGATGAAAATGAGGAGCTGTATGCGATTTGGTGAAAACATCAGCAAGTTGAGATGTGGAGGAAACATGGGACAAGGTGAGAGAGCCTTGTAAGTAGTGATGCTGTACAAAATGACAATCAATCTCAATATGCTTCGTACACTCATGAAAAATAGGATTCTTGGCAATCTGAATGGCACTTTGATTATCACAAAACATAGGGGTAGCAGACAGTTGAGGAAAGCCAAGTTCTTCAAGTAAGCGGTGAAACCAAATTAACTTAGCAGCAGTGGTTGCCATAGCCTGATATTCTGCCTCGGCAGAGGAGCGAGAGGCAACGGATTGTTTCTTACTCTTCCAAGCCACCAAAGAATTACCAAGGAAGATACAATACCCAGTAGTCGATTTTTGATCTGTCGTATCACCAGCCCAGTCAACATCATAATAACCAGTGAGAACCAAATCAGAGGTGGAAGACAAAAGTAAGCCATGATGCACAGTGCCACGTGAGTAACGTAAGATATGGAGAACGGCTGTCCAATGAGTAGTACGAGGGGCGAAAGCAAACTGACTAACCACATGAACAACATAGGTAATATCAGGACGGGTGACCATCAAGTAAACCAGGGACCCAACTACCTCTCTGTATCGGGTAACATCAGACAACAATTCACCATCTGCAGCGCTAAGGAAATGATTGAGTTCAATGGGAGAGTCCATAATCCGATCATCTGTCAATCCTGCGCGACTGATCACTTCAGAGATGTATTTTGATTGAGACAAAATATAACCTTCAGGGGAATAGGCAACTTCAATACCCAAAAAATACCGTAAATAGCCAAGATCCTTTATCTCAAAGAGAGAATGAAGTTGTTGTTTAAAGTCTGCAATGCCATCTTCATCATCACCAGTCACAATCATATCATCAACATATAGGACCACAATATGCCCCACAACAGTTTTACGAATGAACATGGCAGAATCATAGTTTGAAGCAACAAAGCCAAGACGAATCAAGGAGGAACTAAACTTCGCAAACCAAGCACGAGGAGCCTGTTTGAGACCATATAAAGCCCGTCGAAGAAGGCAAACATAACCAGCAGGATGAGGAAGGCCTGGTGGTGGCCGCATATATACCTCCTCGATCAAATCATCCATTTAAAAAAGTATTTTTAACATCTAGTTGATGAAGATGCCATTTTTGAACTGCTGTAATAGAAATCAAGGTACGAATGGTCTTCATTTGAGCAACAGGAGCAAAAGTCTCATCATAATCATGGCCTTCAGTTTGTGAGAATCCTTTAGCAACTAACCGAGCTTTGTATCGCTCAAGTGTACCATCAGATTGAGTTTTGACTTTGAAAATCCATTTACAACCAATAGCATGCTTACCTGGAGGAAGTTGAACCAACTCCCAGGTACCTGTTTGGTGCAGGGCAGTGAGATCATCATTAATGGTTTGTCGCCAATTTGCATCGGATGCAGCTTCCTTGTATGACTTAGGCTCAACAAAAGAATGAATATTATACAAAAAGGTCAAATAGGGGGAAGAGAACAAATATGAAGATGGATTATACCTCTGAAGGGGACATCGGACAAGAGTGAAAACGCGAGGGGTGGCAAGATGCGGATCACCAGAGTCCAGAGAGTCGAGAGGGAGAGGCGCCATGGGAGAAGGTGAGTCAGTACCTGCATGTGACTGCTGTTAAGGCAGACTAGAGGAAACATCCGGATGGAGGGGTGAATCAGTGGACGGATGGTGAGTGATTAACTGGTCATCATGGGGCTCATCAGATACAAAGGGATCAATGTGTAACAATTCTGTATCATGCAAACCAGGAGTAGACAAGGGAATCCGAAAGTAACAGAACTGCTCCAAGAACTTAATATTGCGAGAAACAAAAAGTCTACCAGACTCAGGATGGTAACATCGGTATCCTTTTTTACCAAAACCATAACCAAGAAACACACATAATGTAGATTTGGCAGACAATTTAGTGCGATAGGAAGGAGGTAATAAGACAAAGCATTTACAGCCAAAGACACGCAAGTGCTCATAGGTAGGACGAACACCATACAACCGTTCAAAAGGGGAGATACTGCCAGAAACAAATGAAGGAATACGATTAATCAAATAAGTGGCAGTATGAAGGGCTTCCCCCCAAAATTCGGAAGGGACAGAGGCATGGAGCAGTAAAGAGCGAGCAGTTTCAACAAGATGACGATGTTTATATTCTGCAACACCATTCTGCTGAGGGGTATAAGGACAAGACAACTAATGAATAGTGCCCTCAGACTTCAAAAAATCATTCAATAAAGATGACATATATTCACCACCCGAATCAGAGGGAAAAAAATTAATGTGACTAGAAATATGGGTTCGCACCATAGCACAAAATTGAACATAAATAGAATAAATATTTGATTTTCGATGCATAAGAAATATCCAAGAGAAACGAGTGAAATCATCGACAAGCAATGCATAAAAGCGAGCCCCAGCTTTAGTGGATACAGGTGCAAGACCCCAAACATCAGAGTGAACAAGATCAAAAGGAGAAGAAGTAACCGAGTGACTTAATGTAAAAGGTAAATGGCATTGTTTGCCACGATTACAATCAATACAATCACTAAGAGGGGAAGATTTAATAGTAGAATCCAACATAATGTGTGTGATCATAAACTGTAAACGAGAAGCAAAAACATGTCCTAAACGAGTATGCCATAAGTAAAAAGGATTATTTATATAAAGTAAATTTTGCAACATGGATTGAACTGACAAACTAGACACCTGCAGAGATAATGGCAATTTTAAGTCATCAAGCAAGTAAAGACCACCTTCTCTATGGCCTATCCCAATCTGCCTCCCGGACTTGCAATCCTGTATAAGATAATGATCAGAAGCAAAGGAAATGGTAAGACCTAAATCAGTAAGTTTGCCAATGGAAAGAAGGTTAACAACTAGATGGGGAATATAGAAAACATCAGACAAAAACCAAGTAGGGTGAGTGACAGTTCCAATCGAGGCTAGTAGCATGGGAGAGCCATTAGCAGCTTGGATGTTAACTGGGTGAGAAGGCTTAACACAATCATGTAAAAGAGACAAGTGGGGTGTCATATGGTGTGTGGCTCCAGGATCTAAGATCCATTTGTGAGTATCACTAGAGCCAGCCAAACAAGACATATCTGCATGGGATGCAAATTAAGTAATGGGAGCAGACGACTTGCCAAGAATGCGAGTGAGCTCGGCAGCTAATGATGAGAGATCAGGCGTAGAATCACTACTGGGGGGAGCTGGTGCAGAAGGTGCATCTGAATAATCCAAAGATCCAATGGCAGCAGATGGACGAAAACCTCTATGTGGTGGTGGACGACTAAAGGTATGATGTGGTGCAGATTTGAAATGGCCTTGATGTTGACAACTGGAGGCATGATGTTGTGTAGGTTTGAAATTGCCTTGATTGTTGCTTTGCAATGAGGGGCACTGGTGTTTCCAATGACCTTTACCATGACAGTAGGAACATTCATCTAGTGGAACTGGCACTTTAGGCTTCCCTGATGACTGATGAGTATGAGAGTGTGTTCCAGAACCAAGTATGCTCCCTGATGGCTGAGGAGTATAAGAGTGTGTTCCAGAAATAAGTACCTGTGACATATCAGGTGATGATGTCTTACTAGAAGAAAGCCCACCCAAAGACCTCAATCGTGTTTCTTCAGCCAACAATTCAGATACAATTGCATACAAGGTGGGTAGCGGAGCTCTATGGATCATAGATCCTCTTATCATTTCAAAATCACTGCAAAGAGCCATAAGAAAATTGGTAAGCTTGCGGTCATCACATGCTCTGGTATATTCAAGGAGCTTCCGAAAGGAGGGTGGATCCATCATATATAGTTGATCCCACAGAGGTGTCATAAACGAGTAGAATTCTTGAATTGTATGATCACCTTGCTTAGCGGACCGCAGTTCTGTCTCAATCTAATACCTTTTGGCAAAGTTTGTCTGTTCATACAGAGTTTCCAAATAGTCCCATATTTCTTTTGCAGTCTCATACTTCAAAAGTTGCAAACTGATATACGGATCCACGGAGTTGTTGATCCAAGTGATGATTTTTGCATTATCAGTCAACCACTTCTTATTTTCTTTGATGAAGTCAGTGGATGTAGGTTCTGGAGCAGTGATTTGTCCATCAATGTAATCCCACAAGTCTTTTCCAACTAAAAAATTTCGCATCACAAACTTCCAAAGGGAGTAATTACTCCCATTCAACCGAACAGAGATAACCTTCAAATCATGACTAATTGAATCCATAGAATTGTAAGTCCAATAGCAAAAGCGCCACAAGCAACAGAAGATGGTTGCACCAGTCAGGATTCAATAGCAGGCAGTGACAAGACCGAAACCAACTCTTAACCCAGCCACTATAATCAACCTCCCTCACAAACACAAATCTATATCGCACTTTCTCAAAAAAAAAAAATAGAAACATGAGAATGTCAAACAACCACATAGAGCTACTGCTGAAACCCACTCCAAAACTCCAAAATGAATAAACTTCAACGGTAAGCCTACTGCAGAAATCTTAGAGTTTCGTGAGCCCGTAATGCTTTCCACGAATAGAGACAGCACAAGCTAGCACCAGAAGTCAACGAAATAGAGTAATACAAGCCACAAATAACCCAGAAATAGAGGGGAACCAACCTCTGATGGCGCCGAAACGACGATTCAACCAACGACAGAGCTTTTGCGGGGCGGTGAAGTGTCTTCAAGCACCAGAGATCACCGGACGAGGAGCAGACGAGCGGCGCGAAAATGGAAGACAAGCAGAACGAGCGTAAACTGAGCAAAACAAAAAAAATTTCAGTGCGAGAACAACCAAATCACCTTAGACAGCAAAATCGAAGCAAAATTGCTCGATTTGCCGCTCTAATACTATGTAAATCTCTCTGATTTCATAGAGTTTTTCCTTATGAAACTCAGAATCTTGAAATTACAAAGTAGCCGACGGGTTCATCAGAAACCCTATTCGAAAAGGAAAAGGAAAAGAGGAAATTACAAGTATACCCTTGGACAAAACGAAAAAGACAAGTATGCCCCTTTACATATACATATTTACTTTAAAAGAATCTAGCCAATCTATTTGAGAGATTGTATTTTTAAAAAGTGTGTATTTGAGCTACACTTGGCTTAAAGAGAGCCGAAATCTCTTTGTGTAAATTCCAACTATTAACGCTTTGAATAGTAGAATTTCTTATGCAAGGGTTCTTGGGCGGTGAACACCAGTAGGGGAACATTGATAACAAAAATTCTTTTGTCTCCTATGTTGTGTAATTACCCATTTACATTGTATTCAATATATTGCATGCTTTTTATTACATAAGTTAAGATTTTAATTTGAAAATCTCAATTCACCCCCTTCTTGTGAAATCCTCGGCCAACAAAAAGTGGGTTGTTTTGCATGTATGTAATTTGAGCAACCTCTTAAATCATCCTAGACCTACTTTTGCTGGAGCATAGTGTCTTGTTATTCGCTATGGTGTGATGATTTATTCTTTCTCATATTGTCTCTATACAGGGTGGTTGTCTTTATGTCACGGTTCCTTAGCTTGCTTGAATGGGAGCTGTATAAAGTACTTTGGTGGTATTTTTAAAGACCTATTGTGATTTGTAGTGTTTGGGTTACATAAGCCTACACAAGTTGGGGTGTCATTGAACAGAGCTGGTTTGTGAGCAGCTCGAGCTCGGCTCGATTCCGGCTCAGTTTAATTTGGTTTATCTCGATCTCAAACCAAATTCGAGATCAAGATCAGGCTCGTTTAAGTCAATGAGTTGAGCTCAAGCAAACCATAGTTTAGTACAGAAGCTCGCAAGCCAGCTCATTAACTTAACAAGGGCCCGAGCGAGTAGCGACGGAGCGATGCTTCATGTTTCATTCCTTGGACTAGTTGGAATTCAGTAGTGCATCATCGAGTTGCGAGCGTTAATGGGGATTTGGGGATCGGGAAGATCGGAAGAAAATTGACTACTGGGGATAAAAATCGGAGTACAATCTGCTCCTTCAGGTAAATTTTAATTTTTTATTTGATTTCATCTTCTTATTCTTTGTTGTTCCTCTCCAATTTCTTCCTTGCCATTGAAAGTGTCGAAAGAGAGGTAAGTTCTTTTATTCTTTATCTTTTGGTTATATTTTTTTTTGTCATCAACAGAGCAGTGATTTTTTGCATTTTTATCTGCTTTGGATATGCTGTATTCTATTATTTTTCTTTGATCTCGCATTAAAACTACTATGGATGGATGCCTCATGATGAGTCAGGAGCTTCTTCCTACTCATTTCTCGGAGGTAATGGCTCTTACCGTTTTGTTGTTTTCTAATACTTGAAGCTCCCATCCATAGTTGATACTATTTGGAGTGGCTCAAATATCCATAGTTTATACTATTGAATAACAAGCCCTCCATTAGATTATTTTCAATAATCACAATAAATTTTTGAATGGAAGGTCTTGTTATTCATTAGAGAATTTCACAATACTTGATGCATAGAATTCATAGGACTATAGAAAGAGATGAAAATTCATAGTACTTGTGCCCTATTCCCTGTTATGAATTTTCACAGTACTTGTGCTTTGTGCCCTGTTAAGAATTTTCATAGTACTTGTGCCCTGTGCCCTGTTATGAATTTTCGCAGTACTAGTATGAAATTTCATAGTAATTGTGCCCTATGCGCTATTATGAATTTTCACAGTATTTGTGTTATGCACCCTGTGCCTTGTTATGAATTTTCATAGTACTGGTATGAGTTTTCACAGTACTTATGCCTTGTGCCTTGTTATGAATTTTCACAATTCTGGTATGAATTATTACATTACTTGTGCTCAGTGCCCTGTTATGAATTTTCACAGTACATGTACCCAATGCCCTGTTATGAATTTTCACAGTACTTGTGCCCTATGCCCTGTTATGAATTTTCCCAGTACTTGTACCATTTGCCCTATTATGAATTTTCACAGTACTTGTGCCATGCGCCCTGTTATGAATTTTCATAGCACTTATGCCTTGTTATGCATTAGTGATTGTTCACAGTGGCTATTGAAAATATAAATTATAGAAAATTCACAGTGATTATTGAAAATATAGATTATAGAAAATTCACTGTCATTATTGAAAATTGTTGAATAACAAGCCCTTCCATTAGATTATCTATATATCCATTTAGAGAGCGTGAAAGCTTGTTCTATCAATTTCGACCACATTTTTGAAAATTTGATTTTTTTTCTATCTTCGAGCTGATGAAAGAAATTTTTTTTATTGTTTACTGGCTTGCTTTTGAATATCCAGGAAATGTGACAAATTTTTTTTTTGGTGATGGTGTTTTAGCCTTGGAGATATTGGGGCAGAGGGGGCGAAAGATAGAAGTTTTAGCTTGCTTGAATTTGATGGTTGAAGCTTCAATGCCAAATTACCACTTGCGCTAAGGTACTAACTAACTAACTTTTTAAAAGGATCTTCATTTTAGTGATCAAGAATCCAGATTTAGGATAGCATGCACTTAGGACTTTAATCTAGGAAGATTAACTACTAGTTTTCAGTGCTGATAATTTTTTTGTTTTTTTTTTGTATCCTGTTCAAATTGGGTTTAAATCCAGTTTGCATAGAACTACTAATCTTGTTTGGATTGTTTTTTTCGTTATGTTTTTAATTTGAATTTTTTTTGTAGAAGTATGAATATCAACACCTCCTGTACAATTGACATCAATAGTTTACACTAGTTCCGGTGTGGCCATAGATAATGACTCAACTCCACCACAGTCATATTCCATTAGAACTAATAATGTAATAAAGTGAGCCTAGATGAAGGTACCCTAAATGAGGAAGAAGGTGATTCTATCCATAGTTAAAAAAAAAACACTAAAAAGGTCTCATGTGTGGTTGGAATTCAAAGAAATCTCACTTATAGATGGTACACAAAAGGCTCAATGTATTCATTGTAAACCGATTTGAGTATTATTAGTGGAGTGACCACACATATGAGTCGACATTTGAAACTTTGTCCTAGTAGAAAAGTGGCAATGAGAAAACAAAAAACCATAAACTTTCATCCAATGGGGTCTAATGTTGATCAGAATCCATATGGTCTTCCTTTTATGGATTTTGGAGGCAAATATGATCAAGTTGAATGCGAGTACTCATTGCTCATATGATTCTTATGCATGAGGATGGCAAATGTGAATTATGAAAAAATATCCCATAAGACCATTAAGAAAGAGTGTATGGAGGTGTACAAGGCAAAGAAAAAGAAATTAAATTTTTTATTACAAGAGATTAATAAGATTAGTCGTACCCTAGATCTTTGGAAGTCCCAAAATCAAAAGATTAAATAATGGTTATTGTTAGGCATTTTATTGATAGTACTTGGAAGCTTCAAAAATGAGTCTTGAGTTTTGTGCATGTTCCTCATCCTTGTCGTGGTGTTGACATAGCAGATGCTATTTACAAGTGTTTGAAAGATTTGAAAATCAAAAATAAAATATTTAGTATCCCAGTTGATAGTGTTGCATATAATGTGACATTTGTGTAAGAGTTTTGAAAGATGATTTTTCAAGAAATAGGAAATTAGTTTGTGGTGGGAAGTTACTTTATGTGCATTATTGCATTCATATTCTGAACTTATTAGTCCAAGATGGTCATCATTGAGAATGTGCATGAGAGTGTCAAATTCATAAGTCTGTCTGAGGACAGATTTTGCACTTTTTCTGAAATTGTTTAGTAACTACAACTAGGTGAAAAAAGGTTGGTTATTGATTGTCCAACTCGTTGAAACTCCACTTATGACATGTTATCTTCTCCATTAAAATTCAAAGATGCATTTCCTAGATTTCAAGAAAGAAAATCATCTTATGATTGTTTGCCAAGTGTTGATGAATGGAAAAGGTTGAAATGGTGTGTGAAATTCTAGAAGTTTTTAATGTAGTCACTAATATAATTTCTGAGAGTGACTACCCTTCTTCTAATTTATACCTTAGTTACGTATATAGGGTAAAAGAAGTTCTAAATTTTCATTCTAAAAATGAAAATGTTTTCATTAGGACAATGGTTAGTAGAATGAAAGAGAAATTTGAAAAGTACTAGGGTACAATTTTTTTTTGTGGTTGTTGCTTCAGTTTTGGATCCAATGGTCATATTAAGATTGATCCAAATGTGTTTTCCAATAAATATATTCCAAGGAGGAAGGTCAAATAAATATAAAATTAGTTTGATGGACCTTATGTGAGATTTATGATGAATATGTATACATATATAATGAGGAGATTAGTAATGAAGAGATTGTTTCAAGTACTAGCTCTATGGGTGTTTCCATAAGTCATAGGTCACATTCTTCATCTAGTTCAGGTTGTTCAGAGTTAATGACTTATGTGAAACAAGTAAAATTAGTGAATTCACCAAGGTCAAAATAGGAAATTTATCTTGAAGAAGTGTGTATATTTGTGAGGAAACTTCACAATGTGATTTTGAAGTTTTAGAATGGTGAAAAGTGAATAATTTGAAATTTTGGGTATTACCTAAGATGGCAACAACCATCCTTATAATTCCCATATCCATAGTAGCTTTAGAGTCTACTTTTAGTGCCGGTGATAGAGTAATAGACCCATATCGTTCTTCGTTGGCACCAAATACAGTTCAAACTTCGGTTTGTGGCAGTGATTGGGTTGGGGCTCTTCACGGTGTTAACAAAAATCAAAAGGTGAACTACTTTTGAATAATTATTTATTATGATAATTTTTTGAGTAATTTTTTTAGTTTTATTAATTAAATTTTTGTTTGATGATTACTGCTTGAGAAGAAGATTGTGGAGATAATGCTACCACTTACTTAATTTTTCATATTTTTCTCATCTTGGTAATTTTAATATTTTTCACTACATTAAGTCATTAGTAGTGGAAGAGTATTTTTTATTAGACAATAATAAATTTTATTCTTTTGTATCTGTCATAGGTGGAGATTTTGCTCATGCGAACGGGGATTTCATATATTATTTTCTATCATGAAGAGAAAGAGCTAGAGTTTATAAATTTATACTGGATGTATAGTTTTTATTCGGGTGATTGTAATTTGATATTGATATTTCAATGATGTTTTTGTGCGTGATTATTAAATAAAGTTTATGCATAATATTATGCAGTGTTTATGATCAATTTTATATAGAGTGTAATGACAATTTTATGCAGGGTTAATGTCTAGAGGTTATGCCCAATTTAAGGAAGGGGTCATGCCCAATTTTATGTAAAATGTATGCATAATTTTATGTACAGTTTAGTTGACATGTATTTTATATTAAATGTAGGTTGGAGCTTGAACTCGGGTTGAGCTCGATTTTGAATTCTGTTAAAATTATTGGGCTCGAGCTCGATTATAATTTTAGGTTCGAGGATGGGTTGGGCTCGAGCTCGAGTTCAAAAATATTTAAATCAAGCTTCGCTCGAACATATGCAGGTTTGGGCACGACTCGATTTGATGCCACCTCTATACACAATCATCCCCAAATGAAGGTAGAGTTTTCTAAAGGCTCATAGTAAGGGAGTCAAGTTTTCTAAAGGCTCATAGTAAGGGAGATAATTTAAATTGAGGAACAAGCATCAATCAAGAATGGAGAGCCATTTGGAGATAGATAAAACAATATCCCTGCAAGCTATAGTTAAAAATTTTAACTTGAGGGGGAGTGTGAAAGAAGGTCAAGGAGTCTAAGAAGACTGTAAGCCTCAAAAATAGTGGAAGTCTTTCAAATATAAAAATTTCTAGACATGTCAAACAAACATGGAAGAAAAAATTATGCTAGTATATTTCTAGTTTGTTTTATATGTTGTTGAAGAGAATATATAGAACGATCTTACATGATTCTCACAGAAAAAAAATTCATAGAGCCAGAATTGACATGGTGGAATCTTACATGAGTCTCACAGCAGGAGGTCACACAGAAGAGTCTCAGTTAAAGCTATTTTAGTTATGTTAGTCTTCTATTTATTTCCAATTGTTCAATTGTTCTTGGACTTATCTTTTAGTGTTTAACTTTGGGATGAGGGTAGTTTAATTGTAATTGGATTTTGCGTGTTTCTTTTATTTGAAATAGAGGCTCATTGTACTCAAATTATAACAAGTTAGTGATATTTCTCTTTTTAAGAAATTCAACATATATGCTTCTTAATGTTTTAATTTAGTAAGTTTAAGTTGTGGAATAAAAGCCCTAATTCGAAACTAACGAGAGCAATAATAATAATCACTGAAAAAAAAGAAAAACAAGCATGAAAAAAAATAACAAGATTTATACAGGTTCACCTCTAAGTGATTTTATGTCCCGTCTTTTTCCAGTGTAGTAATCCACTATAAAGATGAAATAGTTTACAAGAAAAATTATACACACTTACATGTGTTTTCTCTAACCTCTCTCAGGCTACAACTCCAACTCCTTCTTGGTGTTGATAAAAAACCCTAATAGCGGCACCCCCAATTTAAAGAGAAAACTAGGGCAACCGCATTACAAGAGTAAAATTCCCAAACTGCCCTTAATGAAACTATAATCAATATATCGTGGATTGGTTGGGGGCTTTAGCCCCACACCCCTAGGAGGGGGGCTTCCTGCCCCCCTTCCAACCCCCACGACGACCTTACCGCGAAGGTCGATCCGCAACCATCTCAGCGTAAGACGTTAATTACGCTCCACAACCTAACATAAGTTGGGTGCAACTGAGGTAGTCTAATTTAAGTATAATTCTAAGTGTAATTGTCTTTATACATAGAATATGCAAGAGAGCAAACCCAATGACTTTCTCTTTCCCTTTTTCAGTTCTACTTTTCTCTTCTTCATTGTTGGTTTACAATTGCACTACATATACCATAATTTTTTTTTCTTTCAAGATATTGATTATTTTATTTTTATTATTTATGTTGATTTTTATTAAAGAGATACTACAAGCCTTTACATGGAAGCAAGAGGGAAGGCCTTGCTTGAGACATCACTCTTGATACAAAGATTCAAGCAAATAAGGGAGAATCCTTTCCTATCTCTATTTCAGTAATTGGTTGGTCCAAATGTGAGTGATTTTAGTACTCTTTTTGGTATACATTGTAACACAATATGAACCAATTCAAGATGAGGTTCCTAAATATAGGGAAGATTTGATGCACTTGTACCCAAACTTGTTGAGCTAATCATATGTTACCCTTACTAATTGTGATATATTACTTCGACACATATGTTTAACTTAAAATTAACTATATTTATTCAATACATTTCTAAAAAAAATATCGATATCACTGGGGATGAGTACCAGAATTTGTACATGTTTATTCCATTTGTGGAGAACATTTTTGTAACTTTAGATATCATATACATCAACATTGCAAGTTATTCATATAATTTGTTGAAGCACAAAGAAATCCATACAAGGGAGCACAAAGAAATCCATACAAGGGACCTCTATGGATGTCTAGAATTGGATAAGTTAAATTGTGTTCACCAATGAGAACTAGAGTGTAACATTTTTACATATTAAATCTAAGTCTATCAACTTTTATGTGATATTAACTTTGTAAAAGTGAAAATATGTTGAAAATATCTATGATAAATGGTGCAGTTGGACATAAATAATTTCTTCATGCCTACAATAATTTTTTTTCAAAAAGTTATTTTATTTTTAGTTCTTAAAACTAATTGATTTCAAATTTAACTCAAATTGAGTTTCATAAAAGCACTCATTATTGGAAAGTGCAAGGATGTGGTTGAGACTGCATAGGAAGAATATGTTTATCATTTACAAAGTATTTATATGTTGTTTTATATTTCTATAAAAAATTAATATTAATTATCATTTAATTTTTATAGAATCAAAGGTGGAGTAAATGGATGTAGTTGACTGGTCAGGTATCTCTTTAGGCCACTAAGATGGATGTATGTGAAGGGCATGAGGCAAGGGGAGTCATTTGTCATTCTACCTCATTATCTGCTTACCTCCCTTAAGTTGATGCAAAATAATTTGCTTAAGCAAAGGATGAGCAAGAAGAGATGAAGGGTCAATTGACATGAAGAGAGGAGCAACTATTGAATGCATGGCAGAATTTCAACTTTCTTACATTTCATTTAATGACAAAAATATGATTTTCTTGCTAAACATTAAAATTCCAACAATCTGATCATGGACTGGTCTCGGTAAACAGAATTTGCAAACTGACAAAATTGTTTTGATAACTTCTTCTAGATGGAGAGGCATGCATATCCACAATATAATAAGATGAAAGCATTCACATACTCCACTTTAAATCGTCTTCTAAATTTGGAAACTATTAACATGAAGAAAAAAAATTAAACACTTATCTCACAGTTTGTGATCTTTCTTCACAAAAGAGCCTTCTTTGAGTGGTGTTGATAATCACTTTTTTAGAGCATTCCTTTTGACGAGGGATCCTAAATGTAATGCTCTGATACCATGTTGAATTTAGGATCCATTTTCCAATATTCCGAACAAGAGAAAGAAAAAAGAAAAAGAAGAAAAGGTAAGAAGAGCTCTCGGGTAGAGAGAAGAAAAAAGAAAAGAGGAAAGAGAGGTGTGCGCCAAGCAAAGAGAGAGAGAGAGAGAGAGATTAACTCAAGAAGGAGATGTGTAACTTGATTAATTCCGAATTACAACACCTCTATTTATAGTAGAGGAAGAGATAGAGTCCTTATACAATTAGCCTTTCCATCTCCTAATTACATTCCAACTCTAACTCTCTAAGATAACTCTATCAACACAATTTACTAGAAGTCTAATATGAGTTGAACTAGAACTCTTTCTTCAATCACGCAAACATAAGGGAGGAGGCCAGCTTGTGGCCTTATCCTTGTGGGTCTCACATGATCTTCCAGTTCATATTGATAAGATTGTCAGCTCGTAATTTCTTTATGGGTCCCACTTGATCTTCAAGTTTTCTAACTAATTGCAACTTGTGTTTCTTAACTGCTTAACTTGTGCTAGCTTCGGTGAGGACTCTTCTTGGTGTCCCACGTCCTCATGGTGGGTTCCACCAGCTCATGTACCATGGTGGGTCCCACATTGTAACAGGAGGCAATTTTCCAAAAATAAGTTCGATGCCAGTAGAATGCTAGAACGATGGATTGCTGGTTGTTGTTGCCAGAAATACACAACAGCAGAGTGAAGGAAACCTTCTGAAAAATAAATCAATCCACCACAATAACTAATGAGAGCCAGTTGATTACTATGAGCCAGTAGAGATAGAGATCTTCCAAAAGATCACCCAGCAAAGATTGAGATCTTCCAAAGGAAACTTTTATGTGATATTAACTTTGTAAAAGTGAAAAACATGTTGAAAATATCTTTGATAAGTGATTCAACATGCAGTTGGACATAAATAATTTCTTGATGCCTACAATAATTTTTTTTTCAATTAAGTTATTTTAGTTTTAGTTCTTGTAACTGATTGAAATTTTATATTTCAAATTTATAGATAGACTTTAACTCAAATTGAGTTTCATAAAAGCACTCATTATTGGAAAGTGCAATGATGTTGTTGAGACTGCAGAGGAAGAATATGTTTATCATTTACAAAGTATTTATATGTTGTTTTATTTTTCTATAAAAATTTGACTCTAATCATCATTTAATTTTTATAGAAACAAATGTGGAGTAAATAGATGTTTTTATTTCTTTAGGCCACTAAGATGAATGTATGTGAAGGGCATGAGGCAAGGGGAGTCATTTGTCTTTCTACCTCATTATCTACTTACCTCTGTTTAGTTGATGCAAAATAATTTGCTTAAGCAAAGGATGAGCAAGAAGAGATCAGGGGTCAACTGACATGAAGAGAGGGGCAACTATTGAATGCATTGAAGAATTTCAACTTTCTCATATTTCATTTCATTTAATGAAAAAAATATGATTTTCTTGCTAAACATTAATTTTAAAGGGCTTTTAACAGCAGTTTTAATGAGAAAAGTATTTCTTCTTATAAAAAAAAATTTGAGTGTTTGACGACGACAAGTTTCATTATGAAAGTTTGAATTGTTTGAGATACCAGGAATGTGGGAAACTACCAGTTCCCCGTTCAAAGGGTGGTTACACGATAACCCTTCTCCTGAAAACAGAAAAATTAGTTCTTTTCACGACGGCAAGCTGCTCGCTCCATAATTTCTTCCCTTCATCATCAGGTTACAACAGAAAGCAGAGATAATTTTCCGGAATCAAAGTGGTCGGTTAGAAATAATAAGGCAGACTGTCAAATTATGAGTCTCAATCTTTCATCGTGTCTCGCCCGGTCTTCAGGCTCTAAATCTTATTCAGATTCGTAAACGTCGCTAGACACTCTAATTTCAATATCAATCAAATCCAAAATCTAATTTCATACGTGGTCACCATGCAGTCGTTATCTTTTTCTACCTCGGATTGGGGTAGATATGCACGAGGCGAATCGTCCCTGATCATGATCTCTGAAAAGACGTTACAGGAACGTGGGAAACTACCACTCCCTCGTTCAAAGGGACGTTTGACACGGTCCTAGGAATCCTCGATACCTTACACGATAACCCTTCTCCTGAAATCAGAAAATTAGTTCTGAACGACGACAAAGCTGCACGCTCCTTGACCCATCAAATGTCAAAACCAAAATTTCTTCCCTTCACCATCACTTTACAAAAGAAAGCAGAGAAAATTTTCCTGAATCAAAGTGGTCGGTTAGAAATAAGACACGACTGTAAAATTATTAGTCTCAATCTTTCTCCAAAATTCAGGCTCTAAATCTTATTCAGACCGTAAAAGTCGCTAGAGACTCTTAAAATTCCAGCAGGAAGCATCTTAATTTCTGCCGGGCATACTAATTTCAATGGTAGTTGTATGAAGAAGGTAACCATCTTTTCACACTGATTATTAAAAGTTTATTTTATAATTTTACGAGGGTAAAAGTTGGTAAGAGTAGTGCGTAGCGGTTTAACCCACGTATTGAACTAATCTTAAGCGAAGCAAAAGAAGAATAGAAAAAACGGAGAAGGTGGAAGACTCCCAATTAATTAATTGATTTATTCACTTTGCAGCTTTCTATTTGTTGCGAATGATTCCCAAAGGAAAACTGTCACCGTTCTTGACTAAACAAAGCAGCAGCAGTTGACGACCAACTGCCTCACAGTTCCCTCCTTTGAAACCTTGCTGTCTGCAGACCATATTGCAGTTTGGGATGCCCACGCAGTCTCCAAGGCAGCGCCCACCCCGACCAGCACTTACCTTCTCCACTGTTCAAGCAAACAGTAAACGTTCACAACGCCATTAATATATGATGTAGAAAATCAAACTAAAGAAATTGAAGTAGATATGTAGATACTTAAGAAGAAAAGGAGACGAAAAACCTGAAACCGATGATGCTATGAAAGCTACCAACACGAGTACCAGCACAATTCGCTTAATCAGTGATGAGAAAGCCATTTTTTTTTTACCTTTCAGTTTGTTGTTTGATGTGGGAAGAGTTCTTCTTAAGCCCTTTTTATAAGTGAAAAATGGTTGAAGCGTCCAAACTCTAGCTGTTACGCTTTCCCTCCATCTCTCTCTCCCTCTCTCTGCCGGCGCTTCTCTCTTGTTTTTCAGTGAAAAACGAAAGTAATTTTGAAAAAACGTTACATAGAAGTTATTCCCAGGCTTGTGATGGTCGCGCGAATCCTTGTGCCAATAAAACTAGGTACAGCAAATAGTTAATACGAATATTCGGACACGACTATGAATATATTCTATTAACAGGAGCATTCATCGTTGCCTCATTTGAGCAGTATGAGTGCAAAATGGGTCAGGAAATAGGAGGATTTTAAAAAAGCCCGCAAGCCCATATGTTTTTTCAGTGTTATGGTTTGATTCTAAATTTCAGTGTCATCGTTGCCTCATTTAACCATTGCATGCTCACTCCTACTCTTGTCTTGTTTGGTACCCAATGGTTTTGGAGGAAACACATTATTTTTCCCATCTTGACTTAACATTGTTTGACATATATTTTAAGCTTATAATGTTAGTATAAATTTTCTTTTATTTTAGGCAAGGCTAAAATATTACATTCTAATTCCCATAATATATCCTTCTTCTTGTGGAGATGTTGTAGTTTTCTTGTTTCATTATAATCAAATTTACTTTGCATCCATCACAAGATCACTCGATATTGCTTTAGGTATTTTTGGGTTTGCAATATACCTAATTTAATTATTTTATTTATATTTTTAGTTGGAATTTCAATTAATGAACTTGAAAAGAACGATCAACTAACATTTTCCCTTGTGAATATATTTCAATTTGTTTTTTTTTTTCATTTTTTTTTTTACTTTGCTCTCTCTTGACCTGTCACTAATTGATATTTCTTTTCTTTGCAATTACAGTAGTGATATTTAATTTGTACGTACAATTTTTTAGAATTTCCATTAACAATTTTAGATTAGGCCTAGATCAAATTTTCCTAGTTTTTAATGAAGATGATACTTTAGGCTACATTGAGGGCAAGGGCATAATTATTAGTCTCAAGATTGTCATTGCACTTAACTTTGATGATAACAAATAATTAAATCTAATTATGTGCTTTGAGTGAGTTTTTAGAAAATATTCAAACCAATTCATGCTTTTGATTATTATTTGTTTAATTAGTAGTAGAGGTATTTGAACATTTTTGATTGTTACAAGGTGGGACCCACCATGATCACACGAGCTAGTGGAACCCACCATGATCACGTCAGGTGGCATGATGAGTCTTCACACGAGCTCGAATCCTTGTCACATGAGTTGAAAGATTTGGCAATCTTCCTTGATTAATGTAATCGATTTATCTTCCCTTGATTTGTGTAGATTTGGATAATCATGATTGATGTAATTCGGGATATTAGGGATCCTATCTTATATCTTAATATGTAATTAAAATAGTATAATTAGGAGTCTTGGTTGAAGGGTTCAATCAAGATCTTCACTTCTCAACTCGTGAAGGATCTCTCTCTAGCCTAAACTCCTTTTCTCTCTTTTCTCTTCTCTCCTCTCCACCCGAGCTCTCTCTCTTTTTCTCTCTTTGCTCTTTTTCTTCTTCCTCTCTCATCTTGTTCGAGGTTTCAATCATGGGGTCCTAAATTCAACTTGGTATCAGAACATCAAATTTAGGATCCCTACGCCAAAAGAATGCTCTACGAAGTTATGATCCAAGCTACTCATCTCTTTGTGAAGCAAGATAAAAGCTTGTGAGATAAGTTTTTTTTTTTTCTTGTTGTTATTACTTCATGCTCTTGGTTTTTGCGTCTTTAGAAGATGGTTCAAAAATGATTTTATTGTTTTCTTCATCTTATAAAATTATTGAGATTTATGCATCTCGGATTTGAAGAAGTTTACCAAGGCAGTTTCGTTTGTTTGCAAGTTCTTGGTTGAAAATCAGTTTATGTTGAGATTTTTCACATAAAAGTTATAATTTTGTGGGAAAAAGATTTTCCTGGTGAAGAAAAATGGTCTTGAGCTTATTATGAGTGATTTTTTATCCACTAGATTTTAGAAATCTAATTGTTCAACTTCCATGCTAAACTTCTCCATTAACCGAGTTGTTTGAAAAACTCTACACGGTTTTGTGACTTTTCGAAGAATTTGTTGAGATCCACGAGTTGGCTTATTGTTCTTGGAAAATCAAGAATAAAATATTATATTTTACTTAAAAAGAATCAAGCACAAAGTAAGAAAGGAAGTGGTCATTTGAAAGTCTAGTTGATGCCAATCCATTTGAAGAAAGATTGTTGTTTTTGGAGATATCACAATATATTTTTCATTAGGCCTGATTTTATTTTATTTTTTATCAATCATATCTTGCCTAATTCATGAGGAACTGAATCTAGAAGACATTGTGAAGACTAGAGTTTCAGTGTCATTGATGTATATCAAAACTTAGTCAAAATGTAAGAGAGCTTTCTAATTCTTTTCTTCAAAGTACAATGTTATACAGGGAGCCTTAGGACAAACGTTGTATATACACATATTTAGAAACATCATATGTGTCTACTTTCTAGTGATCATTTCCATGCTTTAAAAGTCAACTTAGTTGAACTAGTATGGGAATGATCGATCATAGAGAAGTGTGCAAAAAATGGTCGATTGATCGATCATCCTGAAAATGGTCATTTCATGCTATAAAGCATGATCAATCATACCATTTAGCCGATTGATCAATATTGTCTAGGCAAGCAAAAATTACATGGAATGATCGATCATGCCACATGATTGATTGTTCAAATAGAATTAGTTTGGCATGGGGAAGTTAAAAATACCCTACCAAACCTCACATAGAGAAATTAATGAGCATTATTGGCAAATCCACAAGTATTTATACTCAAAGTCTTGAAATTCTTTTCTAAAGTGCTTTTGAGTGAAAGAGAGCTCACTCTTCCATAATCCTCACTCTTTCCTCCACATATCCTTGCATTCCACATTAATCAAGCTCCAAAACTCTACATTGTGCTACAAAGAACTAGAAGCTTGGATCTCTCAAGGAGAAGGTACTCTCCAAGTGTTGGCAGTAAGTTTTTCCTATTCTTTGTTTTTACCTGAGAAATATGCATCTAGAACCTATTCAATCTAGATAGAAAGGACTAGCTAGATCTAGACTCTGGCTAATCTCTTAGAGAGATTGAATTTGTAAAAAGTGTGTATTGAGCTACACATGGCTTAAAGAGAGTCAGAATCTCTTTGTGTAATTCCAGCTATTAGAGCTTTAAATAGTGGAATTTCCCAAGCAAGGGTACTTGGATAGTGAATTCCAATAGGGGAACATCTGTAACAAAAATTATTTTGTCTCCTATGGTATATGAATGATTTCTTTAGTTTGAAATTGCTATATTGCATGATTTTTAATTGCACGCCTTACTTAAGTTTTGAACTTGAAAATCTCAATTCACTTCCCTCTTGAGAAGCCACTTGGGCCAACAAGACGGGGAATTCAGATAGTATTCGAATAGTGCCTCAATTGAGAGCTCAAATTTCAAGTCTATTAGAGTATGAACTTCCCAGGATTCAAATTGTGGATGTTCCATGCAAAGGATTATTTGAACAATGTCGAGACCATTTGAGTTGTGACTGCCCAATAATATGTATCATAAGATTTGGAGCTTTGATTTTTCTTATATAGGTCTCCAAACTTTGAAAGTGACCTGTCATTGTGGTCAATGGCTCAAGCAAGAGCATTTTAAGTATTTGTTTTTATTTTTTGTCAAATATTGAAATTTTTTGTAAAAGGATATAGCCATTTTTAAACACTATGACTCTATTTTGGAAGTTAGATTTCAATTATTTAAGAAAAGTTTAGTTACAATTTAAGAGAAAGATTGCTACAATGAAAAACAAGTCTCTTGTATTAGATTCTAGGGTTTCATGCTTTGAACAACTAGGGTTTAGGAGAAGAAGGAGAAATAAGCCTAAAGAAGAGAAGAGTGTTTAGGAAGGAGATATTAGGGCACGTGAGGCAAGAGAGAGGGAGGACGGAGACTTGAGGGCACGAGTTATGTTTGCCCTCCTCCTTTGCTTCTAGTTTATAGTTTTAGGATAAATACCCTAGTACTTGAATAAAAGAAAAAGGACTTGAAATGTTCCATAATTATAACTTATGTCATTCACTCACATAATGACAGTAGATGTCACTCATACTACTTCAACACTCTCCCTCAATCTGGTGCAAAAACATCGAATATTTCTATCTTGGTACATGCAATAGAGAGGGAACTTGAAGAGATAAGCTTTATGAAAATATCTACTAATTGGTTCATGGAAAGAACATAATGCATGAATATGACACCTACTTGCTATTTCTCCCAAACAAAATTGTTGGAAGACATCTCGAAGTGGCATCAAAGTAATTACCTTCCCCACGTCAAGGAGGTGGCAAAAGGTCTTCTCATAAGGATGGCATAAGGGTATAATTATTTAAGATGATGTAGGTCTACTTATGTCTTTTTTTTTTAAAGCTTATAGCCCTAAGGGCATTGTAGTCATTGTAAAATTTCTTCCACAACTATAAATAGAGGCTAAAGGCATGGGGTAGATCATTAAGTCTCCCATCTTCTCTCTCAATTTCGTCCTTAGAATTTGTCTCCTCTCCCAAGCTCCTCTCCATCTTTCTAGCCAAGTTCTCTCTTCTTTCTCTCTTCTCCTTTGTTCTCCTCCTTTTCTTCGTCTCCTCTTTCCCTACCTTGGTTGAGGACCTTGTCATGGGATCCTAAATTGAACATGGTATCAGAGTTGTAGTTTTAGGATCCCCACGTCAAGATCAAAATTTGAAGGCTCCATTGATCAATCTTCACGTAGAGTTCTTCTTGTTGATGAAGCAGTTTTTTCTTGAAGTTGTGGTGGCAGGATAAGTTTTTTTTTTTTTTTGGAGATTATTGCTGATAGTGATTTATCTCTAAAATATGGTTTGTGGATGGGTTTCTCGTCTAATCTGAATGAGAAGTTGGTGATTATATTATTGTCTTTGAAAGTGGCTCGCCCATAGTGATTACGCTAAGTATTTATTTCCCATACAAGACCGATAACGTTACTGCTTTCTAGTATATGATTTTGACGTTTGTTACTGGAATTTTCATATGAAACAAGGTTCACTATGTGTGTTATTGACATCAAGTTTTTTATATTTTAAAGTTGTTGTTCTACCATTTTTTGAGTTATTATATCGGTTAGTTGTTGCTCCTCTTGTTTCTTCCCAAAGAGCTCGGAAAAAGATTGTTTGAGATAGTGCCGAGGAGGATTTTTTTTATAAGGTTGCTGGTCTTTAAAAAACAATTTTGGTCTTTTAATGGCTGTCTTTTTCTCTCTAGAAACTTACTTAAAACTGCCCTACTGAGATCAGATTTACGCATAAGTTTTGGTACATGTCTCACCTTGTGAATTTTCCACACTGTCCCATTTGACATCCTCAAACTGACATTACCAATACCGACAATATCCAAATGTTCTCCATCAGCAAGATACACTTTCCCTGATCTCCAACAACATAATTCTCCCTGATCTGACGATGTGCGGTGGTGTGAAAAGAAGCTCTTGAATCTAACACCCAAGAGTCAATAGAGCTATCAACCGACAAGAGTAAAGCTTGTTGTACTTCTTCAGTCATTGAGGGCAGAATTTGATGTCGACGATTCTTCAGAGTTTTTTCTGTGAACTTCCTCCTCGAGAATGGTATCTCGAACATCATTAAAGATCAACTTTCCATGGCCTACAGAGTTGTTGGAATATGGGCCCAAGCCTACATGACCAAGGAAGGCCCACATATCTACGAGTATAGTAAGATGGGCCAAAGAACATAAGAAGTAGGATCCACCATGATTACCATGAGCTGGCATCCTTATCACATAAAGTTGGAAGATCAAGAAGGACTCACAAACATACCTACAAGCTGGTTGGAAGATCAAGAAGGACTCACAAAGATAACTACGAGCTGACATCTTTATCTTATGGTCATGTCCTAGAAGAGTTCTAGTTTGAGTTATGTTTGTCTTTTATTTATATTGAGTCATTTAA
Organism: Aristolochia californica; assembly: GCF_029961685.1. Taxonomy (NCBI): domain Eukaryota; kingdom Viridiplantae; phylum Streptophyta; class Magnoliopsida; order Piperales; family Aristolochiaceae; genus Aristolochia; species Aristolochia californica. The sequence continues at coordinate 50,175,879 of NW_027181770.1, forward strand.
TTATGCTAGGACTTATCTTTAAGTGTTAGAGTTTGGGTGTAATTGGGACAAAGGTAGTTTTATTATAATTGGACTCTACTACTTTCCTCTATTATAAATAGAGGTTCATGTGCTCTGATTATAATAAGTCAATGAAGTATTTTTATTTTCCATAAATTCAACATGGTATCAGAGTAGGTTCTGTGAGTTGACTGGGTCAACCCACAAAGATAATGAGATCAATTTCTCTAAACCCTAAACCCTAAGTCTAATTTCATATTTTTTTTCTTTTTAGTCCCGACACCATTAGTTTTCTTGGCGTTTTCACCTCTATACTGAGATTTTAATATTGAAAATTATATATTTAGGGAAATATATTCGAGTCTACTTTCCAAGAAATTTTTTTTCCAATCGGAGTTATCTACAAAGATAATTCGATATTTGAAGCAGCAAAGGTCAAATTGAAAAAGAGGTTCAAGTAGCAGCAGAAATCTTCAACTTTCGAGGTATTTTATGCTATCAAGAATGAGACATTATATGGAGAATTATATAAACAAAATATCCATAAGTTTATTTTCTTACCTATTCAACCAATTCTCGCTATGAGTTTTTTATAAGGAGATATTGATCTTGGAAGAGTCTGGTCATGCGGGCAAAAGGAGAAGCAATACTTAGTTCGGCCAAATCACAAATACCAAAATATATCAGATTATTTATCAACTGATAATTATATTTTTGAAGTGAAGTTATACTTGGATGAAAGGTATTTAAATCTAGTGTCATAAGTAAAAAAATTCATGTCAATTTGATCTAGATTTAAAGATATATTCGCATTGGAAGAATCAAAGGTTATGCTGGTATTCTGTTGCATTGAAAAATTCGAATTTAAGTCTATTGTTTTGCCTCACTTTTTGAGTTGATATATTAGAAAAATATCTCACTTCTCCCTGAGGGCTTATTTATACATCTCTTTTATTGTGGCTTATTGCTACATCTATGGTATATGGTTCAAGCTGGGATCACTACCATTACCTCCCAGTTTGAGGGGGAGAAGTAGAAGTAGAAGAAAGAGGTATTTTATTCTATATATTGTGAATAAGTTTTATGTGACCAAAATATTCAAGAAAGGGGGACCACAAATGAAGCTTATGAATCTAATATGAAAATTTTATATCGGATTATTTCGTGGGTTCTTTTACAAAGTTTATTGTATGTGTCATGTTATATTCAGCTACACCTATTGTGTCTCTTTGGATGAGACCTTATTATTGAAGAAAAAGTGACATCAGTATCCTTTCTCATACCAACATTTATTATACCCCTTCAAAAATATCAACAATTGGGATTCTATGATAGAAGAAATTAATACCCCGTAAAAAATATCAACGGTTGGGATTTCATGACGGAGGAACTTAATACCCCATAAAAAATATCAACGATTGGGATTCCATGATAGAGGAACTTAATACCCCATAAAAAATATCAATAGTTGGGATTCTATGACGGAGGAATTTAATACCCCATTAAAAATATCAACGGTTGGGATTCCATGACGGAGGAACTCTATACCCCATAAAAAATATAAACGGTTGGGACACCACGAGGAAAAAACTTAAAAATATCAATGGTTGGGATTCCGTGACAGAGGAACATGATACCCCGTCAAAAATATCAACGAGGGAGAGTTGGTGCCCGGATTGGGACACCATGATGGATGAGCTTATTATTACATCTATGTTATACCCCCTCTGACTTGGCTAGCTTGGCCTCGTGGAAGAGAGCACCAGCGTGAGGGGGAGTGTTGGAAGATGTGGAGGACTACCATTGTATACAAAAAGATTTTACACACCATTTGCAGCAACCTGGGACTTCATGATGTTCTGTCAACCCCAACTTGAGGGGGAGTGTTGGAATATGGGCCCAAACCCACACGACCAAGGAAGACCCACATATCTAAGAGTATTGTAAGATGGGCCTTACGACCAACGAAGGCCCACATATCTAAGAGTATTGTATGATGGGCCGAAGCACATACGAAAGTAGCATCCACCATGATTACCACGAGATGGCATCCTTATCACATAAAGTTGGAAGATCAAGAACTCACAAAGATAACCACAAGCTGGTTGGAAGATCAAGAAGGACTTACAAAGATAACCACGAGCTGACATCTTTATCTTATGGTCAAATCCTAGAAGAGTTCTAGTTTGAGTTATGTTGTCTTCTATTTATATTGAGTTATTTAATTATGCTTGGACTTATCTTTAAGTGTTAGTGTTTGGGTGTAATTAGGACAAATGTAGTTTTATTGTAATTGGACTCTACTACCTTCCTCTATTATAAATAGAGGTTCACATACTTTGATTATAATAAGTCAATGAAGTATTTCTCTTTTCTATAAATTCAACAAGAGTTGTTGACCGTAGCTCTCACAGGCTCCCAACAATTTGGCAGAGACACCAAAAGAATTAAATCACGAATCTCATCATCAAATTTAATTGGAACGAAGGTCAATTGATTGACAATCGTACTAAACTCATTGAAATGTGATGCCACTGATGTATTTTTTGTCATCTTTAAATTGAAGAGTTTTTTTCATGAGATGTACCTTATTATTTGCAGAAGACTTCTGATACATATCAGAAACAATCTTCATCATCTCCGTTGTGGTTTTATCCAAAGCCACGTTGTGAGCAATGTTCTTCGACAATGTTAACCAGACTACTCCCTATTGAAAAGATTCCACTCATCATCTTTCATACCTTCTGGTTTCATATCCAGAAGTGGTGTGTGCAACTTTTTACTGTACAGATAATCTTCGATCTACATCCTCCAGAATGCAAAATCCATACCATTGAACTTGTTGATTCCAAGTGCCGATCCTTGTCAGCTAGCCATTGCTCTCAATCATAAACCAAAGCTCTGATACCACTTGTTAGGAATTAGATACCATAATTCATAACTAACGACAGCAATAATAATAAACGAGAAAAAAAGTAAAAGCAAGCAATGAGAACAAATAACAAGATTTATACAGGTTTGCCTCAAGGTGAGACTACATCGAGTCTTTGCCGCGGCAATAATCCTCTATAAAAATGACATAGTTTAAAAGAGAAATCACACACACTTACAATTGTTTTCTCAAACCTCTCTTGGGCTAGAACTCCAACTCCTTCTCGATGATGATAAAAACCCTAATAGTGGCACCCTCAATTATAAAGAGAAAATTAGGGCAACCACAATACAAGAGTAAAATTCCCAAATTCCCCTTAATGAAACAACAGTTAATATATCGTGGATTGGGTAGGGGCTCCGCCCACACCCCCATGGGGGTGCTTCCAAACCCCACGAAAACCTTACCGCGAAGGTTGATCCACGTACCGACTTAGCATAGGGTGTTGATTAGGCTCCCCTACATAACACTCCTCCTAATGCTTCTCTCTATAACTCTCGTTCTTCTTCTCACTCCTTAATCCTCTTCTACTTTGATTATATATCATGGAATCCTAAGTTTTAACATGGTATCATAGCAAGAAAATATATGAGATGGAAAAGGAGAAGATAATGGAGAAGAAAGGAAGGAAAAAGAAGAAGCAGAAAAGGAAAAAGAAAAAAGAGAAGTTTCTAGTTTTTACTTAAGTTTTCTTTCCCAATTCCTTATTTTCATTGGATGGTTCACTTTCTTCCCGTATTTTTCATTTAAAAAATATATATATCATTTGAAATATCTTTGAGTCTAGTTTTTAACTCAAAAATAAATAGTTAAAATCAGATTTTTTTAGAAAGAGAAATCGACATCTGATGAAGCAAAGGTCAAGTAGCAAAAAAGTTTCGTATAGCAGTAGAAAACTTCAACTATTGAGTTATTTTATGCCATTAAGAATGTAAATTTATATGGAGAGTTATATATAAAAAAACATCTATTTCTATTTTCTTACCTATTCAACCATTTCTCAATCTGAGTTTTTTCTATGGAGATATCGATCTCGGTAGAATCAATGGTCATGGTGGCCAAAGAAGAAAGAGTACTTAGTTTAGCTAGGTTATAGAGTCCAAAATCTATCAGATTATTTACCTCAAAAGAAGTATATTTTACGAAGTGAAGTTATACTTTGATGAAATTTATATAAGTCTAGTTTCATGAGGAGAAAATTGTATGTCAATCTGATCTATATTTAAGGAGATATTCATATTAGAAGAATCAAAGGTCATACTGGTATACTGTTACATGCAAAGATCTGAATTTAAGCCGAATTTTTTTCTTCACTTTTTGAGTTGCTATTATTGATCAAGAATGTTAGGAAAGTATCCTAGATCATCTTATTTTTAGAAACTTTCCTTGAATTATTTTTCAAAGAGAAGAAGTATTCCTATTCCGAATTATGACAACTTCCTAAAAAAGTAGTTACTTGATTTAATGCTGCAAATTATAGAAGTACCTATTATAAAAGATTTATATAAGTCGAACTAAGTCATAAAGTAGACTAATATAATCGAATCTCAAAAGAAATATGTATAAAACTCGAGACCTGAACATGTATAACTGAGATAGAAAATAAGTGGGCCGAGTCAGATTGACCTGAACCCTAGTTGACTCACTGAGTTGACCCAAACTCGCTAGGTTAACCCAGAGGAATAGAATAGACCCTGGTTCGGGTCCCTTAGTCAAAAACCATGTTCCTTATAAACTGGTTTCCTTAACTTAGGAACATTTTAATTTTGCAACAGTAGCTTCTTCCTCGTGGTGTTGAACAGCTCAGGACAGTGTTTGAAGGAGATAACTCGGATTAGTAAGAAGTAGGTTTGATGAATCAGCGTCTGTAGAAACCAGAGCATGATCGGCGGCGGGAATAGAGATCAACGAAAATCCAGCAACAGTGCATCTTCTTCCCTGAAGATCACTGGCTTTCGAACATCACGATGACGAACCAACAAGATCAAACTCTTGTTGTCGATGTGTCAAAAGAGATTCAAAACACCGGAACAATGTTGTCTTCTTTGACAACAACAATGAGAATATGATTCTCGGTAGAGATACTCGAAAATCTATCTACAATAGCAGTGGAATTATGACAACAAGGCAAAGTCAAGCAACGAATAGTGATGAACCAGCTCGAGATTAATCAGCAAGTTGGCAATATTTTCTTTGGATTAAATAGTAGTAGGTGACGATATAGAATCAAGATAACTTCTATAATAGCAGTATCGACAACAACAAGAATCAAGAAAATGCCAACAGACAAAGGAAATAACGTTTCCTTCTTCCCCACGAAGCCCAACAGCTCGGGACAACAGAGTCGTCTGGCAGCACTAGCTCCCGAATAGCACGGGACAACAATAAACCAGAGATAACAATCAAAGGAGTTTCGTAACCGAATAAGTAACAACACTCTATGCTGTCTTTGAGGAAATTTTCCATAAATAAGTTCGATGCCAGTAGAATGCTAGAACGAGGGATTGCTGGTTGTTGTTGCAAGATATACGCAGCAGCAGAGTGAAGGAAACCTTCTGAAAAATAAATCAATTCATCGTAATAACAGAATGAGAGTCAGCAGAGATAGAGATCTTTCGAAAGATCACCCAGTAGAGATTGAGATCTTCCAAAAGATCTTCCAAAGGAAACTTTTATGTGATATTAATTTTGTAAAAGGGAAAAACATGTTGAAAATATCTCTGATAAGTGATTCAACATGCAGTTGGACATAATGATTTCTTCATGCCTACAATAATTAATTTTTCAATTAAGTTATTTTAGTTTTAGTTCTTGTAATTAATTGAACTTTTATATTTCAAATTTATAAATAGACTTTAACTCAAATTGAGTTTCATAAAAGCACTCATTATTGGAAACTGCAAGGATGTGGTTGAGACTGCAGAGGAAGAATATGTTTATCATTTACAAAGTATTTATATGTTGTTTTATATTTCTATAAAAATTTAATGCTAATCATCATTTAATTTTTATAGAAACAAATGTGGAGTAAATGGATGTTTTTATTTAACAACAGTTTTAATGAGAAAAGTATTTCTTGTTATAAAAAAAAAATTTGAGTGTTTTGACGACGAAAAGTTTCATTATGAAAGTATGAATCATCACCCAACCATATTAAAGTTTAGAATTCAGTCGATCTTTGAAAATGGAATTGATGTTTAGGTCCCATGGATGGGGTCACCATGCAGTCGTTATCTTTTTCTACGTCGGATTGGGGTAGATATGCACGAGGCGAATCCGCTTCTAGGAATCCTCGATACCTAACACGACAACGCTTCTCTTGAAATCAGAAAATTAGTTCCAAACGACGGCTAAGCTGCTCGCTCCTTTACCCATCAAATGTCAAAACCAAAATTTCTTTCCTTCACCATCAGTCTTCAAACGAAAGCAGAGAAAATTTTCCAGAATCAAAGTGGTCGGTAAGAAATAAGACACGACTGTCAAATTATGAGTCAATCTTTCATCGTGGTTCTAAATCTTATTCAGAACCCATCTTATTTTTCGCCCAAAATACGAATTTCAATATCAATCAAATCCCAAATCCAGGCTAGTTGTATCAAGAAGGTAACCCATCTTTTCACCGTGATTAATAAAAGTGTATTTCATAATTTTATAAGGGTAACGGTTTAGGACCATCTGTTCTCCTCCTTAGGATCATCCTCTTTTTGCCTCCCTTATACTTAAAAATGCTCATATCCTTGTATTTTTGTTTGAAACTTATCTAATTAAGTACAAATTTTATAAAGAATTGCATATCTGTATGAAATGGCAGGCAGCCAATACTTTTTGTTTACTCTTGTGCCTAAATTTTTTTTTTTTTTGAGAATGAAAACAAGGGGAAGAAAAAAAATAAAAAACTGGACCTAAACTCATTAGGCATTTTAGAAGTCAAAGATTGCAATTCAAATGACTAAAAAGAACTAACCAAAGATTAAAGGGGAGGTCATTCAAAAATTGTATTTTTTACTTAGTTTTGAACCATTGAAATTGTGTATATTTTATTTTTCCAAGTTAGGTTTTGTAATTATAAAAAAGGGGAAGATTGTTTACCATAGGTTGACTCTCTTATTATATTTAATGATAACTAAACTTAATAGAGTTGACCAAACTAAGTATTTTAGATATTTTACCTTCAAGTAACATGCATCGTAAGGTCTAAAGCCTCAAAACAATCAAGCATGCTCAAGAAATCAAGTATCATTGAAAGACTACTCTCGATGAAGCACCCATGAAGAATAAGACAATGTGAAGACTAGAATTTTGGAGTCATTGATGTACATTAAAACTCAGTCAATATGTAAGAGAGCCTTCTAAAATCCTTCTCTTTAGGGCATACATTGTATTCACACATGTTTTAAAACATCATACATATCTTTTCTAACATGTTAAAACACTTAAATTCAATCATTCCCATGCTTTAAAGTCACATAGTTGAACTGACATTTGAATGATCGATCAATATCTACCAATGATCGATTATCTGAAAGTACAAAAGGCCAAGCTTATTGAGCATGACTGATTGTCCAATGTCAATTGATCGGACATGGCCATTTCATGCTATAAAGCATGATCGATCATCCCATTTGGATTGATCGATCAATACTATCTAGGCAAGAAAAAATTATTGATCATCCCACAAGATTGATTGATCAGACAAAATCTTGGCAGTTAAGGACATAAAGTATGATCTATCATAGAAAATTCACTAGTCGATCATACTTTCATTGACCTGATAGATGAAACTTTGATCGATCATCCCCTGGTAAAGTTTTATCAACTTAACATGTCAGGCTCAACATAAAATTTTTGATCGACTAGTCCCTCGGTCACTAAGTCACATCCTGACAGAAAAAGAGTCATTATACATGATTGATCGATTAATCATTTTACAGTGATCGATCAATCAATGTACAAATTTTTTAAAACAATTAAAAAAAGGGCTAGTTTATCTGGGGGAAGTTACAAATACCTCACAAAATCTCACATAGAGAAGTTAAAGAGCGTTTATTAGCAAATCCATAGGCCTTTACTCTAAAAGTCTTGAAAATCCTCTCTAAAGCATTTTTGAGTGAAAAAGAGTCTTAACCTTGCATACTCTTTCCTCAACCTGTTTCTTGCATTTCATATAGTGAAGCTCCTACATACTTTCATTGTTCTGAAAAGAAGTGTATGCTTGTATCTCTCAAGGAGAAGGTACGCTCCAAGTGAAAGGGTATAAGTGGATTTTTCCTTTCTTTGGTTTTATCTTGTGAAAGGTTCATCTAGAACCTATTTAATCTATATAGAAAGGACCAGCTAGAGGCAGAATCTAGCCAATCTATTTTGGAGATTGTATTTTTAAAAAAGTATATTTTAGCTACACATGGGTTAAAGAGAGCTGAAATCTCTTTGTTAAATTTTAGCTATTAATGCTTTGAATAGTAGAATTTCTTAAGCACTGGTTCTTGGGCGGTGAACATCAGTAGGGGAACATTGATAACAAAAATTCTTTTGTCTCCAATGTTGTGTGATTACGTATTTACATTGTATTCAATATACTTCATGGTTTTTTATTACACAAGTTAAGATTTTTATTTGAAAATCTCAATTCATCCCCCTCTTGAGAAGCCACCTCAGCCAACAAAAAGTGGGTTGTTTTGCCCATGTGTAATTTGAGCAACCTCTTAAATAATCTTAGACCTACTTTTGCTAGAGTATAGTGTCTTGTTATTCGCTAAGGAGTGATGATTTATTCTTTCTCATATTGTCTCTATACAGGATGGTTGTCCTTATGTCATGGTTCCTTACCTTGCTTTAATGGGAGAAGTATAATGTACTTTGGTGGTGTTTTTAAAGACCTATTGTGATGTGTAGTGTTTGGGATACATAAGCCTACACAAGTAGGGGTGTTATCAAACCGAGCCGATTCACGAGTAGCTCGAGCTCAGCTTGGTTCCGGCTCGGTTCAATTTGGTTTATCTCAAGTTTAAGTGCCATTGTTGTTTATCAAAACTCAATCAAAATGTAAGAGAACTTTTCTAACCACTTTCTTTACAGTGCAATGTTATACATGGAGCTTTAGGACAAACTTTGTATATGCATATGCTTTGAAACATCATACATGTCTACTTTCTAGTGATCATTCCCATGCTTTAAAAGTCAACTTAGTTAAACTAGTACTGGAATGATCAATCATAGAGAAGTGTGTAGGCCAAGCTTATAAAGCATGATCAATCAACCATAGTCGATTGATCGATCATCCAGAAAATAGTCATTTCATGCTGTAAAGCATTATCGATCATCCCATTTGGCTGATCGATCAATATTATCCAAGCAAGCAAAATCTACATGGAATGATCGATCATCACACATGATTGATTGTTCAAATAGAATCTTGCCAATCAAGGATATATAGGGAATTCTAATTGATAGATTATCCCCTGGTAATGGTCAATCAACTTAAATTTTTAGGACTAACGGTAACATATTAATTGATCAGTCCATCAACCAATAAGTCACATCCTCACAAAAGAAGCGATGTTATACACAATTAATCGTTCAATCACTTTATAGTTGATGAATCAATGTACTTACTTTTGTAAACAAGAAAAAAAAGGAGTCTGGCATGGGGAAGTTAAAAATACCCTACCAAACCTCACATAGAGAATTGAATGAGTATTATTGGCAAATCCACATGTATTTATAATAAAAGTCTTGAAATTCTTTTCTAAAGTGCCTTTGAGTGAAAGAGAGCTACACTCTTGCATAATCCTCACTCTTTCCTCCACTTATCCTTGCATTTCACATTAGTCAAGCTCCAATAAACTCTACATTGTGCTAAAAAGAAGTAGAAGCTTGGATCTCTTAAGGAGAAGGTACTCTCCAAGTGTTGGGAGTAAGTTTTTCATATTCTTTGTTTTTATTTGAGAAATATTCATCTAGAACCTATTCAATCTTGTTGAATTTATGGAAAAGTGAAATACTTCATTGACATAAATAACTTGTTGTAATCAGAGTACATGAACCTCTATTTATAATAGAGGAAGGTAGTAGAGTCCAATTACAATAAAACTACCACTGTCCCAATTATACCCAAACTCTAACACTTAAATATAAGTCCTAACATAATTAAATAACTCAATGTAGATTAAAGACAAACATAACTCAAAGTAAAACTCTTCTTTGACGTGACCATAAGATAAGATACTTTTGTGAGTCCTTCTTGATCTTCCAATTGATGTGATATGGATGCCAACTCATGGTAATCATTGTGGGTCCTACTTCTTATGGGCTTGGGCCCATCTTGTGGGCCTTCCTTGGTCGTGTGGCCCATCTTATAATAATCTTAGATATGTGGGCCTTCCTTGGTCGTGTGGGCTTGAGCTTATCTTTCAACACTCCCCCTCAAGCTAGGGGTGAGAGAACAACATGAACTCCCAACTTGTTGCAAATGATGTATAAAATATTTTTGTATAAAATGGCACATCCTCCAATATGCCTTCATCTTCTAATACTCCCCCTCACGTTGTTGCGTCCTTCCATGAGGCCCTGTAGCATAAGTGAGAGTAAAAATCACTCCTAGTCGGTAAGTCATTGCTTCATACTCCAGTCCTAATGCTGGATGTAGGGCACACTCTGTCTTCTATTGGTAGTGTGTCTATTGGCATTGCTCTGAAGTGTCCACCACCGTGTCCCTCCACAGGACAACGACTCTCAAGTGGTAGGAGACATAAAAGCCATTACAGGGGGGGGGGGGGGGGGGGGGGGGGGTTGGATAACATAGATGTAATAATAAGTTCCTCCGTCAGGGTTTCCCAACCATGATATTTTTTTGACGGGGTCAAATAAATGATGGTATGAGGCCACCTCTTCTTCAATAATAATGTCATAATAGCAGCAACTTTATATAACATGACCATCTTCCAACACATATAACATGAACCAAATAATAAACTTTGTAAAAGAACCCATGAAATAATCTGATATAAAAATTTCTTCTTAGATGCACAAGCTTCATATTTTGTGCTCCCCCTTTCTTGAATATTTTGGTCACATAAACTTATTCACAACATATGAAATAAAATACCTCTTTTTTATACTTCTTCTACTTCTCCCCCTCAAGATGGGAGCTAATGGCAATGATCCCAACTTGAACCAAATATCATAGATGTATCCATAAGCCCAAATAACAGAGATGTATAAATAAGCCCTTTAAGATGGGAGCTAATGGCAGTGATCCCAGCTTGAACCAAATATCATAGATGTATCCATAAGCCCAAATAATAGAGATGTATAAATAAGCCCTTAAAAACAGGGAGAAGTGAGATATTTTCTGATATATGAACTCAAAAAGTGACTCAAAACAATGGGCATAAATTCGGATTTTTCAATACAACAGAATACCAACATGACTTTTGATTCTTCCAATGCGAATATATCTTTAAATATAGATCAGATTGATATGAAACTTTCTTTGTTTGAAACTAGACTTAAATAACTTTCATCCAAATATAACATCACTTCATAAAATATAATTATCATAACATAAATGATCTGATAGTGTTTTGTCTCTATCATCTGGCAGAACTACATACAGTTTCTCCTTTTTTCCTGAATGACTATTGACTCTTCCAAGATAAATATATCCTTATAAAGAAATTATACCAAGACTTGGTTGAATAGGTAATAAAATAGACTTATAGATCTTTCTTTTGATATATAATTCTCCATATAAAGTCTCTTTCTTGATAGCATAAAATACCTCGGAAGTTGAGGCTCTCTACTGCCGCTCGAACCTCTTTTTCAATCTGACCTTTACTACTTCAAATATCGATTTATCTTTATAGATAACTCAGATAAAAAATTGGTTGAATATGTAAAATAATAGACTTACAGATATTTATATATATATATATATATATATATTTCTCCATATAAAGTCTAATTCTTGAAAAAAAAAATACCTCGGAATCAGAAGATTTCTACTGCTGCTTGAACCTGTTTGCAATCTGACCTTCGCTCATTCAAATATTGATATCTCCGATTGGAACAAATAATTCTTATTTTGGAAAGTAGACTCAAATATCTTTCCGTCAATATATAATTTGCAATATGAAAAACTCCATATAGAGGTAAAAAACACAAAGAAATCTACGTGTATAGGGACTGAAAAAAATAACTACGAACCTAGACTTAGGGTTTAGGGTTTAGAGAAAAGGATCACATTACCTTCGTGAGTTGACCAAGTCAATTCACAGAAACTGCTCTGATACCATTTTGAATTTATGAAAAAGTGAAATGCTTCATTGACATCAATAACTTGTTGTAATCAGAGTATATGAACCTCTATTTATAATAGAGGAAGTTAGTAGAGTCCAATTACAATAAAACTACCCTTATCGCAATTACAACCAAACTGTAACACTGAAAGATAAGTCCTAACATAATTAAATAACTCAATATAGATTAAAGAAAAATATAACTCAAAGTAAAACTCTTCTTTGACGTGACTAAAAGATAAGATACTTTTGTGAGTCCTTCTTGATCTTCCAACTGATGTGATAAGGATGCCAGCTCATGGGAATCATTGTGGGTCCTACTTCTTATGGGCTTGAGCCCATCTTGTGGGCCTTCCTTGGTCGTGTGGCCCATCTTATAATAATCTTAGATATGTGGGCCTTCCTTGGTCGTGTGGGCTTGAGCTTATCTTCCAAAAAATCTAGATAGAAAGGCCTAGCCAAATCTAGAATCTAACTAATCTCTTAGAGAGCTTGAATTCATAAAAAGCGTGTATTGAGCTACGCATGGCATAAAGAGAGCCGGAATCTCTTTGTGCAATTCCAACTATTAGAGCTTTAAATAGTGGAATTTCCCAAGCAAGGGTTCTTGGACAGTGAATACCAAAATAGGGGAATATCTGTAACAAAAATTCTTTTGTCTCCTATGGTGTATGAATGATTGCTTTACTTTGAAATTGCTATATTGCATAATTTTTAATTGCACGCCTTATACTTAAGTTTTGAACTTGAAAATCTCGATTCACTCCCCTCTTGAGAAGCCACTTGGGTCAACAAGACGGGGTATTCAATCGTATTCGAATTGTGTCTTCAACTGAGAGGTCAAATTTCAAGTCCATTAGAGAGTATCAGCTTCCCATGATTCAAATTGTGGATGTTCCATGCAAGGAATTGTGTGAAAAATGTCGAGACCATTTGAGTAGTGTCTACCCAAAAATTTGTATCATAAGATTTGGAGCTTTGATTTTTCTTATATAGGTCTCCAAACTTTAAAAGTGACCTATCATTGTGGTCATTGGATCAAGCAAGACCATTTTAAGTATTCATTTTTATTTTTTGTCAAATATTGATAAATTTGGCAAAAGGATATAGTCATTTTTAAACACTATGACTCTATTTTGGAAGTTGGATTTCAATTACTTAATAAAAGGTTAGTTACAATTTAAGAGAAAGATTGCTACAATAAAAAAAAAGTCTCTTGTGCTAGATTCTAGGGTTTCATGCTTTGAACAACTAGGGTTTAGGAGAAGATGAAGAAAGAAGGCGAAAGAAGAGAAGAGAGTTTAGGAAAGAGATATTAGGGCACATGAGACAAGAGAGAGGGAGAAAGGAGACTTGAGGGCACGAGTTCTGTTTGCCCTCCTCCTTTGCTTCTACTTGATAGTTTTAGAATAAAAACCCTTGTGCATGAATAAAAGAAAAAGAACTAGAAATATCCCATAATTGTAACTTATGCCATTCATTCACATAATGACAGTAGATGTCACTCATACTACTTCAACACTCTCCTTCAATTCGGTACAAAAACATTAAATATTTCTATCTTGGTACATGCAGTAGAGAGGGAACTTGTAGGGATAGGCTTTATGAAAATATCTACTATCTAGTTCTTGGAAAGAACATAATGCAAGGATATGACACTTGATTGCAATTTCTCCCAAACAAAATTTTAAGAAGACATCTCAAAGTAGCATCAAAGTAATTACCTTCCCCACGTCAAGGAGGTGGAAAAAAAATCCTCTCATAAGCATGGCACAAGGGTGTAATTATTTAAGATGATGTATGTCTACTTATGTCTTTTTTTTAAAAGCTTGTAGCTTTAAGGGGATTGTAGTCATTATGAAATTCCTTCCACAATTATAAATCGAGGCTCAAGGCATGGGTTAGATCATTAAGTCTCCCCTCTTCTTTCTCAATTTCGCCCATAGAATTGTCTCCTCTCTCAAGTTCCTCTCCATCTCTCTAGCCAAGTTCTCTCTTCTTTCTTTCTTCTCCTCCTTTTCTTCATCTCCCCTTCACTACCTTGGTTGAGGACCTTGCCATGGGATTCTAAATTCAACATGGTATCAGAATAGTGGTTTTAGGATCCCCACGTTGATGAAAATTTGAAAGGCTTCATTAATCAAGTTTCACGTAGAGTTCTTCTTATTGATGGAGCAATTCCATTCTTGAAGTTGCACCAGGATATGTTTTTTTTCTTTTGAGATTATCGCTGATAGTTATTATCCTCTAAAAGATGGTTTATGGATGAATTTATCATCTAATCTGAATGAGAAGCTGGTGATTATATTATTGGCTTTGAAAGTGGCTCGCCCATAGTGATTATGCTATGTTTTTATTTCCCATACAAGACCGATTACGTTATTGCACTCTTGTATATTATTCTAATGTTTGTTACTAGAATTTTCATAAGAAGCAACATTCACTATGTTTGTTATTGGCATCCAAGTTTATTATATTTTAGTCTTGATGTTCTACCATTTTTTGAGTTATTATATTAGTTAGTTGCTACTCCTCTTGTTTCTTCCCAAAGAGCTCGGAAAAAAATTGTTTGAGACGGTGCAGAGGAGGATTTTTTTATAAGGTTGTTGGTCTTTGCAACATTTTTTGGTCTTTCATTGGTTGTCTTATTCTCTCTAGAAACTTACTTAAAACTGCCCTACTGAGATCAGATTACGCATAAGTTTTGGTACATGTCTCACCTTGTGAATTTTCCACACTGTCCCGTTTGACATCCTCAAACTGACATTACCAATACTGACAATATCCAGAGGTTCTCCATCAGCAAGATATAGCTTCCCTTGATCTCCAACAACATAATTCTCCATGATCTCACAATGTGCGGTGGTGTGAAATGAAGCAATTGAATTTAATACCCAAGAGTTAATAGTGCTATCAACTAACAAGAGTAAAACATCTTATACCTCTTCAGTCATTGGATTTAAAACATCAATTTTATTTTCATCCTTCTTTGGTGCTCTACAGTTATTCTTTATATGACCAAGCTTGCCATAATTCCAGCATTTCTACATTCCTTCCGAATTTGAACTTGGTTCTACCATTCTGTGACTTCCATTTACCGTTGCCCTTGTTGGAAATCCTCTTGAAGTTCCTGCCTCTAGTATCAATATTTAGGGAAGAATTAGATGTCGACGATTCTCCAAAGTCCTTTATGTGAACTTCCTCCTCGAGAATGGTATCCTTAACATCATTAAAGATCAACTTTCCATTGCCTAAAAAGTTGTTGATTGCAGTCCTCACAGGCTCCCAACAATTTGGCAAAGACGCCAAAAGAATTAAAACATGAACCTCATCATTATATTTAATTTGAGCGGAGGTCAATTGATTGACAATTGTAATAAACTCATTCAACTGATGTCTTTTCTTTCATCTCTAAATTGAAGAGTTTTTTCATGAGATTTACCTTATTATTTGTGGTAGGCTTCTCATACATATCAGAAATAATCTTCATCATCCTCGTTGTGGTTTTCTCCAACACCTGTGAGCAACATTCTTCGACAGTGTTAACTGGACTACTCTCAGCACTTGTCTATCGAGGAGATTCCACTTATTATCTTTCATACCTTCTGGTTTCATAACCAGAAGTGGTGTGTGCTACTTTTTACTCTACAAATAATTTTCGATTTGCATCCTCCACAACGCAAAATCCATACCATTGAACTTGTTGATTCCAAGTGCCGATCCTTCTCAGCCAGTCATTGCTCTCAATCACGAACCAAAGCTCTGATACCAATTTTTAGGAATTAGACGCCCTAATTCCAACCTACAAGAGAAATAATAATAAACATGGAAGAAAGGAAAAGCAAGCAAGCAACGAGAACAAATAACAAGATTTTGTCTCAAGGTGAGATACGTCCTATCTTCCGCCGCTGCAGTAATCCACTATAAAGATGACATAGTTTACAAGAGAAATTCCTCACACTTAAAGGTGTTTTCTCTAACCTCTATTGGGCTACAACTCTAGCTCCTTCTCGGTGATGATAAAAACCCTAATATGGGCGCCTCTCAATTATAAAGTAAAAATCAGGGCAACCACGATACAAGAGTAAAATTCCCAAATTGCCCATAATGAAAAAACAGTTAATATATCGTGGATTGGGCGGGGGCTCCGGCCACACACCCTCGAGAGGGGGCTAACAAACCCCATGGCGATCTTACTGTGAAGGTCAATCCACATACCGACTCAGCATAGGGTGTTGATTAGGCTCCACAACTTAACACTCCTCCTAAACCTTCTCTCCATAAATTTTCTTCTTCTTCTCACCCCATCATCTTCTACTTTGATTATATATCATGGAATCCTAAGTTTTAACATGGTATCAGAACAGGCAAAGATATAAGATGGAAAAGAAGAAGAAGATGGAGAATAAAGGACGGAAGACGAAGAAGATAAAAAGGAAAAAGAAAAAGGATAAGTTTCTAGTTTTTACTTAAGTCTTCTTTCCCAAATCCTTATTTTCATTGGATGGTTCACTTTCTTCCCATATTTTTCATATAAAAAATTATATATCATTTGAAATATCTTTTAGTCTAGTCTTTAGCTAAAAAATAAATAGTTTAAATCAGATTTTTTAGAAAAAAAAATCAACATCTGAAGAATCAAAGGTCAAGTAGCAAAAAAGTTTCGTACAGTGGCAGAAAACTTTGACTTTCTAGTTGTTTTATGCAATTAAGAACGAGAATTTATATGGAGAGATATAAAAGAAAACATCTATTTCTATTTTCTTACCTATTCAACCATTTTTCCATCTGAGTTTTTTCTATGGAGATATTGATCTCAGAAGAATCAATAGTCGAGCTAGCCAAAGAAGAAAGAGTACTTAGTTTGGCTAGATTACAGAGGCCAAAATCTATCAGATTATTTACCTCAAAAGAAGTATATTTTATGAAGAGAAGTTGTACTTGGATGAAATTTATATAAGTCTAGTTTCGTAAGGAGAAAATTGTATGTCAATCTGATTTATATGTAAGGAGATACTCATATTGGAAGAATCAAAGGTCATGTTGGTATCCTGTTAAATGCAAAGATCTGAATTTAAGCCGAATTTTTTGCTTCACTTTTTGAGTTGTTGTTATTGAACAAGAATGTTAGGAAACTATCTCTTGATTTAACCTAGGAAAGTTTCTGTTTGCTAACTTACTATTGGAAGATAAGCCCAAGCCCACACGACCAAGGAAGCCACATATCTAAGAGTATTATAATATGAGCTACAAGACCAAGGAAGGCCCACAAGATGGCCCCAAGCACATAAGAAGTAGGTCCCACCATGATTACCACGAGCTGGCATCCTTATCACATAAGTTGGAAGATCAAGAAGGACTCAAAAGGCATCTTTATCTTATGGTCTCGTCCTAGAAGAGTTCTAGTTTGAGTTATGTTTATATTTTATCTATATCGAGTTATTTAATTATGCTAGGACTTATCTTTAAGTGTTAGAGTTTGGGTGTAATTGGGACAAAGGTAGTTTTATTGTAATTGGACTCTACTACCTTCCTCTATTATAAATAGAGGTTCATGTACCCTGATTATAATAAGTTAATGAAGTCAATGAAGTATTTCTCTTTTCCATAAATGCAACATGGTATCAGAGCAGCTTCTGTGAGTTGACTTGGTCAACCCATAGAGATAATGAGATCCTTTTTCTTTAAACCTTATCACTAAGTCTAGATTCGTATTTATTTATTTTTCAGTCCCTACAACTGTAGTTTGCTTTGAATTTTTTACCTCTATACTGAGATTTTCATATTGAAAATTATATATTAACGGAAAGATATTTGAGTCTACTTTCCAAAAAAAATGACTTTTTCTAATCAGATTTATCTAACAATAGAAATCAATATTTGAATGAGCGAAGGTCAGATTGCGAAAGTGGTTCGAGCAGCAACATAAAGCTTCAACTTCCGAGGTATTTTAGGCAATCAAGAATGATACTTTATATGGATATATATATATATATATATATATGTATGTATCAAAATAAATATATGTAAACCTATTATCTTACATATTCAACCAATTTTCAATCGGATATATCTACAAAGAGAAATTGATATTTGAAGCAGTGAAGGTCAGATTGAAAAAAAGATTTGAGCAGCAACAGAATAAAACTTCCAAGGTATTTTTTGCTCTCAAGAATAAAAATTTATATCGAGAATTATATATCAAAAGAAATATTTGTATGTCTATTTTCTTACCTCTTCAACCAATTCTCGATCAGAGTTTTTTATAAGGAGATATTGATCTTGGAAGAGTCAATGGTCATGCAGGAAAAAAAGGAGAAACGATGCTTAGTTCGGCTAGATGACAAAGACCGAAATCTATCAGATTATTTATCTTCTGATAATTATATTTTATGAAGAGAATTTATAATTTTATGAAATGTATTTAAGTCTAGTTTCAGACAGAGAAAATTTCATGTCAATTTGATCCATATTTAAAGATATATTCACATTGGAAGAATCAAAGGTCATGCATGTATTTTGTTGCAATGAAAAATCCGAATTTAAGTCCATTGTTTTGCGTCACTATTTGAGTTGTTATATCATAAAAATATCTTACTTCTCCTTGGTTTTAGGGCTTATAACTACATCTCTGTTATTTGGGCTTATTGTTACATTTGTGATATTTGGTTCAAGTTGGGCTCACTGCCATGACATCCCAGCTTGAGGGGGAGAAGTAGAAGAAGTACAAGGAATAGGTATTTTATTCCATATGTTGTGGATAAGTTTATGTTTGAAAAATATTCAAGAAAGGAGGAGCACAAAAGATTAAGCTTATGCATCTAAAGAAAAATATTTATATCGGATTATGATTATTTCATGGGTCCTTCTACAAGGTTTATTATTTTGGTATTTTGGTTTGTGTTATATTCTCTGAAGTGTCCGGATTGGGACACCATTATAAATAAACCCACTACCCCCCTATAATGGTTTTTATTACTCCTACGACTTGAGAGTCATTGTCCTGTGGAGGTACACGGTGGTGGACACTTTTGAGCAATTCGGAGAGACACACTACCTATAGAAGACAGAGTGTGCCCTACATTCAACATTAGGACTGGAGTATGGAGCAATGTCTTACCGGCAAGGATTAATTTTTACTCTCACTTATATTATGCCAGCAGGACCTCATGGAAGGATGTAACAACATGAGGGGGAGTGTTGGAAGATGTGCCATTTTATACAAAAAGATTCTATACATCATTTGCAGCAAGCTAGGAGTTCATGTTGTTCTCTCACCCCCAGCTTGTGGGTGAGTGTCGTAATATAGGCCCAAGCCCACACGACCAAGGAAGACACCACATACCTAAGAGTATTATAAGATGGGCCACACGACCAAGGAAGACCCACAAGATGGGCCCAAACACATAAGAAGTAGGACCCACCACATAAGTTGGAAGATCAAGAAGGATTCACAAAAGTATCTTTATCTTATGGTCACATCCCAAAAGAGTTCTAGTTTGAGTTATGTTTGTCTTTTATCTATATTAAGTTATTTAATTATGATAGGACTTATCTTTAAGTGTTAGAGTTTGGGTGTAATTGAGACAAAGGTAGTTTTATTGTAATTGGACTCTACTACCTTTCTCTATTATAAATAGAGGTTCATGTACTTCGATTAGAATAAGTTAATGAAGTCAATGAAGTATTTTTATTTTCCATAAATTTAACACTTACAATGTCAGGAAAGATTCTTTAGAAGATCATCTTATTTTTAGAAACTTTCCTTGAATTATTTGTCAACGGGGAGAAGTGAACCTATTTTGAATTATGGCAACTTCCCAAAAAAGTAGTTACTTGATTTAATGCTAAAAATTACAGAAGTATCTATATAAGGAGATTCTGATCTAGGATCATATTCAAAATGTGTGTTTTTTTCTCTTATTATAAGAAATCCTTGCAGCATATTAACAACATGTTGGAGCAGCGGTTGGTGTACTTATCCCATATGAAGTGAGTAGATTCGGTCAACCTATCACTCGATGAAATCCTTTCAAGATATAACTGGTCAAGCCTTAAGCTTTGCCTACAGTTTTTTATCTTGCCTTTCATAATCAATTTCATTCTGTAATTACATCTCTAAGCGTGGACTATATTCAGAAACAGGACACTTATGTCATTGGCTTCTATACTTGTCCCATATGAAGTGAGTAGATTCGGTCAACCTATCACTCGATGAAATTCTTTCAAGATATAACTGGTCAAGCCTCAAGCTTTGCCTGCAATTTTTTATCTTGCCTTTCATAATCAATTTCATTCTATAATTACATCTCTAATCGTGGACTATATTCAGAAACAAGACACTTATGTCATTGGCTTCTAATTAGTTGGTTTAATATGGCTAGCCTTTGGTTTGGTGTTTGAATTTATCACTGATGAATTAAGTATAGAAACAACATCCATTACGGTTTTATTCACTCTTCTCTATTTTTTAGAAGACCTTATAGTTGTTGTCAGAACCAACATCACTCAGTTCAGTTATTCTTTTTGAGAAGATTAACAACACTTGGCTCAACTTATTGGCAACTTATTACTCGGTTCTAGCTTATTATTTGGTACACATCTTCCTTATTCAAGGATGGACTTGTTGTAGTTTATCTCATGTGTCCTTATTACTCTTAAGGAATTTTACAATTTATCGGTTATCCGCCACTATATAATAACATATTTGGTATGTGTGATTTGGTCATTGGCCCTTTTCTTCTTCTGCTATTGTGTCTCTTTGATTGAGACAACATTAGTGAAGAAGAACTCCTCAGTTGCTTGCCTTGGGTTCATTATTTGTTGACTATTGTTGGCATTGGTTCATAAGTTGGAGATTTGAGTTAATTAGGAAAATAAAGCACATGGTGACTCTGACTTCTTCATCTTATTTTTCTATTGATTCTCCATTGCCCTTTTATTATTTGGTAGCCTTTCTCCTACCATCCTTTATTTGACTCTCGTTTACCCCCTTTGGCCAACCCTTTTTGGTGTATTGCTATGGTTGGTCCTTTTTATATATATGAGTGTTTTTAAGTCCATTGAGACTTTTTATTGGTACCCTTGGGGTTTTTATCATCGTCTTGTGAATGACAGACATTACCCACTTTAGTGGTCATTATCATTATATTTTTTTGAAATCATTTGAGGTTGGTTTTAAATTATCACCCATTTCTACCCATTGAGAGTTTGAGCCCAAATTTTGCCCATTTCTACCCTTAGGACACATGATGGAGGAGCTTATTACTACATTGTTGAATTTATGGAAAAGTGAAATACTTCATTGACATCAATAACTTGTTGTAATCAGAATACATAAACTTCTATTTATAATAGAGGAAGGTAGTAGAATCCAATTACAATAAAACTACCTTTGTCCCAATTACACCCAAACTCTAACACTTAAAGATAAGTCCTAACATAATTAAATAACTCAATATAGATAAAAGACAAACATAACTCAAGCATAAACTCTTCTTTGACGTGACCATAAGATAAGATACTTCTGTGAGTCCTTCTTGATCTTCTAACTGATGTGATAAGGATGCCCGCTCATGGTAATCATTGTGGGTCCTACTTCTTATGGGCTTGGGCCCATCTTGTGGGCCTTCCTTGGTCGTGTAGTCCATCTTATAATAATCTTAGATATGTGGGCTTTCCTTGGTCATGTGAGCTTGAGCTTATCTTCCAACATACATCTATGTTATTTGTTTCAAGTTGGGATCACTACCATTACCTCCCAACTTGAGGGGGAGTATTGGAAGATATGATGTAATTAGGGTGTCACTTATGTAATTAGTTTATGTTTCTTGTCTCTTCTTCATTCTTACTAGGGTGAAACATATAATTATAATATTGGTATTTTAGCATCTATAAATAAAAGGAGGAGGGTTTGGACTAATTCCACAACCCTATTTCTCTAGCCTTTTTCTCCTTCTCCAAATTAGTCAATCTCCTTCTTCTCCTCCTAAACCTTCTCTCCACAACTCTCCTTCTTCTTCTCACCCCTTAATCCTCTTCTACTTTGATTATACATCATGTAATCCTAAGTTTTAACATGGTATCAAAGTGGGCAAAGATCTGAGATGGAAAAGGACAACAAGATTGACAAGAAAGGAATGAAGAAGAAGAAGAAAAACAAAAATAGAGAATTTTCATTCCTATTTTTCATTGAATGATTCACTTTCTTGCCATATTTTTCATATAGAAAATTATATACCATTGGAAATATATTTTAGTCTAGTTTTTAACTAAAATAATTGTTGAAGTCAAATTTTTCTACAAAGAGAAATCGATATCTGAAGCAACATTGGTCAAGTAACAGAAAAAAGTCAAGTAGCAAAAAAATTTCGTACAACAAAGAAAAAATTCAACTTTCAAGCCATTTTATGCCATTAAGAACAAGACTTTATATGAACAGTTATATATCGAAATAAATATCTGTAAGTTTATTTTCTTACCTGTTGAATTTAGGTCTCCATGATTAAAACCTCGAACAAGATTAGAGAGGGAGAAGAAAAAGAGCAAAGAGAGAGAGAGAGAAAGAGAGAGAGAGCTCAAGTAGAGAGGAGGGAAGAGAAAAAAGAGAAAAAGAGTTTAGGCTAGAGAGAGATTCTTAAGAAGTTGAGAAGTGGAGAGTTTGATTGAACCCTTCAACCAAGGCCCCTATTTATACTATTTTCATTACATATTTAGAAATAAGATAGGATCCCTAATATCCCTAATTACATCAATCATGATTATTCAAATCTACATAAATCAAGGGAAGATAAATAGATTACATTAATCAAGGAAGATTGCCAAATCTTTCAACTCATGTGATAAGTATGCAAGCTCATGTGATAATTCATCATACCACCTCACACGATCATGATGGGTCCCACCAGTTCTTGTGATCATGGTGGGTCCCACCATGTAACACTCCCCCTTAAGCTGGAGGTGAGAAAATATCGTAAATGTCTAGCTTGTTGTAGATGGTGGACAAGATCTTACGAGTGACTGGTTTGGTGAGAATGTCTGGAACTTGCCTTTGTGAGGAGATATATGTCGGCTTAGAATTTCTCTCGTATGAAATGGTAGTCTGCTTCAATGTGCTTTGTTCTCTCATGGAAGACTGGATTTGAGGTGATATGTATTGTTGCCTGATTATCGCAATGTAGATCCATAGGGGTTTCGTTATAGAATCTCAGTTCAGTGAGAAGGTACCTGATCCACAGAAGTTACTAACTGTGTGTGCCATGACCCTGTATTCTACTTTTGCACTAGACCTTGCAACTAAATTCTGCTTCTTGCTTCTCCAGGTAACCAAATTCCCTCCACCCATTTTACAATATCCTGAAGTAGATTTTTTGTCGTCCGGGGATCCGGCCCAGTCTGCATCTGAGAACCCTTCTATGTTGAAGTGACCATGGTTCTTATAGAGAGGCCCTCTTCCTGGAGCTCTTTTCAAATATCATATTATTTTTTCTATTGAATTTATGGAAAAGAGAAATACTTCATTGAATTATTATAATCAAAGTACATGAACCTCTATTTATAATAGAGGATGGTAGTATAGTCCAATTACAATAAAAATACCTTTGTCCAAATTACACCCAAACTCTAACACTTAAAGATAAGTCCTAGCATAATTAAATAACCCAAAATAAATAGAAGATTAACATGACTAAAACACCTTTAAACTAAAACTCTTATGTGGGTCCATATTTTATGGGCTTGGGCCCATCTTCCAATATTCTGAGGTATGTGGGCCTTCCTCAATCGTGTGGGCTAAAGCCCATCTTTTGTGGATCCATATCTTATGGGCATGGACCCATATTCCAACACTCTTAGATATGTGGGCCTTCTTTGGTTGTGTGGGCTTGCATCTATCTTCCAACACTAAACATCATGAACTCCCAGCTTGCTGCAAATGATGTATAAAATCTTTTTGTATAGAATGGCAGTTCTCCATATCTTCCAACACTCCCCCTCACGTTGATGCTCTCATTCATGAGGCCCAACTGGCATAAGATAAGTGAGAGTAAAATCACTTCAAATCGTATGACATTGCTCCATAATCCAGTCAAACAACTCATGCTGGATCTTCAACCTACTCCTATCTTCTGTAGGTAGTACCGCTCCTATTAATGTAGTTAGTGGGTGTATCTGTTGTTCGAAAGTGTAATAAAAAACTCCACCGTGTCCCTCCACAGGACAACGACTCTATAGTGGTAGGAGTAATAAATGCCAATTCATGGGGGTGTAACGTAGAGTTAGTAATAAACTCTTCCATCAAGGTGAAATACCATAGATTTCCTTACGGGTAGTGGATGTAGTAATAAGCTCCTCTGTCATGGTGATGTAACATATATTGAGGCCACCTCTTCTTCAATAATAATGTCTCATCCAAAGAGACACAATAGCTACAGCTGAAATAGTCTTGAGCCCATATAACACGACCATCTTCCAACACATATAACACGAACCAGAATAATAAACATTGTAAAATGACCCATGAAATACTCCAATGCAAGTATTTGTACCAAATAATATACTGACCAAGGAATAAGCTTCCAATACTTCAAAATAATAATCCAGCCATATAAAAAATACTAAGTCGTGCTGAGTCAAATAGTAGACCAATATATTCGAGTCGTGGAAGAAATATGTATGAAACTTGGGCACATATACTGAGGCAAAAAGTGAGTGGGACATGTCTGAGTTGACTAACTGAGTTGACCCAAACCTGGTTGACTCGGTCCGAGTTGGTCCAACCTACTGGATGAGCGGACAGAATGAGTTTTGGCGCCCGCCCGTTGGGTTAACTCAACCTAGTCCAGATTGAGCAAAACAGGCCTGGCCCGATGCCGGATCAAATAAGTTTCCTTAACTTAGGGGGGGTTAGTCAACTTGAAGCTGAAGATGAAGATCGGCCGCATTATGCCGTTCATCAGTTTATGTTGTTAGTGGAGCTCCAGACTTCATGTCATCTGGATGTTGGGGATGAAGCGGAACATCATCTCCACGTTACAAAAAATGGAAAGTTGTTTTCGACCCTTTTTGCCATCCATCCGGATGAAGGGAACACTGGGGTTCGAACCCCCGACCTTTTTTTGTTTTTTTCCCTCTCTCTCCTCGCACTCCCCTCTCTCGCTCTCTTCTGATTTTCATTTTTTTTCTCTCTCTCCCGCACCCCTTCTCTCGTCTCCCTTTGCCCCTGACGCTCTGCTCCCTCTCTTCTCTAGGACTCTCCTCTCCGGCCTCCGTCTATGCTCCCTCTCTTCTCTGACCTCCGTCTCTCGATCTTCTCTCGGACTCGCCCTCTCTCCTGCACCCCCTGTCTCATCTCTGTACCTCCCTCTCTTCTCTAGGACTCGCTCTCCGTTTTTCTCTCTCGCTTCTCCCTCTCTCTTATGCCTCTCGGCCTCCCTTTCTTCTCTCTCTTCTCCCTCTCTTCTCCCTTTCAGCCTTCTAGTCCCTTCTCTCTCTCGCTATTTTCTTTGCCCCCAAAATACCTTCCGATTTCGTTCAATTTCCCCCATTTCGATTTTGTTAAATTTTCGATTTCCCCCATTTCCCCCATTCCGATTTTGTTAAATTTTATTACTATATTAAACTTCATATTTAACTCTCTGGTAAATAAAGTATAATTAAAGTATGCATTGGATTAATTAATTATTTTTAATTTTGTCAAAATATATTATTAATTAATACCATGTAAAAAATCCATTTTATGCTATTAATATAATAATTTATTTATTTATTAATCATATTTATTTTTTATTTACTCTATTGTATTAGTGATTTAATAGTGGTAATTAAAATATTTTTAACTCAAGCACTTGGTTTAATTAACTAATTTTTATAATTAATGAAAGCGGTGGTTTTAAATTTAATGGAAAGATATTTTTAATTAATAATATGTAAACATATATAGTGTGTTAAAGTTAGTATTTGATAGATTTTTCCTGTTTAATCATGACTTTTTTATGTTAAAGAACACCATATATTATCAATAAATTAATAACTAAATGTATTATATTCATTTATGTTATTTTTAATGTTATTTTTTTATGATTAATCATGTGCACAGTTAATTGACACACGTAATTACTGTATTAATGTAAGATAAACAGTAATCTTTAAGTAATATAATATATAATTAAATTAATTAGTACATTAATATATTTTAGTTATACATTAAATTAGTTATTCGTGTAGTAATAATGTTTATTTTACCTAATTTAATGTTTAAGTATTATATTTTAATTATGTATAATTTACAAGTTACTAATTCTCTTATTTTCTGCATTTTCCTCATTTGGGGGCACTAACACTGGAAATTGTTTTCCAGTGGACATGAACTTGTCCATACTAACCCCCATTTCGAAGATGAAGATCATGTAGATGCAAGAGATGAAGATGAAGATGAAGATGAAGATCAAATGTTTTGTTTGTTGACTAACCCCCCTTTAGGAAACAATTTAAATCGGCAATTGTCTTCCTCCTCGCTTCCGAACAGAGCGGAAAACCAGTCATCATCTTCCACACGGCGCAGAACAGGGACGGCAACCCAGCCGATTTTCGACGATAAAGGATCCGTCAGAATAACTCAGAAGAATACCAAATAGCTCGACAATAATTCGGCGGGATCAATGGCTGTTGTCTTCATCGGCGCCAAATCTTCTTCTTCTTCTTCTTCTTCTTCGGCGATGGCGCCGAATAGCTCGGCATATGAACTTCTTGTTCTTCCCCTTGCCGAAAGACTCTAAGACTCGGTATGCTAGTTCACTGGTTCGAATCAGCACCTATCTTCTCGGCAGAGGAAATAATCCACCGCCCAAAAACAGAAAACAAACTCACAGAGTTGTCTTATCCTAGCGGTTCAGAACACAAAGGCAATCGGCGCAACAACCAGCTCTCTGTCTTCCTCTCTGACAATGCTGAATAGAGCAGCTCCTATCACTCTCCACCGACACAGACAAGTCTCGCTAGATACACCCGTAGACTCGAGGCAAAACCGGCAACCATGGCAATGTTCAGCAAAAATAGAGTCGGCAACGAGTAAAAAAACTTGATCCAAATTGAGTAGCAGAAATCTTCCCACTAAAAGAGTAGTATAGTGGAGCAAAAAATAAAACGACTAAAGGGAGTAGGGACAGAAAACAAACTAAACACAAACCTAAACTGCTAGAGGTAATAGATCATGTAAAGGATCTCATTATCTCTATGGCTTGACAAAGTTAACTTATAGAACTTGCTTTGATACTATGTTGAATTTATGGAAAAAAATACTTTATTGACTTATTATAATCAGAGTACATGAACCTCTATTTATAATAGAGGAAAGTAGTAGAGCCCAATTACAATTAAACTACCTTTGTCCCAATTATACCCAAACTCTAACACTTAAAGATAAGTCCTAGCATAATTAAATAACCCAAAATAAATAGAAGATTAACATGACTAAAACACCTTTAAACTGAAACTCTTATGTGGGTCCATATCTTATGGGTTTGGGCCCATCTTCCAATATTCTTAGGTATGTGGAGATTCCTTGGTCGTGTGGGTTTGAGCCCATCTTCTGTGGATCCATACCTTATGGGCTTGGGCCCATCCTCCAACATTCTTAGATATCTGGGCTTTCCTTGGTCGTGTGGGCTTGGGCCCATCTTCCAACACTTTCTATTGCTTGTCAGTGAGTAAGTTGTGGCTTGTGCATGTATTGACTCATGACACTTACTGCATATGATATATCCAGTCTTGTTACACAAAAATAAATGAGTTTTCCCACAAGTCTTTGATATTTTATGATATTCACACATTCTCCAGTGCCGTTACCATATGTTGGAATGTATATAAGATAATATTTATGTTAACATTTGTTGTATAAATAAATACATGTATATAGGTTAATTAGAAAGGGATTAGTTGGGCTGGGTTGCATTGTATTTAGCCCATGGGTTGTATTGTTATTGACCTAATCCTAAGTTTCAATAGAAAAGAATGAGAGGGAAGCAACACTCCCATTTTCTCTCTCTTCCCGTTTTTCCAGCCACTCTCATGTCTTCCTGTTCATGGTGAACTCAGAGCTTGGAGATCTTGTCCTTGGCTGTTCTATCAGCCACTTGTGGTGGTGTTTCTGTCCACGGAACTTAGAGCTTGGAGCTCTAGTCCTTGGCTATTCCGTCAGCCTCTTGTGGTGAGGTTTTTTTCCACGTAAACTCAGAGCTTGGAGCTCTTGTTCTTGGCTGTTCCGTCAGCCTTCAGTGGTGGCCGTTGCTGCTCTCTCTAGCAACTCAGTTGGCTGTTCTCATCAGCCTTTATTCACCAGGAAATCTTTGTCATGGTATCAAAGCTTGGAGCTGCTCTTGAATTTTTTTCTAGGCATGGTGGTTAAACTTCTGGGAGTGGTGGTTCAGCTGATTTGTGCTAAACGTGAGCTTGGGTTTTTGTGCGAGGAGTCAAGGTTCCATTTTGTTTTTTTTGTGTGGCTCGGCTATTCTGGGCTGAACGTGCTCTGCTACTCTACTGTTCAGTAGCTCGGTGACCTTGGGTCTGGTCACTTTAGTGGTGGTAGTTCTGAAATTTTCAGCAAGGGTTTCAGCATTTTTGTTGCTTTCTTCTTGTTGTCTTTCATCATGTCAATGAACAAGTTAGATTTTTCTCCTATTGGGTTCATGGGTAAAAACTACAGTGCCTGGGTATTTCAATCCTGTGTATTTGTCAATGGAAAAAATTATAGGGTCATGTAGATGGGTGTGATCCAACACCTCGCAAGGCCGAAGCTTTGTCAAAATGGACCACCATGGATGCTAGGGTCATGACCTGGATACCTGGCTCTATTGAGCCTTCTTAATCTAAAGCCCTATAAAACTGCAGCAGATATGTGGAATTACCTCCACAAGGTTTACATCAAAACAACACGGCTAGGCATTGTCAAGTGGAGTATGAGATGGCTAACTGCACAAGAGGAAGTTAGTGTGCTGCCACAGGCAACCAAAAATAAAACCTATACTCCTAAAAATATATGTAATAATGTGAGTAAGGATCGATCCCTCGAAGAGTGATTAGTCTACTTTTATGCTCGATGAACAAGGATGGGGGGGGGGGGGGGGGGGAGGTTGAGTATAACAAAAACACTTTTAAGGAAAACAACTTAGAAAAAATTCAAATTAAAAGAATCGAAATCAATCAAAGGAACAAACCTTGGTCTAAGTTAACATCCACCATCGGAATTTAACAACTGATCATCTATGCAAGCATATATCAATTCGCACTTGAGTATTCACCGTTGGAACTATTTTCCTATCTTCCTTTTGTAGTTAATTAGAAAACAAACGATCCAAGTAACCCTAACTACTAAACAACCCAAGACAAGCACTAAAGGTTTAATCTAGAAGCAACATTAAGAATTAAAGAGATCGATGAAGCTAAACAACACAAGCACAAGTGGTTGCATTTAATTTAGTATAGCTATCTTCTCAAGATCTAATAATTCCTAACACAGCAAATCATAAAATCTCGATTGCTTCGTAGGTTAGAGAGATCAAACAATTATGGATTTGATATCTAACCTAGCAGTAGATTGCAATAAGTAATAAACTAGTAGGCATCCTAGTGATTAAATGAGACAATCATGAAAGAAAATTACAGAAGAACATCAGATACTCAAAACATAAATTGAACGATGAAAACAAATCAGATCTCACAATTTTATTGATTATGATGGCTTCAATTTCCTTTGACCAAGTCTGCAAGTATAGCCACACAGGGCCATGAAGAAATCTGAAGAAAAAAACTAGAGAAAAGAGAGAGGAAAAGCTGGATAAGAGAAAATGAGGTCAGGGGCACCGAACTCATTCTCTCCTTTTTATTCCCCTTCTTTCTCCTAGTTTAGGGTTTTTCTTTCGTGCATCCAGTCTAGGTCACAATGCACAAGCCACAACTTCAAGCCCGGTTTCTACATGGATGAAACCAGTATCGCTCAAAATACCGAACATAAAAGTTGTAGAAAGTTTTTTTTTGCTTCCATATAATCTTGAATCATCTCCATCAGAGCTTGGATGAGAGAATTATGCCCAGATTACGAAAAAAATGTTGAAACTGTCTAGAATTGCCCAATTAACTTCGTTTTGCACTTTACACCTCCATTTGCATTCTAAATCAAAATATAAAAATAATGAGTATATTTAGGCATCAAATAATTATAAAACCTTAAGCATTAAAGGATAAAAATATGACCATTTGCATTCTCATCATAAGGCTTTCCATTGAAGAATATTTTTCGGGTTTTAAAAATCTTTGGGCTGACTATGCCAATATGGTTTATGAGAATGTTCCAGTTTTTACTCTCTCTACTGTTCTAGTCATGCATGAGACCATAACATGGTTTCAGTGTCACAGGTGGATGCAGTATTTATTTGTGGCACATCCAGGTAGTAGAGCCCCCCTTGTTGACGGCCGCCACCAATTACTCACTTTGTTGTAAGATCTTGAAACACACATGAAGTGGGTGAGAAAGTGATACAACAATTAAACTGTTTGGTGAGCTGTCTAACCAAAAAAATATTCAAAGGAAAAGTACGAACAAAAAGGATACCAGTGAGGGAAACTGATGGTGTAACAAAAGTGGATCCTTCCCCTTGAACTTTAGTTTCTGAACCATCAACAATGGTAACAAATTTATGTGAAAGATATGGAGAAACTGAGTATAGAAGATGTTTGTTACCTGTAAGATGCTCGGAGGCTTCTGAGTCAATTATCCAGGATGAAGAGGAGGCCAAAAACATACATGAAGCAGTGGTGGCAGAGGTTGGTGAAGAAGTACTTGGGGAGGACCCTTCATGGTCTTCATTTTCTGGAATAGTTCATAGTCTTCATCAGTAAAAGTATGTTTTGGAGTTGTTGAGGTAGACTGTTCTACCTTTGTATCACTCACTAAGGCTTGGTTAGCCCTATTCTCATTAGCTTTATAACATCTTTCACAAGAGTGGCCCAATCTACCATATATAGAACATTCATTCAGGTGAAAGCATGTGTCTCTAGTGCGGCCATATCCCTTACAATGGGTGCATTACTTCCCATCTGTTAGGTCAAAACCAGTCCTTCCACCTCTTCCACTTCCTCCTCTATAAAATCTGCCTCGGCCTCGGCCTTGGTCAGATGGTGTTCCCCTATGTCCAGAGTATATAGCGGATGAATTTTTAGTAGTAGAGGGAGAAGTGTCTGGGATACGGAGAAGTGTAGCATATACATCATCAAAAGTGGGAACCGTCTAAGAGCTAAGAAGGTGAGTCTTAGCAACTTCAAGTTGTGGTTTAATGTTAGCAAGGCATAGAGCAGTTATCAAGGCCTTTTTCTGTTTATCTTGGACAGAGATATCCGTAGAGATTGGTTGGACAAATTTCTGTTCTTGAAGAAAGCCTTGAAAGCGGGCCAAATGTTCATGTATATTGTCTCCATGTTTGGTGGTAAGCATCCGTTGTAAAATATCATATGGCCTTTGTTAGTTGCGGAACTTGAATACAACTTGGCGCAAGTCTCCCAAATTTATTTATCCATCTCAAAATGAATGACATTAATGGAGACATGTTCTTCAATACTGTTGATTAGACAACTAATAACCAATGTATCCTCCTTTAACTATTTGGTATAGAATATATCATCTTCATCAATATGTGGTCCACTGTTGGTGAGATGACCAACTAGGTCCTTTGTGATAAGAAACCGACGAACTGATGTGGACCACTTTTGATTTTGAGTACAGTGGTGATTCTGAGAATGTCACTCTTGTGACTCATATTATCTTCAGCCGTAGTAGGCAAATCAAGTAAAATAGTTCTCCAATAAAGTAATCAAAATATGACCAAGTAGAAGGCTTTAAGCAACTCGGTTGATGGAGATGCATAGCATAAATGTTAAGTAATTAATTTTAATGGATAATAACTCATAAAAGGCTCAACATCATCTTTCTTTATTCAGAAATCTTGTTCCCACAGATTTATAAAAACAAATCCAATATGCACTGGTCTCGGTCAAAGTATTGTACAAACCGAGAAAAACTACCTTCACAATCTCTTCTAATCAAAGATAATCAAAGATGCATATATTCTCATAATTTCATAAGATGAAAAAATGCATAAGGAAATCTCTAAACCACCTCTTAATATCGAAAACCAGTAGCATAAAATTAATAATATCATAAATAAATACTTATCTCTTGAGCTTCAATCTTGCTTTATAAGGAGCCTTATTTGAGCAGCTTTTAATCATATCTTCATAAAGCATAATTGGGATCCTAAATTGGTAGCTCGGATACTATGTTGAATATAGGATCCCATGAATAATACCTCGAGCAAGGGGAGAGAGAAATAAAAAAAGGAAAAAGAGAAGAGCTCTCGGGTAGTGAGAGAAGAGAAGGAAAATAAAAGAGTGTAGAGAGAGAACACTTCACACGAGAGAGAAGAAAAAAAATAATAAACTTGATTTGATGAAGTCTGAGTTACAATCACCTCTATTTATAGTTGAGGAGGTGATAGAGTCCATGTACAAGTAACTTTAGGACTCCTAATTACATTCCAACGAGAACTCTCCAAGATAAGCCTATCCCGATAAGATTACATTATCTATTTAAGAGACTAATTTCACTCAACTACAAACATCTTCTTTAAGGACGTGAATCAAGCTAGAGAGCCAGCTCTTGGTCTTATCTTGTGGGTCTCACATAATCTTCTAGCTCATGTAGATAGAGATACCAGCTCATGGTATCTTTGTGGGTCCCACTTGATCTTCAAATCTTCTATTTAATTCCAACACATGTTCCTTATCTCTTAGCTAGAGCCACTTTGTATGAGGACTCTTGTTGACACATCTCAAGCTCATGGTGGGTCCCAAATTGTAACACTCCCCCTCAAGCTAGGGGTGAGAAAACATCGTAGATGCCTAGCTTGCTACAAATGTTGGACAAAATTTTATGAGTGACTGGTTTGGTGAGAATGTCTACGACCAGGTTCTATGACGATACATGCTGGAGAGATAAGCTGCTGGCAGTGAATTTTTCTCGTATGAAGTGGCAGTCTATTTCTATATGCTTTGATCTCTCATAGAAGATTGGATTTGAAGTGATGTGAATTGCAACCTGATTATCGCAATATAGATTCATTGGAGCTTCTTGTAAAAACCCAATTCAGTTAGGAGAGATCTGATCCATATGAGTTCAATGACTGTGTGTGCCATGGCTCTGTACTCGGCTTCTGCACTAGACCTTGCAACTACATTATGTTTCTTTCTTATCCATGTAACCAAGTTTCCTCCAACCATCGTACAATATCCCGAAGTAGATTTTCTATCATCCGGGGATCCGGGCCAGTCTGCATCTAAGAATTCTTCGATGTTGAAGTGTCCATGATTTTTATAGAGGAGCCCTCTTCCTAGTGCTTCTTTCAAATATTGTAATATTTGTTCTAGTGATTGCCAATGACTGAGTTATGGTTTGTGCATATATTGACTTACCACACTGACTGCATATGAAATATCTGGCCTAGTTACGTAGAGATAAATAAGTCTTCCCACCAATCTTTGATATTTTCTGACAGCTACTTCTTCTCCAGTACTTGCACATAATTTTTTATTTGAGTCCATAGGAGTTTTTGCTGGTCCACATCCCAACATTCCGGTCTCTTGCAATAGGCCAAGGACATACTTCATTTGAGATAATATACTTCCATGTCTGGATTGTAGTACTTCAATACCCAAAAAATATTTGAGCAGTCTGAGATCCTTTGTCTTGAATTTAGTAAATATCCTTTATTTTATCTTTTAGATGCCCTCGGGATCACTACCAGTTATTATAATGTCATCAATATATACGACTAGAATTACCTTGCCCTTCAGTGTGTCTTTAATAAAGACAGAGTGATCTCCAGAGCATCAGTGAAATCCGGCCCGAATGAGCGTTTAGCTAAAATTTTCAAACCATGCACGAGGTAACTATTTGATACCATAAATAGATTTTTGTAGTTGACATACAGACTCCCCCTCAACCACATACCCAGGTGGTTGCTGCATATAAATGTCCTCCTTTATATCCCCATTCAGAAAAGCATTTTTTACATCAAGTTGATAGACCTGCCAGGAAGAGCTAGTTGCCAGAGATAATAACAAACGTACAGAGTTTAATGTAGCCACTGGAGAGAAGGTTTCTTCATAATCAATTCCATAACATTGTGTATAGCCTTTAGCAAAAAAGCGAGCTTTCAATCGAGCCATAGACCCATCCGGATTGTGTTTCATCGTAAATACCCATTTGCAATCGACGAGTTTCTTATATGAAGGAAGGGGGACTAGAGCCCATGTCTGATTTTCATAAGGAGCCTACATTTCTTCATTCATAGCTGCCTTCCACCTTGGATGTTTGAGATCCTCTTGATAGGATTGTGGTACATGTAGGGAGGAAATAACCGATAGAAATTGACAAGAAATAGGGGATAAACATTGATGAGACACAAACTTTGTTATGGGATGAGAAGTAGAAGGTATGGTGCATGATCTGGGCTCTTTCCTTACAACAATAGGATGAGTATCATATTCTAGGCCAAAAATAATCGGAGAAGATGGACTTACCTCGATAGGATCCGACAACTCAGCAGGTGTGGTGTCAACCAGTGGTTCTGGGGGCTAAGTAGTTTCTACAGCACGGGGCACAACCGGTTGAGAGAACCTAGTACAGAAGATAAACCTGGAGGAGGATTATCAGAATAAGATGGAGAGTTTTCAAAAAATATGACAGCCGGAGACACAAGTAAACCTGAAAAGAGGGATTATAGCAAACATAACCCTTTTGTGTGCGAGAGTATCCTAAGAAAATACACTTCACAGATTTGGGATCAAGTTTACTATGTTTTGGGGAGGAAATATGGACAAAACATTGATAGCTGAAGACTCTCAAAGGCAGTGAAAAAGGATCATCATCAGGTAATAATAGAGAGTACAAAGATTTTTTACCAAGAACAGAAGAGGGTAACCGGTTTATAAGAAAACAAGCGGTAAGAATTGCATGCGGCCAATAAAAATATAGAACTTTCATGGCATATAGTAAACCAGGAGCAACCTCAAGAATATGATGGTTCTTTCATTCGGCTACATCATTTTTTTGAGGGTATAGGCACATGATGTTTGATGAATAATGTCATTTTCTTGACAAAACGAGTCAAGATCTTTGGATGTGTATTCTTTGGCATTATCCGACCGAAGGACTTTAAGTTTTTGTCCAAACTGAGTGAGTACGATTGCATGAAAAGATTTAAATATCAATGGTATTTTAGAACACTCTTTAAACAAAAATAACCAAGTGGTACGAGTGAAGTCATCAATGAATGTAATAAAATATTTCATGTGAGAAATGTTGGAGACACTCAAGAGTCCCCATACATTAGTATAAATTAACGAAAAAAGGAGAGACACTTTTAATTTCTAGATGAGGTGAGTATGTAGACCTCTGATGTTTACTCATTTGACATGCTTCACAATGAAGGTCCAATCACACTTTTGGGAAAAAAATGATGAAGAGATTGGGTGGACGGATGTCCCAACCGATTGTACCATAACTTGGTTTCAGTGTCACAGGTAGATGCATTATTTATTTGTGGCGCATCCAGGTAGTAGAGCCCCCGCTTGTTCACGGCCACCACCAATCACCCGCTTTGTTGTAAGATCCTGAAACACACATGAAGTGGGTGAGAAAGTGATAGTGCAATTAAAATGTTTGGTGAGCTGACTAATAGAAAAAAAATTCAAAGGAAAAGTAGTAATCAAAAGGATATCAGTAAGAGAAAGTGATGGTGTAACAGAAGTGGATCATTTCCCTCGAACTTTAGTTTGTGAACCATCATCTATGGTAACAAATTTATGTGAAAGACATGGAGAAACTGAGTATAGAAGATGTTTGTTAGCTGTAAGATGCTCGGAGGCTCCTGAGTTAATTATATATGTTGAATTTAGGACCCCTTTTCCATAATTCCGAGCAAGAAAAAGAAGAAAGAAAAAAGAGAAAAGGGAAGAAGAGCTTTCGGTTAGAGAGAAGAAAAAATAAAAGAGCAAAGACGTTGAGCCAAACAAGGGAGAGAGAGAGAGAGTAACTCGAGAATGAGATGTGTAACTTGTTTAATTCTAAATTACAACACCTCTATTTATAGTAGAGGAGGAGGTAGAGTCCTTATACAACTAGTCTTTCAATCCTAATTACATTCCAACTCTAACTCTCTAATATAAGTCTATTCAAACTAAACTACTACAAAACTAATTTGAGTTGAACTAGGAGTCACTCTTCATGCACGTGAATATAAGGGATAAGCCAGCTCGTAGCCTTATCCTTGTTGGTCTCTCATGATCTCCCAGCACATCTTGATAGGAGTGCCAGCTCGTGAGATATTTGTGGGTCCCACTTGATCTTCAAGTCTTCTAACTCAATTCAGCTTGTGCTTCTTGATTCCTTAACTCGTGCTTGCTTTGGGTGAGGACTCTTCTCTGTGTCCCACGTCCTCTAGAACTTTTTTTGATGTCTCATGTCTTCATGGTGGGTCCGACCAGCTTGAGCACCATGGTGGGTCCCACATTGTAACACTCCCCCTCAAGCTGGGGGTGAGAAGACATTATAAAGGCCTAGCTTGCTGCATATGGTAGACATGATCTTGTGAGTGGTTGATTTGGTGAGAATGTCTGTAACTTAATTTTGTGATGAAATATGCTTCAGAGATAAGAAACCAGCTTGGAATTTTTCTCGTATTAAATGGCAGTCCACATCAATATACTTTGTCCTTTCATGGAAGACTGAATTCGATGTAATGTGTATAGCTGCTTGATTATCACAGTACAAATCTATTGGAGTTTCTTTGTAGAATCCCAATTCAGTGAGAAGGGATCTTATCCATATAAGTTCACTGGCAGTGTGTGCCATGGCCCTGTATTCTGCTTCTACACTTGACCGTGCTACTATATTTTGCTTTTTGCTTTTCCATTTAACCAGATTCCCTCCAACCAGCATACAAAATCCCGAAGTAGATTTTTTGTCATCTGGAGATCCGGCCTAGTCTGCATCTGAGAATCTTTCGATGTTGAAGTGACCATGGTTTTTATAGAGAAGCCCCCTTCAAGAGCTCCTTTAAGATATCATAGTATTCTTTCAAGTGCTTGCCAATGACTAAGTTGTGGCTTGTGCATGTATTGACTTACCACACTTACTACGTATGAAATATCCGGCTTTGTTACAGACAGATAAATAAGTCGCCCCACTAGTCTTTGATATTTTCCAATATCTACATCTTCTCCATTGCCTCCACATAATTTCGTATTTGAATCCATAGGAGTGTTTGCTGGTTTGCATCCCATCATTCATGTTTCTTCCAGTAGATCAAGGGCATACTTCCTTTGGGATAGGACAATCCCATGACTGGATTGTAATATTTCAATACCCAAAACATATTTGAGTAATCCAAGATCCTTCGTCTTGAATTCAGTACATATTCTCTCCTTTGTTTTCTGAATGACCTCCCAGTTATAATATCATTAACATATAAAACTAGAATCACCTTACCTCTCACAGTATTTTCAATAAATACTGAGTGATCTGCAAAACATCTGTGAAAATCGGCACTTCTGATGGCTTGACTAAATTTTTCAAACCATGCATGAGGGGATTGCTTTAGACCATATAGAGATTTTTTAAGGCAGCAAACAAACTCCCCCTCAACCACATACCCAGGTGGTTGTTGCATATAAATCTCTTCTTTAATATCACCATTAAGAAATGCATTTTTGACATCCATTTGATAAATTGGCTACTAGAGATAATAATATATGTATCGAGTTCATTTTTGCCACCGGAGATAATGTTTCTTCATAATCAATTCCATAGCACTGAGTATAACCTTTGGCCACCAGTCGAGCCTTCAGACGTACAATGGACCCATCTAGATTATGTTTGATAGTATAAACCCACTTGCAACCAATAGGTTTTTTATCTGTGGGAAGAGGACCAAGTGACCAAGTATGATTGTCATTAAGGGCCTTCATTTCTTCATCCATTGCTGCCTTCCATCATGGATGTTATAGAGCCTCCTGATATGACTATGAAATAGATATGGAGGAAATAGAAGAAAGAAACTAACAACATAAAGGTGAGAGGTCTCAAGACATAAAATTGGAAATAGGATGAGAAGTAGAAGGTTGAGTGCATGATCAAGGTTTTTCCATATAGCAATAGGGAGAGTATCATATTGAGGACCAAAAATAATTGGAGATGAAGGACTTACCTCTGGTGGTTCTATTAACTTGACAGGTGTGGTGTCGGCCACTTGCTCTAGGGATTGAATGATTTCTGCATCACGAGGCACAACCAGTCTATGGAAACTTGGTACTGAGGATAGACCAGGTGGAGCGCTATCAGAATAATATGAGTAGTCCTCAAAAAATGTTACATCCCTAGACACAAATAATTTGAAGAGTAGGACTATAACAAACATAACCCTATTGTGTGTGAGAGTATCCAAAAAAAAATACACTTGATAGATTTTGGATCAAGTTTGCTGTGTATAGGTAATGAGTTATGAACAAAGCATTGACATCCAAAGACTTACAATAGTAATGGAAGCGGATCATCATTCGGTAATAATCTAGAGTAGGGAGATTTATTACCAAGAACTGTAGATGGCAGACAATTAAAAAGAAAGCAAGCCGTAAGGATAGCATGAGGCCAATAAAAGTATGAAACTTTCATGGCATATAACAAACCTCGAGCTACCTCAAGAATATGACAATTTTTTGGTTTGGCTACACCATTTTTTTGAGGAGTGTAGGCGCATGATGTTTGATGGATAATGCCATTTTCCTGACAAAAAGAGTCAAAGTCTTTGGAAATGTATTCTTTGGCATTACCAGATCGGAGAATTTTTATTTTCTGGCCAAATTGTGTGAGTACCATAGCATGAAATGATTTAAAAATGTATGGTATCTCAGAACGCTCCTTAAAAACAAAAAACTAAGTTGTGCAAGGGAAATCATCAATAAAAGTAATAAAATATTTTGCTTGAGAAATATTAGAGACATTCAAGGCCCCCCAAACATCAGTATGTATTAACGAAAATGGAGTATCACTTTTGACTTCTGGACTAGGAGAGTATGTACTCCTTTGATGTTTACTCAATTGACAGACCTCACAATGAAATTCTGACGTGACTTTAAGAGATAGAAGCATATAATGAAGTAACTGTGCAGAAGGATGTCCCAACCGATTGTGCCATAAACGTGTCTCATTTTCAGTAGTAGAAACCATATTAATTTTTGGCACGTCCAAGTAGTAAAGTCCCTCTTGTTCATGGCCTCCACCAATCACCTGCTTCATTACAAGATCCTGAAAAACAAATGAAGTGGGTGAAAAGGTAACCGAGCAATTAAAATATTTTGTGAGGTGACTAACAGATAATAGGTTCAAAGGAAAAGTAGGAACAAAAAGAATATCAGTGAGCAGAAGTGATGGGGTGACAGAAGTGGAACCTTTCCCTTGGACTTTGGATTGAG
This sequence comes from Aristolochia californica, assembly GCF_029961685.1. NCBI lineage: Eukaryota > Viridiplantae > Streptophyta > Magnoliopsida > Piperales > Aristolochiaceae > Aristolochia > Aristolochia californica. The sequence goes on from NW_027181770.1 coordinate 50,215,683, forward strand.
AACCTTCAGCTATGGTAACAAATTTGTGTGAAAGACTCAGAGATAGAGAATGTAATAAATTTTTGTTACCTATAAGATGCTCGGAGGCTCCTGAATCAATTATCCAGGATGAAGATGAGGCAGATAGCCTACCTGAAGCAGTAGTGGAAGCAATAGTTGCGGAGGAACTGGGAGAAGAACCTAGCATGGTCTTCATTTTCTGAAATAGCTCATACTCTTCGTCAGTAATATTTTTCTGTACAGCTGTTGTCGTGAGATGTTCTTCTTTCGTCTCACTCATAAATGCTTGATTAGCCCTTGTCAATTCTGATTTTTTATTTGCTTTATAGCATATTTCTTTATAATGATCATATTTTCCACAGTAAGTGCATGCCTTGTAACGGCACTGATCTATAGTGTGGCCAAACAATTTACAATGAGTACATTTGGTATCATTTGTTCTGCTAGCACCAGTCCTTCCACCTCTTCCTCTGCCTCCTATATTACCTCTACCTTGGCCTCGGCCGCGGTCAGAGGATGATCCTCTATGATCTGAATACATAGCGGATGATACATCAATAGTGGAAGAAGAAGTGTCTGGAATACGAAGTAGTGTTGTACACACATCATCAAACTTCAGGACAATAGAAGCACTCAAATGTTGACTCTTTGCAATCACAAGATGAGGTTTAACATTTGCAAGACATATAGCAGTAATCAATGCTTCCTTCTGTTTGTCTTGGATAGAAATATCAGTGGTGGAGGGCTGAGCTAACTTCCACTCTTGAAGAAAGCCTCTTAAGCGGGCCAAGTACTCATGAATATTTTCTTCTTGTTTAGTATTCAACATTCTTTAGAGAATATTGTAGGGTCTATGTAGTGTATCCGGGCATGGGTATAGTTTAGCACATGTCTCCCAAATTCTTTTAGCAGTGTCAAGATGAATAACATTACTAGAGACATGTTCTTCTATGCTATTTATTAGCCAACCAATTACCAAAGTATCATTCTTCAGCCATTTCATATAAAAAATATCATCTTCATCAATAGGGGGTCCTTGGGTAGTGAGGTGATCAAGTATGTCTTTTGTTATAAGAAACCTCCGAACCGATGTGGACCAACTCATAAAATTTGATACCCCATGTAAGGGTACGGTGGTGATTCTCAGTATATCACCTTTGATATTCATATTTTTGTCAGCCATGATAGGCTCTTCTTCAAACTTTTTTTTAATAATAACACCAAGTTGCACTTCTTCAATCAACTCAATTTATGGGAAAAATTTAGCATCAATGCTAAATTATTATTCTAATTTTTTTTCTTTCAAAAACCACTCATAAGAGGCTCAATAATAATCTTCTATATCAGGGAACCCTTATCCCACGAAAAAAAATTCCATAATTTGATAATGGACTAGTCTCGGTAAACATAATTTCCAAACCGATAAAACTGTTTTGATAGCTCCTTCTAGACAGAGAGGCATGCATATCCATAACATAATAAGATGAAATAATTCAAATATTCGTCCTTTAATCATCTTCTAAATTCAAAAACCAGTAGCATAAAAAAAAATTTGAACACTTATCTCTCGGCTTGTGTTCTTCCTTCATAAAAGAGCCTTCTTTGAGTGGTGTTGATCATCACTTCTCTAGAGCATTTCTTTGACAAGGGATCATAAATATAATGATCTGATACTATTTTGAATTTAGGATCCCTTTTCCATAATTCCAAGCAAGAGAAAGAAGAAAGAAAAAAGAGAAAATGGAAGAAGTGATATCGGTTAGAGAGAAGAAAAAATAAAAGAGTAAAGAGAGGTTGCGCCAAGCAAGGGAGAGAGAGAGAGAGAGTAACTTGAGAATGAGATGTGTAACTTGTTTAATTCAGAATTACAACACCTCTATTTATATTAGAGGAGGAGGTATAGTCCTTATACAACTTGTCTTTCAATCCTAATTACATTCCAACTCTAACTCTTTAATATAAGTCTATTCAAACTAAACTACTTGAAGACTAACTTGAGTTGAACTAGGAGTCCTTCATTCACATGAATACAAGGGATAAGCCAGCTCATAGTCTTATTTTTTTTGGTCCCTTATGATCTCCCAATGCATCTTGATAAGAGTGCCAGCTCGTGAGATATTTGTGGGTCCCACTAGATCTTCAAGTCTTCTAACTCAATTCAGCTTGTGCTTCTTGATTCCTTAACTCATGCTTGCTTTGGGTGAGGACTCTTCTTGGTGTCCCATACCCTCTAGGACTCTTCTTGATGTCCCATGTTCTCATGGTGGGTCCCACCAGCTCGGGCACCATGGTGGGTCCCACATTGTAACAATCCAGGATGAAGAGGAGGCAGAAAACATACCTGAAGCGGTGGTGGCAGCGGTTGGTGAAGAAGTACTTGGGGAGGATGCCATTATGGTCTTCATTTTTTAGAATAGTTCATAGTCTTCATCAGTAAAAGTATGCTTTGGAGTTGTTGTGGTAGACTGCTCTACCTTTGTATCATTCACTACGGCTTGGTTAGCCCTATTCTCATTAGCTTTATAACATCTTTCGCAAGAGTGGCCAAATCTTCCACATATAGAGCATTCTTTCAGGTGAAAGCATGTGTCTCTAGTGTGGCCATATCCCTTACAATCGGTGCATTCCATCCCATCTGTTTGGTCAAAACCAGTCCTTCCACCTCTTCCTCTTCCTCCTCTATAAAATCTACCTCAGCCTCGGCCTTGGTCAGATGGTGTTCCCCTATGTCTAGAGTATATAGCGGATGACATTTCAATAGAAGAGGGAGAAGCGTCTGGAATACGGAGAAGTGTAGAACATACATCATCAAAAGTGGGAACCGCATAAGAGGTAAGAAGGTGAGTCTTAGCAACTGCAAGATGCGGTTTAATGTTAGCAAGGCATATGGCAGTTATCAAGTCCTCTTTTTGTTTATCTTGGACAGAGATATATGTAGAGGTTGGGTGGAAAAGTTTTCATTCTTGAAGAAAGCCTAAAAAATGGGCCAAATATTCATTTATATTGTCTCATTGTTTGGTGGTAAGCATCTGTTGCAAAATATCATATGGCCTTTATAAGTTGTTGGAACTTGAATACAACTTGGCGCATGTCTCCCAAATTTGTTTAGCAGTCTCTAAATGAATGACATTAATAGAGACATGTTCTTTCATACTGTTGATAAGCCGACTAATAACCAATGTATCCTCATTTAACTATTTGGTATAGAATATATCATCTGTATCAATATGTGGTCCATGGTTTGTGAGATGACCAATTAGGTCCTTTGTGATAAGAAACCGACGAAAAATTGTGGACCAGTTCATAAAATTTGATACACTCATAAGGGTACAGTGGTGATTCTGAGTATGTCACTCTTGTGACTCATATTATCTTCAGCCATTGTAGGTGAATCAAGTAAAATATTTCTCCAATCAAGTAATCAAAATATGACCAAGTGGAAGGCTTTAACCAACTCAGTTGATGGAGATGCTTAGCTTAAACACTAAGTAGTTAATTTTAATGGATAATGACTCATAAAAGTCTCAACTTCATCCTTCTTTATCTAGAAATCTTCTTCCCACATATTATGCACTGGTCTCGATCAAAGTATTGTGCAAACCGACAAAAAATGCCTTGATAATCTCTTCTAATCAAAGATAATCAAAGATGCATATATTCTCATAATTTCATAAGATGAAAACATGCCGATATATTGATTGTTGTTATATTAAGGGTAGTTTGGGAATTTCACTTTTGTAATGTGGTTGCCCTAGCTTTCCCTTTAAATTGGGGGACGTTGCCATTAGGGATTTATGATCTTAATCCAAGGAGCATCTCGATTTGCAGCCCAAGAGGTTAGAGAGAAACACCTATAAATGTGTGATTTCTCTAATAAACTATTTCAACTTCATGGTGGATTACTGCAACAGTGGGAGACAAGACGTAGTCTCACCTAGAGGTGAACCTGTATAAATCTTGTTGTGCTTTTCCGTGCTGGTTTTTACCTTCTTCCACATTTATTATTATTGCTCTCGTTAGTTTGGAATTAGAGCGTCTAATTCCTAACAGTGACCAAGTAGATCCCTTGTTATAAGGAATCGTCAAACCGATGTGGACCAACTCAAGAAATTTGATATCCCTCGTAAGGGTATGGTAGTAATCTTGACAATATCATTTTTGTTACTCATGTATTCTTCAGCCATACGAGGCAATTCAAGGGTAATAATGTACACAAATTTGAAGTAGCCTAAGTAAGCTTCTTGGAGATTCAAGACCAACCAAGGCTAGCTTGGTTAGATGGGAGGAGAACCTGTGCATATCAAGTATTTAGGCAGGAGCAAACCCTCTTAGGCTAATCAACTTTCTGTCCAAAAATTTATATAATTAATTCTCTAGTCTTCCTTGTAGAGAATAGCTAAAATCAATCAATAAGTGTGAGATCAAGTAAGGTAAGGTAGCAATTCCCATGATTGAAACCTCAAACAAGATGAGTGAGGGAGATGAAAAAGAGCAAAAAGAGAGAGAGAGAGCTCGCGTAGGGAGTAGAGAAGAGAAAATAGAGAAAAAGAGTTTAGGCTAGAGAGAGATTCTTTACAAGTAGAGCACTAGAGAGCTTGATTGAACCCTATTTATACTATTTTTATTACATATTTAGAGATAAGAAAGGATCCTAATATCCCTAATTACATCAATCATGATTATCCATATCTACATAAATCAAGGGAAGATAAATCGATTACAATAATCAAGGAACATTGCCAAATCTTCCAACTCATGTGATAAGGATGTCAGCTCGTGTGATCATGATGGGTCCCACCTTGTAACATTACCTATTCAACAAATTCTCTATCTGAGTTTTTTTATACGGAGATATCAATCTCGAAAGAGTTAATGGTCAGGCTAGCAAAAGATGAAAGAGTACTCAGATTGACCAGATTATAGAGTCTAAAATCTATCAAATTATTTATCTCAAAAGAAGTGTATTTATATATTTGCCTCGGTTTACTTCTCAAGCTAATTGTTGGATTTCAATATTACACATAAGAAGTTGTTTACTTATTGATTATAATGGCTGAAGACTATATGGAAAACAAATCACAATCAGTTAGAAGGTTTCTCATTACTCGAGACCTCTTAGGTGAATACACAAAATCAGTTGCACCCCTTGATGAAGAAGATAGTTCTTATGTGAATTGGCTCAAGAATGACACTTTAGTGATTAGTTGGCTTATTAATAACATGGAAGAGCATGTAGCCAACATTGCTGTTCACCTTGAAACTGCAAAAAAATTTGGGACACTTGTGTTAAGTTGTACACTAGTACGGAAAACTTATATAAGTTGTATGATGTGTTCCAAATCATCTTCAATACAAAGCAAGGGTACAATCTACATGAATACTTGGCTCAATTTAGAAGTTTGATTCAAGAGTGGAAGATTGCTCAACCCTACTCCATTGACATTTCAGTTCAAGAAAAGTAGCGGGAAGCCTTAGCAACTGCTATTTATCTGTCAAACATCAAGTCATATCTTGAAGTGGTCAAGACTCAAATTCTCAGCTCCTCAGTACTTTCACCATTCAATAACATAAGTACAACATTTTTTCGAATACCTGATCTAAAGCCTGTTGTGACAATTGATGCGGATCTACTTCATCCCCCTAAAGCACGACCAATACCACCCTTGTGGAGATTACGGATCCCTCAGAGGTAAGCCAGTCTTGCCATATTGTATTTGGCCCACAATATGATACTCGTCCCATAGCTCTACTAAAGGAACCTCAGACTTGCACTAGGCCTTCCACTTCTCATCGTATATCCAATTTTGTTTCTCATCATCGATTGTCTTCTTTATGTAGTAAATTCCTTGCATCTATTTCTTACATCTTTGTTCCACTGTCATATCAAGAGGCTCTGAGACATCCAAGATGGAAGGTGGCCATGGACGAAGAAATGCGTACATTATATGAGAACTAGGCTTGGGCCCTATTTCCTTTTCCTCACGCCAAGAAACCCGTAGGCTATAAAAAGGTGTTCACTATCAAGCATAATCTAGATGGTTCTATTACTCACCTCGAAGCCCAACTCATTGCAAAAGGATACACTTAGTGTTATGGAGGGGATTACAAGGAAACAATCCCACTAGTAGCTAAATTAAACTCAGTATGCATCTTATTATCCCTAGCTGCTAATTCCTCTTGGCCGATATATCAATTGGATGTTAAAAATGCATTTTTGAATGGGGACATAAAATAAGAGATTATATGCATCAAACACCTAGTTTTGTAGTTGAGGGGGAGTTGGAATGCAAATTGAGGATGTGTTTCTATGGGCTTAAACACTCTCTTTGGACTTATTTAGCCAAACAATGTTGCGGTTTGGATTCAGCTAGTGCTCAGTAAATCATTCTGTCTTTATCAATAATGACTTAAAGGGGAAAGTATTACTAATAGTTTATGTGGATGACATCATCGTAACTGGTAGTGATGAAGACAACATGAAAGAAGTGAAAGAGAAGATATGCCAAGAATTTAAAACAAAGGATCTTGGACTTATAAAATATTTTCTAGGCATTGAGGATTCCAGTAAAAGCATGGGATTGTATTATCTCAGAGAAACTATGTCTTGGATCTAGTAGAGGAAACAAGGATGATGCAATTTCGACATGCAAACACTCCTATGGATGCCAATGCAAAGCTATGTGCAAGCTCTAGAAAAGATGTTGATATAAGTAAATATCATAGGCTTGTGGTTGAAATTATTTACCTCATTGTGACTAGACCAGATACATCATATGCAGTAAGTATGGTGAGTCAATATATGCACAAGCCACAACTTACCCATTGGCAAGCCTTGGAGAGGATACTGAGATATTTAAAAGGAGCTCTAGGGAAAGGGCTTCTCCATAAGAATCATGGCCACTTCAATATAGAAGGTTTCTTAGATGTAGATTGCGCTGGATCACCTGATGAGTATAAAATGTTGCTGCAAGGTCCAGTGTAGAAGTAGAGAACAAACCTATGGCACACAGAGTCAGTGACCTTCTATGGATCAGATCCCTTCTTACTGAATGGGTATTCTATAAAGGGGCTTCTATGGAATTATATAGTGAGAAGCATGTGGCCATTCATATTACAAATCTTAACTTCCATGAGAGGAAAAAACACATTGAGGTAGCCTACAACTTTATACGGGAGATTTTTAGGCAGGTATCTTATCTCTCAGATATGCTTCATTACAAGGGCAGTTGGTAGACATTCTTACAAAACTAGTCGCATTCAAGATTTTAACTACTATAGGTGGCAAGCTGGGTATCTACGATATTTCTCATCCTCAGCTTGAGGGGGAGTGTTGGAAGACATCTTGAAGTGGCATCAAAGTAATTATCTTCTCCACGTCAAGAAGATGACGAAGGAGGTAATTTAAAGGTCTTCTCATAAGGATGACACAAGGGTGTAATTATCTAAGAGGATGAATGTCTGCTTATGTGTTTTCTTTTTCAAAGCTTGTAGTCATAAGGGTATTATAGTCGTTATAAACTTCCTTCCACAGCCATAAATAGAGGCTCAAGGCATGGGGTAGATCATTAAGCCTCCCCTCTTCTCTCTAAAATTCATTCTTGGAATTGTCTCATCTTCCAAGCTCTCTCTCTCTCTCCATCTCTCTAGCCAAGTTCTCTCTTCTTTCTCTCTTCTCCTTGTCCTCCTTTTCTTCATATCCTCTTTGACTACCATGATCGAGGACCTTGTCATGGGATCCTAAACTCAACGAAAATGATAATCAATTTCAATGTGCATGGTTCTTTCATGACAAACTGGGTTGGTTACAATATGAATGACTGCCTGATTATGACAATCGAGTTGCATAGACTCAGTTGTCTGAAACCCGAGCTCGGGCATCAAGGTTTTGAGCCATAAGAGTCCACTTACTACATGATCCATGACCCTATATTCTGCTTTGGCACGTGACCTGACAACAAAATTTTGTTTTTTTTCTTGTCCAAGTGACTAAATTACCACTATAAATGTACAATAAATGTAAGTTGATTTTCTATTATCGGAAGAACCAGCCAAATCTGCATCTAAAAAATCCTGGATATTAGTATGTGCATGATATTTATATAATAACTATTGGAAGATAGGCCCAAACCCACACGACTAAGGAAGGCCCACATATCTAAGAGTATTATAAGATGGGCCACACGACCAAGGAAGGCCCATAAGGTGGGCCCAAGCACATAGGAAGTAGGATCCACCATGATTACCACGAGCTGACATCCTTATCACATAACTCTGAAGATTAAGAAGGACTCACAAAGGCATCTTTATCTTATAGTCATATCCTAGAAGAGTTATAGTTTGAGTTATGTTTGTCTTTTATCTATATCGAGTTATTTAATTATGTTAGTACTTATCTTTAAGTGTTAGAGTTTGGGTGTGATTGGGACAAATGTAGCTTTATTGTAATTTTACTCTACTACCTTCCTCTATTATAAATAGAGGTTTATGTACTCTGATTATAACAAGTCAACGATAGTCAGTGAAGTATTTCTATTTTTCATAAATTCTACATGGTATCGAAGCAAGTTCTATGATTTGACTTTTTCAACCCACAGAGATAATGAGATCTATTTCTCTTAACCCTAAGCCCATTGTCTAAGTTCGATGTTATTTTTTTTTAGTCCCCACACCAGTAGTTTGCTTTACGCTTCTCACCTCTATCTTGAGTTTTTGATATTACAAATTATATATTTATGGAAAGATATTTGAGTCTACTTTCCACAGAAAAATAAGGTTTTTCAATCAAAGTTATTTACAAAGAGAAATTTATATTTGAATGACCGAAGGTTAGATTGCAAAAGTGGTTCGAGCAGTAGTGGATAACTTCAAATTCTGAGGTATTTTATGCCATCAAGAACGAGACTTTATATGGATATATATATATATATATAAGTTTATTCTCTTACATATTCAACAAATTTTTAATCGGATTAATCTACAAATATAAAATGATATTTGAAGTAGCGAAGGTTAGATTGAAAAAAAGGTTCAAACAGTAGTAGAAAGCTTCAAATTTCGAGGTAATTTATGCTATCAAGAATGAGACTTTATATGAATAAATATATATCAAATGAATTATATGTAAGTCTATTTTCTGAACTATTCAACCAATGCTCCATCTGAATTTTTTACAAGGAGATATTGATCTTGGAAGAGTCAATGGTCATGCTGAAAAAAAAAGGAGAAACAGTGCTTAGTTCGGCTACATGACAAAGATCGAAATACATCAGATTATTTATCTTCTGATAATTATATTTTATGAAGATTAGTTATACATGGATGAAAGGTATTTAATTCTAGTTTCAGAAGGATAAATTTCATATATATCTGATCTATATTTAAAGATATATAGGCATTGGAAGAATCAAAGGTCATGCTGGTATTCAGTTGCATTGAAAAATATGAATTTATTCCCATTGTTTTGAGTCACTTTTTGAGTTGATATATCACAAAAATATCTCACTTCTCCCTGGTTTGAAGGATTATTTATACATATCTATTATTTATACTTATTTCTACGTCTATGATATTTGGTTCAAGTTGGGATCACTGTCATTACGTCCAAGCTTGAGGGGGAGAAGTAGAAGAGGTACAAGAAACAAGTATTTTATTCCATATGTTGTGGATCAGTTTATGTGACCAAAATATCAAGAAAGGGGGAGCACAAAAGATGAAGCTTATGCATCTAAGAAAAAATATTATATCGGATTATGATTATTTCTTGGGTCCTTCTACAAGGTTTATTATTTTGGTTCGTGTTATATGTGTTGGACGATGGTCGTGTTACATTACAACTGTTGCCATTATGTCTCTTTGGATGAGACATTATTATTGAAGAAGAGATGATCTCAATACCTATTCTCTTACCATAACTTATTTGAGTCTCAAAAATATCATGGTTGGGACACCAAGAGAATTGGTGTCCGAATTGGGATACCATGAAAAATTTAACTCTCAAAAATTTCATGGTTGGGATACCATGAGAGTCGGTGTCCGGATTGGGACACCATTATAAATAAACCCACTAGACCCCCCCCCCCTCCCCGTGATGGATTTTATTACTCCTACAACTTGACAGTCGTTGTCTTGTGGAGGGACACGGTAGTGAACACTTCAGAGCAATGCCGATAGACACACTACCTTAAGAAAACGGAATGTGCCCTACATCCAGCATTAGGAGAGTATGGAGCAATGTCTTACCAGCTAAGAGTGCTTTTTACTCTCACTTATATTATGCCACCAGGGCCTCATGGAAGGATGCAAAAGCGTGAGGGGGAGTGTTGGAAGATGTGTCTTTTGATACAAAAAGATTTTATACATCATTTGCAGGAAGTTGGGAGTTCATGTTGTTCTCTCACCCCCCAACTTGAGGGGGAGTGGTTGAAGATAGGCCCAAGCCCACACGACCAAGGAAGGCCCACATATCTAAGAGTATTATAAGATGGGCCACACGACCAAGGAAGGCCCACAAGATGGGCCCAAACTCCTAGGAAGAAGAACCCACCATGATTACCACGAGCTGGCATCCTTATCACATAAGTTGGAAGATCAAGAAGGACTCACAAAGGCATCTTTATCTTATGGTCACGTCCTAGGAGAGTTCTAGTTTGAGTTATGTTTTTATTTTATCTATATTGAGTTATTTAATTATGCTAGGACTTATCTTTAAGTGTTAGAGTTTGGGTGTAATTAGGACAAAGGTAGTTTTATTGTAATTGGATTCTACTACCTTCCTCTATTATAAATAGAGGTTCATGTACTCTGATTATAATAAGTCAATGATAGTCAATGGATTATTTCTCTTTTCCATAAATTCAGTTATAACTTTTGATTAAGATTTTTCTTTAGATACCAGAGTACTCTCTCCAATGATATGCAAGGAGACTATTGGGGTTGAAGCATAAATTGACCGATGACACTCATGAAATAAGATATGTTAGGTCTTGTGATTGTGAGATAAATTAATTTTCCAATAAAATGTTGGAACTGTCCAACATCAATTGTATCCCTAGTTTCATCACACAATTTACTATTTGGTTCCATCAGTGTATCAATGGGCTTATATCCAAGCATTCCAGTTTCTTTTAATAGATCGATAGCATACTTCCACTGAGACAAGACAATGCTATGACTAAATTACAAAACTTTTGTACTCAGGAAATAATTGACTAGTCTTAGGTCTTTGAATTGAAACTCATTATTTAAATCCTTTTTTTTTCTTGAATGCCCTTGGTATCACTTCCAATAATAATAATGTCGTCAACATGTAAAAGAAGAATGAGTGGCATTCTATGTAATTAAGTGGAGTGACATAGGGTGTAAATATGTTAAAGTTTGTGTGAATTTTTTCTTTTCATGTAACCGGGTTTTGGTCCTCTCACCTGTAAATAATGAAGTGAGGGGCAGAGCCAAGGATGTGCACTTTTTTTCTCTAAGAAATCCAAGCCTCTAGCTTTAACTCATCTTCTCTTTCTTCTCTCCTTTGCCTTCTTTACTCTCTTTTGTTTCTTCTCTTCTCTTGTTCTCCTAAAGCCTAAACCTTCTAGTGATGAACCCTAGAATTTAATATGGTATTGGAGTAGGGATTCTGGGATTCTTAAAGTGAAGCTGCTCAAAGGTGTTGAAGCATGCAAAGGAGACAAATTTCCAACATTAGACGAGGTAAATTCTAGTTTTTTATTTTTCAAATTTCAGCAAAGACCTACATTAGATAAGTGTGTTAAATCCCTTGTTTTTAGTCTAAATCAATCAATGTCATGCTATGTTTTTTTTTAGGGCCAACACATAAACACAAGATATCTTAAGGGAAGGAGAGCAGAGAGAGACTCTAGCTATTGGGAGAGGAGAGAAGAAACAAGGGGAGAGAAAGAAGGGGAAAAGAGAGAGAGGTGTAAGGATAAATTTGAGACAAGAGGAAGAGGCTTGAATGCTCTACCCCAAACCTTGAGGATTTATTTATAGTTGTGTGAAGGTGACTACAATGCCCTCAGGGCTACATGCTTGAAAAGGAAAAGGACATAAGAGAACATACAACAACTTGCATAATCCCAACTCTATGCCATCTCTATGGAAGTTCTCTTTATTTACTAGCCATGCCACCCTTACACACGTGGGTATCTCTTAACACTCTTTTTCAAGCTAGTGTTTCTAACTTAACTTACAAATAATCTTGGTCAAGAAACTTGTAGGCTTGAAAAAGAAATTTTGATTGACTTGATTTGATTCCGCTTCTGCTTGTTCACATCTTGCTTGTAATCTTCATCTTGTTCTCATCTTGTCTCCCCCTTACTTGGATATTATAGCCACATAAAACTTTATTATCACCACATATGGAATTCTTCATTTTTGGTTACCTCTTTCTTGTTCTTCTTCTTCTACTTCTCCCCCTCAAACTTAGGATCTCTTTGTTCTTTACCAACAGACCCAACTTGCATATCATATTGGTGAGAGAAGAAAAATAACTCCTAGTCGTAGGATAAAGTTCTATAGACCAGTCAAAACATTCATAGTCTAAAAAACAATCTGCACAATTTCAATGGCAAAAAAATAACCTAACTTTAGGGCACAACAAAGAGCCTACTAAGTTTTTGAAGGGTAGCTCAATCACAAATCACCACTTGGGTAAAGAAAAAGGACTTGACTCGCACTTCTATACTTTTAGGTAGTGGGTGTCTAACATCTCTCTAAAGTGAATTTAACAAAAAATAAATTGAAGGAAGTACTTTGAGGAATTAATGGAGTGAATAAAAAGATAGAAGCTCTCATATTTCAAATGGAAGGAGGCGCACAATTCAACTTCTCATACTTCGAAGTTAGAAGGAGGCCCTTTTAGACCAATAGATGGATAAAAAGTGACCAGGTTTGACTCAAGAGGGAGGTAAAAAATTAATTCCGCTATGAACATGATGTTTAAGGGAACTTTAAAAAAAAAACAATAAGAAAGTTTTGAGATGCAACAATAAAAACTTTCTAAAAATTGACTTCTCAAATAAGGCAATTACTTTTTAACACAACTTGATCAATTTACAAAGAAATATCCAAAAGATAAATTTTAGAATAAGGGATATTTTAGGACACTAAGATTTGGAATTTAGAATGAGCAAACAAGACTTTCTAATTCAAAATTTTTAGACTATATCAAAAAAGGAAACTAAACTCAATGTAGAAAAAACTTCTTTTAAGGAAACTAATGTAATATGAGATCAAACAAAAGAAACCTTTGGAAGAAAAGATACTCACGTTGGTAAAATCTTGATTAGATTTTGAAAATAAATAGGAAACTTAACCAACATTAGTAACTCAAAAAGTGAAGCAAAAAATTCAGATTAAATTTGGATCTTCGCATACAACCCTATAGAGGCTTGTTGGAGAGGAGCCTATGTATCCCCTTCTTGTGAAGATATTTTCAACTTTTGAATTTATGGAAAAGAGAAAAATTTCATTAACTTGTTATAATCAAAGTACATGAACCCCTATTTATAATAAAGGAAAGTAGTAGAGTCCAATTACAATTGAAGTACCCTTGTCCCAATTACACCCAAAGAGGATTTCAAAGGCATTACGGCATTAAGATTTCCAAGGTTTAGCTAAGGCTTAGCTCAGGACCCCAGTACTCGTCGTATTTGTAATACTTAAAGATATGTCCTAGCGTAATTAAATAACTCAACATAAATAGAAGACTAACATAACTAAAATACCTTTAAACTGAGACTCTTCTGTTAGACCACCTATTGTGAGACTCTTGTAAGACTCGACCATATTAATTCAAACTCTATGAGATTGCTTACTATGAGAGTCATGTAAGAGGCTTCATATATTCTCTTCAATACTCTCCCCTCACGCTGGAGTTTATTGTAGAATTTAGGATCTCCTGAAAGGAACTTTAGATCAACAAGAAAGAATAAGAAGAAGAAGAGAGAAGGAGAAGAAAACAAGAAGAACATGGAAGGAGAGAGTTTGGATTAAGGAAGAAGAGGGTTGCGTCAAAAAGAAAAATGAGGGCTGGACGAATTTGTGGAAAGAGAGGAGAGTGCTTCAGTACCCTACCTCTTAGCCAATGCCTTTATTTATAGTTTTACAATGCCCTTAGGGCTACAACTTGATAAAACAAAAGACATAAAAGGAACACATATTTACACTTCTATGCCATCTTTATGGAAAGTACCATATTTTACACATATGCCACTCCTTTGACGTGTGGGCTTCTTGTCTTGAGCTCGTGGGCTTGAGCCCATCTTCCAACATTTATAACTTCATCTTGCAATGAAAAGGATTTTTGGTCTTCAATTTTCTTTGCTAAAAAAGTTTCTTCTTAGATGTAAAAACTTCATCTTTTGTGCTCCCCATTTCTTGAATATATTTTTCATATTAAAATTACCACAACATATGGAATAAAATACCTCTTTCTTGTACTTTTTCTTCTACTTCTCCCCCTCAAGTTGGGAGGTAATGGCAATGATCCCAACTTGAACTAAATAACATATATGTAGTAATAAGCTCTTCCATCACGGTGTCCTAAGTGTAAGTACAACACTAGGTACAAACTCTAAAATGGTATAAATAGGTGATAAGTGGGTAATGCCTGTCATTCACAAGACAACGATAAAGGACCCACGGATACATATAATAAGGTAAACCATCCAAAATAACACACAAGAGGTTCGCCCAAAGGGTTAGGTGAGAGTCAAATAAAGGATGGTAAGAAAGGCTGCCAAATAACTAATGGGTAAAGAGAAAGATAAGATGTCGAGGCCACCATGTGAATTATTTTTCTAAGAATTTCAAATTCCGTAGTTGATGAACCAATGCCAACAATAGTCAACAAATAATGAACCCAAGGCAAGCAACCAAGGAGTTCTTCTTTAGAAATAATGTCTCAATCACAATAGCAGTAGCAGAAATGGGCCAATGCCCAAATAACTTGTACCAAATTTGCAGTAGTATAACAGTAGATAACAGATAAATAATGAAAGTCATTAAGAGTAATAACTACACATGAAATAGACCGCAGTGAGTCCATCAGTAAAAAAAGAAGTTGCACAAAATAGTATGGTCGAACCGAGTAATAATCCAAGATAATAATCCAGCCAGAGATAGAGAACCTAGTTGAACTAAGTCATATAGTAGACTAATATAATTGAGTCGCAAAAGAAATAGGAATAGAATTCGAGACCTGAACACGCATATCTGAGGTAGAAAATAAGTGGGCCGAGTCAGATTGACTCAGACCCTAGTTGACTCACTAAGTTGACCCAGAATCACTGGGTTAACCCGACGGAATAGAATAGACTCTAGTTCGGGTCCCTCAGTCAAAAACCATGCTCCTTATAACCTAGTTATCTTAATTTAGGAACATTTTAATTTTGCAACAGTAGCTTCTTCTTCCTGTGGCGATAAACAGCTCGGGACAGTGTTTGATGGAGATAACTCGAATTTGTAAGAATCCTGTTTGATGAATCAACGTGTTTAGAAAATAGAGCGTGATCGGCGGTGGGAATAGAGATCAACGAAAATCTAGCAACAATGCATCTACTTCCCGAAGAGCATTGGTTTTCGAACAGCACGATGACGAACCAGCAAGATCAAACTCTTGTTTTCGATGCCTCAAAAGAGATTCAAAACATCGGAACAATGTCGTCTTCTCCAACAACAACAACGAGACTGTGATTCTTGGCAGAGATACTAGAATATCTATCAACAACAGCACTGGAATTATGACAGCAAGACAAAGTCAAGCAATGAACAGTGATGAACCAGCTCGAGATTAATCAGCAAGTCGGCAATATTTTCTTTGGATTAAATAGTTGTACGTGACGATATAGAATCAAGATAACTTTTATAATAGTAGTATCGACAATAGAAAGAATCAGGAAGATTCCAACAGACAGAGGAACTAAATGTCTCTTTCTTTCCCACTGAGCCGAACAACTCGGGACAACAGAGTCATCTGGCGGCGCTTGCTCCCGAATAACATGGGACAACAATAAACCAGATATAGCAATCAGAGGAGTTTTGTAACTGAATAAGTAACAACACTCTACGCTGTGTTGGAGGCAATTTTACAGAAATAAGTTCAATGCCAGTAGAATGCTAGAATGACAGATTGCTGGCTATTGTTGCTAGAAATATGCAGCAGCAAAGTAAAGGAAACCTACTAAAACATAAATCAATCCACCACAATAATAGAATGAGAGCCAGTCGATTACTATGAGCCAGTAGAGATAGTGATCTTCCAAAAGATCACCCAATAGTGATTGAGATCTTCCAAAAGATCTTCCAAAGGAAACTTTTATGTGATATTAACTTTGTAAAAGTGAAAAACATGTTGAAAATATCTCTGATAAGTCATTCAACATGCAATTGGACATTAATAATCTCTTCATGCCTACAATAAATTTTTTTTCAATTTAGTTATTTTAGTTTTAGTTCTTGTAACTAATTGAACTTTTATATTTCAAATTTATAGATAGA
Source organism: Aristolochia californica (assembly GCF_029961685.1). NCBI lineage: Eukaryota > Viridiplantae > Streptophyta > Magnoliopsida > Piperales > Aristolochiaceae > Aristolochia > Aristolochia californica. The sequence continues at coordinate 50,232,192 of NW_027181770.1, forward strand.
CTTTAACTCAAATTGAGTTTTATAAAAGCACTCATTATTGTAATAAAATATTTTTCTTGAGAAATGTTGGAGACACATCACTATGAATTAAAGAAAATGAAGTAACACTTTTGACTTCTAGACAAGGAGAGCATGTCCTCCTTTGATGTTTACTCAATTGACAAACCTCACAATGAAATTTTGACCATTACTTTAAGAGAAGGAAACATAAAATGAAGAGACTATGCAGATGGATGTCCTAGCCGATTGTGCCATAACCGTGTCTCATTTTTAGTGGAAACCATATTCATTTTTGGCACGTCCAAGTAGTAAAACCCCCTTGTTCATGGCCTCCACCAATCACCTGCTTCATTATAGGATTGTGAAATACACATGAAGTAGGTGAGAAGGTAATAGAGAAATTAAAATATTTTGTCACCTGACTAACAGATAATAGATTCAAAGGGAAAGTAGGAACGGAAAGAATATCAGTGAGCGAAAGTGATGGTGTGATAGAAGTGGATCATTTCCCTTGGACTTTGGTTTGAAAACCATCAACTATGGTAACAAACTTGTGTGATAGACTCGAAGATAGAGAATGTAATAAATTTTTGTTACCTGTAAGATGCTCGGAGGCTCCTGAATCAGTTATCCAAGATGACGATGAGGCAGATAACATACCTGATGCAGTAGTGGTAGTAGTAGTTGCAGAGAAACTAGGAGAAGAACCCGGCATTGTCTTCATTTTTTGATATAGCTCATACTCTTCATCGATAAAAAAATTTTGTGCTGCTGATTTTGTGGGCTCTTATTCTTTTGTATCACTTACAAAGGCTTGATTAGCCTTTGTCAATTCTAACTGTCTATTGGATTTATAGCATATTTCTTTATAATGACCATATTGTCCACAATAACTGCATGCCTTGTAATCCTTGTAATAGCATTGATCTATAGTGTGACCAAATTTCTTGCAATGAGTACATTCTTTCCCATTTGCTCTGCCAGCACCAGTCTTTCTACCTCTTCCTTTGCCTCCTCTATAACCTCTACCTTGGCCTCGGTCGCTGTCAGATGATGATCCTCTATGATCGGAATACATAGTGAATGATACTTTAGTAGTGGAGGAAGAAGTGTCTGGAATATGAGGTAGTGTTGCACATACATCATCAAACTTGGGGACAGCAGAAGCACTCAAAAAGTTGACTCTTGGCAATCTCAAGATGGGGTTTAATATTTGCAAGGGAAATAGCAGTAATTAAGGCTTCCTTCTCCTTGTCTTGGATATAAATATTTGTGGTTGAAGGCTGAGCAAACTTCCACTCTTGAAGGAAGCCTCTAAAGCGGGCATAGTACTCATGGATATTTTCTCCTTGTTTAGTATTCAACATCCTTTGGAGAATGTCATATGGTCTATGTAGAGTATCAGGGCAAGAGTACAGTTTAGCACATGTCTTCCAATTTTGTTTAGCAGTGTCAAGATGAATGACATTGTTGGAGACATGTTCTTCCATGCTATTGATTAGCCAACTAATCACCAAGTATCATTTTTTCAACTATTTGTTATAAAAAATATCATCTTCATCAATAGTTGGTCCTCGGGTGGTGTGGTGACCAAGTAGATCTTTTGTTATAAGGAACCTCCGAACAGATGTGGACCAACTCATAAAATTTGATACCCCACGTAAGGGTATGGTGGTAATTCTCGGTATATAACTTTTACTATTCGTATTCTCTTCAGCCATGATAGGCCCTTCTTAAAAAAAAATTCTAACAATAACACCAAGTAGTATTCTTCAAACAACTCGATGTATGGGGAACTTTAGCATTGATGCTAAATTATTATTCTGATTTTTTTCCTCTAATAACACTCATAAGAGACTCAATAACAATCTTCTATATCAAGGGACTCTTATTGCCACAAAAAAAAAAAAATTTCAACAATCTGATCATGGACTGGTCTTGGTTAACGGAATTTGCAAACCGACAAAATTGTTTTGATAACTTCTTCTAGATGGTGAGGCATGCATATCCACAATATAATAAGATGAAAGCATTCACATACTCCTCTTTAAATCATCTTCTAAATTTGGAAGCTATTAATATGAAGAAAAAAAAATTAAACACTTATCTCACAGTTTGTGATCTTTCTTCACAAAAGAGCCTTCTTTGAGTGGTGTTGATCATCACTTCTTTAGAGCATTCCTTTTGACGAGGGATCCTAAATGTAATGCACTGATACCATGTTGAATTTAGGATCCATTTTCTAATATTCCGAACAAGAGAAAGAAAAAATAAAAAGAAGAAAAGGTAAGAAGAGCTCTCGGGTAGAGAAAAGAAAAAAGAAAAGAGGAAAGAGAGGTGTGTGCCAAGCAAAGAGAGAGAGAGAGAGAGAGAGAGAGAGAGAGAGAGAGAGAGAGAGATTAACTCAAGAAGGAGATGCGTAACTTGATTAATTCCTAATTACAACACCTCTATTTATAGTAGAGGAAGAGATAGAGTCCTTATACAATTAGCCTTTCAATCTCCTAATTACATTCCAACTCTAACTCTCTAAGATAACTCTATCAACACAATTTACTAGAAGCCTAATATGAGTTGAACTAAAACTCTTTCTTCAATCACGCGAACATAAGGGAGGAGGCTAGCTTGCGGCCTTATCCTTGTGGGTCCCACATGATCTTCCAACTCATATTAATAACGTTGTCAGCTCATGATATCTTCGTGGGTCCCACTTGATCTTCAAGTTTTCTACCTAATTTCAACTTGTGTTTCTTAACTGCTCAACTCGTGCTAGCTTCGGTGAGGACTCTTATTGGTGTCTCACATCCTCATGGTGGGTCCCACCAGCTCGTGTACCATGGTGGGTCCCACATTGTAACATGAGGCAATTTTCCATAAATAAGTTTGATGCCAGTAGAATGCTAGAACGACGGATTGCTGGCTGTTGTTGCCAGAAATACACAACAATAGAGTGAAGGAAACCTTCTAAAAAATAAATCAATCCACAGCAATAACTAATGAGAGCCAGCTGGTTACTGTGAGCCAACAGAGATAGAGATCTTCCAAAAGATCACCCAGCAGAGATTGAGATCTTCCAAAGGAAACTTTTATGTGATATTAACTTTGTAAAAGTGAAAAAACATGTTGAAAATATCTTTGATAAGTGATTCAACATGCAGTTGGACATAAATAATTTCTTGATGCCTACAATAATTTTTTTTTCAATTAAGTTATTTTAGTTTTAGTTCTTGTAACTAATTGAAATTTTATATTTCAAATATATAGATAGACTCTAACCCAAATTGAGTTTCATAAAAGGACTCATTATTGGAAAGTGCAAGGATGTGGTTGAGACTGCAGAGGAAGAATATGTTTATCATTTACAAAGTATTTATATGTTGTTTTATTTTTCTATAAAAATTTGACTCTAATCATCATTTAATTTTTATAGAAACAAATGTGGAATAAATGGATGCAGTTGACTGGTCAGGTATCTCTTTAGGCCACTAAGATGAATTTATGTGAAGGGCATGAGGCAAGGGGAGTCATTTGTCTTTCTACCTCATTCTACCAGTTCCCCGTTCAAAGGGTGGTTACCCTTCTCCTGAAATCAGAAAAATTAGTTCTTTTCACGACAGCAAGCTGCTCGCTCCATAATTTCTTCCCTTCATCATCAGGTTACAACAGAAAGCAGAGATAATTTTCCGGAATCAAAGTGGTCGGTTAGAAATAAGGCAGACTGTCAAATTATGAGTCTCAATCTTTCATCGTGTCTCGCCCGATCTTCAGGCTCTAAATCTTTTTCAGATTCGTAAACGTCACTGGACACTCTAATTTCAATATCAATCAAATCCAAAATCCCAGGCTAGTTGTATGAAGAAGGTAACCATCTTTTCACACTGATTATTAAAAGTTTATTTTATAATTTTATGAGGGTAAAGAAGTTGGTAAGAGTAGTGCGTAGCGTATTGAACTAATCTTAAGCGAAGCAAAAGAAGAATAGAAAAACGGAGAAGGTGGAAGACTCCCAATTAATTAATTGATTTATTCACTTCGCAGCTTTCTATTTGTTGCGAATGATTCCCAAAGGAAAACTGTCACCGGTCTTGACTAAACAAAGCAGCAGCAGTCGACGAGTGACCAACTGCCTCACCGTTCCCTCCTTTGAACCCTTGCTGTCTGCAGACCATATTGCAGTTTGGGATGCCCACGCAGTCTCCAAGGCAGCGCCCACCCCGACCAGCACTTACCTTCTCCACTGTTCAAGCAAACAGTAAACGTTCACAACGCCATTAATATATGATGTAGAAAATCAAACTAAAGAAATTGAAGTAGATATGTAGATTCTTAAGAAGAAAAAGAGACGAAAAACCTGAAACCGATGATGCTATGAAAGCTACCAACACGAGTACCAGCACAATTCGCTTAATCAGTGATGAGAAAGCCATTTGTTTTTACCTTTCAGTTTTTTGTTTGATGTGGGAAGAGTTCTTCTTAAGCCCTTTTTATAAGTGAAAAATGGTTGAAGCGTCCAAACTCTAGCTGTTACGCTTTTCCTCCTTCTCCCTCTCTCTGCCAGCGCTTCTCTCTTGTTTTTCAGTGAAAAACGAAAGGTCGTTGTTGCATGTAAATCTCTTCTTTAATATCACCATTAAAAAATACATTTTTGACATCCAGTTGATAAATTGACTGCTAGAGATAATAATATACGTACCGAGTTCATTTTTGCCACCGAAGAGAATGTTTCTTCACAATCAATTACATAGCACTGAGTATAACCTTTGGCCACCAGTCGAGCCTTCAGACGTGCAATAGACCCATCCGAATTATGTTTGATAGTATAAACCCACTTGCAACCAACAAGTTTTTTATCTGTGGGAAGAGGAACTAGTAACCAAGTATGATTTTCATTAAGGGCCTTCATTTCTTCATCCATTGCTGCCTTCCATCCTGAATGTTGTAGAGGCTCCTGATATGACTGTGGAACAGATATAAAGGAAATAGAAGAAAGAAACTGACAACATAAAGGTGAGAGGCGATGATAAGACACAAAATTGGAAATAGGATGAGAAGTAGAAGGTAGAGTGCATGATCGAGGTTCTTTCCTTATAGCAATAGGGCAAGTATCATATTGAGGACCAAAAATAACTGGAGATGAAGGACTTACCTCTGGTGGATCTATTAACTCGACAGGTGTGGTGTCGGCCACTTGCTCTGGGGATTGAATGATTTCCGTATCACAAGGCACAACCGGTCTACAGAAACTTGGTACTGAGGATAGACCAGGAGGAGCACTATCAGAATAATATGAGTAGTCTTCAAAAAATGTTACATCCCTAGACACAAATAAACATTGACGAGTAGGACTATAACAAACATAACCTTTTTGTGTGTGAGAGTATCCAAAAAAAAATACACTTGATAGATTTAGGATTAAGTTTGCTGTGTCTAGGTAATGAGTTATAAACAAAACATTGACATCCAAAGACTTTCAACGGTAATGAAAACGGATCATCATTCGGTAATAATCTAGAGTAGGGAGATTTATTACCAAGAACTGTAGATGGCAGACAATTAAAAAGAAAGTAAGTTGTAAGGAGAGCATGAGGCCAATAAAAGTATGGAACTTTCATGACATATAACAAACCTCGAGCTACCTCAAGAATATGATGATTTTTCGGTTCGGCTACACCATTTTTTTGAGGAGTGTAGGCGCATGATGTTTGATGGATAATGCCATTTTCTTGACAAAAAGAGTCGAGGTCTTTGGAATTGTATTCTTTGGCATTATCAGACCAGAGAATTTTTATTTTCTGACCAAATTGTGTGAGTACCATAGCATGAAATGATTTTAAAATATATGGTATCTCAGAACGCTCCTTAAAGACAAAAAAACCAAGTTGTACGAGTGAAATTATCAACAAAAGTAATAAAATATTTTGCTTGAGAAATATTAGAGACATTCAAGGGCCCCCAAACATCAGTATGTATTAACAAAAATGGAGTATTAATTTTGACTTCTGGACGAGGAGAGTATGTACTCCTTTGATGTTTACTCAATTGACTGACCTCACAACAAAATTCTGACCTGACTTTAAGAGATGGAAGCATACAATGAAGAGACTGTGTAGAAGGATGTTCCAACCGATTGTGCCATAAACATGTCTCATTTTCAGTAGTAAAAACCATATTGATTTTTGGCATGTCCAAGTAGTAAAACCCCCTTTGTTCATGGCCTCCACCAATCACCTACTTCATTACAAGATCCTGAAAAACACATGAAGTGGGTGAAAAGATAACCGAGCAATTAAAATATTTTGTGAGTTGAATAACAGATAATAGGTTCAAAGGAAAAGTAGGAACAAAAAGAATATCAGTGAACAAAAGTGATGGGGTGATAGAAGTGGAACCTTTCCCATGGACTTTGAAGAACCTAGCATGGTCTTCATTTTCTGAAATAGCTTATACTTTTCATCAGTAATATTTTTCTGTACAGTTGTTGTTGTGATATGTTCTTCTTTTGTCTCACTCATAAATGCTTGATTAGCCCTTGTCAATTCTGATTTTTCATTTGCTTTATAGCATATTTCTTTATAATGACCATATTTTCCACAGTAAGTGCATGCCCTGTAATGGCACTGATCTATAGTGTGGCCAAAAAATTTAAAATGAGTACATTTGGTATCATCTGTTCTACCAGCACCAGTCCTTCCACCTCTTCCTCTGCCTCCTATATAACCTCTACCTTGGCCTCGGCTGCGGTAAGAGGATGATCCTCTATGATCAGAATACATAGCGGATGATACATCAGTAGTGGAGGAAGAAGTGTCTGGAATACGAACTAGTGTTGCACACACATCATCAAACTTTGGGATAGCAGAAGCACTCAAATGTTGACTCTTTGCAATCTCAAGATGTGGTTTAACATTTGCAAGACATATAGCAGTAATTAATGCTTCTTTTTGTTTGTCTTGGATAGAAATATTAGTGGTGGAGGGCTGAGCTAACTTCCACTCTTGAAGAAAACCTCTAAAGCGGGCCAAGTACTTATGAATATTTTCTCCTTGTTTAGTATTCAACATTCTTCAGAGAATATTGTAGGGTCTATATAGTGTATTCGGGCATGAGTATAGTTTAGCACGTCTCCCAAATTTGTTTAGTAGTGTCAAGATGAATAACATTACTAGAGATATGTTCTTCCATGATATTTATTAGCCAAACCAATTACCAAAGTATCATTCTTCAGCCATTTCATCTAAAAAATATCATCTTCATCAATAGGGGGTCCTTGGGTAGTGAGGTGACCAAGTAGGCCTTTTGTTATAAGAAACCTCTGAACCGATGTGGACCAACTCATAAACTTTGATACCCCACGTAAGGGTATGGTTGTGATTCTTAGTATATCACCTTTGATATTCATATTTTTGTCAGCCATGATAGACTCTTCTTCAAAAAAAAAATTCTAATAATAACACCAAATAGCACTTCTTCAATCAACTCGATGTATGGGAAAAATTTAACATCAATGTTAAATTATTATTCTTATTTTTGTTCTTTCAAAAACCACTCATAAGAGGCTCAATAACAATCTTCTATATCAGGGAACTCTTATCCCACAAAAAAAAATTCCATAATCTGATAATGGACTAGTCTCGGTAAACAGAATTTCCAAACCGATAAAACTCTTTTTGATAGCTCCTTCTAGATAGAGAGGCATGCATATCCATAACATAATAAGATGAAAGAATGCACATATTCATCCTTGAATCATCTTCTAAATTCAAAAACCAGTAGCATAAAAAAAAAAATTGAACACTTATCTCTAGGCTTGTGTTCTTCCTTCATAAAAGAGTCTTCTTTGAGTGGTGTTGATCATCACTTCTCTAGAGCATTCCTTTGACGAGGGATCCTAAATATAATGCTCAGATAACATGTTGAATTTTGGATCCCTTTTCCATAATTCCAAGCAAGAGAAAGAAGAAAGAAAAAAGAGAAAAGGGAAGAAGAGATCTCGATTAGAGAGAAGAAAAAATAAAAGAGCAAAGAGAGGTTGCACCAAGCAAGGGAGATGTGTAACTTGTTTAATTCTGAATTACAACTCTTTAATATAAGTCTATTCAAACTAAACTACTAGAAGACTAACTTGAGTTGAACTAGGAGTCCTTCTTCATTCACGTGAATAAGGGATAAGCCAGCTCGTAGTCTTATCCTTGTGGGTCCCTCATGATCTCCCAACTCATCTTGATAAGAGTGCCAACTAGTTAGATATTTGTGGGTCCCACTTGATCTTCAAGTATTCTAACTCGATTCAGCTTGTGCTTCTTGATTCCTTAACTCGTGCTTGCTTTGGGTGAGGACTCTTCTTGGTGTCCCATATCCTCTAGGACTCTTCTTGGTGTCCCATATCCTCTAGGACTCTTCTTGATATCCCATGTCCTCATGGTGGGTCCCACCAACTCGAGCACCATGGTGGGTCCCACATTTTAACAATCCAGGATGAAGAGGAGGCAGAAAGCATACCTGAAGCGGAGGTGGCAAAAGTTGGTGAAGAAGTACTTGGGAAAGATGCCATTATGGTCTTCATTTTTTAGAATAGTTCATAGTCTTCATCATTAAAATTATGTTTTGGAGTTGTTGTGGTAGACTGCTCTACCTTTGTATCATTCACTACGGCTTGGTTAGCCCTATTCTCGTTAGCTTTATAACATCTTTTGCAAGAGTGTCCAAATCTTCTTCATATAGAGCATTCTTTCAGGTGAAAGCATGTGTCTCTAGTGTGGTCATTTCCCTTACAATCGGTGCATTCCATCCCATCTATTCGGTCAAAACCAGTCCTTCCACCTCTTCCTCTTCCTCCTCTATAAAATCTACCTCAGCCTCGGCCTTGGTCAGCGGATGACATTTCAGTAGAAGAGGGAGAAGCGTCTGGAATACGGAGAAGTGTAGCACATACATCATCAAAAGAGGGAAGGTGACTCTTAGCTACTTCAAGATGTGGTTTAATGTTAGCAAGGCATATGGTAGTTATCAAGGCCTTTTTCTGTTTATCTTGGATAGAGATATCTGTAGAGGTTGGTTGGACAAGTTTCCATTCTTGAAGAAAGCCTAAAAAATAGGCCAAATATTCATGTATATTATCTCATTGTTTGGTGGTAAGTATCCTTTGCAAAATATCATATGGCCTTTGTAAGTTGTTGGAACTTGAATACAACTTGGCACATGTCTCCCAAATTTGTTTAGCAGTCTCTAAATGAATGACATTAATGGAGACATGTTCTTCCATACTGTTGATAAGCCAACTAATAACCAATGTATCCTCATTTAACCATTTGGTATAGAATATATCATCTGCATCAATATGTGGTCCATGGTTTGTGAGATGACCAATTAGGTCCTTTGTGATAAGAAACCAACGAATAAATGTGGACCAGTTCATAAAATTTGATACACTCATAAGGGTACAGCGGTGATTCTGAGTATGTCACTCTTGTGACTCATATTATCTTTAGCCATTGTAGGCAAAGATATTTCTCCAATCAAGTAATCAAAATATGACCAAGTGGAAGGCTTTAACCAACTCAGTTGATGAAGATGCTTAGCTTAAACACTAAGTAGTTAATTGTAATGGATAATGACTCATAAAAGTCTCAACTTCATCCTTCTTTATCTGGAAATCTTGTTCCCACATATTATGCACTGGTCTTGGTCAAAGTATTGTGCAAACCGACAAAAACTGCCTTGATAATCTCTTCTAATCAAAGATAATCAAAGATGCATATATACTCATAATTTCATAAGATGAAAACATGTCGATATATTGATTGTTGTTATATTAAGGGCAGTTTGGGAATTTTGCTCTTGTAATGCGGTTGTCCTAACTTTCCCTTTAAATTGGGGGACGCTGCCATTAGGGATTTTTTATCTTAATCCAAGGAGCATCTCGATTTGTAGCCCGAGAGGTTAGAGAGAAACACCTATAAATGTGTGATTTCTCTAGTAAACTCTTTCATCTTCATAGTGGATCACTGCAGTGGTGGACGACAGGATGTAGTCTCACCTTGAAGCGAACCTATATAAATCTTGTTGTGCTTTTCCGTGTTGGTTTTTACCTTCTTCCATGTTTATTATTATTGCTCTCGTTAGCTTGGAATTAGGGCATCTAATTCCTAACAGTGACCAAGTAGATCCCTTGTTATAAGGAATGGTCAAACCGATGTGGACCAACTCAAGAAATTTGATATCCCTAGCAAGGGTATGGTAGTAATCTTGAGAATATCATCTTTGTTACTCGTGTATTCTTCAGCCATAAGAGGCAATTCAAGGGTAATAATGTACTCAAATTTGAAGTAGCCTAAGTAAGCTTCTTGGAGATTCAAGACCAAGCAAGGCTAGCTTGGTTAGATGGGAGGAGAACCTGAGCTTATCAAGTATTTAGGCAGGAGCAAACCCTCTTAGGCAAGTCAACTTTCTGTCCAAAAATTTATATAATTAATTCTCTAGTCTTCCTTGTAGAGAATAGCTAAAATCAATCAATAAGTGTGAGATCAAGTAAGGTAAAGTAGCAATTCCCATGATTGAAACCTCAAACAAGATGAGTGAGGGAGAAGAAAAAGAGCAAAGAGAGAGAGAGCTCGTGTAGGGAGCAAAGAAGAAAAAATAGAGAAAAAGAGTTTAGGCTAGAGAGAGATTCTTTACAAGTAGGAAACTAGAGAGCTTGATTGAACCCTATTTATACTATTTTTATTACATATTTAAAGATAAGATAGGATCCCCAATATCCCTAATTACATCAATCATGATTATCCAAATCTACATAAATCAAGGGAAGATAAATCGATTACAATAATCAAGGAACATTACCAAATCTTCCAACTCATGTGATAAGGATGTCAACTTGTGTGATCATGATGGGTCCCACCTTGTAACATTTCCTATTCAACCAATTCTCTATCTAAGTTTTTTATACGGAGATATCAATCTTGGAAGAGTTAATGGTCGTGCTAGCAAAAGATGAAAGAGTACTTAGATTGACCAGATTATAGAGTCTAAAATTTATCAAATTATTTATCTCAAAAGAAGTATATTTATATATTTGCCTCGGTTTACTTCTCAAGCTAATTATTGGATTTCAATATTACACATAAGAAGTTGTTTACTTATTGATTATAATGGCAGAAGACTATATGGGAAGCAAATCACAATCAGTTAGGAGGTTTCTCATTATTCGAGACCTCTTAGGCGAATACACAAAATCAGCTGCACCCCTTGATGAAGAAGATAGTTCTTATGTGAATTGGCTCAAGAGTGACACCTTAGTGATTAGTTGGCTTATTAATAACGTGGAAATGCATGTAGCGAACATTGTTGTTCACCTTGAAACTGCAAAACAAATTTGGGACACTTGTGTTAAGTTGTACTCTAGTACGAAAAACTTTTATAAGTTGTATGATGTGTTCCAAATCATCTTCAATACAAAGCAAGGGTACAATCTACATGAATACTTGGCCCGATTTAGAAGACTGACTCAAGAGTGGAAGATTGTTCAACCCTACTCCATTGACATTTCAGTCCAAGAAAAGTAGCGGGAAGCCTTAGCAACTGCTATTTGTCTGTCAAACATCAAGTCATATCTTGAAGTGGTCAAGACTCAAATTCTCAGCTTCTCCGTACTTTCACCATTCAATGACATAAGTACAACATTATTTTGAATACCTGATATGAAGCCTGTTGTGACAATTGATGCTACTTCACCCCCCTAAAGCACGACCAATACCACCCTTGTGGAGATTACGAATCCCTTGGAGGGGTAAGCCAGTCTTGCCCTATTTTATTTGGCCCACAATATGATACTCGGCCCATAGCTCTACTAAAGGAACCTCAGACTTGCATTAGGCCTTCCACTTCTCATCCTATATCCAATTTTGTTTCTCATCATCGATTGTCTTCTTTATGTAGTCAATTCCTTGCAACTATTTCTTACATCTTTGTTCCACTATCATATCAAGAAGCTCTGAGACATCCAGGATGGAAGGCGGCCATGGACGAAGAAATGTGTACATTATATGAGAACAAGGCTTGGGCCCTATTTCCTTATCCTCACGCCAAGAAACCCATAGGCTATAAAAAGGTGTTCACTATCAAGCATAATCTAGATGGTTCTATTACTCACCTCGAAGCCCAACTCATTGCAAAAGGATACACTCAGTGTTATGGAGTGGATTACAAGGAAACATCCCCCCTACCCTAGTGGCTAAATTAAACTCAGTATGCATCTTATTATCCCTAGACGCTAATTCCTCTTGGCCGATATATCAATTGGATGTTAAAAATGCATTTTTGAATGGGGACATAAAATAAGAGATTATATGCATAAAACACCTAGTTTTGTAGTTGAGGGGGAGTTGGTATATAAATTGAGGATGTCTTTCTATGGGCTTAAATAGTCTCTTCGGGCTTGGTTTGACAAATTTAGCAAAGCAATATTGCGGTTTAGATTCAGCCAGTGCTCAGTAGATCATTCTGTTTTTATTAAGAATGACTTAAAGGGGAAAGTATTACTAATAGTTTATGCGGATGACATCATCTTAACTGGTAGTGATGAAGATAGCATGAAAGAAGTGAAAGAGAAGATGTGCCAAGAATTTAAAACAAAGGATCTTGGACTTATAAAATATTTTCTAGGTATTGAGGATTCCATTAAAAGCATGGGATTGTATTATCTCAGAGAAACTATGTCTTGGATCTAGTAGAGGACACAAGGATGATGCAATGTCGACATGCAAACACTCATATGGATGCCAATGCAAAGCTATGTGCAAGCTCTAGAGAAGATGTTGATATAAGTAAATATCAGAGGCTTGTGGTAAAAGTTATTTACCTCATTGTGACTAGACTAGATACATCATATGCAGTAAGTATGGTGAGTCAATATATACACAAGCCACAACTTACCCATTGGCAAGCCTTGGAGAGGATACTGAGATATTTAAAAGGAGCTTTAGGGAAAGGGCTTCTCCATAAGAATCATGGCCACTTCAATATAGAAGGTTTTTTAGATGTAGATTGGGCTGAATCACTTGATGAGTATAAAATGTTGTTGCAAGGTCCAGTGTGGAAGTTGAGTACAAACTATGGCCCACAGAGTCAATGACCTTCTTTAGATCAGATCCCTTCTTACTGAATGGGTATTCTATAAAGGAGCTTCTATGGAATTATATAGTGAGAAGCATGTGGCCATTCATATTAAAAATCTTAACTTCCATGAGAGAAAAAAACACATTGAGGTAGACTACAACTTTATACTAGAGATTTCTAGGCAGGTATCTTATCTCTCAGATATGTTTCATTACAAGGGCAGGTGGTAGACATTCTTACAAAACTAGTCACATACAAGATTTTAACTACTATAGGCTGCAAGCTGGGTATCTATGATATTTCTCTCCCTCGGCTTGAGGGGGAGTGTTGGAAGACATCTTGAAGTGGCATCAAAGTAATTACCTTCTCCGCGTCAATAAGATGACAAAGGAGGTAATTTAAAGGTTTTCTCATAAGGATGACACAAGGGTGTAATTATCTAAGAGGATGAATGTCTACTTATGTGTTTTCTTTTTCAAAGCTTGTAGTCCTAAGGGTATTATAGTCATTATAAACTTCCTTCCACAGCTATAAATAGAGGCTCAAGGCATGGGGTAGATCATTAAGCCTCCCCTCTTCTCTCTAAAATTCATCCTTGGAATTGTCTCATCTTCCAAGCTCTCTCTCTCTCTCTCCATCTCTCTAGCCAAGTTCTCTCTTCTTTCTCTCTTCTCCTTGTCCTCCTTTTCTTCATATCCTCTTTGACTACCATGATCGAGGACCTTGTCATGGGATCCTAAACTCAACGAAAATGATAATCAATTTCAATGTGCATGGTTCTTTCATGACAAACGAGGTTGGTTGCAATATGAATGGCTACCAGATTATGAGAATGGAGTTGCATAGACTCAGTTGTCTGAAACCCGAGCTCTGGCATCAAGGATTTGAGCCATAAGAGTTCACTTACTACATGATCCATGACCCTATATTCTACTTTGGCACGTGACCTGACCACAAAATTTTGGTTTTTTCTTGTCCAAGTGACTAAATTACCACCTATAAATGTACAATAAATGTAAGTTGATTTTCTGTTATCGGAAGAACCAGCCAAATTTACATCTAAAAAATCTTGGATATTAGTCTGTGCATGATATTTATATAATAACAGTTGGAAGATAGGCCCAAGCCCACACGACCAAGGAAGACCCACATATCTAAGAGTATTATAAGATGGACTACACGACCAAGGAAGGCCCATAAGATGGGCCCAAGCACATAGGAAGTAGGATCCACCATGATTACCACGAGCTGACATCCTTATCACATAAGTTTGAAGATTAAGAAGGACTCACAAAGGCATCTTTATCTTATGGTCACATCCTAGAAGAGTTATAGTTGGAGTTATGTTTTTCTTTTATCTATATTGAGTTATTTAATTATGTTAGTACTTATCTTTAAGTGTTAGAGTTTGGGTGTAATTGGGACAAATGTAGTTTTATTGTAATTGGACTCAACTACCTTCCTCTATTATAAATAGAGGTTCATGTACTTTGATTATAACAAGTCAATGATAGTCAGTGAAGTATTTCCATTTTTCATAAATTCAACATGGTATCGAAGTAGGTTCTATGATTTGACTTTGTCAACCCACAGAGATAATGAGATCCGTTCCTCTTAACCCTAAACCCATTGTCTAAGTTCAATGTTATTTTTTTTCAGTCCCTACACCAGTAGTTTGCTTTACTCTTCTCACCTCTATCTTGAGATTTTGATATTACAAATTATATATTTATGGAAAGATATTTGAGTCTACTTTCCAAGGAAAAACAAGGTTTTTCAATCAGAGTTATTTACAAAGAGAAATCTATATTTGAATGACCGAAGGTTAGATTGCAAAAGAGGTTCAAGCAGTAGTAGATAGCTTCAAATTCTGAGGTATTTTATGCCATCAAGAAAGAGACTTTATATGGATATATATATATATATATATATATATATATATATATATATATAAAGAAATATATGTAAGTCTATTCTCTTACATATTCAACAAATTTTTAATCGAATTAATCTACAAATATAAATCGATATTTGAAGTAGCGAAGGTCAAATTGAAAAAAAGGTTCGAACAACAGCAGAAAGCTTCAACTTCCGAGGTATTTTATGCTGTCAAGAACGAGACTTTATATGAATAAATATATATCAAATGAAATATGTGTAAGTCATTTTTTATGAACTATTCAACCAATTCTCCATCTGAATTTTTTATAAGGAGATGTTGATCCTAGAAGAGTCAATGGTCATGCTGGAAAAAAAGATAAACAGAGCTTAATTCGGCCACATGACAGAGACCGAAGTACATCAAATTATTTATTATCTGATAATTATATTTTATGAAGAGTAGTTATACTCTAATGAAAGGTATTTAATTCTAGTTTCAGAAGGATAAATTTCATATATATCTGATCTATATTGAAAGATATGAAGGCATTGGAAGAATCAAAGGTCATGTTGGTATTCAATTGCATTGAAAAGTATGAATTTATTCCCATTGTTTTGAGTCACTTTTTGAGTTGATATATCAGAAAAATATCTTACTTCTCCCTATTTTGAAGGATTATTTATACATATCTATTTACTTATTTCTACATCTATGATATTTGGTTCAAGTTGGGATCACTGTCATTACCTCTAAGCTTGAGGGGGAGAAGTAGAA
This sequence comes from Aristolochia californica, assembly GCF_029961685.1. Classification (NCBI taxonomy): domain Eukaryota; kingdom Viridiplantae; phylum Streptophyta; class Magnoliopsida; order Piperales; family Aristolochiaceae; genus Aristolochia; species Aristolochia californica. The sequence continues at coordinate 50,247,961 of NW_027181770.1, forward strand.
GAGGTACAAGAAATAAGTATTTTATTCCATCTGTTGTGGATAAGTTGATGTCCAAAATATTCAAGAAAGGGGGAGCACAAAAGATGAAACTTATGCATCTAAGAAAAAATATTTATATCGGATTATGATTTTTTTATGGGTCCTTCTACAAGGTTTATTTTTTTGGTTCGTGTTATATGTGTTCGAAGATGGTCGTGTGACATTACAACTACTGCCATTATGTCTATTTGGATGAGATATTATTATTTAATAAGAGGTGGTCTCAATACCTATTCTCTTACCATAACTTATTTGAGTCTCAAAAATATCATGGTTGGGACACCATGAGAATCGGTGCCCGGAATGGGACACCATGAAAAATTTAACTCTCAAAAATTTCATGGTTGGGATACCATGAGAGTTGATGTCCGGATTGGGCACCATTATAAATAAACCCACTACCCCCCCCCCCCCCCTGTAATGGATTTTATTACTCCTACAACTTGACAGTCGTTGTCTTGTGGAGGGACACGGTAGTGGACACTTCAGAGCAATACCGATAGACACACTACCTACAGAAGACGGAATGTACCCTACATCCAACATTAGGACTGGAGTACGGAGCAATGTCTTACCGGCTAAGAGTGATTTTTACTCTCACTTATATTATGCCAGTAGGGCCTCATGGAAGGACGCAAAAGCATGAGTGGGAGTGTTGGAAGATGAAGGCATATTGGAAGTTGTGTCGTTTTATACAAAAAGATTTTATACATCATTTGTAGCAAGCTGGGAGTTCATGTTGTTCTCTCAACCCCAACTTGAGGGGGAGTGGTTGAAGATAGGCCCAAGCTCACACGACCAAGGAAGGCCCACATATCTATGAGTATTATAAGATGGGCCACACGACCAAGGAAGGCCCTCAAGATGGGCCCAAACACATAGGAAGAAAAACCCACCATGATTACCACGAGCTGGCATCCTTATCATAGAAGTTGGAAGATCAAGAAGAACTCACAAAGGCATCTTTATCTTATGGTCACGTCCTACAAGAGTTCTAGTTTGAGTTATGTTTTTCTTTTATCTATATTGATATTGAGTTATTTAATTATATTAGGACTTATCTTTAAGTGTTAGAGTTTGGGTGTAATTGGGACAAAGGTAGTTTTATTGTAATTGGACTCTACTACCTTCCTCTATTATAAATAGAGGTTCATGTACTCTGATTATAATAAGTCAATGATAGTCAAAGAATTATTTCTCTTTTCCATAAATTCAATTATAACTTTTGACCAAGATTTTTCTTTAGATACCTGAGTACTCTCTCCAATGATATGCAAGGAGACTATTGGGGTTGAAGCATAAATTGAACGATGACACTCATGAAATAAGATATGTTAGGTCTTGTGATTGTGAGATAAATTAACTTTCCAATAAAATGTTGGAACCGTCCAACATCAATTGTATCCCTAGTTTCATCACACAATTTACTTTTAGGTTCCATCAGTGTATCAATAGGCTTATATCCATGCATTCCAGTTTCTTTTAATAGATCGATAGCATACTTCCACTGAGACAAGACAATGCTATGACTAAATTACAAAACTTCTATACTCAGGAAATAATTGACTAGTCTTCGGTCTTTGAATTGAAACTCATTATTTAAATCCTTTTTTTTCTTGAATGCCTTCCATATCATTTCCAATAATAATAATGTCGTCAACATGTTAAAGAATTATGAGTGGCATTCTATGTAATTAAGTGGAGTGACATAGGGTGTAAATATGTTAAAGTTTGTGTTAATTTTTTTCTTTTCATGTAATAGGGTTATGGTCCTCTCACCTGTAAATAATGAAGTGAGGGGGAGAGCCAAGGATGTGCACTTTTTTTCTCTAAGAAATCCTAGCCTCTAGCTTTAACTCATCTTCTCTTTCTTCTCTCCTTTGCTTTCTTTACTCTCTTTTCTTTCTTCTCTTCTCTTGTTCTCCTAAAGCCTAAACCTTCTAGTGATGAACCCTAGAATATAATATGGTATTGGAGTAGGGATTCTGGGATTCTTAAAGTAAAGTTGCTCAAAGGTGTTGAAGCATGCAAAGGAGACAAATTTCCAACATTAGACGAGGTAAATTCTAGTTTTTTTTTTCAAATTTCAGCAAATTAGATAAGTGTGTTAAATCCCTTGTTTTCAGTCTAAATCATTTAATGTTATGTTATGTTGATTTTTAGGGCCAACACATAAACATAAGAGATCTTAAGGGAAGGAGAGAAGACAGAGACTCTAGCTCTAAGGAGAGGAGAGAAGAAACGAAGGTAGAGAAAGAAGGAGAAAAGAGAGAGGGGTGTATGGATAAATTTGAGACAAGAGGAAGAGACTTGAATGCTCTATCCCATACCTTGAGGATTTATTTATAGTTTATGTGAAGGTGACTACAATGCCCTTAGGGCTACATGCTTCAAAAGGACAAAGACATAAGAGAACATACAATAGCTTGCATAATCCCAACTCTATGTCATCTCTATGGAAGTTCTCTTTATTTACTAGACATGCCACCCTTACACACGCGGGTATCTTTTAACACTCCTTTTCAAGATAGTGTTTCTAACTTAACTTACAAATAATCTTGGTCAAGAAACTTGTTGGCTTGAAAAAAAAAATTTGTTTGACTTGATTTGATTCCGCTTCTCCTTGTTCACATCTTGCTTGTAATCTTCATCTTGTTCTCATCTTGTCTCCCCCTTACTTGGATATTATAGCCACATAAAACTTTATTATCACCACATACAGAATTCTTCATTTTTGGTTACCTCTTTCTTGTACTTCTTCTTCTACTTCTCCCCCTCAAACTTAGGATCTTTTTGTTCTTTACCAACAGACCCAACTTGCATATCATATTGGTGAGAGAAGACAAATAACTCCTAGCCGTACGATGAAGTTCTATAGACCAGTCAAAACATTCATAGTCTGAAAAACAATCTGCTCAATTTCAATGGCAGAAAAATAACCCAACCTTAGGGCACAACAAAGAGCCTACTAAGTTTTTGAAGGGTAGCCCAATCACAAATCACCACTTGGGTAAAGAAAAAGGACTTGACTCAAACTGGATGTTGGACACACTTCTATACTTTTAGGTAGTGGGTGTCTAACATTGCTCTAAAGTGAATTTAACAAAAAATAAATTGAAGAAAGTACTTTGAGGAATTAATGGAGTGAATAAAAAGATAGAAGCACTCATATTTCAAACGGAAGGAGGCACACACTTCAACTCTTCATACTTCCAAGTTAGAAGGAAGCCCTTATAGACCAATAGGTGGATAAAAAGTGACCAGGTTTGACTCAAGAGGGAGGTAAAAAATTAATTCCTCTATGAACATGATGATTAAGGAAACTTTAAAAAAAACAATAAGAAAGTTTTGAGATGCAACAATAGAAACTTTCTAAAAATTGACTTCTCAAATAAGGCAATTACTTTTTAACACAACTTGATCAATTTACAAAGAAATATCCAAAAGATAAATTCTAGAATAAGGGATGTTTTAGGACACTAAGATTTGGAATTTAGAATGAACAAACAAGACTTTCTAATTCAAAATTTTTAGACTTTATCAAAAAAGGAAACCAAACTCAATGTAGGAAAAACTTCTTTTAAGGAAACTAATGTAATATGACATCAAACAAAAGAAACCTTTGGAAGAAAAGATACTCACGTTGGTAAAATCTTGATTAGATTTTGAAAATAAATAGGAAACTTAACCAACATTAGAAACTCAAAAAGTGAAGCAAAAAATTCAGATTAAATTCGGATCTTCGCATGCAGCCCTTTAGAGACTTGTTGGAGAGGAGCCTATGTATCCCCTTCTTGTGAAGATATTTTAAACTTTTGTATTTATGGAAAAGTGAAAAACTTCATTAACTTGTTATAATCAGAGTACATGAACCCCTTTTTATAATAGAGGAAAGTAGTAGAGTCAATTACAATTGAACTACCCTTGTCCCAATTACACCCAAAGAGGATTTCAAAGGCATTATGGCATTAAGATTTCCAAGGTTTAGCCAAGGCTTAGCTCAAGACCCCAGTACTCGTCGTATTTGTAACACTTAAAGATAAGTCCTAGCATAATTAAATAACTCAATATAAATAGAAGACTAACATAACTAAAATACCTTTAAACTGAGACTCTCCTGTGAGACCACCTTTTGTGAGACTCTTGTAAGACTCGACCATATTAATTCAAACTCTGTGAGATTGCTTACTATGAGAGTCATGTAAGAGGCTTTCATATATTTTCTTCAACACTCTCCCCTCAACTTGGAGTTTATAACTTCATCTTGCAATGAAAAGGATTTTTGGTCTTCATTTTTCTTTGCTAAAAACATTTCTTCTTAGATGTAAAAACTTCATCTTTTGTGCTCCTCATTTCTTGGATATAGTTTTCACATTAAAATTACTACAACAAATAGAATAAAATACCTCTTTCTTGTACTTTTTTCTTCTGCTTCTCCCCCTCAAGCTGGGAGGTAATGGCAGTGATCCCAACTTGAACTAAATAACATAGATGTAGTAATAAGCTCCTCCATCATGGTGTCCCAAGTATAAGTACGACACTAGGTACAAACTCTCAAAGGGTAGAAATAGGTGATAAGTGGGCAATGCCTGTCATTCACAAGACAACGATAAATGACCCACAGATACATATAATAAGGTAAACCAACCAAAATAACACACAAGAGGTTTGCCCAAAGGGGTGTGTGAGAGTCAAATAAAGGATGGTAAGAAAGGTTGCCAAATAACCAATGGGTAAAGATGAAGATAAGATGTCGAGGCCACCATGTGATTTATTTTTCTACGAAATTCAAATTCCGTAGTAGATGAACCAATGCCAACAATAGTCAACAAATAATGAACCCAAGGCAAGCAACCGAGGAGTTCTTCTTTAGAAATAATGTCTCAATCACAATAGCAGTAGAAGAAATGGGCCAATGCCAAAATAACTTGTACCAAATTTGCAGTAGTATAACAGTAGATAACAGGTAAATAATGAAAGTCATTAAGAGTAATAACTACACATGAAATAGATCGCAGTGAATCCATCAGTAAAAAAAGAAGTTGAACAAAATAGTATGGTCGAACCGAGTAATAATCCAAGATAATAATCCAGCCAGAGATAGAGAACCTAGTTGAACCAAGTCATATAGTAGACTAATATAATTGAGTCGCAAAAGAAATAGAAATAGAATTTGAGACCGGAACACGCATAACTGAGGTAGAAAATAAGTGGGCCTAGTCAGATTGACTCAGACCCTAGTTGACTCACTGAGTTGACCCAGGATCGCTGGGCTAACCCGACGGAATAGAATAGACTCTGGTCTGGGTCCCTCAGTCAAAAACCATGCTCCTTATAACCTAGTTTCCTTAACTTAGGAACATTTTAATTTTGCAACAGTAGCTTCTTCTTCCTGTGGCGATAAATAGCTTGGGACAGTGTTTGAAGGAGATAACTCGAATTAGTAAGAATCAGGTTTGATGAAACAACGTCTTTAGAAACTAGAGCGTGATAGGTGGTGGGAATAGAGATCAACGAAAATTCAGCAACAATGCATCTACTTCCTCGAAGAACACTAGTTTTCGAACAACATGATGACAAACCAGTAGATTCAAACTCTTGTTTTCAATGCCTCGAAAGAGATTCAAAACACCAGAACAATGTCGTCTTCTCCAACAACAACAACGAGACTGTGATTCTCGACAGAGATACTCGGAAATCTATCAACAACAGCAATGGAATTATGACAGCAAGACAAAGTCAAGCAATGAACAATGATGAACCAGCTCGAGATTAATCAGCAAGTCGACAATATTTTCTTTGGATTAAATAGTTGTAGGTGATGAAATAGAGTCAAGATAACTTCTATAATAGCAGTATCGACAACAGAAAGAATCAAGAAGATTCCAACAGACAGAGGAACTAAATGTCTCCTTCTTCCCCACTGAGACGAACAACTCGAGACAACAGAGTCATCTGGCGGCGCTAGCTCCCGAATAATACGGGACAAAAATAAACCAGATATGGCAATTAGAGGAGTTTTGTAACTGAATAAGTAACAACACTCTACGCTGTCTTGGAGCCAATTTTACAGAAATAAGTCCGATGCCAATAGAATGCTAGAATGACGGATTGTTGCCTGTTGTTGCTAGAAATACGCAGTAGCAGAGTAAAGGAAACCTTCTAAAAAATAAATCAATCCACCAAAATAATAGAATGAGATCCAGTCGATTACTGTGAGTCAGCAGAGATAGAGATCTTCCAAATGATCACCCAATAGTGATTGAGATCTTCCAAAAGATCTTCCAAAGGAAACTTTTATGTGATATTAACTTTTTAAAAGTGAAAAAAAATGTTGAAAATATCTCTGATAAGTGATTCAACATGCAGTTGGACATTAATAATCTCTTCATGCCTAAAATAATTTGTTTTCAATTAATTTGTTTTAGTTTAAGTTCTTGTAACTAATTGAACTTTTATATTTCAAATTTATAGATAGACTTTAACTCAAATTGAGTTTCATAAAAGCACTCATTATTGTAATAAAATATTTTGCATGAGAAATGTTGGAGACACATCAGTATGAATTAAAGAAAATGGAGTAACACTTTTGACTTCTGGACGAGGAGAGCATGTCCTCCTTTGATGTTTACTAAATTGACAAACATCACAATGAAATTTTGACGATTACTTTAAGAGAAGGAAACATATAATGAAGAGATTGTGCAGATGGATGTCCCAACCGATTGTGACATAACCGTGTCTCATTTTCATTAGTGGAAACCATATTCATTTTTGGCACATCCAAGTAGTAAAACCCCCCTTGTTCATGGCCTCCACCAATCACCTGCTTCGTTATAAGATCGTGAAATACACATGAAGTAGGTGAAAAGATAACAAAGAAATTAAAATATTTTGTCAGCTGACTAACAGATAATAGATTCAAAGGGAAAGTAGGAACGAAAAGAATATCAGTGAGTGGAAGTGATGGTGTGACAGAAGTAGATCATTTCCCTGGGACTTTGGTTTGAAAACCATCAACTATGGTAACAAACTTGTGTGATAGACTCGGAGATAGAGAATGTAATAAAATTTTTTACCTATAAGATGCTCGAAGGCTCCTAAATCAATTATCCAGGATGAAGATGAGGCAGATAGCATACCTGAAGCAGTAGTGGCAGTAGTAGTTGCGGTGGAACTAGAAGAACAACCCAACATTCTCTTCATTTTCTGAAATAGCTCATACTCTTCATCGGTAAAAAATTTCTTTGCTACTGATTTTGTGGGCTCTTATTCTTTTGTATCACTTACAAAGGCTTGATTAGCCTTTGTCAATTCTAATTGTCCATATTGTCTACAGTAACCGTATGCCTTGTAATCCTTGTAATAGCATTGATCTATAGTGTGACCAAATTTCTTACAATGAGTATATTCTTTCCCATCTGCCCTGCCTGCACCAGTCCTTTTACCTCTTTCTCTGCCTCCTCTATAACCTCTACCTCGCCTTCGGTCGTAGTCAGATGATGATCCTCTATGATCGGAATACATAGCGAATGATACTTCAGTAGTGGAGGAAGAAGTGTCTGGAATATGAGGTAGTGTTACACATACATCATCAAACTTGGGGACAATAGAAGCACTCAAAAGTTGACTCTTGGCAATCTCAAGATGGGGTTTAATATTTGCAAGGGAAATAGCAGTAATTAAAGCTTCCTTCTCCTTGTCTTGGATAGAAATATTTGTGGTTGAAGGCTGAGCTAACTTCCACTCTTGAAGGAAGCCTCTAAAGTGGGCCTAGTACTCATGGATATTTTCTCCTTGTTTAGTATTCAACATCCTTTGGAGAATGTCATATGGTCTATGTAGAGTATCAGGGCAAGAGTACAGTTTAGCACATGTCTCCCAATTTTGTTTAGCAGTGTCAAGATGAATGACATTGTTGGAGACATGTTCTTCCATGCTATTGCTTAGCCAACTAATCACCAAGGTATCCTTTTTTTAACCATTTGTTATAGAAAAAATATCATCTTCATAAATAGGTGGTCCTCGGGTGGTGTGGTGACCAAGTAGATCTTTTGTTATAAGGAAGCTCCAAACAGATCTAGACCAACTCATAAAATTTGATACCCCACGTAAGGGTATGGTGGTAATTTTCGGTATATCACTTTTGATATTCGTATTCTCTTCAGCCATGATAGGCCTTTCTTCAAAAAAATTCTAACAATAACAACCAGTAGTATTCTTCAAACAACTCGATGTATGGGGAACTTTAGCATTGATGCTAAATTATTATTCTGATTTTTTTTCCTCTAATACCACTCATGAGAGACTCAATAACAATGTTCTATATCAGGGGACTCTTATTCCCACAAAAAAAAAATCCAATAATCTGATCATGGACTGGTCTCGGTTAACGGAATTTCCAAACCGACAAAATTATTTTGATAGCTTCTTCTAGATGGAGAGGCATGGATATCCACAACATAATAAGATGAAGCATTCACATACTCCTCTTTAAATCATCTTCTAAACTTAGAAATTATTAACATGAAGAAAAAAAATTAAGCACTTATCTCACAGTTTGTGATCTTTCTTCACAAAAGAGCCTTCTTTGAGTGGTGTTGATCATCACTTCTTTAGAGCATTTATTTTAACGAGGGATCCTAAATTTAACGCTCTGATACCATGTTGAATTTAGGATCCTTTTTTCAATATTCCGAACAAGAGGAAGAAAAAAAAAAAAAAAAGGTAAGAAGAGCTCTCGGGTAGAGAGAAGAAAAAAGAAAAGAGAAAAGAGAGGTGTGCGCCAAGCAAAGAGAGAGAGAGAGAGAGAGTCCTTATACAATTAGCCTTTCAATCTCCTAATTACATTCCAACTCTAACTCTCTAAGATAACTCTATCAACACAATTTACTAGAAGTCTAATATGAGTTGAACTAGAACTCTTTCTTCAATCACGCAAACATAAGGGAGGAGGCCAGCTTGTGGCCTTATCCTTGTGGGTCTCACATGATCTTCCAGTTCATATTGATAAGATTGTCAGCTCGTAATTTCTTTATGGGTCCCACTTGATCTTCAAGTTTTCTAACTAATTGCAACTTGTGTTTCTTAACTGCTTAACTTGTGCTAGCTTCGGTGAGGACTCTTCTTGGTGTCCCACGTCCTCATGGTGGGTTCCACCAGCTCATGTACCATGGTGGGTCCCACATTGTAACAGGAGGCAATTTTCCAAAAATAAGTTCGATGCCAGTAGAATGCTAGAACGATGGATTGCTGGTTGTTGTTGCCAGAAATACACAACAGCAGAGTGAAGGAAACCTTCTGAAAAATAAATCAATCCACCACAATAACTAATGAGAGCCAGTTGATTACTATGAGCCAGTAGAGATAGAGATCTTCCAAAAGATCACCCAGCAGAGATTGAGATCTTCCAAAGGAAACTTTTATGTGATATTAACTTTGTAAAAGTGAAAAACATGTTGAAAATATCTTTGATAAGTGATTCAACATGCAGTTGGACATAAATAATTTCTTGATGCCTACAATAATTTTTTTTTCAATTAAGTTATTTTAGTTTTAGTTCTTGTAACTGATTGAAATTTTATATTTCAAATTTATAGATAGACTTTAACTCAAATTGAGTTTCATAAAAGCACTCATTATTGGAAAGTGCAATGATGTTGTTGAGACTGCAGAGGAAGAATATGTTTATCATTTACAAAGTATTTATATGTTGTTTTATTTTTCTATAAAAATTTGACTCTAATCATCATTTAATTTTTATAGAAACAAATGTGGAGTAAATAGATGTTTTTATTTCTTTAGGCCACTAAGATGAATGTATGTGAAGGGCATGAGGCAAGGGGAGTCATTTGTCTTTCTACCTCATTCTACCAGTTCCCCGTTCAAAGGGTGGTTACACGATAACCCTTCTCCTGAAATCAGAAAAATTGGTTCTTTTCACGACGGCAAGCTGCTCGCTCCATAATTTCTTCCCTTCATCATCAGGTTACAACAGAAAGCAGAGATAATTTTCCGGAATCAAAGTGGTCGGTTAGAAATAAGGCAGACTGTCAAATTATGAGTCTCAATCTTTCATCGTGTCTCGCCCGGTCTTCAGGCTCTAAATCTTATTCAGATTCGTAAACGTCACTGGACACTCTAATTTCAATATCAATCAAATCCAAAATCCCAGGCTAGTTGTATGAAGAAGGTAACCATCTTTTCACACTGATTATTAAAAGTTTATTTTATAATTTTATGAGGGTAAAGAAGTTGGTAAGAGTAGTGCGTAGCGTATTGAACTAATCTTAAGCGAAGCAAAAGAAGAATAGAAAAACGGAGAAGGTGGAAGACTCCCAATTAATTAATTGATTTATTCACTTTGCAGCTTTCTATTTGTTGCGAATGATTCCCAAAGGAAAACTGTCACCGGTCTTGACTAAACAAAGCAGCAGCAGTCGACGACGTGACCAACTGCCTCACCGTTCCCTCCTTTGAACCCTTGCTGTCTGCAGACCATATTGCAGTTTGGGATGCCCACGCAGTCTCCAAGGCAGCGCCCACCCCGACCAGCACTTACCTTCTCCACTGTTCAAGCAAACAGTAAACGTTCACAACGCCATTAATATATGATGTAGAAAATCAAACTAAAGAAATTGAAGTAGATATGTAGATTCTTAAGAAGAAAAAGAGACGAAAAACCTGAAACCGATGATGCTATGAAAGCTACCAACACGAGTACCAGCACAATTCGCTTAATCAGTGATGAGAAAGCCATTTGTTTTTACCTTTCCGTTTGTTGTTTGATGTGGGAAGAGTTCTTCTTAAGCCCTTTTTATAAGTGAAAAATGGTTGAAGCGTCCAAACTCTAGCTGTTACGCTTTCCCTCCCTCTCCCTCTCCCTCTCTCTGCCAGTGCTTCTCTCTTGTTTTTTCAGTGAAAAACGAAAGGAATTTTGGAAAACGTTACATAGAAGTTATTCCCAGCCTGGTGATGGTCGCGTTAACAGCGAATCCTTGTGCCAATAAAACTAGGTACAGCAAATAGTTAATACGAATATTCGGACACGACTATGAATATATTCTATTAACAGGAGCATTCATCGTTGCCTCATTTGGGGGGGGGGGGGGTTAGTCAACTTGAAGGAACCACATAACGCCCTTCAACACTTGTAGTCGTTAGTGGAGCGCAGATTAAGCTTCATTTCGATGCAGGGGATGAAGGGGCCCTTCATCTCCACGGTTTAATTTCAATCATGTGGAAGAAGTCTCCTCGCACCCCCACCCCATCGCGCGTCGTCATTTTTCTTTTTTCTTCCTCTCTCCCGCACTCTCTTCCCTCTCTTGTCTCCCTGCCCCCCGACGTTGATCTCGGCCACCATCTCAGTTCCCTCTCGTCTCCGGCCTCAACTCTCGGTCTTCTCTCGGCCTCGCCCTCTCTGTCGCAGCCCCTCTCTCGTCTCCGTGACTCCCTCTCTTCTCTCGGACAAACTCTCTCTCGCTTCTCTCTCTCTATTCCCTCCCGACCTCCCTTTCTTCTCTGTCTTCTCCCTTTCGGCCTACCACTCCCTTCTCTCTCTGGCTAGTCTCGATTAGGCATCGATTGGGCATTGATTTCACCCTTCGGCTTCGGATTTCCCCCTTCGGCTTCGGATTTCCCCCTTCGATTTCACCCTTCGGCTTCGGATTTCCCCAAATTTCAGAAGGTATGCCTAAACCCGAATTTGTTTTCATTAAATTAGTCTTTTATTTGATTTAAATTTATTTTCAGTGCGTAATTGGGGGTTATTTGTGCATTATTTTGGGATTTAGGGTTACGGTTTATAGTCTAAATTAGGGTTTAGGGTTTAGTGCGTAATTAGGGTTTATGGTTAAGGGTATTTTAGGGATTAGGGTTTTTAAGGTTTAGGGGGTTTAGGGTTTTTAAGCTATAAGGTTTTTTGGGTTTAGGGTTTGGAATTAGGGTGTAGGGTTTAGGGTTTAGGGCTTTTAATGTATTAAGTCCTGGAATTAGTTTTAGGGTTTAGAGTTTAGTAGGTGATAGGGTTTAGGGTTTGATGGTTTGATGGTTTAGTTTTTTTTTTTTTTATGGTTTGTGTTTCGGGTTTAGGGTTTAGGCTAAGGGTTTATGGTATTTTAGGGATTAGAATTTTTAAGGTTTAGGGGGTTTATGTTTTTTAAGGTTTTGGGGATTTTGTGTTTTTAAGCTCTAGGGTTTTTTAGGTTTTTTTTTTGGGGGGGGGTTAGGGTTTTGGGTTTTGGGCTTTTAAGGTATTATGTTATGGAATTAGTGTTTTGGGGTTTTTAGTCCAATTCAAACAAGGTTGAGTCGCCAACAAGGGCGTCCATTAGCCAACAAAACCCGACCCCCATCATTGACGAGGTACAGTTCAAAGTGACTGCGAAGTTATATGGGGCTCTACCAGGGGTCTTCGGTGAATTTGGATTTGATGTGTGTGTGTTTTCATTGTTTAGTGCATATGCATTAGTGAAAATAATTTAATTAATTTTGAAATGTGTGAGAATGTTGTTGAGAATTTTTGAAGTGCTATGAAATATTTTTGCCATGTGGTGACGAGATTCGGGTATTATACATATCCACCAAATGATATTTTTTTATGGTTTGTGTTTTGGGTTTACTGTTTAGGCTAAGGGTTTAGGGTATTTTAGGGATTAAGATTTTTAAGGTTTAGGGGGTTTATGGTTTTTAAGATTTTTGGGGTTTTGTGTTTTTAAGCTCTAGGGTTTTTTAGGTTTTGGGAGGCGGGGAGGGGGGTTTAGGGTTTTGGATTTTGGGCTTTTAAGGTATTAAGTTCTGGAATTAGTGTTTAGGGGTTTTTAGTCCAATTCAAACAAGATTGAGTCGCCTACAAGGGCGTCCATTAGCCAACGAAACCCGACCCCCATCACTGACAAGGTACAGTTCATAGTGACTGCGAAGTTATATGAGGCTCTACCAGGGGTCTTCGGTGAATTTGGATTTGATGTGTGTGTGTTTTCATTGTTTAGTGCATATGCATTAATGAAAATAATTTAATTAATTTTGAAATGTGTGAGAATGTTGTTGAGAATTTTTGAAGTTCTATGAAATGTTTTTGCCATGTGGTGAGGAGATTCGGGTATTATACATATCCACCACATGGTATTTTTTTATGGTTTGTGTTGGTATTTTTTTTTATGGTTTGTGTTTCCGTGATGAGTAAAGGTTGTCTGATAAAGTTTTTTCCGTGAGGACCGTATCGGATTTAGATTATACATGGCTGCAAGAAGACAACCAAGTGGTCGAACATATGATATTTGGACATTCGATGATGATAGCAAAATGCTCGATCTCTTGGTCGAGCAGGTCAATCTAGGGAACAAGTTGCCTAACGGGGTGTGGAAGCATGAGGTATACATGGACTGTGTAAATAAGTTCAATGAAGACACAGTCATGAAAAAAACTGTTGAGCAGGTGAAGAATCGAACAAGAGCATGGAAGAAAACATACCAAACGGTAACGAGTTGTATCAACACTAGTGGGTTTGGTTGGGATGCAACCATACAACGAGTTACTGCATATAATTCTGTATGGCTTGATTACATAAAGGTCAGTAAATCTGTATGGCTCGACTACATGATGTACTATAAAATATTTTTTATGTTTTTTGAGTTAGTATAACTCTATTCCAAGACGTCTAAATGATGTTTTATTCTTGTAGGAGCATAAAAATGTTGAGAAGTACAGACGTGAAGGCTGCCCCCTGTATGACAAATTAGCTGTGGTGGTGGGAAACACAATAGCGGTAGGGTCAGGAGCTGTAACCTTTGTAGATCAGGGCGATGAGGTGATCTATGAATTGGAACATGTCCCGATGGATGAGCCAGCGGATGTTGATATAGTTAGGGATACTCCATCACCATTAGTAAGCATGGATGAGTCTCTAGGTAATCAATCTGAAAGAAGTAAACGGTCATCTTCAAGTCGTCGTAGAAAGAGAACCGAAATGCCCGATAATGACACTAGTAGCAGAATTTTTGATGCAATAGATTGAATTGCTCAGACATTTCAGAATTTTATGATGAAAGACGATATTGTAAGAGGTTGCGTCAACGCCCTCAGGGAAATCCCGGACTTGTCTACAGAATTGAAGTATCGCGCTCCTTCATGGTTGGATACACCAACTAAGAAGGTCATGTTTATGGAAATGATAGTGGAAGAGCGGGTCGAGTGGCTTAAATTTTGTTTTGAAAACTAATTGTAATGCGTTATAAATATACTATTTTTTTGGAATATTATTATGTAGTAGACATGATATTTGAATTATGACGTTGCAAAACTTATTAGTATGGTTTGTATTTAAATTTGATATGTTGTTGTGTTTATATATTGCACAGATAAATATGGTGTTTTGAGTATGGATGTGGAATGTGATTGAATGTAGGATGTGGATGTGATTGAATGTAGGATGTGGATGAATGTAGGATGTGAAATGTGGATGAATGTAGGATGTGATTGAATATAGGATGTGGAATGTGGATGAATGTAGGATGTGATTGAATGTAGGATGTGTGAATGTGGATGAATGTAGGATGTGATTGAATGTAGGATGTGGGAATGGGGATGAATGTAGGGTGTGATTGAATGTAGGATGTGGAATGTGGATTAATGTAGGATGTGGGAATGTCGATGAATGTAGGATGTGATTGAATGTAGGATTTGTGAATATGGATGAATGTAGGATGTGGGAATGTGGATGAATATGGTTGTTTATAGGTGTGATTGCAAATAGGTTATGATTGAAGATTGATGTTTACTCGTGTTTATGAATTTTAGGCGATTGGATTTGTGAATTTCCATGGATACTATGACAGACGATGAAAAGGTTGCAATTATGGTTGCATTCACAACTCTGATGATCGCCATGGAAAGATACTATCTGTACCATTGCAACAGACGTGTACCATGTTCTTGTGGGATGAATGGTCCATTGTATTTGCAAAAGGCACTAGACAAATCTCCAGTTAAATTTCGTAAAGTGTACAGGATGAACCAACTGATATACTTTCTAGTAAAGGGTTTTTATCAGCCACAAAGACCATCTCAGTTGAAGAACAACTTGCATATTTTCTCCTAACTGTTGGTCAAGGACAAGTGTATAGTGTCACAGCAGAGATGTTTGATAGATCAAACTGGACGATAAGTAAGTATTTCAACAAGGTGTTGGATGCAATCCTCAAACTTCACTCTGATTACGTCAAACGGCCTTTGGACCGCACACACTCGAAGATTTTAACAAATTCAATGTTTTATCCCTACTTCAAGGTAACATCACTTCCTATAACTAAATAATTTTACATTAATATACAAAGTTAGTAAATATTAATTGAAAATGTATAATTAGGATTGTATTGGAGCTATTAATGGAACTCATATCAAAGCCAACATTCCACTTGAAGATCAACCAAGGTTTTGGAATAGAAAAGGTTTTCTCTCACAAAATGTGATGGCAGCATGTTCATTTGATATGCAATTCACTTATGTACTTGCTGGATGGGAGGGGTCAACAGCCGATTCCCGTGTATTGAAGGATGCATTGACTCGTCAAGATAAAATCTTTGTACCTGAAGGTAAGTAATATATTTTTATGCAGTAATTTTTTATCTATTTTATCTTCAATTATTTTATGTGGTATATAATTTTTATTATAGGAAAATATTATCTAGTCGATGCTGGTTATGCAAAGCTTCCGGGATTTTTGGCTCCATATCGAGGAACCCGATATCATCTGCAAGAATTTGGAGATAATATTCCTAGAAATGAAAAAAAATTATTCAACCGAAGACATTCATCTTTACGGAATATTATTGAGCGAACTTTTGGTGCTTTAAAAGCTCGATTTCAAATATTAAAAGGCACTCCTCCATTTTCTTTTAAGATCCAGGTGAAAATTGTACATGCTTGTTGCATATTGCACAATTATATATGTGCAGAAGATTATGATGATATATTTGAAGATGAAGATGATGATTCGGGTGGCGAGCTCGGTGGAGGAGGTGATGCGGTCCAATTAGGTGCAATGGATGATACAGACAGTGACGATTGCGATGATCTTGAGGATGTGGGTAGCCAAGTAACAAGCATTCGGAGGCAGAGTGCATTAGAATCCACAAGAGCCGCACAATTTCGAGATGCCATATCGACATCCATGTGGAACGATAAATGATGGTTTACTCTTATTACTTTTGAACATGCGTAATTTATATGTACTAAACTTGTAACCCATTGATTGTAATATTAAAGGCACGAACTCGATCTTTGAATAATTTTTTTAGGTTATTTTAAAAGTTGTATATGTATTTATTTATTATTTTATTTTATTTTATTTTATTACTATATTAAACTTCATATTTAAGTCTCTGGTAAATAAAATATAATTAAAGTATGCATTTGATTAATATATCATCATTAATTATGTCAAAATATATTATTAATTAATACAATGCAAATCTATCTTATGTTATTAATATAATATTTTTTATTCATTAATCAGAATTTTTTTTATTCACTCTATTGTATTAGTGATTTAATAGCGATAATTAAAATATTGTTAACTCAAACACTTTGGTTTAATTAGTTCATTTTTATAATTATTAAAATCAATAATTTTAAATTTCTATCAGATGAAGATGAAGATGAAGTTGTCCACACTAACACCCTATTTCAAAGATTTCGAAGATGAAGTTGTCTTGACTAACAACCATTTCGAAGATGAAGATCATGTAGATACATAAGATGAAGATGAAGATGAAGATGAAGATGAAGATCAAATTTTCATTTTGTTGACTAACCCCCCCTTGAGCAGTATGAGTAGATCAGGTGCAAAATGGGTCAGGAAATAGGAGGATTTTAAAAAAGCCCTCAAGCCCATATTTTTTTTCAGTGTTATGGTTTGATTCTAAATTTTAGTGTCATCGTTGCCTCATTTAACCATTGCATGCTCACTCCTACTCTTGTCTTGTTTGGTACCCAATGGTTTTGGAGGAAACACATTATTTTTCCCATCTTGACTTAACATTGTTTGACATATATTTTAAGCTTATAATGTTAGTATAAATTTTCTTTTATTTTAGGCAAGGCTAAAATATTACATTCTAATTCCCATAATATATCCTTCTTCTTGTGGAGATGTTGTAGTTTTCTTGTTTCATTATAATCAAATTTACTTTGCATCCATCACAAGATCACTCGATATTGCTTTAGGTATTTTTGGGTTTGCAATATACCTAATTTAATTATTTTATTTATATTTTTAGTTGGAATTTCAATTAATGAACTTGAAAAGAACGATCAACTAACATTTTCCCTTGTGAATATATTTCAATTTGTTTTTTTTTCATTTTGTTTTTTACTTTGCTCTCTCTTGACCTGTCACTAATTGATATTTCTTTTCTTTGCAATTACAGTAGTGATATTTAATTTGTACGTACAATTTTTTAGAATTTCCATTAACAATTTTAGATTAGGCCTAGATCAAATTTTCCTAGTTTTTAATGAAGATGATACTTTAGGCTACATTGAGGGCAAGGGCATAATTATTAGTCTCAAGATTGTCATTGCACTTAACTTTGATGATAACAAATAATTAAATCTAATTATGTGCTTTGAGTGAGTTTTTAGAAAATATTCAAACCAATTCATGCTTTTGATTATTATTTGTTTAATTAGTAGTAGAGGTATTTGAACATTTTTGATTGTTACAAGGTGGGACCCACCATGATGAGTCTTCACACGAGCTCGAATCCTTGTCACATGAGTTGAAAGATTTGGTAATCTTCCTTGATTAATGTAATCGATTTATTTCCCTTGATTTGTGTAGATTTGGATAATCATGATTGATGTAATTCAGGATATTAGGGATCCTATCTTATCTCTTAATATATAATTAAAATAGTATAAATAGGAGTCTTGGTTGAAGGGTTCAATCAAGCTCTCCACTTCTCAACTCGTGAATAATATATCTCTAGCCTAAACTCCATTTCTCTCTTTTCTCTTCTCTCCTCTCCACCCAAGCTCTCTCTCTCTCTCTCTCTCTCTCTTTGCTCTTTTTCTTCTCCCTTTCTTATCTTGCTCGATGTTTCAATCATGGGGTCCTAAATTTAACTTGGTATCTGAACATCAAATTTAGGATCCCCACGTCAAAAGAATGTTCTACGAAGTTATGATCAAAGCTACTCATAGAAGGCTCTTTGTGAAGCAAGATTGAAGCTTGTGAGATAAGTTTTTTTTTTCTTGTTATTATTACTTCATGCTCTTGGTTTTTGGATCTTTAGAAGATGGTTCAGAGATGATTTTATTGTTGCCTTCATCTTATGAAATATTTGAGATTTATGCATCTCGGATTAGAAGAAGTTTACCAAGGCAGTTTTGTCTGTTTGCAAGTTCTTGGCTGAAAATCAGTTTATGTAGAGATATTTGCATGAAAGTTATAATTTTGTGGGAACAAGATTTTCCTGATGAAGAAAAATGTTCTTGAGCCTATTATGAGTGGTTTTTTATCCACTGAATTTTAGAAATCTATTTGTTTAGCTCCCTTGCTAAATTCTCCATTAACCGAGTTGTTTCTAAAACTCTACTCGGTTTTGTGACTTTTTGGATAATTTGTTGAGATCCACGAGTTGGCTTACTGTTCTTGGAAAATCAAGAATAAAATATTATATTTTACATAAAAGGAATCAAGCACAAAGTAAGAAAGGAAGTGGTCATTTAAAATTCTAGTTGACGCCAATCCATTTGAAGAAAGATTGTTGTTTTTTAAGATATCACAATATATTTTTTATTAGGCGTGATTTGATTTGATTTTTGATCAATCATATCTTGCCTAATTCATGAGGAACTGAATCTAGAAGACAATGTGAAGACTAGAGTTTTAGTGTCATTGATGTATATCAAAACTTAGTCAAAGTGTAAGGGAGCTTTTCTAACTCTTTTCTTCAAAGTACAATGTTATACATGGAGCCTTAGGACAAATGTTGTATGTACACATATTTAGAAACATCATACATGTCTACTTTCTAGTGATCATTCCCATGCTTTAAAAGTCAACTTAGTTGAACTAGTATGGGAATGATCGATCATAGAGAAGTGTGCAAAAAATGGTCGATTGATCAATCATGCTGAAAATGGTCATTTCATGCTATAAAGCATGATCAATCATCCCATTTAGCCGATTGATCAATATTGTCTAGGGAAGCAAAAATTACATGGAATGATCGATCATGCCACAAGATTGATTGTTCAAATAGAATCTTGCCAATCAGGGATATATGGGGAATTCTAATTGATCGATCTTCCCCCAGTAATGATCGATCAACTTAACTTCTCAGGACCAACGGTAACATATTGATTGATTAGTCCATCAATCAATAACACATCCTCACAGAAAAAGCGATGTTATACACCATTAATCGATCAAACACTTTATAGTCGATGAATAATTGTACTAACTTTTGTAAACGAGCAAAAAAAGGTTAGTCTGGCATGGGGAAATTAAAAATACCCTACCAAACCTCACATAGAGAAATTAATGAGCATTATTGGCAAATCCACAAGTATATATACTCAAAGTCTTGAAATTCTTTTCTAAAGTGCTTTTGAGTGAAAGAGAACTCACTCTTGCATAATCCTCACTCTTTCCTCCACATATCCTTGCATTTCACATTAGTCAAGCTCCAATAAACTCTACATTGTGCTACAAAGAACTAGAAGCTTGGATCTCGCAAGGAGAAGGTACTCTCCAAGTGTTGGGAGTAAGTTTTTCCTATTCTTTGTTTTTATTTGAGAAATATTCATCTAAAACCTATTCAATCTAGATAGAAAGGACTAGCTAGATCTAGACTCTGGCTAATCTCTTAAAGAGATTGAATTTTTAAAAAGTGTGTGTTGAGCTACACATGGCTTAAAGAGAGCCAGAATCTCTTTGTGTAATTCCAGCTATTAGAGCTTTAAATAGTGGAATTTCCCAAGCAAGGGTTCTTGGATAATGAATTTCAATAGGAGAACTTATGTAACAAAAAATATTTTGTCTCCTATGGTATATGAATGATTGCTTTACTTTGAAATTGTTATATTGCATGATTTTTAATTGCACACCTTACTTAAGTTTTGAACTTGAAAATCTCAATTCACTCCCCTCTTGAGAAGCCACTTGGGCCAACAAGATGGGGAATTCAGATAGTATTCGAATAGTGCCTTCAATTGAGAGCTCAAATTTCAAGTCTATGAGTATCAACTTCTCAGGATTCAAATTGTGGATGTTCCCATGCAAGGGATTGTTTGAAGAATGTCGAGACCATTTGAGTAGTGACTGCCCAAAAATATGTATCATAAGATTTAGAGCTTTGTATTTTCTTATATAGGTCTCCAAACTTTCAAAGTGACCTGTCATTGTGGTCAATGGCTCAATCAAGAGCATTTTAAGTATTCGTTTTTATTTTTTGTCAAATATTGAAAATTTTTGTAAAAGGATATAGCCATTTTTAAACACTATGATTCTATTTTGGAAGTTAGATTTCAATTATTTAAGAAAATTTTAGTTAAAATTTAAGAGAAATATTGCTACAATGAAAAACAAGTCTCTTGTGTTAGATTCTAGGGTTTCATGCTTTGAACAACTAGGGTTTAGGAGAAGAAGAAGAAATAAGGCAAAAGAAGAGAAGAGTGTTTAGGAAGGAGATATTAGGGCATGTGAGGCAAGAGAGAGGGAGGAAGGAGACTTGAGGGCACCAGTTATGTTTGCCCTCCTCCTTTGCTTCTAGTTTATAGTTTTAGGATAAAAACCCTAGTACTCAAATAAAAGAAAAAGGACTTGAAATGTTCCATAATTATAACTTATGCCATTCATTCACATAATGACAGTAGATGTCCCTCATACTACTTCAACACTCTCCCTCAACCTGGTGCAAAAACATTGAATATTTCTATCTTGGTACATGCAGTAGAGAGGGAACTTGAAGAGATAGGCTTTATGAAAATATCTACTAACTAGTTCATGGAAAGAACATAATGCATGGATATGACACCTGCTTGCTATTTCTCCCAAACAAAATTGTTGGAAGACATCTCGAAGTGGCATCAAAGTAATTACCTTCCCCACTCAAGGAGGTGGCAAAAGGTCTTCTCATAAGGATGGCACAAGGGTATAAGTCTCCCATCTTCTCTCTCAACTTCGTCCTTAGAATTGTCTCCCTTCCCAAGCTCCTCTCCATCTCTCTAGCCAAGTTCTCTCTTCTTTCTCTCTTCTCCTTTGTTCTCCTTTTCTTCGTCTCCTCTTTCCCTACCTTGGTTGAGGACCTTGTCATGGGATCCTAAATTGAACATAGTATCAGAGTAGTGGTTTTAGGATCCCCACATCAAGATGAAAATTTGAAGGCTCCATTGATCAATCTTCACGTAGAGTTCTTCTTGTTGATGAAGCAGTTTTTTTCTTGAAGATGTGGTAGTAGGATAAGTTTTTTTATTTTTTTTTAGATTATTTCTGATAGTGATTTATCTCTAAAAGATGGTTTATGGATGGGTTTCTCGTCTAATCTGAATGAGAAGCTGGTGATTATATTACTGGTTTTGAAAGTCGTTCGCCCATAGTGATTATGCGAAGTTTTTATTTCCCATACAAGACTGATAGCGTTACTGCTTTCTAGTATATGATTTTGATGTTTGTTACTGGAATTTTCATATGAAACAAGGTTCACTATGTTTGTTATTGGCATCCAAGTTTATTTTATTTTAATGTTGTTGTTCTGCCATTTTTTTATTTATTATATCGGTTAGTTGCTGCTCCACTTGTTTCTTCCCAAAGAGCTCAGAAAAAGATTGTTTGAGATAGTGTCGAGGAGGATTTTTTTTATAAGGTTGCTGGTCTTTGCAATATTTTTTGGTCTTTTATTGGCTGTCTTATTCTCTCTTAAAACTTACTTAAAGTTGCCCTACTGAGATCAGATTATGCATAAGTTTTGGTACATGTCTCACCTTGTGAATTTTTCACACTGTCCCATTTGACATCCTCAAACTGACATTACCAATACCCACAATATTCAAATGTTCTCCATCAGCAAGATACACTTTCCCTGATCTCCAACAACATAATTCTCCATGATCTCACGATGTGTGGTGGTGTGAAAAGAAGCTCTTGAATCTAACACCCAAGAGTCAATAGAGCTATCAACCGACAAGAGTAAAGCTTGTTGTACTTCTTCAGTCATTGAGGGCAGAATTAGATGTCGACGATTCTTCGGAGTCCTTTCTGTGAACTTCCTCCTTGAGAATGGTATCTCGAACATCATTAAAGATCAACTTTCCATGGCCTAAAGAGTTGTTGGAATATGGGCCCAAGCCCACACAACCAAGGAAGGCCCACATATCTAAGAGTATAGTAAGATGGGCCCAAGAACATAAGAAGTAGGACCCACCATGATTACCATGAGCTGGCATCCATATCACATAAAGTTGGAAGATCAAGAATGACTCACAAACATACCGACAAGCTGGTTGGAAGATCAAGAAGGACTCACAAAGATAACCACGAGCTGACATCTTTATCTTATGGTCATGTCCTAGAAGAGTTCTAGTTTGAGTTATGTTTGTCTTCTATTTATATTGAGTTATTTAATTATGCTAGGACTTATCTTTAAGTGTTAGAGTTTGGGTGTAATTGGGACAATGGTAGTTTTATTGTAATTGGACTCTAATACTTTCCTCTATTATAAATAGAGGTTCATATACTCTGATTATAATAAGTCAATGTAGTATTTTTATTTTTCATAAATTCAATATGGTATCAGAGTAGGTTTTATGAGTTGACTTGGTCAACCCACAAAGATAATGAGCTCCTTTTCTCTAAACCCTAAACCCTAAGTCTAAATTCATATTTTTTTTTCTTTTCAGTCCTGACACCCGTTAGTTTTCTTGGCGTTTTCACCTCTATACTGAGATTTTAATATTGAAAATTATATATTTAGGGAAATATATGCGAGTCTACTTTCCAAGAAAAAATATTTTTTTCCAATCGGATTTATCTACAAAGATAATTCGATATTTGAAGCAGCAAAGGTCAGATTGCAAAAGAGGTTCAAGTAGCAGCAGAAAGCTTCAACTTTTGAGGTATTTTATGCTATCAAGAATGAGACATTATGTGGAGAATTATATAAACAAAATATCCATAATTTTATTTTCTTACCTATTCAACCAATTCTCGATGTGAGTTTTTTATAAGGAGATATTGATCTTGGAAGAGTCTGGTCATGCTGGCAAAAGGAGAAGCAGTACTTAGTTCAGCCAAATGACAGAGACCAAAATATATCGGATTATTTATCATCGGATAATTATATTTTATGAAGTGAAGTTATACTTGGATGAAAGGTATTTAAATCTAGTGTCATAAGGAAAACATTTCATGTCAATTTGATCTATATTTAAAGATATATTCATATTGGAAGAATCAAAGGTTATGCTGGTATTCTGTTGCATTGAAAAGTCCGAATTTAAGTCTATTGTTTTGCATCACTTTTTGAGTTGATATATTTGAAAAATATCCTCTCTGGTTTGAGAGCTTATTTATACATCTATGATATATGGTTCAAGCTGGGATCACTGCCATTACCTCCCAGCTTGAGGGGGAGAAGTAGAAGAAGTAGAAGAAAGAGGTATTTTACTCCATATATTGTGAATAAGTTTTATGTGACCAAAATATTCAAGAAAGGGGGACCACAAATGAAGCTTATGAATCTAAGAAGAAATTTTTATATCGGATTATTTCATGGTTTCTTTTACAAAGTTTATTGTATGTGTCGTGTTATATTCAGTTGCAGCTATTGTGTCTCTTTGGATGAGACATTATTATTGAAGAAAATGATATCAGTATCCTTTCTCATACCAACATTTATTATATCCCGTAAAAAATATCAACGATTGGGATTCTATGACGGAAGAAATTAATACCCTGTAAAAAATATCAACGGTTGGGATTCCATGACGGAAGAACTTAACACCCCATAAAAAAATATCAACGATTGGGATTCCATGACAGAGGAACTTAATACCCCATAAAAAATATCAATAGTTGGGATTCCATGACGGAGGAAGTTAATACTCCATTAAAAATATCAACGGTTGCGATTCTATGACGGAGGAACTCTATACCCCATAAAAAATATAAATGGTTGGGACACCATGATGAAAGAACTTAAAAATATCAATGGTTGGGATACCGTGACGGAGGAACTTGATACACCATCAAAAATATCAACGAGTGAGAGTCGGTGCCCGGATTGGGACACCATGATGGATGAGCTTATTATTACATCTATGTTATACCCCCTCTGAATTGGCTAGCTGGGCCTCGTGGAAGAGAGCACTAGCATGAGGGAGAGTGTTGGAAGATGTGGAGGACTGCCATTTTATACAAAAAGATTTTAGACACCATTTGCAGCAAGTTGGGACTTCATGATGTTCTCTCACCCCCAACTTGAGGGGGAGTGTTGGAGTATGGGTCCAAACCCACACGACCAAGGAAGACCCACATATCTAAGAGTATTGTAAGATGGACCATATGACCAACAAAGGCCCACATATCTAAGAGTATTGTATGATGGGCCCAAACACATAAGAAGTAGGACCCACCATGATTACCACGAGCTGGCATCCTTATCACATAAAGTTGGAGGATCAAGAAGGACTCACAAAGATAACCACAAACTGGTTGGAAGATCAAGAAGGACTTACAAAGATAATCACAAGTTGGCATCTTTATCTTATGGTCACGTCTTAGAAGATTTTTAGTTTGAGTTATGTTGTTTTCTATTTATACTGAGTTATTTAATTATGTTTGGACTTATCTTTAAGTGTTAGTGTTTGGGTGTAATTAGGACAAATGTAGTTTTATTGTAATTGGACTCTACTACCTTCCTCTATTATAAATAGAGGTTCATGTAAGTCAATGAAGTATTTCTCTTTTTCATAAATTCAACAAAAGTTGTTGACCGTAGCTCTCACAGGCTCCCAACAATTTGGCAGAGACGTCAAAAGAATTTAAATACGAATCTCATCATCAAATTTAATTGGAACGAAGGTCAATTGATTGACAATCGTACTAAACTCATTGAAATGTGATGTCACTGATGTATTTTTTGTCATCTTTAAATTGAAGAAATTTTTCATGAGATGTACCTTATTATTTGCAGAAGGCTTTTGATACATATCAGAAACAATCTTCATCATCTCTGTTGTGGTTTTATCCGATGCCATGTTGTGAGCAACTTTCTTCGATAGTGTTACCCAGACTACTCCCAACACTTGTCTATTGAGAAGATTTCACTCATCATCTTTCATACCTTCTAGTTTTATATCTAGAAGTGGTGTGTGCAACTTTTTACTGTACAGATAATCTTCGATCTGCATCCTCCAGAATGAAAAATCCATACCATTGAACTTGTTGATTCCAAGTGCCGATCCTTCTCAACCAACTATTGCTCTCAATCACAAACCAAAGCTCTGATATCACTTGTTTGGAATTAGACACCATAATTCATAACTAACGAGAGAAAAAATAATAAACAAGAAAAAAATGAAAAGCAAACAATGAGAACTAATAACAAGATTTATACATGTTTGCCTCAAGGTGAGACTACGTCGTGTCTCTGCCGCGGTAATAATCCTCTATAAAGATGACATAGTTTACAAGAGAAATCGCACACACTTACAGTTGTTTTCTCAAACCTCTCTTGGGCTACAACTCTGCTCCTTCTCGATGATGGTAAAAACCCTAATAGTGGCACCCCTCAATTATAAAGAGAAAATTAGGGCAACAACGATACAAGAGTAAAATTTCCAAATTGCCCTTAATAAAATAACAATTAATATATCGTGGATTGGGCGGGGGCTCCGCCCGCACACCCCTAGGAGGGTGCTTCCAAACCCCACGAAAACCTTACCGCGAAGGTCGATCCACATACTGACTTAGCGTAGGGTGTTGATTAGGCTCCACTACATAACACTCCTCCTAAGGCTTCTCTCCATAACTCTACTTCTTCTTCTCACTCCTTAATCCTCTTCTACTTTGATTATATGTCATGGAATCTTAAGTTTTAACATGGTATCAAAGCAAGAAAATATATGAGATGGAAAAGGAGAAGATAAAGGAGAAGAAAGGAAGGAAAAAGAAGAAGAAGAAAAAGAA
This sequence comes from Aristolochia californica, assembly GCF_029961685.1. Taxonomy (NCBI): domain Eukaryota; kingdom Viridiplantae; phylum Streptophyta; class Magnoliopsida; order Piperales; family Aristolochiaceae; genus Aristolochia; species Aristolochia californica. The sequence goes on from NW_027181770.1 coordinate 50,274,191, forward strand.
AAAGAAAAAAGAGAAGTTTCTAGTTTTTACTTAATTTTTCTTTCCCAATTCCTTATTATCATTGGATGGTTCACTTCTTCCCATATTTTTCATATAAAAAAATATATATCATTTGAAATATCTTTGAGTCTATTTTTTTAACTCAAAATAAATAGTTAAAATCAGATTTTTTAAAAAGAGAAATTGACATCTGATGAAGCAAAGGTTAAGAAGTAAAAAAGTTTCGTATAGCAATAGAAAAGTTCAACTTTTGAATTATTTTATGCCATTAAGAACGAAAATTTATATGGAGAGTTATATATAAAAAAAATCTATTTCTATTTTCTTACCTATTCAACCATTTCTCAATCTGAGTTTTTTCTATGGAGATATCGATCTCGGAATAATCAATGGTCATGGTGGCCAAAGAAGAAAGAGTACTTAGTTCGGCTAGGTTATAGAGTCCAAAATCTATCAGATTATTTACCTCAAAATAAGTATATTTTATGAAGTAAAGTTATACTTGGATGAAATTTATATAAGCCTAGTTTCATAAGGAGAAAATTGTATGTCAATCTGATCTATATTTAAGGAGATATTCGTATTAGAAGAATCAAAGGTCATGCTGGTATACTGTTACATGCAAAGATCTAAATTTAAGCCGAATTTTTTTCTTCACTTTTTGAGTTGCTGTTATTGATCAAGAATGTCAAGAAAGTATCCTAGATCATCTTATTTTTAGAAACTTTCCTTGAATTATTTTTCAAAGAGAAGATGTATTCCTATTCTGAATTATGGCAACTTCCTAAAAAAGTAGTTACTTGATTTAATGCTGCAAATTCTAGAAGTATATATGATAAAAGATTTATATAAGTCGAACCAAGTCATATAGTAGACTAATATAATCGAATTGCAAAAGAAATATATATAGAACTCGAGACCTGAACATGTATAATTGAGGTAGAAAATAAGTGGGCCGAGTTAGATTGACCCGGATCCTAGTTGACTCACTGAGTTGACCCAGACTCGCTAGGTTAACCTGGCGGAATAGAATAGACCCTGGTTCGGGTCCCTCAGTAAAAAACCATGCTCCTTGTAACCTAGTTTCCTTAACTTAGGAACATTTTAATTTTACAATAGTAGCTTCTTCTTCCCCGTGGTGCCGAAAAGCTCGGGACAGTGTTTGAAGGAGATAACTCGAATCAGTAAGAAGCAGGTTTGATGAATCAACATCTGTAGAAACCAGAGCATTATCGGCAGAGCATGATCGGCAGCGGGAATAGAGATCAACGAAAATCCAGCAACAATGCATCTTATTCCCTGAAGATCACTGGTTTTCGAACATCACGACGACGAACCAGCAAGATCAAACTCTTGTTGTCAATGCCTCGGAAGAGATTCAAAACATCGGAACAATGTTGTCTTCTCTGACAACAACAATGAGACTTTGATTCTCCGCAGAGAAACTCGTAAATATATTGGCAACAGCAGTGGAATTATGACAGCAAGGCAAAGTCAAGCAATGAATAGTGATGAACCAGCTCGAGATTTATCAGCAAGTCGGCAATATTTTCTTTGGATTAAATAGCAGTAGGATACGATATCGAATCAAGATAACTTCTATAATAGCAGTATCGACAACAACAAGAATCAGGAAGATGACAACAGACAAAGGAACTAACGTCTCCTTCTTCCCCACGACGTCGAACAGCTCGGGACAATAGAGTCGTCTGGCGGCACTAGCTCCCGAATAGCACAGGACAACAATAAACCAGAGATAGCAATCAAAGGAGTTTTGTAACCGAATAAGTAACAACACTATGCTATCTTCGAGGAAATTTTCCATAAATAAGTTCGATGCCAGTAGAATGCTAGAACGAGGGATTGTTAGTTGTTGTTGCAAGATATACGCAGCAGCCAAGTGAAGGAAACCTTCTGAAAAATAAATCAATTCACCGCAATAACAGAATGAGAGCCAGCAGAGATAGAGATCTTTCAAAAGATCACCCAGCAGAGTTTGAGATCTTCCAAAGGAAACTTTTATGTGATATTAATTTTGTAAAAGGGAAAAACAAGTTGAAAATATCTCTGATAAGTCATGCAACCTGCAGTTGGACATAAATAATTTCTTCATGCCTACAATAATTGTTTTTTCAATTAAGTTATTTTAGTTTTAGTTCTTGTAATTAATTGAACTTTTATATTTCAAATTTATAGATAGACTTTAACTCAAATTGAGTTTCATAAAAGGACTCATTATTGGAAAGTGCAAGGATGTGGTTGAGACTGCAGAGGAAGAATATGTTTATCATTTACAAAGTATTTATATGTTGTTTTATATTTCTATAAAAATTTAATGCTAATCATCATTTAATTTTTATAGAAACAAATGTGGAGTAAATGGATGTTTTTATTTAACAACAGTTTTAATGAGAAAAGTATTTCTTGTTATAAAAAAAAAAATTGAGTGTTTTGACGACGAAAAGTTTCATTATGAAAGTATGAATCATCACCCAACTATATTAAAATTTAGAATTCAGTCGATCTTTGAAAATGGAGTTGATGTTTAGGTCCCATGGATGGGGTCACCAGGCAGTCGTTATCTTTTTCTACGTCGGATTGGGGTAGATATGCACGAGGCGAATCATCTTCTAGGAATCCTCGATACCTAACACGATAACGCTTCTCTTGAAATCAGAAAATTAGTTCCAAACGACGGCTAAGCTGCTCGCTCCTTTTCCCATCAAAATGTCAAAGCCAAAATTTCTTCCCTTCACCATCAGTCTTCAAATGAAAGCAGAGAAAATTTTCCGGAATCAAAATGGTCGGTAAGAAATAAGACACGACTGTCAAATTATGAGTCTCAATCTTTCATCGTGGCTCTAAATCTTATTCAGAACCCGTCTTATTTTCTGCCCAAAATACGAATTTCAATATCAGTCAAATCCCAAATCCAGGGTAGTTGTATCAAGAAGGTAACCCATCTTTTCACCGTGATTAATAAAAGTGTATTTTATAATTTTATAAGGGTAACGGTTGGTAACCATCTCTCCTCCTTAGGACCATCCTCTTTTTGCCTCCTTTATACTTAAAACTGCTCATATCTTTGTATTTTTGTTTGAAGCATATGTAATTAAGTACATTTCTATAAAGAATTGCATATCTGTATGAAATGGCCTGCAGCCAATAATTTTTTTTTTGAGTACGAAAACAAGGGGAAGAAAAAAAATAGAAAAACTGGACCTAAACTCATTAGGCATTTTAGAAGTCAAAGATTGCAATTCAAATGACTAAAAATAACTAACCAAAGATTAAAGGGGAGGTCATTCAAAAATTACATTTTTTACTTAGTTCTGAACCTTTGAAATTGTGTATATTTTATTTTTCCAAGTTAGGTTTTGTCATTATAAAAAAGGGGAAGATTATTTACCATAGGTTGACTCCCTTATTATATTTAATAATAACTAAACCTAATAGAGTTGACAATTTTCAAACTAAGTATTTTAGATATTTTACCTTCAAGTGACATGCAACGCAAGGTCTAAAGCCTCAAAACAATCAAGCATGCTCAAGAAATCAAGTATCATTGAAAGACTACTCTCGATGAAGCACCCATCAAGAATAAGACAATGTGGAGACTAGAATTTTGGAGTCATTGATGTACACCAAAACTCAGTCAATATGTAAGAGAGCCTTCTAAAATCCTTCTCTTTAGGCATACATTGTATTTTCACATGTTTTAAAACATCATACATATCTTTTCTAACATGTTAAAGCACTTAGATTCAGTCATTCCCATGCTTTAAAGTCACATAGTTGAACTGGCACTTGAATGATCAATCAACATCTACCAATGATCGATTATCTGAAAGTACAAAAGGCCAAACTTATTGAGAATGACCAATTAACCAATGTCAATTGATCGGACATGGCCATTTCATGCTATAAAGCATGATCGATCATCCCATTTGGATTGATCGATCAATACTATCTAGTCAAGCAAAAATTACATAGAATGATGGATCATGCCACAAGATTGATCGATCAGACAAAATATTGGCAATAGGGACATAAAGTATGATCTATCATAGAAAATTCACTAATCGATCATACTTTCATTGAATTGATAGATGAAACTTTGATCGATCATCCCCTGGTAAAGTTTGATCAACTTAACATGCCAGGCTCAACATAAAATTTTTGATCGATCAGTCCCTCGATCACTAAGTCACATCCTGACAAAAAATAGTCATTATACATGATTGATCAATCAATCATTTTACAGTGATCGATCAATCAATGTACTAATTCTTTAAAACAATTAAAAAAAGAGCTAGTTTATCTTGGGGAAGTTATAAATACCTCACAAAATCTCACATAGAGAAGTTAAAGAGCATTTATTAGCAAATCCATAAGCCTTTACTCTAAAAATCTTGAAAATCTTCTCTAAAGCATTTTTGAGTGAAAAAGAGCCTTAACCTTGCATACTCTTTCCTCTACCCGTTTCTTGCATTTCATGTAGTCAAGCTCCTACATACTTTCATTGTTCTGAAAAGAAGTGGATGCTTGTATCTCTCAAGGAGAAGGTACGCTCCAAGTGAAAGGGTATAAGTGGATTTTTCCTTTCTTTGCTTTTATCTTGTGAAAGGTTCATCGTGAACCTATTTAATCTAGATAGAAAGGGCCAGTTAGATGCATAATCTAGCCAATCTATTTTGAAGATTGTATTTTTAAAAAAGTGTATTTGAGCTACCCATGGCATAAAGAGAGTTGAAATCTCTTTGTGTAAATTTTAGCTATTAATGCTTTGAATAGTAGAATATCTTAAACACTGGTTCTTGGGCGGTGAACATCAGTAGGGGAACATTGATAACAAAAATTCTTTTGTCTCCATTATGTTGTGATTATGTATTTACATTGTATTCAATATATTGGATGTTTTTTTATTACACAAGTTAAGATTTTTATTTGAAAATCTCAATTCATCCCCCTCTTGAGAAGCCACCTCAGCCAACAAAAAGTGGGTTGTTTTGTCCATGTGTAATTTGAGCAACCTCTTAAATAATCTTAGACCTACTTTTGCTAGAGTATAGTGTCTTGTTATTCGCTAAGGAGTGATGATTTATTCTTTCTCATATTGTCTCTATAAAGGATGGTTGTCCTTATGTCATGGTTCCTTACCTTGCTTTAATGGGAGAAGTATAAAGTATTTTGGTGGTGTTGTGTCATCAAACCGAGCTGATTTTTGGCTTATCTCAAGTTTAAGTGCCATTGTTGTATATAAAAACTCAGTCAAAATGTAAGAGAACTTTTCTAACCACTTTCTTCAAAGTACAATGTTATATATGGAACTTTAGGACAAACTTTGTATATACACATGTTTCGAAACATCATACATGTCTACTTTCTAGTGATCATTCCCATACTTTAAAAGTCAACTTAGTTGAACTAGTACTGGAATAATCAATCATAGAGAAGTGTGCAGGCCAAGCTTATAAAGCATGATCAATTAACCATAGTCGATTGATCGATCATCCAAAAAATAGTCATTTCATGCTATAAAGCATGATCGATCAATATTGTCCAAGCAAGCAAAATCTACATGGAATGATCGATCATCACACATGATTGATTGTTCAAATAGAACTTGTAAATCAAGGATATATAGGGAATTCTAATTGATAGATCATCCCCTGGTAATGATCAATCAACTTAAATTTTTAGGACCAACATTAACATATTAATTTATCAATCCATCAATCAATAAGTCACATCCTCACAGAAAAAGCGATGTTATACACAATTAACTGTTCAATCACTTTATAGTTGATGAATCAATGTACTGACTTTTGTAAACACGCAAAAAAAGGAGTCTGACATGGGAAAGTTAAAAATACCCTACCAAACCTCACATAGAGAATTAAATGAGTATTATTGGCAAATCCACATGTATTTATAATCAAAGTCTTGAAATTCTTTTCTCAAGTGTTTTTGAGTGAAAGAGAGCTACACTCTTGCATAATCCTCACTCTTTCCTCCACTTATCCTTGCATTTCATATTAGTCAAGCTCCAATAAACTCTACATTGTGCTAAAAAGAAGTAGAAGCTTGGATCTCTCAAGGAGAAGGTACTCTCCAAGTGTTGGGAGTAATTTTTCATATTCTTTGTTTTTATTTGAGAAATATTCATCTAGAACCTATTCAATCTTGTTGAGTTTATGGAAAAGTGAAATACTTCATTGACATAAATAACTTTTTGTAATCAAAGTACATGAACCTCTATTTATAATAGAGGAAGGTAGTAGAGTCCAATTACAATAAAACTACCCTTGTCCCAATTACACCCAAACTCTAACACTTAAATATAAGTCCTAACATAATTAAATAATTCAATATAGATTAAAGACAAACATAACTCAAAGTAAAACTCTTCTTTGACATGACCATAAGATAAGATACTTTTGTGAGTCCTTCTTAATCTTCCAACTGATGTGATAAGGATGCCAGCTCTTGGTAATCATTGTGGCTCCTAATTTTTATGGACTTGGGCCCATCTTGTGGGCCTTCCTTGGTCGTGTGGCCCATCTTATAATAATCTTAGATTTGTCGGCCTTCCTTGGTCATGTGGGCTTGAACTTATCTTTCAACACTCCCCCTCAAGCTGGGGGTGAGAACAACATGAACTCCTAGCTTGCTATAAATGATGTATATAATTTATTTTTTTATAAAATGGCACATCTTCCAATATGCCTTCATCTTCCAATACTCCCCCTCACGCTATTGCGTCCTTCCATGAGGCCCTGTGGCATAAGTGAGAGTAAAAATCACTTCTAACAGGTAAGCCATTGCTTCGTACTCTAGTCCTAATGCTCGATGTAGGGCACACTCCATCTTCCATCGGTAGTGTGTCTATCAACATTGCTCTGAAGCGTCCACCACTGTGTCCCTCCACAGGACAACGACTCTCAAGTGGTAGGAGACATAAAAGCCATTATAGGGGGAGGGTTAAGTTCCTCCGTCATGGTTTCCCAACAGTGATATTTTTTTGACGGGGACAAATAAATGATGGTATGAGGCCTCCTCTTCTTCAATAATGATGTCCCCAAAGGGACATAGTAGCAACAACTGTATATAACATGAACCAAATAATAAAATTTGTAAAAGAACCCATGAAATAATCCGATATAAAAATTTCTTCTTAGATGCACAAGCTTCATCTTTTGTGCTCCCCCTTTCTTGAATATTTTGGTCACATAAACTTATTCACAACATATGAAATAAAATACCTAGTTTTTTGTACTTCTTTTACTTTTTCCCCTCAAGCTGGGAGGTAATGGTAGTGATCCCAGCTTGAACCAAATATCATAGATATATCCATAGGCCCAAATAATAGAGATGTATAAATAAGCCCTCAAAATAGGGAGAAGTGAGATGTTTTCTAATATATCAACTCAAAAAGTGACTCAAAACAATGGGCATAAATTCGGATTTTTCAATACAACAGAATGCCAACATGACCTTTGATTCTTCCAATACAAATATATCTTTAAATATATAGATCAGATTGATATGGAATTTTTTCTTCTGAAACTAGACTTAAATACCTTTCATCCAAGTATAAAATCACTTCATAAAATATAATTATCAGAAGATAAATGATCTGATAGATTTTGGTCTCTATCATCTGGCAAAACTAAATACGGTTTCTCCTTTTTTCCTGAATGACCATTGACTCTTCCAAGATAAATATATCCTTATAAAGAAATCATACCGATACTTGGTTGAATAGGTAGGGAAATAGACTTACATATCTTTCTTTTGATATATAATTCTCCATATAAAGTCTTTTTCTTGATAGCATAAAATACCTTGGAAATTGAGGCTCTCTACTGCCGCTCAAACCTCTTTTTCAATCTGACCTTTGCTACTTCAAATATCGATTTCTCTTTGTAGATAACTCAGATAAAAAATTAGTTGAGTAGGTAAAAGAATAGACTTACATATATTTATTTTGATATATATATATTTCTCCATATAAAGTCTAGTTCTTGATAGCAAAAAATACCTCGGAATCGGAAGATATCTGCTGCTGCTCGAACCTTTTTGCAATCTGACCTTCGCTCATTCAAATATCGATATCTTTGATAGGAACAAATCATTCTTATTTGGAAAGTAGACTCAAATATCTTTCCTTCAATATATAATTTGCGATATGAAAAACTTCATATAAAGGTAAAAAAATGCAAAGAAATCTACGTGTATAGGGACTAAAAAAAAATAACTACGAACCTAGACTTAGGGTTTAGGGCTTAGAGAAAATGATCACATTACCTCCGTGAGTTGACCAAGTCAACTCACAGAACCTGCTTTGATACCATTTTGAATTTATGAAAAAGTAAAATACTTCATTGACATCAATAACTTGTTGTAATCAAAGTATATGAACCTCTATTTATAAGAGAGGAAGGTAGTAGAGTCCAATTATAATAAAACTACCCTTGTCCCAATTACACCCAAACTCTAACACTGACAAATAAGTCCTAACATAATTAAATAACTCAATATAGATTAAAGACAAATGTAACTCAAAGTAAAACTCTTCTTCGACGTGACCATAAGATAAGATACTTTTGTGAGTCCTTCTTGATCTTCCAACTGATGTGATAAGGATGCCAGGTCATGGTACTCATTGTGGGTCCTACTTCTTATAGGCTTAAGCCCATCTTGTGGGCCTTCCTTGGTCGTGTGACCCATCTTATAATAATCTAAGATATGTGGGCCTTCCTTGGTCGTGTGGCCTTGAGCTTATCTTCCAAAAAATCTAGATAGAAAGGCCTAGCCAGATCTAGAATCTAACTAATCTCTTAGAGAGATTGAATTCTTAAAAAGAGTGTATTGAGCTACGCATGGCATAAAGAGAGCCGAAATCTCTTTGTTTAATTCCAACTATTAGAGCTTTAAATAGTGGAATTTCCTGAGCAAGGGTTCTTGGACAATGAAAACAAAAATAGGGGAGCATCTGTAACAAAAATTCTTTTGTCTCCTATGGTGTATGAATGAGTGTTTTACTTTGAAATTGCTAAATTGCATAATTTTTAATTGCACACCTTATACTTAAGTTTTGAACTTGAAAATTTTGATTCACTCCCCTCTTGAGAAGCCACTTAGGACAACAAGATGGGGTATTCAAATCGTATTCGAATCGTGTCTTCAACTGAGAGCTCAAATTTCAAGTCTATTAGAGAGTATCAGCTTCCCATGATTCAAATTGTGGATGTTCCATGCAAGGGATTGTTTGAAAAATGTCGAGACCACTTGAGTAGTGTCTACCCAAAAATTTGTATCATAAGATTTGGAGCTTTTATTTTTCTTATATAGGTCTCCAAACTTTAAAAGTAACCTATCATTGTGGTCATTGGGTCAAGCAAGAGCATTTTAAGTATTCATTTTTATTTTTTTGTCAAATATTGATAAATTTGGTAAAAGGATATAGTCATTTTTAAACACTATGACCCTATTTTGGAAGTTGGATTTCAATTATTTAATAAAAGTTTAGTTACATTTAAGAAAAAAGATTTCTACAATAAAAAAAAGTCTCTAGTGCTAGATTCTAGGGTTTCATGCTTTGAACAACTAGGGTTTAGGAGAAGATGAAGAAAGAAGGCGAAAGATGAGAAGAGAGTTTAGGAAGGAGATATTAGGGCACATGAGACAAGAGAGAGGGAGAAAGGAGACTTGAGGGCATGAGTTCCGTTTGACCTCCTCCTTTCCTTCCTCCGCCTTTCCTTCTACTTGATAGTTTTAGAATAAAAACCTTAGTACATGAATAAAAGAAAAAGAACTAGAAGTATCCCATAATTGTAACTTATGCCATTCATTCACATAATGATAGTAGATTTCACTCATACTACTTCAACACTCTCCCTCAATTCGGTACAAAAACACCAAATATTTCTACCTTGGTACATGCAGTAGAGAGGGAACTTGCAGGGATAGGCTTTATGAAAATATCCACTAACTAGTTCTTGGAAAGAACATAATGCAAGGATATGACACCAGCTTGCAATTTATCCCAAACAAAATTTTTAGAAGGCATCTCAAGGTAGCATCAAAGTAATTACCTTCCCCATGCTGAATGAGAAGCTGATGATTATATTATTGGCTTTGAAAGTGGTTCGCCCATAGTGATTATGCTAAGTTTTTTATTTCCCATACAAGACCGATTGCGTTATTGCACTCTTGTACATTATTCTAATGTTTGTTACTAGAATTTTCATATGAAGCAACATTTTCTATGTTTGTTATTGGCATCCAAGTTTATTATATTTTAGTCTTGCTGTTCTAACATTTTTTTGAGTTATTATATCAGTTAGTTGCAGCTCCTCTTGTTTCTTCCCAAAGAGCTCGGAAAAAAATTGTTTGAGACGATGCTGAGGAGGATTTTTTTATAAGGTTGTTGGTCTTTGCAACATTTTTTGGGCTTTCATTGGCTGTCTTATTCTCTCTAGAAACTTACATAAAGTTGCCCTACTGAGATCAGATTATGCATAAGTTTTGGTACATGTCTCATCTTGTGAATTTTCCACACTGTCCCGTTTGACATCCTCTAACTGACATTACCAATACCGACAATATCCAAAGGTTCTCCATCAGCAAGATGTAGTTGCCCTTGATCTCCAACAACATAATTCTCCATAATCTCACGATGTGTTGTGGTGTGAAAAGAAGCACTTGAATCTAACACCCAAGAGCTAATAGAGCTATCAACTAACAAGAGTAAAACATCTTGTACCTCTTCAGTCACTGGATTTACGACATCACTTTTCTTTTCATCCTTCTTCGGTGCTCTACAATTATTCTTTATGTGACCAAGCTTGTCATAATTCCAGCATTCTACATTCCTTCCAAATTTGAACTTGCTTCTACCATTCTGTGACTTCCATTTACCATTACCCTTGTTGGAATTCCTCTCGAAGTTCCTACCCCTAGTATCAACATTTAGGGAAGAATTAGATGTCGACGATTCTCCAAAGTCTTTTCTGGGAACTTCTTCCTCGAGAATGGTATCCTGAACATCATTAAAAATCAACTTACAATTGCCTACAGAGTTGTTGACTGCAGTCCTCACAGGCTCCCAACAATTTGGCAAAGACACCAAAAGAATTAAAACATGAACCTCATCATCATATTTAATTTGAACAGAGGTCAATTGATTGATAATTGTACTAAACTCATTCAACTGATGTCTTTTCTTTCATCTCTAAATTGAAGAGTTTTTTTCATGAGATGTACCTTATTATTTGTGGAAGGCTTCTCATACATATCAGAAAGAATCTTCATCATCCTCATTGTGGTTTTCTCCTACACCTGTGAGCAACATTCTTCGACAGTGTTCACTGGACTACTCTCAGCACTTGTCTATCGAGGAGATTCCACTTATCATTTTTCATACCTTCTAGTTTTATATCCACAAGTGATCGTGCTACTTTTTACTCTATAGATAATCTTCGATCTGCATCCTCCACAACGTAAAATCCATACCATTGAACTTGTTGATTCCAGGTGTTGATCCTTCTCAGCCAGTCATTGCTCTCAATCATGAACCAAAGCTCTTCTACCAATTTTTAGGAATTAGATGCCCTAATTCCAACCTACAAGAGCAATAATAATAAACATGGAAGAAAGGAATAGCAAGCAAGCAACGAGAACAAAAAACAAGATTTATACAGGTTTGTTTCAAGGTGAGACTACGTCCTATCTTCCACCGTTGCAGTAATCCACTATAAAGATGATATAGTTTACAAGAGAAATTGCTCACACTTACAGGTGTTTTCTCTAACCTCTCTTGGGCTACAACTCCAGCTCCTTCTTGGTGATGATAAAAACCCTAATATGGGGGCCCCTCAATTATAAAGTAAAAATTAGGGCAACCACGATACAAGAGTAAAATTCCCAAATTGCCCATAATAAAACAACAGTTAATATATTGTGGACTGGGTGGGGACTCCGGCCACACACTGTCGAGAGGGGGCTTCCAAACCCCATGGCGACCTTACTGCGAAGGTCGATCCGCATACCTACTCAGCATAGGGTGTTGATTAGGTTGCACAACTTAACACTCCTCCTAAACCTTCTCTCCATAATTTTCCTTCTTCTTCTCACCCCATAATCCTCTTCTACTTTGATTATATATCATGGAATCCTAAGTTTTAACATGGTATCAGAACAGACAAAGATATAAGATGAAAAAGAAGAAGAAGATGGAGAATAAAGAAAGGAAGATGAAGAAGAAGAAAAGGAAAAAGAAAAAGGATAAGTTTCTAGTTTTTACTTAAATCTTCTTTCCCAAATCCTTATTTTCATTAGATGGTTCACTTTCTTCCCATATTTTTCATATAAAAAATTATATATCGTTTGAGATATCTTTCAATGTAGTCTTTAACTCAAAAATAAATAGTTGAAATCAGATTTTTTAGAAAAATAAATCGACATCTGAAGAATCAAAGGTCAAGTAGAAAAAAAGTTTCATATAGTAGCATAAAACTTCGACTTTCAAGTTGTTTTATGTAATTAAGAATGAGAATTTATATGGAAAGATATAAAAGAAAACATCTATTTCTATTTTCTTACTTATTCAAATATTTTTCAATCTGAGCTTTTTCTATGGAGATATCGATCTCAGAAGAATCAATAGTCGAGCTAGCCAAAGAAGAAAGAGTACTTAGTTTGGCTAGATTACAGAGTCCAAAATCTATCAAATTATTTAGCTCAAAAGAAGTATATTTTATGAAGAGAAGTGGTACTTCGATGAAATTTATATAAGTCTAGTTTCGTAAGGAGAAAATTGTATGTCAATCTGATCTATATGTAAGGAGATATTCATCTTGGAAGAATCAAAGGTCATGTTGGTATCTTGTTACATGCAAATATCTGAATTTAAGCCAAATTTTTTGCTTCACTTTTTGAGTTGTTGTTATTGAACAAGAATGTTAGGAAACTATCTCTTGATCTACCCTTGGAGAGTTTCTGTTTGCTAACTTACTGTTGGAAGATAAACCCAAGCCCACACGAACAAGGAAGATCCATATACCTAAGAGTATTATAATATGAGCTACAAGACCAAGGAAGACCCACATATCTAAGAGTATTATAATATGAGCTACGAGACCAAAGAAGCCCCACAAGATGGGCCCAAGCACATAAGAAGTAGGTCCCACCATGATTACCCCTAGCTGACATCCTTATCACATAAGTTGGAAGATCAAGAAGGACTCACAAATGCATCTTTATCTTATGGTCTCGTCCTAGAAGAGTTCTAGTTTGAGTTATGTTTGTCTTTTATCTATATTGAGTTATTTAATTATGCTAGGACTTATCTTTAAGTGTTAGAGTTTGGGTGCAATTGAGACAAAGGTAGTTTTATTGTAATTGGACTCTACTACCTTCCTCTATTATAAATAGAGGTTCATGTTCTCTGATTATAATAAGTTAATGAAGTCAATGAAGTATTTCTCTTTTCCATAAATACAATATGGTATCGAGCAGGTTCTGTAAGTTGACTTGGTCAACCCATAGAGATAATTAGATCCTTTTCTCTAAACCCTAAACACTAGGTCTAGGTTCGTATTTATTTATTTTTCAGTCCCTACATCTGTAGTTTACTTTGAATTTTTTACCTCTATACTGAGATTTTCATATTGAAAATTATATATTGACAGAAATATACTTGAGTCTACTATACAAAGAAAAATTACTTTTTCCAATCAGATTTATCTAAAAAGAGAAATCAATATTTGAATGAGCAAAGGTCAGATTGCCAAAGTGGTTCGAGCAGTAACAGAAAGCTTCAACTTCTAAGCTATTTTAGGCTATCAAGAACTATACTTTATATGGATAATATATATATATATGTAAGCCTATTATCTTACATATTCAACCAATTTTCAATCGGATATATCTACAAAGAGAAATTGATATTTGAAGCAGTGAAGGTCAGATTGAAAAAAAGGTTCGAGCAGCAGTAGAAAGCTTCAACTTCCAAGGTATTTTTTGACATCAAGAATAAAAATTTATATGGAGAATTATATATCAAAAGAAATATCTGTATGTCTATTTTCATACCTATTCAAAAATTTCTCGATCAGAGTTTTTTATAAGGAGATATTGATCTTGGAAGAGTCAATGGTCATGTAGGAAAAAAAAGGCTAGATGACAGAGACCGAAATATATTAGATTATTTATCTTCTGATAATTATATTTTATTCAGAGAAGTTATAATTTGATGAAATATATTTAAGTCTAGTTTCATAAAGAGAAAATTTCATGTCAATTTGATCTATATTTAAAGATATATTCACATTAGAAGAATCAAAGGTCATGCAGGTATTTTGTTGCAATGAAAAATCTGAATTTAAGTCCATTGTTTTGCGTCACTGTTTGAGTTGCTATATCATAAAAATATCTTACTTCTCCTTGGTTTAAGGGCTTATTAGTACATCTCTATTATTTTGGCTTATTGCTACATCTATAATATTAGGTTCAAGTTGGGCTCACTGCCATGACATCCCAGCTTGAGGGGGAGAAGTAGAAGAAGTACAAGGACTATGTATTTTATTCCATATGTTGTGGATAAGTTTATGTGAGAAAAATATTCAAGAAATGAGGAGCACAAAAGATGAAGCTTATGCATCTAAGGAAAAATATTTATATCGGATTATGATTATTTCATGGGTCCTTCTACAAGGTTTATGATTTTGGTATTTTGGTTTGTGTTATATTCTCTGAAGTGTCTGGATTGGGAGACCATTATAAATAAACCCACTACCCCCCTATAATGGCTTTAATTACTCCTACCACTTGAGAGTCGTTGTCCTGTGGAGGTACACGGTGGTGGACACTTCAGAGCAATTCCGAGAGACACACTACCTATAGAAGACGGAGTGTGCCCTACATTCAATCTTAGGACTGGAGTATGGAGCAATGTCTTACCGACAAGGATTAATTTTTACTCTTACTTATATTATGCCAGAAAGACCTCATGGAAGGACGTAACAACATGAGGGGGGTGTTGGAAGATGAAGGCATATTGGAAGATGTGCCATTTTATACAAAAAGATTATATACATCATTTGCAGCAAGCTAGGAGTTCATGTTGTTCTCTTACCCCTAGCTTGAGGGGGAGTATTGGAATATAGGCCCAAGCCCACACGACCAAGGAAGACCCACATACCTAAGAGTATTATAAGATAGGCCACATGACCAAGGAAGGCCCACAAGATGGGCCCAAGCACATAAGAAGTAGGACCCACCATGAATACCAAGAATTGGCATCCTTATCACATAAGTTGGAAGATAAAGAAGGACTCACAAAGGCATCTTTATCTTATGGTCACGTCCTAGAAGAGTTCTAGTTTGAGTTATGTTTGTCTTTTATCTATATTGAGTTATTTAATTATGCTAGGACTTATCTTTAAGTACTAGAGTTTGGATGTAATTGGGACAAAGGTAGTTTTATTGTAATTGGACTCTACTACCTTCCTCTATTTAAATAGAGGTTCATGTACTTTGATTATAATAAGTTAATGAAGTCAATGAAGTATTTTTATTTTCCATAAATTTAACACTTACAATGTCTGGAAAGATTCTTTAGAAGATCATCTTATTTTTAGAAATTTTCCTTGAATTATTTGTCAAAGGAGAGAACTGTACCTATTCTAAATTATGGCAACTTCCCAAAAAAGTTGTTACTTGATTCTATGCTGAAAATTACAGAAGCATCTATATAAGGAGATTCTGATCTAGGATCATATTCAAAACGTGTGTTTTTTTCTCTTATTATAAGAAATCCTTGCAGCTTATTAACAACATGTTGGATCAGCGGTTGGTGTATTTATTCCATATGAAGTGAGTAGATTTGGTCAACCTGTCACTCGATGAAATCCTTTCAAGATATAACTGGTCAAGCCTCAAGCTTTGCCTGCAGTTTTTTATCTTGCCTTTCAAAATCAATTTCATTTTGTAATTACATCTCTAAGCGTGGACTATATTCAGAAATAGGACACTTATGTCATTGGCTTCTAATTAGTTGGTTTAATATGGCTAGCCTTTGGTTTGGTGTTTGAATTTATCACTGATGAATTAAGTATAGAAACAACATCCATTATGGTTGTATTCACTCTTCTCTATTTTTTAGAAGACCTTATAGTTTTTGTCAGAACCAGCATCACTCAGTTCAGTTATTCTTTTTGAGAAGATTAACAACACTTACTTCAAGTTATTGGCAACTTATTACTTGGTTCTAGCTTATTATTTGGTACACATCTTCCTTATTCAAGGATGGATTGTTGTAGATTATCTCATGTGTCCTTATTACTCTTAAGGACTTTTAAAATTTACCGGTTATCCGCTACTATATAATAACATATTTGGTATGCGTGATTTGGTCATTGGCCCATTTCTTCTTCTGCTATTGTGTCTCTTTGATTGAGACAACATTAGTGAAGAAGAACTCCTCGGTTGCTTGCCTTGGGTTCATTATTTGTTGACTATTGTTGGCATTGGTTCATAAGTTGGAGATTTGAGATAATTAGGAAAATAAAGCACATGGTGACTCTGACTTCTTCATCTTAATTTTCTATTGATTCTCCATTAACCTTTTATTATTTGGCAGCCTTTCTCCTACCATCCTTTATTTGACTCTCGTTTACCCCCTTTGGCCAACCCTTTTTGGTGCATTGCTGTGGTTGGTCCTTTTTATACATATGGGTGTTTTTAAGTCCATTGAAACTTTTTATTTGTACCCTTAGGGTTTTTATCATCGTCTTGTGAATGATAGACATTGCCCATTTTAGTGGTCATTATCATTATATTTTTTTGAAATCATTTGAGGTTGGTTTTAACTTATCACCCATTTCTACCCATTGAGAGTTTGTGCCCTATTTTTGCCTATTTCTACACTTAGGACACCATGATGGAGGTGCTTATTACTACATTGTTGAATTTATGGAAAAGTGAAATACTTCATTGACATCAATAACTTGTTGTAATTAGAGTACATGAACCTCTAATTATAATAGAGGAAGGTAGTAGAGTCCAATTACAATAAAACTACCATTGTCCCAATTATACCCAAACTCTAACACTTAAAGATAAGTCCTAACATAATTAAATAACTCAATATAGATAAAATACAAACATAACTCAAACATAAACTCTTCTTTGACGTGACCATAAGATAAGATACTTTTGTGAGTCCTTCTTGATCTTCCAACTGATGTGATAAGGATGCCCGCTCATGATAATCATTGTGGGTCCTTGTTATGGACTCTATAGCATCACGAGTTACCAACAGGCGTAGGAATTAATAAATGTGTTTTTCAATTTCCATGTAATTGTTTCTTGGTTTGGTTTTGTCTTTGGTTTGGGTTGGTTTAGCATTTATTGGTTTGAACCATTGACCCAAGAGGTCTTTAGTGTTTTGGACGTCCTCAACCCTATTAAAGGGGATGGCTAGGGTAATGAGAAGTATGAATTGAGTCTACTTTAGCTAGAGTAAATTAGATAAACAGGTCAAGAGCTCCTTCAAGTTCTCTTCCGTTTTTCCCCCAATTCTCCTTTCCGAAATTCAATACCCATCAATCCCTCATTCCATCTCAACGTCAAGCAAGGTGATGGAAGGAAGAGAAGAGAGGAGGGTGACAAGATCCATGGCTCGTGAGGATCCTAACAACGTGGTATCAGACAGGTCCACCCTCGGTGATTCCTCTTCTCCAGAGGACATACGTCAAGTACTTTTAGAACTTCAACAATGATCCACTCTTCAAGGTACTGAAATTTCTCACATCAATAATACATTACAAACACTGGAATCATCTCTAAAAACTGTCATCCGACAACTTGCTGCACTTCAAGCACCAACGCCACCACCAGCAACCAATTTTCAACTACAACCGGTACCCCACCAACAATTCACGCCACCACCAAATCCACCCCTGCACCAACCAATGGGTTCCATGGCAACTCACGCACAAGGACCATCAACGGTTCCAAGGTACTTTAAACTTAACTTTCCTACATATGATGGCTCTAAAGATCCTTTACTGTGGTTCACAAAATGTGAACAATTCTTCTATCATCAACAAACGGTGGAAATGGACAAGGTTACTTTGGCCGCCTACTACCTGCTCGATGAAGAGCTCATGTGGTTCCATCACTACCAAAATGTCCATTCCATTCAGGATTGGCTGCACTTTAAACATGCTTGCCAGTTGAGGTTTGGACCTCCAGGTAGCAGCAACCCAGTGAGGGAATTGATCAACTATAAACAAACAAGCACCTTAGAAGTTTACCAAAAAAACGTTCCAAGAAAGGTTGGCCCGAACTAGTGAATTTGTTCCTCCTCACCTACATGTTCAGATTTTTAATGCTGGATTGACAGAGCCGGTTAGATTGGAAGTGGAATTACTTGGTCCGACAGATTTGGACTCAGCAATGAATTATGCCAGAGCTGTGGAACACAAACAGAGAGTTCTAAAAGAATCTTTACAACAAAAACTATTTTGGAACAACGGAATAGAGGGTACTGCATCTGGTCCACGTTTTGGGTCCTCTGCCCCTAACCGAGCAGATCAGGCTACCAGTGTGCCTCCACACTCTATGCCACGTAAATTTTTGACTAAACAGGAAATGGACGCTCGAAAGGCAAAGGGCCTATGTTTTAATTGTGACGAACAATTCCTGCCAGGACATACCTGTAAACGTTTATTCAGTATTGAACTGTTGGAAGAAGAATCAGAAGAGCTTCTTGAAAATGAAATTGTTGAAGAGGTACAACAGGAACCAGAGCTCTCCCTCCATGCCATGCATGGCCTGTGTAGTTCTAATACCATGCAGGTAAAGGCCAGGTTACATCATCTCATGCTACTTGCTTTAGTTGATTTGGGAAGCACACATAATTTTATCAGTGAACCAGCCGCGCAACAATTGGGATTGGCAATTCAACAACAAAGGGGACTCTTAGTTTCAGTGGCCAATGGGGCCAAAATTGCTAGTGTAGGGTTATGTGCTAACACTCCTTTCACCATTGAGGGGCATTCATTTCAGGTAGATTTACTAGTCATTCCATTGGCTGGATTTGATTTGGTGCTCGGGGTCAAATGGCTCCAGTTAATAGGACCTATATTATGGGACTTTCAAGCTCGGACTATGACATTTTCAGCACCATAGGGCCAGATTACATTACAAGGTATTGTGGCACAGGTACCTAACACACTTCACACTTTACAGCTTCAGCACACCGGTGATGATCAGTTAACTCCTTTACTTACATCATTTGCGGATTTATTTAATGATCCTACGGGTCTACCACCAGTGCGTCATTGTGATCACCGCATTCGTTTAAAGTTGGGAACTGATCCGGTAGTGGTGCGGCCTTATTGTTACCCGCATAAACGACAGTGCATGCATATGCTCGCTCAGGGGGTGATCCAGCCTAGTCGATCTCCTTTTTCCTCACCAGTGTTACTTGTACGTAAAAAGGATAAATCATGGAGATTTTGTGTTGACTATAGGCAACTCAACTTGCAAACAATTAAGGACAAGTTCCCCATTCTAATCGTGGACGAGTTGCTGGATGAGTTACATGGTGCTACAATTTTTACCAAATTAGATTTGAAATCAGGCTATCATCAAATAAGAGTTCACCCGACGGATGTGGAGAAGACTGCCTTCCGCACACATCACGGTCATTTCGAATTCCTCGCCATGCCCTTCGGTCTCTCCAATGCACCATCCACCTTTCAGGACCTCATGAATGAGGTCTTTTCATCACTTCTGCGCAACTATGTGTTAGTTTTTTTTTTATGACATTCTGGTCTACAGCAAGAATTGGGAAGAACATCTCCATCAGGTATTTACCATTCTACGCTCTCATCATTTGGTTTTGAATAAATCAAAATGTTCTATGGGTACATCTGAGGTGGCATATTTGGGCCACGTCATATCAGCTGGGGGCGTGAAAGTTGACCAGAGCAAGATACAAGCAGTAACAGATTGGCCGATTCCCACCTCCATCACAGCATTAAAGGGATTTTTGGGCCTAGCGGGATATTACCGAAAATTTATCCAATCTTATGGCATGATAGCAGCACCACTCAACAACCTACTCAAAAAGAATGCCTTCCACTAGTCTTCTTCAGCGGAACAGGCCTTTCACCTGTTAAAGGAGGCCTTAGCCTCAGCGCCAGTCCTACAGTTACCAGATTTTGAGGGAGACTTTGTGGTGGAGTGTGATGCATCCGGGGGAGGTATAGGGGCAATGTTACAACAATTGGGACACCCCATTGCTTATTTCAGCCGTCATTTGGGACAACACCACCATAAGTTAGCTGCCTATGAGAGGGAATTGATTGGGTTAGCCAAGGTTGTCCAACATTGGCGACCTTATCTTTAGGGACGACTGTTTCTCATTCATACAAATCATTGCAGCCTCAAGTATCTTCTTGAACAGCGCCTCACCACGTCCCCACAGCAACATTGGTTAACTAAACTCATGGGCTTCGATTTTACGATTCACTATAAGCCAGGTAGTCCAAATTTGGGGGCTGATGCTTTATCACGTCGAGATAATTCAGCCACACAAATTTATGCTATCAGTCACCCACACTCACTGGTATTAGATTCGATTCGTGAGGAAGTACATCAATATCCGGATCTCATGTCATTATATCAGGATATTCAACAGGGGACAACAACTCCTCATTGGACGATTCAGAACCGTCTCATACACTACAAAAACAGGATTTTTTTGCATAATACATCCCCACTTCTTCACACCATCCTGTCCTCTATCCATGATAGCACACATGATGGTCGACAGAAAACATATTTCCGAATCAGTCGGGACTTTTACTGGAAGGGCATGAAGAGTACAATTGCTGATTATGTAGCTGCTTATCAGATTTGTCAACGAAACAAGGCCGAAGCTTTAAGTCCGACCGGCCTACTGCAACCTCTGCAACTACCGTCTCAAATTTGGTCTGACATTTCCATGTACTTCATTGCTGGACTTCCCATTTCAACAGGTAAATCTGTGATATTAGTCATCGTGGATCGGTTTTCAAAATATGGTCACTTCATTGCTTTGGCGCATCCATATACTGCTGCTCAGGTCGCTCAATTATTTATGGACAACATTGTCCGATTACATGGAATTCCCTCATCCATTATCAGTGACAGGGATGCCATTTTTACCAGTATATTTTGGAAGGAATTATTCAAATTACGGGGCACCCAATTGGCATTTTCGTCTGCATATCATCCACAAACGGACAGACAAACAGAGGTTGTCAATCGCACGATTGAAATGTATCTTCGTTGTTTTGTGGGGGACGCACCTAGAAGGTGGGTGAAATGGCTTTCATGGGCATAATTTTGTTGTAACACATCTTACCACACAACACTGGGAACTACACCCTTCAGGGTAGTTTATGGCAGAGATCCACCTCGTCTGCTACCATATGAACCTGGGACATCCAAAGTCATCACTTTGGACCAAGCGTTAGCTGAACGAGACGCTATGCTCACTGAGGTACGTACTCATCTACAGGAGGCCCAGCACTCTATGAAACGCTATTATGATAAGAAGCATCGGGAGGCATCTTATTTCCCTGGAGACTATGTGTGGTTAAAGCTTCAACACTACCGCCGGCTGTCCCTGACTGCGTCCAAGTGCCATAAACTGTCTCCAAAATATTATGGTCCATTTCAGGTATTGGACAAAATTGGGCCCGTGGCATACCGCTTGCAATTACCACCGGAATCAAAGATCCACAATGTATTTCATGTCTCCCAATTGAAGCCCTGTCAGGGTGACTCGCCCCTACTGCGCACTCCACTGCCGCCACTACATGAGGGCAGAGTCCTTTCTATTCCAGTTCAGGTAGTACAAGCACGCCACATTCAAGGTGATTGGAAAATTCTTGTCCAGTGGGCCGATGCCGACCCCAGTGATACCACATGGGAGCCGTTATCAGCATTTTGACTCTTATATCCTTCCTTCGAGCTTGAGGACAAGCTCTTTCTCCAGGAGGGGGGTGATGTTATGGACTCTATAGCATCATGAGTTACCAATAGGCGTAGGAATTAATGAATGTGTTTTTCAATTTCCATATAATTGTTTCTTGGTTTGGTTTTGTCTTTGGTTTGGGTTGGTTTAGCATTTATTGGTTTGAACCATTGACCCAAGAGGTCTTTAGTGTTTTGGACGTCCTCAACCCTATTTAAGGGGACGGCTAGGGTAATGAGAAGTATGAATTGAGTCTACTTTAGCTAGAGTAAATTAAATAAACAGGTCAAGAGCTCCTTCAAGCTCTCTTCTGTTTTTCCCCCAATTCTCCTTTCCGAAATTCAATACCCATCAATCCCTCATTCCATCTCAACGTCAAGCAAGGTGATGGAAGGAAGAGAAGAGAGGAGGGTGACAAGATCCATGGCTCGCGAGGATCCTAACAGTCCTACTTCTTATGGGCTTGGGCCCATCTTGTGGGCCTTCCTTAGTCGTGTGGGTTTGAGCTTATCTTCCAACATACATCTATGTTATTTGTTTCAAGTTGGGATCACTACCATTACCTCCCAACTTGAGGGGAGTGTTGGAAGATATGATGTAATTAGTGTGTCATTTATGTAATTAGTTTATGTTTCTTGTCTCTTCTTCATTATTACTGGGGTGAAGGATATAATTATAATATTGGTATTTTAGCATCTATAAATAAAAGGAGGAGGGTTTGGACTAATTCCACAACCCTATTTCTCCAGCCTTTTTCTCCTTCTCCAAATTAGTCAATCTCCTTCTTCTCCTCCTAAACCTTCTCTCCACAACTCTCCATCTTCTTCTCAGCCCTTAATCCTCTTCTACTTTGATTATACATCATGTAATCCTAAATTTTAACATGGTATCAAAGTGGGCAAAGATCTGAGATGGAAAAGGACAGCAAGATTGAAAGAAAGGAAGGAAGAAGAAGAAGAAAAAAAAACAAAAATAGAGAAGTTTATTGTTTTTCCTTAAGTCTTCTTTTGCAATTCCTATTTTTCATTGAATGATTCACTTTCTTGCCATATTTTTCATATAGAAAATTATATACCATTGGAAATATATTTTAGTCTAGTTTTTAACTAAAAAAAATTGTTGAAATAATTTTTTTCTAGAAAGAGAAATCAACATCTCAAGCAACATTGGCCAAGTAGCAGAAAAAGGTCAAGTAGCAAAAATGTTTCGTACAACAAAAAAAAGCTTCAAATTTTAAGCCATTTTATGCCATTAAGAACAAGACTTTATATGGACAGTTATATATCAAAATAAATATTTTTAAGTTTATTTTCTTACCTGTTAAATTTAGGTCCCTATGATTAAAACCTCGAACAAGATGAGACAGGGTGAAGAAAAAGAGCAAAGAGAGAGAGAGAGAGAGCTCAAGTAGAGATGAGGGAAGAGAAAAAAGAGAAAAAGAGTTTAGGCTAGAGAGAGATTCTTAAGAAGTTGAGAAGTGGAGAGTTTGATTGACCCCTTCAACCAAGACCCATATTTATACTATTTTCATTACATATATAGAAATAAGATAGGATCCCTAATATCCTTAATTACATCAATCATGATTATCCAAATCTACATAAATCAAGGGAAGATAAATAGATTACGTTAATCAAAGAAGATTGCCAAATCTTCCAACTCATGTGATAAGGATGCAAGCTCATGTGATAATTCATCATACTACCTCACACAATCATGATGGGTCCCACCAGCTTGTGTGATCGTGGTGGGTCCCACCATGTAACACTCCCCCTCAAGCTGGGGGTGAGAAAATATCATAAATGTCCAACTTGTTGTAGATGGTGGACAAGATCTTATGAGTGTCTGGTTTGGTGAGAATGTCTGGAACTTGCCCTTGTGAGGAGATATATGTCGGCTTAGAATTTCTCTCGTATGAAATGGTAGTCTACTTCAATGTACTTTGTTCTCTCATGGAAGACCTGATTTGAGGTGATATGTATTGTTGCCTGATTATTGCAATGTAGATCCATAGAGGTTTTGTTATAGAATCTCAGTTCAATGAGAAGGTATCTGATCCATAGAAGCTCACTAACTGTGTGTGCCATGACCCTGTATTCTACTTCTGCATTAGACCATGCAACTAAATTTTGCTTCTTACTTCTTGCAGTTCTCCGTATCTTCCAACACTCCCCCTCATGTTGATGCTCTCGTTCATGAGGCCCAACTGGCATAAGATAAGTGAGAGTAAAATCACTTCAAGTCGTATGACATTGCTCCATAATCCAATCAAACAACTCATGTTGGATCTTCAACCGACTCCTATCTTCTATAGGTAGTGTCACTCCTATTAATGTAGTTAGTGGGTCTATAAGTTGTTCGAAAGTGTAATAAAAAAACTCATCCACCGTGTACCTCCACAGGACAACGACTCTCAAGTGGTAGGAGTAATAAATGCCAATTCATGGGGGTGTAACATAGAGTTAGTAATAAACTCTTCCATCACGATGAAATAACATAGATTTCCTTACGAGTAGTGGATGTAGTAATAAGCCCCTCTGTCATGGTGATGTAACATATACTAAGGCCACCTCTTCTTCAATAATAATGTCTCATCCAAAGAGACACAATAGTTAAAGCTGAAATAGTCTTGGGCCCATATAACACGACCATCTTCCAACACATATAACATGAACCAGAATAATATCCTTGTAAAATGACCCATGAAATACTCCAATGCAAGTATTTGTACCAAATAATATACTGACCAAGGAATAAGCCTCCAATACTTCAAAATAATAATCCAACCATAGAAAAAATACCGAGTCGTGCCGAGTCAAATAGTGGACCAATATATTCAAGTCGTGGAAGTAATATGTATAAAACTTGGGCACATATACTGAGGCAAAAAGTGAGTGGGACATGTCTGAGTTAACTCACTGAGTTGACCTAGACCGGGTTGACTCGGTCTGAGTTGGTCCAACCTATTGGTTGAGCGGACAAAATGAGTTTTGGCGCCCACCCATTGGGTTAACTCAATCTGGTCCAGATTGAGCAAAATAGGCCGGCCCGATGCCGGATCAAATAAGTTTCCTTAACTTAGGGGGGGTTAGTCAACTTGAAGCCAAAGATGAAGATTAGCCGCATTACGCCGTTCATCAATTTACGTCGTTAGTGGAGTGCCAGACTTCATGTCATCTGGATGCTGGGGATTAAACAAAACATCATCTCCACGTTATAAAAAATGGAAAGTTGTTTCCGGCCCTTTTTTCCATTCATCCGAATGAAGGGAATGCTAGATTTCGAACCCCCGACGTTTTTTTCCCTCTCTCTCCTCGCCCCCCTCCCCCCCATCTGTCACTCTCTTCTCATTTTCTTTTTTTCTCCCTCTCTCCCGCACCCCCTCTCTTGTCTCCCTGCACCCCTCCTCTCACTCTCTTCTCATTTTCTTTTTTTCTCCCTCTCTCCCGCACCCCCGACGCTCTGCTCCCTCTCTTCTCTCGGACTCTCCTCTCCGGCCTCCGTTTATGCTCCCTCTCTTCTCCGGCCTCTGTCTCTCGGTCTTCTCTCTCTAGCACCCCCTCTCTCGTCTCTGTGCCTCCCTCTCTTCTCTCGGACTCGCTCTCCATTTTTGTCTCTCGCTTCTCCCTCTCTGCCTCCCTTTCTTCTCTCTCTTTTCCCTCTCTTCTCCCTTTCAGTCTCCCTCTCCCTTCTCTCTCTCACTCTTCTCTTTTCCCCCAAAATACCTTCCGATTTTGTTTGATTTCCCCCATTTCTTCCATTTTGATTTCCCCATTTCCCTTATTTCTATTTTTCCCATTTCCCCCATTCCAATTTTTTTAAATTTTATTACTATATTAAACTTTATATTTAAGTCTCTTGTAAATAAAATATAATTAAAGTATGCATTTGAATAATTAATTATTTTTAATTTTGTAAAAATATATTATTAATTAATACCATGTATAAAATCCATCTTATGTTATGAATATAATACTTTATTTATTTATTAATCATATTTATTTTTTATTTACTCTATTGTATTAGTGATTTAATAGTGGTAATTAAAATATAGTTAACTCAAGCACTTGGTTTAATTAACTAATTTTTATAATTAATAAAAGCAATGGTTTTAAATTTAATGGAAAATAATTTTTAATTAATAAAATGTAAAAATATATAGTGTGTTAAAGTTAGTATTTGATAGATTTTTCCTGTTTAATCATGATTTTTTTATGTTAAAGAACACCGTATATTATCAATAAATAAATAACTAAATATATTATATTCATTTATGTTATTTTTAACATTATTTATTTATTTTTATGATTAATCATGTGCACAGTTAATTGACTCACATAATTACTATATTAATGTATAATAAACAGTAATCTTTAACTAATATAATATATAATTAAATTAATTAGTACATTAATATATTTTAGTTATACATTAAATTAGTTATTCGTGTAGTAATAATGTTTATTTACCTAATTTAATGTTTAAGTATTATATTTTAATTAAGTATACTTAACAAGTTACTAATTCTCTTTTTTTCTGCGTTTTCCTCATTTGGGGGCACTAACACTGGAAATTGTTTTCCAGTGGACATGAACATGTCCACACTAACCCTCATTTTGAAGATGAAGATCATGTAGATTAATGAGATGAAGATCAAATTTTATATTTGTTGACTAACCCCCCCTTAGGAAACAATTTAAATCGGCAATCGTCTTCCTCCTTGCTTCCGAATAGAGCGAAAAACCAGTCATCGTCTTCCTCACGGCGCAGAACAGAGCGGGAGACCAGAGACGACAACCCAGCCGATTTTCAACGATGAAAAATTTAACTCTCAAAAATATCATGGTTGGGATACCATGAGAGTCGGTGTTCGGATTGGGACATCATTATAAATAACACCCCCCACCTCCCCCCCCCACCCCCCCTACAACTTAAGAGTCGTTGTCTTGTGAAGGGACACGGTAGTGGACACTTCAAAGCAATGCCAATAGACACACTTCCTACAGAAGACAAAATGTGCCCTACATCCAGCATTAGGACTAGAGTATGGAGCAATGTCTTACCTGCTAAGAGTGATTTTTACTCTCACTTATATTATGCCAGTAGGGCCTCATGGAAGGACGCAAAAGCGTGAGCGGGAGTGTTGGAAGATGTGTCATTTTATACAAAAAAATTCTATACATCATTTGTAGCAGGCTGGGAGTTCATGTTGTTCTCTCATCCCCTAACTTGAGGGGGAGTGGTTGAAGATAGGCCCAAGCCTACACGACCAAGGATGGCCCACAAGATGGGCCCAAACACATAGGAAGAAAAACCCACCATGATTACCACGGGCTGGCATCCTTATCACATAAGTTGGAAGATCGAGAAGGACTCACAAAGGCATCTTTATCTTATGGTAACGTCCTAGAAGTGTTCTAGTTTGAGTTATGTTTTTCTTTTATCTATATTGAGTTATTTAATTATGTTAAGACTTATCTTTAAGTGTTAGAGTTTGGGTGTAACTGGGACAAAGGTAGTTTTATTGTAATTAGACTCTACTACCTTCCTCTATTATAAATAGAGGTTCATGTACTTTGATTATAATAATTCAATGATAGTCAATGAAGTATTTATCTTTTTCATAAATTCAATTATAACTTTTGACCAAAATTTTTCTTTAGATACTAGAGTACTCTCTCCAATGATATGCAAGGAGACTATTGGGGTTGAAGCATAAATTGACTGATGACACTCACGAAATAAGATATGTCAGGTCTTGTGATTGTGAGATAAATTAATTTTCCAATAAAATGTTGAAACTGTCCAACATCAATTGTATCCCTAGTTTCATAACACAATTTACTATTTGGTTCCATCAGTGTATCAATGGGCTTACATCCAAGCATTCCAGTTTCTTTTAATAGATCGATAGCATACTTCCACTGAGACAAGACAATGCTATGACTAAATTACAAATTTCTGTACTCAGGAAATAATTGACTAGTCTTAGATCTTTGAATTGAAACTCATTATTTAAATCCTTTTTTTTTCTTGAATGCCCTCGGTATCACTTCCAATAATAATAATGTCGTCAACATGATAAAGAAGTTTGAGTGGTATTCCATGTAATTAAGTGGAATGACATAGGGTGTAAATATGTTAAAGTTCGTGTTAATTTTTTTCTTTTCATTTAACAAGGTTTTGGTTATCTCACCTGTAAATAATGAAGTGAGGGGGAGAGCCAAGGATGTGCACTTTTTTTCTCTAAGAAATCCAAGCCTCTAGCTTTAACTCATCTTCTCTTTCTTCTCTCCTTTGCCTTCTTTACTCTCTTTTCTTTCTTCTCTTCTCTTGTTCTCCTAAAGCCTAAACCTTCTAGTGATGAACCCTAGAATATAATATGGTATTGGAGTAGGGATTCTGGGATTCTTAAAGTGAAGCTGCTCAAAGGTGTTGAAGCATGCAAAGGAGACAAATTTCCAACATTAGACGAGGTAAATGCTAGTTTTTTTTTTTTTTTCAAAATTTCAGCGAAGACCTACATTAGAGAAGTGTGTGAAATCCCTTGTTTTCAGTCTAAATCATTCAATGTCATGTTATGTTGATTTTTAGGGCCAACACATAAACACAAGAGATCTTAAGGGAAGGAGAGAAGAGAGAGACTCTAGCTCTTGGGAGAGGAGAGAGGAAACGAAGGGAGAGAAAGAAGGGGAAAAGAGAGAGAGGTGTATGGATAAATTTGAGACAAGAGGAAGAGGCTTGAATGCTCTGCCCATACCTTGAGGATTTATTTATAGTTGTGTGAAGGTGACTACAATGCCCTTACGACTACATGCTTCAAAAGAAAAAGGACATAAGAGAACATACAATAGCTTGCATAATCCCAACTCTATGCCATCTCTATGGAATTTCTCTTTATTTACTAGTCATGCCACCCTTACACACGTGGGTATCTCTTAACACTCCTTTTCAAGCTAGTGTTTCTAACTTAACTTACAAATAATCTTGGTCAAGAAACTTGTAGGCTTGAAAAATAAATTTTGATTGACTTGATTTGATTCTGCTTCTCCTTGTTCACATCTTGCTTGTAATCTTCATCTTGTTCTCATCTTGTCTCCCCCTTACTTGGATATTATAGCCACATAAAACTTTATTATCACCACATATGGAATTCTTCATTTTTGGCTACTTCTTTCTTGTACTTCTTCTTCTACTTCTCCCCCTCAAACTTAGGATCTTTTTGTTCTTTACCAACAGACCCAACTTGCATATCATATTGGTGAGAGAAGAAAAATAACTCCTAGCTGTACGATAAATTTCCATAGACCAATCAAAACATTCATAGTCTGAAAAACAATCTGCTCAATTTCAATGGCAGAAAAATAACCCAACTTTAGGGCACAACAAAGAGCCTATTAAGTTTTTTAAGCGTAGCTCAATCACAAATCACCACTTGGGTAAAAAAAAGGACTTGACTCAAGCTGGATGTTGGGCACACTTCTATACTATTAGGTAGTGGGTGTCTAACATTGCTCTAAAGTGAATTTAACAAAAAATAAATTGAAGAAAGTACTTTGAGGAATTAATGGTGTGAATAAAAAGATAGAAGCTCTCATATTTCAAATGGAAGGAGGCGCACAATTCAACTCTTCATACTTCCAAGTTAGAAGGAGGCCCTTTTAGACCAATAGATGGATAAAAAGTGACCCGGCTTGACTCAAGAGGGAGGTAAAAAATTAATTCCTCTATAAGCATGATGATTAAGTAAACTTTTAAAAAAACCAATAAGAAAGTTTTGAGATGCAACAATAGAAACTTTATAAAAATTGACTTCTCAAAAAAGGCAATTACTTTTTAACACAACTTTTTCAATTTACAAAGAAATATCCAAAAGATAAATTCTGGAATAAGGGATGTTTTATGACACTAAGATTTGGAATTTAGAATGAGCAAACAAGACTTTCTAATTCAAAATTTTTAGACTTTATCAAAAAAGGAAACCAAACTCAATGTAGGAAAAACTTCTTTTAAGGAAACTAATGTAATATGAGATCAAACAAAAGAAACCTTTGGAAGAAAAGATACTCACGTTGGTAAAATCTTGATTAGATTTTGAAAATAAATAGGAAACTTAACCAACATTAGCAACTCAAAAAGTGAAGCAAAAAATTCAGATTAAGTTCGGATCTTTGCATGCAGCCCTATATCCCCTTCTTGTTGGAGAGGAGCCTATGTATCCCCTTCTTGTGAAGATATTTTAAACTTTTGAATTTATGGAAAAAAGAAAAACTTCATTAACTTGTTATAATCAGAGTACATGAACCCCTTTTTATAATAGAGGAAAGTAGTAGAGTCCAATTACAATTGAACTACCCTAGTCCCAATTACACCCAAAGAGAATTTCAAAGGCATTATCGCATTAAGATTTCCAAGGTTTAGCCAAGGCTTAGCTCATGACCCTAGTACTCATCGTATTTTTAACACTTAAAGATAAGTCCTAACATAATTAAATAACTCAACATAAATTGAAGACTAACATAACTAAAATATCTTTAAACTGAGACTCTCCTGTGAGACCACCTTTTGTGAGACTCTTGTAAAACTCTGCGAGATTTCTTACTATGAGAGTCAGAGGCTTTCATATATTCTCTTCAACACTCTCCCCTCAAGCTGGAGTTTATAACTTCATCTTGCAATGAAAAGGATTTTTGGTCTTCAATTTTCTTTGCTAAAAAAATTTCTTCTTAGATGTAAAAACTTCATCTTTTGTGCTCCCCATTTCTTGAATATATTTTTCATATTAAAATTACCAAAACATATAGAATAAAATACCTCTTTCCTGTAATCTTTCTTCTGCTTCTCCCCCTCAAGCTGGGAGGTAATGGTAGTGATCCCAACTTGAACTAAATAACATAGATATAGTAATAAGCTCCTCCATCACGGTGTCCCAAGTATAAGTACGACACTAGGTACAAACTCTCGAAGGGTAGAAATGGGTGATAAGTGGGTAATGTCTATCATTCACAAGACAACGATAAAAGACCCACAAATTCATATAATAAGGTAAACCAACCAAAATAACACACAATAGGTTCGCCCAAAGGGGTATGTTAGAGTCCAATAAAGGATGGTAAGAAAGGCTGCCAAATAACCAATGGGTAAAGAGGAAGATAAGATGTTGAGGCCACCATGTGATTTATTTTTCTAAGAAATTCAAATTCCGCATTAGATGAACTAATGCCGACAATAGTCAGCAAATAATGAACCCAAGGCAAGCAACCGAGGAGCTCTTCTTTAGAAATAATGTCTCAATCACAATAGCAGTAGCAAAAATAGGCCAATGCCCAAATAACTTGTACCATATTTGCAGTAGTATAACAATAGATAACAAGTAAATAATGAAAGTCATTAAGAGTAATAACTACACATGAAATAGACCACAATGAGTCCATCAGTAAAAAAAGAAGTTGCACAAAATAGTATGGTCGAATCGAGTAATAATCCAAGATAATAATCCAGCCAAAGATAGAGAACCTAGTTGAACCAAGTCATATAGTAGACTAATATAATTGAGTCACAAAAGAAATAGGAATAGAATTTGAGACCTGAACACGCATAACTGAGGTAGAAAATAAGTGGGCTGAGTCAGATTGACTCAAACCCTAGTTGACTCACTGAGTTGACCCAGAATCACTAGGTTAACCCGACGGAATAGAATAGACTCTAGTTCGGGTCCCACAGTCAAAAACCATGCTCCTTATAACCTAGTTTCCTTAACTTAGGAACATTTTAATTTTGCAAAAGTAGCTTCTTCTTCTCGTGGAGATAAGCAGCTCCAGACAGTGTTTGAAGGAGATAACTCGAATTAGTAAGAATCAGGTTTGATGAATCAACGTCTTTAGAAACTGGAGCGTGATCGGCAGTGGGAATAGAGATCAACGAAAATCCAACAACAATGCATCTGCTTCCCCAAAGAGCACTGGTTTCCGAATAGCACGATGATAAACCAGCAAGATCAAACTCTTATTTTTGATGCCTCGAAAGAGATTCAAAACACGGGAACAGTGTCGTCTTCTCCAACAACAACAACGAGACTGTGATTCTCGGCAGAGATACTCGGAAATCTATCAGCAACAGCACTGGAATTATGACAGCAAGACAAAGTCAAGCAATGAATAGTGATGAACCAGCTCGAGATTAATCAGCAAGTCGATATTTTCTTTGGATTAAATAGTTGTAGGTGACGATATAGAATCAAGATAACTTCTATAATAGCAGTATCGACAACAAAAAGAATCAGGAAGATTCCAACAGACAGAGGAACTAAATGTCTCCTTCTTCCCCACTGCGTCGAACAACTCGGGACAACAGAGTCGTTTGGAGGCGCTGGCTTCCGAATAACACGGAAAAACAATAAACCAGATATAGCAATCAGAGGAGTTTCGTAACTGAATAAGTGAAACCTTCTAAAAAATAAATCAATCCACCACAATAATAGAATGAGAGCCTGTCGATTACTGTGAGCCAACAGAGTTAGAGATTTTCCAAAAGATCACCCCACAGTGATTGAGATCTTCCAAATGAAACTTTTATGTGATATTAACTTTGTAAAAGTGAAAAACATGTTGAAAATATTTTTGATAAGTGATTCAACATGCAGTTGGACATTAATAATCACTTCATGCCTACAATAATTTTTTTTATTAAGTTATTTTAATTTTAGTTCTTGTAACTAATTGAACTTTTATATTTCAAATTTATAGATAGACTTTAACTCAAATTGAGTTTCATAAAAGCACTCATTTTTGTAATAAAATATTTTGCTTGAGAAATGTTGGAGACACTCAAGGGTCCACACACATCAGTATGAATTAAAGAAAATGGAGTAACACTTTTGACTTCTGGACAAGGAGAGCATGTCCTCCTTTGATGTTTACTCAATTGACAAACCTCACAATGAAATTCTGACCTTACTTTAAGAGAATGAAACATATAATGAAGAGATTGTGCATATGAATGTTTCAACCGATTGTGCCATAACCATGTCTCATTTTTAGTAGTGGAAACCATATTCATTTTTGGCACGTCCAACTAGTAAAACCCCCCTTGTTCATGGCCTTCACCAATCACCTGCTTTGTTATAAAATCGTGAAATACGCATGAAGTGGGTGAGAAGGTAATAGAGAAATTAAAATATTTTGTCAGCTGACTAACAGATAATAGATTCAAAGGGAAAGTAGGAACGAAAAGAATATCAGTGAGCGGAAGTGATGGTGTGACAGAAGTGGATCCTTTTCCTTGGACTTTGGTTTGAGAACCATCAACTATGGTAACAAACTTGTGTGATAGACTTGGAGATAGAGAATGTAAAAAAAATTTGTTACCTGTAAGATGCTCAGAGGCTCTTGAATCAATTATCCAGGATGAAGATGAGGCAGATAGCATACCTGAAGCAGTAGTGGCAGTAGTAGTTGCGGAGGAACTAGGAGAAGAACCCAGCATTGTCTTCATTTTCTGAAATACCTCATACTCTTTATCGGTAAAAAATTTCTATGCTGATGATTTTTTGGGCTCTAATTCTTTTGTATCACTTACAAAGGCTTGATTAGCCTTTGTCAATTCTAACTGTCCATTGGCTTTACAACATATTTCTTTATAATGACCATATTGTCCACAATAACTGCATGCCTTGTAATCCTTGTAATAGCATTGATCTATAGTGTGACCAAATTTCTTACAATGAGTACATTCTTTCCCATCTGCTCTGCCAGCACCAGTCCTTCCACCTCTTCCTCTGCCTCCTCCATAACCTCTACCTTGGCCTCGGCCGAGGTCAGACGATGATCCTCTAGGATTGGAATACATAGCGAATGATACTTCAGTAGTGGAGGAAGAAGTGTCTAGAATATGAAGTAGTATTGCACATGCATCATCAAACTTGGGGACAACAGAAGTACTCAGAAGTTGACTCTTGGCAATCTCAAGATGGGGTTTAATATTTGCAAGGGAAATAGCAGTAATTTAGGATTCCTTCTCCTTGTCTTGGATAGAAATATTTGTGGTTGAAGGCAGAGCTAACTTTCACTCTTGAAGAAAGCCTCTAAAGCGGGCCTAGTACTCATGGATAGTTTCTCCTTATTTAGTATTCAACATCCTTTGGAGAATGTCATATGGTCTATGTAGAGTAACCGGGCAAGCGTATAGTTTAGCACATGTCTCCCAAATTTGTTTAGCAGTGTCAAGATGAATGAAATTGTTGGAGACATGTTCTTCCATACTATTGATTAGACAACTAATCACCAAGGTATCATTTTTTCAACCATTTGTTATAAAAAATATCATCTTCATCAATAGGTGGTCCTCAGGTGGTGTGGTGACCAAGTAGATCTTTTGTTATAAGGAACCTCCGAACGGATGTGGACCAACTCATAAAATTTGATACCCCACGTAAGTGTATGGTGGTAATTCTCAGTATATCACTTTTGATATTCGTATTCTCTTCAGCCATGATAGGCCCTTCTTCAAAAAAATTCTAACAATAACACCAAGTAGTATTCTTCAAACAACTCAATGTATGGGGAACTTTAGCATTGATGCTCAATTATTATTCTGATTTTTTTCCTCTAATACCACTCATAAGAGACACAATAACAATCTTCTATATCAGGGGACTCTTATTCCCACGAAAAAAAAATCTAACAATCTGATCATGGACTAGTCTTGGTTAACAGAATTTCCAAACCGACAAAATTGTTTTTATAGCTTCTAGATGGAGAGGCATGCATATCCAAAATATAATAAGATGAAATCATTCACATACTCATCTTTAAATCATCTTCTAAATTTTGAAACTAGTAACATGAAGAAAAAAAATTAAGCACTTATCTCACGGTTTGTGATCTTTCTTCACAAGAGAGCCTTCTTTGAGTGGTGTTGATCATCACTTTTTTAGAGCATTCCTTTTGACGAGGGATCCTAAATTTAATGCTCTGATACCATGTTGAATTTAGGATCCATTTTCCAATATTCCGAACAAGATAAATAAAAAAGAAAAAGAAGAAAAGGGAAGAAGAGCTCTCGGGTAGAGAGAAGAAAAAAGAAAAGAGAAAAAAGAGATGTGCGCCAAGCAAAGAGAGAGAGAGAGAGAGAGAGAGAGAGAGATTAACTCAAGAAGGAGATGTGTAACTTGATTAATTCCAAATTAAAATACCTCTATTTTTAGTAGAGGAAGAGATAGAGTCTTTATACAATTAACCTTTCAATCTCCTAATTACATTCCAACTCTAACTCTCTAAGATCACTCTATCAACACAATCTACTAGAAGTCTAACATGAGTTAAACTGGAACTCTTTCTTCAATCACACGAATATAAGGGAGAAGGCCAGCTTGTGGTCTTATCCTTGTGGGTCCCACATGATCTTCCAACTCATATTGATAAGTTTGCCAGCTCGTGGTATCTTTGTGGGTCCCACTTGATCTTCAAGTCTTCAAACTCATTTCAGCTTGTGTTTCTTAACTGCTTAACTCGTGCTAGCTTCGGTGAGGACTCTTCTTGGTGTCCCATGTCCTCATGGTGGGTCCCACCAACTCGTGTACCATAGTGGATCCCACATTGTAATAGGAGGCAATTTTCCAGAAATAAGTTCAATGCCAATAGAATGTTGGAACGACGGATTGCTGGCTATTGTAGCCAGAAATACACAGCAACAGAGTGAAGGAAACCTTCTGAAAAATAAATCAATCCACCGCAATAACTAATGAGAGCCAGCTGATTACTGTGAGCCAGCAGAGATAGAGATCTTCCAAAAGATCACCCAATAGAGATTGAGATCTTCCAAAAGATCTTCCAAAGGAAACTTTTATGTGATATTAACTTTGTAAAAGTAAAAAACATGTTGAAAATATCTTTGATAAGTGATTCAACATGCAGTCGGACATAAAATAATTTCAATGCCTACAATAATTTTTTTTCAATTAAGTTATTTTAGTTTTAGTTCTTGTAACTAATGGAAATTTTATATTTCAAATTTATAGATAGAGTTTAACTCAAATTGAGTTTCATATAAGCACTCATTATTGGAAAGTGCAAGGATGTGGTTGAGATTGCAGAGGAAGAATATGTTTATCATTTACAAAGTATTTATATTTTGTTTTATATTTCTATAAAAATTTAATACTAATCATCATTTAATTTTTATCGAAACAAATGTGGAGTAAATGGATGCAGTTGACTGACTGGTCAGGTATCTCTTTAGGTCACTAAGATGGATGTATGTGAAGGGCATGAGGCAAGGGGAGTCATTTGTCATTCTACCTCATTATCTACTTACCTCCCTTTAGTTGATGCAAAATAATTTGCTTAAGCAAAGGATGAGCAAGAAGAGATGAGGGGTCTATTGACATGAAGAGAGGAGCAACTATTGAATGCATTGCAGAATTTCAACTTTCTCACATTTCATTTAATTTAATCAGAAAAAATAGTTCTTTTCACGACGGCAAGCTGCTCGTTCCACAATTTCTTCCCTTCATCATCAGGTTACAACAGAAAGCAGAGATAATTTTCCGGAATCAACGTGGTGGGTTAGAAATAAGGCAGACTGTCAAATTATGAGCCTCAATCTTTCATCGTGTCTCGCCCGGTCTTCAGGTTCTAAATCTTATTCAGATTCGTAAACGTCGCTAGACACTCTAATTTCAATATCAATATCAATCAAGAAGGTAACCATCTTTTCACACTGATTATTAAAAGTTTATTTTATAATTTTATGAGGGTAAAGCAGTTGGTAAGAGTAATGCGTAGCGGTTTAACCCACGTATTGAACTAATCTTAAGCGAAGCAAAAGAAGAATAGAAAAACGGAGAAGATGGAAGATTCCCAATTAATTAATTGATTTATTCACTTTGCAGCTTTCTATTTGTTGCGAATGATTCCCAAAGGAAAACTGTCACCGGTCTTGACTAATCAAAGCAGCAGCAGTCGACGACGTGACCAACTGCCTCACAATTCCCTCCTTTGAACCCTTTCTGTCTGCAGACCAGATTGCAGTTTGGGATGCCCACGCAGTCTCCTAGGCAGTGCCCATCCGGACCAGCAGTTACCTTCTCCACTGTTCAAG
Source organism: Aristolochia californica (assembly GCF_029961685.1). Classification (NCBI taxonomy): domain Eukaryota; kingdom Viridiplantae; phylum Streptophyta; class Magnoliopsida; order Piperales; family Aristolochiaceae; genus Aristolochia; species Aristolochia californica. The sequence goes on from NW_027181770.1 coordinate 50,311,332, forward strand.
AAAATAGTAAACATTCGTAACACCAGCACTTATCTAGAAAATCAAACTAAAGAAACTGAAGTAGATATGTAGATTCTTAAGAAGAAAAGGAGACGAAAAACCTGAAACCGATGATGCTATGAAAGCTACCAACACGAGTACCAGCACAACTCGTTTAATCAGTGATGAGAAAGCCATTTTTTTTTCTTACCTTTCAGTTTGTTGTTTGATGTGGGAAGAGTTCTTCTTAAGCCCTTTTTATAAGTGAAAAATGGTTGAAGAGTCCAAACTCTAGCTGTTACGCTTCCCCTCCCTCTCCCTCTCCCTCTCTGCCAGCGCTTCTCTCTTGTTTTTCAGTGAAAAACGAACGTAATTTTGGAAAACGTTACATAGAAGTTATTCCCAGCCTTGTGAGCAGTTTGAGTACCCAATAAAACTAGGTACAGCAGATAGTTAATACGAATATTCGGACACGACTATGAATATATCCTATTAACAGGAGCATTCATGGTTGCCTCATTTGAGCAGTTTGAGTAGATCAGGTGCAAAATGGGTCAGGAAATAGGAGTTTAAAAAAGCCCGCAAGCCCATATGTATTTTCAGTGTTATTGTTTGATTCAAAATTGCTTGTGTCCAAAATTGAAATAAATCACAGTTTTAGAAATCCAACTCCATCCCAACCTGTGACAAATTTTTGCGGGAATAAGTTTTTTAAGTCAAGTTCACAAAATTGGGATAAAAACTACAAAATCTACCATAATTTATAGTAACAATCTATCTATATCATGTAAATCGGTCTCTAACAAGAAAGTTAATATTTTTCTTGTTAACTTATATATCATTTTAAAATACTCCAATGACATAAACCTGCAGGTCATGGTGTTGGGATGGGGCCCGGAAAATTAGTCCTTACACCATATATACACCAAGTTTTTCTTCTCACCCCATCCTTGATTCATAGGTGAGGGAGAAACCCTATCCCTGCCAAAATTGGGTTGGGTTGGGTTGGGTAAGGTTAGGTTCCCCATTTAACCATTCCATGCTCACTCCTACTCTTGTCTTGTCTGGTATCCAATGGTTTTAGAGGCAATACATTATTTTTCCCATCTTGACCTAATATTGTTTGACATATATTTTAACTTTAAAATGTTAGTATAATTTTCCCATGAGTTGGAAATTATTTTGCCTAGAAATTGCTCTCTGTTTGCCAAGAAAGGCCTTGTCTAAATTTTCTCTCGATTTTGGGGTTGAATTTAGATTATATTTGAGGTAGATTGTCATTTTATATGGGAAAAGTTTCAAGCAGGAATAATCTCTCTTAAATATGTTTCATCTCAAGAGCAAGTAGCTGATATCCTCACCAAATCGATTACATCCAAAATTCAATCTTTTATATGTGGTAAGCTAGGTATTTAAAATGTATTTTATCCTCCAAGTTGAGGGGGAGTGTTGGAAGATGGGCTCAAGCCCACAAGCTCAAGGCTTGAAGCCTATACGTCAAAGGAGTGACAAAGTGATAATTTATGATAAGTTCCAAAAGGATGGCATAAAGATGTAAATACGTTGTCTGATTATGTCTTTTAATCTATTGAGTTGTAGCCCTAAGGGCATTGTAACACCATAAATAAGAGTTTTGGCTAAGAGGTAAGGAAGGTAAGGAATTCAAGCCTTCTACTCTCTTTCACAAATCATCCAGTCACCCTCTCTTCTCCCTTGACGCATTCTCTCCTTCCCTTAATCCAAACTCTCCTCTCTCACGTCCTTCTCCTTCCTCTCTCCTCTCTCTTCTCTCCTTCTTATTCCACATTAACTTAGAGTTCTTCTCATGGGGTCCTAACTTCTACACTCCTCTCTACCCTAGCTCTCTTTCTCTCTCTCTCCCTCTTTGCTCTTTTTCTTCTTCCTCCCTCATCTTGCTCGAGGTTTCAATAATGGGGTCCTAAATTCAATATTGATCAACATTGAAGAAGATATAAAGCACTGGATATTCTAATAGTACTATTTGAATAGCTAGGTATTTCCAAAACCCAAACCAGTCTATCAAACCATTCTAGTAGAGCATCGAATATTAGAATGGTGGACTCAACAAAAAGTTGGAAGAAGAACAATATTCAAATAGGTATCTATGTATTTGAAAGATTCACTAACAAAAGATGAGTTGATCATAGATTAACTCCCTTATTGCATTTAATGATAAAAAAAACTTAATGGAGCTGAAAGTTTGCAAATTTGAGTATTTTAGATACTTTACCTTCAAGAGACATGCATCTCAAGGTCTAAAGCTTCAAAAAAATCTACCCTACTAGAGACCTCTAGCTTCATTGAAAGATAATTCTTGAAGCATCATCCATGAAGAAGAAGACAATGTGAAGACTAGAGTTTAAGTGTCATTGATGTATATCAAAACTCAGTCAAAATGTAAGAGAGCTTTTCTAACTCCTTTCTTCAAAGTGCAATGTTATACATGGAGCTTTAGGACAAACAGTATAAACACATGTTTAGAAACATCACATATGTCTACTTTCTAGTGATCATTCTCATGCTTTAAAAGTCAACTTAGTCGAACTAGTACTTGAATAATCGATCATAGAGAAATGTGCAAGCCCAACTTATAAAGCATGATCAATCAACCATAGTCGATTGATTGATCATCCAGAAAATGGTCATTTCAATCTATAAAGTATGATCAATCGTCCCCTTTGGTCGGCAAGAAAAAATTACATGGCATGATCGACCATCCCACACGATTGATCATTCAAATAGAATCTTGCCAATTAGGGATATATAGGGAATTCTAATCGATTGATCATCCCCTGGTCGATCGACTTAAATTTTCAGGACCAATGATAACATATTGATTAATCAATCCATCAATCAATAAGCCACATCCTCACAAAAAAAACAATGTTATACACGATTAATCGATCAATCACTTTATAGTCGATGAATCAAGGTACTAACTTTTGTAAACGAGCAAATAAAGGTTAGTCTGGGATGGGGAAGTTAAAAATACCCAACCAAACCTCACATAAAGAATTTAATGAGCATTATTGGCAAATCCACATGTATTTATACTCAAAGTCTTGAAATTCTTTTCTAAAGTGCTTTTGAGTGAAAGAGAGCTACACTCTTGCATAATCCTCACTCTTTCCTCCACATATCCTTGCATTTTACATTACTCAAATTCCAATAAACTCTACATTGTGCTAAAAAGAAGTAGAAGTTTGGATCTCTCAAGGAGAAGGTACTCTCCAAGTGCTGGGAGTAAGTTTTTCCTATTCTTTGTTTTTATTTGAAAAATATTCATCTAGAACCTATTCAATCTAGATAGAAATGCCTAGCTAGATCTAGAATCTAGCTAATCTCTTAGAGAGATTGAATTTTTAAAAAGTTTGTATTGAGCTACACATGGCTTATAGAGAGCCAGAATCTTTGTGTAATTCCAACTATTAGAGATTTAAATAGTTGAATTTCCCAAGCAAGGGTTATTGGACAGTGAATACCAATAGGGGAACATCTGTAACAAAAATTCTTTTTGTCTCCTATGGTGTTTGAATGATTGCTTTGCTTTACTTTGAAATTGTTGTATTGCATGATTTTTAATTGCACACCTTGCTTGAGTTTTGAACTCTAAAATCTCAATTCACTCCCCTCTTGAGAAGCAACTTGGGCCAACAAGAGGGGGTATTCAAATCGCATTCAAATAGTGCCTTCAACTGAGAGCTCAAATTTCAAGTCTATTAGAGTATCAGCTTCCCAGGATTCAAATTGTGGATGTTCCAAGCAAGGGATTGTTTGAACAATGTCGAGAACATTTGAGTAGTGACTGCCCAAAAATTTGTATCATAAGTGTTGGAAGATGGGATGAAGCCCACAAGCTCAAGGCTAGAAGCCCACACGTTAAAGGAGTGTCAAAGTGGGGTTTTATGGTATGTTCCATAAGGATGGCATGACGATGTAAATACACTGTCTTAGTATGTCTTTTAATCTATTGAGTTGTAACCCTAAGGGCTTTGTAACACTATAAATAAGAGCATTGGCTAAGAGGTAAGGCATTCAAGCCTTCTCCTCTCTTTGAGAAATCGTCAAGCCACCCTCTCTTCTCCCTTGACTCATTCTCTCCTTCCCTTAATCCAAACTCTCCTCTCTAACATCCTTCTCCTTTCTCCCTCTTCTCTCCTTCTTCTTCCACGTTAACCTAGAGTCATTCTCATGGGGTCCTAACGTCTACATGGTATCAGAGCATGGAGGCTAGGATCCCTATTCAAGTAGTTATGTTATCCATTCACGAAGTTGTTTATAGAAGGAGTTCTACCATGAAGAGATAGGTAAAATCTGGTTTTTCTTCATACTCTCTCTTTATGGTTTCGATTTTTTCCCCTCTTCTTGAATTCTTGATTCACGTCATGTCAAGATAATCTTCATAAACATTGTGAAGATCTATCTTGTATGACTAAAAGGATGTTGTAGTCTTGATTATCTTGTAGCAAAATTACATGATTGATCAAAGGTTGTTTTTTTTTTCTGTTTGTTATTTGGATTCAGTTACATTTATGTAACGGGAATCAAACATTGTTGATATGGGATTCCAGCATATGTTGCTATTAATTCTATAATCTAACGTTACTCATGGGAGTGTGTTATGTTGTTGGATGACAGTTATATGTTTGATGAAATTCCAGTATTCACTTATCCCTATTATTTTTGCGTTTGAACTTCAACAATTGAATTTTTTTTGTGTGTTGAAGTATTCCCATGAGTTGGAATTTATTTTGCCAAGAAATTGCTCTCGATTTGCCAAGAAAGGCCTTGTCTAAGGTTGCTCTCAGTTTTGCGGTTGACTTTGGATTAAGGATAAGAGTTGCATCTACTCTCTTCTCTCTATTTTTTTGATAAATATAAGAGGAGTTGAGTAGTGGCTGGTTATTGTTATCACTTGACAAAAGCACCAATTTTTACATGATTTGGTGCTTATTCTAGTGAAAATATTCTCTACTTATTTTTTGTGGCTAATTTGGTCTACGGTAGCTTCAAATTACGTTGTGTAATTGTTATTTGAGCCCCTTTGACAATTGACCTCACTAGTTCAATTGCATCAACATGGAGAGTGGACATATGAGTAATAAGAGTGACATGCTTCAAATTACTACAATTCCACTAAGAGGTCTTTCCAATTACCTTAGTTGGTCACAATTGGCACGGAGGGTTATCATTACTCGTGACCTTCTCAGTCATGTTATCAAAATCCCTCTTTCGATTGAAGACGAAGATGAAGTCTGCCATACATGGGTAAAAAATGATAACATGGTTATCAGTTGTCTTATTACTAGCATGGAAGAGCATGTCGCTAACAATGTCGTCCACTTGGAAACTTTCAAGGATATTTGGGACTCATGTGCTAAGCTCTATTCCAGTACTGCCTCCTTGCAAATAGTATATGATGTTTTCCAAAGTATACTGGCTACCAAACAAGGAGATAATATTCATGAATTTTTTGCCCAGTTTCGTGGCCATGTCAAAAAATGGAAAATTGCTCAACCATACTCTACCAACATTTTTGTTCAAGAAAAACAACGCGAGGCTATGGCAGCGGCTATTTGCCTTACCAATATTAAGCCATATCTAGAGGTAGCTAAGACTCAGCTTCTTAATTCCTTTGCCCTTCCCTCTTTTGATGACACTATGTTGTTAGAGATTGTTGTTCCATCTCCTCCTCCGATTGATGTTCGATCTGCTATGTTCTCTGGTAATCAGAGTACATCATCCCCATTTCAAGGACATGGCAAAAATACAAGAGGAGGCCGCAATAGAGGTGGTCGAACAGGTCTAACCCATTCCTGCACTGAGCCTTGATTGTGCACTTACTATGGTGGTCAGAACCACCTTGTGGATTCATGTTGGAAACTCCATGGCAAACCTAATTGGGCGACAGCCAATCCAGCCGCAGTTAATGTTGAGAAAAAGGAGGATAGGACTGATTCTCATTCCGGGAATGTGACTATTTATGTGGACCTATGCTGCTTTTCAAAAGTTGAAATCCTTATTAGACCAATTCTCTACTCCACCAGGCCCTACTGTTGCCCCTACCATTGCCTCAGGTATGCTTTCTTCCACTTCAACCCCTTCTTCTTGGATCATTGACTCTGAGGCTTCTGAACACTTGTCAAGTAACAAACATGCTTCATTCATTGTCTCCATGTCTTCCTCATAAATTTGTCACTATTGCTAATGGTTCCCAAACTAAGGTGCTTGACAAGGGTTCCTCCTCTATTACTGCATCTATTCCTCTCCAAGTTGTGTTATTTGTTACTCAATTTCCGTTAAATTTGCTCTCCGTTATTCAATTAACTAAGTAATTGAATTGTTCTATCACCTTCTCACCATCTTCGTGTATATTTCAGGATCAAACTACGAAATAGGTGATTGGTGGTGGCCATGAAAAAGGGGTTTTATACTATTTTACTCTTCCACCAGTAGTTGTTATTTCATCCACTACATCCGAGGCTCAATTGTGGCACAACCGGCTTGGTCATTCATCTACCTCATCACTTCGTTCTTTAATTCCAACTCTTAAATCTTTGTCTAATATCAATTGTGATGCATGTCAATTAAGTAAGCATGTAATGTGTACTTATTCTCCTCCTCTTACAACTACTAGTACTGGTTCGTTTGCATTAATACATTCTGATGTATGGGGGGCCCTTTAAAGGTCTCTAACATTTCTCAGATTTAATATTTTGTTACTTTTGTGGATGATTTTACCCGAGTGACTTGGTTGTTTTTGTTTAAAGAACGATCATAAATTCTTTCTATTTTTAAAACTTTCATGCAATGGTTCTAACGTAATTTGGAAAAAAAATTCAAATCCTTAGATCCAATAATGCTAAGGAATATTTGTCTAATGAGTTTAAATTATTTGCGGGTAATGGGCTTCTTCATCAAACATCATGTGCCTATACCCCTCAACAAAATGGTTTTGCTTAAAGTAAGAATCGTCACCTCCTAGAAGTTGCACGGGGCCTCCACTACTCAATGAAGTTACCCTACTTTTATTGGCCTCATGCTATTCTTACAGCATGCTTTCTCTTCAATAGATTACCTTCATCAGTACCTAGAAATGAAACTCCATATTCTGTTTTGTTTCATGGTGAAGATCCATTTTTTCTTCCTCTTAAAGTATTTGGTTACACATGTTTTTTTCATGATACTTCGCCACATAAAAGTAAACTTGATCCTCAGTCTCTCAGGTGTATTTTTTGGGGTATTTTCAAACTCAAAAAGGATATTACATCCAAAATTCTATCTTATATAGGTGGCAAGCTAGGTATTTATGATGTATTTTCTCCTCTAGCTTGAGGGGGAGTGTTGGAAGATGGGATGAAGCCCACAAGTTCAAGGCTAGAAGCCCACACATCAAAGGAGTGGCAAAATGGTTATTTATGGTATGTTCCATATGGAAGGCATGAAGATGTAAGTGCTCTAAATGCTAGTTCCAAGACTTGTTGAAGATTAAAATATCGTCAAAGAAGACTAAAACGAATTTTCTGAGATAGGTACTAAATACCTCATTCATCAAGGCCTGGAAGGTGTACGGAGCATTTGATAGACCGAAAGGCATTACGACAAATTCAAAGTGGCCATGGTGGGTGCGGAATGTTGTCTTTTCAACAGTTGGATGATGCATTCGGACTTGGTGATAACCCGACCTCAAATCCAATTTAGTAAAAAATTGAGCACCATGTAATTCATCTAGTAACTCCTCCACGACAGGTATTGGAAATTTGTCTTTGATTGTCTCGGCATTAAATTCTCTGTAGTCAATACAAAACCTCCAAGTGTTGTCCTGTTTTTTCACCAGAAGAACGGGAAAGGAGAAAGGGGACCCACTCGGTCGGATGAGGCCTTGTTCATGCATAAGTTTGCATTGACATTCGATTTCATCATTCTGTAGGTGTGGGTACCGATAAAGATGAACTATTACCACCTCTGACCCAACCTTCAAACAGATCCAATGGCCAAAATGTCTCAAGGGAGGCAGACCTGAAGGTTCCTGAAATATGTTTCGTAAATTCGGCCAAAAGTCGGTCTAAAGTGTTGTCCGAAGTCTCTTGGGAGTGGAGTACGTATAGCTGTGCTGGAGAGTCAGCTTGATTGGCCTATAATCGCACCTGCTTCCCTCCACTATCAAAGCTCATAGTAAGAGCCGCGAAATCTCATAAAATGGGACCCAAATTTTGGAGCTATTTTATTCCCAAAACCATGTCAAATCCCACTAACGGGATGATAAAAAATTCCGCAGAAAAAGAAGTATCATCAATAGAAAATGTTACCAGTTTACTGACTTCGTAGCTAGGTACCTTTTCCCCGTTGGCAACCGAAACCTTAGCAATTGGTTGAGGTTGTATCTCAAGTTGTAAATGTTGGGCTGCTATGAGACTCAAAATATTATGAGTACTCCCTGAATCCACCAAACTGAGTAAAGGCTGACCTTGGACTAACGCACATTCTTGCATAGTCTTGGTGGACTTGAGTCCGGTTAGAGCATTCAACAAAATAGCAGATTCTTCCACCTCAGCCGGCTCCATTTCCCATACATCACTCTTCCTCATCATCAACCTCCAACCAAAATAATTTTTTACATTGATGACCAAAAGTGTACTGCTCATCACAATTAAGGATGGTAGAAGAAAGGCTACCAATTAACTAATGGGTAAAGAGGTAGATAAGATGTTGAGGCCACCATGTGCTTTATTTTTATAAGAAATTCAAATTCCGCATTAGAAGAACCAATGCCAACAATAGTTAACAAATAATGAACCCAAGGCAAGCAACTGAGGAGTTCTTCTTCAGAAATATTGTCTCAATCAAAGAGGCACAATAGCAGCAGCGGAAATGGGCCAATGCCCAAATCACATGTACCAAATTCGCAGTAGTATTGCAGTAGATAACTGGTAAATAATGAAAGTCCTTAACAGTAAGAAGGACACATAAAATAGTCCGCAGCGAGTCCATCAATAAATAAGGAAGTTGTACAAAATAGTTTGTTGGAACCGAATAATAATCCAAGATAATTGTTGGAAGATGGGCTCAAGCCCACGAGCTCAAGACAAGAAGCCCACACGTCAAAGGAGTGGCATATGTGTAAAATATGGTACTTTCCATAAAGATGGCATAGAAGTGTAAATATGTGTTCCTTTTATGTCTTTTGTTTTATCAAGTTGTAGCCCTAAGGGTATTGTAAAACTATAAATAAAGGCATTGGCTAAGAGGTAGGGCATTGAAGCACTCTCCTCTATTTCCAAAAATTCGTCCAGCCCTCATCTTTCTTTTTGACGCAGCCCTCTTCTCCCTTAATCCAAACTCTCTTCTTCCACGTTCTTCTTCTTCTCTTCTCCTTCTCTCTTCTTCTTCTTCTTCTTTCTTGTTGATCTAAAGTTCCTTTCATGAGATCCTAAATTCTACATAGTATCAGAGCAAGGAGTTTAGGATCTCTTCATGGAGTTATTATGAAATCTGTTCAAGAAGTTGTAAAAGGAGTTCAGTCATAAAGAGATAAGTTCATTATCTTCTTATTTACATTTTTTTTTTGTTTCCTTTTCTTATTTACATACTTCTTTTGACTGTTTTTCTTTACTTTTTGAATTTTGAGTCACAACAAGTCAAGATAAATCTTTATATGTTGTAAAGATTTATATCTATGACTAAATTGATGTTATAATTTTGACTCCTTGTAAATCAATTACAAGAGTGATCAAGATCATTTGCTGTTTGCATCTTATTAAGATTGATGGGTGAAATTCAATTACCTTTATGTAATTTGGATCCATCTCATTTGAGGTAGAATTCTAGCACATGTTGCTGTATCTTCTCCTACTTTAGGTTGCTCATGGGTTTGTGTTGTGTTGTTGGATGCCCATTACATTTGATGAAATGCCAACAGCCATTTACCCTTTGTAGTTCCATTTTTTTAACTTCAACAATTGAATTTTTTTCTTATATTGAAGTCTCCCATGAGCTGAAGATAAATCTCTTCCAAGTGTCTTGGTTTGTCATTAAGTCTTCTCTAAATTTTTATCTATTGCTCGTTTGTGTTGGAGTTTGGATTAAGGCCTAATCGGTTGCATCTACTTTCTTCTCTTTGTTCTTATGAATACAAGAGAAGTTGAGTGATGGCTAGATGTTATTATCACTTTCTAAAGGCACAAATTTGTTGATAATTTCGTGCTTGCCCTTGTGAAAGAAATTGGTTCGTATTCTCTTTTGTTGGTGATTGATTTGGTCTACGGGTTCTTCAAATTACATAGAGTAATTGTTCTTTGAAGAAGGCCTTTTCCCTTGACCTCCATATTTTACTTGCCTCATCATGGAGATTGGATACAATAGTAATAAGAGTGATATACTCCGTATTACTACAATTCCACTTAGAGGTCTCTCCAATTACATGAGCTGGTCACAATCAGTTCGGAGGGTTCTTATTACTCGTGACCTCTTGAGCCACGATGTTAACTTTCCTCCTCTGATTGATGATGAAGATGCATCCTACCACAAGTGGGTTAAGGATGATAACATGGTGATAAGTTGGCTCATTAATAGCATGGAAGAGCAGGTGGCCAACAATGTGGTCCACTTGGAAACCGCCAAGAACATATGGGACACTTGTGCCAAGCTTTACTCAAGCACTGGTTCATTACAAAAAATATATGATGTCTTACAAAACATGCTGCATACGAAACATGGAGATAATATTCACGAAGTTTTGGCATGGTTTCGCGGTCTTCTTCAAGAATGGAAACTAGCTCAGCCATATTCCACTGATATTGCCGTTCAAGAACGACAAAGAGAAGCTTTGGCAGCAGCCATTTGCTTATCGAATATTAAACCATACCTTGAGGTGGCCAAAACTCAACTTCTAAGTTCTTCTACTCTTCCATCCTTCGATGATATTAGTGCTACATTACTTAGGATACCAGATCCATCCCCTCCTTCTCCTATTGATGCTCCATTGATGATGTTCTCTGGCAATCGGGGAACATCTTTCTCATCCCGAGGATGGGGCAGAAATATGAGAGGGGGTCGAACTATGAGAGGGGATGAAAATAGAGGTGGTAGAATGGGTCAGAATTCTTTTCGTACTGAGCCTCAACTTTGCACTTATTGTGGCTGTTAGAACCACCTTGTGGCATCATGCTGAAAACTTCAAGGCAGGCCTGATTGGGCCACAGCTAACCCAGTCTCAGTTAACGTTGAGAAAAATGAAGATAAGGCTAAATCATCATCCGAAAATGTGACACTTACGGCTGAGGACTATGCTACATTTCAGAAAATGAAGTCCTTCATGGAATTATCTATTCCCTCATCATCTATTGCTGCAACAACTATTGCCTCAGGTATGTTTTCTTCCTCTTCTTCCTCTTCCTCTTGGATCATCGACTCCGGGGCCTCCAAACATCTATCAGGTAACAAACACTTGTTGCAGTCCTTATCTCCTTGTTATCCTCATAAATTCGTCACTATTGCTGATGGTACCCAAACCAAGGTTCTTGGCAAAGGTTCTTCCTCTCTTACTTCATCTATTCCCCTTCAAGATGTTTTGTTTGTTCCTCAATTTCCTTTAAATTTGCTCTCGGTTAGCCAATTGACCAAATAATTAAATTGCTCTATCACCTTCTCACCATCTTCTTGTGTCTTTCAGGATCTCACTACGAAGCGGGTGATTGGTGGCGGCCATGAAAAGGGGGGTTTGTACTACTTCACTCTTCCACCATTAGCTGCATTATCGTCCACTACATCTGAGGCCCAACTTTGGCCCAACTGACTTGGTCATCCATCTACCCCTTCACTTCGTTCTTTGGTTCCATCTTTAAAAGGACTTTCTAATATCAGTTGTGAGGTTTGTCAATTAAGTAAACATGTCAGGAGTACATATTCTCCTCGTCTTACAACTACAAGTACTGCTCCGTTTGAGCTAATACATTCTGATGTATGGGGCCCTTTATGTGTCTCAAATATTTCCCAAGTTAAATATTTTGTCATTTTTGTTGATGATTTTACTCGAGTGACTTGGTTATTTCTATTTAAAGAGCGTTCCGAAATTCTCCCTTTGTTTAAAAATTTTCATGCTATAGTCTTGACACAATTTGGGAAGAAAATTCAAACCCTTAGATCTGATAATGCTAAGGAATACATGTCTCATGACTTCAAATCATTTTGTGAGAGTAATGGGCTTATTCATCAAACATCATGTGCCTATACTCCTCAACAAAATGGTGTTGCTGAAAGGAAGAATCGTCATCTTCTTGAAGTTGCTCGGGGCCTCCTCTACTCCATGAAGGTACCCTATTTCTATTGGCCTCATGCTATACTTATAGCATGCTTTCTCATTAATAGGTTACCTTCATCAGTCCTTCATCATAAAACTCCTTACTCTGTGTTATTTAATGGTGAAGATCCTTTTTCTCTTCCTTTGAAAGTGTTTGGATGTACGTGTTTTGTTCATGTTACATCTCCACATAAAAATAAACTTGATCCTCGGTCTATGAAGTGCATTTTTTTGGGATACTCTCGCACCCAGAAAGGTTATGTCTGTTATAATCCTACCCTTTGGAGGATGTTTATCTCTAGGGATGTGACTTTCTTTGAGGATACTCCCTTCTACTCCTCCCATGATGCTCCTCCAGGATGGACTTGTCCTTCTACTACTCCTTGTCCGCTTGTGCCGTTCAATCTTGAAGTGGATCCATCCCCTGATGCACCGGCCGTACCTTCACTTGTGGAGTTGTCAGATCCACCTGAGGTAAGTCCTTCTCCTCCTATGTATGGGCCTGAATTTGATACTCGGCCTATTGCTTTAAGAAAAGAACGTCACTCCTGTACCACTTCGCATCCTATCTCAAATTTTATGTCTCACCATCGCTTGTCTTCCGAGTGTTTTCAGTTTCTTGTGTCCCTTTCTTCTTCTTCCGTTCCACAGTCGTATCAGGAGGCCCTGAGACATCCAAGATGGAAGGCGGCTATGGATGAAGAAATGCACGCCTTATATGAAAACCAAACCTGGTACTTAACATCACTCCTGAAAGGTAAAAGTCCGGTTGGTTGTCGATGGGTTTTTTCGGTGAAACATAATCCGGATGGATCGGTTGCTCGTCTTAAAGCTCGACTGGTTGCTAAGGGCTATACGCAGTGCTATGGGATAGATTATGAGGAGACCTCTCCTATTGCAAAATTGAATTCGGTACGCATCATCTTATCTATTATATCTAACTCCTCATGGCCCGTCTATCAGTTGGATGTTAAAAATGCTTTTTTAAATGGTGATATCAGTGAGGAAATTTATATGGTTCAACCACCTGGTTATGTGGTTGAGGGGGAGTCAGTATGCCAGTTAAACAAGTCTTTATATGGGCTTAAGCAGTCCCCTCGGGCTTGGTTTGATAAATTTAGTCAAACACTCCTACGGTTTGGTTTTCATCGGTGCTCAATTGATCATTCCGTATATTATAAAGATACGGTCAAAGGGAAAATATTATTGGCCATATACGTGGATGATATTATCTTAACCACTGATGATGCTTTGAGCATACAAGAGGTGAAACAGATGATATGTCAGGAATTCAAGACTAAAGACCTTGGTATGCTTAAATATTTTTTGGGTATAGAAGTTCTTCAATCCAAACATGGGATAATATTGTCTCAAAGGAAATATGTCTTGGATCTCCTTGAAGAAACAGGAATGAAGGGTTGTAGACCAGTTGACACACCTATGGATACAAATGTAAAATTATGTGCCACAAATGAAGAATATATTGATATTGGCAAATATCAAAGACTCGTGGGAAAACTGATTTATCTCACGGGAACTAGGCCAGACATATCATATGTTGTAAGTGTGGTGAGTCAATTCATACACAAACCACAAATTACCCACTGGCAGGCTTTAGAGAGAATATTACGTTATCTAAAAGGAGCTCCAGGAAGAGGATTGTTGTATAAAAAACATGGGCACTTCAATATAGAAGGCTTCTCAGATGCAGATTGGGTTGGATCTCCTGATGATAGAAAATCTACATCAGGATATTGTACTCTGGTTGGGGGAAACTTGGTTACATGGAAAAGTAAGAAGCAAAATGTGGTTGCAAGATCTAGCACCGAAGCAGAATACAGAGCTATGGCCCATACCGTTAGTGAACTTTTATGGATTAGGACCCTTCTTACCGAACTAGGTTTTTATAAAAAGGGGTCCATGAATCTGCATTATGATAATCAAGCAGCTATTCATATCACTTCAAATCCAGTTTTTCATGAAAGAACTAAACATATTGAGGTGGATTGTCATTTTATACGGGAGAAGTTTCAAGCAGGAATAATCTCTCTCAAACATGTGTCATCTCAAGAGCAAGTAGCTGATATTCTCACTAAACCCGTTACATCTAAAATCCTATCGTTTATATGTGGCAAGTTGGGTATTTATGATGTATTTTCTCCTCCAGCTTGAGGGGGAGTGTTGGAAGATGGGCTCAAGCCCACGAGCTCAAGACAAGAAGCCCACACGTCAAAGGAGTGGCATATGTGTAAAATATGGTACTTTCCATAAAGATGGCATAGAAGTGTAAATATGTGTTCCTTTTATGTCTTTTGTTTTATCAAGTTGTAGCCCTAAGGGTATTGTAAAACTATAAATAAAGCCATTGGCTAAGAGGTAGGGCATTGAAGCACTCTCCTCTATTTCCACAAATTCGTCCAGCCCTCATCTTTCTTTTTGACTCAACCCTCTTCTCCCTTAATCCAAACTCTCTTCTTCCACGTTCTTCTTCTTCTCTTTTCCTTCTCTCTTCTTCTTCTTCTTCTTTCTTGTTGATTTAAAGTTCCTTTCATGAGATCCTAAATTCTACAATAATAATTCAGCCAAAGATAGGAAACCGAGTCAAATAGTAAACTAATAATAATCCAAGATAATAATCCAGCTAGAGATAGAAAACCGAGTCAAATAGTAGACTTATATAATCAAGTCGTAAAAGAAATATGTATAGAACTCGGGACCTGAACACGTACAACTGAGGCATAAAATAAGTGGGCCGAGTCAGATTAACTCGGACCCGAGTTGACCGAGACTAGCTAGGTTAACTCGACGAAATAGAAATTACCCTGGTTCGGGTCACTTAGTAAAAAATCACACTCCTTTTAACTTAGTTTCCTTAACTTAAGAACATTTTAATTTTGCAACAGTAGCTTCTTATTACCTATGGCGCCGAACAACTCGGGACAATGTTTGAAAGAGATAATTTGGATTAGTAAGAATCAGGTTTGATGAATCAACGTCTGTTGCAACCAGAGCTGATCGGCGACGGGAACAGAGAACAACAAAAATCCAGCAATAGTGTGTCTTCTTCCTCGATGAGCACACTACGACGAACCAGCAAGATCAAACTCATGTTGTCAACGCCTCAAAAGAGATTCAAAACACTGGAACAATGTCATCTTCTCAAACAACAGCTACGAGACTGTGATTCTTGGTAGAGATAATCACAAATCTATCAGCAACAGTAGTGGAATTATGACAGCAAGGCAGAGTCAAGCAATGAACAGTGATGAACCAGCTCAAGATTAGTCAACAAGTCGGCAATATTTTCTTCGGATTAAATAGCAGTAGGTGACAATACAGAATCAAGATAACTTCCATAATAGCAGTATCAGCAACAGCAAGAATCGGGAAGACAGAGGAACCAACGTCTCATTCTTCCCCACTGTGCCGAACAGCCCGGGACAGCAGAGTCGTCCCGCGGCACTAGTTCCTGAATAGCATGGGACAACAATAAACTAGAGGTGGCAATTAGAGGATTTTGGTAACCGAATTAGTAACAACGTTGTCTTGGAAGCAATTTTCCATATATAAGTTTGATGCAAGTAGAATGCTAGAACGACGGACTGCTGGCTGTTGTTGCCAGAAATATGCAGCAGTAGAGTGTCTGAAAATTAAATCAATCCACCATGATAACAAGATGAGAGCCAGCTGATTACTGTGAGCCAGTAGAGATAGAGATCTTCCAAAAGATTTCCAAGCAGCAGTAAACAAACAGAGAAGAAGATGATTCTCATAATAAAACTCGGTCAATATATAATATGCAATATTAAAAGCTAAGTGTAGAGGTGAAAACGTAAAGCAAACAACGGGTATATGGACTGAAAAGAGAGAAAATAAAATATAGATACAAACCTAAACTGCTAGACATAATAGATCAGAAAAGGATTACATTAACTCTATGGGTTGACCAAGTCAACGCACAGAACCTGCTCTAATAGCATGTTGAATTTATGCAAAAGATAAAACTTCATTAACTTTTTGTAATCAAAGTACATGAACATCTATTTATAATAGAGGAAAGCATTAGAGTCCAATTACAATTAAATTACCCTTGTCCCAATTACACCCAAACTCTAACACTTAAAGATAAGTCCTAGCATAATTAAATAACTCAGCATAAATAGCAGACTAACATAAGTAAAACACCTTTAAAATGAAACTCTCCTGAGAGACCACCTTTTGTGAAACTCTTGTAAGACTCCACCATATTAATTCTAGCTCTATGTGACTACTTACTGTGAGAGTCATGTAAGAGGCTTTCATATTTTCTCTTTAACATACACAAACCTTGAAATTGAGGAACTTGGGCCACATAGCCTTAAGATTTATTCCTATGTGAAGAAAGCGCCCATCTCTATTCAGACTCCATCTGTGAATGACCTCCTCGGATCTACCAACAAGGGTATGACTAGATACATTAAAGAGAATTGGCTGACAGGTTTCCAAGAGAACCTTCTGTAAAACATCCAGGATGTTATCTTCTCGGTCTTTGATCAGAGAGTTGGGAGTACCTATGAGGTCAAGATAAGGGACCTCACTATGCCTTAGAGAGTCGTTATGGAAATTGTGATTCACATGCTGAATCTAAGAAAAGGCACCTTCTCTAGGCTCACGATGGCTGACATTATATGGATGATTGTGATCTTCCAGAAAATTTCTACCATTTGCTCAAGAGATCACAACCATCCTCCTACATTGTGGAGTGAATTTTTTAGATGAAGTGTCAGTGGACATGACAAAGAGATGTCCATAGGATAAATTAAAGTGGGCAAATTTAGATTTTCTGTATGGAGAGGATAGTGATTTCAAAAGGAGAAGATCCCAATGGAGTTCGCACCACAACCAACAGCCTTAGGAGATGAGCTTAGCCTTGAGCCTACCACTGATCAATTTGAATTTTCTAAGAGGAGCTGCACAAAAGAAGGAAGATCAGCCTCCACCGATCGTCTTACAGTTTTAGAGGCTGCGGTGGTTGATGTAGTGGCAACTCAAGCAACTATCCTTGCCAGACAAGACCAGTTGAAGACTGGACAGTAGAAGATCAAGCACCTCCTTGAGATCATCCTCAGCCGTCTCTCACCTCCAACTTAGTCATTTTAGGATCCACCCAAATTTTTGACTCCCAATGTATATTTTTTGTGTTATACCCGTATGTACTTATTTTAAAGCTTTGTACACAATTTTTGTAAAAGAATGAGAATCTTATCTATGATACGGCCTTCGAGCCACTTTTTGTTATAACTTATGAGTTTCATTGACTATCTTTTTGAGTATGAAAAAAGGGGAGAAACATTTGGAACTTGGATCAAATCTTACAATGCAAAGATTAAGGGGACCTTCAGCTAAATTTGGACAAAGTACTTTAACTCCAACCTAAGGGAAGTGAATATATTTAATTTTTTCAAGTTAGGTTTTGTCATCATAAAAAAGAGGTAGGTTGTTGACCATAGGTTGACTCCCATGTTGCTTTTCATGGTAACAAAACTTAATTGATCTAACAACTTGAAAATCTAAGTAGTTCAAGTACTTCACCTTCAAGAGTAAATGCAACTCAAGGTCTAATGCTTCAAGCCAAACTCAAGCCTCAAGCACCATTGAAGAACATCTATTGGAAAAGCACCCACAAGGAATAAGATAACGAGAAGACTAGAATTCACGTGTAATAGTCAAATGTCCAAACTCAGACACTTATGTACGATAGTATCCAAAACTCCCTTTCTTTAAGTACATATATGAAATCAAAGTTTTAGGTCATAATTTTCACTTAGACATACTTAAGATCATCATTTAGAATATGCTAGATCACTTAGAAAAAAATATTCTCATGCTTTAAAAGTCAAAAATTTTAACTGGCATTGGAATGATTAATCGACCATTGGTAAATATCGATCATCAAGAACTGTGCAGGCCAAAAATATACATGATTGATCAACCATAATCGATTGATCAATCATCCAGAACAAGGCTATTTAATGCTATAACACAAGATCGATCGCCCCACTTGGATTGATCGATCATTTCTGCCCAAGCAAGCAAATTTCACATGGAACGATCGATCATCCCACCTAATTGATCGATCACATAGAACCCTGCTAGTACGGGACATAAAGCATGATCGGCCATAGGAAATGCACTGATTGATCATACTTGTATTGCACAACTAAAGGGAATTTCGATTGATCGATCATCCACTGATGATCGATCAACTTATCTTTTCTGGACTAATGGTAACATAAGTTTGAAAAAAAAAAGTAATCGCTATGATTGATTGATTAATCAATCACTTTAAAGTGATCGATAAATCAAAGTACTGATTTTTTAAAATGATAAAGTACTAATTTTTGAAAACAGGCCAATAATGGCCAGTTTGAGTTGGGTAAGCAATAAATATCCCCACCAAACCATTTGTTAGAATGTGGGACCCACCATGACTTGCAACTATGGTGGGACCCACATGAGAACTTCAACCAAGAGGAGTCACCACATGAGCCAAAATGAGCTAAAATACATTGAAAGATATGAGGATCAAGTGGGACCTACATGGGCATGACGAGCTGGGATCTTTCCCCCAACATGAGTTGGAAAGATTTGCATATCTTCCTTGATTTATATAATTGATTTTTATTCCTTAGATGGATGTATGATAAGGGAAAGTAGGTATCCTATTAAGGAGTTTCCCTAATTATGTATTGGAATTAGTATAAATAGGGGGTCTTGGTTGAGGCATTCAATCAAGCTCTCCTCTTCTCTCATTCACGTGAAAGAAATCCCTCTCCTCTCTTTTAGTTTTTTCCTCTTCTCCTCTCTTTACCCGAGAGCCCAATTTTCCTTTTCTCTTTTTTCTTTCCCTCTCCCCTTACTCGAGATATTATTCATGGGGTCCTAAGTTCAACATGGTATCAGAGCTACCAATTTAGGATCCCCATTTCAAAGGAATGCTCTAAAAAAATATGATCATAGAAGGCTCTTCATGAAGCAAGATTGAAGCTCATGAGATAAGTATATTTCTATTTATGATAATATTGATTTATGCTAATAGTTTACAGATATTAAAAGGATGGTTTCGAGATTTTTTTATGCATGTCTGCATCTTATGAGGTTGTGGAAATATTTGCATCTTGGATTAGAAGAAGTTATCAAGGTAGTCTTGGTCGGTTTGAAAATTTTGTTGACCGAGACCAGTTCATGTTAAAAATTTTGAATAAAGAGTTATAAATATGTGGGAACGAAATTCCCTGATAAAGAAGAATGATATTGAGCCTCTTGTGAGTGATTATTCGGGAAATTTGTTTTCAGAAATTTGATCTTTTAGCTTTTATGCTAAAGCCTCTCCATTAACCGATTTGGTTAAAAAAACCTATACTTGGGTTTTTTACTAATAGTTGATTGGAGAAATTTTTAAAAGTGAATTGCCTATTATGACTGAAGAATATTGTTGAATTTATGGAAAAGATAAATACGCCATTGACTTATTCATTGACTTATTATAATCAGAGTACATGAACCTCTATTTATAATAGAGGAAGGTAGTAGAGTCCAATTACAAAAAAACTACCTTTGTCCCAATTACACCCAAACTCTGACAATTTAAGATAAGTACTAGCATAATTAAATAACTCAATATAAATAAAAGACAAACATAACTCAAACTAGAACTCTTCTAGGACATGACCATAAGATAAAAATGCCTTTGTGAGTCCTTATTGCTCTTCCAACTTATGTGATAAGGATGCCAGCTCGTGGTAATCATGGTGGGTCCTACTTCTTATGTGTTTGGGCCCATCTTGTGGTCCTTCCTTTGTCGTGTGACCCATCTTATAATACTCTTAGATATGTGGGCCTTCCTTGGTCGTGTGGGGTTTGGGCCTATCTTCCAACACTCCCCCTCAAGATAGGGGTGAGAGAACAACATGAACTTTCAGCTTGCTGCAAAATGTATAGAATTTTTTTGTATAAAATGGCACATCTTCCAATATGCCTTCATCTTCCAACACTCCCCCTCACACTGTTGTGTCCTTCCATGAGGCCCTGCTAGCATAATATAAGTGATTAAAAATTACTCCTAGCCGGTAAGACATTGCTCCATACTCTAGTCCTAATGCTGGATGTAGGGCACACTTCGTCTTCTATCGGCATTGATCTGAAGTGTCCACCACCGTATCCCTCCATAGGATAATGACTCGCAAGGGGTAGGAGTAATAAAAACCATTACAGGGGGGTAGTGGGTTTATTTATAATGGTGTCCCAATCTGGACACCGACTCTCATGGTATCCCAACCGTGATATTTTTTAGAGTTAAATTTATCAGGGTGTCCCAATCAGGATATTTTTTAGAGTCAAATAAATTATGCTATGAGGAAAGATACTGAGGTCACCTCTTCTTCAATAATAATGTCTCATCCAAAGAGATATAATAGCAGCAGCTGTAATGTAACACGACCATCTTCCAACACATATGGCACGCACCAAAATAATAAACTTTGTAGAAGGACCCATAAAATAACAATAATCCGATAAAAATATTTTTTCTTAGATGCATAAGCTTCATCTTTTGTGCTCCCCCTTTCTTGAATATTTTCGTCACATAAACTTATCCCCAACATATGGAATAAAATACCTCTTTCTTGTAGTTCTTGTAGTTCTTGTACTTTTCCCCCTCAAGTTGGAAGGTAATGGCAGTGATCCCAGCTAGAACCAAATATCATAGATGCAGCAATAAGCCATAATAATAGAGATGTATAAATAAGCCCTCAAACCAGGGAGAAGTGAGATATCTTGCGGATATATCAACTCAAAAAGTGACGCAAAACAATAGGCATAAATTCAGAATATATCTTTAAATATAGTTCAAATTGATATAAAATTCTCCTTCTGAAACTAGACCTAAATACCTTTCATCCAATTATAAATTCTCTTCATAAAATATAATTATCAGAAGATAAATAATCTGATAGATTTCGGTCTCTGTCATCTGGCCGAACTAAGCATTGTTTCTCCTTTTTTCCAGCATGACCATTGACTCTTGCAAGATCAATATCTCCTTAACAAAGACTCATTCCAAGAATTGGTTGAATAGGTAAGAGAATGGACTTACATATCTTTCTTTTGATTAATAATTCTCCATATAAAGTCTCTTTCTTGATAACATAAAATACCTCAGAAGTTGAAGCTTTTTGCTGTTGCTCGAACCTCTTCTACAATCTGACCTTTGCAGCTTCAAATATTGATTTATCTTTGTGGATAACTCAGATAAAAGATTGGTTGAATAGGAAAAAGAATAAACTTACAGATATTTCTTTTGATATATATTTCTCCATATAAATTTTAGTTCTTGATAGCATAAAATACTCTCGAAAGCTAAAGCTTTTTGCTGCTACCCGAACCTTTTTGTAATCTGACCTCCGCTTATTAAAATATCGATATCTCTCTGTATATAACTCAGATTGGAAAAATTCATTTTTCTTTGGAAATTAAACTCAGATATATTTCCATCAATATATAATTTGTAATATGAAAAGCTCCGTATAGAGGTGAAATACAAAGAAAACTACGAGTGTAGGGATTGAAAAAAATAACTACAGATCTAGACTTAGGGTTTAGAGAAAAGGATCTCATTATCTATGTGAGTTGACTAAGTCAACTCACAGAACCTGCTTTGATACCATGTTGAATTTATGGAAAAGAGAAATACTTCATTGACTTATTATAATCAGAGTACATGAACCTCTATTTATAATAAAGGAAGGTAGTAGAGTCCAATTACAATAAAACTACAGTTGTCCCAATCACACCCAAACTTTAACACTTAAAGATAATTCCTAGCATAATTAAATAACTCAATATAGATAAAAGACAAACATAACTCAAAGTAGAACTCTTCTAGGGCGTGACCATAAGATAAAGATGCCTTTGTGAGTCCTTATTGCTCTTCCAACTTATGTGACAAGGATGCCAACTCGTGGTAATCATGATGGGTCATACTTCTTATGTGCTTGGGCCCATCTTGTGGGCCTTCCTTGGTCGTGAGGCTCATCTTATAATACTTTTAGATATGTGGGTCTTCCTTGGTTATGTGGGGTTTGAGCCTATCTTTCAACAAATACATGGCTCACAAGAGTGATATCCTCAAGATTACTATTGTTCCCTTGCGAGGGGTATAAAACTTTATGAGTTGGTCCACATCGATTCTCCAATTTCTTATAACAAAAGACCTCCATAGTCACCTCACCACTTGTGGATTACATATTGATGAAGAAGATATTTTTATAACTAGTGGCTAAAGAATGATACTTTGGTGATTAGTTGGCTTAATAACAACATGGAAGAACGTGTATCCAATAATGTTATTCATCTTGACACGGCTAAACAAATTTGGGAGACATGTACTAAGTTGTATTTAGCTCCGACAACTTACACAGGTCACATGATATTCTCCAAAGAATGCTTACCACTAAACAAGGAGACAATTAGAGGTGGCATCAAGCTGAGCCGAGCCCGAACCTGCCTATGTTCAAGCCGAGTTTGATTTAAATATTTCAAACTCGAGCTCGAGTCGAGCCCAACCTCAAGCCTAAAATAGTTATCGAGCTCGAGCCCAATAATTTTAGCCGAGCTCGAGCTTCAACATTCATTTAAAACTTTTCAAATAATATATGTCTCGAGTTCGAGCTTCAACATACATTTAAATTTTTTCAAAAAATACATATCAAATAAATTATATATAAAATTATGCATACATTTTACATAAAATTGAGCATGACCTCTACATAAAATTGGGCATAAGGGTGGCATTGAATCAAGCCGAGTCTGAACCTTCCTATGTTCGAGCCAAGTTTGATTTAAATATTTCGAACTCGAGCTTGAGCCAATCCTATCCTCGAGCCTAAAATTGTAATCGAGCTTGAGCCAATCCTATCCTCGAGCCTAAAATTGTAATCGAGCTTGAGCCTAATAATTTTAACCGAGTTCGATCTTCAACTTACATTTAACACTCTGCATGAAATATAAGTCAAATAAATTATATATATAATTATGCATACATTTTAAAAAAAGAGAATGATAGGGAAAGTTCGGTATTGAATCTCGATAATGGATTAGAATACACCAATATTAATCTTTTTTACCCTCAAATGTTGTCTAGCTTATTTAATTTCTGAATTTGGCCATAAATTTACTATGGCATCCTTAGTTCCCCTAGTTGAAAATTTATATTCTAGGAAAAAATAGAAATATTTTTCCTAGGATACATATTTCCAAAAAAAACCTTTAAATAAAATCCTATTACTATTAGTGACTGACTTACTAGAAAATTACAAAAATTATTTTAAATTTTTCTTAGGAAATTTAAATGGACCACTTATTGCATCTTCCAGGTAAATAAATAAAAAATAATAATCAATCTAATATATTACTATACTTATCAATAAAACTTTAATCAAATAAAATGTCATACACAGAATTGCTATAAAAATTGCCTCATGCTAAAAGTATTACAGCATCAACTATCAAATACTTATTCAAAAAAAATTTATACAGTTTTCTAGCCCATGTTGGCAGGAAAATCTTACTTAAAAAATTATATAATTTTTTAATAAAAATTTCCAATTAGAAAAATGTTTCCAAAAAACATGAGGCACTAATAGTGTCTAGAAACGTATTTCTACTAAAAATTTCTTTTCAACATTTCTTAAAAATACCATTAATATGGCTTCGTTTTTAATAATTTTTTATTACCAATACTACAAATTATTTTGTATGTCATGAAATTTATCTTTGTGATGGGTCAATTAAATTGAAAGGGTATTCTAGATGAGTATTATTTACTTAAGAATCTATATTAATAACTGAGTCTCATTTAATAGGATCAAGTTCATCTCAGTTACCTACTGCTTCCTACTTTCATCTGGTTTCGACCATTTGGCCCTCAAATCACAAAGACTTGAAATACACTAAGTTATGAACAAGAGAAACTTTCAAACTGAGAACAAGATTGAGGAACAATGATTTAAGAACATGGCTCAATTGTACAAGAAAATATTAAAAAAATATTTCTCATGTATAAAAATATATTTTTTATAAAATATTTTATATTTATTTTCCTCAAATTTCACTTTTATTATATTTTAAATTCATTTTAAAATTTTAAATATATATTTTAATTTCTTTCCTTCACTCTTCTCCTCTTCTTTCTATTTTATTCCTTTTGTTTCTATCCTTCAACTCTTATTTACTTTTCTTTTCTTTTTCCCTCTCCATTTTTTTCATTTTCCTTTTTTTCCTTATTCTCCCATTTTTCCTATTTTTATTCCATATTTATATTTATATTTTTATAACATAGTTTATATTTATTTTCCTCATTTTTCTCTTCATTATAATTTCACTCTTCTCTTCTTCCTGCTATTTATTTCCTTTTTTCCTTTTGTCTTTCAACTC
The DNA here is from genome assembly GCF_029961685.1 of Aristolochia californica. Taxonomy (NCBI): domain Eukaryota; kingdom Viridiplantae; phylum Streptophyta; class Magnoliopsida; order Piperales; family Aristolochiaceae; genus Aristolochia; species Aristolochia californica. Next base: position 50,336,101 of record NW_027181770.1, read on the forward strand.
TTATTTATTTTTCTTTTCCTTTTTCTCTCTCCTCCTTTTTTTCTTTTTATTTTTCGTTTCTTTCCTTCCCTTATTTTTCTTTATATTTATATACAATATTTTATATTTATTTCCTCATTTTTCATATTAATTATAATTTTAATTCATTTTAATTTTTTAATATCTTTTTTAATTTAAATTTTTTACTTCTCTCTTATCCTCCATTTTTTTCATTTTCCCTTTTTCCTTTTTCTCTTCCCTAATTTTTTCTTTATATTTTGATAAAATAGTTTATATTTATTTCCTCACTTTCCACATTAATTATAATTTTAATTCATTTTAAAATTTAAAATATATATTTTAATTTTTAATTTTTTCCTTCGCTCTTCTCCTCCATTTTTTTATTTTCCTTTTTTTCCAATATTTTTTTCTTTATATTTTTATAAAATAGTTTATATTTATTTCCGCATTTTTCACAATAACTATAATTTTAATTCATTTTAAATTTTTAAATATATTTTTTATTGTGTATTTTTCCTTCACTCTCTCCTCCATTTTTTCATTTTCCTTTTTTCCTTTTTTTCTTCCCTTATTTTTTCTTTATATTTTTATAAAATAGTTTATATTTATTTCCTCATTTTCATATTAATTATAATTTTAATTCATTTAAATTTTTTAAATATATCTTCTTCTTTTTTTCCTTCACTCTCCTGGTCAATTTTTTTCAACTTCCTTTTCTTCCTTATTCTCCCATTTTTTTCCTTTTTTTCTTCCCTTATTTTTTCTTTATTCCCTTTATTTTCCTTTTCTTTATTCATTCTTTTATTCAATAGAAGTTTATTCCACATAGGCAAAATGAGGAGAATGGTATGAGAGGAAGGCTTATAAAAGCCTAGCTAGAGGGAAGCCAAAACGTGCTTACCCGAACCCGGCTCCTGGTTGTTGAGTCTTGTTAAGTAAATGAGTCGGCTCGCGAACTTTCGAACAGAACCATGGTTCGTTTGAGCTCGGTTCGATAACTTAAACGAGCCTCGTCTGGATCTCGAACCGAAAAATCGAATTGAATCGAGCCAGAACCGAGCCGAACTCGAGCGGCTGACAAACCGGCTTAGTTTGATGCCACCCCTAGAGACAATATTCATGAACATTTGGCTCGGTTTAGTGGTCTTCTTCAAGAGTGGAAAATTGCCCAGCCTACCTCCACAGATGTCTCTATCCAAAACAAACTAAAAGAAGCCTTAGTCACGGCCATATGCTTTGTTAACATCAAACCATATCTTGAAGTTGCTAAGAGTCAACTTCTTGGCTCTTCAGCGGTTCCCACCTTTGATGATGTATGTGCCACACTTCTCCATATTCTAGACGCCTCTTCCTCTAAAACTGAAGTATCCTCCGCTATGTACTCTGGACATAGGGGATCATCATTTGACGAAGGCTAAAGAGGAGGTCGAGGAAGAGGTGGAAGGAATGGGTTTGACAGAACATATGGAAGGGAATATACTTATTGTGGGAAATTTGGTCACACTAGAGACCAATGCTTCCATTTGAAAGATTGCTCCTACTCTGGCAGCCCAGGCCACAAACCAGATGAGAATAAGGCTAACCAAGCCTTAGTGAGTGAAATAATAACAAAAGAAGTTCAGTCTACCACAACAAAGAAAACATTGACTGATGAAGAGTATGAGATGTTCCAGAAAATGAGAACAATGATGGGTTCTACTCCAAGCACTTTTGTAACTACCGCTGCCAATAGCGCTTCAATTATGCTATATGCCTCTTTTTCATCCTGGATAATTGACTCTGGAGCCTCCAATCATATTACAGGTAATAAATATTTATTAAATTCAGTTTCTCCGTGTCCTTCACATAAATATGTTACCATAGCTGACGACTCTCAAACTAAAGTTCAAGGGAAAGGATCCACTTCTATTACACTATCACTTCCGCTAGCTGATATCCTTTTTGTTCCTACCTTCCCTTTAAATCTTTTATCAGTTAGTGAACTCACCATACATTTTAATTGCTTCATAACCTTCTCACCCACTTCATGTGTGTTTCAGGATCTCATAACGAAGCAGGTGATTGGTGGAGGCCGTGAACAAGGGGGGCTCTACTACCTAGATGTGCCAAAAATAAATACCGTTTCAACCAGTGAAACTGAAACCAGGTTATGACACAACCTGTTGGGACTGTTACAATGTGGGACCCACCATGAGCTTAAGAGGTGTCAACAAGAGTCCTCATACAAAGTGACTCTAACTAAGAGATAAGGAACATGTGCTGGAATTAAATAAAAGATTTGAAGATCAAGTGGGACCCACAAAGATACCACGAGCTGGTATCTCTATCTACATGAGCTAGAAGATCATGTGGGAACCACAAGATAAGACCACGAGCTGGCTCTCTAGCTTGATTCATGTCCTTAAAGAAGGTGTTTGTAGTTGAGTTAAATTAATCTCTTAAATAGATAATGTAATCTTATTATAATAGGCTTATCTTAGAGAGTTCTAGTTGGAATATAATTGGAGTCCTAAGTTTTGTTGTACATGGACTTTATCTCCTCAACTATAAATAGGGGTGATTGTAACTCGAAAATAACAAGAAAGTTTCTATTTTTTTCTTCTCTCGTGTGAAGTGTTCTCCCTCTACTCTCCTTTATTTTCCTTCTCTTCTCTCTATACCTGAGAGCTCTTCTCTTTTTCCTTTTTCTTTCTCTATCCCCTTGCTCGAGGTATTATTCATGGGGCCCTAAATTCAACATGGTATCAGAGCTACCAATTTAGGATCCCCATTATACTCTGTGAAGATATGATTAAAAGCTGCTCATAGAAGGCTCCTTATGAAGCAAGATTGAAGCACAAGAAATAGTATTTATTTATGAAATTATTAATTTTTGCAACTGATTTTTGGCATTAAGAGGTGGCTTAGAGATGTCCTTATGCATGTTTTCATCTTATGAAATTATGAGAATATATGCATCTTGGATTATCTTTGATCAGAATAAATTATCAAGGTAATTTTTGTTGGTTTGCACAATACTTTGACCAAGACCAGTGCATATTGGTTTTTTTTATAAATCTGTGGGAACAAGATTCTCGGATAAAGAAGGATGATGTTGAGCCTTTTGTGAGTCATTATCCAATAAAATTACTTACTTAGCGTTTATGCTAAGCATCTACATTAACCAAGTTGGTTAAAGCCTTCCACTTGGTCATATTTTGATTACTTGATAGGATAACTATTTTACTTGATTTGCCTACTATGGCTGAAGATAATATGAGTCACAAGAGTGACTTACTCAGAATCACCACTGTACCCTTACGGGGGTATAAAATTTTATGAACTGGTCCACATCGGTTTGTCTATTTCTTATCACAAAAGACCTAGTTGGTTATCGCACCAACCGTGGACCACATATTGATGAAGATGATAAATTCTATACCAAATGGTTAAAGGAGGATACATTGGTTATTAGTTGGCTTATCAATAGTATGGAGGAACATGTCTCCAATAATGTCATTCATCTAGAGACGGCTAAACAAATTTGGGAGACATGCGCCAAGTTGTATTCAAACTCTGACAACTTACAAAAGCCATATGATATTTCACAACGGATGCTTACCACCAAACAAGGAGACAATATACATGAATATTTGGCCCAATTTTGAGGCTTTCTTCAAGAATGGAAACTTGCCCAACCAACTTCTACAGAAAGAGACCTTGATTACTGCCATATACCTTGCTAACATTAAATCGCATCTTGAAGTTGCCAAGACTCACCTTCATAGCTCTTCCGCGGTTCCCACTTTTAATGATGTATGTGCTACTGAAATACCATCCGCTATGTACTCTGGACATAGGGAACACTATTTGACCACGGCCGAGGCCAAGGCAGATTTTATAGAGGAGGAAGAGGAAGAAGTGGAAGGACTAGTTTTGGCTGAACAGATAGGAAGGAATGTACCCATTGTAAGGGATATGGCCACTCTAGAGACACATGTTTTCACCTGAAAAAATACTCTATATGTGGTAGATTGGGCCACTCTCGCGAAAGATGTTATAAAGCTAATGAGAATAAGGCTAACCAAGCCTTAGTGAGTGATACAAAGGTAGAGTAGTCTACCACAACAACTCCAAAGCATAATTTTACTGATGAAGACTATGAACTATTCCAGAAAATGAAGACCATGATGGGGTCCTCCCCAAGTACTTCTTCACCCATTGCTGCCACCATCACTTCAGGTATGTTTTTTGCCTCCTCTTCATCTTGGATAATTGACTCAGAAGCCTCCGAGCATCTTAAAGGTAACAGACATCTACTATACTCAGTCTCTCCATGTCCTTCACATAAATTTGTTACCATTGATGATGGTTCTCAAACTAAAGTTCAAGGGAAAGGATCCAATTCTGTTACACCATCTATTCCGCTCACTGATATCGTTTCTACGTTCCCTTTGAATCTTTTATCGGTTAGACAACTCACCAAATATTTTAATTACTCTACCACTTTTATTCCCACATGGGCGTCCAGTGCGTAATATCTGCACGTGGGTGTGCAGTTTAAAGGGGTCTGGTATGATGAGTCCCGGTTAGTCCCACATGGGTTAGCAAGGACGATCTTGGACGTTATATGAGAGGGTTTGCAAACCTCTCCCTACGAGCTAGCTTTCGGGGCAGAGTTAGGCAGGTTCATATCACTTTACATGTCTTTCACATAAATTTGTTACCATTGATGATGGTTCACAAACTAAAGTCCAAGAGAAAGGATCCACTTCTATTACACCATCACTTTCGCTCACTGATATCGTTCCTACTTTCCCTTGGAATCTTTTATCGGTTAGTCAACTCACAAACATTTTAATTGTTCTATCACTTTCTCACCCACTTCAAGTGTGTTTCAGGATTTTACAACGAAGCGGGTGATTGGTGGAGGCCGTGAACAAGAGGGGCTCTACTACCTGGATGTGTATTGCATCCACCTGTGACACTGAAACTAGGTTATGGCACAACCGGTTGGGACATCCTTCTGCCCAATCTCTTCATCATATTTTTCCTCAAGCAACAATCGGACCTTCGTTGTGAAGCATATCAAATGAGTAAACATCAGAGGTCTACATACTCACCTCGTCCAAAAATTAAAAGTGTCACTCCATTTTCGTTGATTCATACTGATGTATGGGGACCTTGAGTATCTCCAACATTTCTCAAGTGAAATATTATATTACATTCATTGATGACTTCACTCGTACCACTTGATTATTATTGTTTAAATAGCATTTTGAAATACCATTGATATTTAAATCTTTTCATGCAATGGTACTCACTCAGTTTGGGCAGAAAATTAAAGTCTTTCGGTCGGATAATGACAAAGAATACACAACCAAAGATTTTGACTTGTTCTATCAGGAAAATGGCATTATTCATCAAACATCATGTGCCTACACCCCACAAAAAAATGGTGTAACTGAAAGGAAGAACCGTCATATTCTTGAGGTAGCTCGCGGTTGACTATATGCCAAGCAAGTTCCTTAATTTTATGGGATGCATGCAGTTCTTACCGTATGTTTTCTTATAAACCGGTTACCCTCTTCCATTCTTGATAAAAAATCTCCCTACTCTCTATTATTACCTAATGATGATCCTTTTTCACTACCCTTGAGAGTCTTCGGTTGTCAATGTTTTGTCCATATTTCCTCCCCAAAACACAGTAAACTTGATCCCAAATCTATGAAGTGTATCTTCTTAGGATACTCTCCTACACAAAAGGGTTATGTTTTCTATAATCCCTCTCTTTAGCGTTTACTTGTGTCTAGGGATGTCACATTTTTTGAAGACTCTCCATATTATCCTGATAATCCTCCTCAAGGTTTATCTTCAGTACTAGGTTCTGCTCAACCGGTTGTACCCAGTGCTGCAGACACTACTCAGCCCCCAGAAACACTGGCTGACACCACACTTGCTGAGATGTCAGATCCTATGGAGGTAAGTTCCATCTTCCCTGATTATTTTTGGCCCATAATATGATACTCATCCTATTTCTATTAGGAAAGAGCCCAGATCATGCACCATGCCTTCTACTTCTCGTCCCATAACAAAGTTTGTGTCTCATCATCGTCTATCCCCTGTTTGTTGTCAATTTCTATCGGCTACTTCCTCTGTACCTATACCACAATCCTATTAGGAGGCTCTCAAACATCCAGGGTGGAAGGCGGCTATGGATGAAGAAATGCAAGCCCTTTATGAAAATCAGACATGGCTCTAGTCCCACTTCCTTTAGATAAGAAACTCATCAGTTGCAAATGGGTATTTACGATGAAACACAATCTGGATGGGTCCATGGCTCGGTTGAAAGCTCGCCTTGTTTCTAAAGGCTATACAAAATATTATGGCATTGATTATGAAGAAACCTTCTTTCTAGTGGCTAAATTAAACTTGGTACATTTGTTATTATCTCTAGTAGCTAACTCTTCCTGGCAGGTCTATCAAGTTGATGTCAAAAATACTTTTTAGAATGGGGATATAAAGGAGGACATTTATATGCAGCAACCACCTGGGTATGTGGTTGAGGTGGAGTCCGTATGTCGACTATAAAAATCTATTTATGGTCTCAAATAGTTGCGTCGTGCATGGTTTGAAAATTTTAGCCAAGCACTCATACGGGCCGGATTTCATAGATGCTCTAGAGATCACTCTGTCTTTATTAAAGACACACTGAAGGGTAAGGTAATTATAGTCGTATATTTTGATGACATTATTATAACTGGTAGTGATCCCGAGGGCATCCGAAAGACAAAAGAAAAGATATGTACTGAATTCAAGACAAAAGATCACGGACTGCTCAAATATTTTTTGGGTATTGAAGTGCTACAATCCAAACATGGAATTATATTATCTCAAATGAAGTATGTCCTTGATCTACTAGAGGAGACCGGAATTTTGGGATGTAGACCATCAGAAAATCCTATGGACTCAAATACAAAATTACGTGCAAGTACTGGAGAAGAAGTAGATGTCGAAAAATATCAAAGATTGGTGGGAAGACTTATTTATATCTGCGTAATGAGGCCTAATATTTCATATGTAGTCATGTGGTAAGTCAATATATGCACAAACTACAACTCAGTCATTGGCAAGCACTAGAATGGATATTACCATATCTGAAAGGAGCACCAGGAAGAGGGTTCCTCTATAAAAAATATGGACACTTCAATATCGAAGGATTCTCAGATGCAGAATGGGCCGAATCCCCGGATGATAGAAAATCTACTTCGGGATATTGTACGATGGTAGGAATAAACTTGGTTACATAGAGGAGCAAGAAACATAATGTAGTTGCAAGGTCTAGTGCAGAAGCAGAGTACAGAGTCATGGCACACATAGTCAGTAAACTCCTATGGATAAGATCTCTCCTAACTGAACTGGGTTTTAACAAAGAAGCTCCTATGAATCTATATTACGATAATTAGGCTTCAATTCACATCAAATCCAGTCTTCCATGAGAGAAAAAAACATATATAAATAGAATGCCACTTCATACGAGAAAAATTTACTGTCGGCATCTTATCTCTCCAGCATGTATCTTTACAGAACTAGGTTGTAGCCATTCTCATCAAACCAGTCAGGCACAAAATTTTGTCCAACATTTGCAGCAAGCTGGGCATTTAGGATGTTTTCTCACCCCAAACTTGAGGGGGAGTGTTACAATGTGGGACCCACCATGGCCCCACAAGCTGGTGGGACCCACAATGAGCTCGAGAGGTGCCAACAAGAGTCCTCATACAAAGTGGCTGAAGCTAAGAGATAAGGAACATGTGTTGGAATTAAATAGAAGATTTGAAGATCAAGTGGGACCCACAAAGATACCATGAGCTGGTACTCTATCTACATGAGCTGCAAGATCATGTGGGACATACAAGACAAGACCACGAGCTAGCTCTCTAGTTTGATTCATGTGCTTAAAGAAGGTGTTTGTAGTTGAAGTAAATTAGTCTCTTAAATAGATAATGTAATATTATCATAATAGGCTTATCTTAGAGAGTTCTAGTTGGAATGTAATTAGGAGTCTTAAGGTTAGCTATACATGGATTCTATCACATCCTCAACTATAAATAGGGGTGATTTTAACTCAGAAATAACAAGCAAGTTTCTTATTTTTTTCTTCTCTCTTGTGTGAAGTGCTCTCTCTCTACTCTCCTTTTTTTTCCTTCTCTTCTCTCTTTACCCGAGAGCTCTTCTCTTTTTCCTTTTTTATTTCTCTCCCCTTGCTCAAGGTATTATTCATGGGGTCCTAAATTCAATAGGGACATCCGTCCACACAATCTCTTCATCATTTTTTTCCTACTCAGAAAATAAGGTTAGAGTTTCAATGTGAAGTCTATCAAATGAGTAAACTTCAGAGGTCTACATACTCACCTCGACCAGAAGTTAAAAGTGTGACTCCGTTTTCCTTAATTCATACTGATGTATGGGGACCCTTGAGCGTCTCAAACATTTCTCAAGAAAAATATTTTATTACATTTATTGATGACTTTACTCGTACCACTTGGTTATTTCTATTTAAAGAGCATTCTGAAATGCCATTGATTTTTAAATCTTTTCATTTTATGGAACTCACTAAGTTTGGTCAGAAAATTAAAATACTCCAGTCAGATAATGCCAAAGAATACACCTCCAAAGACCTTGACTCCTTTTATAAAGAAAATGACATTATTCATCAAACCTCATTCGCCTACACCCCTCAACAAAATGGTGTAGCCGAACGGAAGAACCATCATATTCTTGAGGTAACTCGTGATTTACTATATGCCATGAAAGTTCCATACTTTTATTGGCCACATGCAATCCTTACCGCATGCTTTCTCATAAACCGGTTACCATCTTCCGTTCTTGGTAACAAATCCCCTTACTTTCTATTATTACCCAATGATGATCCTTTCTCACTACCCTTGAGAATCTTCGGGTGTCAATGTTTTGTCCATATTTCCTCCCCCAAACACGGGAAACTTGATCCAAAATCTATCAAGTGTATCTTTTTAGGATACTCTCGCACCCAAAAGGGTTATGTTTGCTATAAGCCTACTCTTCAACATTTACTTGTGTCCAGGTATGTCACATTTTTTTGAAGACTCTCCATATTATTCTGACAATGCTCCTCCAGGTTTATCTTCAGTACCAGGTTCTCCTTGACTGGTTGTGCCCCGTGCCACAGAAACAACTCGGCCCCAAAAAACACTGGCTAACACCACACCTACTGAGTTAAAGGATCCCACCAAGGTAAGTCCATCTTCTCCAATTATTTTTGGCCCCCAATATGATACTCGTCCTATTGCCCCCAGAAAAGAACCCAGATCATGCACCATGCCATCTACTTCTCATCCCATAACAAATTTTGTGTCTCATCATCGTCTGTCCTCTGTATGTTGTCAATTTCTCTCAGCTATTTTCTCCATATATGTACCCTAGTCCTATCAGGAGGCTCTCAAACATCCAGGGTTGAAGGCGGCAATGGATTGTTGAAACCAGTGCGCTAAAAGGCTCGAACCTGTTAGGAAAACAACCCACGGATCTAATACAAGGACTGGCCCGATCGATACAAACAAATATTCCAACACTCCCCCGCACGGGGAAAACCCGTGGACAAATTCATCGAAAAAACCCAGGACAAATTCCTGGAAAAACCCAGATAAAATTCGATGGGAGCAGGATTCGAACTCGGGACCAACCTGCTCTGATACCATGTTGAAACCAGTGCGCTAAAAGGCTCGAACCTGTTAGGAAAGCAACCCCACGGATCTTATATAAGGACTGGCCCAGTTGATACAAACAAATATTCCAACATGGATGAAGAAATGCAAGCACTTTATGACAATCAGACATGGGCTCTAGTACCACTTCCATATGAAAAAGAAACCCGTCCGTTGCAAATGGGTGTTTAGTGTGAAACACAATCCAAATGGATTCGTGGCTCGCTTGAAAGATCGCCTCATTGCTAAAGGTTATACAAAAAGTTATGGCAATGATTATGAGGAAACTTTCTCCCCAGTGGAAAAAATAAACTCGGTACGTGTATTATTTTTGGCCACTAATTCTTCCTGGCAGGTATACCAACTTGATGTAAAAAATATTTTTCTGAATGGGGATATCAAAGAGGAAATTTATATGCAACAACCTCCTGGGTATGTTGTTGAGGGGGAGTTTGTAGGTCGACTACAAAAGGCCCTTTATGGTTTGAAACAGTCTCCTCGTGCATGGTTTGAAAATTTTAGCCAAGCACTCATATAGGCCGGATTTCACAAATGCTCTGGAGATCACTTTGTATTTATAAAAGACACAACGAATGGCAAGGTAATTTGGTAGTATATGTTGATGATATCATTATAACCGGTAATGATCCCAAGGGAATCCAGAAAACAAAAGAAAAGATATGGGCTGAATTCCAGAGAAAGGATCTCGAACTGCTCAAATATTTTCTGGGTATTGAAGTACTACAATCCAAACATGGAATTATATTATCTCAAATGAAGTATGTCCTTGATCTACTGGAGGAGACTGGAATGATGGGGTGCAGACCAGCGGAAATCCCTATGGACCAAAATACAAAATTATGTGCAGGAACTGGAGAAGAAGTAGACTTCAGAAAATATTAAAAATCGGTGGGAAGACTTATTTACCACTGCGTAACGAGGCCAGATATCTCATATGCAATCAGTGTGGTAAGTCAATATATGCACAACCCACAACTCAATAATTGGCAAGCACTAGAAAGGATATTGCGATATCTGGAAGGAGAACTAGGAAGAGGATTTCTCTATAAAAATCATGGTCACTTCAACATCGAAGGATTCTCATATGCTGATTGGGCAAGATCCTAGGATGATAGAAAATCCACTTCGGTATATTGTACGATGGTAGGAGGGAACTTGGTTACATGGAGAAGCAATAAACAAAATGTAGTGGCACGGTCTAGTTCAAAAGCAGAATACAGGGCTACGACACACACGATCAGTGAACTCATATGGATCAAATCCCTTCTTATTGAATTGGGATTCTACAAAGAAGCTCCTATGGACTTATATTGTGATAATCAGGCCGCAATACACATCACATCGAATCTAGTCTTCCATGAAATAACAAAGCATGTTGAAATAGACCATCACTTCATACAGGAAAAATTCACTGCACGCATCTTATCCCTCAAACATATATCTTCACAAAACTAGGTTGTAGACATTCTCACCAAACTAGTCATTCATAAAATTTTGTCCACCATCTGCAGCAAGCTAGGCATCTACGATGTTTTCTCACCCCTAACTTGAGGGGGAGTGTTACAATGTGGGATCCACCATGAGCTGCAACTATGGTGGGACCCACCATGAGGAAGTCAACCAAGAGGAGTCACCACATGAGCTGGAATGAGCTGGAATACATAGAAAGATATGAGGATAAAGTGGGACCCACATGGGCATGATGAGCCGGGATCTTTCCCTCAACATGAGTTGGGAAGATTTGCATAACTTCCTTGATTTATATGATTGATTTATCTTCCTTAGATTAATGTATTATAAAGGAAAATGGGAATTCTAATTGATTAAGGAGTTTCCCTAATTAGGTATTGGTATTGGAAATAGAATAAATAGGGGGTCTTGGTTGAGGCATTCAATCAAGCTCTCCTCTTATCTCATTCACGTGAAAGAAATCCCTCTCATCTCTTTCATTTTTTCCTCTTCTCCTCTCTCTACCCGAGAGCCCTCTTTTCCTTTTCTCTTTTTTCTTTCTCTCTCCCCTTGCTCGAGATATTATTCATGGGGTCCTAAATTCAACACCATGTATAGAGAAGTGAATGAGCATTTATTGGAAAATACTCAAGCCATTATTCTATATCTTGTAAAATTACTTTGGATGTGCTTTAGAGTGAAAGAGAGAGCCTCTCACCTAGGGGTGGTTTCGAACCAAGCCGGCTAACGAGCGGCTCAAGTTCGGCTTGGTTTGATTCGTTATCTCTCGAGCTCTAGCCGAGCTTGAGATCCGAAATTGGCTCGTTTAAATTAATGAGCAGAGCTCGACCAGAGCCATGTTTGGCTCGCGAGCCGGGTCATTAATTTAAAGAGCGATGATTCGGGAATCAGGGGGATTTGGAAAATTTTTGGGAGTATGTCTCGAGACCAGAAGAGAGTCACGTCGTGGGACTCCCTTCCATTCCATCTTTGCGAATCTCCCATACTTCTCTGCCATTTCCCATGCTTCTCTGCCATTTCTATTCCGTTTCAGCATGATTTTCTCGTATAAATCGTTGGCCTCCAAGTCCCTTGTTCTCCCTCTCCCTCTTCGATTCCTCACTCTCTGTCAAAGACTTCGATTTTTTTGTCTACAATTTCTTCACCTGCGATTTCTTCTTCTTCCTATTCGATTTTTTCACCTGAAGTTCTTCCTCGTTGTCGAGACGAAAGCGACGGTCCGACAGGAGGTAAGATTTTTATTTAATGTTCTATTTTTTTTCGTTGTCGACCTAACCCTACAAAATCTCTAACTCTTGCTTCGTTTCAGAAGTGTTCCTTCGTTCTTGGAAAGGTTTTGGAGATATCCCTGAACGGCGAACACTCTCTATTTATGTAAGTGTTGATTTTTTTTATCTTCTATACGTTTTATTCCTTTGTAATTTCGGTGTTGATTTTTTTTCATTTTTATCTTCTATACATTTTCTTCCTCTGCGATTTCGGTGTTGATTTTTTTTTCATTTCTATCTTCAGTATGTTTTCTTCCTCTGCGATTTCGGTGTTGATTCGAGCAAAACACAACAATGATCTTTTGATCAATATTTGAATGATTTGATTCTAATGTTGTTCGTATTTCAAAACTCAAAGGAATACGCATGATAGGAAATTTTTCCAGCTGAATTCTTCCTATTCCTAAATATAATATTCGATTTCGATGAACCCGCTCTTACCATAATTATGGATATTATAATGAGGAGCAACCAACCCTTAATTTTTTATTTGTTTTTCCCTCTTGACAGTTCAAAGAGGAAGTACTGCTATTTCCCCATTATATTCTAGTCTAATACCTCTATCATTGTGGCCCATAGAATAAAACAGGTGGACGTATATGGAACAACCATAATAATTAAATTGTTGTTCACCAAAACAAAACTCTTTTTTATGCATATGGAACTCAACCCAATTCTGTTATGTTTGACTAGTAACAAGTCTAGTAAGTATGTATTCATCATACATATCATAACAGAACATTTTGGAATACAGTACAAATTTTTAATTTTAGACCCAATTTTTCGTTGAATTGATACGTTAGATACAGACGGATGTAAATTATCTCTCTTTTTTGCAATCGATTTTTATCCTTCCTCTTTTATCTTCTTTCTCTTTGATTTCTTCATCCAAAGTTCTTCCTCACCGACAAGACGAAAGCGACGGTCCGACGGAGGTAAGATTTTTTATTTAATGCTACCAGCTACATGATTTTTCATGTTTTTCTCATCATGGTAATTTTAATATTTTTAACGACATTAAGTAACTAGTAGTGGAACAGTATTTTTTTATCTGAAAATAACTAATTTTTTTTTTTTTTGTCATAGGTGGAAACTTTGCTCATGCATAGACGTATATTATTTTATAGCATAAAGAGAAACAACTATAGCTTGTAAATTTATAATGGATTTATAGTTTTTATTTGGGTGATTGTAAATTGATAGTGATATTTCATTTAATTTTGTTGTGTTTGATTATTGCATGGAGTTTATTCATAATGTTATGCAGTGTATGGAGTGTTTAGACTATTTTATGGAGTGTATGGAGTGTATAAACAATTTCATGGAGTGTTTATGGAATGTATAGACAATTTTATGGAGTGTTTATGTAGGTATTATGTATATAGATTATGCTTAATTTTAAGTAGAGATCATGCCGAATTTTATACAGGTATTATATACACAGATTATGCCCAATCTTATATATGTATTATATATATAGGTTATGCCCAAGTTTATGTAGAGGTCATGCCCAATTTTATGTAAAATGTATGCATAATTTTATATACAAACTATTTGATATATATTTTTTCAAAAGTTTTAAACATATGTTGAAGCTCGAAGCTCGGCTCGAACTCGGTTAAAATTTTTGGGCTCGAGCTCGATAACAATTTTAGGCTCGAGACTGGGCTCAGCTCGAGCTCGAGTTCAAAATATTTAAATCAAACTCGGCTCGATGCCACCCCTACTCACACCTTTGAAAAATCTCATTTCACTTTTATCTATCCTTGCATACATATAGTCAAAAGCTCCATCATCATTTCACATCGTTCTACAAAGGAAGAAGAAGGTATAATCTCTCTAGGAGAAGCATCTTTCCAAGTAAGGGTGTATTTTCACCTTTCACTTATTTGATTTTGTGCAAGGTTCTGGTAGAACCTTTATAATCTAGATAGAAAGGCCTAGGTAGATCTAGAGTCTAGCAACAATCACTTGGGAAGATTGACTTTAAACAAATCCTATATTGAGCTACACGTGACCAAAGAGAACCAGAATCTCTTTTGAAATTCCAACTATTAGAGCTTTTGAAAATAGTAGAATTTTTTCAAACAAGGGTTCTTGGGTGGTGACTACCACTAAGGGAACATCGATAAAAAAAATATTTGTCCCTATGGTGTCTGCATATTACATTTTATCTTGAATTGCTTTTATGCATGATTCTTTAGTTAAAGGCTCAACTTATTTTTAATTTGATAATCTCAATTCACCCCCTCTTGGGAAGCAACTGCGCCAACAACCATATGATTAGTATAATTTTTTTGAGTAGTCATCATATCCTTATTCATGAAAAATGCATACATTAAGTTTCGTTGCTAAATTATGGATCAAATTAGTATAAATGACATCAAATTGTAATTAGGTATGTTGATACAATAACTTTGCACCATAGGGTTTATTACATTTTTAATATTTAATTATTATAATTATTTTATTTCTTGATTAGCCCATCGGGTATAGAGAAATATGAATAGTTTCCTAGTTTCATCATAAGATTCAGCTATGAATTGATTGTGTTGAAATCTTTGTCCATGGTAGATTATAATGATACACTCATTTATGTTTTTTTTAGGAATCAATTGAATTGGTGAGTGTACCATGTATATGTAATTGGATATGCCTTAATTTTGTATATTTAAGTGTTGATTTTCAGGACTCCATGGATTTAGCTCATGGAGAAAAAGGAAGAGAAAACCATTGGGAGAAAACCATAGGAAGAAGAGGTTATGGACTTGATGTCCTAACCCTCCCCTTGAAGCTCTATTTATAGATTAATGAAACTATTATATTATAATAATAACCTTGAACTTAGGGTTTAGGGTTTAGGGTTTTAACCATGGAACTTTAATCTAATTACATCAATGTCTCTATGAGATGACTCTTTATTTACCATCCTGCCATCATTATATGGGTCCTCTGGGCCTTCTCCTTGGTCAATGGGCCTTGAGTCCATCTTCTACATCTCTTGGATGAGTGGGTCTTCCTTGGTCTTATGGGCTTGGGCCCATCTTCCAACGCACTTAGATATGTGGGCTTTCCTTGGTCATGTGGGTTTGGACCTTATCTTCCAACATTCCCCCTCAAGTTGGGGGGTGAGAGCACAGTATTAACTCCCAGTTTGCTACAAATGATGTATAAAATCTTTTTTGTATAAATTGGCACATCTTCCAATATGCCTTCATCTTCCAACACTCCCCCTCACGCTGGTGCTCTCAATCATGAAGCTCAGCTGACATAAGATAAGTGAGAGTAAAATCTCTTAGTCGTTAAGACATTGCTCCATACTCCAGTCCTTATGCTGGATGTTGGGCTTACTTATATCTTCTGATAGGTAGTTGGTTATAGGCATTGCTCTGAAGTATAATTTTTTTATAAAAAAAACCCCTCCATCACGGTGTCCCTCCATAGGACATCGACTTTCAAGTGGTAGGAGTAATAAATGACATTAATGGGGGGAAGTGGGCTTATTTATCATCGGGTCCCAATCCGGACGCCAACTCTCATGGTGTCCCAATTGTGATATTTTTTAGAGTTAAATAAATGATGGTGTCCCAAGCGTGATATTTTTGAGAGTCAAATAAATTATGGTACGAGAAAAAGTAATGAGACCACCTCTTCTTCAATAATAATGTCTCATCCAAAGAGATACAATATGAGCAGTTGAAATTGGTTTGGGCCCATATATCAAGAACCAAAATAATTCTTGTAAAATTGACCCATGAAGTAATCTAATGCAAATATTTGTACCAAATAATATATTGACTAAGGAATAATCTGTCAATTCTTCAAAATAATAATCCAGCCAAAGAAAAAATTACCAAGTCGCGTTGAATCAAACAATAGACAATATATCTGAGTCGCTGTAGAAATATGTATAAATTTTGGTCCAAACACGTATACCGAGATAGAAAATAAGTGGCCCGAGTCAGATTGACCTGGACCCGAGTTGACCCAGACCGAGTTCGTCTGGGTTTACTCAGTCTGGTTGGTGCAGAAGCACAGTAAGTGCCCTCGGGTCGGCTGGGAACTCGGTCCGGCCCGGGTTGGAGCAGGCGCTCGACCCGGATTTAATTCGTTTCCTTAGGAAACATTAATTCTTGCTTCTTCTTCCCCGACGCCGATGGACTGTCAACGGAAACAGAAAAAAATCGAGGCAAGGATAATATATTCACCATGATAATGGGCTGGATTCGGTTTCCTAACTTAAGAAACAAAAAAAATTAATTTGGCAACTGCGTTCTTCTTCCCCGAACAGCAGAGTGGCTGGTTCGCCGTCCAAAAACTGCAACACGGCGGGCTCAATTAGCTAGCGCCTTCGTCCTCCGTGAGCCAGCAGAGAGATCTTGAATACGAAAACGGAACTTTACGAATAAAAATCAATCCAGCAAATTTAATTGGCAACATCAGTGGAGAAGGCAACGATGCCATCTTCTTCCTCTTGGCACAGAACAGAGCGCTGGTATTGCTGTCGAAGCGACGTCCAAATATGGCAATGCAGAGGAAGAAAAATTTCCGAGAGTGTACCAAGGATATCCAACAGCTTAATCAAAATAATTTCGGCAAGATTGAAGACGAGGCCAGCGCATAACTGATCTCAGATGATCTTCTGAAAATAAAAACTTTTGTCAGAGATGGCTGACAGCAGATCAGCAGAGGGACTTTCCGAACATAGACGACAGCCAACCCGGTAACTTTCCAAACAAAGCAGAGATAAATCAAGGAGAACTTTGTGAAATTTTTTTTCAATCCAGCTGTTAATGACCAGCAAGATATCAGAAAATCGAGAAATTAGCAGTGACGAGCAAACTCTTTGGAATAACCAGCACGATCTGATAGCATCGGAATAAACAGTCGGAAGTCGGCCAACGCCGTTTCGGACTTGCACGACTCGAACGAAGCGAAGAAAGCTCCCGTCGGTTCGTCTGGGTAATCAACTGAGTACTATTGTTCGCACCGGAGGAGACTTGAGTCGAATAAAGATGGAGGAGATTGCCATACATCTAATTTACATCATTGACACGGCTGCATGTATAAAACAGCGGGGTCAGGCACCAGCTCCTCGACAGAGGCACCGAGCAAGGTCTCATGGAGACAGCAGCGGAAGAAAATTTACAGGAAAATCAAAACATGAAGTTGTAACTATGAAAAATGAGCCATCAGTTCAAGAAAAAAAAAAAGGGTTTTTGGAATCCTGAAAAATATAGCTACGAGTCCTGAAAATCAATGTTCTGATAACTTGTTGATTTTCAGGACTCAATGGATTTAGTTCATGGAGAAAAATGGAGGAAACCCATTGGGAGAGGAAGAACAGGTTATAGACTTGATGTCCTAACCCTCTCATTGAACTTTAATCTAATTACATCAATGTTATCTCTATGAGATGCCTCCTTATTTATCATCCTATCATCATTGTATGAGCCTATGGGCCTTCTTCTTAGACTATGGGCCTTGAACCCATCTTCTACATCTCTTGGATGTGTGGGTTTCCTTGGTCTTATACGCTTGGACCAATCTTACAACACACTTGGATATATGGGCCCTCCTTGGTTGTATGTGTTTGGGGCCTGTCTTCCAACAGTAAGCATGATAGTTTTTGTTTATTTATTTACTTACTGTTGTTTAACTCTGATGATATGAAAAAAAATTATATTTTATTTTAGTGATAATTACAAGGAGAAAATTCTTCTTTATTTTAGGTGCCTAGACCTTGACTATGCTCTTCATAAGGAAAAGTCTCTTGTAACTACAGATACTAGCACTTCAGTTGAGATATATGAACAGTGGGAGCAATCTAATCTCTTGAGTATCATGTTCGTCAAAACTTGTATTATGGCTTATTATTTGTGAGTCCATTTCTGAATGCAAGAATGTCAAGGACGACATGAAGGCTATTGAAGAATTGTTTGAGTCTTAAGGAAAAACACTCGCAAGTATCTTGGTGGTGCAATTATCATCCATGAAACTCAGCAACACCAATAGTATGCCCAAAAATTTCATGCAAATGGGGAATATAGCTGCTCAGCTTAAGTTTCTCGAGATTGAGATCTTTGAGTCTTTCTTGGTACACATTATTTTGAATTCTCTCTCTTCCTCGTACAGGCCACTTAAAATTTCTTACAACATACATAATAAAAATAATCAATTAATGAAATCTTGACCATGTGAGTTTAAGAAGAAGGGAGATTGATTTAGGAATTAGGTGAAAGTGCAAATTGGCGACTCGCAGCAATAAGAAAAAGTGAGGCAATAAGAAAAAACAAAAAGGAGTAGCTCCTCCCCATTCTAATAATGAGTTGCCCATAGTTTATTTTGTAAAAAGAAGAGACACATCAAGAACGACTGCCCCTAGGAAGGCTTGGCTTGAGAAGAAAGGTATCTCACGTTTTGAATTCAAAATGGTTGAAGTATGCCATAATACATGATGGATTGATTTTGGTTTTGTAATCCATGTGGCAAATACCATGTTGGGCTTCTTAAATAGATGGGAACCGATGAAAAATGAGTGAAGCATGTACTTGGGTAACTGATGTGCTCACATGTGAAAACCATTAGGACCTAAAAACTCATTCTAAGTATTGGTTCTGTTTTGGATTTAGAATGAATATTAATATTTTGAGCTTTTTCTAAAATTTAATTTCTATATCAGAGCTTGTATCATTAGATTTTCATTTAATTTTTCTAGTACTTCGTTTACTTTGTTGAAAAACTTAGTTGTTGTCGGTAAACGGTACATGGGATGATGGTTTGTTCAAAATTCATTTAAATAGTAATGTTTTCTATAATTTGATGGTTATGTAACTAAGCGCTGTGTTATGAATGAGAAACACTCCATCCTATGCCATCGAAGATTGGGGCACATCTCCATTGAGAGTATCAAAATATTAGTAAATGATAGAGTTCTTACATCTCTTGACTTTAATTATTTTGATTCAAGTGTGGGCAACATTAAGGGTTGACAAACTAACAAGAAACAAAAAACATGTCATGAGAAGTTTTGACATATTAGAAATAATACACTTCGACATATGTTGTTCTGATATGAGCTCGAGTAGTCAGAAATATTCCATCTCTTTTATTGATGATTATTCACTATATATCTATTTCTACCTGCTTCATAATAAGAACGAAATATTGAATGTTTTTAAAATTTGTAAAGCAGAGGTAGAGAAAGAAATGTGAAAAACATATTGAAATTATGAAATCAGATAGAGGTGGAGAATATTATGGTAAGTATAATGGACATGAATGAATACTAGGTCCGTTTGTTCAATTTCTTGAGGAATATGGTATTGTTGCATAATATATTATACCTGACTCACCATATCAGAATAGTATAAAAAATCAAATAAATAAGACGATATTAAATATGGTAGAGTATCATCAACAATTCCAAACTCCATTCTTCACTATGGATTCAAACTATTACAAAAACTATTCTAGCAATTATGCAAAAGGACAACTAGATCATTCCATCAGCAATCAAGTTTGATTGCTCCAGTAAAGGAGAGTCTTTGCCACTATAGCATGTTGAGTCTGACTAAGCCAACCTGCCAGATATTCCACTCAAAAAGAGAAAAGATGAAAGAAAACTAGAGAGGAAGAAAGAAGCAGAGATAGAGAGAAGGAGAGGAAGGGATCCTAATAAGGTATTGTATCATACAAATTTACAAATAGGAATAAACCTAGAGAGAAACAAAAGCTACCATCTCCTATAATTCACATGTGTGAATTGGTCATGAAGATACAAATAAGTTGGCAGCAAAGTAGGTAGAGACATAGTAGTTGCTAGCCCTATTACTTGAGTCACCATCAGTGGCAACCCAACCTTTCTAATTGAAAATCCTATGACGAAAGTTCAACGTGAAAAGCAAGCTGAATGACTGATTGGTAAGAGCACCAATTTATTCACATCCCATCTCTATATACTACTCTTCTCAAACAATTGATGGAATAAGCATGAATTAGTCATGAAAATTCAAATAAGTTGGCAAGAATGTAAGTAGGGATATAGTAGTGGCTACCTCAATCCCGATTTTAAGGATCTGGACACCAAATCTTGGCCAATTAATTTGGCTCACTTGATTGTATTCGAGTGTGGAAACCACATGAAGGGACAAGAATATATACTAATAAATTTGGCATTTTATAAAACATAAATATGTTAAGAAGTTCCTCGTTGCATGGATAGGAGCCAAAATTTATCAAATCTCAGGTCTTTGTTTAGTATAGTTAAATGTAGTCCTAGAGGTAGTTTGGTAATTTTATATGATCTATGCATTTCACTATGAGTGCCATTATGTTCAATATGTTTAGATTTGTCTATGGTCTAGTTTTTACATTGTTTGGAAATGTAGTTATGGAGCTATATGAAGTTATACATAACAAGAGAATATATATCATTCTCTCTCAAATCACTTAAGTTAATAAGAGGCAACAAAGTCGAGTTCTGATCCCGGCACCTATGCTCTCTTCCAGCCATTCTTCTCTCCTTTTCTTCCTCTCTTCTCTCATACCTCTATTTTTCATTATTTTACATAGTATTAGAGTGATACAGTCATTGGTTTGAAGCCTGTGAAGCTCTCCTCCTTTCTCCTTTGAATTCAACATCTTCTCAAAGAAAGGAATTTCAATTTTTATAACTGAGAGTCAAGTTTAAATTTTTTGTGTTCCTTTTTTTATATAACCCTAGGGTTGATGGTTCCGTTTACTGAGCAATTCAATGTTTGATTAATGCCTCGAGAGGGTCTTTTTACCTAAGATTGTCTCATCTACAATATGTGCAGAACTTGACCTTCACCTCTAGGAAAACTGATATTAACCTTGATTTTGCCAATTTTGGTACTTTTTGGGCTGAAATTAAATTCATTCTAGGTTTCATGTGTATTGTTGGTTTATATGTGTTGGAAGATAGGGCTCAAGCCCACACGATCAAGGAAAACCCACATATCTAAGAGTATTAAAAGATGGGTCACACGACCAAAGAAGACCCACAAGATGGACCCAAGCCCATAACATGTAGGACCCACCATGATTACCACAAACATGCATCCTTATCACATAAGTTGGAAGATCAAGAAGGATTCACAAATGCATCTTTATCTTATGGTCACATCCTAGAAGAGTTATAGTTTGAGTTATATTTGTGTTTTATCAATATTGAGTTATTTAAATATGTTAGGACTTATTTTTAAGTGTTAGAGTTTGGGTGTAATTGGGACAAATGTAGTTTTAATGTAATTTGACTCTACTACCTTCCTCTATTATAAATAGAGGTTCATGTATTCTAATTATAATAAGTGAATGAAGTCAATGAAGTATTTCGCTTTTCCTTAAATTCAACATGGTATCAGAGTAGGTTCTGTGAGTTGACTTGATCAACCCACAGAGATAATGAGATTCTTTTTTCTAAACCCTAAACCCTAAGTCTAGGCTCGTAGTTATATTTTTTCAGTCCTTACACTTATAGTTTGCTTTGCATCTTTTTACCTCTATATTGATATTTTCATATTACAAATTATATATTGACGGAAAGATATTTGAGTCTAATCTCCAAGGAAAAATGATTTTTTCCAATCGGAGTTATCTACATAGAGATATCGATATTTGAATGAGCAAAGGTCAGATTGAAAAACGGTTCGAGCAGCAACAGAAAGCTTTAGATTCCGAAGTATTTTATGTTATGAAGAATGAGACTTTATATAGAGAAATATATATAAAAAAAATATATGTAATTCTATTCTTTTACCTATTCAACCAATTTTTTATCTGAGTTATCTACAAAGAGAAAGCAATATTTGAAGCAGTAAAGGTCAGATTGAAAAAGAGGTTCGAGTGGCAGCAAAAAGCTTCAACTTTCGAGGTATTTTATACTATCAAGAAAGAGACTTTATATGGAGAATTATATATCAAAAGAAAGATTTGTAAGTCTATTTTCTTAACTATTCAAACAATTCTCGGTATGACTTTTTTATAAGGAGATATTGATCTTGGAAGAGCCAATGGTAATTCTGAAAAAAAAAAAAAAGAGAAACAATACTTAGTTCGGCCAGATGACAGAGACCGAAATCTATCAGATTATTTATCTTCTGATAATTATATTTTATGAAGAGAAGTTATACTTGGATGAAAGTTATTTACTACTTTTAGAATGAGAAATTTTCATTTCAATCTAATCTATATTTAAAGATATATTCGCACTGGAAGAATCAAAGGTCATGCCAGCATCCTGTTACATTGAAATATCTGAATTTAAGCCGATTGTTTTGTGTCACTTTTTGAGTTGCTATATCAGGAAAATATCTCACCTTTTCCTGATTTGAGGGTTTATTACTACATCTCTATTATTTTGGCTTATTGTTGCATCTATCATGTTTGGTTCAAGCTAGGATCATTGCCATTACCTCCCAGCTTGAGGAGGGGAAGTAGAAGAAGTACAAGAAAGAGGTATTTTATTCTCGATGTTGTGGATAAAGTTTATATGACCAAAATATTCAAGAGAGGGGGAGCACAAATGAAACTTGTGCATCTAAGAACAAATTTTTATATCAGATTATTTCATGGGTTCTTTTACACAGTTTATTATTTGGTTCGTGTTATATGTGTTGGAAGATAGTCGTGTTATATTCAGTTGTGGCTATTATGTCTCTTTGGGGACATTATTATTAAAGAGGAGGTGGCCTCATACCATTATTTATTTGTCCCCGTCAAAAATATCAAAAATATCAATAGTTGGGATTCCATGACGGAGGAACTTAAAACCCTGTAAAAAATATCAAGTATCAATGGTTGGGATTCCATGACGAAGGAACTTAATACCCGTTCACAAATATCAAGAGTCAATGGTTGGGACATCATGACGGAGGAACTTATTATTACATCTATGTTATACCCCCCCTGAATTGGTCAGCTGGGTCTCAAGGAAGAGAGCACCAGCGTGAGGGGGAGTGTTGGAAGATTGGAGGACTGCCATTTTATACAAAAAGATTTTATACATCATTTGCAGCAAGCTAGGAGTTCTTGATGTTCTTTCACCCCCAGCTTGAGGGGGAGTGTTGGAAGATAGGGCCCAAGGCCACATGACCAAGGAAGATCCACATATCTTAGAGTATTATAAGATGGGCCACACGACTAAAAAAGGCCCACATGATGTGCCCAAGCCCATAAGAAGTAGGACCCACCATGATTGCCACAAGCTGGCATCCTTATCACATAAGTTGGAAGATCAAGAAGGACTCAAAAAAGCCTCTTTATCTTATGGTCACATCCTAAAAGAGTTATAGTTTGAGTTATGTTTGTCTTTTATCAATATTGAGTTATTTAAATATGTTAGGACTTATCTTTAAGTGTTAGAGTTTGAGTGTAATTGGGACAAAGGTAGTTTTAATGTAATTGGACTCTACTACCTTCCACTATTATAAATCGATGTTCATGTACTCTAATTATAATAAGTGAATGAAGTCAATGAAGTATTTCTCTTTTCCATAAATTCAACAATATGTGAACTTTTGATCAAACCCTAATTCTATGAAGAGAGGTCCACATAATCTGCGTATGTATACGGTTGATTGTTCTTTGTTCTCATGGTTAATTTTGGTGAAATAATTACTCTCTCAAGAGAGTTTGGAGGCTCCAAAGGGGAAGACATTTTGATTACTAAAGAGAGGTTGAATGGACAAAGTTAACTTAGTTGGTTCAACTCAGTTCGTATCTACCCTAAAGCCAAATGAAAATCTAAGTATATTGGAGATGATCCTCCAATTCTTCTTATAAATGATTGGGAAGCAAAGGACAACCAGGTCATGACCTAGTCACTTGACAGCATGCACTCAAAGTTAAAAAATCATATCATGAACTATTAGCCAAGGAAATGTGGATGTCCTTGGAATCATTATATGCACATGAAAGCAGCTTGTCTTGTGTATATGAGTTATATGCTAAACTTTTCAACCTTAAGCGAGGTGAAAGAATAATCATTGATCACTACAGTGAATTACAATGTATCTTAAGAAAACCATTTATATCCTACTTCCGAGAGATCATATGCTTGATCTCAAGGACAGTTTTCGTGAGCTAAAGTCACCCTTTGTATGTTCAAGTATCTTTGCAGTGTTTAGGAAGTCTTTGTACCACAAAGCAGATAGCTTTGGGGTCCTCTCCAATGTCTTGTAGTCAACATAGTACAATCCATACCGGATTTTATATCCCTCCACCCATTCAAAGTTGTCAATAAGAGACCAAGCAAAGTAGCCTTTCACATTTGCTCCTTTCCTGCAACCACGAGTATAAGTTATAAGCAACAACATGATAGTAGTGAGGTAATAGGGAGTAGGGCCCCTGTTTCAGGTTACAGTTATTACAGGAGTTGCACTGAAATACAAATACCCACCTCATGGCGTCACGGAGAGAAGAAAGGTAGCTACTCAGGTATTCTATTCTCACCCTGTCACTGACCACATCACTCATGGGAGTTGTTGCATTGCTTTCTTGAGCATAACCTGCAGCAGAGTTCATTTAATCTCGGCTTATGCACTCTATTGCATATTAAATCATAGAAATGAAAGTGGTAGGCGTTTTACCATTTTCTGTAATATACATAGGTGTGTTGTTATATCTTTCCTTGATGTATAGCACAATCCTTTCCATACCATATGGAACAACATAAAAGTCTGGGAGTCCCATCTGCACCATGAAAGAAGTTTCAAATTTCAATACTTAGTTAGAACTTGAACTATTTATCCCCATTTGGATCATGAAAATGGATGGCTTTACCCGAGCTCCAATTAGCTGTCCATCTCTTTCTCCAGTAGTAAAAGCCAAAGGATCTTCATAATAAGCACCACCAGAGTTGCAAGGGCTGAACATGCAGTCTTTGACATACTGAGTAGAGTAATGGTTTATTCCTATAAAATCCAATTTATAATGCAATTTTCTTCGGTCCTCGGTTGAAAATGTTGGTAATCTGGAACCCAGAATCTGTCGCATTTCCGGTGGATAATCGCCGTGCACTATAGGATCCAAAAACCTGATTGAGGGTAGCAGAATTAATAATTATGAAGAAATATAATCTGCAAGTTATACAAAATCTTACAGTAAGGTTTCATGTAGAATCTCTTTACCAAGCTACGTCGAATGCCACGATTCGTTCAGCAGCTGAAATGTCTTCAGGAATGTTTCTTAGAGGTTCAAACCAGAAGGCTGACATGACTATCCCAATTGAGCCACCTTGTTTCTTCTGATTAAACAGAGTAGCAGATTGTTCAAGAAGATTAATACTCTATTTTGGCAATTCATTCTTGGGTTAATACTCTCTCATATCATACCTGATACTTGCTCTTGTAAATTTCGGCTGCAGTGGCATGGGATAGAATCACATTGTGTGCTGCAAGGTATGGTTCTATTGCAGAGCTGCCTGAAGCACAGTCACCGTTAGGCTGTGAACAACGGGCAGGAGGATATTTTCCTAGGCGATAGCCAAAATGGACCATCACGTTTGGCTCATTGAAGGTGGTCCAGTATTTTACTCTGTCACCAAAAGCCCTGAAACACACCTCTGCGAAGTACCCAAAATCCTCCCTAAAACGCTGAGTTAGAAATGATACTCCGGTGACAAACATGTTACAAATAACAAATGACAAGGGAAAGAAACATCGATAGACTTACTGTATCTGTGAATTCAACCATGCCCCATATCTATCTTCAAGTTCTTGAGGAATATCATAATGGCTTAAGGTCACGAAGGGCTGTATCCCTAGTTACGGTAGGAAAGTAAAACTTCCAAAAGAGTAAACAAATATGGATTCAAATTTTGATAGCCGTTAGAAAGTGATGATACCTCTGACTAGAAGAGAATCTATAAGAGTGTCATAGAATTCAATTCCTGCTCTGTTAACCTCTCCAAATCTACCTCCTGCCATCCCAAGAAATTAAAATCATGTTTCAAATTTAGATGGATAAAAAGATTGAATCCTATTTACTTGGGAAAAATATTTAGAAGTCATACTTGGGAGGATTCTTGACCACGATATAGAAAATCTGTAGGAATTGACTCCAAGGGAATGCATCAATTCGATGTCTATCTGCTCAAATCAATATTTTAAATCAATTCCCGCAAGCATATTTAATTTCATCTGTTTTGCATCAAAAGATTCTAATTTTTTTTTTATAATAAAAAAGAAAAAAAGAAAAAGTGGAGAAGGTGTGAGAAGTTATCGCCGTTACTTCATTACCAAGTAACGATGGTAATGGTCGTCTGCAACATCTGCGGTGCTTCCATCCTTTATTGTTCCTAACGTGAAGAAAAGAAGAAGAAAAAAGTAGAATAAGGCTTTTCTTCAGAGAAGAAGGGATCGATTGGTCGAGAAATTCAGCTTGATAACCTTACCTTTGATGTGGGTGAAGACATCCCAGTTGCTTAAACTTTTGTTTCCTTCTAAATAGGCGCCTTCTATCTGTTGCAATTCATTGTCAGGAAGGAAATTAATAATATAGAGAGAAGGCATTTAAATGCTAAGATAACCAAATCGTGTTAGACACCAATTGCTGTGCGCCAAGTGGTGAGCTCAGTTTGGATTACATGTAGCTGAGCTTGGATTAAAAAGTACTCTGCTTTGGACACTCAAAGCTTTAAATGTAGCTATTGGAAGAGCTACTTGACCTGATACGAAGACGTTGCAGTTCCAAAAAGGAAATCTGGAGGAAAGCAACTCCGATCAACCCGAGAGAAAACGAAAACGAAGAGATGAAGGAAGAAGAGAAATGCCAAACTTTTCATTTCGAACCACCCAGAACGCTCGGAACTTTTTCTCTGCTTTACGAAGATTGAAAAAGGGTGCTGGGATTGCACCTGAGAAGGATATCGAAATTATAGACCTTATTCCTAATCCTATTCTCGATAAGAAGATTGAAGATATTGATTGGTTTATATAGATGACGACGGTGTTAAAAGATCGAATTCAATCGCTATTTAAAATTGAGGAAGAAGTCAACACACAACAGTTCATATAGAAGACCAAGGATTTGAAAGCTCGGATTCAAAATTGTGGAAGAAGTTTACACGCAACATGAAATTTATCTGTTGCATGGATCTCGATAACACAGGCACTAATTCTGACCAAACCATGTGACTTTTTTCTCTTTCCGACGTCGGATTGGTGTAGATATGTTCCAACGGAACTGTCATAGTTCATGAACGTAGAAGATAGGGAAAGTGGGAAACTATAAGTCTTTCTTGTCCTTTTTTGTGCTCTTTAAACTAAGGGTTCAATATTCTTTGAAAGTAAATCTGTTGAGTGTATTAGGAAGTAACTTATCATGGGTCAAAGCTGAGGCTCGGAAGATAATCTAGCCACCTTTGTCGACATTACTATGTAATAGTGGGTATACTTTGTCATACATAAAGGGAGATAAAGCAGGCAATAAGCGACATTCTCTCCCGTGGTGAAGATCACAAACTGCCCCTTACGTCAGTCTTTATCTATAACATGCATCGGACAATCCCCACTTGCTGGGAATAATACAAAAGACAAACGCTAGCTCGTAACTTTGCATATACTAGTTCTCTTTCTTCTATTTCTATTAGCAGATCATGCAATAACTTAGTCGAACAGAGGCGGCCATCTACAGATATACGACAGACAAGCATTCATGGCTGAGAAAGAAGGATTGCTTAATGCAGAGAAGAGTAGAGGGAAGCTGCTTTACCTGATATGAAGAAGTTGCAGTTCCGAAAATGAAGCCCGGAGAGAAGCTGTTGCGATCAACTTCACAGACGACCAAATAGAAGAGATTAACGATCAGCAGAAAACCCAATCCTTTCATCTTAAATCTTCTTATGCTGGGTTGCATCTGGAGTTGGGTTTGGCGAGAATGGACGAGATGATCAGTGAAAGGTGATGTGAGGAAGGTGTGATGGGAATATGGTTTTTAAGAACTTGAAGCAGTTACTTAGAAACTTGCAAGATATATATATGAAAAATGTGAGCATAGGAATATGGTTCTGGTTCTGGGTATCACAACAAAAAATTTGACGTTTGTTCGTTTTTGTGTTTTTTATTTGTTTCTGTACACAACAACGTCCTGAGGAAGCCTCGATCGCTAATGAATAATCTAATGAAATTTAATTTTTCCTGAACAACGTTATATAATATCTCTGTTTGAAGGCTTTTGTAGGGTTTGTAAACTGTAGTCCCGTATGAATCGCGTGGGCAGCCCACGTGGGGTATCATTCGGGCAGCTAAGGATTCGATGGAAAATTGACTCTCTGCTCGGTTCATCTGTGGCTTGAACGATTTCCAGGTAGAAAAGAAGAACATTTTATAAGCTGAGAAATGGGTATATCACAAAATCTTCTTTGTAGTTGGAGTTCTAAAATATTTCAATCAAAGAGCCTTGTTAAGCCTGCAAGAACATATAACTAAACGCATATTACAAGAAAATCAACTTTAATCATAAAAAAAAAAATGCCAAGAAAAACACTCTTTTTATTTGAAAAACTATTCTAAAAAAATTCTTTGTCGAGAAATTTTGCCATAGATAATTACAAAAAAATTAATTTTATTGCCAATAAATATTTTTTCAACAATTTTTTTTATTACCAAAAATTATTTTTGAGCATATTTTTTGTCAAAAATATTCTCAAAAAAATTTCACTGATAAATTTATTTTTTTAAAAATATTTTTAAAATTATGTAATTAAAAATATATTTTGAAAAAATTCATCAAATATTAAAATTTTAATTTATTTACAAATAATATGCAAAAAAAATTTATCTATATTTTTAATTTTTGAAAAAAAATATTTTACAACAAATTACTTCACGAAAAATAATTTTTAAAATTTTAATTAAAAATATTAAAATAAATATTTTGGAAAATTTTAAAATATTTTTATAATGAATTTTATTTTAAATTAATTTATTATTTTTTTTCTTACATATATCTTTAAAATAATTAATAATATAAGAAATAAAATTTCGAGAAAAACTAAATTCAGAATTTTATTTATATAGGTGAATATACAACCATGTACATAAAAAGTAATATGGAAATAAAAAATAGAATAATAATAATATAAAATATACAAAAAAATAGTGAGTTATAAAGACTAACCAAGGTGACAGGAGCTAGAGCTGCCTAGTTGCGAGGATGATCATTAAAATTACCAGAAGAATGCTATCTTGAATGGTATACTCACTTAGGAAGTCTACATGTGCCAACAACCTGGTTATGTATTCAAGGGGGAGAAAATATGTTGTTTGAATAATGCAATATATGAGTTGAAACAGTTTCAACGGGTTTGGTTTGATAAATTTACCTTTATGGTTACAAATTTGGCTTCAAGAGGTGAGAAAGTGATCACTCAGTGTTTACCAAAAAATTCTATTAAAGGTTATATTCTTATGGTGGTATATGTGGAGGATATTGTTATTACGGGCAATGACCTTAATAAGGAGTTCCAAACCAATGACCTCGGGCTTCTCTAGTACTTCCTTGGGATTAAAATTCTTCAATCCAGACATTGTATACTTCTATCATAAAGGAAGTACGTACTTGAGTTGTTGAAGGACATCGGGATGCTTGGATGCAAGCTAGTGGACATACACCTATGGAGCCTAATGTTAAGTTGTGTGCAGGAACTAATAGTGATGTCGATATTGGTTAGTTTCAACGGGTAGTTGGGAGGGCGATCTATTCATAATCACAAGATCAGATATTTCCTATTTGGTTAATGTTATCAACCAATCCAGACTGCACTTTGGATGATTGATCATGACCATTACTATAATCGATCATGTCAATTGACACTATTTTGAAACAACTTCTAAGCATGATAAAAATTGTCTTAAGTTTTAAACATTAAAAAGCATTCAGTTAAAACATGAATTTTGAAATGTTTCATGCCTTAAAAATCCATAATATAAACGAGCTTAAGAAAATCAAAGTTTGGTTGGCTATCTACGTACATAGCTACAGTTTTAGAGATTTTCTAATCATGCTTAACCTCTAGTCTTCAAATCTTCTTTCTTCTTCTTTGTGTATGTTCTTCTTCTCAACAATAATCTTCAATGTGATTTTGCTTCAGGTCCTAACGTGGCACCTTGATTATGCATTCATTTATCTTGAGCTTTTGTCATAGACCTTACAATATACGTGTTGGCGGACTTGTGTCTAAGATATATTGATAATTCTATTAGTAGCATACTTCCAAGTTACCCACTTTGTTATCATCAAAATAATGGAGAAACGTGATTGTGTTGGCCTAGGTGGTTTCTCAAGAGGGGGTGAATTGAGAATTACATGTTTAAAATTCTTTAAGGCATAGAAAGTAAAATCATGCAAATATGCAAATTAAAGCATATACATTCACACACCACAATAGTTGACACAAAATATTTTAATATCAATGTTCTCCTATTGGTGTTCACAACCCAAGAACACATGCTTGGGAAATCCCATTAATCAAGCTCTATTAGCTGGAATTTACATCAAAGAGATTTCAGTTCTCTTTAAGCCAATGTAGCTCAAATATATGATTTACAAGGTAATCTCTCCAAGAGATTGGCTAGATTCTAGTTCTAGCTAGGCATTTTCAATCTAGATCCAAATAGGTTCTAGATGAACCTTTCTAAAAAAAATAAAATAAATAAATAATATGACAGAAAGGATAAAACTTACACATTTTATCAAATAGAAATAAACCTTCTCCTTGAGAGATCCAAGCATCCAACTTTCCGTAGCACAATGTAGAATGTTAGAGATTGTCTAATGCATATGCAATGGAGAGGATTTGAGAAAAGAGGAAAGTTTTCTCCAGAGTTTGGCTCACTCTTTATCACAAAAGTACTTTAGGAAGATTTTCAAATGATGGAGAAAAAAGCTTGTGGATATACCAATAAATGCTTATTAACTTGTCAATGGGAGGTTTGGTGAGGTATTTTCTCTAAGCCAAAGTAGTTATTTTTTTGTCTGTTTATAAAATGTTTAGTTTATATTGATCAATTAGTATAAAGTGGATGATTGATCAATAGAGTATAACGACTATTTTTCTATCAGAATGTGTCTTTTTGATCAATGGTATAATTGATCAATATCATTTTGTTGGGTTTGATATTTTAAGTTGATCGATCAATTACATGGTATGATCGATCAATCAGAATTCCCTCTAGTAGTGCATTGCAAGAATGATCAATCATGCTATATGTCCTTGACTGAAAAAGTTTTGTATGATTGATCAATCCTAGAGGTTGATCAATCAATCAGTTAGAAATTGCTTTGCTTGGACAGTATTGATTGATCAGTCCAAATGGGTTGGTCGACCATGCTTTATAGCACAGATAGGTCATGTTCTGGATGAACGATCAATTGACTTAGGCTGATCGATCATGATTTATAATTTTGGCCTATACACTTTTGGTTGATCGATCATTGGCGTATGTCTATCAATCATTCTCATCTAATATACTTTTAAAGCATGGGAATGAATGATCCTAAGGGGGGGTTACTCCAAAATGAACCAGAATGAATTACTCCCGCATTACTTGTTCATTAGATTAAGTTGTTAGTGTAGAATGAATTCCACTTCTTTTGAATCATGTCAGGTAATTGAATCAGGTAAAAATCGGGGAAAGATGATTCAGACCTTTTTTTGAATCATTAACATGAAGCGCGGGATGAGCATTTCTCCCTCCCCCCCCCCCCCCCTCCCTTCCCCCATGAAAAAATTTCCTCCCGCTCGACCTTCCTCCCCCAAATTTTTTTCTCTTCTCCCTCTCGTCTCCCTCTCTACTTCCGTCGCACAGCACGGGAGGCCGAGCCTCTGTCGCAGAGCCTTTCGGCCTCCCGGCCTCTCTTCTCTCTCAGCCTCCCTCTCTTCTCCCTCTTGGCGTACCGTTGGAGAGCCGCCTCAGTCGTCGTTGCCCGTTGGCCCGCCGCCTCCGACGCGGTTGCCCAACGTAGTCTCCCGACATTATCGGCGCTGAGGAAGATGATACGCATCGTGAGTAAGATGACACACGCCGTGAGGAAGACGAAGTTTAATTTTTCCTAAGTTAGGAAAAATTAAACCAGCATCATAAAAATAATAAACTATATTTTTTATTTATAAAATAATTATTTTTATTTATTCAACATATTCATTTTATAATTATTGTATTAAATTAGTGATTTAATAGTCATAATTAAAATATTATTAAAATAAATATTTGATAAATTGTTTTGATTTAACTCCAAGCGTAGATATGAGATACTTTCCTGATATTGTTGATAAATAATAACAACTCAAAAAATAAAGCAAAAAAATGGGCTTAAATTCGGATCTTTGTAATGTGAATATCGCCTTAAATATAGATCAAATTGACATGAATTTTTTACCTTATGAAGCTAGACTCAAATAAATTTCATCCAAGTATAACTTCACTTCATAAACTATACTTCTTTTGAGATAAATAATCTGATAGATTTTGGACTTTGAAATCTGGCTTAACTGAGTAGTTTTTCTCCTTTGGCCAACATGACTATTGAGTTTTCTGAGATTGATATCTCCCTATTAAAAAATAATATCGGGAATTAGTTGAATAGGTAAGAAAATAGACTTACATATATTTCATTTGATATATAATTCTCTTTATAAACTCTTGTTTTTTATGGCATAAAACGGCTCAAAATTTGAAGCTTTTTGTTGTTGCACAAAACTTTATTGCTGTTTGACCTTTACTGTTTCAAATATCGATTTATCTTTCTAGATAAATATGATCCCTAAAATTCTTATTGAGTTGGAAACTAAACTCAATTATCTTTCCAATGATGTATAATTTGTGTTGGAAGATAGGCCCAAGCCCACAAGATGAAGGAAGGTTCACGTGTCCAATTGTGAGAAAAATGGGCTCAAGTATACAAGACCAAGGAAGATCCATACATCCAAAAGAGGTGGAAGATGGGCTCAAGGCTCACAAGACCAAAGAGAAGGCCCACATGCCCACACAGTGGTAGCATGAGGGTAAATAAAGAGTTATTTCATAAAGATAACATTGATGTAATTAATTTGAAGTTGTAGGGGTATTATTATAATATTTTAATCTTATTCATATATAAATTGAACATCAGGGGGAGGGTTAGGACACAAGTGTCAAACGCCTGTGCCCAGCTCTGATACCATGTCAAACGCCTAACCAATACAACCCAAAAGACCGGTTTGTTAAGTGCGGAAAGCCAAGTACCTAACCCAAGTGGACCAGGGGTGGACGAAACCTAACCCAGGTAGACCGGAACCACCTAGCTCTGACAACAAGTCCAACCTCTTTCTTCCTCCTATTTTCTCCCAACATGTCGTCTCTCTTTTTGTCTAAATCCATGGAATCCTGAAAGTCAACATGTTATCAGAATATTGATTTTTAGGACTCGTAATATGGTTGTTTAAAATATCTATCTTGTTGTCTCAACAGATCATTCCGAGTCGGCCAACCTTTTTTTTTTACTTCTTCCAATTACTTATATTTTACATCCACCATAAATGTTCCGTGTCCGACCAAGTTTCTTGTGAAGAAAACGGTCATCTCGTCGTATCTTATGAGATACTACTGTCAATGCTCTGAGTTGCAAACCTGGTCCGGCCTCCAAACCTAGAGGACTAACCATGTCAATGAGAAAAGAAGATGGGGGCTCCACGGCCCTGATAATCTCTCTACCACTAATGAATAGCAACAAAATCCTATTGTTGCTATTCCTTCTCTCACTGAATCCGGTTCTTTCTTGCCCTTCGGAGCGTTGACAACTAATAGCTTGGTCAAACCCTTAATTCCCATTAGAAAGAAAATCTGAGAAGAGACGACAGAGATGAAAGGTGTTTTCCCCAGAGCTTCACAATTGTAATGCAAAAAAATATAGCTCTATATTTTAACTTGTAAATTCTACATTGACCTTGACAGGGGCTTACTGCATTGCTTGGCCATTCTCCTTTGTCTGAGGCGCTCTCTCTCTCCCTCTCCGCAGTGAAATACTCCCGCGGAAACTTTGTTTTCCCTGAAGCATAGCCCATGCCGTACCGCAACTTGTCTAAAGAAGTTGCGGTGATCAACTCCTACTTTGGCAGTCGGACGTATGTAATAGGCCATGAGTTATCTAGAGATGAGCTTCCGCTGCAGAGCAAGTCGGCAAGCACCGACTCCTATTTTTCATAACTTCTGAAGATAGAATCTCTTCGCTGGCCCTTCCTTCGCCAGCTTCAGCGACGACGACGCTGTCTTCCGCTCTGATTGATTTCTCCTTGTGCAAATAACTTCGGCGATTTTTCAGTTTGATCTTGTCAGATTCATTTTACTCCAGCCTGGAATATTTGTCATTCGACTGGAAGTTGCCTTCTATAAATTGTCACATGGAATCGTCGGATTTGCGTCAACAGCAGATACAGTAGCTGGAAGATTTATTTCTAGAAGAATACAACAGTCATCCTCCTGATTTCTACTACTTCTCTGGGATTTTTTTTTCACTGCTGCCTCTCCAAGATTGTCTGTGTTCGTCGATTCTCGCTACTGATTTTCCGTCTATGGCTCATCGAATTGATATTCCAGTCATTGCACCAGCTACGTTGCTGTTTCTGGAAGATGAAGTCTTTGCTCGGCTTATCTTTCTATAGTTTTTTCCGGAATCTGCTCACCATCTCTGGTTTTCGGCAATCCCGCTTTGTTCGGAAGCAGGGAAGACAACATTGTTTCTCACTGTTTCCGCTTCATTTAAATTGGCCGAGTCAAGCAACGCTTAGGTTGCTGAGTTCCACCTGAGTCAACCCAGTGAACCAGGCTGCCCATCTCACTGCTGTTGAGACGCACCAGCCTGACCGAGTCAACTTGGCAGGGTCAACTTGGTCCGGTCACCGTGACTCAGCCCACTTGTTTTCGACCTCTGTTATAAGGGTCTAGGTGCCAAGTTCTATACCTATTTCTGCCACGACTCAGCTATATTGGTCATATACCTGACTCGGGTCAACTCGGTCCTTATCTCCAGCTAGATTACTATTTTGAAGTATTGAAGTTTATTACTTGGTTCCAGTATGTTATTTGGTGCAACTTCCTTATTTAGTGATGGACTATATGCGGATTATTTTACGGGTCGTTTTTAAGAATTTTCGTTATTTTGTACATGTTACTTGGGCTCAGGCCCATTTTAGTTTTTGATATTGTGTCTCTTTGATTGAGACATTATTATTGAAGGACTTCTCAGTTGGTGATTGTTATCAACATTGATTACTTTGATGGAGAATAAAGTACATGATGGCCCCAGAATATTATATTCTAGTGATTATCCTTAACCCTTTTATTTTGAATTTTTACTCCTACTATTTGAGAGTCGGTGCCTGGTGTTTGAACACCGTAATGGAGGAGTTTATTACTATACTTTTGAGTTATGTTTGTAGACCCACTACCTATAGAGGATAGGATTGTGTCCAACATCCAACATGAATCAAGTCTATTATTCACCCAAGAGGTGTTTTTTTAGCAACCCTGAGAAAGTAGGTAGACTCTGTGTCCCACATTAGGGTTACTTTTCCACCTGTGAAATTGAACAAAAAGTATTTTTGACTATGACCATTTGACTGGAGTATGGACTGATGTCTTATGGCTATGAGTGATTTTACTCTCTCTTATATTATGCTAGTTGGGTTTCTTGGAAAAGAAACAAATAGACCACTTGGTTGAGGGGGAGTATTGGAAGATAGGGTGGACTGCCATTTTAAACAGGAAGATTTTATGCACCATTTACAGTAAGTTATGCATTCATGATGTTCTCTCACCCCCAACTTGAGGGGAGTGTTGGAAGATGGGCTCAAGTCCACAAGACTAAGGAAGGCCTACACATCCAAGTGTGTGGAAGATGGGCTCAAATTCCATAGACTACACAGCGGTGGCATGATGATAAATAAAGACTCATTGTTGTAATTCTTTTAAGTTTTAGGGGTATTATTGTAATGTTGTAATCTTATTTATCTATAAATTGAGCCTTAGGGGGAGGGTTAGGATACTTCCTCCTGTTTTCTCCCAACATATCGTCTCTCTTTTTCTCCATGAGCTAAATCCATAGTGTTATAAAAATCAATAATTTGCTATATGAAACATACGATAAGAGAGTTAAAAATCCAATGAAAAACATGAATTGGGAAAGAAGATTAAAGGAAAAATGAGAAGCTCCTCATGTTTTCTTTTTCTTTTTCTTCTTCTTCTTCTTCTTCTTCTTCTTCCACCCCTTATTCTTCATGTTCTTCTCCTTTTCCATCTCAAATCTTTGCCCACTATGATACAATGTTGAAACTTAGGATTCCATGATGTATAATCAAAGTAGAAGAGGATTAAAAGGTGATAAGAAGAAGAAGATTTAGAAGGAGAAGAAGAAGAGTGACGAATTTGGAGAAGGAGAAAGAGGCTAGAGAATTAGGGTGATGGACTTGTGTCCTAACCCTCCCGTGAGGCTCAATTCATAGGTGAATAAAGCTACAATATTATAATTACTACCCTGAAACTTAAACTAGTTACCTCAATGCCATCTTTATGAGATGACTCTTTATTTACCATCATGCCACCACGTGAGGGCCTTCTCCTCGGTTTGTGGGATTGAGCCCATCTTCTACCTCTTTTGGATGTGTGGGCATGGGCCCATCTTCCAACAAAATTGAGTCGGATAGCGACTAGGAAGGTTGTGTAGGATGGCTGATGAAGGCCTTGAGCATACTCTTCAGCCTCTGTAGAGTAGCTTGAATCTCTATCTACCTAATCTTTAGTTACTCTTGTGTAGCAAGGATGGCCACTTATGTAGCTCTAACATTATCTACTGCATCCTCTAACACTCTCAATCGGTTCGTGGAATAGGAGCTTTATGTGTGGTTTGTTTTCTCTTTACGAACTCAAATTGGTTTGCTTGTAGTTCAAGGCTCATCTCATCCCCGGATGCAACAGCTTGAGGTGCCTCCTTGTGAATCGTGTCATTTAGCACCCATTGATCTAACTGTTAAATTTCCGAAAAAGAGAAATACTTCACTAACTTATTATAATTTGAGTAATAAGCCTCTATTTATAATAGAGAAAATAAGTAGAGTCCAATTACAATTAAACTACTCTTGTACCAGTTACACCCAAAGTTAAACACTAAAAGATAAATCCTAGAACAATTGAAACAATTGAACATAAATAGAAGACTAATATAACAAAAACACCTTTAACTAAGTCTTTTATGTGAGACCTCCTCCTTTGAGATTCCGGTAAGACTTCACCATATTAATTTTAGGTCTGTAAGACTTCTTTCTGTGAGAGTCATGTAAAACTCGTCCATATTTGTTCATCAACACTTCCCTTCAAGCTGGAGTTTTTAACTTCAGCTTGCACTAAAAAGGATTATTGGTCTTCAATCTTCATTGGCTGAATTTTTTTTATAGATGTTAGATCTTCATAATTTGTTCTCCCCCTTTCTTGAATATGTTTGGTCACATAAAAAATTGCCACAACATGTGAAACAAAATACCTCTATCTTGTACTTCTTCTTCCACTTCTCCCCTTCAAGTTGTGGATAAAAAGGACATAGAGACCGAGCTTGGACAAAATACAATGTCGGAGAAGAAATTCACTCCTAGCCATATGGAAAGCTCTATACACCAGTCAAAATGGTTATAGTCTGAAACACACTCTACTCAATTTTAAAGGCAAAAAAATGGCCCAACTTTAGGGCTTAACAAAGTGACTACTACCTTTTTAAGGGTAGCTCAAACACAAATCACCTCTTGGGTGAATAATAAAAGTCTTGATTTGTTGGAAGATGGCATATGTGTAAAATATAGTACTTTCCATAAAGATGGCATAGAAGTGTAAATATGTGTTCCTTTTATGTCTTTTGTTTTATCAAGTTGTAGCCCTAAGGGCATTGTAAAACTATAAATAAAGGCATTGGCTAAGAGGTAGGGCATTGAAGCACTCTCCTCTCTTTCCACAAATTCGTCCAGCCCTCATTTTTCTTTTTGACGCAACCCCTTAATCCAAACTCTCTCCTTCCACGTTCTTCTTCTTCTCTTCTCCTTCTCTCTTCTTCTTCTTCTTCTTTCTTGTTGATCTAAAGTTCCTTTCATGAGATCCTAAATTCTACATGGTATTAGAGCAAGATAGGTCCCGAGTTCGAGTCTTGCTCCCACCTGTTTCCACGAGCCATAAATGGCAACGTGCGGGGGAGTGTTGAGAATTTAATATCGATCGGGTTGATCCCTCTTATATTCATGTTGCGCCTTCACTATAGCCTCGAGGTTTTAGCGCAACTGGTTTCAATCTTCATGGAGTTATTATGAAATTTGTTCAAGAAGTTGTTAAAGGAGTTCAGTCATGAAGAGATAACTTCATGCTCTTCTTATTTACGTTTTTTTTCCTTTTCTTATTTACATACTCCTTTTTACTGTTTTTCTTTACTTATTGAAGTTTGAGTCACATCAAGTCAAGATAAATCTTTATATGTTGTAAAGATTTATTTCTATGACTAAATTGATGTTATAATCTTGACTCCTTGTAAATCAATTACAAGAGTGATCAAGATCATTTGCTATTTGCATCTTATTAAGATTGATGGGTGAAATTCAATTACCTTTATATAATTTGGATCCATCTCATTTGAGGTAGAATTCCAACATATGTTGTTGTATCTTCTCCTACTTAAGGTTGCTCATAGGTTTGTGTTATGTTGTTGGATGCCCATTATATGTTTGATGAAATTCCAGCAGTCATTTACCCTGTGTAGTTCCGTTTTTTTTAACTTCAACAATTGAATTTTTTTTTACGTTGAAGTCTCCCATGAGCTAAAGATAAATCTCTTCCAAGTGTCTTGGTTTGCTGTTAAATCTTCTCTAAATTTTTGTCTATTGCTCGTTTGTGTTGGAGTTTGGATTAAGGCCTAATCGGTTGCATATACTTTCTTCTCTTTGTTCTTATGAATACAAGATAAGTTGAGTGATGGCTGGATGTTATTATCACTTTCTAAAGGCACAAATTTGTTGATAATTTGGTGTTTGCCCTCGTGAAAGAAATTGGTTCTTATTCTCTTTTGTTGGTGACTGATTTGGTCTACGAGTTCTTCAAATTACATTGAGTAATTGTTCTTTGAAGAAGGCTTTTTCCCTTGACCTCCATATTTTACTTGCCTCATCATGGAGATTGGATACAATAGTAATAAGAGTGATATACTCCGTATTACTACAATTCCACTTAGAGGTCTCTCCAATTACATGAGCTGGTCACAATCGGTTTGAAGGGTTCTTATTACTCGTGACCTCTTGAGCCACGTTGTTAACTTTCCTCCTCCGATTGATGAAGAAGATGTGTCCTACCATAAGTGGGTTAAGGATGATAACATGGTGATAAGTTGGCTCATTAATAGCATGGAAGAGCAGGTGGCCAACAATGTGGTCCACTTGCAAACCGCCAAGAACATATGGGACACTTGTGACAAGCTTTACTCAAGCACTGCTTCATTACAAAATATATATGATGTCTTATAGAACATGCTGCATACAAAACAAGGAGATAATATTCACGAATTTTTGGCACTGTTTTGAGGTCTTCTTCAAGAATGGAAACTAGCTTAGCCATATTCCACTGATATTACTGTTCAAGAACGACAAAGAGAAGCTTTGGCAGTAGCCATTTGCATACCGAATATTAAACCATACCTTGAGGTGGCCAAAACTCAGCTTCTAAGTTCTTCTGCTCTTCCATCCTTCGATGATATTAGTGCTACATTACTTCGGATACCAGATCCATCCTCTCTTTCTCCTATTGATGCTCCATCGAACTATGAGAGGGGCTGAAAATAGAGGTGGTAGAACGGATCAGAATTCTTTCCGTACTGAGCCTCAACTTTGCACTTATTGTGGCTATCAGAATCACCTTGTGGTATCATGCTGGAAACTTCATGGCAAGCCTGATTGGGCCACAGCTAACCCAGTCTCGGTTAATGTTGAGAAAAATGAAGATAAGGCTGAATCATCATCCAAAAATGTGACTCTTACGGCTGAGGACTATGCTGCATTTTAGAAAATGAAGTCTTTCATGGAATCATCTATTCCCTCATCATCTACTGCTGCGACTACTATTGCCTCAGGTATGCTTTCTTCCTCTTCTTCCTCTTCCTCTTGGATCATCGACTCCGGGGCCTCCGAACATCTATCAGGTAACAAACACTTGTTGCAGTCCTTATCTCCTTGTTATCCTCATAAATTCGTTACTATTGTTGATGGTACCCAAACCAAGGTCCTTGGCAAAGGTTTCTCATCTCTTACTTCATCTTTTCCCCTTCAAGATGTTTTGTTTGTTCCTCAATTTCCTTTAAATTTGATCTCGGTTAGTCAATTGACCAAACAATTAAATTGCTCTATCACCTTCTCACCGTCTTCTTGTGTCTTTCAGGATCTCACTACGAAGCGGGTGATTGGTGGCGACCATGAAAAGGGGGGTTTGTACTACTTCACTCTTCCACCATTAGCTGCATTATCGTCCACCACATTTGAGGCCCAACATTGGCACAACCGACTTGGTCATCCGTCTACCCCTTCACTTCGTTCTTTGGTTCCATCTTTAAAAGGACTTTCTAATTTCAGTTGTCAGGTTTGTCAATTAAGTAAACATGTCAAGAGTACATATTCTCCGCGTCTTACAACTACAAGTACTGCTCCATTTGAGCTAACACGTTCTAATGTATGGGGCCCTTTATGTATCTCAAATATTTCCCAAGTTAAATATTTTGTCATTTTTGTTGATGATTTTAATCGAGTGACTTGGTTATATCTA
Organism: Aristolochia californica; assembly: GCF_029961685.1. Classification (NCBI taxonomy): domain Eukaryota; kingdom Viridiplantae; phylum Streptophyta; class Magnoliopsida; order Piperales; family Aristolochiaceae; genus Aristolochia; species Aristolochia californica. The sequence continues at coordinate 50,377,417 of NW_027181770.1, forward strand.
TTTAAAGAGCATTCCGAAATTTTTCCTTTGTTTAAAAACTTTCATGCTATGTTCTTAACAAAATTTGGGAAGAAAATTCAAACCCTTAGATCTGATAATGCTAAGGAATACATGTCTCATGACTTCAAATCATTTTGTGAGAGTAATGGGCTTATTCATCAAACATCATGTGCCTATACTCCTCAACAAAATGGTGTTGCTGAAAGAAAGAATCGTCATCTTCTTGAAGTTGCTCGGGGCCTCCTCTACTCCATGAAGGTACCCTAATTCTATTGGCCTCATACTATACTTACAACATGCTTTCTAATTAATAGGTTACCTTCATCAGTCCTTCATCATAAAACTCATTACCCTGTGTTATTTAATGGCGAAGATCCTTTTTCTCTTCCTTTGAAAGTGTTTGGATGTACGTGTTTTGTTCATGTTACATTCCCACATAAAAATAAACTTGATCCTCGGTCTATGAGGTGCATTTTTTTGGGGTACTCTCGCACTCAGAAAGGTTATGTCTGTTACAATCCTACCCTTCGGAGGATGTTTATCTCTAGGGATGTGACTTTCTTTGAGGACACCCCCTTCTATTCCTCCCATGATACTCCTCCAGGATGGACTTGTCCTTCTACTACTCCTTGTCCGCTTGTGTCGTTCAATCTTGAAGTGGAACCATCCCTTGATGCACCGGTCGTACCTTCACCTGTGGAGTTGTCGGATCCACATGTGGTAAGTCCTTCTCCTCCTATGTATAGGCCTGAATTTGATACCCGACCTATTGCTTTAAGAAAAAAACATCGTTCCTGTACTACTTCGCATTCTATCTCAAATTTTATGTCTCACCATTGTTTGTCTTCTGAGTATTTTCATTTTCTTGCATCCCTTTCTTCTACTTCCGTTCCGTAGTCGTATCAGGAGGCCCTGAGACATCCAGGATGGAAGGCGGCTATGGATGAAGAAATGCATGCCTTATACAAAAACCAAACCAGGTACTTAACATCACTCCCGAAAGGTAAAAGACCGGTTGGTTGTCGATGGGTTTTTTCGGTGAAACATAATCCGGATGGATCGGTTGCTCATCTTAAAGCTCGATTGGTTGCTAAGGGCTATACGCAATGCTATGGGATAGATTATGAGGAGACCTTCTCTCCTGTTGCAAAATTGAATTTGGTACGCATCATCTTATCTATTGTTGCTAACTCCTCATGGCCCGTCTATCAATTGGATGTTAAAAATGCTTTTTTAAATGGCGATATCAGTGAGGAAATTTTGAGGGGGAGTTAGTATGCCTGTTAAAAAAATCTTTATATGGGCTTAAGCAGTCCCCTTGGGCTTGGTTTGATAAATTTAGTCAAACACTCCTACGGTTTGGTTTTCATCGGTGCTCAGTTGATCATTTCATATATTATAAAGATATGGTCAAAGGGAAAATATTATTGGTCGTATACGTGGATGATATTATCTTAACCGGTGATGATGCTTTGAGCATACAAGATGTGAAGCAGATGATATGTCAGGAATTCAAGACTAAAGACCTTGGTATGCTTAAATATTTTTTGGGTATAGAAGTTCTTCAATCCAAACATGGGATAATATTGTCTCAAAGGAAATATGTCTTGGATCTCCTTGAAGAAACAAGAATGAAGGGTTGTAGACCAGTTGACACACCTATGGATACAAATGTAAAATTATGTGTCACAAATGAAGAAGCTATTGATCTTGGCAAATATCAAATACTCGTGGGAAAACTTATTTATCTCACAGTAACAGAAAGAAGTATTTTATTCCACATGTTGTGGTAATTTTTATGTGACTAAAATATTCAAGAAAGGGGGAAAACAAAAGATGAAGAATTATGCATCTGTGAAGATTTTTTTTCCAAAAGAAGATTGAAGACCAAAAATATTTTTCCTTGGAAGTTGAAGTTATAAACTCCAACTTGAGGACGAGTGTAGAAGAGTAGGTACATGACTCTAACAGCAAGAAGTTTCACATAGCCATAATTATTATGGTGGAGTCTTATAGGAATCTCATAGGAGGAGGTCTCATAGAAGAGTCTCAATTAAAAGTGTTTTAGTTGTATTAGTCTTCTATTTATGTTAAGTTGTTCATTTGTTTTAGGACTTATCTTTTAGTAATTAACTATTGGTGTAGCTGGGATAAGGGTAGTTTAATTATAATTGTATTCTAATAGTTTTAGGCTCATTGTATTCAAATTACATCAAGTTAGTGATTTTTTTCTCTTTTTCAGAAATTGAATAGACAACATTTGAAACACTAGGTAATTTGGGCAACTAAACTTGTTTGCCCGAGTTTTTGTGGGTGACCAAAATCCTTTCAATTATTTTGGGTACCCAATTTTGTTTGATGCCATTCGCATTCTTAATTTGGCCATGTGGGCATAATGACCCACTTTATTGTAGTATTGGCATAAATTGTGAGGAATGGGAGTGAACTTCTTGATTTGTCTTTTCTTGATCTTCCCAACTTTCCTCCTAGGTGTGGGTTTTTGTGATAGAGCTTTCACTTATTCAAAATCTATGCTCTTCTTTTCAAAAGGAAGACTATCACATGATAGCTTGTCTATCAACCCACTTTACTTTGAAGCATTGACCATATTGCTTTCATTAGCTTCCTTCAAGGCATTAAACTCCTCTTTGAGCTTTGAAATCTCATGGATTTGAGCATTGTGTTTTCCTTTATACCAATTTAAAGTATTAATTGATTTTTCTATTAGTAGTTCAAGTTCATTTTCATAGTCTGCGTCACTTACCTCTTCCAAAGTGGTAGACTCATCATCCTCTTCAATAGTCATGAGTCCAACATCGCTCTCTTCTTTCTCGGAGTGGCTTGACTCATCTTACATAGCATCCCATGTTGACATCAAGACTTTCTTCTTCCTATTCTTGAGATTTTTTTCTTGAGGATGGGGTTCTGCCTTCTAAGTTTGGGCATTTGTTCCTTCTATGCCCTAGTTTCATCAGCATATACTGCCATGAGAATCTTCCCTCTAGTGGTATTTTTGAGAAATACTTGTTGGAAGATAAGCTCAAGCCCACACAACAAAGGAAGACACACATATCTAAGATTATTATAATATGGGTCACACGTCCAAGGAAGGCCCACAAGATGGGCTCAAGCCCATAAGAAGTAAGACCCACAATGATTACTATGAACTGGCATCCTTATCACATCAGTTGGAAGATCAAGAAGGACTCACAAAAGTATCTTATCTTATGGTCACATCAAAGAAGAATTTTAGTTTGAGTTATGTTTGTCTTTTATCTATATTGAGTTATTTAATTATGTTAGGACTTATCTTTAAGGGTTAGAGTTTGGGTGTAATTGGGACAATGGTAGTTTTATTGTAATTGGACTCTACAACCTTCTTCTATTATAAATAAAGGTTCATGTAGTCTGATTACAACAAGTTATTGATGTCAATGAAGTATTTCACTTGTCCATAAATTCAACATGGTATCAGAGCAGGTTCTATGAGTTGACTTGGTCAACTCACGGAGGTAATGTGATCCTTTTCTCTAAATCCTAAACCCTAAGTCTAGGTTCACAGTTATTTTTTTCAGTCCCTATACTAGTAGTTTTCTTTGCCTTTTTTACCTCTAAAAAGATATTTTAATATTGAAAAATATATATTTACGGAAAGATATTTGAGTCTACTTCCAAAATATAAATGATTTGTTCCAATCTGAGTTATCTAAAGAGAGATGTTGATATTTCAATGATCGAAGGGCAGATTGAAAAAAGGTTCGAGCAGCAGCGGCAATCTTCAGACTCCGAGGTACTTTTTTGCTACCAAGAACTAGACTTTATATGTAGAAATATATATCAAACGAAAGATCTATAAGGCTATTATTTTAAATATTCAACCAATTTTTTATCTGATTTATCTAAAAATAGAAATTGATATTTGAAACAGCAAAGGTCAGATTGAAAAAGAGGTTTGAACGGCAGCAGAAAGCCTCAACTTCTGAGGTATTTTATGCTATCAAGAAAAAGACTTTATATGGAGAATTATATATCAAAAGAAATATAAATAAGTATATTTCCTTACCTATTCAACCAATTCTTAGTATGATTTTTTTATAAGGATATCTTATTATTGGAAGAGTTGATGGTCATTTTGGAAAAAAAGGAGAAACAGTACTTAGTTCGGCTAGATGACAGAGCCTGAAATCTATCAGATTATTTATATTCTGATAATTATATTTTATGAAGAGAAGTTATACTTGGATGAAAGGTATTTAAGTCTACTTTCATAAGGAGAAAATTATATGATAATCTGATCTATATTTAAAGATATATTCACATTGGAAGAATCAAAGATCATGTTGGTATTCTGTTGTATTGAAAATTCCAAATTTATGCCCAGTGTTTTGCGTCACTTTTTGAGTTGATATATCAGAAAATATCTCACTTCTCCCAGGTTTGAGGGCTTATTTATACATCTCTGTTATTTGGGTTTATGGCTACATCTATGATACTTGGTTCAAGCGAGGATCACTGCCATTACCTCCCAGCTTGAGTGGGATAAGTAAAAGAAGTACAAGAAAGAGGTATTTTATTCCATATATTGTGGATAAGTTTATGTGACCAAAATATTCAAGAACAGGGGAGCACAAAAGATGAAACTTTTGCATCTAAAAAAATATTTATATCGGATTATGATTATTTCATGGGTCCTTCTACAAGGTTTATTATTTTGGTTCGTGTTATATGAGTTGGAAGAAGGTCATGTTATATTCAACTGCAACTATTATGTCTCTTTGGGGACATTATTATTGAAGAAGATGTGGCATCATATCATCATTTGTTTTACCTCGTAAAAAAATATCATGGTTGGGAAACCATGACAAAGGATACCATATAAAAAAATATCACAGTTAGGAAACCATGATTGGCCCTATCAAAAAAAAAAAAAAATTCATGGTTGGGAAACCATGAAGGAAAATACCTTGTAAAAAAATATCACGGTTGGGAAACCATGACGGAGGAACTTATTATTACATCTATGTTATCCCCCCCTGTAATGGCTTTTATGACTCCTACCACTTGAGTCATTGTCCTATGGAGGGACACTGTGGTGGACACTTCAGAGCAATTCCGATAGACACACTACCGATAGAAGACGGAGTGTGCCCTACATCTAACATTAGGACTAGAGTATGAAGCAATGGCTTACCGACTACGAGTGATTTTTACTCTCACTCATATTATGCCAGCAGGGCCTCATGGAAGGACGCAACAGCGTGAGGGGGAATGTTGGAAGATGAAGGCATATTGGAAGATGTGCCATTTTATACAAAAATATTTTATATATCATTTGCAGCAAGCTGGGAGTTCATGTTGTTCTTTCACCCTCAACGATGAGGGGGAGTGTTGGAAGATATGCTCAAGCCCACACGACCAAGGAAGGCCCACATATCTAAGATTATTATAAGATAGGCCCAAGCCCATAAGAAGTAGGACCCACAATGATTACCATGAGTTGGCATCCTTATCACATCAGTTGGAAGATCAAGAAGAACTTACAAAAGTATCTTATCTTATGGTCACGTAGATACTCATTGAGACCTGTTGTGAATAGGGAGACCTATTGGTCAACCAATACCCTCTCACCAGCATGAGCCAACTTTTCCTGGAACAATTTTTGATATTGTTCCACTGAACCAGTTTGTCACAATAGGACTAACTCCCCCAGGGTGGCGGGAGGGCCAAATCTAATTGTGCATAGATTTTTAAATTCTCCCCAAGTCATCCCTGGTCTCTCTTTCTCTATTTGAGTATCCCATAACATGGCTTCATCTGTCATATGGAAATAGGCTAGTTGCACCTTATCCCATTCAGTTGTCCCTTGGTTCAAAAAAAAAAAATTTACATTTGTGCAACCAAATTAAGGGATCAACTGAACCATTGAAAGAGGGAAACTCTAACTTAGTGTACCTTGGAACTGTGCCTCCATGCTAGGGTCCTTGGACAGCAGTACCCAAGCCAATGCTCCCCTCTTCTGTGATATGGTTGAGCAACCTCTCTCACCTCTAGACTCTGATGTCTCTCTGCCCTCAACTCCGTTAGCATGTTGATGACTCGGCTCATCTCTTCTTCCAAACCACAAACCTTCCCCAACATTGGTTGTGCTGTTTCAAGGCTATCTTCTATCTTTTGTATCTTGATTTGGATTTCTTCATTGCTGAGAGTATCCCCCATGTTACCTTGCTCTGATACCAAGTTGTTACGGTCTCGGGTCATGGATCGAGTACCACTGCGTGGAATTTGTGAATCCAGCACTGGTACTGAGTTGTTGGACTCGGTAAGGAGGGTTAAAGATCCCTTCTTTGGCTACTCTTCCACCAGTGATCAATCTCCCTTTTTATGAACCCACTCTAGTGCTAAAGTTATATCTAGAATGGAAATAATTCAGGTGGAGAGATAATGGAAGAAATACCTTTTCTTGCTCATGTAAATCAGGGTTTCAACCCTAGTTTGGTTGTAGCTCGTGCTAGGATTGAAGGCCTAGCTTAGGGGGCAGCCTTGTCTCACGTTGATGGTTGTTCCTGCTCTGTTTTCGTGATGATTCCCCAACAAGAGGAGTTGCACTAGTCCTTCACGTGGAAGAACCAGAAACTCTTCCTTTTTATGCTTGTCAAGAGGGAATGAACCCCTACTTGTTGTTGACACTGAGGAGGAGGGAAAACCCTCTCTTTGGGCTCGAAAAAGGGGCAGGAAGCTCCTCTTCCAACTATGGATGATGGTGGATGAAGGTGGATGAAGATGGATGGCAATGGAGGGTGAAGGAAAGGTTGGATTTTTGGAGTAAACCCTAAACTCGAAATCAAGAGGTGATCTCAGCCTGTTTACACTAGGTTATTCTAAAATCTCAAAGCTTACCTATTTCATTCATTCCTTTCCCTTAAATAGATCATGTCATGGAGTTTTAGGGTTAGGGTTACAATAATTCCCCATAATGCCCCTACGTATAAAAGTAATTAGAAATAACTCCTACTTAAAACAATATAAGAAATAAATTATACTCAAAGTAATATAAGAAATAAATCCTATTGAGTGAGTTGTTGTTGCCTCCTTCGTTGTGTGACTCGGTGTGCTATTGAGTCCACAACAGGCTCACACTATAAGTTAACTTTAATGGATAAAGACTCTTCTTACCGAATTGGGATTTTATAAAGGAGACTCTGTGGGCCTACATTGTGATCATCAAGCAGCTATTCGTATTACATCAAATCCAGTCTTCCATGAAAGAACTGAACATATTAAAGTGGATTGTCATTTTATACATGAAAGTTTCAAGCAAAAATAATTTCTCTAAAGTATGTTTCATCTCAAGAGCAATTAGCTGATATCTTCACCAAACCGGTTACATCCAAAATTCTATCATATATAGGTGGCAAGCTAGGTATTTATGTTGTATTTTCTCCTCTAGCTTGAGGGGGAGAGTTGGAAGATGGGCTCAAGCCCACAAGCTCAAGCCTAAAAGCCAACACGTCAAAGGAGTGGCAAAGTGGTTATTTATGGTATGTTTCATAAGGATGGCATGAAAATGTAAATACATTGTCTTAGTATGTCTTTTAATCTATTGAGTTGTAACCCTAAGGGATTTGTAACACTATAAATAAGAGCATTGGCTAAGAGGTAAGGCATTCAAGTCTTCTCCTCTCTTTGAGAAATCGTCCAGCCACCCTCTCTTCTCCCTTGAAGCATTCTTTCCTTCCCTTAATCCAAACTCTCCTCTCTAATGTCATTCTCCTTTCTCCCTCTTCTCTCTCTGCTCTTCTTCTTCTTCCATGTTAACCTAGAGTCATTCTCATGATATCCTAACTTCTACATAATATAACTAAAACACTTTTTTAATTGAAACTCTTCTGTGAGACCTCGTTCTATATTAATTTTGGCTTTATAAGACTTCTTATTGTGAGAGTCATGTAACGCTCTTCCATATCTGCTCTTAAACACCACATTTGTAGTATGTAAGTAGTAAAGACCCCATCTCTCACGGCCTCCACCAATCACCTGTTTCATTTTGATATCCTAAAATACATAATAAGATGAAAATAAGGCAACAAAACAATTGAATATTTTGGTTAATTGACTAAGAAACATAAGACTAAGAGGAAATTGTAGTAAAAATAAAACATCAGTGAGTGAGAGAGAGGAGGATAAGGTGGAAGTGTCTGTGCCTTGAATTTTTGTTTGAGATCCATCTACAATGGATACAAACCAATTTATGGTACATGGTGACGCATTTGATAGGTTATGTGAGTGACTAGTGAGATGTTTAGAGGTACCTAAATCAATTATCCAAGATGAAGAACTACTACTAGACCTTGAGAGTATGGAGAACGTATCAGAGGTATTAGTGGCATTCTACCTCGGCCTCTTCCTTGATTATTACTCCCCCTTCCATTGGTGTATGTAGCAGAAATTTCAGTTTGTTCTTGTTGTGAGGGAGATGCCTTAACAGTGCTCATAACATTGCTACACATACATCATTAAAGGAGGGTCTAGTGGAGGAGCTTAATACATGCCTCTTTGCAACCTCTAAATAAGGTTGTCATTTGCAAGATATATTGCCGAAATAAAGTTTTCCCTTTACTTAACTTGGGTAGCAATATCGGTTCAATAAGGTTGAACTATGATCCACTCTTGAAGTAAGCCATGGAGCCTGGGAAAGTACTCTACATCATTAAAGGAGGGTCTAGTGGAGGAGCTCAATACATGAGTCTTTGCAACCTCTAAATAAGGTTGTCATTTGCAAGATATATTGCTGAAATAAAGTCTTCCCTTTACTTAGCTTGGGTAGCAATATCGGTTCAATAAGGTTGAACTATGATCCACTCTTGAAGTAAGCCATGGAGCCTGGCAAAGTACTCATGGAGAGAGTCTTCATGATTTGTTTTGGATAATTCTTGAAATATATCATATTTTAAATTTTTTTAACATTACTAAGGGACCGTTCTTATGCATGTTGCTTTGAATAGGTCGCCTCACAAGGTATGGATTACTAGGGCGTTTATATAACCTAAAATTTCTTGAAATGACAAAAGAGCAAAGCACTGCAACAACAAATAGGTACTTGTCGAGTAACAAAATATTTGTCAATAGATCACACTAATATATTTTAATAATATGGTAATAACTTATTTAGCATTGTAGTGTTGCACACTTACACCATTTCACAGCCATATTCTGTGTGGCTCTAATGGCTTTATAAAGGGTAAACTTACCAATAATTTTTAGTTCTATTGATTTGTTTATAAATGAGACGGAACAAATTTTTTTACTCACAAAATACTTATATAAGAAATTGATTTGCATTCCATTTATTAAATTGAAACAAATTAAATAAATTAATATAATTTCTTATTAATACTTAATCACTCGAATAAAGGTACAAGTAGTTTTATAATTTTTTTATCTCGCTACATAAGAAAAACAAAAGAACTCTCCAACTTACTTTTATTCTAAAACCCGTTATTTGTCTCATTTTACTTAGATCAATGGTTCATGATAGAGATAAAGATGAACATAGTGATAGATATAAAGATAATAATAGATATAAAGATACTTAATGATTATCTCTATCATTATCTTTATATCTATCACTATATTTATCTTTATCTCTATCAATTCTTTGTTTATTTATTTATTTCCTTATTTTTAATGGGATAAACGAGTAAATAAATGGGTAATTAAAACTACATAAAATCATACATAAAATTATAAAAATTCAAAATCGGCAATATGATATAAAAATCTTTAACGGCTACAATTTACAAATCTTCCTTACTGTTCCACTTTTGTCTCTTCAGCTACATCTCTTTTTCGCAGCTTACATCGCTTTCGCGCAGTTTGAAGACTGAAAATGATTCCCCGCCTAGTCGATCTTAAATTAAAGCGAATTCTTTTCTTTAACGGAGTTAGTTGATAAGGAATCAAATGTTTCCAGGTATGCAACTGATCCCAGATAATCAGAGGACGCTCTAATCCCCATTGCGTTTACTACATTATTAAATTATCTATTCGTAATCCTTCTTTGGATTAAAATTTATTTTATCAGAACATGAGGTACTCATTGTTGTTTGTATATTGCTAAGAGCCTAAAACTAATGCGAGTGTACTCGTAATCATCTCTTCTCCTTACTTAGGATTAAAGTAAAGGTAGCTGCTTCAAATTAGCAGTCATTAACTAGAGGGAACTGGTTCGGTCCCCCTACAGGGTTGTTCTCAATCGAGTGGATTGTAATGAGATTCCTTCGATGCCACACATCGAATCTACCTTCGCTCCTCCATTTTGCCATCGTTTTAATGATTAAATTAGTTTAGCGTAAAAGTTCGTGCAATATAAAAGCTGATCACGATCGGTTTGTTTGTATCAGAAGCAGGAGGACCAGTGGCAGCTAAATTATTCGGGGCCAGCTACAGTTCGTCAGCTTATAATCACATCTAATCACTTCCGAACATCCTTTTTGTTGCCCAAAAAGAAAAAAGAAAAATTGATTTCTTTACTTTCACATCACTCAGGAGGTTTAGTTAATCACTCGCTGGTAATCATCACTTACCTACTCCACAATAAGTACAGGATTAACACGGCGGGCACCTGACATCTAGATAGATAGTCAAGGAAGAGACAATCAAGCGAAGAATAAATTCTGCCACCCAGAACCCCAAAAAGTTGCAGATACGCTTCACCACTGACGACTGAATCCCAACACAGCAGCCTGCTTTTTTGCGTTAAAAATGTCGTTTTCTGTTTTCCAACGTTTCTTATATGAATATTCCGGTTAAAATAAATAGATAAGGGTGACATGACCACTCCACTGCCGTCAACTTCAGTACAACTATCAGTTTTTGGCTTGGAGTGTGTGCTTGTCTCCATTTTTTTGCTCCCGCTTGGAGACAAATGGACTCTGTGTGTTCCATTTGAAGCTTTGATCGGAACCCATTTTGTCAATTTGATGTTTTCTTTTTGTGGTTTTTAATTTCGAGACTTTTCTCCGTTCGCTGATGAGGTTTTAAGGAGTCTGCTCTTCGCCATGTCATTTTACTACATGTGAATGTGAGTTTTTCATTCTGAAGAAGTAGTTCAGTAATAATTGTTTTCTTTTCAAGGCCGGAATAAATGGTTGCTCTGTGTTCATGTGATTCTTACCTTTTAAAAAAAGGCTTACTGGTGATACTACTTGCGGTAGTTAAATTTAGGTGCGGATGTAGGAAGTTGATCATCATCACCATGTATCTTACTTAAACTAGTGAAATATTAAAGCCAGAGAAACTTTTGATGCATTCTGAATTTACAAATGGCGTCACTCACTAGACTCAGCTTTATTTTTATGATCTGAGCTCCATTTCATGTGATTTTTGTAATTTACAGTTGGGAAGAGATGTGGCGGTCAACTGCTAGAAATGCGTCTTGAAAGTGGGCTCCTGCGTACTTGACAATGAGCTCTATCATTTTAGAACGAGAAGAAGCACAACCGAGAAGTACACTTGCAAACAAATACAGAGTCTACCTCGAATTTGATTGCCGCTTGCTGTTAGGGCATGGTTGAAGGGAAAGGACTGGTCGCAGTGATTTTCATCTGCAAATTTTGATCGTATTTGCATGTGACTGGAGCAGCCTAAGCGGAAAAATGGAAGCATCTCCTCGGAAGACTCTCGAGAGAGTTATTTCTCAGAGAGCCATCCAAATGAGTAGTTCTCTTCCCTGTCAAATTTACGTCTTGGGTTTCTTTTGTGGTGTCTGCGTGACGTATTTCTCTCTGGCTGCTCTTGGTTCCTTCAAAACGGTGGAGCTAGGGGCCGTTTACTCTGCCCCAGCGGTACCATATTCAGATAATTCGGCAACAATTGATACTGGTAAGAGACAAATTACGGTCTTTTGTTGTTTCCTCTGATTTCTGATGTATTGTATGATGGTGCAAAAGACAGCCTATTGAAATCAAACATCCCGTTGTAATCAATGTTTTACTATTTTCTGGGTCTGAGAATCTATTCTTTTGATTCTGGAGTGTTTTTGTCTTCTTTTCTTTCTGTTTTGATTTCGAGATATTTCTTTGTTTTCTTTCCTGCTTGCTTCATAGTTTTTTTTTTCTTTCTTTCATTACCTGAAGTATGTCCTGTTCTTGGTAATGAATTCCCCGGCTCAGTATGCATCACAAGCTATCTTGTTTTGGAAGTAGCTTGTCAATCAATTCCTATGTTTTGCAATTTAACTAATGCAGTTGAAGTAAATGTAAATAGTTGTTGATCATGCTTTTTGTTAATGCGCTTTTGGTTCAGAAGATGATTGGAGAGTCTCTTTCTTATATTCTGCTTGGAGTGCCAAGTTGAATGCATCAGAAAACCAAATGAACAAATCAAATGTGCCCGATGCTCCTCATCTGGAGGATTGCGAACTGATTGCATCGCTGAATCAACGGCTTGATAGTCTTGAGGAAAATGGAACGTTTCCTCCTTGGACGTTATGGAAGGGGCAGTTAGGCTTAAAATTGTTACAGAAAACTCCTGGAACAGATAAAGAACAGAGGAGCTCGGGAGTCTCCCCTAAATCAGAAGGGGCTTATCCTCCTTGGGTAAGTGAGGATGTTGGCATGAACAGATCTGGTCTCTTGTGTTACTGGCTAAAGCTTACGATGTTTGTGCTTTCAGTATGAACAAATTCAACATCCTCATTCCTGCAAAAGTCTGACATCCGAAATAGTACTGATTTTTTGTAGGTTTTGGGATCAGATGAAGATAATTTCCCATTAACAAGGACAGTGCAACGTGACATTTGGCTGCATCAGCACCCCCCAAACTGCAGCAATCCAAAGATACGGTTTCTTATTGCTGACTGGGAGATGCTGACAGGTTTTGGAATTGGAGCTCAAATTGCTGGGATGTGTGGGCTACTTGCAATCGCTATTAATGAAAATCGTGTTCTTGTTACAAGGCACTTCAATCGGGCTGACCACAGTGCTTGCAAAGGTATATCACAACATATACCCCAAATTATTTTGATTTGGTGCCTTTCGAGGTTGGGTATATTTTTTGTGTGTAATCAGTAGAGACTATTTTTTTGTACTGAAGGAAATGATTGACAGGTCCTTCTCGATCCCGGTGGTCTTGCTATTTCTTTCCTGAAACATCTAAAGAATGTCAAGATCGGGCGTTAGAACTTGTAACAAGACAGGAGGCTTGGGTTAAAGGCATTGTGACTCGGAAAGAGAATTACACCTCTAAAGAGATATGGGCAGGAAGGATACCAAGGTATAGTTGTCACATTGAACTGGTTCTTACAGAGTTTTACAGTGGAGATTATACCACATCTTAAATGTGTTGTAGAGTTTGGGGAAGTCCATGGAGTTACTTGCAACCAACTACTGATATAGATGGGAATTTGGTGATGAATCACCGCAAAATGGACAGGAGGTGGTGGAGAGCACAGGTACAAACAAGATTACCAGTTAAGGTTATTCTCATATTTAATAGTTTAAGAATACTAATATTTTTTAACTTCTTCCCTGAAAATGAACTACTGATGTGAAACTGACAGCTGTTTTAGACGTGGGATAATAATAGGGAGCTCATGCAGAGGCATCTCAAGTTTGTTTTTAATTCCCAGTTATTTGAAGACCAGTAAATATTAGGTTAGAAAAGTTTAAATCCAATGAATTTTTTTAACCTTTTAGTGTCCGATTTCTCTCTCAAAAAATCCTGCTTAAAAACATCTGGTTGGAAAATTTTAACCATGTATACATAGACTGCAAATAGAGACTACTTGAAACAGGACTTGATCAACCACATCGTACTCCTATGTGAAGTGCAATTTAATACTGAAAAAGCGTAAGATTGAAGAGTATAGAGAGAAGAAATAAAAGGAAGAAGGTGGGAGAGAGATGATAGAAGAGAGTTTAGAAAAAAACTCTCTTTGGGGTCCTGCTCGACCCCCATTTTCTTTAATAACTTAAGTTTAGGGATAGTTACGGGTTTACCCTCCTACATTTAAAACTTAATTAACCCCTTACATCTCTCTATATACATACTCAAATTACATCAAACATGAACTAGAGATAGATCTAAACATATAGAACAATATAAATATCTACTCAAGAGGTTACAGGTATTGTAAAAACATAAAACTACTCTTCAACTATTTTTCTAACACTCTCCTTTAAGCTGGAGCATATATATCTACAAGTCCTAACTTGTTACAGAATATATCCAAATTCATGTTTACCCAAAGATCTAGTAAATAAATCTCCAACTTGATCACTAGATCGAACGTAAGAGTGACAATTCCTTCTTCATCATTGCATCTCGAATGAAATGTCAATTTAACTTCAATATGTTTAGTTCTTTCATTAAATATCAGATTCCCTACAATATTCTGACCATGATAGAATTTCTGTCAAGTTTGGACCCAACATAATTTGCATCCGCGAAATCTTCTATTCTTAAATGATCAAAGGTTTAAAGAATAACCCCTTTCTAGGTGACCCATTTAAATATCTTATATTCTCTGTGCAACCTCTAGGTGAACCTTGTGAGGCAATCCATAAACTTACTAACAACATTGACAATGAAAGATATGTTAGGACCAGTCATTGTGGCATATATGAGTTTGCCAATTAATCAATAGTATATTGTCTTTTTTTGTTTATAGATCATCATCTTCAAACATCCAAGACAAAACTATCACAGTTCGACCTCCCTGTTGTTGCTCTCGACGCTGATAGCTCGCCATTGTCGTTCCCTTAGAGGTAGTGACAATTCAAGCAAAGGTCGAGATTGAGGTGATGGTAAAGTCCGAGAGGAAATGTGTCCATTGTGGACAAAATAACCTTTACTTTAATAGATGCTGGATAAAATTTGGAAACCTGCCTGGGCTAGCAGCCATGAGAATTGTTACAAGGTGGGACTCACCATGATCACACGAGTTGTTGGGACCCACCATGATCACGTGAGGTGGCATGATGAGTCATCACACAAGTTGGCATCCTTATCACATGAGTTGGAAGATTTTGCAATCTTCCTTGATTAATGTAATCGATTTATCTTCCCTTGATTTATATAGATTTGGATAATCATGATTGATGTAATTAGGGATATTAGGGATCATATCTTATCTCTAAATATGTAATGAAAATAGTATAATAGGGGTCTTGGTTGAAGGATTCAATCAAGCTCTCCACTTCTCAACTCGTGAAGAATCTCTCTCTAGCCTAAACTTTTTTTCTCCCTTTTCTCTTCTCTCCTCTCTACTCGAGCTCTCTCTCTCTCTCTTTGCTCTTTTTTTTCTCCCTCTCTCATCTTGCTCGAGGTTTCAATCATGGGATCCTAAATTCAATATGGTATCAGAGCATCAAATTTAGGATCCCTACATCAAAAGAATGCTCTAAGAAGTTATGATCAAAGCTACTCATAGAAGGCTCTTTGTGAAGCAAGATTGAAGCTTGTGAGATAAGTTTTTCATTCTTGTTATTATTACTTCATGCTCTTGGTTTTTGGATCTTTAGAAGATGGTTCAAAAATGATTTTATTGTTGTCTTTATCTTATGAAATTATCGAGATTTATGCATCTCGGATTAGAAGAAGTTTACCAAGGCAGTTTTGTCGGTTTGCAAGTTCTTGGCTGAAAATCGGTTTATGTTGAGATTTTCTGCATAAAAGGTTATAATTTTGTGGGTGGCTGATTGTTCTTGGAAAATCAAACATGGAATATTGTGTTTTACATAAAAGAAAACCAACACAAAATAAGAAAGGAAGTGTCTAGTTGACGCCAATCCATTTGAAGAAAGATTGTTGTTTTTGAAGATCTTACAATATCTTCTTGATTAGGCCTGATTTTGTTTGATTTTTTATCAATTATATTTTGCCTAATTCATGAGGAACTAAATATATATTGGTTTATCCCAAGCTGGAGTCAAATATATTTTGGAATGATCTTGGAAAGATCTAATTCGGAATTGCAACCTTACCTTACTTGATCTCATGCTTATTGATTAATTTTTGTTATTCTCTACAATGAAGACTAGAGAATTAATTATATAAATTTTTGGCCAGCAAGTTGATTGGCTTAAGAGGGTTCCCTCCTTGCCTAAAGACTTGATAAGGTCGGGTTCTCCTCCCATCTACCTGAGCTAGCCTTGGCTAGTCTTGAATCTCCAAGCAACTTACTTAGGCTACTTCAAATTTGAGTACATTATTACCCTTGAATTGCCTCTTATGGCTTAAGAATACATGAGTAACAAGAATGATATTCTTAAGATTACTACCCTACCTTTGCGAGGGATATCAAATTTCTTGAGCTGGTCCACATCGGTTCGACAATTCCTTATAACATGGGATCTACTTGGTCACTTCACCAAATTTGGGCCACCCATTGATGAAGCAGATATTGCTTATGTTAAGTGGTTAAAAAATGACACTTGGTAATTAGTTGGCTCATCAACAACATGGAAGAACCTGTCTCCATCAATGTTATTCATCTTGACACCTCCAAACAAATTTGGGAGACATGTGTTAAGTTGTACTCTAGCTCTGACAACTTACACAGGCCATATGATATACTCCAAAGAATGTTCAACACTAAACAAGGAGAAAGTATCCATGAATATTTGGCTCGTTTTAGAAGCTTTTTCAAGAATGGAAGCTAGCTCAGCCTACCTCCACCGATGTCTCTGTCCAAGACAAGCAGAAGGAAGCCTGCCATTTGCCTAGCAAACATTTAGAGCCTTTGCTATTCCCACTTTTGATGATGTATGTGTCACATTACTCCGCATTCCAGACTCTTCTTCTCCTTCTCCTAGGGAAGTGTCATCCGCTATGTACTCCTGGCATAGGGGATCATCAACCGACCGCGGCTGAGGCCGTGGAAGAAATTATAGAGGAGGACGAAGAAGAGGTGGAAGGAATGGTTTGTCGGAATAGACGACAGAGAATTCACCATGGTTACACTATAGATCAGTGTGTTAAAATCCATGGCATATCGGATTGGGTTAAGGCTAATCAAGCCTCAGTAAGTGATACAAAGGAGGACTAGTCTAGCCCATTAATAGAAAAGAAAACCCTTACCGATGATGAGTATGACTTATTCCAGAAAATGAAAACACTGATGGTCTCTCCTCAACTGCTACTGCCACCACCGCTTCAGGTGTGCTCTCTGCCACTTCCAAGCATCTCACAGGAAACAAAAATCTACTCCACTCAGTTTCTCCTTGTCTCTCGAATAAACTTGTTACCATAGCTGACGGCTTCTAAACTAAAGTTCTTCGGAAAGGATCTACCTCTGTTACACCATCACTTCCACTCACAGATATTTTTTTTCCTACCTTTCCCTTGAATCTTTTATCTGTTAGTCAGCTAACATAACATTTTAATTGCTCAATTACCTTCTCACCCACTTCTTGTGTGTTTTAGGATCTTATAATGAAGCAGGTGATTGCTGGAACCCGTGAATAAGGGGGGCTTTACTACTTGGACGTGCCTCAAATAAATGCTGTCTCAACTAAGAAACTGAGACAAGTCTATGGCACAATCAGTTGGGACATCCATCCGCACAATCTCTTCATTTTCTTTTCCCTACCTTTAAGGATAGGTCAAATTTAAATTGAAAAGTATGTCAACTAAGCAAACACCAGAGGACCACATTGTTAAGTACCTAGCCAATACTACCCAAAAGACCGGCCTGTTAGGAGTGGAAGGCATAGGTACTTAACCCCAGGACCATAACAGTACACCCACCTTCACAAGCCGATGTCCATGGCGGCTTAACACTTAGTGACGGGGTCCAAGTCAGGAGCCCATACTCCCTTACGGAGCCCGCATCTGGGATTCGCGGCCGCCCACGCCAGGACTCCCCTCAGGGATTCGAACTCGTGATGTAGTGCCAGCTCTGATACCAGATGTTAAGTACCTAACCAATACTACCCAAAAAATTGGCCTGTTAGGAGCGGAAGGTATAAGTACTTAACCCCAGGACCATAACACACATACTCACCTTGTCCAAAACTTAAAAGTGTCGCTCCTTTTTCATTGATCCACACAGCTTGAGCGTCTCAAACATTTCCCGATTCAAGTACTTTATTACCTTTATTGATGATTTTACTCATACTACACGACTATTTCATTTTAAAGAGTTTCTTTTTAAAGAGCGATGTGAAATACCATCCATATCTAAATCCTTTTATGCTATGGTTGTCACTCAATTTGGTTAGAAAATCAAAGTACTTTAGTTTGATAATGCCAAAGAATATACTTCCAGAGATGTTGATTGTTTTTGTCAAGAGAATGACATTATCCATCAAACATCTTGTGCCTACAGCCCCCAACAGAATGGTGTAGCAGAACGGAAGAACCGTCACCTTCTTTAGGTAGCTTGCAACTTATTGTATACCATGAAAGTCTCATACTTTTATTGGCCGCATATCATCCTTACTGCATGCTTTCTTATAAATAGGTTACCCTCTTCCATTCTCGTTCTCGGTCATAAATCCCCATTTCCTTATTGTTTCCATATGGTGATCCCTTTTCGCTTCCCTTAAAAGTCTTCGGTTGTACATGCTTTGTTCATATTACCTCCCCACAATATAGTAAACTTGATCCAAAATCTGTCAAGTGTATCTTCTTAGTATACTTTCGCACGCAGAAGGGTTATATTTGCTACAATCCCACTCTCCAAAGATTACTTGTATCCAGGGATGTAACTTTTTTTGAAGACTCTTCATACTAATCTGACAATGCTCCTCCAGGTCTCTCTTCTGTACCAGCCTCTCCTCGACCGGTTGTGCCCTGTGCTATGAAAATTGTTCAACCCCCTGAAGCGCTGGCTGACACGACACTTGCGGAGTTTGCGGATCCCATTGAGGTAAGTCCATCTTTTCTTGTTCCTTTTGGACCACAATATGATACTCGACCCATTGCCTTAAGAAAAGAACCCAGAACTTGCACTAGGCCCTCTACTTCTCACCCAATATCCAATTTTGTGTCTCACCATCGTTTATCCTCTTCATGTTGTCAATTTCTTATGTCTATCTCCTCCATTTCAATCCCATAGTCCTATCAAGAGGCTCTAAAACATCTAGGGTGGAAGGCGGCAATGGATGTGTTATGGTCCTGGGTTATGTACCTATGTCTTCCGCTCCTGACAGGCCGGTTTTTTGGGTAGTATTGGCTAGGTGCATAACATTTGCTATCAAAGCTAGCCCTACGTCGCGACTTCGAATCTTGGAGGGTGTGGAGGGGGCGACCTAGCGGAAGGGGCGACCAAAGTGTGCTTCCCGTACCAATGGGCCACCATTATAAGTGGAAGGGGCGACCTGAGTGTGTTCCCGCACCATGGGTTGTCGCTAGAGTAGGCCGTCGCAACTGGGCCGCCGTGGACGTTGGCTCTCGCGAGCGTGGGTGTGATGTTATGTACCTATGTTTTCCGCTCCTGACAGGCCGGTCTTTTGGGTAGTATTGACTAGGTGCATAACAGGATAAAGAAATGCAGGCACTCTATGAGAGTCAAACATGGGCTCTAGTTCATCTTCCATCAGATAAAAAACTTGTCAGCTGTAAGTGGGTTTTTACTGTTAAACACAATCCGGATGGGTTAGTTGCTAGCCTTAAGGTCTGCCTCGTTGCTAAAGGCTATACGTAGCGTTAAGGGATCAATTATGAGGAAACATTTTCTCCGGTGGCCAAAATGAACTCGGTACGTATTTTATTATCTCTTGCTGCTAATTCTTCCTAGCCGGTCTATCAGCTTGATGTGAAAAATGTTTTTCTCAATGGGGATGAAGAAATTTATATGCAACAACCAACTGGATTGGTGGTTGAGGGAGAGTCGGTATGTCGATTGAAGAAATCCCTTTATGGTCTGAAACAGTCTCCTCGTGCATGGTTTGATAAATTTAGCCAAACACTCATACATGCCAAATTTCATAGATGTTCCGTAGATCACTCTATAGTTCTTAAAGACACACCTAAAGACAAAGTAATTTTGGCCGTATATGTTGATGATATTATCTTAACCGGTAGTGATCCCAAGGGCATTTAGGAAACCAAGGAAAAGATATGTGAAGAATTCAAGACAAAAGATCTTGGACTAAAATACTTTCTAGGTATTGAAGTAATACCGTCCAAACATGGGATTTTATTATCTCAAAGGAAGTATGTCCTTTATCTACTAGAGGAGACAAGAATAATGGGGTGTAGACCAGCAAAAACCCCTATGGATACCAATACAAAATTATCTGCAGGCACTGGAGGAGATGTGGATATCGGAAAATATCAAAAACTTATGGGGAAACTCATTTATCTCTGTGTAACAAGGCCGGATATATCATATGCAGTAAGTGTTGTGAGTCAATACATGCATAAACCACAACTTACTCACTGGCAAGCACTAGAAAGAATATTGCGATATTTGAAAGAAGCTCCAAGAAGAGGGTTTCTCTATAAGAACCATGGTCACTTCAACATAGAAGGGTTCTCAGATGCAGATTGGGCCGGATCCTCGGATGATAGAAAATCTACTTCGGGATATTGTACAGTGGTTAAAAAAAAACTTGGTTACATGGAGAAGCAAGAAGCAGAATATAGTTGCAAGGTCTAGTGCAGGAGCAGAATACAGGGCCATGACACACAATTAGTGAGCTTCTATGGATCAGATCCCTTCTCGCTGAACTGGGATTCTATAAAGAAGGGTATGGATCTACATTGCAATAATCAGGCGGCAATACATATCACCTCAAATCTGGTCTTCCATGAGAGAACAAAACACATTGAAGTAGACTGCCATTTCATACGAGAGAAATTCCAAGCCGACATATTATCTCTCAAATATATCTCCTCACAAGGGCAAGTTACAGACATTCTCACCAAACCAGTCACTCATAAGATCTTGTCCACCATCTGCAGCAAACTGAGCATTTACAATGTTTTCTCACCCCCAGCTTGAGGGGGAGTGTTATAAGGTGGGACCTACCATGATCACACGAGCTGATGGGACCCATCATGATCATGTGAGGTGGCATGATGAGTCATCACACGAGTTGGCATCCTTATCATATGAGTTGGAAGATTTGGCAATCTTCCTTGATTAATGTAATCGATTTATCTTCCCTTGATTTATGTAGATTTGGATAATCATGATTGATGTAATTAGGGATATTTGGGATTCTATCTTATGTCTAAATATGTAATGAAAATAGTATAAATAGGGGTCTTGGTTGAAGGGTTCAATCAAACTCTCCACTTCTCAACTCGTGAAGAATCTCTCTCTAGCCTAAACTCTTTTGCTCCCTTTTCTTTTCTCTCCTCTCTACCTGAGCTCTCTCTCTCTCTTTGCTCTTTTTCTTCTCCCTTTCTCACCTTGGTTGAGGTTTCAATCATGGGGTCCTAAATTCAACAAGAATAGTGGAATAATCTTAGAGGTTGTTGATTTTGTCGCATCAGGGGAAGCTGATCAGATACAACAACAATAGATTATGCAGCGTCTAGCCCAGTTATCAGTTGGCTCATCCTCAACACTTTTGGTTCATGCTCCTACTCCTATTGCTACTCTGGCTACTTCAGGTATGTCTGCTCCTCATGTATCCTCTTCTTCTACTTGGGTTATTGATTCTAGAGCTACTGTTCACATGTCAGGTATGTTATCCTTGTTTTCTAAAATGAAAGAGTCATCACATATAAAGAAAGTAAATTTAGTTGATTGTTCTGTTTCCTCAGTCCAGGGTGTTAGTACTATTATCTCTGCATTGTTCGTGTCTCTTGGGCCAATTAACTAAGTCTATGAATTATTCTCTGACTTTTTATCCTACTCATTATTTATTTTAGGACCTTGCGAAGAAGAAGACAATTGGTTCCACACGTGAGAGAGGTGGTTTGTATTATTTGGAGAGCCACTTGCTAGTTAATACACTACATGCACTTCATACATCTGCTACCCCATTCCAGTGGCATTTGCGATTAGGTCATCCTTCATCGGAAAAAAACTGATTCAAGTTTTTCCAGAATTTCCTTCCAATCTTACACTTCAGTTCATGTCAGTTGGGCAAGCATTACAGGAGCTCCTTTCCAACCTCACATCATAAGACAAGTCAACTATTTGAGGTTATTCATTATGATATTTAGGGTCCTTGTCTTGTAACAAGTTTGTTTGGCTTTAGGTCCTTTATCTCATTTATTGATGATTTTAGAGAGTGTACTTGGGTCTATCTCTTTCAAGAGAAGTCTGAAGCTTTCGATGTATTCACTCTTTTACAATGAAATAAAGAATCAGTTTTCAGCTTCTATCCGTATTTTGCGTACTGACAATGGTCTTGAATTTATGAATAATAAGTTTGATAGTTTTCCTCAAAATCAAGGGATCATTCATCAAACCTCAAGTGTGTTTACTCCACAACAAAATGGACTCGCAGTGTTAAAATCGTCATCTACTAGAAGTAGTTTGCACTATGATGTTACATATGAAGGTTCCTAAGTACTTTTGGGGTGATGCAATGCTTAATGATTGCTACTTGATCAATAAGATGCCTCATCTCTTCTAGAAAGTAAAATTCTTATTCAAATTTTGTTGCCTTCAACTCCATTGTTCTCAGTTTCACCTCGTGTCTTTGGACGTGTTTGTTGTTCTCATGTTATGGGATCATCCAAAGATAAGTTATCTTCTTGTGCAATTAAGTGTATTTGTCTTGGGTACTCTCGTACACAAAAGGGGTACAAGTGTTTTTGTCCATCTACTAGAAAACATTTGTATCCGTAGATATCACATTTTTTTTAAGATACTCCCTTTTTTGAGTTTACTACTCCCATTGAAGTACCATCTTCTTCCTTAGTTTTTGAGTCAGTCATTCCCTTCCGGTTGATGTTTTTCTTGAACCCACACAAAAATACCACTATTGAGAAACCCTTGCAGGTATATCAGCGTCGATAGGTGCTTCCCTCTCAACCAACGACTTCCTCTCCCCTGCAGGACCATGACTCATCTTCGTTTTAGGATCCTTAAGTAAGTGATGCACTACCCATTGCTGTAAAGAAAGGTGTTTGGAAAGGTACTTGTCATCCGTTGTCTCATTTTGTGTCATATGATCATTTGTCTGAGAACTACAGAAAGTTTGCATTGTCTATCTCTACTTGCACTATTCCTTCTTCAGTGTAGAATGTTGTCCTTTCCATAATGGAAGCAAGCCATGGATGCAGAGATGGTTGTTCTGTTATAGTGAGGAACCAGTTAGTTATGTGAGTCTCCTACAAGTCCTATAGTGGTTGGCTATAGATGGGTGTATTCAGTTAAAAATTCGGTTGAGAGGTATAAAACTCGTTTGGTGGTCAAAAGATATACACAAACTTATGGTGTAGATGTGTGTGAAACTTTTTCTCTAGTTGCTTGATTATCTTTAGTACTAGTATCTATTGTTGTTACTCAGGGTTGGTCCTTATGCTAGTTAGACAAAAAATATTTTTCTGTATGGTTACCTAGAATAAGAGGTCTATATGGAGCAACTTACAAGGTATGTTGCTCAGGGGGAGATGCACAAGGTATGCATACTTAAGAAAATAATCTATGAGCTGAAACAAAACCCTCGTGCTTGGTTTGAAAATTTTAGTCGAGTAGTGATGTGTATGGGAGGTTCTAGGAGCCACTGCGATCATTTGCTGTTTGTCATGAAAAAACCTTCAGGGATCATAGTTTTACTTGTATGTGGATGATATTATATTGTTTGGCAGAGGTACCCCAGAAATTGAAGTTAAAAAACTACTTGCTACTCACTTCTAGATCAAAGACTTGGGAGCATTGAAATACTTCTTAGGGGTTGAAGTTGCAAAAAGCGAAGAAGGATTGGCTATCTCAAAGAAAGTATATAATTGATATGCTACATGAGTATGAATTATTAGGAGTTAAACCAGTAGATACTCTGATGGAAGTTGGACTCTATCTACAGGATGACCAAATTGTAGAATTGAATGATAAAACATTGTATAGGAGGCTGGCTGGGAAACTCTTATATGCCACAGTTACGCGCCCAAATATCTCTTTTGCAGTAAGTGTGGTAAGCCAGTTTATGGAACACCCTAGGAAGATTCATCTTGAAGCAGCTCAAAGGATTTTGAGATGTCTCAAAAGACAACCAGGGAAAGTCTTTTCTTTAGAAATAATGACCACTTGAAAATTGAGGCCCTTTGATGCAGAATATGCTGGGTCAAAGCTAGACAAAAAATCAAGTATGGGCTAGCTATGTCTTTTTGGGTGGCAACTTAATCAGTTGGAAAAACAAGAAACAAAATGTTGTAGCTAGATCCAATGCAAAAGTGGAATATAGGGTTATGACACATACTATTAATGAGTTCATGTGGGTAAGATCGGTCTCTAGGGAGTTAAGCTTCCATCTGAATGAAGCCATGACTATGTTTTGTGATAACCAGGCCGCTATATTTATTGTCAGCAATCCTGTTTTTCATGAGAAAACAAAACACATAGAAGTGGATTATCATTTTGTTAGAGATGTTGTGATGAAGAAATATGTGATCACCCTCTATGTTCGTTCGGCTAATCAACCTAGAGATGTCTTCACCAAGGCATTAGGAAAGTGTAAATTTATAAGCTTCTATGACAAGCTAGGCCTCATGGATATATATGCTCCAACTTGAAGGGGAGTGTGAGAAAATCAGCTCAAGGGTATTTTGGTCGCTTTACATGATTGGATATTTTATATTATGGCACTATCTTGTTCAGCATATTTGATTTAGTCAGCGTACAAATTTTTATATTCATAGGAAGAGTAGAATGAGAGTTATAAAGGAATAAGTGTTTTCTATGTAAGAGGGGCATTTTTATCATTTCTGTAATTTTTTACTTAAAACCAAATAAATAGCATTGAAGGTCATGCACAACCCCCAACACAGCTCATTCAGAGCTTGTGCCTCTTTTCTCTCTTCTTTCTCTCTCTCTCTCTAGAATTTTCATACTTTTCACACTGAAGTCCATTATTAGTATGAAAAATATGAAGACGGGCACCAAACTGATTCTTTATTTCATTGAAAAATGTCACAAATACATCAAAGACATCTGATTTCTCTCGTAGGAGATATACCCAAGTGATTCTACTAAAATCATCTACATAAGATACAAAGTATTTAAAACCAAATGGACTAGGCACTCTACATGGACCCTATACATTTGAATGTATTAGTTCAAAAACTCAAGTGCTACGACTACAATTAATAGGGGAAGTTGTCTAGCAATGTTTACCTAGTTGAGACGACTCACAATCAAAGGAAATATCAGTTAGCAAAGATGGAAAGGACAAACGGAGTTTAGCTATTGATGATATCACAACGCAAGTATCATAGGTATAAAGATTCTTTAGTAGTAAGTGCCACAGCCTTTGAAATAGATATAGCATCTAGCAAATAGAGCCTGCCCTTCTCATGTCTTGAACCAGCTATCCTCTTCGTCTAAAAGTCCTAAAAGACACAAAAGCCAAAAAAAAGTTTATAGAACAATTAAGAGATTTAGTTATATGACTCACAGACAAAAAGTTGAAAGGAAAGTTTGGAACAAAGAGAAGAGAACTCCTCAATATCTGAGGTGTGGTATGTACAGTACCCTCCCCCTGAAGCGGGGAGGTAGACTCATCAGTTAAAGTAACATGATGATAGGACTAATAAGAGTTAATAGACTGAAACAAAGAAGCCATACTTGGCATGTGGGTGGATGCTCTTAAATCGATGATCTAGGAAGGAGAATGAGACACATTCACTACAGGCATACATGTACTTGCCAATGTGGCCCATGCTAAGGAAGAAGTATCTGCTCAATGGTAGTAGGAGTGGTAGGTATGATGATCAATTGACCAAGCCTCTGATGTAACTATTGAATCTCCTTATGAGGATCAAAATAAGAAGACTGGCAGTCATAGTGGAGTTCACTCATGTTGGTTTGCCAAATTTCTCCCAACGTTTATCAGAGAAGTGGTTTATTCGGCCACTTCCTATCCCCTTTATCACTACAACTAGAGGAATCTCCACCACGATCTCTACTACTGCTCCCATAGCCTCGAGCCTCGGAGCAGTTGCATCAAAGAGTTGTATCCTTCTCACTTTTACTTGCTACTACGCCTTCTACTGGGATGACTCGGTTGAAGGCTTGCTCAAGTATACTCACATCATCATTAGCTGACAATTGTACCTGTATAGCATCATATTCAGATTCCAGACCATCTGTATCTGAATTTGGTTTTTCTCCTTTCCAATGTCATCAACATTCATAGTAAAAGAATGGAAGGTGCTGATTTCTTGTAGAACAACCTTCATCCTGGTAAAGTAATCAGTGAGTGATCTGTCACCCCTCTGCATATTGAAATATCGAACATAAAATTCATGTATGCGAGGCAAATTGCTCTCCTATGACAAAATTGAAGCAGTGTAGTCCACATTTTCTAGGCAGTCCCACAACTCAAGATCTGATCACTAAATTGGGACTCTATGTTGTTTACTAACCGAGTCATAATCTGATTGTTTTTGGTCTCCCAACCTTCATTATGGGACTAGGAGATCATCCCTAATGTATTTTGCCTTCCCTTTTGCTTTTAAAAACATAAGAATAGATTGGAACGAATCCACATAATTGGACCCATTCAGCTTATTAATCTGGATGGAATGAGAGTCTTTACTGTCTGAACTCTCAAGGGGCTTAAGGACAACAACATGTTTTCAATCTGCCTTTTAGTCCTTGGATTACATGACAATTGGACGCAAGAAGATGTTCTTAATCCAAAGAATCAACAACGCAAATCCACCCAATGAAAGACAAGTGAACCCCAGAAAACAAAAATTAGGGCACAAACACAACACCACAGGAAGCAATAACACACAATCCCTGATTCAGTCATTAAGTACCATAACATGCAGTTTAAACACCAACAATCATGAGGACATAGGCAGAGAACTGATGATGCAAGCATAGTAAGGGTTGCACAGGCAGGGAGAAAGCAAAAAGCTTCAATTGGAAACCCTTTAAGGACAGTAGGGTATGATAACTGCTCAAGTAGCAGTAGTGGCCATCAACCAAATGGTTATGTAAATAAAAAAGGGAAAAACTCTAAAGTTTACCTACCATTAGAGAATTTTTTTGAAGAACCTTCCATAGGGATAAACAAAGGGGAAGAGAGCTCAAGAGCTGTAGAGGAACTGCACAGGATCGTTTTCTATTGCTCTGATACCATGTGAAATTGCAAGGTTTAGAGGATTAGAAGGGAAGAAAGGAGGAGAATAGAGAGAGAAGATGAAGATGGAAAAGATGCATTAAAGAGCTGCGTGAATCCGGGGCTCAAAAAAGAATCAATCCCTTCCTCTTATCCATTCACTTAAGTGAGTTTAACATGAAAGAACAAATCTGCCCCTTGGTACAAAAAGACTTATAACTTAAGAAGTACATATCAGAATTAAATGAAACATGAAATATTAAGTCCTAATAAGCAGTCCAACTTGCTATAACCATATGGGCCTATATGAGATGATGAAAAGACCAAAATACCCCTACATTTGTGTTCTAACACTAATATTTCGTATATCTAATCAAGCAAAGCATTTAACTTAATTTTGATAAACATAGAGAGTTACTTCGGCAGGGTTTTCCTTGTGGTGTTCTGATGACTAGAATGACTGATGTCATAATATAAGATTTTATAAAGGCATTAGAAATTTTTTTTTCAGTATTGAAGATGATAGGATGGTGGACAAAAAAAAAATGATAATGAAAAGAATAAGAAGAAAGAAGGTTGAAGAGAGAGAAAGAGAGGGAGAGAAAGTGGAGAAGAGAAAATTTAGAAAGAAACTGAGATGGGGGAACTGGATGTCCCCCAACTTCTATTTATAGCTTAGGGTTGAGTGGGTTGAGTATAATTTACAACATTGCTCCTACTTTAAGTGAAGACCCTAATTCTCTATATCTCCTATTCTACATGTCCTCTTCACATGAAATTTGGTTCATAGACATAGTTTGACATGTAGAATAAGATTACATCAAGAAGTATAAATAACGATAAGGTAAAATAACCAAAATGCCCCTGTTTTTGTTATTCAATAGATAAAATAGAAAATTGTTTGTTTCTCTCGTTGTATTCATGTTGTTTGTCCCTTTAGTGGACCATATTTCACAAAGATCATTATCATCAGCCTAAGATATTATCCTCCAGAGAAATTTTTGGCGAGTCATGTGTTTTGTAGTTAGTGATTTTCCCATTTTGAGACGGCAAAGAGTATGAAATTGCATTTTTTTTCACTAGATGGTTTCTGAGATCCTTGAAGCATGACCAATTATTCCAGATGTAGAATGCAGTATAAAATTCAGGTATTAGCTCATTAATTGTGTTATCATCATTTTTTTGTTTTTTTGCATGACAAGTACACATGCACACACCACCCAATCAAACATTACATCATCTATGTATTGCTAAGAATTCTTATCACAGAAGGGCCAACCTAAGTAACTAACTGCTTTATATTAGGGTTGTAGCCTCCTTCCGTCAGACCTATGGAGTGATAAATCAGTCAAAGTCATATATTACTAATATGAGCATATAGATCTGGCTATGAAACTTCTATGTGGTTTCTTCTATTTTCTCATCATATGGTGTTATTTGTAGTCAGCTACATTAAGCCATACTGATCCGTATATGCTCTTTTTATCTTCGTGAGTATGTTTATTATTTGTGCCAAGTATTTGGCAACCAATATGTTATTTCACAAACCTATGATGCTCTCCCCAGAAAGCTACCCTTCTTCTGTAAGTAAAAATTTGCGGCACTTTGTGCCTTTCTGTGGAGATCTTTTCAATTTTTAAGGCATCCGAAATATTAGATAACTTGGAGAAGTTTTTAGGGGATGTTTCTTGACAATACAAGCATATTTTCAGTTTACTCATGTTTATCTAGCTGTGCTTCAGATATTGTTGACTGCTGTACAATGTTATTTAGGTTATACTAAGAGCATTTCTCCTATTATAGGCTGTGCGCTATCTGATGAGATTCCAAAGTCTGTACACTTGTGGTCTGCTAAATATTGCTCGACATGAAGCATTTGGAAAGAAAGCTGCAAAGATGGTACTAACAAGTCTTCGTGAAGAATGGCCAGAGGTCTGTCGCTGATGAATAACATTTTGAAATATTCTCAAATCCAAAAGCCATTTATAATTATTTTAATTACTAGATAAACTATTTGTTTTTTACCATAATGAGATGCTTTTTTAAGCTTGTCAATAGCATGAATAATAATGGCAAGAAGTCCCATTAGTTCTCATTGATCAGGTTGTTAGTCTGCTAGGGCACCATGTAGCTAGCAAAGATAACAGCCATTCAACCAGCTTGTTGTATGGGCGCTTAGTTCTCTGTGACTGGCAGCTTAATCCCATACAAAATAACCATATTAACCTAGTGTTCATTAGATCATTGTTGCAAATTTGGTTAATGTACATGTATCCTTGGAAATTTGATCCTACTCAATGCAAGGGTAGGATGTAAAGGTGCTGTGCCTACTAGTGGTGGTCATACTTGAACTTGGCTTCTTATCCTGATCATGACTTGGATTTCATCTTAAACCATCAATCTTAAGATCAGCATGGTGGGGACTTTACCCATTAAACAAGCTGCGTTTCAAGTTAGCTTGACTGGATTTAAGAAAATAGGCTTGTTACTGTTCAATTGCAGATTAAGCTTGATTCAAGCTCAAGGCCCTGGTTTTCAGTTCTCTTTAAAGGTGATTTTCAACACTGGGCAATTGATTCAAGCTTATCAATGTTGAGGCTGTTTTCTTGGGGTTGTCTAGAGCATGAGTTGGTCTTGACCCAAGCCTAACCAAATAAATGTGTTTAGAACCGTATATTAAATT
This sequence comes from Aristolochia californica, assembly GCF_029961685.1. Classification (NCBI taxonomy): domain Eukaryota; kingdom Viridiplantae; phylum Streptophyta; class Magnoliopsida; order Piperales; family Aristolochiaceae; genus Aristolochia; species Aristolochia californica. Next base: position 50,407,297 of record NW_027181770.1, read on the forward strand.
TAAATCTTAATATGATCAGATTGCATAAGTTTCACAACATACTTGTTAATGTTAGGTCCAGGTCCATCTCTAATTGATTATCTGAAGTTAGGAGGCCTCTTTTCCAGTACTGAGTACAGGATTTCTTCCCTTCATGTATTTATGAATTGCTTCCTCTCATGTGAAGCCCTCTTTATGGCTCTACATGTAGACAATTTGGGTGGACGTCGATTTACAGGAACCACCTCTAGTACCATATTGAGGTTGGGCCCAGGTTTATCCCGAAGTGATAGTTGAAGTAAGGACATCTCTTTCCAAGTAATAAACACAAGACTCTTCTAACCCTAGACCCATATGAGACTATTCTTAACAATGAAACCTGCCACTGCAAATATTCTTCATAATTCAGCTTATTGACTGCTGCACATGCTTGCCTAAGCTCTTCACTTGGTTTGACAACATATACAACAAGAAGGTTCAAACCAAGCTTTATAAAACCTGCACCACAATTATATAATATACTGAACATGAAATAAAATATAGAACTTTCTGTCATTTGGCACTCTGCCTATTTTAAATCATGTGGATAATATATCAAAATGATATTATAGTAATAATGCTACCAATCTACTTTATCAGAAAATAATTTAAATAATCATTTATTCAGAAGCCCCTACAAATCATTGTCTGCTAGAGTTTAGCTGATTTACAAAACAGATTCAATAGGAAAGCTTGTGCTCAAGCTAAACTTATTACAGTAAGGATCAGAAGGGCCACTTGACACTTGATTGACTTCTGAAGACCCTCATTGGGTTGCTTAGCAATGTATATAGGTAGCTGATGCCACCTAATTTTTGTTAACTAGGGTGATGAAAAAGTTGGTGACAGTAAATGCATCTTCCAACCATAATTAAGAAATCTAAACTTAACTACCCGAGCCCAATCCTAACACCATGCGGAACCGGATCTTCCTGCTCCTCCAATTCTGGCCACCTATCACCAAAGGGAAAAGAGTGGTCTCGCCCGTTGCCAATCAGGGACTGGTTTGGCCAACAGCACCCCCCTATCTGACCACCTCAAGTCTCCCCTCCCTCCAAATGAAGGATGGCAGCAGAGCTTCTAGCTGAACGAAGTCGATATGATGAGGAAACTTGGCAAAACATGATGAATCTGGCTCGCCTCTTGGACGTGGCTTTTCATGGTCAGACTCCAGGACGGAAACCAAGACGGACACCAGATTTGGGAGTTCATCAACTCAATTCTAAATGATCTTGGCCTCTTGGAATGTCTAGGGAGTAGGATCTTCACGGAAGCGAGCATTAATCTGTCGCCTCCTATCACAATACAACCCCTCCATTGTGGTGCTCCAAGAAACTAAATGTCAAAATCCAAGCGACAGCCTCGCTCAAGACCTTTGGAACTGCCCCTCGCTGCAATGGTTGACTGTAAACTCCATTAGCCTCTCCGGTGGAATCATGATTCTGTGGGATAGCTCTCTTTTCGACGTTGTTAACATCAGGCACGGAACTTACTCGGTGGAGATTCATTTTCGAGATCGATGCTCTGATTCTCAGTGGTGTCTTACTGGAGTTTATGGCCCCAATCGATATCGTGAAAGGAGGAACTTCTGGGAGGAGCTTTCTAACCTTCATCTTCAGTGGTCTCTCCCGTGGTGTTTTGCGGGAGACATCAATGCAATCCGTTTCTGTGACGAGAAGCAACCTCCAGCTACACACATCTCATCTTCTATGAGGGGCTTTGTTGATTTCATCGGTAGTAGTGATCTTGAAGAAATCACCCTCTCCGGGAAAACATTCACTTGGTCTAACGGGCAACAACTATCCTTTCAAAATTAGACTGTTTCTTGGCAGACTCAAATTTTCTGTATCTTTATGAAGATGTCTCTGGGAAAGTCCTCAATCGGGTAGGAATTCTCGTATCCACTTCTTGTGGACGATGGGGTCCTCCCCCATTCAGATTTGAAAACACCTGGCTCTCGGATCCTGATTTTGATGCGCTCTTGAAAAATTGGTGGTCCAATCTTCTAGCTTGGGGTCGACCAAAGTGGTCTCTTCCGATAAAGCTCAAACTCCTTAAAAAGAATCTTAAGGATTGGTCCTTCCAGCGTCGCAAATCTTCCAAAGAAAAGAAATCCTCTCTCCTCTCCCGTATCACTGAGTTGACTCTTCGGAAGAACAAAGGTACCTATCTCCATTTGAATTTTCCTCTCGCCTTTCTCTTCAAAGGGAATTGCAAGCTCTCCTAGTTCAGGAAAGAATCAGTTGGAAGCAAAGAGCCCATTTTAAATGGCTAACGGAAGGAGATGCCAATACAAAAATTTTCCACTCCCTCACTTCGACGAGGAAGAGATCCAACCGAATTACCTCTTTATGCATCAATAATGAGGTAACGTCGAATAGGATCCAAATTACTAACGAGCTGCTCAGTTTTTTTATAGATTTATACACTGATGATTTTATTAATCGGCCCAAGGTCCAACAGCTTCATTTTGGGCAGCTTCCCATCTCTGCATCATCTATCCTTGAAGCTCCTTTCTCTCATAAGGAAATTGAGAAGGCAGTCTTGGGCATGGCTTGTGATCGTGCCCCGGGACTTGATGGTTTTAATGGTGAATTTTATCATCGTGCTTGGCCAATTATCAAGGGAGATATTTATAAGATGGTTGAAGGTTTTTTCATGACATCTCCTTCCTCAGCATGGGAGCTTCTTTTATCTCACTTATTCCCAAGAACAGAAATGTTGAGACCCCTGGTGATTCTCGCCCTATCAGCCTGATTTCAAGTTCATACAAGATTGCTAGACTCCTTGCAAACAGGCTCAAAACAGTTCTCCCCCTTGTCATCAGCCATGGCCAGAGTGCTTTCTTGAAGGGCAGAAACATCTTGGACTCGGCTATGGCGGCGCACGAGCTGATCGATAAATTTTCTCGCTCGAAGGATCCAACTTCTATGCTTAAGTTGGATTTAGAAAAGGCTTTTGATCGGGTAAATTGGAGTCTCTTGGATGACATCATGCGTAGGATGGGCTTTGGAGATCGTTGGAGATATTGATTTCAGAGCTGCTTGTCCTCCGCCTCGTACTCTCTTATCTTAAATGGAACATTTTGTGGTCGCTTTAATGGATCAAGAGGATTAAGACGGGTGATCCCCTTTCCCTTCTTCTCTTCAACATTGTGGCTGAATTCCTTTCTGCCATGCTTGTTTCGGCCAAAAAATGTGGACTGTTACATCCAACCAGCAGCTCCTCTGCTTTCAACATTCCGGTGCTACAATATGCAGACGACACTTTGATTTTTGGAGCTAGAACGTTGGATAACATAAAAAAAGTCAAGGCAGTTTTGGGGCTCTTTGAAATCTGCTCAGGTCAAAAAGTCAAATGAAGGAAAATTTCTTTGATTGGGTTCAATATTTACCCAAAATATCTCTCAGAAATGGCGGAGGTGCTTGGTTGCGGAATCTCATCCACTCCTTGCACTTACCTTGGCCTTCCTCTATTCACTGGTCGTATTTGCAAAGATCTTTGGAACCCAGTCATAGAGAAGATGGAAATACGGCTTGCATCATGGAAGGGTTGTTTGCTTAGAAAAGCAGGAAGGTTGACTCTTTTGAAATCATGTATCACTGGTATTCCAAACCACTATCTTTCCTTCATGCCTTGCCCTGCCTCTGTTTGTCAGCAACTTGATAAAATGAAGAAGCGTTTTCTTTGGAGAGGGAACAACCCTGATTTCAAGTACCATTTGGTCAACTGGGAGGAAGTTTGCCTCTCGAAGAATTTTGGAGGTCTCGGAATCTGGCTTTCCAAAGACATGAATAAGGCCTTGCTCCTTAAATGGATTTGGAGACTCAATTCAGCTCCTCCAAACCTCTGAAAAAATATGGTGTTTTCAAAGCTCGACATCTCCTCTAAGTGGTGGACAGATGGGGGAAACAGAAGGAATTTATCTCCTATTTGGCGGTCGCTCTATCTCCTAACTCCTACTTTCTCTGCTGCAATCCGATTCTATGTGGGAGATGGCCATCATATCAGATTCTGGAAAGATTGGTGGTTGGGTGATATGCCTCTTCAAAACACTTTTCCGAGCCTCTTTAGAATTTCAACATTGAGGAATAGTACCATTGCTGAAGTCGCTAATAATGGGGGATGGAATATTCAGCCTCGTCATGGCCTATCTGAGTCAGAAAGTCTTGAAGCCAGTCGACTGTTGGACGCTCTGCAGCCAACCAGATTCCAAGCTAACAATACAAACAAATTGATCTGGTGGCCAGATAAAAGTGGCTCTTTCTCTATCTTCTCTGCTTCTCTTGCTATTCGAGGAGAGATCACTCGGGGCCCCAAGCATACAGTAGAATTCACTTGGCGCCTTAGTGCCCCACCAAAAGTAAAATTCTTCATGTGGAGTGTTTGCCGTAATAAGATTCTCTCTGTTGACAACCTCAGAATTCGTGGCCACCTCGGAGTTAACCCCATATGCCCTTTCTGCCATGCAGAGGAAGAAATTGTTAGCCACCTGAACAGGAAGATACAATTCTATCTTCAAAAGATAACAGTCGGAAGATAGCAAAGAACTTGGATTAAAAACAGTAACTGACGTGGAAAAATAGAAACTCTCTTTCCAACATATTAAATTCAAAATACATAAAGTTAGTGGAAACCAAATCCATAAACCAAAACGCCAGGGCAACAAAGATAGAGTAAAAGATATGATAGATTGATAATCATGTTGATCATCCACCAAGTAGTCATCTACCGAGCAACAGTAAACAAAATAGAGAAGAAGATGATTCTCAGAATAAAACTCTGTCAATATATAATATGCAATATTAAAACCTTAGTATAGATATGAAAACGTAAAGCAAACAACGGGTATAGAGTCTAAAAAAAAAAAAATAGATACGAACCTAAACTGCTAGTGATAATAGTTCATAAAAGAATCACATTATCTCTATGGGTTGACTGAATCAACTCACAAAACATGCTCTGATACCATGTTGACTTTATGGAAAAGAGAAAAATTTCATTCACTTCATGTAATCAGAGTACGTGAACCCCTATTTTATAATAGAGGAAAGTAGTAGAGTCCAATTACAATTAAACTACCCTTGTCCCAATTACACCCAAACTCTAACACTTAAATATAAGTCATAGGATAATTAAATAACTCAACATAAATAGAAGACTAGCACAACTAAAACACCTTTAAATTGAGACTCTTCTGTGAGACTCTTGTAAGACTCCACCATATAAATTCCGGCTCTGTGAGATTGCTTACCGTGAGAGTCATGTAAGAGGCTTCCATATCTTCTCTTCAATAGGGTCAAAACCCATTACTAAAAGATGCTAGAGGTCGTCAATCAAGAGAAAATTCATTTTCTAGAATTGGGGATGCGAGTGACTATCTCCAAGAAGAGTCGATGCTCCTATACTCAAATCCTTTATCTTGATCTCAAAAGAGCTTCCTATTGTCTACCCAAACACAAGGCTAATAGTGTCGGTGAGTGATTGTGGACACACGTCTCCAAGGTTGGTAGGCGAACTCTCCTTGACATATATGTTGTGTCCATCCTTGGGAGTGACCAAAAGCTCATTAAGCTCACATAATGTGAGGGATATAGAAATACTCTAAACATAGGTAGTGAACTTGAGCTCTCCATTTTCAAGCTCTTCTAATTCAAGGTTTGTATAATGTACTTTGACAAGATTTGGGTATATGCCAAGATGACCCTACAAAAGGCTGGCATAAGGCCTAAAAACCTCATCAAAGTACTCAACCTCTTTCCTACATAATCCAAGGTCCCTTTCTCTTGGGAGATTTGGACGTCGATTCTTAGCAAAATTGGTCTCCAACTCTGCTTCCTTGAGGACTTGACAGCCACCTGTCGTATGCTCGTTGGGATCCCTATCCCCGGTCTTGGGAAATTGATGATATATACTTTATCCACATTCATCCCTTGGGGACTTTGGCTAGAGCGAAATCAACGAAGATTCAATGCCAAACTCAGCACTCAAGATAGAGTTATTGAAACCATCTCAGGCAATATTACAACTTGGCTTCATCCTAGAAAGGCCTTCTCCCCTTTCTCTGGATCATCCATCAGGAATAATTGGAGAAGCCTAGCTCAGCTTCACCTCTCCTCGAAGCCTCCTGTCATCTGCGAATGGACCCCGCCTCCTGCCGGAGTCCTTAAGCTGAATTTTGACGGCTCTTCTCTTGGTAACCCTGGCTTAGCTGGCTTTGGTGGCATGATCCGTGATTCTCTTGGGAATCAGATCGTCTCGTTCTCTAGGCCGCTTGGTGTTGCAAACTACACGACGGCTGAGCTTCAAAGCCTTCTCAATGGGCTTCGTGTTTTTCGCGATCATTGCTCCGGACCTATCCTGATCGAGGGAGACTCTAAGGTGGTGATCGGTTGGTGCTAGAATGCCTCTACTCCTCCGTGGCGCCATTGGGATGCCTTTTTTTTAAATTTTGGATAATGTAAATCTCTTTAATTGTTTATGGTTTCTCATTCCGAGATCAACAAATTCTGTGGTTGATGCCCTAGCCAAGCAAGGAGCCTCCTTGCAATCTCTTGTTGTCAGGAGTTAGCTCCTTCTGTTCTCTTAATAAATTCACATTTCATAAAAAAACTATAGATATTGGTTGAGGTAAATCAAAGAAGTCCGACTCTCGGTCTTGACTTGATTCTGAACCAGATTCTATTTTTTTTCAAAGATGTATCATCTGAGTCCCTCAATTGAGCAGGTGTGTGAAGAGACCCCCTAGCCATGTTAGTATTTGCTAAAAAAATTCTTTAACTATAAAAACATCATTGAAGATGCTGTCAGAGTCTTTTGTCTTGAATCCTTAGATTCGAGTGAGTAGGTGGGTTTCAAAAGGGTTTTCAGTAATGCACATTTTTACAGATTGCATGGTACTCATCAGGTTCACAAACTTCAGGTTGAATTATTTGTGAGCACAACATAAATCTGACGAATTAATTGAAATCATGGTTAGTTATCCTTGAACTGATTATTTTGTTGTAGAAATCAGCAGATTTTTTTTTAATTTTATGAAATAAGACCCTTTGAGGAATATGGTTTTCTTGAATACTGCAAGTTGGTCTGTTGAATTTTCTGCTAGTACCAAGCTACTGCAAAATGGATGTTTTGCTAGAGGATAGGACCAGGCTCAGTAAATCAGCCAGGAAAAAGTAAAAAGGAAAGAAGCAAGACAATAAAAGAATCGATTTTATCCTAGGGCTAATTGATTTTGTTGACTTCGGTTACTGCCAACCGACCTAACATAACCCTCCATTCTCGTATTTTAGGCTGTCATGTGATAGAAGATTTTATAAGATCTGAAGTGAGTATCCATTTGGCATGTTCTGGTCAAGTTGGGTTTGCGTTGTAATTGTTTCCGATGGAAAATAGTACTGAAAAGTTTACTGTACTTCTTAACCTTCATACTAGGGCTGTAAATGGTTGAAGGCTTAGAATGTGTAACAGTTCTGAGTCCACGATACTTATTTCCTAACAGCTGTTTCATTACCTGATTATATAACCGATCACCTGTGTGTAAACAGGTAAATAAATGGTCGTAAAGGTCTAAAAAAAGATATGATATGAAATCATAAAAACAATAGCAGCAGACCTTTAAGATAATAGCAAAAACAATAAAACATGTAAAAAATGATTTTAAATATATAATTAAATTATCTTTAGTTGAACACTCTTTGAAAATTAAGTCATCCATTACTCAAGGATGGGTCTCACTTACATATGGAGGGGATAAAGTAGCAAAACTACCCTTGGCTGTATCCAGGTAAATGACCTTTATCCATTTGCACTTCATTTAATAAGCAGTATCTATTCACAATTTTACCCTAATGAGTGAGGATCTTGTTATGCATGTATTAATGGAAGCATTGAATGGTAGAACAAATGACTGGGAGAACATCAGTCCTACTTGCTAGGCCATAGACTACTTGCCTCAGTGTTTAAAGCGTTATTATTTTGCTCTAGAATACCAGTCTCTTCCTTTTCTGGACTATGTAAGAAATTTGTTAGTTAAACTTACAAATTTCTGTGTCCTTAAGTTGTCCTCTTCAGTACAGGCACCTATAAGCAAGTCCGAAGCTGATCTTGAGCGTTTTATATGGTCTACTCACAAACGTTGGATACCTAGACCAATTGTAAGCATGCATGTAAGGATGGGTGATAAGGCATCTGAGATGAAGGTGGTTGGTTTTGAAGAATACATGGTTCTTGCTGAGCGTGTCCGCAAGCGGTTTCCAAACCTCAACACCATCTGGCTGTCTACAGAAATGCAGGTAAATCTTCTACTTTAAGACACAATTTATTACAGAGGATCTGCAAACTCAACACGAAATGGGACCTTTCAAGCAGGGAGTGATAGATCAAACAAAGCTCTATCCCCATTGGAACTTCTATTATACAAATGTGGCACGTCAAGTTGGAAACATGAGAATGGCTGCTTATGAGGCTAGTCTTGGCAGGGAAACAAGCACAAATTATCCCCTCACAAATTTTTTGATGGCCACAGAGGCTGATTTCTTCATTGGTGCATTAGGATCCACTTGGTGCTTTCTCATTGATGGTATGAGAAATACTGGAGGGAAAGTGATGTCTGGATACCTTAGTGTTAACAAGGACCGTTTCTGGTGAAGCATCCCTGCTTTCGTGAAAATATGTACAGTCAAATATAGTATAAATTTTGGTATAGTGTGTATTCTTGTTCATTGCCCTCCTTTGATACGTGCAATGTAATATAAACAGGGCAAGAGAGAAACATCCTCTACGAGTAGTAATTTCTTTTGAATTTCTTTTAGAAGTTTGAGCATGTAATTCATTGTATATATATAATTTTCAGACCTGGGCATGTGTGATGAATAAAAAAAAAAAAGACTGGTAATTATTTCCTCCATCTCCTTCATAATAGATCATCTTGTGTCCTAAGAATAAGTACTAAAGTGGACATGAACTTTAACAAAGGTAAATGATAGAAAATATGGGTGATATTTAAATAAGAGGAATCAAAACCAATACAATGGATTTCAAACACAATATAGCGATAGTAAGCAGGGTAATGTCTATTACTCAAAGGTTGACAGCAGCAGTAGTAGTAATATTAGTCACAATTAACTAACAACCACCCATATGTAGCAAAAAAGATAACCAACCCGAGAGAACCAACAAGGGATTGGTCTTAAAAATTATGAGAGAGTTTACAATAAAACGAGATGGTAGGAGAAAAAAAAAACAAAATAAAAAAGTTAAGGGGGGATGAAAGGTAGACAAAATAAACAACAGAAGTGATATAAATATCATGATTCAAGTTTGCTGACCAAAGAGAATGACCAGTCTTTACAGATTAGATTTCTTTCATGGCTTCTGAAATTTTGTTAGAGGAAGTAACTTGGAACCAAAGGAAAAACATGAGCTTGGCATGACACCCTCTGAGATACTAGGAAATTATATAAGTTTCTGGAACCAAATGAGAGACTGAACTGAGTAATTTCTAGGAACAAGACAGAGAATTCCAGGACAAAGATTACAAGTGCTGGTGTTGGATCTCATATTACACCAGGTTAGTGTATAGCAATATAAGGCCCGCATTGTTGCAATAGAGCAGCAACAGCAAAACGAAACCGGAACAGTAGACAAACCAATCGCAAGTGAATGAGTGCATTAGATGTCCATTCAACATAAACAAAACCGAGCAGATAAAATAAAAAAGCAAGCTAAGGCACAGGAAGTTCTCCAGAGGGCTAGTTGTGTAGAGTTGGGTTGCTGCCAATTCTTGGCAACTCAAGTAAGCAGAGTTTGTTTGAAGAGAGAAGGCTCGATTATGAAACATAATTGTTATGATGCTTCTTTAACATAAACTAGAAAGTTGCTAAAAAAGAGTTCTTTTAAAGAAAAGCGAAACTCACATTAGTGTCCTCAAAACAAGGGGTTAGAAGTTTTCTTCATGGTCGACTGTTGGAGTTTTTGTTGGATCCAGAGCAAAGAGAAAAGAAGAAAGGTGATTGAGACTTGTCTCACCCCTGATTGTATTGCTGGCAACCGGGGACAAAAGCTTGACTGCTATCCTGGCCTCTGGGACTGAACCTCTGTACTTTAAATGTGTTGGTATGGAACATGATCTTTAGAAAACAATCACTTTGTCCAAATTTGGCTCATATGCCCATTGATGAATATTTGATACATTCCTTCTGACTGAACAAAGCCTGAATCTTTTTTGGCTTCATGAGCTGCATCACGCAATCTATATTTGGTAATATTAAGATTCGAATCTTGGAACCAGCTTTCATGTCTACACAGCTGCCCATGCTCTGTTTTTGAGCTCCATGAAGATTCATTTACTTGTGAATTAGCTCTTGGCTACAGTAAAGATGAACAATTTGTAACCAATGCAGAAGAAAATTCTGGGGAGAAACAGAGGTGAATGACCCACCAAGAAAGTATTAGCTTTAATTCTCTTTCAGTGCTCTAAACTGGTGTTACGTAATGAATGCTTGTGGAGTATTGAGGGAAAGAATGGTTGTGAGGTTGTGTTACCACAGACCCACCATGGCCAAAAAGGAAAAAAAAAACAAAAGAGTCAGAGCTATTATCCTACCCACTGAAGAAAGGTTATGTCCACATCTATGGTTAATAAAGTTCCCACTAAGATACCATAGACGGGTCAGTATACCTTTTTCTTTATTATTAGTTTTATGTTGATACTGCATTTCAACATGCACTCCACTGAAAACTGTGGCTTCCAGCCCTTCATCTAAGAAGAAGAACATACATTCATGACAACAGCTATGATGGCTTTAGCACTACTTATAAGACACTCTGGGGAGTTCTCATTCTCTTTCCCAGGCTTTGGGTTAGCCTTTGAGGATCTTCAAGGGTCCAGCTTCCCAAGCTTTCAATTTATTAATCTTGGTATGTGTTTGGAGTGCAAGATTAGCAGATAGAAGATGAAGGGGTTACATGGGTTTTCTTGTGCAATCCTTTTTTGAGTGGGTTCTTCTGATGTCATCCAAATTTGAGTGGATCACACTGTGCTCTTCTCTTTCTCTTCTAAGAAATGGGAACGAAATGTAAGGAAGTAGCATTCTGTATCCCATCAATGAAGACTGTTGAGGGTCTTTTTCGAGTCAGAGTAATGTTATTACGTCTTCAACTGGTGCACTTCATGTAGTTGATGAAATGCTCCGTGTAGACAGTCATTACCGTTGAAGAGGATCCTCACCTTTCTGATGGTCTTATCACATTCTGTGAAAGATGCTTGCACGGTCCTCTTCTGTAGTTCCGTTTCAACTCGGCAACCATTGCTATGCCTGTGTTGTCTTCTGGTTCAGGCCCTTCGTTTGAAAGAAGGGAAAGAATACTCGAGACACCTTCGTTCGCAAGCAGAAGTAAAGACATTAATGAATCGAATATGAAGAGGCTGATTAGACTCGTCTTTTTGCAGGATTTTCCGTAACGATGCCCTTGTTGAGTAGAAAAAGAAGAGACCACCCCTAGAGACTACCCCTTCAATGCTTCTCAAGAGAGTCAAAGATGATATCTCATGGCGCTAATGCAAGCTTGGTGGGGAGTACTTTCTTCCCACTAAGCGTAAAGAAACACCTCTTTGTCTGATCCGATTAAATGATTTGCTTAACGTAAATGTGACATGTCCTGCCATTATCGAAGGGAAAATCACGACGGCAATCATTGAGTTAAAAGTCGTTCTAATTGGCCAAACCTAAGTGGATGGGCTTTAAATTTTGTCGCAATTCTGTCGACTCTTGTCCACTAATAATATTGTGCTTAAAGTGCTGTTTAGAGTCTAAAAACTTTAGCTAACTCAAGTGGGTCACGATGACATGAGGCTAATTTAAGCCATTTGATTGGCCTCCAGTGGTTTTCATCACATTGACTAAAAGTCTAATCCCCAAACAATTATTCCAATTTTTCCCTCTGATGATGTCACCAGGATCAGCTTATGGGACCCTCTCACCTATCTCCTCTTCTTCCACTAACCATTTCATGAAGATCTGAATTTTGCTTACAACATTTATGGTCTGTTTGGAACCCTTAGAAAAAAAAGAAAATAAGAATTTGATCATTATTATTCCAAAAGATAGTTAGTGAAAAAAAGAATTTGATCATTATTATCTCATTTTCATTAACTATTTTTTAGAATAATAACGGTTAAATTCTCATTTTCTTGTCTAGGGGTTCCAAAAGACCGACCAACTTTTTTGTGCATTAAAATAGATAATGCACGCATTATGGGTTGCCATTTCTTAATCAATGGAGACAAGGAGGGAAATAGCAGGTGTGATGCATGGATTCTCTATTTTTAAGTAAATACTTAATTAATTATCTCAAGTTATTCATTAGCTCTTAATGGATATACAGGCTATTTATAATGCATGAAAGGATGATGAGTTTTATAATTCATTGCTTATGTTGATACCATGAGTTTTACAGCAGCAAGATGCATCAGCTTCCACTTTCGAGAGAAGATTCATGTGGAGATACAGCAATTTAAAATGGTCTTAATGGATATAGTGGTTATCTCATGCTTCTTTACTCCATAAATTAAGTCAAATACAATCATCACTCACATGAATTAGTGACTTGGATAAGCAATAGAGGAATCAAAGAGGTGATGGTATTTTGATTAGTCAGCAGTCGTATGAGATTAACATGTTAAAACACTTGTTTAATTTAAACAAACAGGAATGAGGATTCGAGAGAGATTCATCGTCTCTTAAGAGGAAAGGTGGGCATAATTAGGATAAGGAATACGTGAACATGACTGGTTTGAGTTTAGATTAATCAACGAGAGATTAATAATGGAGTTTACAAATTCAAATTTGTCTCCTCTGTAGCACAAATGCTATTCCAACAAACCCACTCTTACTGTAAGAGGAATACATGGAGGCTAGCTTAAACTGTTTCCTCACTGGGAGAAAGCGGATTTGGTGATAGAAATTTGTCATGTCTGGCAATAGACTACTCAGTGTGTCTACAACTATAACCACAAGAATCAGAATGAATAGGCAAGAAGAAAAAGGCTTCCTGCTCTCCATTCTAAGGTCCCTCTCTCTACTTTCGAATACTTGGTCCAGCTGATCACCACTTGTCCCAATGGGATTTCGCCACGTCCGGGGAGCCTACTTGATTGGGACCATCACTTCCCTGGAAAGATAAGGTCCCACCCACCATATACCGATTCTCACTTGTGATTCTATGGTGGTGAACACTATGCATTAAGCATGAAATACAGTGAAGTAGCTCCATATATAGAGTAACAAGCAAGATATCAGTTAATTTTTGAGAATTTGTGTGGATTAAAATAGCAAACCAGATTGATTGAGGTCCAACATGAAGATGCACACTGGCTTTTGATGAAAATAACTCATGGGGTAGTGGGAAGGTGACCAGATAAACGTACAGCTTTTCTAAATAAAAAGGAAAAAAAAAAAAAAAAGGTTTCAAATATGGGAGAAGTGGACATTCGTGTAAGAGCAACATTAGTTCTGTACTTTGGCTGGATTTCTATATCAACAGAACCTAATTTGTCTTGTTCAGGCCAAAAGGGTTCCCATTTGAGAAATAGCTTTTTCTAGGGTTTTCTCTAGTGGGGAGCCAGCACCCATCTTCTAACATCAGCAAATCCCACTAATCCTCTTTGTTTGGTTTCCCTTACTGTATAAAGCTACTAAACCACAGTTGAAGATACTCTTACTCGTGACTGATCCTCTACCGTCCTATTTGGAGCTCTTCTCTATATTCTTTCCCCCATTGCAGATCTCTATATTGCTTTTCAGAGCGTGGATCTCCCATTTCCCGAGTGAGTGACTTCCAGATGGTAAAAAGGAAGAAGAGAGAGGAAGAGAGAGACCCATAATAAAAAAATATAAAAAAGTTAGATTAGAGACCCTCGTTTAACTTCTTTTCAATACATCTTCTTTGAGGAGACATATTTACAGAGTGGAAGAACTCTTTTAAGCAGAAACTCTCCAGACTCCCGTTTAACTTCTTTGAGGAGACATCTTTACAGAGTGGAAGAACTGTTTTAAGCAGAAACTCTCCAGACTCCCGTTTAACTTCTTTTCGATGGATCTTCTTTGAGGAGACATTTACTTAGTGGAAGAAGGCTTTCACAAGCTGTATTTATGAGTGGGAGGATGCAAGTTGTAGTTGTTAAAGACGTGGGCAGTGATCGAGCTGATGACGGACATTTCTTACCCACTTACCCTTTTTTTACATGATTAATGCGTTCCATTCCTTTCAACAGGAGGAAATGCATGAACCTTTTGCAAGAAAAGGATTCCCACTCAAGTTTTAATAAATTGTGAAAGAGTGCATATAGCACAAGGTAAGAACCACTAACTTTTATGTCATTTATCAAACACTTTTTTTTCCTTTTCTTCACATTTATGTATCGTCTAGTCTGCAATCTAGCATGTTTTACAGAAGATTGCGCCGTGGTTCCGTCCATTCTCAGTCTTCTTGTAAAGCAGAAAAATGGATGGTTGTTTTAAAAAAATGAATCCAGATGCCTTTTTTAGTTTTATAAGTGGGAAAACAAAAGCATTAGATGAGTTTCACTGGCTCGATCGAATCTGGGGCGGACTCAAAACGTTGAAACGAGCTCTTTCTCTTTTGGTGAGATAAAAATAGTTGAAAGACAAACCCAAGGATAAAAAAACCTAAGTCCAACCTAAAAAGACAATTCATCTTCTCTCAAACACTATCAAAACACCAACTAGGCCATCTAAGATTCTGTGTTTTATATTTTTATTATCGTACAGTGAGTGCTCCCAAGTTCGTGCGATTAGATTCTCCAGATTTCGCTTCGGAAAGGAGGGTCGATTGACATTCTCAGATCTCATTCCATCCCAAAACTGGTCTTAACGAATCATCCCCCTCTTTCCCCATTTACTAGCTCGAGCAAAGGGGTTATTTAAGAAGCCCTGTAAAGTCTGAAAGCAATGGAGGTTGAATCGGATGTCGATGGCAGCCAAAATGAAGATCGAAGAAGATACCGTCTCCGGCTTAACCTTTTTCCTGTTGAAGATCACCTATTTGATAATGTTTCATAGAGAACACAGTCATCACTTTTCGGCTAATTAATTCTTGAAAGACGAATCCAAGTTTCTTACAACTAACTATATATAAATCAGAAGGATAGAGATCCATTAATTAGAAAAAAGGAGTTTATATGATTCTTTCCCGCCTGAAATTCTCTCGTGGCTGAGGGGACTTTGCGTCGCCGCTTCCCCAGAGGGTGGCGTGCTAAAACAGGGGGCATCCGCTGGCGCCACGAAAGATCCACGTGGCGCAATGGCTCCGAGTTTATGAGCGGCCACGTCATGACCGAGACGTTGCTACAACGTTCCCCTCTCCCAATCCCGTGCATGTGGCGACTGTACGTAACCTCATCATTGATCGGACCCGCTTAAATCGATTTTTTATATCTCGTATGGGCTCGCAACTCGTTTAAGTGGGTCGTCAAACTCGAACCCTTGTTGGATTTTGGCTTCACCTTCAACACCATTAAGCTCGAATTTTAAATTGAACTCGAGTTCAACCTAAAAAAATGGTAAATGAGTTCAAACTCGAGTTTATTGAACCGTAAACAAGACTTTGCAATGAAGTATATTAATATATAATGGAAAACCAAAATTTTTAAAGCAAGTATAAAATTCATAAAACTAAAAAATGGAAGCCCAAGATGCATACCTCTAGTCATGACAGTCAAATTTCATGAATTTCCAAAAAATTGTCTTAGCATATCCAAAGTCCCGTTCATTGAGAACACCCAAGCTACCTAATAATGGGTCAAACACCTTCATCAATAATATTTATTTAATTAATAAGCAATAACATTTGATGTTGGTCAGAGGTAAATAAGAATTTACATGGCAGTACTACACAGGATGCAGAAAACACACCTAATTTAATACTTCTAGGACACAATTGGTTCTTCCCAGAATCTCAAAGTCCGCCCGACAGGTGAAAGTCCGACTCCGGGAGCACGAAATGTACGGGTGATTTGTAGTTTGTACGACGTGATCGGGTTGGGTTGGGTGGGCCGGAGATTAGACAGACTCGCCGCATAGGGATATTACCGTCATTTCAAACTTCCAGAAGATCTGAATATGGTGCTCTCAGGCTCCCTCTGCCTCCTCTCTGTTAACGGTTGAAATCTGTGGGCTCAGAAAATGATTATGAATTGAAAGCTTAATAATTATCAGACAAGAAATAAAAAAGCCCTCTCCCTCGCATGTTCCTGTTCTATATAAGATGAAGCTCTGCTAGACATTCACGTTCTTCTGCTCCCATGCTCTTCTCTCGTCGTCTCTTCTTACGGGTGTCTCCTATCAGCCGGTAATTACATTGTCCTGTTTCCGGCGAGAAACATTATAGAAATGGTGAAGTTCTCCAAAGAGCTTCAAGCTCAGCTGATTCCTGAGTGGAAAGAAGCGTTCGTCAATTACTGGCAATTGAAGAAAAACATTAAGAAGATCAAACTCAGCCAAAGAGCTCCGCAACTCGATGACAGAGTCGATTTCCGCATTTCTTTTCTTGATCGCGTTAGCAATATCGGACGGAAGATCTCCTCCGTAGTTACGGGCGGGGGGGAGAAACGAGAAATTATTCAGGTACCAGTACTGCTAAACAAGAAGCGACAGCGTTAGCCATGATTCATAAACAATAAAAAACGTTTCCCGAGTTTAAACTGTTGAGCCTTTTCAGATCCTCTTTCCCCTGTTTACTTTCTTTTTGGTTTGCTTTGTCGGTGTTAGACAGCGGAAGAGATTAGTTACTATATAGAAAGCCAATTTGCGGATCGCTTCGCCCGAAAGTATCTCATTTCCCGGGAAGTCGCTTCTGCCTCGGAGCAACCAAAGACCGGCTGTTTAATGTTTTCGCATTCTTGCAGGTTTCCAATGTCGCGAATAAAGTGAGTCCAATAGGTTATAGTTTTGGGTTTCAGAACCTGTGCTTGATTGAATGAAATTGATGTTCATTGCCGTGAATTCGAACGTCAGTTCCGTAAGAGGATGCCTCGTCATTTGTTTCCGAAGGAAGACATTTTTGTTCTTAATTCCCACGCCCAAGCCGAAACAGCTCAAACTTCTATTCACGACAACCTCGTGATTTATTTTTGTCTGCCCGATCGAGTTTCTAACTAATTGACTAATCTCTGATTTTATCGCCTGACATAGTACGAGATATTGATCGTATCACGTTTTTGAATCAGGTGCGGGGGCATGGAGGAGACGAGGAAGCTCTATACGAAACCGATCTTGATCAGTTATATTCTGAAAGAGGCGAGGTAAGACTGTCAAAGAGTGTTCCTTAAATTCCTTTCTCTGTATCTTTTTTTTTTTTTTTTTTTTTTTATAATTTTTTTGGCTCATTTAGTTGATTTTCCGGTGTTATTTATGGTATTTGTTTGTGACTGTAACAGATCAAAGAGTTTTTCCAGAGCTTGGACGAGGAGCTGAATAAAGTCGATCAATTTTACAAAACTAAAGAGAGAGAATTTCTAGAAAGAGGAGAAATTTTAAATAAGCAGCTCCAGATCCTGCTTGACCTCAAGCAAGTCCTCCATGACCGACGCCGGAAAAGTTTCCCGTCAAGATCGGACCTAGGCTCTCTTCCACGATCCAACTCCTCGTCTGTGAGAGGTTCTGAGTATTCTGGTAGGTTTTCTCCTTGCCGCCGTCGACCGTAGGTCCTTGTCGAGCACGTAAAACCTTTTTCCTGTCGTTGCTTCTGTGCTCCTTGTTCCTTTCGATTTTCAAGCATTATTTCGGCATATTGCCCATATTAGTGGTGGCCTTTCACTACACTCTACAGAGTTGGAAAATGGTCTTTTAGCGTGGAACATGAAACAGGTGTGATACAGCTCGTTAAATTAAAGTCCCAAACGTGCCAGTACAAATAGACTACCCCAGATTTTACGAACGTTGGCTTCAATTTTATTATTTAATTACGAAGACAAACGATAATAACACATTCATCGTCCCAGAAATCATCTGCTCATGACAAAAAGACGGGGCGGCGCACTTCTCCTGTATTTCAATGGACACTGTTTAAATTACTATTCGAGGACTTTTGTTACTCTTTATGTATTGCTGGGAATCGGGAGGTGAAAATTTACTGAAGCGGCGAACCTGTGTTGTTGTTGCAGAGAGCCCAGCGGAGTCAGAGGAGCCGCAATCCGAGGGCTCGGCGGTTGACGACGTCATCGCTGCTCTTGAAAGGAATGGGCTGAATGTAATCGGGTCAGGTCGGCATAAAACGAAGAAAGGAAATCAGAAAGTGGGGATGAGGATTGACATCCCGGCGACGACACCGACTCGGACAATCACAGCAGTCACCGCGATGCTCTGGGAAGATCTCGTTAACAATCCCAAGAAAGAAATCCGAGGTGACTTTATTAATCGGAAAAAAATCCAGTGCGCCGAAAAGATGATTAAAGGTGCTTTTGTAGAGCTTTATCGGGGTCTCGGCTTGTTAAAAACTTACAGGTAAGAGACGCGAGAGTTACATTACATGTTGTATATACTGGTTTTAACGGGTTACGAGCATTAAGAGAGAAGGGAGAATTCTAGTTTCAAGAAACTGCTTCATAATTTCTGCTTTTTAGAGCTACTCGTCCCCTGAAATGCTTCTTATTCTAATGGCGGGCGGTAATTACCTGCAGCTCCTTGAATATGGTGGCCTTCACGAAGATCCTAAAGAAGTTCGACAAGGTGATTTTTTAGTTGCTTTTCTTGCCCAAAGGGAACCATCTAATCTCTCCTTTATAGACTGTATTGCTTTAATTTTTAAAGATGCTTTGGAAATTTGTATACGAGTCCACCAATCACGTTGCCATCTGATGAAGAAAACTAAATTAATTACTTAATAATGGTATGTTAGAATGATAAATTAAAATGCATTTTGGCTTAATTAGATCGTGTATGTATACTAATTTTTACTACGAAATGCTTGCTTGGCTTGAGACTGGCATGGCTAGGAAATTGAGAACTCCCTTTGCCCAACTTCTGCTTTGTTCATTTTGACGAATGGGGATTTCACATGTTTAGACTGAAATTCAGTTATCTGTCTTCGTTTTGGTCTCTTGTTAGTTCAACCATACCAACAGAAGAGCTGTAAAAGAAAGCCACAGAAAGCAACATATTAGATATTTTCCAATGAAATAATGAAGTTTGGATTTGAATTTTGAGATGCGGTCCGGCATGTGCAGGTAGCTAACCAGCAAGCATCGGGGACGTATCTGAAAGTGGTGAAGAGATCGCATTTCATCAGCTCCGATAAGGTACGGTACTGGAGAACCATAATGTTCTGTTCATGCTCTCATTTTAGTGGCTGCTCTCACTTTACTTTTTCAGCGGCACCGTACACAACGCATAGATGCGCGCGCACTCAGGTGCTCGGATCCACCTGAAGAGAAGAAGAAGCCATGCCTTTCGAAAGGCTTCTTCTTCTTCTTCTTCTGGGGTCCACCGTTTGTTTTCTTGTCTCTCGAGTTTTTTATTCGTACTGAGGCAAACGAATTTGCAGACTGATGCCTACCCAGTATCCACTAGTCCCAAAGATTCGTCCACTACGCTACCTTAACTTAGTAACGTGAAGCATTTAATTTATCAAATTCAGAGGAAAGCTTCAGTGCACATATGGAAATTGGAATTCTCTTCACTTCAGGTTCTTTTTTGGTTTCAGCTGTTTATAGCAAGGATAAGTATGCATTTAATGAGTGGAATACCCTAACAAGGGAAGCTTAAGCACCTCGGGCAACTATTTCAATTACAATTTCAGCCATAATTCGTCCACTTACGCGTAGAAGCTGGGTAACACTAACAGGCATCTGAATGTTACTGTCCAAAGCCTGGAGGCTATAGCTAATTACCGACTCATGTCCAGATTGGTATATTTAGAACAGAGGTACAAGCACAATCTTTATAGCACATGAAAAGATGACAATCTTTGTAGTACAAGAAGGTTTCTCTTCTGCATCGTGATAGAGAGGATCTCTTGGTACACTGCAAACACGCATGGTTGAAATAGAAAGTGATCATGCTGCATCGCCTAGTTATGCCAAATGGTTGGCGGAAAAGATATGTACCATGCACAATGTGAAGTGAGAAATTCAGATAGGACATACTCGTGTTGATTTTCGTTTCTCTTGAAGCGGTAGCTTTCCATAACAAATTACCTTGGAGCACTTGCCCATCTCCGTCGGAGTCCAGGTGGTTTCGTTTATCGATTAATTTAAATGGATTCTGTTTCAGGTGGTTAGACTTGCGGACGAGGTGGAATCCATCTTCACAAAGCATTTCGCCAACAATGACAGGAAAAAAGCGATGAAGTATCTCAGACCACAGCAGCACAAAGAATCTCACATGATCACCTTTTTAGTAGGTACGTAGACTATCTGAAGTTCCAGAGAAAAAACAAAACTAGAACAAAATTCCAAGCACGTCTTCCTCTTGTTTTTTTTTTTTTCTTCGTCTCCCACACACGCTCTGGACCTCTCCTTTTACACGCAGAAGCACACATATCATTTCATGGCCGTTTCGTTTTTCAATTGTAAACACAAACACCGAGAACGGGTTTGCTTGGAGCTGATTTCGGCATTGAAACAACTATACCAGTGTCTGCGGGTGACATAGATGGTGGGCGCATGAGCTTTTTTATTCTGCTCTGGCTCCCTGTAAATGATTATTAAACAATATACACACTCGGAAACTCCAAAAAATTTACATATTTTTTCCTTGAATCATGGATTCTGTAAAAGAAAACTAAAAAACGTCGATTTACTACTATTTAATATTTACTGACTAGCTACAATTCTTTCCGGTTCAACTTTTCATTTTTCTTCTATGAAGTAGATGAAGTGATAGAGTTATTTTCTACCCGAAAAGAAAAAAAGTGAAAAGAGTATTCTTTCTCACGTCTCGCACTGTTCTCTTTCTCGATGGTTTTTCTGTTGCAGGTCTGTTCACCGGTTGCTTTGTAACGTTATTCAGCATATACGCCATCTTGGCTCATTTGTCTGGCATGTTCTCTGCTACAACAGAAGCAGGTTATGTGGAAACCGTTTACCCCATTTTCAGGTAGAATGGCCCTACCTCATACCTCACATTCTTCCCTTTATTTACACTCTTCTAGACATTCAGTAGATAGCAGATTTAGTTTTCCAGCTTTTTCTTTTTGTCTTGCTAGAATTTAGTAATACATAAACAACCCTAAATATTATGATATATACCCTAAACATACTGTGGCACAGATGCCCTTCTATTCGATTAAAAGTGGAGGTGGATGTGACATCCAATCCACATTCCAAACTCCATTTGCGTGTGAAAAGGGTGAGCTGGCTCAAATGTTGCCTTTCTCATCATATCCTGCGTAGTAGGGAAATGGGGGACAGAGGTGAAGTAGTAGTGAATAACTAACTATATCCTGTTTTTTTTTTCAACCAAGATTCTGTGTCCACTAATTTACAGCATGAAGTTTGATGGGAATATTTCAAGCACCAAAACTGATTGCAAGTATGTCTGAAAGATCCAATTACAATGCCGGCAACTCGTATAAAGAGAGCACCGGCCAAATGTCTCCTACTAAAGGGTTCTTACGGATTCGTGTCAAATGGTCTCCAATGAGTCAAGTCATAAACTAAGTTTGACAACTCCATTGTGTAACGCGTTTGGTAGCATAAGATAATTACCGAGAAACTGAACAAAATCTGTTAAAATGTCCCACACTAATTACTAATAACTAATTTATTTGCTTCCCAACATTTGATTTCTGTCTTTTTCTTACAAAAGGTATAAAAAGTAATTTCTGTTTCTTTCACTAACAAATACGTTAGCTTTGTAAATATTTTGTTCTCTATGGTCATCTGCTAAACACCAAGAGACTTATTTCGTCGGGTGAGTAACAAGAAGCTTAAAGGATGCCTTTGTAATGTGCAGCATGTTTGCTCTGCTCAGTCTACACATATTTTTGTACGGGTGCAACCTGTTCATGTGGAAGAGCACCAGAATAAACTACAACTTCATCTTCGAGTTCTCTCCCAGCACTTCTCTGAAGTACAGGGATGTCTTCTTAATATGCACCTCATTTATGACCATGGTGGTCGGAGCCATGGTCGTCCACCTTCTCTTAAGGTCAAACGGTTTCTCACCCCGTCATGTAGATGCCATTCCCGGAATTCTCCTCTTGGTAAGGAATCTGACATTGTTTTCTTGCTCTATTTTAATTACACCGATCATTTCAGTGAAGGGTAATTGGAAGAACAATCTTTTTTTTTTTTTTCAGTTCTTCACAGGATTGCTGATATGTCCCTTCAATATTTTTTACCGCTCGAGTCGGTATTGCTTCATGCGTATTGTGCGTAACATCATTTGCTCGCCATTCTACAAGGCAATTTCCTAAGACCCTTCTTTGTTGTGGCTTCTGTTAACATATAAAAATCCGGTTAACCTAACTCTGGCTGACTTTAATTGTGGAACATCTCAGGTATTGATGGTGGATTTCTTCATGGCTGATCAGCTAACCAGCCAGGTGAGCATTCTAATGAATATTTAATTTTAGTGTTTTTTTTGTCTAATAAATGTTTTTGGCCGGTTTAATAAATGCCCTTCAACATTAACATCTGAAAGGCAGTTGCTGACCTGGTATGGCTCCTTGTTTGTTTTTTTCAGATTCCTTTGCTGAGGCACATGGAGTTCACAACCTGCTATTTTCTTGCAGGGAGCTTCAAGACTCACCAATACGACACCTGCACTTCTAGCAAGCTATACAAGGAGCTTGCTTATGTCATCTCCTTCCTGCCTTACTACTGGCGCGCTATGCAGGTAAACTCGCGCTTCACTTGCCTGCTTTTGGCAGCTCACATAAGAATTAATTGCAATAGACATAGAAAACAGGCTTTGAGATATAATTAAAGAAGAATACTATTATAGTGTTGAAATGCCCTGAAATGACAAAAGCAAACAAATTCGGATACTTATTGAAATTCGCTATTATAGTGTTCTGAAATGCTCTAAAATGAGTCAATGACACTCTAAATTGGTCGTTTTGATGAAGTGTGCGAGGAGATGGTTCGACGAAGGAGACATCAACCATATCGCCAATTTGGGGAAGTATGTTTCCGCCATGCTTGCTGCTGGGGCTCGGTTAACGTACGCCATGCATCCCTCACCACTATGGCTGGGCATGGTCATAGCAACTTCCTCGGGAGCGACCGTGTATCAGTTATACTGGGATTTTGTCAAGGACTGGGGCCTTCTAAACCCAAAATCAAAGAACCGGTGGCTCAGAGATGACCTTATCCTAAAGCGCAACAGCATATACTACTTTTCAATTGTAAGTAATTACTTCTGGAAGCAATTTGATCATTGCAATCGGCTTTCTCCTCTCAACCAAAAAGGTTTAATCATAGATGGATTGCAGGGATTTAATTTCGTCCTAAGACTCGCTTGGGTCGAAACTGTACTGCACCTAAACATCGGGAAGATGGACTATCGATTGCTCGACTTTTTCTTGGCATCGCTAGAGATAATTCGACGCGGGCATTGGAACTTCTACAGGTAATTGTTCAACGTACAACTACAATTAACGATGTCGGAAACACAAATGGGATTGAAAACTCAGTTTAGAATTGATGTCCGATACTAATGAAACGGACCTTGAAACAGACTGGAGAACGAACACTTGAACAATGTAGGTGAGTTCAGGGCAGTGAAGGCGGTTCCGTTACCATTTCGTGGGATGGATTCCGATGATTGAAGGCTGACAGAAACTGGGTGGAACAGATTGGGACATGGAAAGGCCGCCTCGTGACTCTCCGACTGGAGTAAACAAGACAGATCAGTATAAACAACTGTAGATGTCACTGCTGATTGTTGAGGATCTGATTCAGAGTGGGCCGCAAGGTTCCCGGTGAAGCAAATTAAGTCCAAGTACAATCTTTGTGTTTTTTTATTGGAAAGAAAAAAGTTCCGGAGCAATATTCTCTACCGGTGTACGAAACTCTAATGTCCAATATATTTTCCCTCAGTAACCTAATTTCTTGTAAGTGCCTAATTTATTTTACTGTCAAGCCTATTAACCATAGAGAAATGTTAATGTAATATTTTGATTTGTATACGAATCCAGATAACATTTCGAGAGAAAAACAACTTCTCATGGGGAGGTATTTTCAGAATATAGGGACAATAATGAGTAGGGGTGGCTTCGAACCAAGCCGGCTCGTGAGCGGCTTGAGTTCGGCTCAGTGCCGGTTCGGTTCGATTTGTTATCTCTCGAGTTCGAGATCAGAAATCGGCTCGTTTAAATTAATGAGCCGAGCTTGACCAGAGCTAGGTTCGGCTCATCGGCTCATTAATTTAACGAGCGGCGATTCGAGAATCGGGGGTATTTGGAAAATTTTTGGGAGTCTGTCTCGGGACCGGAAGAGAGGGGGAGGGGGGGCGGCGGCCCCGTTCGCCCCTCCGGCCATAACGGTGACCGCCCCCAGCCAGTTGGCGCCGCACAGAATTCCCCGATATTCCTTCTCTCTTATCTTGTCGCCGATTTATCGTCGAAATCGATCGACCCCGCTGCCGCCTGCTACTGTTCGCCTAGGGGTGGCTTCGAGCTGAGCCGGTTCGCGAGCCGGCTCGGTTCGGCTCGGTTCGATTCGTCATTTTTCGAGCTCGAGCCGAGCTCGAACACCGAAATCGGCTCGTTTACCTTAACGAGCCGAGCCCGACCGAAGCTAGGTTCGGTTCGTTGGCTCGCGAGCCGACTCGAAATGAGTCGGATCGGCATGAATCGGTGCGGGATCGCGAGCGAGCGGGAGCGGGAGCGAGAGCGAGGGGGGGAAATTCCCCCCCCCCCCCCTCGTCACCGCCGACCCCTCCCATCGGTTGTTGTCGCCGCCTCTACCGCCGTCGTAGCTGTTCTCCGGCGTCTATACCGCCGTCGCAGCTGCTCGCCGGCCGCCTCTGTGTCCGTCCGTTCGATTTCTTCCTCTCCTCGCCGTCGCCTCTGTTTCCGTCGCCGCCGCTTCCGTCACCGCCGATTCCGTCGCCGCCGACTCCGTCGTGGCCGTCATCTCCGACGATAAATCCTCCCCGGTGCCGTAAGCCCCTTCCCTCGGGGTCGTCTCGGCGGAAAACCAGAACAGGGGAGAAATAATCTCCCCCTTCCTCGCGAGAAGATTATCTCGCACGTGCGATTTCGCACGTGCGAGATCATAAAATAAAAAAAAACTTTTTCCTCTGGAAAAATTAAAAATAAATTTTATAGAAATAATTTTCTATAAACTATTAGTGTCTCATGTTTTTTTAAACACTTTTCTAATTGAAATTTTTTATTAAAAATCATATAATTTTTAAAGTAAGATTTTTTGTACCAAAATGGGGTAGAAAACTGTATAGAAAATTTTTGAATAAGTATTTAACAGTTGATGCTGTAATACTTTTAGCATGAAATAATTTTCATTGCAATTTTGTGTTTGATATTTTATTTAATTAAAAATTTATCGATAAGTATAATAATATATTAGATTGATTATTAATTTTATTTATTTCCCTAGAAGAGACAATAAAAGGTCCATTTAACTTTCCGAAGAAAATTTTAAAATATTTCATATAATTTTCTAATAAGTCACTAATAGTAATAAGATTTTATTTAAAGGTTTTTTTGGGAATATGTATCATAGGAAAAATATTTTTAGTTTTTCCTAGAATATAAATTTTTATCTAGGGGCACTAAGGAGGCCATAATAAATTATGGCCAAATTCAACAATTACAAAACAAGCTAGACAACAATTGGAGTAAAAATTATTAATATTGGTGCATTTTAATCCATTATTGAAATTCAATCCTGAACCTCCCCTATCATTATATTTCTTAAAAATGCATGCATAATTTTATATATAATTTATTCAAAGCCACCCCTACGTGCGAGATCATAAACAAGGAAAAAAAAAAACTCTTTGTCCCTTCCTCATGGCTCTTAAATAAATTGAAAAGATATTTTAGTAGAAATACGTTTCCAGAGACTAGTTTTTTCAATAAATGTTGAAAAAAAATTTTTAATAGAAATATAGGGACCATTAGTGCCTCGTATTTTTTCAAAATATTTTTTTAATTATAAATTCTTTTTAAAAAATCCTATAATTTTTCAAGTAAGATTTTCTTGCCAAGATGGTTAAGAAAACCATATAAAAAAATTTTGAATAAGTATTTGACAGTTGATGATATAATACTTTGAGCATGAGGCAATTTTCATAGTAATTTTGTGTTTGACATTTTATGTGATTAAAATTTTATCGATAAGTATAATAATATATTAGATTAATTATTAATTTTTATTTATTTCCTTAGAAAAGGCAATAAGAGGTCCATTTAATTTTCCTAAGAAAAATTTAAAATATTTCTTGTAATTTTCTAGTAAGTATGTAATAGTAATATGATTTTATTTAAAGAATTTATAGTTTTTATTTGGGTGATTGTAAATTGATAGTGATATTTTATTTTATTTTGTTGTGTTTGATTATTGTATGGAGTTTATTTATAATGTTATGCAATGTATGGAGTGTTTAGATTATTTTATGGAGTGTATAAACAATTTTATGAAGTGTTTATGGAATGTATAAACAATTTTATGGAGTGTTTATGGAGTGTTTATGCAGGTATTATGTATATTGATTATGCCCAATTTTAAGTAAAGGTCATGCCGAATTTTATACAAGTATTATATATATAGATTATGCTCAATTTTAAGTAGAGGTTATGCCCAATCTTATACATATATATATATATAAGTTATGCCCAATTTTATATAAAATGTATGCATAATTTTATATACATTTTATTCGATATATATTTTTTGAAAAGTTTGAAATGTATGTTGAGGCTTGAGCTCGACTCGAAGCTCGGCTCGAACTCGTTGGGCTCGAGCTCGATAACAATTTTAGGCTCGAGACGAGGCTCGGCTCGAAGCTCGGCTCGAAATATTTAAATCAAGCTCGACTCGAATATAGGCAGGTTCGGGCTCGGCTCGGCTCGATGCCACCCCTATGTTCACCCCTCTGGCCACAGGGTCGACCGCTCCCGTCTGCTGGCGCTGCAACCCCCCCCCCCCCCCTCCCCCCCCTCGCAGACCCTTGTTGCTCGTCTCGGCAACAACAAGACAAACTAAGTTCAAGGGGGAAAACCCCCTTGGATGCGTCGTCCCACGCACGTCTGTGCACAGTGTGCGAACAAGCATGTGGACTTCTTTCACACGTGTGAGTTTCGCAAGTGCAGTTTTTTTTTATTAAAAAAAATAAACTCTTCATCCTATCCGCCCCCAGCCGCTGCCCTTCCTTCGGACGATGCAATTACGTCCGCTTCAGCCGCCTCTAGTGCCACTGCTCTTCCAC
The DNA here is from genome assembly GCF_029961685.1 of Aristolochia californica. Lineage (NCBI taxonomy): Eukaryota > Viridiplantae > Streptophyta > Magnoliopsida > Piperales > Aristolochiaceae > Aristolochia > Aristolochia californica. The sequence continues at coordinate 50,434,734 of NW_027181770.1, forward strand.
CGGACGAGGCAAATCCGTTCGCTCTAACCGTTTTCAGTGCCGTTGCTCTACCACCTGACGATGAAATTCCGTCCGCACCAGCCACCTCCAATGCAACTGCTCTTCCACCTGACGATAAAATTTCATCAGCACCAGCCACCTCCCGTGTCACTGCTTTGCCACCTGACAATGAAGTAATTTTAATATTTTTAACGACATTAAGTAACTAGTGGTGGAAGAGTATTTTTTTATTCGACAATAACTAATTTTATTTTTTTGTTTTTGTCATAAGTGGAGATTTTGGTCATGCAGGGATGTATATTATTTTCTAGCATGAAGAGAAACAACTATAGTTTGTAAATTTATAATGGATTTATAGATATTTGGGTGATTTTAAATTGATAGTGATATTTTATTTAATTTTGTTGTGTTTGATTATTGTATGGAGTTTATTCATAATGTAATGCAGTGTATGGAGTGTTTAGACTATTTTATGGAGTGTATGGGGTGTATAAACAATTTTATGGAGTCTTTATGGAATGTATAGACAATTTTATGGAATGTTTATGGAGTGTTTATGCATGGATTATGTATATAGATTATGCCTAATTTTAAGTAGAGGTCATGCCGAATTTTATATAGGTATTATATACATAGATTATGCCCAATTTTAAGTAGAGGTCATCTCCAATCTTATACATGTATTATATATATAGGTTATGCCCAATTTTATTTAGAGGTCATGCCCAATTTTATGTAAAATGTATGCATAATTTTATATACAATTTATTTGATATATATTTTTTGAAAAATTTTAAATGTATGTTGAAGCTCGAGCTCGGTTAAAATTTTTAGGCTCAAGCTCGATAACAATTTCAGGCTCGAGACTGGGCTTGGCTCGAGCTCGAGTTCGTAATATTTAAATCAATCTCGACTCAAACATAGGCAGGTTTGGGCTCGGCTCGGCTCGATGCCACCCCTAATACTGAGTATCAGCCTGTTGTGGATCCAGTCCATGATGTGTCCTCAGCTACTTACTCATCTTTCTCAATCTATTCTGTGAGAGGATGGGTGTAAAAGGTATATGAATGTGATACAATAAACTATTCTGTGCATATTGTTTCATTTATATATAAAATACATATAATCGATAAGTAGAATAAATTCTAGATACCATTTACTTATTTGTTTATCATCAATACAATTGGTAATCGGGTAAGTAAATGGAAACATAACAAGAATGACTTGAATGCCTTTTTTTTTTGACCAAAAAGTCAACCACAGGTCAAAGCATATCGACCAATGGTGATACAGGTTCAAAAGCCATGATCACGAGCCAGCCCGCAACCAATTGATAGTCATAGCTCAGAAGTCCAACTGATAAGTTGACAACTACAAAAGTCTTGATCAACCCTTAGACAACGCAATCACTAGAGTCAATTGTACATTTTCTCTCTCCAATTCGGTTGGAAATTGTTAGGTGGTCAAGCGACCTTTGGTAGTGTCTTTTCTCTTCTTATCTTTCATTTGCCTCACCATTCCGCTATTGGATGAGTACAAAAAATAATTTCTACCTAAAGCTTTTTCTGTTAAAATTGCACATCCAAATTTTACAATTAGTTTTTAAGTATTTTTTATCATCAAAATTAATTTCATGAAAATTAATAGGCAACACTTACATCCATGTTTGCAGCTTAAAAACCCTAGGAAACTACTTTCATGTTGATTTTTACAGGCAAGACATAAACACAAGAGATCTCAAGGGAATGAGATAAGAGAGAAAACCTAGGTCTTGGGAGACAGGAGAAAAGAAACTAAGGGAGAGGAGGAAGATGAAAAGATAGAGAGGTGTATGGGCAAATTTGAGCCAAGAGGAAGATGCTTGAACACTCTACCCCATGCCTTGAGGTTGTATTTATAGTTGTGTGAAGGTGTTTACAATGACTATAATGCCCTTAGGAATACATGCTTTAAAAGGAAAAAGACATAAGTGGGTATACACCAACTTGCATAATTATAATTCTACGCCATTTTTATGAAAGTTTTCCTTATTTACTAGCTATGCCACCCCTACACACGTGCGTGTCTCTTAACACTCTCCCTCAAGTTGGTGTTTGTAACTTCACATGAAAATAATCTTGGTCAAGAAACTTGTGTGCTTGAAAAGAAATTTTGATTGCCTTACTTTGACTCATCTTGTTCTTGTTCACATCTTGTTTGTAATCTTCATCTTGTTCTCATCTTGTCCCCCCCTTACTTGGATATTCTAGCCACATAAAATTTGATTACGACAATGTTAAGTTATGGAGCCTAATCAATGCCTTATGCTAAGTCGGTACACGGATCAACCTCCATGATATATTGACTAGTGTTTCACTAAGGGTAGTTTGGAAATTTCACTCTTGTATTGCAGCTGCCCTAATTTTTCCTTTATATTTGGGGGCGACGCTATTACCTGGAGTAAGATCGTCACAAAGAAAGATCTTGAGTTGCGGCTCGAGAGAGGTTAGAGAAAAACACCTGTAGGTGTGTATGATTTCTCTTGTAAACTATTTCATCTTCATAGTGGATTACTGCAGTGGTAGAAGACAGGACGTAGTCTCACCTTGAGGTGAACCTGTATAAATCTTGTTGTCTTTCTTTGTGCTTTTTTTTCTTCTTTCACGATTATTATTATTGCTCTCATTAGTTTGGAGTTTGGCCGTCTAATTCCTAACAAGTGGTATAAGAGTTTTGGTTCGTGATTGAGAGCAATGGCTGGTGGAGAAGGATCAACATGTTTGATGGTATGGATTTTGCGTTCAAGAGGATGCAGATCGAAGATTATCTATACAATAAAAAGCTGCAATCACCACTTCTGGATATGAAATCATAAGGTATGAAAGATGATGAGTGGAATCTCTTTGATAGACATATGTTGAGAGTAATCCGATTAACACTATCGAAGAACGTCGCTCATAACATGGCGACGAAGAAAACCACAACGGGGATGATGTAGATTCTATCTGATATGTACAAGAAACCTTCCACAAATAATAAGGTACATCTCATGAAAAAACTCTTCAATTTAAAGATGACAGAAAATACATCAGTGCCAATGCATTTGAATGAGTGTAGCATAATTGTCAATCAATTGACCTCGGTTCAGATTAAATTTGATGATGAGGTTCGTGTTTTAATTCATTTGGTGTCTCTGCCAAATTGTTGGAAGCCTATCAGGGCTGCGGTGAGCAACTCTGTAGGCAATGAAAAGTTGATCTTTAATGATGTTCATGATACCATTCTCGCGAAGGAAGTTCGTAGAAATGACTTTGGAGAGTCGTTGACATCTAATTTTGCCCTAAATTTTGATACTAGAGGCAGGAACTTCAAGGGAAATTCCAACAAGGGCAATGGTAGAGGGAAGTCAATGAATGGAAGAAGCAAGTCCAAATTCATAAGGAATATGGAATACAAAAATTGTGGCAAGTCTTATCACATAAAGAAAAACGCCAGAGCACCGAAGAAGATGAAAATAAAAACAATGCTGCAAATGTTATGAGTGAAGAAGTACGAGATGCTTTACTTTTGTCAATTGATAGCCCTATTGACTCTTGGGTGTTAGACTTAGGAGCTCCTTTTCACACCATTGCACACTGCAAGATCATAGAGAATTATGTTGTTGGAGATTACGAGAAGGTATATCTTCTTGATGGAGAAACTTTGGATATTGTCGGTATTGGTAATGTCAGTTTGAGGATGTCAAACGGGACAATGTGGAAAATTCACAAGGTAAGACATGTGCCAAAACTTATGCGTAATCTGATCTCAGTGGGGTAGCTTGATGATGAAGGTCATAATGTGACTTTTAATGGTACTACCTGGAAAGTCACTAAGGGAGCCATGATTATTGCACGAGGAGTTAAAACTGGAACTCTTTATATCACTTCCAGTTGCAAAGACACGGTTGCAGTTGCTGATGTTGTTTTTTATTATGATTTGTGTCATTATAAGCTCAGTCACATGAGTGAGAAGGGAATAAAAGTGCTTCAATATAAAGGGAAACTACCAGGGTTGAAAACTATAAACAACAGTTTGTGTGAAGGCTGTATTTTTAGCAAGCAAAAAAGGGTTAGCTTTTCTAAGGTTGAAAAAGAGCAAAAGACAACAAAATTGGAGTTGGTTCACATAGATGTGGGGGGCCTTGAACTGTTACTTCTCTTGGTGGTTCTAACTATTACGTAACATTTATTGATGATGTAAGCAGAAAGGTATGAGTTTATTTCCTAAAACAGAAATCTGATATTTTTTATATCGTCAAGAGATGGAGAACAATGGTTGAGAATGAGACGAATTTGAAGGTGAAGTGCCGGCAATTAGATAATGGGGGAGAATACATATATGATAATTTCAAGTGGTACTGTATTGATAATGGAATCAAGATGAAGAAGACCATTCCTAGAAAACCTCTACGAAATGATGTGGCTGAAAGGATGAACAGAACTTTGAAAGAGCATGATAGGAGCATGAGATTACATGCAGGATTGCCAAATATGTTCTAATCTGAGGTTATTAGCACTACTGCCTATTTGATCAACAAAGGTCCTTCAACACCATTGGATTGCAAAATACCAGAAGAGGTTTGGAGTGTCAAAGAGGTAAACCTTTTACCAAATAAAAGACGAACATGATGGCAACAAGCGGTACAAAGCAAGACTGATAGTAAAGGGCTTTCAACAAAAAAAAAGACATTGACTATAGTCCAGTAGTGAAATTGACTACTATTAGAACAATGCTTGGACTAGTAGCAAATGAAGACTTGCACTTAGAGTAGTTGGATGTAAAAACGACTTTCCTTCATGGTGATTTGGAGGAAGAAATTTACATGATGAAGCCACAGGGTTTCGAAGCACAATGAAAAGAGAAAATGGAGTGCAAACTTCAAATGATCTTGTATGGTCTTAAACAGGCTCCAAGACAGTGGTATAAAAAGTTTGACATCTTCATGAGTAGTATTGGTTTCTTGAGGTGCCAGGCGGATCATTACTGTTATGTGAAGAAGTTTGATGAATCCTACATCATTCTACTGCTATATGTTGATCACATGTTGAAAGTAGGTGTTTGCAAACAGGTAATAGATAAGTTGAAAAGGGAGTTGTCCAAGAAATTTGCAATGAAGGATTTGAGTGCTGCAAAACAAATCCTTGGGATGAGGATTACTATGGATACTGATGTCTTGAAACTATCACAAGAAGAATATGTGAAAAAAGGTGTTGAGTAGATTCAACACGAATGATGCAAAACTAGTGAGTACTCCTTTGGCTAGTCACTTTAGGCAATCTAAGGAGTAGTCACCTTCTACAGAGAAGGAGTGAGCCAACATGGCCAATGTGCCTTATGCTTCTACTATTGGTAGTCTCATGTATGCCATGGTGTGCTCCAGACTAGACTTAGCTCATGCAATGGGAGTTGAGAATGGATTCTTAGGTATTTGAGAGGCACTGCAGACTCAACCTATATTTCAGAAAGTCAGACTTGGGATTATAGGGTTATGTAGATGCAGACATGGTTGGAGACATTGATGGCAGGAAGAGTACCGTTGGATATGTATACACATTGGGTGGTACAGCAGTTAGCTGGGTCTCTAAGTTGTAGAAGATAGTTGTTCTTTCCACTATTGAGGTAGAATATGTCGCCATGATCGAAGCCATCAAAGAGATGGTATGGTTGTAGTCTTTCTTGGAAGAATTAGCTCTCAAACATGGGAAGAATGTGTTGTATTGTGACAGTAAGAGTGCTATTCATTTAGCAAAGAATCATGTTTATCATGCTAGAACAAAGCACATATAGGTGCGTTATCACTTCATCAGATCGGTTCTAGAGGATGGAGTCTTAGCACTTGAGAAGATTCAAGGGAGTCAAAATACGACTGATATGTTGACAAAGACTATTACAATTGAGAAACTGAAGTTGTGTGTAACTTCAGTTGGACTTCTTTATGAGGATTGAGAAGTTGTTGCCGCTGCAAAGGAGATATTGATGATGGATTAGTCTCCAAGTGGGATATTGTTAAGTTGTGGAGCCTAATCAACACCTTACGCTAAGTCGGTACACGGATCAACCTCCACAATATATTGACTATTATTTTATTAAGGGCAATTTGAGGATTTCACTGTTGTATTACGGTTGCCCTAATTTTTCCTTAATATTTGGGGGCGCTGCTATTACCTGGAGTAAGATCATCATGAAGAAAGATCTTGAGTTGTGGCCTGAGAGAGGTTAGAGAAAAACACCTGTAAGTGTGTGCGATTTTTCTTGTAAACTATTTCATCTTCATAGTGGATTACTACAGCGGCGGAAGACAAGATGTAGTCTCACCTTGAGGCGAACCTGTATAAATCTTGTTGTCATTTTTCATTCTTGTTTTTCTTCTTCAGCTATTATTATTATTGTTATCGTTAGTTTGGAATTAGGGCGTCTAATTCCTAACACACAATATGTAGAATTCTTCATTTTTGGTTACCTTTGTCTTGTTCTTCTTCTTCTATTTCTCCCCCTCAAGTCTTGTTCTTTACCAAGAGACCCAACTTGCGTAACATAATGGTGAGAGAAGAAAAATCACTCCTAACCGTACGACAAAGCTCGATACACCAGTTAAAATGGTCATAAGCTGAAACACTATTCTGCTCAATTTCAAATGCGGAAAATAGCCCAACTTTAGTGCACAAAAAAGAGACTACTCACTTTTTAAGGGTAGCTCAAACAAAAATCACCTCTTGGATGAGAATAAAAGACTTGACTTAAGCTAGATATTGGACACACTCCTATACTTTTAGGTAGTGGGGCTTCTAAAGTGATTTTAACAAATACAAATTGAAGAAAATACTTTGAGGAATTAAGGGAATGAATAAAAAGATAACAAGTCTCATACTTCAAATGGAAGAAGAAGAACAATGTAGCCTTTCATACTTCCAAGTAAGAAGGAAGCACGTTTAGACTAATAGATGGATAAAAAGTAAACAAGTTTGGCTCAAGAGGAAAATAAAAAAGAATTCCTTTATGAACATGATGATTTAGAAAATTTAAAAAACCCCCCAATAAGATAGTTGTGAGATGGAACATAGTAATGAAAACTTTCTAAACATAGACTTCTCATATAAGGTAATTACTTTTTAACACAACTTGACCAATTTACAAAGAAAATATTCAAGAGATAATTTCTGGAATGAGAGAGGTTTAGGACTCTATGATTTGGATTTTAGAATGAGCAAACAAAACTTTCTAATTCAAAAACTTCAAACTTTGTCAAAAAATGAAACTAAACGCATAATAGGAATGTCTTCTCTTACAGAAACCAATATAGTATGAAATCAAACAAAATAACCTTTTAATGAAAGAAAAACACTCAAGTTGGTAAAATCATGACTAAAATTTGAAAACAATTAGGAAGCTTAACCAACATTAGCAACTCAAAACAGTGAAGCAAAAAATTTGGCTTAAATTCGAATCTTTTCATGCAACAAGATACCAGCATGACCTTTGATTATTCTAATATGGATATAAATATCTCTAGAAAGATTAGAACGAGAATCATTTTATTAGGATATAAAGTAGACTCACATGGCTTTCTTGTGAGATATATTTCTTAATATAAATCCTTAGTAGTATTGGTATAAACCATTCAAGAAGTTGAGGCTTTCTGGTACTACACGAAACTTTTCTGATACTTGACATTTGCTGCTTCAGATGTTGAGGCTTTTTGGTACTACACGAAACTTTTCTGATACTTGACATTTGCTGCTTCAGATGTTGATTTCTCTGTCTAGAAAAATCTGATTTAAATGATACTATTTGAGTTGGAAACTAGACTCAAATATATTTTCAATGGTATATAATTTGTCTATGAAACATACGGTAAGAGAGTTAAAAATCTAATAAAAATAGGAATTGGGAAAGAAAGACTAAAGGAAAAATGAGAAACTCCTCTTTTTTCTTTTTCTTTTTATTCTTCTTCTTCCTCCCTTTATTCTCGATCTTCTTCTCCTTTCCCATCTCAGATCATTGCCTACTCTGATACCATGTTGATTTCTAGGGACAAGACATAAACATAAGAGATCTCAAGGGAAGGAGAGCAGAGAGGAATTCTAGCTCTTCGGAGAGAGGAGAGAAGAACCAAGGGAGAGAAGGAAGAGGAAAAGAGAGAGTGTATGGACGAATTTGACCCAAGAGGAAGAGCATTGAATGCTCTACCCCATTCCTTGAGGTTGTATTTATAGTTATGTGAATGTGTTTATAGTGACTATAATTCTCTTAGGGCTACATGCTTCAAAAGGAAAAAAAAAAAGAGGACATACAACAACTTGCACAATTACAATTGTATGCCATTTCTATGAAAGTTCTCCTTATTTACTAGTCATGCCACCCCTAAACACATGGGTGTCTCTTAATACAATAGAAAAATATTTTCTCATAAAACAAAGTAAATTAAATAAACTCTAATAATACTTCCAAATAGAGGTTTAACATAAAGATGTTAAAGCAAAGCTTCTACATAGTGATTTAGAAGAGAAAATATATATAGAGCAATTGGAGGAGTTCAAAGTAAAAGGGAAAGAACATATAGTTTGTAAGTTGAAGAAAAATACATTATTTAAAACAAGTCCCAAGATAATGATATAAGAACTTCGACACCTTCATAATAGGACAAGGTTATAAGAGAACATCTATATATCAGTGTTCCTTTACAAAAATTTCTAATGGATTTTTCATAATTCATTTGCTATATATTGATGATATCCTAATTATTGGGGAAAATTTGAATTTGATTGATAAGTTGAGAAAGGATCTGGACAAATCCTTTGATTAAGGACTTAGGTTTAACCAAGCAAATTTTGGAGATGAGGATTTCCTATGATATAAAAACTAAGAAGATCTGGTGTCACAGTAAAGTTACATTGAAAAAGTGCTTAAAAGGTTCAAATTTGAAAGATGCAAAGTCAATAAGTATACTAATTGCAAATCATTTCAAGTTAAGCACTCAACTATGTCCTTCCAGTGAAAAGGAGAAGATTCCCTATAGCTTATGGTTGGATGCATGCAATGGTTTTGGTAGACCTATATTGCCTTTGTTGTTAGATCCCTACAAAGAATATTGGGTTGCAATTAAGTGGATCCTTATGTACCTAAAAGGGTATATTAGGTTGTGTTTGTGTTTTGAAGGTTTAAACCTAGTAGACCCTTTTAGGTAGACCCTTTTATAAGGATATAAGAAAGTCCACTTTAGGCTACTTGTTTACTTTTGTAGGAGGAGCTATTTCTTGGCCATCCAAGCTACAAAAATGTGTTGCTCTTTCTACAATAAATGTTGAGTCTGTTGTAGCAACTAAGACCAATAAAGATATGTTGTAGTTAAAGAAGTTTATTAATGAGTTAGGTTTCAAGTGAACGAACTATGTGTTTCATTGTTATAGTTAAAGTGCATTAGATTTGAGTAACAAGGTTACCTATCACTATAAGATAAAACAAATTGATTTGAGGTACCATTAGATTATAGATGTGTTAGAAAATGATTTGTTACCCCTTGTGTCAAGGTCAAAACTTGAGCAGTGTACAATTTGTTGGAAGATAAATTCAAGCCCACATGACCAAAGAAGGCCCACATATCTAAGATTATTATAAGATGAACCACACGACCAAGGAAGACCCACAAGATGGTCCCAAACCCATAAGAAGTATGACCCACAATGATTACCATGAGCTGACATCCTTATCACATCAGTTGGAAGATCAAGAAGGACTCACAAAAGTATCTTATCTTATGGTCACGTCAAAGAAGAGTTTTATTTTGAGTTATGTTTGTCTTTTATCTATATTGAGTTATTTAATTATTTTAGGACTTATCTTTAAGTGCTAGAGTTTTGGTGTAATTGGGACAAGGGTAGTTTTATTGTAATTGGACTCTACTACCTTCCTCTATTATAAATAGAGGTTCATGTACTCTGATTACAACAAGTTATTGATGTCAATGAAGTGTTTCACTTTTCAATAAATTCAACATGGTATCAGAGCAGGTTTTGTGAGTTGACTTGGTCAACTCACGGAGGTAATGTGATTATTTTCTTTAAACCCTAAACCCTAGGTCTAGGTTCGTAGTTATTTTTTTCAGCCCTTACACCCGTAGTTTTCTTTGCATTTCTTCACCTCTATAATGAGTTTTTTTATATTTCAATTTATATATTTATGAAAATATATTTGAGTCTACTTTCCAAATCAAAATGATTTGTTCCAATCTGAGTTTTCTACAGAGAAATATTGATATTTGAATGAGCGAAAGTCAGATTGCAAAAAGGTTCAAGCAGCAGTAGCAATCTTCAGATTTCGAGGTATTTTTTGCTATCAAGAACTAGAATTTATATGGTTAAATATAAATCAAAAGAATATCTATAAGTCTATTATTTTACCTATTCAACCAATTTTTTATCTTAGTTATCTACAAAGAGAAATCGATATTTGAAGAAGCAAAGGCCAGATTGAAAAAGAGGTTCAAGCGGCAGCAGAAAGCCTCAACTTACGAGGTATTTTATGCTATCAAGAAAGAGACTTTATATAGAGAATTATATATCAAAAGAAATATACGTAAGTATATTTTCTTACCTATTCAACCAATTCTCGGTATGAGTTTTTTATAAGGAGAAATTATTTTTGGAAGAGTCGATGGTCATTCTCAAAAAAAGGAGAAACAATACTTAGTTCGGTTAGATGACAGAGACCGAAATCTATCAGACTATTTATCTTCTGATAATTATATTTTATGAAGAGAAGCTATACTTGGATGAAATTTATTTAAGTATACTTTCATAATGAGAAAATTTCATGTTAATCTGATCTATATTTAAAGAAATATTCGTAATGGAAGAATCAAAGGTCATGCTGGTATTCTGTTACATTGAAAATCTAAATTTAAGCCAATTGTTGTGTGTCACTTTTTGAGTTGATAGATCAGGAAAATATCTCACTTCTTCCTGGTTTAAGGGCTTATTTATACATCTCTATTATTTGGACTTATTGCTACATCTATGATATTTGATTCAAGATGGGATCACTGTCAATACCTCCCAGTTTGAGGGGGAGAAGTAAAAGAAATACAAGAAAGAGGTATTTTATTTCATATGTTGTGAATAAGTTTATGTGACCAAAATATTCAAGAAAGGGGGAGCACAAAAGATGAAGCTTGTGCATCTAAGAAGAAATTTTTATATCGGATTATTTCATGGGTTCTTTTACAAAGTTTATTATTTGGTTCGTGTTATATGTGTTGGAAGACGGTCGTGTTATATATAACTGCTGCTATTATGTCTCTTTGGGGACATTATTATTGAAGAAGAGGTGGCTTCATATCATCATTAATTTTACCCCGTAAAAAAATATCACGGTTGGGAAACCATGATGGAGGATACCCTATCAAACAATATCACGGTTGGGAAACCATGATGGGCCCTATAAAACAAAAAAATATCACAGTTGGGAAACCATGACGGAGGATACCCAGTCAAAAAATATCATAGTTGGGAAACCATGATAGGTCCTGTCAAAAAAATATCGCGGTTGGAAAACCATGACGGAGGAACTTATTATTACATCTATGTTATACCCCCCCTGTAATGGCTTTTATGACTCCTACCACTTGAGAGTCGTTGTCTTGTGGAGGGACAAGGTGGTGGACACTTCAGAGCAATGCCGATGGACACACTATCGATAGAAGACGGAGTGTGCCCTACATCCAGCATTAGGACTGGAGTATGAAGCAATGACTTACTGGCTAGGAGTGATTTTTACTCTCACTTATATTATGCCAGCAGGGCCTCATGGAAGGATGCAACAGCAAGAGGGGGAATGTTGGAAGATGAAGGCATATTGGAAGATGTGTCATTTTATACAAAAATATTATATACATCATTTGCAGCAAGCTAGGAGTTCATGTTGTTCTCTGACCTCCAGCTTGAGGGGGAGTATTGGAAGATAAGCTCGAGCCCACACGACCAAGGAAGGCCCACATATCTAAGATTATTATTAGATGGGCCACACGACCAAGGAAGGTCCACAAGATGGTCCCAAGCCCATAAGAAGTATGACCCACAATGATTACCATGAGTTGTCATCCTTATCACATCAGTTGGAAGATCAAGAAAGACTCACAAAAGTATCTTATGTTATGGTCACGTCAAAGAAGAGTTTTAGTTTGAGTTATGTTTGTCTTTTATCTATATTGAGTTATTTAATTATGTTAGGACTTATCTTTAAGTGTTAGAGTTTGGGTGTAATTGGGACAAGGGTAGTTTTATTGTAATTGGACTCTACTACCTTCCTCTATTATAAATAGAGGTTCATGTACTCTGAATACAATAAGTTATTGATGTCAATGAAGTATTTCATTTTCCATAAATTCAACACAATTCTTTCTAGCATGGAATATTTGGTAAACCCTCTACATAGTCTGGAGGGGGAGATTCTTGTATGTATTGTGTACGGTTCAACCCATGATGTGGACCCTACCAATTAATCCTCTCTCTCAATCTCTCACGTGAGAGAGGGGGAGTGAAGTGAAACAAAAGTGAAAAAAACGAGAAAGAGAAATTTGGGGGTAAAGAGAAGTAGAAAAGAATAAAAAAAACAAAAAAGAAGAGGAGAGGAGGAGAAAAAAGAAAAGAGAAGAAAATTGGAGAAAGAGAAGGAAAACGTAGAGTGAGAAATTCTCATAAAGATTTCAAAGTTAAGAGAAGAGATTGAAGTGTCCTTTATCCTTCTTTGCTGAAATTGGCAAGTCCAGTGATCTCCAGCCTATAGAATATTTTATTTTGATTATCTCACATGTTATTTGTAAATGGGTTTTCTTAATGAAGTTTGATTAACCTTATTCTTTGCAATTGAATGCTCCTTTTCCCATTACTTTGTAATCTCAAGTTTAGGCAAAACTTGAAAATAAGTGTTGTATGTGTGCTTTGTTCTTGGCTGGTTTGCCTCATTTGAATTGATTTTCAATGGCTGTCCACTAGGTTTTTGTTGAATTGGTTGAGTGAAATCGTCTTTGGCTATGCACAGATTTTGCAGGTAATTTGCTTTTCCTCAAAATATACTCGTAGTGCAAACAAGAACACACTATCATTACCATGGTAATTAAGGACATCGAATAATTTATGAAAAATATTCAAAATAAAAAATTATAGAAATAATTCATCATTTTGGTTTTACTCAATGTTAAGTTACTAATTACAAATATAAAATGTGTTAGAGGTCTAACGAAAAAAAGAAGTAAAAGAGACCCTGAGATTTTGGAAGAGAAATAGTTGGTCGAACTTGATCCTTGCCGACCCCATATCATGAATTTATAAACATTAACTATAGTGCTTTCCTATTTACAGTAGAACTCTAATAGTTTCAATTTTGATGAGCTCCATATCTAAAAGATTTATTTTTATAAGGATGTTCCTCTACTTGTTCATGTTTCACATTTCAACATTCTTCAAGATGGAGATTTTAGATTATAGTGACAACTTACTATAATCAAATGGTTGATAATGGAGCCTATGCTAAAGCCTTGGAAAATTCATTTGCTAGCTGATTCTGCCATGAAAAAGACTAACTAGATATCACTTTTATCCTGCCTCAAAACAATTATTCAACAAGATTCTTGGTTGTGTATGGCTATTTGAGCTTATCAAAATAAATTCTTCACAAAAATTTATTCGATGCCTTTATTTTATATTATTCTTCATGAGAATGTACTCTTCCTACCACTATGCTAGTAGGAGATGATTTCAAAATGAATATGTTAAAGTTTGAAAAAGAGAAATAATTTATTGACTTGATTATAACCGAGTACAATGAGTCTCTATTTATAATAGAGGAAAAAAGTAGATCAAATTATAATTAAACTATCATTGTCCCAATTACACTCAAAATCAAACACTAAAACGTAAGTTATAGAACAATTAAACAACTGAATATAAATAGAAGACTAATATAACTAAAACACCTTTGAATTAAGACTCTTCTATGAAACCTTGTTTCCTTGAGACTCCTTTTAGACTCCACCATATTAATTATGACATTGTGAGACTTCTTGTTGTGAAAGTCATGTAAGACTCTCTCGTACCTGTTCTTCAACACCCCCCTCAAGTTAGAGTGTATGACTTCAGCTTGCAATGAAAAAGATTATTGGTCTTTAATCTTCATTGGCTAAAACTTTTTCGTAGATGTCAATTCTTCATCTTATGTTTTCCCCACTTCTTGAATATTTTGATCACATGAAAAATTACCATAATATGTAGAATAAAATACCTCGTTCTTGTACTTATTTCTTCTTCTTCCCCTCAAGCTGGGGATAGAAAGGACATAGAGACCCTGATTGGTCAAAATACAATATTGGAGAAGAAAATCACTCCTTGCCCTATAACAAAGCTCCATACACTAGTCAAAATGATTAGTTTGAAACATACTCCACTTAATACCAAAGGCAAAAAAATGGCCCAATTTTACAACACAAGAAAGGGACTACTCACTTTTTAAGGGTAACTCAAACAAAAAAACACTACTTGGGTGAAGAATAAAAAGACTTGACTCAAGTTAGATGTTGGGTACACTCCTATATTATTTAGGTAGTGGATCTAAGTATTATTCTAAATTGATGAAAACACAAGGTGATAAATAGAAGAAATACTAGAGGAAAATAACTGACATTGGAAAGAGATGACTATGCAGCACTCATAATTCCAAATGAATCTAGAATGTGACATTTTTTTAAAAAAAAGGGGATATTGTAACTGTAGAATTGTAAAAATAACTTAATAAACCAATTTGACTAGGTATGACCTCAAGGGAACTTCTAATGGTGACCAAAAATTTTCGGAGTTAAAAAATACGAAAGATAGGCAATCAATCAGACAAGCAAGCCAACACTAGAGAAGAGACCCCGAGTTCCATCATCTCATGCCATCTCCCCTCAAAACCAAATAATAACATTATTAATAATAACATAGCAACTTGTAGACCAACTAATTCTATTCCAGTCCCTTAAAATTTCCCAAGAAGAAGAAAGCAACCTTGTCTCTGTAACCCTCTTTTGTCATATCAATTCCATTCCAAGAGAGGTGTCTTGAGGAATTAGAACATGGTTCTTGGTGACCCACACATTCTTGTGCATTTAAATTTTAATCACCGCCCACTCCACCACAAGCTTTGAGCAAAGAACTCTCATCAACACTATCAATTTATGCCAAATTTTGAGCTTCACCAGGATTCTCAATGCAATTTTGGTCAATTCTGCTAGAAGATTTTGTGCAACTTTTACATGTTCAACGTCTTCTAGAAAAACATCTCTGATTTCTTCAATTCATCCATTGCAAAATCACTACCATCTGACCTTCTATTTCCTTTTTTTAATGGTCTGGAGACCATGAAGAACCCATAAAACAGTTCCATGAATTCTGATTAAACTTCTCACAGACCTGATCTCATCTGTCTCATGCTAAAATAGCTCATGCTGCCAACACCGTTGCCTCTTGCTGCCAACTCATCCTTCCTTCAACATCTTCATGCAAGGTAGGTAGGTGACAAGGTTTATCACGTGCACCTTCAATAGCTGCTGCATATGAGATATGCTACTTCAATAATATCAACGAGCCTCAAGAGGTCGAACATTAAAGAAGAAGATGCACATCCAGCTATCTGGGTGAAGCTTTCTTGTATCTTCTCCAAGAGGATGCAAACAAATACAAGCAAGAATCAATAAATCAGCAGCAGAATACCACCAGCCTCTCAGAGAGCAATGTGCTTCAGCAAATTCAATGGCAGGCTCAAATTTCTGGAACTTACGAGCTCAACAACTCAAGAACTCAAAAATTCAAGATGCAAGGTCTCGACTGTGTTGAACCCGAGAGTAGTAAGATGCTGTTAGATTGCTAAACAATCTGAACTTATCAATCACTAACATGCCTTTGCACACAGAGAATACAGACTAATAATTCAGAAACTAAGAAAAAAGACACGATCACAGAAATTCTTAAACAAGTAATAAAGGTCTTCTGCAGAACTCTGATAGAAAGCAATAATCTTTGTTGTCTCTATGTTGTGTACAAGAAAAAAAGGCAGGATGATGATCAACATTTCGAGATACCTGGTTTAATCTTGAATTTGAGTGAATTTGGTTGCCTTCTTGAAATAAATTTTCTGGGATGCTCTATAGATTGCCTGGGCGTATCTACAAAAAACCTAGAAGGACACTCAAACAAGTAATGACAGATGCAAACAAAGTACTGACAGTGGTAGACAATGATGCAAGTAGACTATATGGTACCAACAACAGCTGCTTACAAGATCCACTTTCTGGAAGAAGACTAGTTTTAATGAAACTAGGAGACCTAAAAACTCTCCAATTAGAGACCAGAGTTCCAGTCGACTCTAGGGTTCCTCCTAGGAACAATGAACTCTACATCGAACAGAACAGAACAATGAAAGTCCTATTGGGATTAGGAGTCAGACGACTGTGATGATAGACCCTTAACCAGGTTGGCCAAGGTACACATCTCATCTGCCTCAACTTGCATCCAGGCAACGCGCCAGCTTCTTCAGATAGGAGAAGAACCAGTTACAGACGGAAGCGGGTTTGAGGTGAAGTATTTGAGAGGGATTCAAGTGGTTTAGCAACTCAGTTGGAATTTCAGCAACTCCAAAAGCTGTTGTTCACCAAAATTCTAGAATTAAATCGAGACAATGTCCAAAGGTTCAACAATACATTTAAATTGAGACTCTTCTGTGAAACTTCTCATGTGACTCGTTTTAGACTCCACCATATTAATTTAGGCTCCAAAAGACTTCTTGCTATAAGTGTCATGTAAGACTATCTCATATCTATTCTTCAACAGAATAACTGACAATTTAGTGATATACAATACTCATATTAACTGTGCTGTATATTTGAAATAAGTTGATCTCCTTGTTCTATGATGGTAACTTATTCTCGTTAAGCCCTACTACAACAAAAATGACGAACTTTTTAAAGACAAATTCATTTTCATAGTTAAAAGAGATTTTTACTATTGATGTCATCATAGAGTATAGTCGTTACCAATGAAAATGATTTTTTTCTGTAAAATTGTATTTCATCGAGAAAGATATTTTGCTTGAACATTTGACATCCTAAGAAATTTTTTTATGATGAATGTATTATTAACGATGAAAAATCATTTGTCATTAAAACTTTTTTCCTTAAGTTTTTCCCAATGAATTTATAAATTCATAAATATGCAAGGTTTTTTAAATTTCTTTTAGTGATGGAATTGTTAGTTTTCCTATAAAATGTTTATTGGAAAAAGTTTGATCAATAAAATTTTATTTTCATCAACACTTCTATTGACAACATTACAATTCTATTGGTAAAGGGCTCTCAAAATAACGTCGAGCTTGTACCCCTTTCCCTCTCCTTGGTGCACCAATTTTCATTGGTAGAGGGTTCTGCCAACGAATTTTAATTTTTGTTGGCATAAACCTTTCCCAATGAAAATCAAAATTCGTTGGGAAAGACTTGCTAGCGAAAAACTAAGAATTTTGTTTTTGCTGTTTGCCAGAGAAATTATTTTTCGTTGGTGACATATTTTATATTAAAAATTTTGCCAACAAAATTTTTGGTAGTGAAAATTTTTTGTTGGCATAAACGTCTACCAGTAAAATTTAATTTCACTACCAAACATTTCTTCCAAAATTCAAAATTTGTTGGTAGAAATTTCTACTAGTGAATTTTAATATCATCGGTAAAAATAATTAATTTACGAAAAATATATTTTTATTTATTCCATTTTAATAATTCATAAAAATAAAAAATAAAAGGGTAAATAAATATTATTTTTGTATAGAACTATATTATTACAAATATAAAATTCACAAAATATACAAAATTATTTAAAAAATTAAAAAATTATTCAAAAGTTTAACAAAACTGAAGTCCATCAACGGAAGAAGAATCTAGTGGCTGGTAGCTCTAAGTTTGCATTTGCTGAGAGAATCAACATCTAAATCTGAAGTTCTTCATCTTACTCTCTTGCTCCTTAGCACGACATTTTTCAACTCCTCACGAGTTTCTAACAACTACTACTTTAACTATGTAGGCGGCTAGAACAAATATGGTTAGGCCATCTTGGGTAGAGGGGGTTGAGACCAACCCAACCCCTTAATGTAGCCAGATCGATATCCACGAACCCATCTTACAATGACTCTCTCATCAACTACCTCACCAACCTCATGTATCTCTTGTACCTACCCAACATCTCCTCCTGTGAAAAATAACAAGAGATAATTTATTTTAATTATTCAAGCATAAAATAAAATGCAATATTTATAGGAAAAACAAACTTACATATTTTTCTTCAGATCCGTCAGTCCAACCATCTTCATTGGATTGATGAGTATGCCAAAATTGATTAATAGTAGAGGAATTTGTACAATATATATTTCTAAGGACACATGAATGTAAATATATTAGAATAAAAGTACATTTGAAATAAAAAACATACTCAAATTAAACTTACATACCATCTTCTATTTGATACACATAAAGACTTTGATCCCATGGCAAGTTGAACATTTTGCTTTCTACCAATTTCAACATTTACTCAGGAAGGTCTCTGCAAAAGAAAAATAGACATTAATAAAAATAATTAATTTAAAAAAATGTACAAATTTAGAGTACCTTGAACCTCTCTACCTCAAACACATTCATGCACAACCACTACATGTCTTTGAGGAACCCTCCTTGCTCCCTATACCACCCATTCATAGCAGTCTGATGTTACAGTCCCGGGTCATGGATCGAGTAACACGGCGTGGGATTTGTGAATCCAACACTCAGAATTTACTCACTTCACGTCAAGGGTCTGTGTATGAGTATTTCTCCTTAACCAGTGCTTAGCCAGGAGGAAAGATCCTCTTTTGAGGGTCCTACCGAGTTGTTGTGCTAGGTAGAAGATTCCACAACAATGCTGCTAGGTAGAAGATCCCACAACAATGCTGACCTTGCTAGAGCAAGGTGCTCTCATTTTTCGGTCACGGCAAAGAGGGTTTGACCCTCTTTGTTGTTGCTCTAGCTAAGAATGCAATCCTTCTTTCTTAAATAACTTGAAACACAATTTGGGATAGATTAATACCTCTTCTTTGATGCTATGATCAGCTCCCACGTTGCACCAGAATTTGCTCAGATTTGAGGATAAAAATCCTCACTTTGCTGCTTGGTAAGGGAGGAATTCGGCCTCTCTTGCTACTGCTGCCAAGAGGGAGGATAGACCTCCTCTTTGGGCTTGAAAAAGGGGCAGGAAGCTCCTTTTCTTAGTAGGGATGATGGTGGATGAATTTGGGTGAAGATGGATGGCAATGGAGGGTGAAGGATAGGTTGGATTTTTGGAGTAAACCCTAAGCTCGAGATCAAGAGGTGATCTCAACCTATTTAGACTAGGTTATTCTAAAATCTCAAAGCTTCCTATTTCATTCATACCTAGCCCTTAAATATGGAGTTTTAGGGTTCGGGTTACAATAATTCCCCATAATGCCCTTACATATAAAGTAATTAGAAATAACTCCTACTTAAAACAATATAAGAAATAAATCCTACTTAAAACAAAATAAGAAATAAATCCTACTCAAAGAAATATAAGAATTAAATCCTATTGAGTGAGTTGTTGTTGTCTTCTTCGTTGTGTGACTCGGTGTGCTATTGAGTCCACAACATCTGCCTCCCCATGGAGAATGAGCTTGTCCACAAGCTCAAAAGTTGGGTAGACTTGTTTGAAGATGTCCACACGTTCCCATGTTGCAGCTTCGGGGTTAGTGTCTGTCCACTGAACGAGAATATCCCAATGATCATTGGTCAGCCGTGCACGTAATACCGCAGCTGGGTTAAGAATAAGCTCGCCATGATCAACCGGTGGTAAGAATGGAGTGGATGTAGGCTATGCTCCGGAATGCGGCTTCAAAAGAGAAACATGAAACACATCGTGAATTCTGGCTATGTCCGGTAATTTGAGTTGATAGGCGATTGGTCCCACGCGTCGAAGAATGGGAAACGGCCCAAAAAATCTGGGTGAGAGCTTATGACGTGGAGGTCCCACTAGAGACTGCTGACGGTAGGGCTGGAGCCGTAGCCACACATACTTTCCAACCTCAAAAGAGACCTCACGGTGGCCTCTGTCGTATACATCCTTCATCCGAGCTTGGGCACGTCGTAGCCGTTCTGTGATATTCTGTAGCAGTAGATCCATGTCTATGAGTGCCTGATCAATCGTGTCCACGCGAGTGGACCCTGGGTTGTACGAGAGGAGGCGAGGTGGATCCCGGCCATATATAACCAGAAAAGGAGTGGATTGCAATGCAGAGTGGAACGAAGTGTTGTAACAGTATTCGACCCACGGAAGCCATTGAACCCATTGCCGCAGACGATCCCCCACCAAGCACCGTAGATACATCTCGATGGTGCGGTTCACCACCTCAGTCTGCCCGTCTGTCTGTGGATTATAGGCGGAGGAGAACTTCAATTTCGTCCCACTCAAGCGAAACAATTCCCACCAAAAGGTGCTCGTGAAAACTGCATCTCTGTCACTCACAATGGATTCTGGAATGCCATGTAAGCGGACTATCTGCTCCAGGAAAGTCTGAGCAACCCGTGTTGCTGTATACGGATGAGCCATTGGTATAAAATGCTCGTACTTGGAGAATCAATCAACCACTACGAAAAGTACAGATTTGCCAGCTGACAGGGGTAGGCCTTCCACAAAATCCATTGAAATGTCGGCCCAAACCTGTGTAGGAAGGGCCAGAGGCTAGAGAAGACCGGCTAGACTCAAGTGCTTGGCTTTGTTGCGCTGGCATACTTGACAGTCGCCCACATAAGTCGCAATAGAGGGTTTCATGGCTTGCCAGTAAAAATCAGCTCGAATTCTGTGCAAGGTCTTCTGGATAGGCCGAGAGAATAGCTGGAATCGAGTCGGACTCAGGTGGAAGGAAAATCCGATGCTTGTAATAAATAAGTGAATCCTGGATGGACCACTTCACATTCATTGTCCCTTCTGAGATCTGCTGATGCAGTTCCTGCAGTGCAGGGTTAGTAGCATGTGCTTCTCGCACCAAGTCCATAATGAGAAATCTCGGCTGGCTGATAGAATAGACCGACCGCTGATCTTCAAAACACTGTGACAAGGCATCTGCCATCTTATTTAATCTCCCCGCACGATACTCCATCGAGAAGTCAAACCCCAACAACTTATTGATCCAGTGCTGCTGTGGCGACGTCGTCAAACGCTGTTCTAGTAAGAATTTAAGGCTGTAGTGATCCGTGCGAATGAGAAAAGCCCGGCCCCAGAGATAAGGCCTCCAATGTTGGACCGCTTTGGCCAACCCAACCAATTCGCGCTCATAGGCTGCCAGTTTAT
Organism: Aristolochia californica; assembly: GCF_029961685.1. Taxonomy (NCBI): domain Eukaryota; kingdom Viridiplantae; phylum Streptophyta; class Magnoliopsida; order Piperales; family Aristolochiaceae; genus Aristolochia; species Aristolochia californica. Next base: position 50,456,159 of record NW_027181770.1, read on the forward strand.
GATGGCGGACTGCCAACTGTCTGATAAAATAAGCAATAGGATAGCCCAGCTGTTGTAAAACGGCCCCCATGCCCACGCCCGAAGCGTTGCACTCTACCACGAACAATTCGTCGAAGTTGGGAAGTTGTAATACTGGCGCGGTTGCGAGGGCAGCTTTGAGTGCCACAAATGACGTGGTGGCCCCCTCTTTCCAAATAAATGAATTTTTCTTGAGTAAACTCGTCAATGGTGCTACCACTGGCCCATAGTTCTGAATAAATTTGCGGTAGTAGCCCGCAAGACCCAGAAAACCCCGTAATGCAGAACACGACTGTGGTTGCGGCTATTCGTGAATAGCTCGGATCTTCTCGGGATCCACCATAACCCCCTCATGTGAGATAATGTGTCCCAGATATCCCACATGTGAAGCCACAAAAGAACACTTGGAGTGTTTCAAATAGAGCTGATGTGCTCTTAACAAGTCGAAAATAATCCTCAAGTGTGCGAAGTGCTCCTCAACCGACTTGCTATATATCAAAATATCATTGAAAAATACAAGAACAAATTTTCGAAGATAGGGGCTAAAAACCTTGTTCATCAAAGCTTGAAAAGTGGAGGGTGCATTGGATAACCCGAACGACATGACGACGAACTCAAAGTGGCCATGGTGCGTGCGGAATGCCGTCTTCTCGATATTAGAGGGGTGCATCCGGACCTGATGGTATCCCGAATGGAGGTCGAGTTTAGTAAATAACCACGACCCATGTAACTCATCCAGAAGCTCATCCACTACTGGAATATGGAACTTGTCTTTTACTGTCTGCACATTCAACTCCCGATAATCCACGCAGAACCTCCATATCCCATCATGTTTCTTCACAAGTAAGACGGGTGAAGAGAACGGGGAGCGGCTGGGACGAATAAGACCCTGTTTCAACATCTCATGGCACTGACGCTCTATCTCGTCCCTCTGAAGGTGTGGGTAACAGTATGGTCGCACGACCACTACCTCAGAACCTGGTTTCAAACAGATCCTGTGGTCACAGTGCCTCATGGGAGGCAACCCCGAAGGCTCCTGGAAGAGGTCATAGAACTCCTCAACCAGACCATCACTAGTACTGGCAGGCTGATCCTGTGTTTGCAAAGTGTGTATGCGGTGGGTCCTGTCCACCTGACAGCCCTGTTAGAGCACCCGACTTTCGGCCAAATCAAAGCTCATGGTTAAAGCCGAAAAGTCCCACAGAATGGGCCCCAATGTTTGTAACCATTTAATGCCTAAAACCATATCAAATCCCGCTAGGGGAATAACAAAAAATTCTGCATTAAATGAAGTAAATCCAATGGAAAAAGTTACCGCCTTACTAATCCCATAGCTAGGGACCTTCTCGCCATTGGTCACTGAGGCGGTGGCTATCGGATGAGTGTGTATCTGAAGCTGGAGATGCTGTGTGGCTGTCAAACTCAGAAAATTGTGTGTACTCCCTGAGTCGACTAGTCCCACCAGTTCTCGGTCGATGACATGAGCTCGGACTTGCATTGTAGTAGGCGATTTCTGCCCAATAATAGCATGCAAGGATATCTCTGGTGGTGGTTCCTCCTCGATAATATCCTCTGGTTCCTCTGGATCCTCTGAATCCTCCATCTCGAGCCAAAATAATCGTTTACATTGGTGTCTGACCCGATACTGCTCATCGCAGTTATAACAAAGATTTTTGGACCGCCTTTCTGCCATCTCCGCACTCGTCAATTTTTTTATAAAGCTCGGTAGGGAATTACCAGGGCGGGGATCGGCTACCCGAGTCGTAGTCGGAGTGTGTCTGGATGGTGCTGCTGTAGATGCTCCCTGAGATGAATTATAGCGGCGCCCTTGCCACGTGGAGGAAGTGTTCCTCTCACTCGACCAACCCGACTTACATTGCTGCAACTGTTGTCGTTGTTCCATTGCTCGGGCCATATTCATGGCATGAGCTAGATCCGTGGGCATAAGGAGTTCTACCTCTAGCCGTAAATACTCATTGAGACCTGCTATGAATAAGGAGACCTGCTGGTCAACCAATACCCTCTCTCCAGCACGAGCCAACTTTTCCTGGAAGAGTTTTTGATAGTGTTCCACTGAACCTGTTTGTCTCAATAGGACTAACTCTCCCAAGGGGTTGCTGTTGGCAGGAGGCCCAAATCAAACTGTGCATAGATTTTTAAATTCGCCCCAAGTCATTCCCTGTCTCTCTTTCTCTACTTGAGTCACCCATAACATGGCTTCATCTGTCATATGGAAAAAGGCTAGTTGCACCTTATCCCATTCAGTAGTCCCTTGGTTCAAAATTTTTTTTTCACATCTTTGCAACCAAATTACGGGATCCACAGAACCATTGAAAGAGGGAAACTCTAACTTGGTGTACCTTGGGATTGTGCCTCCATGCTGAGGTGCTTGGACAACAGTGCGCCCAGGCCACTGCTCCCCTCTTCTGTGATATGGTTGAGCAACCTCTTGCACCTCTGGACTCTGATGTCTCTCTGTCCTCAACTCCTGTAGTATGCTAATGATTCGGCTCATCTCTTCTTCCAAACCACAAACCTTTCCCAACACTAGTTGTGCTGTTTCAAGGCTATCTTCTATCTTTTGTATCCTGATTTGGATTTCTTCATTGCTGATATGATCCCCCATGTTACCCTGCTCTGATACCAAGTTGTTACGGTCCCGAGTCATGGATCGAGTAACACGACGTGGGATTTGTGAATCCAACACTCAGAATTTACTCACTTCACGTCAAGGGTCTGAGTATGAGTATTTCTCCTTAACCAGTGCTTGGCCAGAAGGAAAGATCCTCTTTTGAGGGTCCTACCGAGTTGTTGTGCTAGGTAGAAGATCCCATAGCAATGTTGACCTTGCTAGAGCAAGGTGCTCTCATTTTTTGGTCACGGCAAAGAGGGTTTGGCCCTCTTGTTGCTGCTCTAGCTAAGAATGCAATCCTTCTTTCTTAAATAACTTGAAACACGAGTTTGGGATAGATTAATACCTCTTCTTTGATGCTATGATCAGCTCCCACGTTGCACCAGGATTTGCTCAAAATTTGAGGATAAAAATCCTCACTTTGCTGCTTGGTAAGGGAGGAATTCGGCCTCTCTTGCTGCAGCTGCCAAGAGGGAGGATAGACCTCCTCTTTGGGCTTGGAAAAGGGGCAGGAAGCTCCTTTTCTTAGTAGGGATGATGGTGGATGAATTTGGGTGAAGATGGATGGCAATGGAGGGTGAAGGATAGGTTGGATTTTTGGAGTAAACCCTAAACTCGAGATCAAGAGGTGATCTCAACCTATTTAGACTAGGTTATTCTAAAATCTCAAAGCTTCCTATTTCATTCATACCTATCCCTTAAATAGGGAGTTTTAGGGTTAGGGTTACAATAATTCCCCATAATGCCCTTACATATAAAGTAATTAGAAATAACTCCTACTTAAAACAATATAAGAAATAAATCCTACTTAAAACAATATAAGAAATAAATCCTACTCAAAGAAATATAAGAATTAAATCCTATTGAGTGAGTTGTTGTTGTCTTCTTCATTGTGTGACTCGGTGTGCTATTGAGTCCACAACATATGATGCTATCGAAATACATCACCCAATATACCATGCATGATTGCTCGTGCTATTGCGTTACTTGTCAAATCCACATCAATTTTTTCCTATAACAAAAAACATTACCAAAATCCACATCATCAGCTCTGAAGCCCCTGGTCAGGCCTCATGATCACTTTGTATGCGGGGATGTTGATGAAACCAATGTGGATGGACCCACCGGTGTGGATGGAGATGATGTGGATGTATCTATATACACAAAACATAAATTAACATGGGCAAAATCTGAATAATATAAATAAGAAGGGTTTAGTTGACTTTCGTACTCTGTGTCTTATGGACACAATCGTCCCTCCCATGTAAATCACTACTAGATGGTGTCGATAACATCTCAAATGGTGATGGAAGTGTGGCCTGTCTTACGCTAGGTGGACAAGGAGGCATGCTATCAAATACACTTGCATATGGAGTATTTCTATATTATCAATAATATTTTTTTGATAAAAAGAGTAATAATATTGATGTTTGAAATAAATAATTTTACAAACAACTAACATTGTAGACATATGAAATAAAAATTTCAATTTATTGTTATCTAAGAGTATCATATATCTTCATCACCGTGTTCCACCTCTATGTCAACCTCTTTTTCTTCTTCGACATCCTCTTTGTTACAATGTGGGACCCAGCATGGCTCATGAGCTCGATAGGTGTCAACAAGAGTCCTCATACAAAGTGGCTCAAGCTAAGAGATAAGGAACATGAGCTGAAATAGAATAGAAGATTAGAAGATCAAGTGGGACCTACAAAGATACCACGAACTAGTACCTCTATCTGCATGAGCTGGAAGATCACGTGGGACCCACAAGATAAGACCATGAGCTGGTTCTCTAGCTTGATTCATGTGCTTAAAGAAGGTGTTTGTAGTTGAGTTAAATTAGTCTCTTAAATAGATAATGTAATTTTATCATAATAGGCTTATCTTAGAGAGTTCTAGTTGGAATGTAATTAGGAGTCCTAAGATTAGTTGTACATGGACTCTATCACCTCCTCAACTATAAGTAGGGGTGATTTTAACTTGGAACTATCAAGCAAGTTTCTTCTTTTTTTCTCCTCTCTCATGTGAAGTACTCTCTCTCTAATCTCCCTTATTTTTCTTCTCTTCTCTCTCTACCCGAGAGCTTCTCTTTTTCCATTTTTTATTTCTCTCTTCCCTTTCTCGAGGCATTATTCATGAGATCCTAAATTCAACATGGTATCAGAGGTACCAATTTAGGATCCCCATTATGCTCTATGAAGATATGATTAAAAGCTGTTCATAGAAGGCTCCTTATGAAGTAAGATTGAAGCTCATGAGATAAGTATTTATTTATGATATTATTAATTTTATGCTACTGGTTTTCGGTATTAAAAGGTGATTTAGAGATATCCTTATGCATGTTTTAATCTTATGAAATTATGAGAATATATGCATCTTGGATTATCTTTGATTAGAAGAGATTATCAAGGCAGTTTTTGTCGATTTTCACAATACTTTGACCAAGACCAGTGCATATTGGATTTTTTTTTTATAAATTTGTGGGAACAAGGTTGCTGGATAAAGAAGGATGATTTTGAGCCTTTTATGAGTCATTATCCATTAAAATTAGTTACTTAGCTTTTATGCTAAGCATCTCCATTGACGGAGTTGGTTAAAGCCTTCCACTTGGTCATATCTTGATTACTTGATTGGAGAACTATTTTAGTTGATTTGCCTACTATGGCTGAAGATAATATGAGTCACAAGAGTGACATTGTTGAGGACTCAATAGCTAACCAAGTCATCCAAAGGAGGCGCCACTGAGTCACTGAGTTAATTGTTTTTATTTTCATATTTCATATTGCTTTTAATTTCTTTTTTGGATTAATTGTTTAAGTCAGAATGTCGTAGGGGCGGAAGTGTAATTTTTAAACCCTAAACTCTGTTTGCGTCAACCCTACATAGAGGGAAAAAGGAATGAAGAAAGACAAGTCAGATTTTAGGTTAAACAAGGTAGAGAGTTCCCCTTGACGAGCTCTAGGGTTTGGAGTTCTCCTTGATGAGCTCTAGGTCCAGGTTCCCTCTTGTATCTGATTTTCTCGCTTACCCCTTTTGATTTATCTTTTTCCATAACCCTTACCGAGAATAGCAAGAGGTTTCTCAACCTTCCTTCCCATGAGCAGCAAGAGGTCTCTCAACCTCTTTTTCGAGTTCAACAAGAGGTTCCTATACCTCTTAACCGAGAGTTGCAACACCTTCATCCTTTAAATTCTAGATTCACAAATCCCACGCCGAGTTACTAGATCCATGGCAAGGGACAACAATAAATTGGTATCAGAGTAGGGTAAAATGATGAGTTAAGAGAGTTGCTGGTTAGAGGGCAGAATACGCAGGCAGAGGCAGAGGCAGAGGCAGAGGCAAAAAATGAGAGAAGGTTTGCACAAATCATTCAGAAGTTGGAACAAATTCCAAATATGAATCTCCAGATTGACAGACTCTCAGGTATGCTGGGGAATCTTTCGGCTGGAAGAAACTCAGCCCCAGAACAAAAAGGAGAGGACAACTCGCACAATAGAGGTGGGGGACCAGTTTGTAGTGCACACTAGTTTCCCTGCGCATACTAGAAATTTCAACTAGGGAGGAGGCACCATACCCAGGAATACAAAATTGGATTTTCTTACTTTTATTGGGTCAGACGACCCCTTGATTTGGTTACATAGGTGCGAAATTTTTTCTCTATCAAAGAACAACAGAAATTAATAAGGTGGGATTGGCCGCCTTCCACATGCTTGATGAAGCACAACTTTGGTTTCATCAATTCGAACTGGATAGACTAGTGCTGGAGTGACAGGAGTTCAAAGAATTATACACTATACAGTTCGGTCCTCTAGCACACTGCAACCCGTTGGTTGATTTGCTGTTGTTAAGACAGATTGGCCCAATGGAACTATATAAAAAAAAAGTTCCAAGAAAATTGGCCTGAGCCAGCCGGATGGTTCGTGTAGAGTTGCAGGTTAATTTACTTACAGTCGGCCTTAATGAGTCCTTAAGGTTAGAGGTGGAGCTCCACACACCTGCTGATTTGGCTCGAGCACTGGAAACAAGACAAAATTTCAAAATCGGATGACAACTTGGCAAGAAAATCGAAACACTTCCATTAGTTGGCAAGGGAGGCACAACACTTCACCTCACGTGACCTTTGCAGCAGTGCAACCGCCAAGAAATAACCCAATTACTACTGTATCAGTAGATACACGCCCCAACAAACCACCAGCCCAGTATATCTGAAAATTAACAAGTTTGGGGATGGCTGACCGCAGGGCAATGAACCTGTGTTATAACTATGATGAATCGTACAGGGCAGGCCACCAGTGTAAACGGTTATTGTTGGATAGAAGTAGATGACATAGGAGAACTAGAACCGAGTGATGATACTACAGAGGAGGACGCACCAGAAATCTCTCTGAATGCTATTACAGGCAAGTAATCTGCCAAAACTATGCAAGTCAGGGCTCAGGTGATGGACCAGGAACTTGTTATCCTCGTGGATTTGGAAAGTACACATAATTTTCTCAGCTTAATGGCTGCTCAACACCTTCAACTATAGATCTTTCACCACCCAACACCCACGGTTTCAATTGCCAATAGAGAAAAGTTCCTAACTATGGGATCAACAAAGCGGTAAAGTTTTCAATCGGTACGACTTTCTTTCATTCAGAATTTTTTGTCATACCTTTAGCCGGGTTTGATATGGTATTGGGTATTAAATGGTTGCAAACCTTGGGCCCCATTTTGTGGGACTTCTCTGCCTTATGAGTTTTACAAAGGGCGGACGCCAAGTGCTGTTAGAAGGCAATCAAGTTGACAAGCCACATCACATTCATACCCTCCACCAATAGAACCAAGCGGACAACACTTTAGAAAAACTCCTAATCGAGTTCTCTGACTTGTTCCAATAGCCTTCAGGGCTGCCTCCTTTGAGGCATTGTGATCATCGGATCTGTTTAAAACTTGGCTCAGATGTGGTGGTGGTTAGACCATATTGGTATCTCCACATCCAAAAAAAATAAAATAGAAAGGCAGTGCCAGGCAATGCTACAATAGGGCCTTATTCGTAGCAACCATTCCCCATTCTCTTCACCAGTCCTCCATGTTAAGAGACATGATGGCACATGGAGATTTTGTATCAATTATAGGGATTTGAATGCCCAAACCCTAAAGGATAAGTTCCCTATCCCAGTGGGGGAGGAGCTCCTGGATAAATTACATGGTTCATGGGTATTCACCAAATTGGACTTACGCTCAGGGTATCATCAGTTTTGTATGCATCCTACCGACATCAAGAAAACTGCCTTCCGCACTCATCACTGCCATTTTGAATTTGTTGTGATGTCGTTTGGGCTATCAAACGCCTCATCCACTATTCAGGCGTTAATGAACGAGGTATTCCGAAACTATCTCCGAAAGGTTGTACTTATTTTTTTTTATGATATACTCATTCACAGCAAGTCTGGGGACCAACAGTTGGAGGATTTACGTTTGGTGTTTCAATTACTTTGAGGTCACAAGCATTATTTAAAGAAATATAAAAGCTCTTTTGCCATGTCCCTCTTGGCCTATCTCGGCCATATTACTATGAGAGGGTTTTGGAGTTAGCTGGATACTACATAAAGTTCATAAAAAATTATGGGCAGTTAGCAGCACCATTGACCAGCCTCCTCAAGAAAAAAAATCCTTTATTTGGAATGATCATGCCACACAGTCTTGCAAAAATCTCAAACTAGCTCTCGCCTCTACACCAGTTCTGCAACTCCCAAATTTTGAGGAATTATTTGTGGTAGAGTGTGACGTGTCCGGTGGGGGCATTGGGGCCATCCTACAGCAGCACTTCCACGCCATTTGCATATTTCAGCGAGCAATTGCCAGCAAGGCATTACAAATTGGCAACATATGAACTGGAATTAATTGGATTGGCCAAGGCTATCCAACATTGGTGACCTTACTTGTGGGGCAGTGCATTTCTCATTCGCACTGATCATTATAGTCTTAAATATTTGCTTGAGCAGCGCCTCACTACTTCTCCTCAACAACACTAGATTAGTAAATTGATGGGGTTTGACTTTTCAGTGGAGTACCGCTCAGGGCAGTTAAACAAGGCGGCGGATGCCTTGTCACGACATTTAGAGAATCAGCAGCTCATCTATACCATCAGCCAGCCTCATTTTCTTCTCTTAGGCTTGGTTAAGGTGGAAAATACCAGCAATCCAATCCTACAAGAGCTGCACACAAAAATTACAGAGGGGGCAATGGATTCTAAGTGGTCAATCCAAGATTCTATTATTTTCTACAACAAGCGCTTTGTTATGCATGCAATAATATTATTATTTTAGTTGTTTTATTTAATTTACTTTATTTTATTTCAGTTTTAGGCCATAGGGGTATTTTTGGAATATTTTATTTATAGGGGTATTTTTGGAATATTGTATTTATAGAGGTATTTTTAGAATATTTTATTGTAAACCCTAACAGGGTGAACCCTATTTAAGGGGTAAGAGTAATGAGAAACAAAAGCATTGGAGTATTAAGAATTAGGTTAAATCTAGCGTAAAAAGGTTAGATCCGAGGTTAGGGTTTTCCTCAAAAACCCACATATTCTTTCATCCTCCATTGATCTTCGTCTTCCCCATGTCTTCCTACTACCCCTACGGTAGTGCTTGGAAGACCCATAACCCGTGACAGATTGTAGATCCTCCCAAAGAATCCTTGTGTCAGATTCGGGACCGTAACAACTGGTATCAGAGCAGGAACACAATGGGTTATTCTATATCCCAAGAAAGATGGATTGCTATGGGTAACAAATTGGAGGAAATACGAGCACGGTTAGATGCTTCCATTGAACGTTATGCAATGGAGGAACTCGTTGCTACAGAAACGAAGGGCCTCCAACTTCAAATCTCCGATTACGGCATATGCATAGAAGAGGCAGCAGAAGCTGTCTCGGACGAGCAAGAAGGCCAAGGGCCAGAAACTCCAGCGGCGATGACATCGGAATTTTGGGATTCCGAAATTCCAAAAATGACAGCACTGGAAATTCTGAATCCGACGGCACTCGAAATCTCCGAGCAACTCCCGAAATGCCTCCAAGGGCTGCGATTCGCCACCTGAGTAGCAGGCGACTCAGTCGCGTGCTTCGGGTTCGTCGGCGAACTTTCCGAGAGCCCTCTGTCTAGGAAAAATTCCAAGCGGCGATGCCTCAGCGGACTTCTCTTCGTCACCGGAGAAACAGGAGATCCCGTTGGCGCCGTAGGCGAAATTTTCGCAAGGGTTCTCTGTTCCGGGGGGGCCAACGGGCTGCAATTCGCCACCGGAGTAGCAGGAGACTCCGTCAGAGAAATTTTTGCCCTGTTCAGGGCCGTGAGGACGAAAGACGACCATCACCCACCTTCGTCGGTGTCGTGAGGGAAGGAGCAGCTGTCGACAAGGTTTCCGCACTTACTGACGACTACTATGTTCGGGATCGACAGGAGGATACGACAAGTTTCCGATTTCCGCAGAAGAGTTGTTGGCAAAATTTTTGCCGAAGGAAGAAGATGAAGCAGATTCAAATTTTCCTAAGTTAGGAAAATTTCATCAGCGCACGAAGCTGAGTCGTGCGTCGGACCGGGGTTCCTGAACCGAGTCAACCAAGGTTAACTCGGACCTGGCCAAAAAAAAAAAAAAAAAAAAAACATTGGTGTCCAGAAAGGGGGTCGTGCGCCGGACCGGGGTTCCTGAACCGAGTCAACCCAGATTAACTCAGACCAAGCCAAAAAAAAAAAAAAAAATTGGCATCCGGAATGGGGGTCATAGCTATCGTGGATGCTACTTCGGCACCGGTGGAGATGTCGGCATACCGACACTACTTCCAAGCTTGAGGACAAGCTCGTCTTCCAAGGGGGGTGTAATGTTATGCACGCAATAACATTATTATTTTAGTTTTTTTATTTAATTTACTTTATTTTATTTCAGTTTTAGGCCATAGGGGTATTTTTGGAATATTTTATTTATAGGGGTATTTTTGGAATATTGTATTTATAGGGGTATTTTTAGAATATTTTATTCTACTCCCTAACAGGGTGAACCCTATTTAAGGGGTAAGAGTAATTAGAAACAAAAGCATTGAAGTATTAAGAATTAGGTTAAATCTAGCGTAAAGAGGTTAGATCTGAGGTTAGGGTTTTCCTCAAAAACCCCTACGGTAATGCTTGGAAGACCCGTAACCCTTGGCAGATTGCAAATCCTCCCAAAGAATCCTTGTGTCAGATCCGGGACCGTAACATTCATTCACCTAGAGACGACTAAACAAATTTGGGAGACATTCGCCAATTTGTATTCAAGCTCCAACAACTTACGAAGGCCATATGATATTTGTTGAATTTATGGAAAAAAAAATACTTCATTGACTTAATTAAACTTCTTATAACCAGAATACGTGAACCTCTATTTATAATAGAGGAAGGTAGTAGAGTCCAATTACAATAAAACTACCTTTGTCCTAATTACACCCAAGCTCTAACACTTAAAGATAATTCCTAGCATAATTAAATAACTCAATATAGATAAAAGACAAACATAACTCAAACTAGAACTCTTCTAGGATGTGACCATAAGATAAAGATGCCTTTGTGAGTCCTTCTTGATCTTCCAACTTATGTGATAAGGATGCCAACTCGTGGTAATAATGGTGGGTCCTACTTCTTATGTGCTTGGGCCCATCTTGTGGGCCGTCCTTGGTCGTAAAGGCTTGGACATATCTTCCAACACTCCCCCTCCAGGTGGGGGTGAGAGAACAACATGAACTCTCCCTCACACTATATAGAATAAAATACCTCTTTCTTGTACTTCTTCTACTTCTCCCCTCAAGCTAGGAGGTAATGGCAGTGATCCCAGTTTGAACCAAATATCAAAGATGTAGAAATAAGCCCAAATAATAGAGACGTATAAATAAGCCCTCAAACCAGGGAGAAGTGAGATATTTTCCAGATATATCAACTCAAAAAGTGGCGCAAAACAACAAGCTTAAATTCACATTTTTCAATGCAACAGAATACCACCATGACCTTTGATTCTTTCAATGTGAATATATCTTTAAATATAGATCAGATTGAAATAAATTTTTCTCCATATGAAACTAGACTTAAATAAATTTCATCTAAGTATAACTTATCTTCATAAACTATAATTATCAGAATATAAATAATCTGATAGATTTCTGTCTCTATCATCTGGCCGAACTAAGCACTGTTTCTCCTTTTTTTTCCAACATGACCATTAACTCTTCCAAGATCAATATCTCCTTATAAAAAACTCAGATATAGAATTGGTTTAATAGGTAAGAAAATATACTTACGTGTATTTATTTTAATATATAATTCTCCATAAAAGTATCATTCCTGATAGTATAAAATACCTTAGAAGTTGAAGTTTCCGGCTTCTGCTCGAACCTTTTTTTCAATCTAACCTTCGCTACTTCAAATATCTATTTCTCTTTTGTAGATAAATCAAATTAAAATTGGTTGAATATTTAAGATAATAGACTTACAGATATTTATTTTGATATATATTTGTCTATATAAAGTCTCATTCTTGATAGCATAAAATACCTCGTAAGTGGAAGCTTTCTGCAGCTGTTCGAACCTCTTCGTAATCTGACTTTTGCTCATTAAAATATTGATTTCCCTTTGTAGATAACTCCGATGGATGAAAATATTTTTTCCTTGGAAATTAGACTCAAATATCTTTCTGTCAATATATAATTTTCAATATTAAAATCTCATTACAGAGGTGAAAAAAGTAAAGAAAACTACGAGTGTAGGGATTGAGAAAAATAACTACGAACCTAGACTTAGGGTTTAGGGTTTAGAGAAAAGGATCTCATTATCTCTTTGGGTTGACCAAGTGAACTCACAGAACCTGCTCTGATACCATGTTGAATTTATGGAAAATAGAAATACTTCATTGACTTCATTAAATATTTTATAATCAGAGTACTTGAAACTTTATTTATAATAGAGGAAGGTAGTAGAGTCCAATTACAATAAAACTACCTTTGTCCCAATTACACCCAAACTCTAACACCTAAAGCTAAGTCCTAGCATAATTAAAAAACTCAATATAGATAAAAGACAAACATAACTCAAAATAGAACTCTTCTAGGACATGATCATAAGATAAAGATGCCTTTGTGAGTCCTTCTTGATCTTCCAACTTATGTGATCAGGATGCCAGCTCATAGTAATAATGGTGGGTCCTACTTCTTATGTGCTTGGGTCCATCTTGTGGGCCTTCCTTGGTCGTGTGGACCATATTATAATACTCTTATATATGTGAGTCTTCCTTGGTCGTGTGGGATTGGGCATATCTTCCAACAATATTTTACAACGGATGCTTACCACCAAACAAGGAGACATTATACATGAATGTTTGGCCCATTTTTTAGGCTTTCTTCAGGAATAGAAACTTGCCCAACTAACCTCTACAAATATCTTTGTCCAAACTAAATATAAAGAGGCCTTGATAATTGATATATGCTTTGCTAACATTAACTGCATCTTGAAGTTGCTAAGACTCACCTTCTTTGCTCTTCCGTAGTTCCCACTTTTGATGATGTATGTGCTACACTTCTCCGTATTCCAAAAGCTTCTCCCTCTACTACAGAAATACCATCCGCTATGTACTCTGGACATAGGGGAACACCCTCTGACCAAGGCTGGCAGAATTTATAGAGGAGAAGAGGAAGAGATGGAAGGACTAGTTTTGACCGAACAGATGGGAAGGAATGCACCCATTGTAAGGGATATGGCCACACTAGAGACACATGCTTTCACCTGAAAGAAGGCTCTATATGTGGAAGATTGGGCCACCCTCGTGAAAGATGTTATAAAGCTAATGAGAATAAGGCTAACCAATTCTTAGTGAGTGATACAAAATTAGAACAATCTACCACAACAACTGCAAAGAATACTTTTACTGATGAAGATTATGAACTATTCCAGAAAATGAAGACCATGATGGGGTCCTCCCCAAGTACTTCTTCACCAACAGATGCCACCACTGCTTCAGGTACGTTTTCTCCCTCCTTTTCATCCTGGATAATTGACTCAGGTGCCTCCGAGCATCTTACATGTAATAGACATCTACTATACTCAGTTTCTCCATGTCTTTCACATAAGTTTGTTACCATTGCTGACGATTCACAAACTAAAGTTCAAGGGAAAGGATCCACTTTTGTTACACGATCACTTCCACTCACTAATATCCTTTTCGTTCCTAATTTCCCTTTGAATCTTTTATCAGTTAGTTAGCTCACCAAACATTTTAATTGCTCTACCACTTTTTCACCCACTTCATGTGTGTTTCAGGATCTTACAACAAAGCGGGTGATTGGTGGAGGTCATGAACAAGGGGGACTATACTACCTAGATGAGCCACAAATAAATATTGCATCTATCTGTGACATTGAAACCAGGTTATGGCACAACCGGTTGGGACATCCGTCCACCCAATCTCTTCATCATATTTTTCCTAAAGCACAGTCGGACCTTCATTGTGAAGCATGTCAAATGAGTAAACATCAGATGTCTACATATTCACCTAGTCCAGAAATTAAAAGTGTCTCTCCTTTTTCATTAATTCATACTGATGTATGGGGACCCTTGAGTGTCTCCAATATTTCTCAAGTGAAATATTTTATTACATTCATTGATGACTTCACTCTTACCTCTTGGTTATTTTTGTTTAAAGACCGTTTTGAAATACCATTAATATTTAAATCTTTTCATGCAATGGTACACTTAGTTTGGGTAGAAAATTAAAGTCCTTCGGTCGAATAATGCGAAAGAATACACATCCAAAGATCTTGACTCGTTTTATCAAGAAAATGGCATTATTCATCATACACCATGTGCTGGCACACCTCAACAAAATGGTGTAGCCAAATGGAAGAACCGTAATATTCTTGAGGTAGCTCACGGTTTACTATATGTCATGCGAGTTCCATACTTTTATTGGCCGCATGTAATTCTTACCACATGTTTTCATATAAACAGGTCACCCTCTTCCATTTTTGGTAAAAAACCTCGCTACTCTCTATTATTACCTGATGATGATCCTTTTTCACTACCCTTGAGAGTCTTCAGCTGTCAATATTTTCTCTATATTTCCTCCCCAAAACACAGTAAACTTGATCCCAGATTTTTGAAGTGTATCTTCTTAGGATACTCTCGCACACAAAAAGGTTATGTTTACGATAGTCCCTCTCTTCAACGTTTACTTGTTACTAGGAATGTCACCTTTTTTTATGACTCTCCATATTATTCTGATAATGCTCCTCCAGGTTTATCTTCAGTACCAGGTTCTCCTTGACCGGTTGTGCCTCATGCTGTAGAAACACTTGTTGACACCACACCTGCTGAGTTGTCGAATCCTACCGAGGCAAGTCCGTCTTCTCCGATTATTTTTGGCCCAGAATATGATAGTTCTCCTATTGCAGTTAGGAAAGAGCCCAAATCATGCACCATGTCTTCTACTTCTCATCCCATAACAAACTTTGTGTCTCATCATCTTTTATCCCCTATTTGTTGTCAAATTCTATCAACTATTTCCTCCGTACATGTACCATTATCCTATCAAGAGACTCTCAATCATCTAGGGTGGAAGGCGGCTATGGATGAACAAATTCAGGCCCTTTATGAAATCAGACATGGTCGCTAGTCCCCCTTCCTTCAGATGAGAAACTCGTCGGTTGCAAATGAGTATTTACAGTGAAACACAATCTGGATTGGTCCGTGGTTCGTTAAAAGCTCACCTTGTTGCTAAAGGCAATACAAAATGTTATGACATTGATTATGAAGAAACCTTCTCTCTAATGGATAAATTAAACTCAGTACTTTTGTTATTATCTCTGGCAACTAACCCTTCCTAGCAGGTCTATCAACTTGATGAAAAAAATGTTTTTCTAAATGGGGATATAAAGGAGGACATTTATATGCACCAACCACTTGGATATATGGTTAAGGGGAAGTCCGTATGTCGACTAAAAAAAATTATTTATTGTCTCAAACATTCACCTCGTGCATTGTTGAAAAATTTTAGCCAAGCACTCATACGGGCCAGATTTCAAAGATGCTATGGAGATCACTCTGTCTTTATTAATGACACATCGAAGGGCAAGGTAATTCTAGCCATATATGTTGATGACATTTTTATAACATGTAGGGATGTCGAGGGCATCCAAAAGACAAAAAAAAAAGGATATGTGCTGAATTCAAGACAAAGGATCTCAGACTGCTCAAATATTTTTTTGAGTATTGAAGTACTACAATCCAGACATGCAATTATATTATCTCAAATGAAGTATGTCCTTGACCTACTGAAGGAGACCAGAATGCTGGGATGTAGACCAATAGAAACTCCTATGGACTCGAATACAAAATTATGTGCAGGTACTGGAGCTCGAAAAATATCAAAGATTGGTGGGAAGATTTATTTATCTTCGCTTAAAGAGGCCAAATATTTCATATGCAATCAATGTGGTAAGTCAATATATGCACAAACCACAACTCAATCATTGGCAAGTACTCGAACGGATATTACGATATCTAAAAGGAGCACCAGGAAGAGGGCTCCTCTATAAAAATCATGGACACTTCAACATGAAAGGATTCTTAGATATAGACTGGGCCGTATCCCCAGATGACAGAAAATCTACTTCAGGATATTGTATAATGGTTGGAGGAAACTTGGTTACATGGAGGAGCAAGGAACAGAATGTGGTTGCTCGATCTAGTGCAGAAGCAGAATACAGAGTCATGGTACACACAGTTAGTGAACTCCTATGGATCAGATCTCTCCTCACTGAACTAGGTTTTTATAAAGAAGCTCCTATGAACCTATATTGCGATAGTCAGACTGCAATTCACATCACATCAAATCTAGTCTTCCATGAGAGAACAAAGTATATAGAAATAGACTACCACTTCATACGAGAAAAATTCACTACCGGCATCTTATCTCTCCAGCATGTATCTTCACAGAACTAGGTTGCAGATATTCTCACCAAACCAATCACTCACAAAATTTTGTCCAACATCTTCAGCAAGTTGGGCATCTACGATGTCTTCTCACCCCCAGGTTGAGGGGGAGTGTTACAATTTGGGACCCACCATGGCTACACAAGCTGGTGGAAACCACCAAGAGCTCGAGAGGTGTCAACAAGAGTTCTCATACAAAGTGGCTCGAGCTAAGAGATAAGGAACATGT
Source organism: Aristolochia californica (assembly GCF_029961685.1). Lineage (NCBI taxonomy): Eukaryota > Viridiplantae > Streptophyta > Magnoliopsida > Piperales > Aristolochiaceae > Aristolochia > Aristolochia californica. The sequence goes on from NW_027181770.1 coordinate 50,473,032, forward strand.
GCTAACATAGAATACAAGATTAGAAGATCAAGTGGGACCCACAAAGATACCACAAGCTGGTACCTCTATCTACATGAGGTGGACGATCATGTGGGACCCACAAGATAAGACCATGAGTTGGCTTTCTGGCTTGATTCACATGCTTAAAGAAGGTGTTTGTAGTTGAGTTAAATTAGTCTCTTAAATAGATAATGTAATCTGATCATAATAGGCTTATCTTTGAGAGTTCTAGTTGGAATGTAATTAGGAGTCCTAACGTTAGTTGTGCATGGACTCTATCACATCCTCAACTATAAATAGGGGTGATTATAACTCGAAAATATCAAGCAGGTTTCTTCTTTTTTTCTCCTCTCTCGTGTGAAGTACTCTCTCTCTAATCTCCCTTATTTTCCTTCTCTTCTCACTACCTGAGAGCTTTTCTCTTTTTTCCTTTTTTCTTTCTCTCTCCTCTTGCTCTAGGTATTATTCATGGGGTCCTAAATTCAACACTCTTCGTTGTCTTGATCTTGAACCATTGATACACCAATATGATCCAAAGGAACTTGGCAACATCATCGTACAAAAGGTCAACATGGAGATTAACATTTGATAAGTCCCGTTAGTACACAATCATTTGATAGATGTAGATAATTTTGGGTCTAACACATCAAACACATTTATCATAATTACATTTTGAACTAGGCACCACGAACCATCATTTTTTGGGTCTTCCATGTAATACACCTATTCAGTTGGAAATGCTAATACAAAAGGGTTGTCATTGCACGCGGTACACAACATATTAACAATGGTACACCAATCATCTGTCTTAATACCATGCCTAAGTTGCTTATATCGAACCACTTACACTTTACCACATAAACTTAATTATTACTCAAATACTGTAATTCGATTATATCAGTAATGGCCCTATAATAATCAAGGCAATTATCTTCATAGTACACGTTCACAACAATGTTGCTGTTTTGACTCCTACAATGCGATGTGAATGCGCATGCCATTGAAAATACAACTCGAGTAGTTATTACTTGATATAAGACCCATCCCAAGACAAAATATATCACTGTTCATTTTGATTCAGCCACAAGATACCAGAGTTTTGATCAGTAATAAATTAGGTGACATAAAAAAATCAATAAACCTAGAGATCGTGAGCCCATTAATTGATACAACTAACCTTTTGTTTAAACCAAACGACAAGCTCTTTCTCATGTTTTTGGTCCAGGTTGATCGTACACTCCTTTTGCAAAACTTCTTTGTGTTCACTGTATAATAAAAATGCAACACGATTTATGAATAATATTAAAGAACTAAAAGCTTGACACAAATGCATTATTCGATCTCATCGCAAATATTAAGTATCATCCACAACATCTTGTCATACAACTTCATGTCAAAGTTCAATTCTTTTCTTCCACTTAGATCACATGCAGTGGGTACGAACACCAAGAGTCATTCCTTCTGGCAAGCAATAGGTCCATCATAATTCTGATATGTCCTATTAAATCTCATCTCAACACCATCCAAGTACATTGAGCAAAAATGTCAAAGCTTCATTTTTAATATATTCTTATGCAATTGAACCCTCTAGACAACCTCTATTCCATACTGATATTTTCAATTTACTTAGGAACCTCTCAATTGAATACATCCACAATATTGTACCAAACCACATAGTAGTAATTCTTGAGGTAAATGAATTGCAAGATGGACCATTATATAAAAAAATGATGGAGAAAGTATTTTTTTCTAGGTTGTATAAGATCTCTATGATGTCCCCTTGAGGTAAGTGCTTTTTAACACAACTCTCTAAAGAATAATCACAGCTCTATGATTGGAGTTTTGAAACTATTTGATAGATAACCTTGTTGTTGACCATATGTTGATTTCCTTATTGCTTTTGATGATAACAATAATTAATAGAGCTGGCAATTTGAAAACTAAGTATTTCAGATATTTTACCTTCAAGAGACATGCATTTCAAGGTCTAAAGCCTCAAATGATCAAGCATACTCAAGACCTAAAGCACTATGGTTGACTAAGTCAACTCTTGAAGAAACACCCTTGAGGAAGAAGACAATATGAAAATTAGAGTTTAAGAGTCATAGATGTATATCCAAACTCAGTCATATGTAAGAGAGTCTTCTAAACTCCTTCATTTTGAAGTACAATGTTAAACATAGAGCTTTAGGACATTCATTGCATTCACACTTGATTTGAAATATCATGGACATCTTCTAAAACTTGTTTGAGCACTTAGATTCAATCATTTCTAGAACATTTCCATTTCATGATATAAAGTAGGATCAATTATCCCATGTGGATTGGTTGGTCAATATTGTCCAGACTAGCAAAACTTACATAGAATGATCGATAGTCCCACATGATTGATCGATCAGACAGAATCTTGATAGTGAAGGACATAAAGCATAATCAATCATAGGAAGTCCATTGATCGATCGATTAAACTTTTCAAGACCAACGGTAACATATTAATCAATTAATTCTTTGATCAATAAGTCACATCCTGACAAAAAAAAAGAGTTGTTATATACTATTGATTGATCAATCACTTTACAGTGATCGATCAATCAATGTACTGATTTTTGAAAGCAAGCAAAAAACAACTAGTTTGGCATGGGGAATCTATTTATACCCCGCCAAAATTCACATTATAGAATTTAATGAGTATTTATTGGCAAATCCATAAGCCTTTATTATCAAAGTCATGCAAATCTTCTCTAAAGTGCCTTTGATTAAAAGAGAGCTATACCTTTGCAAATCCTTCTACTCTTTCCTCTATCTTTCCTTGCATTTCATATTACACAAACTCCCTTACTCTACATTGTGTTGTAAAAGAAGTGGACGCTTGGATCTCTCGAGGAGAAAGTACTCTCCAAGTTTGGGTGTAAGTGATTTTTCCTTTCTTTGTTTTTATTGAATTTAGGACCCCATAAATAATATCGCGAGCAAGGTGAGAGAGAGAAGGAAAAACCAAGAAGGAGAAAGAGTGCTCTCGGATAGAGGTGAAACAAGAAGAAAAAGAAGAAAAAGAGGGAGAAGAAGAAGCTCTACACGAGAGAGGGAGAGGAGAAAACTCTTTTCCTTAATGATTTATTATGAATACAAGCTCCTCTATTTATAGTGGAGTGATAGAATTTATGTACACTTTCCTAATACAATTCAACTCAATTTAGAACTTACCCAAATTCTAACTTCCTTAACTTGTGAATTACTCAAATTCTATGTCCTCCCTAAGGACGTGATCTCTTAGTTGGATTCACCAACTCGTGTAATATATTTTGTGGGTCCCACGTAATCTTCTAGCTCATGTGTCAAAGATACCAGCTCGTGGTATATTTTGTGGGTCCCACTAGATCTTCAATTCTGCCAACTCGTGCCAGTTTGTGTGTTGCCTCCTCTTGGCTTCTCACGTCCTCTTGGTGGGTCCCACCAGCTCATTCTATCTTTTTAAGTGTTTGCCAATGACTAAGTTATTTTTTGTGCATATGATATATCCAACCTTGTTACACACAGGTAAATAAATCTTCCCACTAGTGTTTGATATTTCCCAATATCTACATCTTATCCAGTACTTGCCCATAATTTTGTATTTGAATCCATAGGAGTTTTTGCTAGTTTGCATCCCATCTTTCTTGTTTCCTCTAGTAGATCAAGGGCATACATCCTTTGGGATAGCACAATCTCATGTCATGATAGTAATACTTCAATACCTAGAAATATTTGAGTAGTCCAAGATCCTTTGTCTAGAATTCAACACATATTTTTTCTTTTGTTTTTTGGATGCCCTCGGAATCACTACTAGTTAAAATGATATCATCAACATATACTACCATAATTACCTTGCCTCTAGGTGTATTTTTAATAAATATTGAGTGATCTCCAGAGCGTCTGTAAAATCCATCCCGTATGAGGGCTTGACTAAATTTCTCAAACCATGCACGAGAGGACTATTTTAGACCATAAAGAGATTTTTTTAGTTGACATATTGACTCCCCCTCAACCACATACCCAAGTGGTTGTTGCATATAAATTTCTCCTTTGATGTTCCCATTCAGAAAGGCATTTTTTCACATCAAGTTGATATACCTGCTAGGAAGAGTTAGCTGCCAGAGATAATAACACACGTACCGAGTTCATTTTGGCCACTAGAGAGAATTTTTCCTTATAATCAATCCCATAACATTGTGTATATACTTTAGCCATGAGGCGAGCTTTTGGCCGAGCCATGGACCCATCCGGATTGTGTTTCACAGTAAACACCCATTTGCAACCAACGGGTTTTTTATCTGATGGAAGTGGAACTAGAGCCCATGTCTGATTTTCATAATGTATCTGCATTTCTTCATCCATTGTTGCCTTCTACTCTGGATGTTTGAGAGTCTCCTAAAAGGAATGTGATACATAAATGGCGAAAATAATAGAGAGAAATTGACAACATGCAAGGGACAAACGATGATGAGACACAAAATTTGATATGGGATGAGACGTAGAGGGAATGGTGCATGATCTGGATTCTTTTCTTTGTGCAATAGGATGAGTATCATATTTTGGGCCAAAAACAACTGGAGAAGAAGGGCGTACCTCGGTGGAATCCGTAAACTCAGCAGGTGTGGTGTCAACCAGGGTTTTTGGGGGCTGAGTAATTTTTGTGCCACGGGGCACAACCGGTCGAGGAGAACCTGGTACTGAAGATAAACTTAGAGGAGCATTTTCAGAATAGTGTGGAGAGTCTTAAAAAAATGTGACATCCCTGGACACAAGTAAACGCTAAAGAGGGGGATTATAGTAAACATAACCCTTTTGAGTATGAGAGTATCTCAAAAAGATACACTTGATAGATTTAGGATCAAGTTTATTGTGTTTTGGGTAGGAAATATGGACAAAATATTGCCACCCGAAGACTTTCAAGGGCAGTGAAAATGGATCATCATTTGGTAACAATATAGAGTAGGGAGATTTATTACCAAGAATGGAAGATGGTAGACGATTTATAAGAAAGCATGCGGTAAGGATTGCATGAGGCCAATAAAAGTATAGAATTTTTATGACATATAATACACCTCGAGCTACCTCAAGAATATGATAATTTTTTCGTTCGGATACATCATTTTTTTGAGGAGTGTAGGCACATGATGTTTGATGGATAATGCCATTTTCTTGACAAAAGGAGTCAAGGTCTTTGGAAATGTATTCTTTGGCATTATCAGACCAAAATATTTTTATTTTTTACCAAACTGAGCGAGTACCATAACATGAAAAGACTTAAAAATCAATGGTATCTCAGAACGCTCCTTAGATAGAAACAACCAAGTGGTAAGAGTGAAGTCATCAATAAATGTAATAAAATACCTGATTTGAGAAAAATTTGAGATGCTCAAGGGTCCCCATACATTGGTATGAATTAATGAAAACGGAGTAATACTCTTGACTTCTGGATGGGCTGAGTATGTACTCCTTTGATGTTTACTCATTTGACAATCTTCACAATTAAACTTTGACCTGTCTTTAAGAGTATGAAACATATAATGAAGAGATTGTGAAGATGGATGTCCCAACCAGTTGTGACATAACCTTATCTCATTTTTCTAGTGGAAACAATTTTTATTTTTGGCACATCCAAGTAGTAGAGCCCCCCTTGTTCATGGCCTCCGCCAATCACCTGCTTCATTATAAGATCTTGAAATACACACAAAGTGGGAGAGAAGGTTATAAAGCAATTAAAATATTTTGTGAGTTGACTAACAGATAACAAATTCAAAGGGAAGGAAGGAACAAGTAAAATATCAGTGAGCAGAAGTAATGGTGTAACGGAAGTAGATCCTTTCCCTTGAACTTTGGTTTGAGAACTGTCAGCTATGGTAACAAACTTAAGTGAAAGACACGGAGATACAAAATGTAATAAATTTCTATTACCTGTAAGATGCTTGGATGCTCCTAAGTCAATTATCGAGGATGAAGATGAGGCAGATAGCATACTTGAAGTAGTGGTGGCAACGGTATTTAATGACTAACTTTGAGAGGAACCCTTCATTTTCTGAAACAATTCATATTCTTCATCAGTAAAATTTTTCTTTTCAATTGATTTGGTGGGCATGATAACATATTTCTCTATAGTGACTATTTTTTCCACAATAACCGCCTTCCTTGTAATAACATGTATCTATAGTGTGGTCATATCTCCTACAATGAGTGCATTCTTTCCGCAAATTTCCATGTTGTTGATTAGCCAACTAATCACAATGATATCATTTTTTAACCATTTGTTATAAAAAAATGTCTTCTTGATCAATAGGAGGTCCACAGTTGGTGAGATAACCAAGTAGGTCCTTTGTTATAAGAAACCTCTGAACCAATGTGGACCAACTCATAAAATTTGATATCCTTCATAAGGGTATAGTGGTAATTTTGAGTATATCACCTTTGCTACTCATATTTTCTTCAGCCATAATAGGCACTTCAACGAAAACAAATCTCCAATAACATTTAATAAAAAAACAATTAGTAATCTTCAAACAATTCGGTGCATGGGGAACTTTAGCATTGACGCTAAATAATCATTATTCTGATTTTTTTTCTGAATAACAACTCATAAGAAACTCAATATCAATCTTCTATATCAGAGGACTCATGTTCCTCTGGAAAAAAAAAATTCAACAATCTTACCATGAATTGGTCTTGGTTAGACAAAATTCCAAACTGACAAAACTGCTTTGATAGCTTCGTTTAGATCGAGAGGCATTCATATCCATAATCTCATAAGATGAAAAATATTCACATAATCATCTTTAACTCATCTTCTAAATTCGGAAAACAGTAACATGAAGTAAAAAAAATAATGAAGGAACTTATCTCATGCTTTTTTTATCTTCCTTCAAAGGAGCCTTGTATGAGTGGCATTGATCATATCTTCTTAGAGCATTCATTTTAACTTGGGGATCCTAAATTTAATGCTCCTATACCATGTTGAATTTAGAATCCCTTTTCTAATATCCCGAGCAAGGGAAGAGAAAAATAAAAAGAAGAAAAGGGGAAGAAGGCTCTTGGGTAGAGAGAAGAGGAGAAGAGAAACAAGGTGTGCATCAAGCAAAGAGAGAGAGATTTACTCAAGAAAGAATTGTAGAACTTGATTAATTAAGAATTAAAACACCTCTATTTATAGTAGAGGAAGTGAGAGAATCCTTATACAATTAACCTTTAAGTCTCCTAATTACATTCCAACTCTAACTCTTTAAGATAAGTCTATCATGAAAGGATAACACAATCTACTAGAGGTTTAATATAACTTGAACTCTAACTCTTATTCAATCACATGGACATAAGAGAGGAGGCTGGCTTGTGGTCTTATCTTTGTGGGTCCCACATGATCTTTCAGTTCATATTGATAAGATTAACAACTCCTGGTATCTTTGTGGGTCCCACTTGATCTTCAAGTCTTCTAACTTATTCCAGCTTGTGCTTCTTATCTCTTAACTCATGCTAGCTTGGGTGAGGACTCTTCTTGGCATCCCACATCCTCATGGTGGGTCCCACCAACAAGTGCACCATGGATTGTAACATAACACTTTTCTTGGACGTGTGGTCTTGAGGCCACTCTTCTAACACTCCCCCTCAAGCTGGAGGAGGAGAAAAAAAATCATAGATACCCAACTTGCCACATATAAAGGATAGGAGTTTAGACGTAACCGATTTTGCAAGAATATATGTTACTTTCTCTTGTGATGAAACATGTTTGAGGGAAATTATACCCGCTTGAAATTTCTCTTGTCTACAGTCGCAGTCCCTTGTTGACTTGCATAATTTAGTATATTTCATCACTTCTTAACTTTAAAATTTAGTCTAATTTTATTTATTTTTATCGGTTTTAGGCTTCACTGTTGTCATTTAATTTTATTTCAGATTTGAAGAAAAGAAAAATGTTGAATTCTGCTATTAAAAAATTCAACTTGATCTTTATCTCTTAAATAGCACTGGTGAAACTGTTATATGCAGAATAATATGCTTATTTTGATGATACATAGAGAGTGGAATTCAAATGAGCATCTAAAGTTGGAGGAGGCTGTTAAATGGTTTCTTCAAGCTGTTGTTGGTGGCCATGTACGTGCCATGTATAACTTGGCGCTATGTCTGCATCGAGGTTGTGGTGTTCAGTGCAGTGCACCTGAAGCTATTTGTTACTCTCTAATATAGAGATTTGGAGCGAGACCCATCACCATTTCCTTATTCTTATGCAAATATTAGAGAATTGGATCTGACACATGTTGAATTTAGGACCCCATGAATAATACCTCGAGCAAGGGGAGAGAGAAAGAAAAGGAGAAAAACAAGAGTCCACCTCTATGTCAACCTCTTCTTCTTCTTCTCTTGCTTCATCACTTTCGCCCTCAGACTTGTCCTCTATCTCAACTTCTTCTTCTTCTTCTTCTTCGACATCCTCTTTGTTGTAATGTGGGACCACCATGGCTACACAAGCTGGTGGGACCCACCATGAGCTCGAGAGGTGTCAACAAGAGTCCTCATACAAAATTGCTCGAGCTAAGAGATAAGGAACATGTGCTGAAATAGAATAGAAAATTATAAGATCAAGTGGGATCCACAAAGATACCACGAGCTAGTACCTCTATCAACATGAGTTGGAAGATCATGTGGGACCCACAACATAATACCACAAACTAGCTCTCTAGCTTTATTCACATCCTTAAAGAAAGTGTTTGTAGTTGAGTTAAATTAGTTTTTTAAATAGATAATGTAATTTTATCGTAGTTCTAGTTGGAATGTAATTAGGAGTCCTAAGGTTAGTTGTACATGGACTCTATCACCTCCACAACTATAAATAGGGGTGATTTTAACTTTGAAATATCAAGCAAGTCTCTTCTTATTTTTCTCCTCTCTCGTGTGAAGTGTTCTCTCTCTTATCTCCTTTATTTTCCTTCTCTTCTCTCTCTACCCGAGAGCCTTTCTCTTTTTCCTTTTTTATTTCTCTCTCCCCTTGCAAGAGGCATTATTCATGGGGTCCTAAATTCAACATGGTATCAGAGCTACCAATTTAGGATCCCCATTATGCTCCATGAAGATATGATTAATAGTTGCTCATAGAAGGCTCCTTATGAAGCAAGTTTGAACCTAATGAGATAAGTATTTATTTCTGATATTAGTAATATGTTGGAAGATGGGCTCAAGCCCACGAGCTCAAGACAAAAAGCTCACATGTCAAAGGAGTGGCACATGTGTAAAATATGGTACTTTCCATAAAGATGGCATAGAAGTGTAAATATGTGTTCCTTTTATGTCTTTTGTTTTATCAAGTTGTAGCCCTAAGGGCATTGTAAAACTATAAATAAAGGCATTGGCTAAGAGCTAGGGCATTGAAGCACTCTCCTCTCTTTCTACAAATTCATCCAACCCTCATTTTTCTTTTTGACGCAACCCTCTCCCTTAATCCAAACTCTCTCCTTCCACGTTCTTCTTCTTCTCTTCTCCTTCTCTCTTCTTCTTCTTCTTCTTTCTTGTTGATCTAAAGTTCCTTTTATGAGATCCTAAATTCTATATGGTATCAGAACAAGGAGTTTAGGATCTCTCTTCATGGAGTTATTATGAAATCTGTTCAAGAAGTTGTAAAAGGAGTTCAGTCATGAAGAGATAAGTTCATGCTCTTCTTATTTACATTTTTTTTGTATCCTTTTCTTATTTACATACTCCTTTTTACTGTTTTTCTTTACTTCTTGAATTTTGAGTCACATCAAGTCAAGATAAATCTTTATATGTTGTAAAGATTTATTTCTATGACTAAATTGATGTTATAATCTTGACTCCTTGTAAATCAATTACAAGAGTGAAGATCATTTGTTGTTGGCATCTTATTAAGATTGATGGGTGAAATTCAATTACCTTTATGTAATTTGGATCCATCTCATTTGCTGTATCTTCTCCTACTTAAGGTTGCTCATGGGTTTGTGTTATGTTGTTGGATGCCTATTATATGTTTGATGAAATTCCACCAGTCATTTACCCTTTGTAGTTCCGTTTTTTTTAACTTCAACAATTAAATTTTTGGTTACGTTGAAGTCTCCCATGAGCTGAAGATAAATCTCTTCCAAGTGTCTTGGTTTGCCATTAAATCTTCTCTAAATTTTTGGTTATTGCTCATTTGTGTTGGAGTTTGGATTAAGGCCTAATCGGTTGCATATACTTTCTTCTCTTTGTTCTTATGAATACAAAAGAAGTTGAGTGATGGCTGGATGTTATTATCACTTTCTAAAGGCACAAATTTGTTGATAATTTGGTACTTGCCCTCGTGAAAGAAATTGGTTCTTGTTCTCTTTTGTTGGTGATTGATTTGGTCTATGGGTTCTTCAAATTACATTGAGTAATTGTTCTTTGAAGAAGGCCTTGTCCCTTGACCTCCATATTTTACTTGCCTCATCATGGGGATTGGAAACAATAGTAATAAGAGTGATATACTCCGTATTACTACAATTCCACTTAGAGGTCTCTCCAATTACATGAGCTGGTCACAATCGGTTCGGAGGGTTCTTATTACTAGTGACCTCTTAAGCCACGTTGTTAACTTTCCTCCTCCGATTGATGAAGAAGATGCGTCCTACCAAAAATGGGTTAAGGATGATAACATGGTGATAAGTTGGCTCATTAATAGCATGGAAGAGCAGGTGGCCAACAATGTGGTCTACTTGGAAACCGCCAAGAACATAAGGGACACTTGTGTCAAGCATTACTCAAGCACTGCTTCATTACAAAAAATATATGATGTCTTACAAAACATGCTGCATACCAAACATGGAGATAATATTCACAAATTTTTTGCACGGTTTCGAGGGCTTCTTCAAGAATGGAAACTAGGTCAGCCATATTCCACTAATATTGCCGTTCAAGAACGACAAAGAGAAGCTTTGGCAGCAGCCATTTGTTTATTGAATATTAAACCATATCTTGAGGTGGCCAAAACTCAGCTTCTAAGTTCTTCTACTCTTCCATCCCTTGATGATATTAGTGCTACATTACTTTGGATACCGGATCCATCCCCTCCTTCTCCTATTGATGCTCCATCGGCGATGTTCTCTTGCAATCGGGGAACATCTTCCTCATCCCGAGGATAGGGCAAAAATATGAGAGGGGGTCGAACTATGAGAGGGGCTGAAAATAGAGGTGGTAGAACGGCTCAGAATTCTTTCCGTACTGAGCCTCAACTTTGCACTTATTGTGACCGTCAGAACCACCTCATGGCATCATGCTGAAAACTTCATGGCAAGTCTGATTGGGCCACAGCTAACCCAGTCTCGATTAATGTTGAGAAAAATGCAGATAAGGCTGAATCATCATCCAGAAATGTGACTCTTACAGCTGAGGACTATGCTGCATTTCAAAAAATGAAGTCCTTCATGGAATCAACTATTCCCTCATCATCTATTGTTGCCACTACCATTGCCTCAGGTATGCTTTCTTCCACTTCTTCCTCTTCCTCTTGGATCATCGACTCTGGGGCATCCGAACATCTATCAGGTAACAAACACTTGTTGCAGTCCTTATCTCCTTGTTATCCTCATAAATTCGTTAATATTGTTGATGGTACCCAAACCAAGGTCCTTGGCAAAGGTTCCTCCTCTCTTACTTCATCTATTCCCCTTCAAGATGTTTTGTTTATTCCTCAATTTCCTTTAAATTTGCTCTCGGTTAGTCAATTGACCAAACAATTAAATTGTTCTATCACCTTCTCACCGTCTTCTTATATCTTTTAGGATCTCACTACGAAGCGGATGATTGGTGGCAGCCATGAAAAGGGGGGTTTGTACTACTTCACTCTTCCACCATTAGCTGCATTATCGTCCACCACATATGAGGCCCAACTTTGGCACAACCGACTTGGTCATCCGTCTACCCCTTCACTTCGTTCTTTGGTTCCATCTTTAAAAGGACTTTCTAATTTCAGTTGTAAGGTTTGTCAATTAAGTAAACATGTCAGGAATACATATTATCCTCGTCTTATAACTACAAGTACTGCTCTGTTTGAGCTAATACATTCTGATGTATGGGGCCCTTTATGTGTCTCAAATATTTCCCAAGTTAAATATTTTGTCATTTTTTTTATGATTTTACTCGAGTGACTTGGTTATATCTATTTAAAGAGTGTTTCGAAATTCTTCCTTTGTTTAAAAATTTTCATGCTATGGTCTTGACACAATTTGGGAAGAAAATTCAAACCCTTAGATCTGATAATGCTAAGGAATACATGTCTCATGACTTCAAATCATTTTGTGAGAGTAATGGGCTTATTCATCAAACATCATGTGCCGATACTCCTCAAAAAAATGGTGTTGCTGAAAGAAAGAATCGTCATCTTCTTGAAGTTGCTCGGGGCCTCCTCTACTCCATGAAGGTACCCTATTTCTATTGGCCTTATGTTATACTTACAACATGCTTTCTAATTAACAGGTTACCTTCATCAGTCCTTCATCATAAAACTCCTTACTCTGTGTTATTTAATAGTGAAGATCCTTTTTCTCTTCCTTTGAAAGTGTTTGGATGTATGTGTTTTGTTCATGTTACATTTCCACATAAAAATAAACTTGATCCTCGGTCTATGAGGTGCATTTTTTTGGGGTACTCTCGCACCCAGAAAAGTTATGTCTGTTACAATCCTACCCTTCGGAGGATGTTTATCTCTAGGGATGTGACTTTCTTTGAGGACACCCCCTTCTACTCCTCCCATGATGCTCCTCTAGGATGGACTTGTCCTGCTACTACTCCTTGTCCGCTTGTGCCGTTCAATTTTGAAGTGGAACCATCCCCTGATGCACCGACCGTACCTTCACCTGTGGAGTTGTCAGATCCACCCGAGGTAAGTCCTTCTCCTCCTATGTATGGGCCTGAATTTGTACTTGGCCTATTGCTTTAAGAAAAGAACGTCGCTCCTGTACTACTTCGCATTCTATCTCAAATTTTATGTCTCACCATTGCTTGTCTTCCAAGTGTTTTTAGTTTCTTGCGTCCTTTTCTTCTACTTCCGTTCCACAGTCGTATCAGGAGGCCCAAAGACATCCAGGATGGAAGGTGGCTATGGATGAAGAAATGAACGTCTTATACGAAAACCAAACCTGGTACTTAACATCACTCCCGAAAGGTAAAAAACTGGTTGGTTGTCGATGGGTATTTTCGATGAAACATAATCTGGATGGATCGGTTGCTCGTCTTAAATCTCGACTGGTTGCTAAGGGCTATACGCAGTGCTATGGGATAGATTATGAGGAGACCTCTCCTATTGCAAAATTGAATTCGGTACGCATCATCTTATCTATTGCTGCTAACTCCTCATGGCCCGTCTATCAGTTGAATGTTAAAAATGTTTTTTTAAATGGTGACATCAGTGAGGAAATTTATATGGTTCAACCACCTGGTTAAGTGGTTGAGGGGGAGTCAGTATGCCGGTTAAAAAAGTCTTTATATGGGCTTAAGCAGTCCCCTCGGGCTTGGTTTGATAAATTTAATCAAACACTCCTACGGTTTGGTTTTCATCGGTGCTCAGTTGATCATTTTGTATATTATAAAGATATGGTCAAAGGGAAAATATTATTGGCCGTATACGTGGATGATATTATCTTAACCGATGATGATGCTTTGAGCATACAAGAGGTGAAGCAGATGATATGTCAGGAATTCAAGACTAAAGACCTTGGTATGCTTAAATATTTTTTGGGTATAGTAGTTCTTCAATCCAAACATGGGATAATATTGTCTCAAAGGAAATATGTCTTGGATCTCCTTGAACAAATAGGAATGAAGGGTTGTAGACCAGTTGACATACCTATGGATACAAATGTAAAATTATGTGCCACAAATGAAGAAGATATTGATATTGGCAAATATCAAAGACTCGTGGGAAAACTGATTTATCTCACGGTAACTAGGCCAGACATATCATATGTTGTAAGTGTGGTGAATCAATTCATGCACAAACCACAAATTACCCACTGGCAGACTTTAGAGAGAATATTACGTTATCTAAAAGGAGCTCCAGGAAGAGGATTGCTGTATAAAAAACATGGGCACTTCAACATAGAAGGCTTCTCAGATGCAAATTGGGCTGGATCTCCTGATGATAGAAAATCTACATCAAGATATTGTACTCTGGTTGGGGGAAACTTGGTTACATGAAAAAGTAAGAAGCAAAATGTGGTTACAAGATCTAGCGCCGAAGCAGAATACAGAACAATGGCCCATACCATTAGTGAACTTTTATGGGTCAAGACCCTTCTTACCAAACTAGGTTTTTATAAAAAGGGGTCCATGAATCTGCATTCTGATAATCGAGCAGCCATTCATATCACTTCAAATCCAGTTTTTCATGAAAGAACTAAACATATTGAGGTGGGTTGTCATTTTATACGGGAAAAGTTTCAAGCAGGAATAATCTCTCTCAAACTTGTGTCATCTCAAGAGCAAGTAGCTGATATTCTCACTAAACCTGTTACACCTAAAATCCTATCGTTTATATGTGGCAAGCTGGGTATTTATGATATCTTTTCTCCTCCAGCTTGAGGGGGAGTGTTGGAAGATGGGCTCAAGCCCACGAGCTCAAGACAAGAAGCCCACACGTCAAAGGAGTGGCACATGTGTAAAATATGGTATTTTCCATAAAGATAGCATAGAAGTGTAAATATGTGTTCCTTTTATGTCTTTTGTTTTATCAAGTTATAGCCCTAAGGGTATTGTAAAACTATAAATAAAGGCATTGGCTAAGAGGTAGGGCATTGAACCACTCTCCTCTCTTTCTACAAATTCGTCCAGCCCTCATTTTTCTTTTTGATGCAACCCTCTTCTCCCTTAATCCAAACTCTCGCCTTCAACGTTCTTCTTCTTCTCTTCTCCTTCTCTCTTCTTCTTCTTCTTCTTTCTTGTTGATCTAAAGTTCCTTTCATGAGATCCTAAATTCTACATAATTTTATGCTCCTAGTTTTTTATATTAAGAGGTGTTTTAGAGATTTCCTTATACATGTTTTCATCATATGAAATTATGAGAATATATGCATCTTGGATTATCTTTAATTAGAAGAGATTATAAAGGCATTTTTTGTCAGTTTGCACAATACTTTGACCGAGACCAGCAAATATTGTATTTTTTTTTTTAAATCTATGGGAACAAGATTTCTAGATAAAAAAGAATGATGTTGAGCCTTTTATGAGTCATTATCCATTAAAATTAATTACTTATCTTTTATGCTAAGTATCTCCTTTAACCGAGTTGATTAAAGCCTTCCACTTGGTCATATTTTGATTACTTGATTGGAGAACTATTTTACTTGATTTGCCTACTATGGCTGAAGATAATATGAGTCATAAGAGTGACATACTCAGAATCACCACTGTAACCTTATGGAGGGGTATCAAACTTTATAAATTGGTCCACATCAGTTCATCGATTTCTTATCACAAAGGACCTAGTTGGTCATCTCACCAACCATGGACCACATATTGATGAAGATGATATATTCTATACCAAATGGTTAAAGGAGGATACAATGGTTATTAGTTGGCTTATCAATAGTGTGGAAGAACAAGTCTCCAATAATGTCATTCACCTAGAGATGGCTTAACAAGTTTTGGAGACATGCACCAAGTTGTATTCAAGCTCCAACAACTTACAAAGGCCATATGATATTTTACAACAGATGTTTACCACCAAACGAGGAGACAATATACATGAATATTTGGCCCTCTTTAACGGCTTTCTTCAAGAATGGAAACTTTCCTAGCCAACCTCTACAGATATATCTATCCAAGATAAACAGAAAGTGGCCTTGATAACTGCCATATGCCTTGCTTACATTAAACCGCATCTTGAAGTTGTTAAAACCCACATTCTTAGCTCTTCCACGGTTCACACTTTTGGTGATGTATGTTCTACACTTCTCCGTATTCCAGATGTTTCTCCCTCTACTACTGAAATACCATCTGCTATGTACTTTGGACATAGGGGAACACCATCTGACCAAGGTCGAGGTCGAGGCAAATTTTATAGAGGAGAAAGAGGAAGAGGTGGAAGGACTATTTTTTAACCGAATAGATGGGAAGAAATGCACCCATTTTCAAGGATATGGCCACACTAAAGTCACATGCTTTCATCTGAAAGAATGCTCTATATGTGGTAGATTGGGCCACTCTCACGAAAGATGTTATAAAGCTAATGAGAATAAAGCTAACCAAGCCTTAGTCAGTGATACAAAAGTAGAGAAGCTACCACAACAACTGCCAAGAATACTTTTACTGATGTAGAATATGAACTATTCTAGGATATTAAAACTATGATGCCTCCCCAAGTACTTCTTCACCAACCGCTGCCACCACCACTTTAGGTATGTTTTTTGCCTCCTCTTCATCCTGGATAATTGACTCCGGAGCCTCCAAGCATCTTATAGGTAACAGACATCTACTATACTCAGTTTCTCCATGTCTTTCACATAAATTTGTTACCATTACTGACGGTTCACAAACTAAAGTTCAAGGGAAAGGATCCACTTCTGTTACACCATCACTTCCGCTCACTGATATCCTTTTCGTTCCTACTTTCCCTTTGAATATTTTATCGGTTAGTTAGCTCACCAAACATTTTAATTAGTGTATATTTTCTTATAAACTGATTCCCCTCTTCCGTTCTTGGTAAAAAATCTCTCTACTCTTTATTATTACCTGATGATGATCCTATTTCACTGCCCTTGAGAGTCTTCGGATGTCAATATTTTGTCCATATTTCCTCCCCAAAACTCAATAAACTTGATCCACAATATGTGAAGGGTATCTTCTTACAATACTCTCGCCCACAAAAGGATTATATTTGTTATAATCCCTCTCTTCAGCGTTTACTTATGTCTAGGGATGTCACATTTTTTGAAGACTCTCCATGCTCCTCCAGGTTTATCTTCAGGACCAGGTTCTCCTCGACCGGTTGTGCCCCGTGCTATAGAAACTACTCAGCGCCCATAAACACTGGCTCACACCATACATGCTGAGTTTTCGGATCCTATCGATGTAAGTCCATCTTCTCCGATTAATTTTGGCCCAGAATATGATACTCGTCCTATTGCAGTTAGGAAAGAGCCTAAATCATGTACCATGCCTTTTACTTCTCATCCCATAACAAACTTTGTGTCTCATCATCGTCTATCCCCTGTTTGTTGTCAATTTCTATTGGTTATTTCCTCCATACTTGTACCACAGTCCTATCAAGAGGCTCAAAAACATCCTGGGTGGAAGGTGGCTATGGATGAAGAAATGCAGGCCCTTTATGAAAATCAGACAAGGCCTCTACTCCCCCTCCCGTCGGTTGCAAATGGGTATTTATGGTAAAACACAATCAGGATGGGTTCGTGGCTCGGTTGAAAGCTCGCCTTATTACTAAAGGCTATACACAATGTTATGGCATTGGTTATGAAGAAACCTTCTCTCCAATGGATAAATTAAACTCGGTATGCTTGTTATGATCTTTGGCAGCTAACTCTTCCTGGCAGGTCTATCAACTTGATGAAAAAAATGTTTTTCTGAATGGGGATATAAAGGAGGACAGTTATACAAAAACCACCTGGGTATGTGGTTGAGGGGGAGTTCATATGTTGACTACAAAAATGTCTCTATGGTCTTGTTGGAAGGTAGGGCCAAGCCCATACGACCAAGAAAGGCCCACATATCTAAGAGTATTATAAGATGGGACACACGACCAAGGAAGGCTCACAAGATGGGCCCAAACACATAAGAAGTAGGACACACCAAGATTACCACAAGCTGGCATCCTTATCACATAAGTTGGAAGATCAAGAAGGACTCACAAAGGCATATTTATCTTATGGTCATGTCCTAGAAGAGTTCTAGTTTGAGTTATGTTTGTCTTTTATTTATATTGAGTTAATTAATTATGCTAGGACTTATCTTTAAGTATTAGAGTTTGGGTGTAAATGGGACAAAGGTAGTTTCATGTACTCTGATTATAATGAGTTAATGAAGTAAATGAAATATTTATCTTTTCCAAATATTCAACATGGTATCAGATCAGGTTTTGTGAGTTGAAATTGTCAACCCACAGAGGTAATGTGATCCTTTTCTCTAAACCCTAAACCCTGTCTAGGTTCGTAGATATTTTTTCAGTCCTTCACAAGTAGATTTTTTTGCATTTTTTACCTCTATAATGAGATTTTCATATTGAAAATTATATATTTAAGGAAACATATATGAGTCTAATTTCCAAATAAAAATTATTTTTTCTAATCAGAGCTATCTACAAAGAGAAATCGATATTTTAATGAGTGAAGATCATATTGCAAAAGAGGTTCGAACATCAGTAGAAACCTTTAACTTCCGAGGTATTTTATGCTATCAAGAAGAGGACTTTATATGGATCTATATGTATATATAAAGAAATATTTTTAAGTCTATTATCTTACATATTCAACCAATTTTCAATCGGATTTATCTACAAAGAGAAATTGATATTTGAAGCAGCGAAGGTCGTATTGAAAAAAAAGGTTCAAGCAGCAGCAAAAAGCTTCAACTTCTGAGGTAATTTATGCTATCAAGAACGAGACATTATATGGATAATTATATACCAAAAAAAATATATGTAAGTCTATTTTATTACCTATTCAACCACTTCTCTATCTGAGTTTTTTATAAGAAGATATTGATCTTGGAAGAGTCAATGATCATGCAGGGAAAAAGGAGAAACAATACTTAGTTCGGCCAGATGATAGAGACCGAAATCTATCAGATTATTTATCTTTTGATAATTATATTTTATGAAGTGAATTTATACTTAGATGAAAGGTATTTAAGTTTAGTTTCATAAGAGACAATTTCATTTCAATCTGATCTATATTTAAAGATATATTCGCATTGGTAGAATCAAAGGTCATGCTTGTATTCTGTTGAATTTATGAAAAAGTGAAAGGCTTCATTGACATCAATAACTTGTTGTAATCAGAGTACATGAACCTCTATTTATAATAGAGGAAGGTAGTAGAGTCCAATTACAATAAAACTACCCTTGTCCCAATTACACCCAAACTTTAACACTTAAGGTAAGTCCTAACATAATTAGGTAACTCAATATTGATAAAAGACAAATATAACTTAAACTAAAATTCTTCTTGGTCATGACCCTAAGATAAAGATACTTTTGTGAGTCCTTCTTGATCTTCCAACTGATGTGATAAGGATGACAACTCTTGGTAATCATTGTGGGTCCTACTTCTTATGGGTTTGGGCCCATCTTGTGGGCCTTCCTTGGTCATGTGGCCCATCTTATAATAATCTTACATATGTGGGCCTTCCTTGGTCGTTTGGGCTTGATCTTATCTTCCAACACTTCCCCTCAAGCTAGGGGTGAGAGAACAACATGAACTCCCAACTTGCTGCAAATGATGTATAAAATATTTTTGTATAAAATGGCACATCTTCCAATATGCCTTCATCTTCCAACATTCTCCCTCACACTGTTGGCCCTTCCATGAGGCCTTGCGGCATTATAAGTGAGTAAAAATCACTCTTAGCCGGTAAGCCATTGCTGCATACTCCATTCTTAATGCAGGATGTAGGGTATACTCCACTGCCATTTTTAGTGTGTCTATCGGCATTGCTCTGAAGTGTCCATCACCGTGTCCCTCCACAGGACAACGACACTCAAGTGGTAGGAGACATAAAAGCCATTACAAGGAGGGGGGAGGGATAACGTAGATGTAATCATAAGTTCCTCCGTCTTGGACTTCCAACCACAAATAATTTTCATCTTTTGGACGGGGATGAAGTTCCTCCGTCGTGGACTCCCAACCACAAATAATTTTCATCTTTTTGACGAGGATGAAATTCCTCCGTCATGGACTTCCAATCACAAATAAATTTCATCTTTTTGACAGGGATGAAGTTCCTCCGTCGTGGACTCCCAACCACAAAAAATTTTGATCTTTTTGACGGGGTAAAATAAATGATGACATGAGGCCACCTCTTATTCAATAATAATGTCCCCAAAGAGACATAATAGCTGCAGCTGAATATAACACGACCATCTTCCAACGCATATAACACGAACCAAATAGTAAACTTTGTCAAAGAACCCATGAAATAATATGATATAAAAACTTCTTCTTTGATGCACAAGCTTCATCTTTTGTGCTCCCCCTTTCTTGAATATTTTGGTCACATAAACTTATCCACAACATAAGGAATAAAATACCTCTTTCTTGTTCTTATTCTACTTCTCCCCCTCAAGCTGGGAGGTAATGGCAATGATCCCAGCTTGAACCAAATATCATAGATGTATCAATACACCCAAATAACAAAGATGTATAAATAAGGCCTCAAACCAAGGAGAAGTGAGATATTTTCCTGATATACCAACTCAAAAAGTGAATCAAAACACTTTGCATAAATTCGGATTTTTCAATACAACAGAATACCAGCATGACCTTTGATTCTTCCAATGCAAATATATCTTTAAATATAGATCAGATTGACATGAAATTTTCTTTGTCTGAAACTAGACTTAAATAAATTTTATCCAAGTATAACATCTCATTATAAAATATAATTATCAGAAGATAAATAATCTGATAGGTTTCGGTCTCTGTCATCTGGCCGAACTAAGTATTGTTTCTCTTATTTTTCCAAAATAACCATTGACTCTTCCAAGACCAATACTTCCTTATAAAAAAATCATACCGATAATTGGTTGAATAGGTAAGAAAATATACTTACATATCTTTCTTTTGATATATAATTCTCATATAAAGTCTCCTTCTTGATAGCATAAAATACCTTGGAAGTTGAGGCCTTCTGCTGCCGCTCGAACCTCTTTTTAAATATGACCTTTACTGATTCAAATATCGATTTATCTTTGTAGATAACTCAGATAAAAAATTGGTTGAATAGGTAAAAGAATAGACTTACAGATATTTATTTTGATATATATTTTCTCATATAAAGTCTAGTTCTTAATAGCAAAAAATACCTCAGAATCTGAAGATTTCTGTTGTTGCTCGAACCTTTTTGCAAACTGACCTACTCATTGAAATATCGATATCTCTCTGTAGATAACTCCGATTGGAACAAATCATTATTCTTTGGAAATTAAACTCAAATATCTTTCCGTCAATATATATCTTTCAATATGAAAAACTATGTATAGAGGTGAAAATCACAATGAAAACTATAGGTGTAGGGACTGAAAAAAAAATAACTACGAACCTAGACCTAGGGTTTAGGGTTTAGGGACAAGGATCACATTACCTCCATGAGTTGACCAAGTCAACTCACAGAACCTAATATGATACCATGTTAAATTTATGGAAAAGTGAAATACTTCATTGACATCAATAACTTGTTGTAATCAGAGTACATGAACCTCTATTTATAATAAAGGAAGGTAGTAGATTCAAATTACAATAAAACCACCTTTGTCCCAATTACACCTAAACTCTAACACTTAAGGTAAGTCCTAACATAATTAGTTAACTCAATATTGATAAAAGATAAATATAACTTAAACTAAAACTCTTCTTGAGGGGGAGAAGTACAAGAAAGAGGTATTTTATTCCATATGTTGTGGATAAGTTTATGTGACAAAAATATTCAAGAAAGGGGGAGCACAAAAGATGAAGCTTATGCCTCTAAGAAAAAATATTTATATCAGATTATGATTATTTCATGGGTCTTTCTACAAGGTTTATTATTTTGGTTCGTATTATATGTGTTGGAAGATGGTCGTGTTACATTACAGCTGATGTTATTATGTCTCTTTGGATGAGACAATATTATTGTAGAAGAGGTGGTGGCCTTGGTACCTTTTTCTCACACCATAATTTATTTGACTCTAAAAAATATCACGGTTGGGACACCATGAGAGTCGGTGCCCGGATTAGGACACCATGATAAATTTAACTCTAAAAAATATCATTGTTGGGATACCATGAGAGTCAGTGTCCGGATTGGGACACTATTATAAATAAACCCACTACTCCCCTGTAATGGCTTTTATTACTACTACCACTTGAGAGTTGTTGTCTTGTGGAGGGACACGATGGTGGACACTTCAGAGCAATGCCGATAGACACACTACCTATAGAAGATGGAGTGTGCCCTACATCCAACATTAGGACTGGAGTATGGAGCAATGTCTTATTGGCTAGGAGTGATTTTTACTCTTACTAATATTATGCCAGCAGGGCCTCATGGAAGGACGCAACAGCGTGAAGGGGAGTGTTGGAAGATGAAGGCATATTGGAAAATGTGTCATTTTATAAAATAAAAAAAAGATTTTATACATCATTTGCAAAAAGCTGGGAATTCATGATGTTCTCTCACCGCCAACTTGAGGGGGAGTGTTGGAAGATAGGCCCAAGCCCACACGACCAAGGAAGGCCCACATATCTAAGAGTATTATAAGATGGGTAACACGACCTAGAAAGGCCTACAAGATGGGCTCAAGCACAAAAGTAGGACCCACCATGATTACCACAAGCTAGCATCTTTATCACATAAGTTGGAATATCAAGAAGGACTCACAAAGGCATCTTTAACTTATCGTCACATCCTAGAAGAGTTCTAGTTTGGGTTATGTTTATCTTTTATCTATATTGAGTTATTTAATTATGCTAGGACTTATCTTTAAGTGTTAAGAGTTTGGGTGTAATTGGGACAAAGGCAGTTTTATTGTAATTGGTTCGTGTACTCTGATTATAATAAGTTAATGAAATCAATGAAGTATTTCTCTTTTCCATAAATTCAGCAGGTCTCAAACAGTTGCCTTGTGCATTGCTTGAAAATTTTAGCCAAGCACTCATACGGGCCGGATTTCATAGATGCTCTAGAGATCACTCTGTCTTTATTAAAGTCAAACCTATGGGCAAGGTAATTCTAGCCATATATGTTGATGATGTCAGAGTTAGCGGTCGTTCTGTCCACTGTTGGTCTTTGGATAAGTGCATTGTTTTCCGCTACCTAACAGACCGGTCTTTTGGGTTGTATTGGCTAGGCATTTGACATGGTATCAAGTTGGGAACACGTTCCGCATTCGAATCCCAGCGGACGCGGTAGGGAACGCGAATGGTGGGTGTCAGAGTTGGTGGTGATTCCATCCATCACTGGTGTTTGGATAAGTGCGTTGCTTTCCGCTACCTAATAGACCAGTCGTTTGGGTTGTATTGGCTAGACATTTGAATGATGACATTATTATAACTAGCAGTGATGTCGAGGGCCTCCAAAAGACAAAAGAAATGATATGTGCTGAATTCAAGACAAAGGATCTCGGACTACTCAAATATATTTTGGGTATTGAAGTTCTACAATCTAGACATGGAATTATATTATCTCAAAGGAAATAAGTCTTCCCGGAATGTTGGGATGTAGACCAGTAGAAACTCCTATGGACTTGAATACAAAATTATGTGCAGGTACTGGAGAAGAAGTAGATGTCGAAAAATATCAAAGATTGGTGGGAAGACTTATTTATCTATGCGTAACGATGCCAGATATTTCATATGCGGTCAGTTTGATAAGTCAATATATGCACAAACCACAACTCAGTCATTGGCAAGCACTAGCACGGATATTACAATATCTGAAAGGAGCACAAGGAAGAGGGCTCCTCTATAAAAATCATGGACACTTCAACATCAAAGGATTCTCAGATGCAGATTGGGCCGGATCCCTGGATGACAGAAAATCTACTTGGGTATATTGTACGATGGTTGGAGGAAACTTGGTTACATGGAGAAGCAAGAAACATAATGTAGTTTCACGGTCTAATGCAGAAACAGAATACAAAGCCATGACACACAGAGTTAGTGAACTCCTATGAATCAGATCTCTCCTCACTAAACTAGGTTTTTATAAAGAAACTCCTATGAACCTATACTGCGATAATCAGGCTGCAATTCACATCCCATCAAATCCAGTCTTCCATAAGAGAACAAAGTATATAGAAATAGACTGCCACTTCATATGAGAAAAGTTCATTTTCAGCATCTTATCTCTCTAACATGTATCTTCACAAAACCAGGTTACAGACATTCTCAACAAACCATTCACACACAAAATTTTGTCCAACATCTGCAACAAGTTGGGCATCTACGATGTTTTCTCACCCCTAGGTTAAGGGGGAGTGTTACAATGTGGGACCCACCATGAGCTCGAGAGGTGTCAACAAGAGTCCTCATACAAAGTGACTCGAGCTAAGAGATAAGGAACATGTGCTGAAATAGAATAGAGGATTAGAAGATCAAGTGGGACCCACAAAGATACCACAAGCTGGTACCTCTATCTACATGAGTTGGAAGATCATGTGGGACCCGCAAGATAAGACCATGAACTGGCTCTCTAGCTTGATTCACGTCGTTAAAGAAGGTGTTTGTAGTTGAGTTAAATTAGTCTCTTAAATAGATAATGTAATCTTATTATAATAAGCTTATCTTAGAGAGGTCTAGTTGGAATGTAATTAGGAGTCCTAAGGTTAGTTGTGCATGGACTCTATCACCACCTCAACTATAAATAGGGGTTATTGTAACTCAGAAATATCAAGCAAGTCTCTTCTAATTTTTCTAATCTCTCGTGTGAAGTACTCTCTCTCTAATCTCCTTTATTTTCCTTCTCTTCTCTCTCTACTCGAGAGCCTTTCTCTTTTCCCTTTTTTCTTTCTCTTTCCCTTTGCTCGAGGTATTATTCATAGGGTACTAAATTCAACAAGGTTTTTGACTGGGATTTGGCAAGCACGAGGAGAAAAAAGAGGATGTTGGGCAGTTAAAGAAGACGTGGCAAGCAGAGAGGAAAAGAGGGAGAGTATTCAGAGGAGTTTAGAACAAGCACGGACGGTAAGAGGAGAATAGGAGATTATTCTAAATTTGGATGGACGTTGGGATAGAAAGGAAAAGCACGGACGGAAAGAGATTTTCAATATTCATTTATTTCTTCTATTCCCCTCAGAGAAAAAAGATGGTGAATTCATTTATGTTGAATTTCGTTTTTAGCATGAACTAAATTTTCTTTATTCTAGGAAAATGATGTAACCTAGTTTTGAATTATGCTTTCTTTTCTATTATAATTTTAAGTAATTCTCTTCTATGTTTGTCTGATTTATTTTGGGCTTATTGCTTCTAATTGAGTAGCAATTAATTAGATGATTTTGATCTTGTGATTTGCTATCGAAAGAGGGAATGATAGGATAGATCTTGGATATTTTGGCATAGGTAAATATAGAGATCGAAAGACTTGTATGAACCTATGTACTATTAAAATCGTTGATCTTAATGCTTTATTTTTTTATTAATTTGCATACTCTTGTGTAAAATGGTGAACAAGAATATTTCCAATTTACTATCAAAAGAGGTTGTTGGATGAGTTTGAGATTAGCTAACAAATAGAGAGAATTAAATTCACTTAGTTAGATGAGTAAAACATAGTTAGAGATTAGGTGACATCAATTTCCTAGAAGTTTTCTTTCTCATTAATTTGATTTTCAAACAA